>NC_140590.1:657756289-658990039 GCF_964204655.1 Triturus cristatus | reverse complement strand
TCGGCCCTAGGTTATCTAGAGTCACCAAAGCGGCCAGGCGAGCCCGGATTGGTCTTGGTCTGATAAATGCACGCATCCCGGGAGGTCAGCGCTCGTCGGCATGTATTAGCTCTAGAATTACCACAGTTATCCAAGTAACAGATGGAACCATAACTGATTTAATGAGCCATTCGCTGTTTCACTGTACCGGCCGTGTGTACTTACACGTGCATGGCTTAATCTTTGAGACAAGCATATGCTACTGGTAGGATAAACCAGGTAGCCGCACCTGCTGATGGTGTGGGGGCCGCATGCCCATCTCCCCGACCGGCAACCTTCACGCACCCCTCCCTCTCTGGAGCCTGCCAGAGGAAGGAGCCAACCCACCTGGGCAGGAGGGCTCACTGGAGGAGTGTGGAGAGGTGCAGTCGCATGGGCACCGGCAGGCCCAGCCGTCTCCCCCGGGAGGGAGAAGCAGGCAGAGGCGCAGCCTGAGTGAGACGCAGGGGTGCCAGAGCCTGGCGGCAGCGACACCCCTCAGAACATTAGTTCCGAGCTGCTGTGGAAATGTGATGGGCAGAGAGGGGTAACGGCGTGGAGTGCGGGGCCTTCGGACCTGCTGAGCAGCAGCATCCAAGGGCCTGGCGCCACCCGACCCCTCCCGCTCGGTTCAGACACCTGGGGGGCACGAGCTACCGGGGCCACTCGGCCTTCACTCTGCTGGGTAGGGTCTCCCGCCAGGCGGCAGGCCCTCGAGTCGGACGGTCCATGCGGGGTGGAAGCACTTTGCTTGAAACAACAGCCGAGGCTGGCCAAGCAGTCCATCCCTAAATGGACCAAGAGTGCCCAATCGGTCGAAGTACGGCTGGGGCATCCCCTGGCAGGCCACCGTGAGCAGGGGTTATGCTGACTGAGCGTCCCTGCCTGCTCAGGGGCAAGCAGACTCAGAGAAAAAGGACCATTGGTGAGGGGCTGAGAGGCAGGAGCATAACCGGGCTCCTGGGGGCCCCGTCGGGCGGGCCCGGGTGCTGCCTTTCCCAGTCTCGGGATCGCCGGACCTCACGGAGGTCTGACCCAGCGAACTCAGAGAAAAAGAACCATCAGGAAGGGGGCTGAGAGGCAGTTGTGCGTTCCCGGGCCCCTGGGGGCCCGAATCGAGACCCCGTCCCGGGCCTTTGGCAGTGCCGTAGTCCGGGGGACGGGGCCCAGTGACGCAGGCCGGGGGATGGGGCCCAGGGCTGGAGCCCCCGATCCGGGGCCTGGCGGGGCCTGTGGACCAAACCGGGGCTCCCAGGCCCAGAAGAGCAGGGGAAGCCTCCCCGGGCCCATCGGACCCCGTCCAGGGCACCCTGCCACACCGCAGGACCCAGGACGGACCCCTGGGTGGGGAGGCCACCCTCCCCGGGGCCCTCAGGGGCCCGTCCGGAGCTCCTGAACCCAGCCAAACAAGGGGAGGCTCCCCGGCCACAACGGAATCCCGTCCCGGGCCTTTGGCAGTGCCACGGGACGGGGCCCGGGGCCGGAGCCCCCGAACCAGGGCCCGGAAGGGCCTCTGGACCCAGCCGGGGCTCCCAGGCCCAGAGGAATCCTCCCCGGGCCCGCCGGACCCCGTCCTGGGCACCCTGCCATGCGGCAGGACCCAGAACGGAGCCTGGGGTGGGGAGCCCGCCCTCCCCGGGGCCCTCAGGGGCCCGGCCAGAGCTCCTGAACCAAGCCAAGCAAGGGGAGGCTCCACGGCCACAACTGAACCCTGTCCCGGGCCTCTGGCAGTGCCGCAGGCCGGGGGACGGGGCCCAGGGCAGGAGCCCCCAACCTGGGGCCCAGCGGGGCCCCTGGACCCAGCCGGGGCTCTCAGTCCCGCAGGGGAAGCCTCCCAGGGCACGCCGGACCCCGTCCCAGGCACCATGCCACACGGCAGGACCCAGGACGGACCCTGGGGTGGAAAGGCTGCCCTCCCCGGGGCCCTCAGGGGCCCGGCCTGAGCTCCTGAACCCAGCCAAGCAAGGGGAGGCTCCCTGGCCACAACGGAACCCCTCCCGGGCCTTTGGCAGTGCCACAGGCCAGGGGACGGGCCTCAGGGCCGGAGCCCCCGACCCGGGCCCAGCGGGGCCCCTGGACCCAGCCGGGGCTCCCAGGCCCGGAGGCACAGGGGAAGCCTCCCCGGGCCTGCCGGACCCCGTCACGGGCACCCTGCCACGCGGCAGGACCGAGGACAGAGCCCGCGGGAACTCGTTCGGGCACCCTGCCATGCGGCAGGACCGAGGACGGAGCCTGGGGTGGGGCGGCATCCTGGCCTGTCCAGCTGCTGGCTGAGGACCGCTAGGCCGAGAGGGGTCCCAGAGTAACCGGTCCCTAGTAATCCGGAGGAAGGCTCCTGGAGCCCTGGCTAGGATCCGGGAGGCAAATGGACCCTCATCGGGACTTCCAGGCCGACCCGGCCATCAGGTCGCCTCATTGGAAAGCATTGCGCGCGACCAGATAGCCGGCATCTGAAAGGACGCCCGCTCCGAGCCATAGCGGTAGGGCTCCTGCCTGCCCACCCATGCAGGTCTTGGGGGGCTCTGCTTCCCGGGGGGCTCGGTGATCCCGGATGGGCCTCAGGCATGGGGAGGACCACCGGAGCTCTCAGGCCCAGGCGCGCGGGAGAGGACTGCCCGGGACTGGTGGAGCCCGTCCCGGGCACTTTGCCATGCGACGGGCTGCAGGAGGGAGCCCCGGACGCCTGGGAGGATGTTGCCCGGGCATAGCCCATCTGGTCCCCGGCAAAGAACCGCCAGCCCCGGAGGAGTGTTCCGGCACACCCTGCCCCTACTAATCCGGAGGAAGGCTACCCCCCTTTCTTGTAACCCGCACGCTCCGAGTGACGGAGGGGACCCTAGGCGCGGACACGCCCGACCTCCTGGTGAGGAACTCCGATTTTCGATCGTGATCGTATCGACCCGCCATTTTGTGCTCCGCCGCCATTTTGTGTTGCCCTCACTCAGGCAGCACGACGATCGAAGTCTTTTCTGCTTTTCCTGCAATACTGTGTCGAAATAGTCTTGTGCCTCTGTTTACAAAGCTGGTGTTGGAACTGGCCGAGAACACTAATCCCTGTCTGGTTTTCCTAATCCCTGTCTTTACTATCTGTTGGTTCACACTATTCTCTTCTGATTTAATCTTATCGTCTGGCCTTCGCTGTCCTCTGCTCGTATTCTCTTGTTTCATAACTGTCCTCCAAAACACACAAACGTATCTCGCCACCTGCGAGTCAGCTACAAGTCAGTTAATGAATTAGCTTGTGGGGAGGGGTGACAAACACAGTTGGAGGAGAGGCTTCTTCGAGTTACTCGATACTTTATTTTCAAACCTTTCCTATTGGTTCTGTTCTGTTTTCCAACTATTCTTACTGGCTCCTTTTATATGTTTTAGGTGTGGTCTTAGTTAATGTATATGTCACTTATGTACTATATAAGATTGTACGCCACGGAGTGAAGTGGCAGTCTCCTGAGAACATACCGTGTGTACTTCTAGGACAACTGTACTAGCTGCAGCTAATAAAATCTGATCTTTTACGCCGACAGAGTGTCCCCGTGTCTCTGTGTAGCTAAGCAGGAGAACCCAGGAGATTAAGGCGTACCCTGCGCCGCCAGGTCCAATTGGTTCTGGTTCTTCACTGGAGCCCTGGCTGGGATCCAGGAGGCAAATGCTAGGGTTCCCGCCTGCCCACGCAGGGCTCGGGGGCTCCGCTTCCCGGGGGCTCCGCTTCCCAGGGGCTCGGGGACCCGGCTGGAACTCAAGCCCGGAGAAGGACCACCGGGGCTCTCGGGCCTGGGGGATAACTGCCCGGGAACCATGGAGCTCTTCCCGGGTACTTTGCCACGCCGCGGGCTGGAGGAGGGAGCCCCGGACGCCTAGGGAGGTGTTGCCCGGGCATAGCCCATCTGGTCCCTGCCTGAGAACGGCCATCCCCAGGAGGGGCGTCCCGGCATACCCTGCCCCAAGTAATCCGGAGGAAGGCTACCCCCCTTTCTTGTAAACTGTGCGCACCGAGTGACGGAGGGGACCCTAGGTCCAGACGCACCCGACCTCCTGGAACCCTGGCTGGGATTGGGGAGGCGAATGAGCCCTGTTAGACCTGTCAGCCCTTTGGGTGGTCCCTCCTCATCATTATTTATTTTGTCCCACTTTTGCCTCAAACCCTGTTAGTATTTTTCCTTTTTGGGAACCACCAGACTTTTTCGTATTGATGCAGATTCAGGGAGCCATTTTATCTACCCCTGGAACTTCTGTCTGAGGGCCTGGAGCACAAAATGGTGGCCACCTGTGACATCATCAGAACCCACTGGAACCTACCTGCACCTTCCAGAACATTCCAGAACCCTGTGACAGTTGGAGGCGGTTTGGAATGTTGGGAAGCTAAGCCAGAGTTGACAGTTGGAGCGGGCAGTTGGCACCTGACCGGTGAAGAGAGAGGAGCAGAAACCTGAAGGAGGAAGGAGTGAGGCAGCAGGGGTGGAAACTTGTGCCTGGAGTGGGGTCCATAAACCCACCCTTGATACTAGTCCCTACTGACTGAGCCCAGCCTGGAGCCCTGTGTGGGAAAAAGCAAGAAAAACCATCTTAAGGACCTGGACAGCAGGAACAGGCCTTAGAAGTAAAGAAAAGCAAGAATCTGACCTGGTTATTGGTTTCCCTGAAATCCGACGTCGAGAAGCCTGAGACCTGGAGCCCGAGGTGGAGAAGCGGCGCTGACTGGAAAGCAGACGTCGTACCCGGAGCCGCCAGAGGTCGAGAGAGGGCGCCGACGGAGGTCGTGGAGAGTACCAGAGGTCGAGGAGGAAGACACCTGAGGTCAAGTGAGCGGCGTCGACGGGGGAGTGAAGTCCGCCCTCCGGAGTCGCCGGAGACCGAGGTGAAGCGTGCCGGAGGTCGGGAGTGGAGGTCGCACTCCGGAGTCGCCGGAACCTGAAGAGAATCGTGCCGGAGGTCGTGAGTGGAGGTCGCACTCCGGAGCCGGCGGAAGTCGACATCGAGCCAAGACAGCCCGACGTCATCGAACCGGAGGTCGACATCGAGCCGAGGCCGCCGACATCGAACCGGAGCTGCCCGAAGTCGACATCGAGCCAAGACAGCCCGACGTCATCGAACCGGAGGTCGACATCGAGCCGAGGCCGCCGACATCGAACCAGAACCGCCTACCGGCGTCGTCAAGAACTGACATAGCGCCGAGGCCGCCGACATCGAACCGGAGCCGCCTCACGGCGTCGACACGACTCCAGCGGCGTCGGAGCTTCATAAAAAGGGCAGTAAGTGGAATAGAGGGCGCCTAAGGCCCTGTGGAGCTCTAAGAGACCATCCTAGGGGATAAAGAGGTGTTAGGACCAGCCTGGAAGTGCCAGGGGTGGACTGAGACTGATACAGTGACCTGTGTGAGGGGTTGTGTAGTTTGGGAGAGCCAGATTCCTAGATTACCCTTGATCTACCTCAGTTTTAGCCTCAGCCTTACCCAAGCTAGGTGAGACACCCTCAGGCCATCCACCTAACCACAAGCTGTGACTGGGCCAAATTAGCCCATAATATTTAAAATGTGATCTGATTTTACAAATGTCATTGTTGGCTGATATTATTTATTGAGGGTACTGTATTTATTGTATTTATCTAAATTATTCCTGTAATGTATTTATTGTCCTGAGCTAACTTATTCCTGCACAGTATTTATTCCCTCACAGTATTTATTTGACCTGAACCTATTTATTGCACCTGTAAAGTGTCATTATTTATTTGACCTGCACTTTGTAAGGAAAAGCCTTGTGTTCTGTGATTGTATTATTATTTATTTAATCAGCAACTAAGAGAAAAGAAGATAAACACAGAGATATTTTCATAATTTTTAAGGTGTAGTGTCGTTTTTGGAACGGATGCACGCATGGTTATTGTGTGGGTATTGCGTATGCTTAACACGGTGCCTGACCTCTGACCACTCGAGCCAAGCTACCACTGTGTATGTCTGGAAGGACCCCGTTACCACCACCCTTCATGGTGTGGGAGTGGGGTTTTTCTAACATAATTGGTGTTCAGCGGCGGGATTGAGCTGTGCCTACGCATACTCGACAATAACTGTGGGTAGTCCATAGGCCTACACCTGGAGTTTTCTCAAAGCGGCCTTCCTAATTGTGAGTTTTTGTTTTTTCCAAATTTACTCTGGTGGTGGGAGGAGGTATTATTAAAGGTACCCCCCCTGCATTGCTTCTGTAAAAACCTGTCTTCTGACCTGAGTGGGCAAAATGGAGTTTGTGCTAGAAGACCTGGAAACCTATACTGTGGCCCAACTCAGGGAGTTTTGTCAGCGGGAGGGGGTGTATTGTCCCCCAGGAGCAAAGAAGGGTGCACTCCAAACCAGCTTAAGGGCTTGGGGGGAGGCACGACGAGAAAGCAAGGCTGAGCAGGAAGACAGGGATGGAGAGCCTGACAGCGAGGGGGCTGGGATGTACCAACCTGAGGTGGGGAACCTAGTAGCGGGGCCCAGAACCATTTCCAGGAAGGGCAGCAGTGCCTCTAGCGGTGGCTTGTCTGAAGTGGAGTTAACAGACCGGAGGGAGAAAAGACAGCTCACATGGGACTTAGCAAGGCTGGAGAAAGAGAAGGAGGAACAGAGGATGGCTCATGAGTTAAGGCTGAAAGAGATAGATCTTCAGATCCTAAGAATCGGGGCACAAACTGTTCCTAATGGTGGCAGCAAAGACCAAGAAAGAGAGTTCACTAGTGAACCCAAACCCTACCTGCCAAAGGACATAGTAGCTAGCTATGGAGTGGGCGACGATATTGCCAAGTGGCTAGCGGCCTATGAGGTCTCGTTAAGGGCCCATGGGGTTCCAGAGAAGTACTGGGGAGCGGGATTGTACAAGTACATGCCTCCAGCTGGTAGGGATGCATTATTGGCCCTAGAGGAGGATGAGCAGACCCACTACCCCACCATGAAGGTGGCGCTCATAAGAAAGTTTGGACTAACACCCGAAAAGTACAGACAGAAGTTCAGGGGTAGTCACAAACTGGGCACCCCAATTAATGACAAGACCAGAGTTCCTACCGAAAGAAGTCAAGACGTCACAGACCACTATCAGAGATTTCTTAGGCGAGGCGAGATATAGCAGAATATCGTCGGCGTAGAGTGAAATACGGTCTTCGTGGTCAGGCGACCAACGAATCCCACGTATATCCGGGTGCCATCGTATCCACGCCGCCAGCGGCTCAAGAGTAAGGGCGAACAACAACGGCGACAAGGGACAGCCCTGCCGGGTGCCTCTCCCGAGCTCGAACGGTGCCGACGCCCGCCCGTTCACCACGACGCTAGCAAGAGGCCCCTCATAGAGCAACCTCACCCAGCCTACAAATCCAGGCCCAAAGCCGAACTTGGCTAGCACAGCCCACAGGTATGCCCACTCCACCGTATCAAAGGCCATCGTGGCATCGAGGGACGCCACAATAGCTGGCTCTCGCATCGTGCCCGTCCTGGCAATCACTCCATGGAGGCGTCTAAGATTCAGTGCAGTGTTACGGTGCGGGATAAAGCCCGACTGATCCGGGTGGATCAAGTCGCCAAGCACCCGGACCAAGCGGTTAGCAAGGATCTTAGCAAGGATTTTCGGCTCGGCATTGAGAAGTGATATCGGCCGATAGGAGCCACACTTGTCCCGGGGCTTACCGTCTTTATGTATTACCACAATCGTCGCCAGCCGTTGATCGAGCGGAAGAAACCCATTCACCCGCGCCTCCACGTACATGGCGCGCAGGTCAGGAGCCAACTTATCCGGATGGAGCTTGTACAGCTCAATCGGCAAACCATTTGGGCCCGAGGCCTTACCGGAGCGCAACGCACGGATAGCACACGCCACTTCATCTACAGTTATATCCCCATCGAGATCATCCCTATCAATGGCAGAAAGGCAGGGCAGAGTGATGTCTCGCAGAAGGTCACACGAGTCCTCAGTGGGCCTGTCCGAGACCGAGGTGTATACCGTACGAAAATAGTCCGAGAAACACTGAACTATACCGTCGGGGTCAGTGACAACCTCTCCCCCATCCGTCGACAACTCCGGCACCACGCGATTAACACGCTCTTTTTTATCCAACCACGCCAGCAATTTCTCGGCCTTATCACCAACATCGTACAATCGACCCTGCTGCTCCCTATTGAGGGTCTTGGCAGCGTTCGTCACCAGGTCCCTATATTCCAATTGCTTCAAGCTCAAATCATGCAGTGTGGCCGTTGCAACATCCTCTCCCAAGGCCACTTCTAAAGCCGCTATCTCGTCCTCTACTTGTGTCACCTCAGCGTCTCTCCGCCGCTTGGCGGCCACTACCAAGGAAAGGGCCTCCACCTCTCAATACAGTCTTAAAAGCTTCCCACAGGGACACCGCAGATTCAACTGAACCCTGATTTTCTTGAAAATAGTGGTCAACTGTCTTCAGCAACGCACTGCGCATCTTGGGGTCACGAAAGTACCAGGGGTTAATGGGAGCCACCCTGCCCCCCACCACCCGGCCACTATCAAGACAGGCCCACACCAGTGAATGATCAGATATGCCCCGTGCCATGTGCCTAGCCTCAGATACCAAAGAGGCGTGGGCAGCCAGAGTGAGCAAGTAATCAATCCGAGAGAGACTCCTGTGGGCCCCGGAATGAAAGGTATATTGTCTCTGAATGGGGTGCCGTAGCCTCCAACAATCTACCAGACCAAAAGTATCTATAAAGTCGGGAAGCCACTTCTGAGCACCCCCGGTGTCTCTGGGCGGGTGCCTATCGAGCATTCCAGAACCAACCGCATTGAAGTCTCCTCCCACCACTAGCATCCCTTCGGGGAGTTCCAACAAGGCCTTGCCCAGATCAGCAAACGTGGAGGCCTGCAGGGCTGGAGGGACATAAACAGAAACCAATACCAACGTTCTGCCCTCCCACCTCCCCGCCACAGCCACAAAGCGCCCCCTGTCATCAACAATGGTGGAGTCAACCTCAAATGGTAGGGAAGCTCTGACTAGTATGCCCGCACCCCTGGAGCCCGTGGAGAACCCCGAGTGAGCAATGAATTTGTAACCCTTTCTGTTAAGTGCATAACACATATTCCCTATAAGGTGGGTCTCCTGCAGGAGGACCACATCTGGCGAGGTCCGTTTCAAGAATTGCAGGACTATCCCCCGTTTAATACGATCCCCTAAGCCATTAACATTCCAGCTAATTATGTTTAAGCCCCTATCCCCCATCCCTGAACACAAAGAGACCTCCACCCCCCCCGGAGAACCACGATCGGACAATACTGACAACCATTGCTACGCCTTGCAAGAAAAAGGAAACAACCCCCAACAACAACCCCCACATCCCGAATCCCCCCCCTCCCTGCACCCCTGCGTCAGCTTACTAAGCCCCCCGAACTTGCAGTGTGCCTGTCGCCCTATCAAAAAACAAATCTACAAAAAGTACCCCAAGGGAGGAAAGAGCTCCTATCTTCCCCCCGCCGCCCTCCGATTACTGCAGTAAGGTGCGAGTCACTGTCCGGAGCTGAGTCAAAAGCCAGCCGACACCGGAGATATCACTTCTGGCCATCTCGGACGCCTTCCGCTCCATCCACGCTGTCCCGGCCAGGCTGTCGCCGCGGGAGCGCATCCAACCAGTCCCCTGCCATGTCCGGTGATTCGAAGAAGAAAGTCCGATCTTCATACACCACACGTAGCCTGGCGGGGAAAAGCATTGCATACTTCAGGTCCATCTCCCGAAGCCGCCGCTTCACCCCCAAAAAACTTTGCCTCTGTTTCTGCACCATCTGGGTGAAGTCAGGATAGAAGCTCACGGAGGCATTCTGAAAAGGCACCGGGCCTGTCACCCTCGATGCTTGCAGGATAGCGTCTCGATCCCGAAAATTAAAAATCCGGGCTACAATCGGCCGTGGGGGGGCTCCCACCTTAGGCCGTCCGCCAGGCACTCGGTGAGCCCGCTCCACCGCAAAAAACCTGCCGAGGCCCTTAGGCGTAAGATGGTTCACCACCAAATCCTCGACAAGTAGATCCACGGAGTGCTCCTCTGAAGTTTCCGGGACCCCAATAAGGCGCACATTGTTGCGCCGGGCCCGACCTTCAAAGTCTTCAAGCCGGCGGGCTGAGAGGTCATTCGCGGTTCGTAACTTACGAACCTCAGCCTGGAGTTCCGAGACATCGTCCGCGAGGCCAGTAGTCTTGAGGTCCAGGGACTTGACCCGCTCGTTAGTTTTGCCCAGGTCCGCGCGAATCAAGTTGACATCTACCAAAATTGTGTCCACCTTGTGCGCCAGGGCCTCAAACTGTCGCCCAATCGATGTTTGCATCCCATCTATCGCCCCCTTGATATCCTGCAATGATAACTCCGAGGCTGGGGGCGAATCGGCCTTCTGTGCTTCCAGCGACTGTCCCGATCCACCAGATGACCCTTTCTGCTGGGCATAACGATCCATATTGTTGGATTGGGTATAGCCTCCCCGCCTGGTAGTCTTGGACTTCGACCTGTCTGCCTCCGATTTGGTCGACATCTCGAACTGCAGGACGGTCAGTGGCAAATGGACGTCCCTCACTCAGCTAGAGGAAACAGGGTCAACTCGGACTTCAGCAGCCAGTCAGGACCGAGTGGAGGTCTTCCAGACAACCGAGGATCTGCATGAAGCACTCCCAACCCAGCGCAAACAAAGGGCGAGAAAGCGAAAGTGAAAGTGCAGCGGCATCGGTCCGTCAGTTCACACCTCCCTAGGCCGCTGTTGTTCAATTAGTGGCCGGGCATCCTGCCAACGCAAGCCCCTGGCATCCTTCGGAGGTAGGCCGCAATCTTCCGCCATGCACAACTTCGGTCCCCGGTGGGCGATCTTAGCCCGGACAACGTCAATCGCCCCAGCTGTGACTCATCTGCAGGATTCCGTGCATGAAAATCAGGATTTAGGACAGGATGATTGCCGGAGGGCGCGAGGGTAGCGGGAGCGCAAGGCTCACGCGGCCATCTTGGTCAAGCGCTAGGCTCCTCCCACTACATCTAACCTCTTTGATAGTCTGGGGTTTCATGCAGTTCAAGCTATACACCATTCTATCTATTTCAGCTCATGAACTAGTGTGCTTACTGGACTAGACACTTTTACCTGTTCTCTGCAGAGAGTAAGAGCTACAGACTCACAGAGGGGATCATATGACAGAGGTATGGATTTGAAGCTGTCAGGTATAAAGCACTGTGACTGCTTCTGGAAGACAGAACGACTGGTTAAAATTGTAGTGTGGCACTTCAGCCTCTTCCGATCAAATTTGTGCTCTTCTTTATCACCTTCTACCCAGGCACATTACAACTAAAATGATAGCAAAGTGTCACAAAGTTTACTTTTAAACAGAGAAATGCATTTTTAAACAAATGTGCCTTGGTTCCTAAGCATTGGTGGTTAGGAAAAAGATCCAAAAGAGTAGACATTTCAACTGAGATATTGTGCACCATTTTGTGAGAAATTAGGGAACACACACAATACATCATGTAGATTGGTCTTTAAATACTATGAATTACAGATCAAATTTGTAGTAGAATAATCTTTACTATTTTTCCCTTGCACAACCATAGTTCTAGACCTTTTTGCACATATCATTACGGTCCTTGCCTGAGGAGAGATCTGAAACAAAGGTGGCTAGATAGTTTTTTGGCTTTCTTTTTTGCTTTTTTCAGAATTAAGAACTTGTTTGCACTTCAGCAATGGTTTCTTTCCAGGATCAATAGCATAGGACAAGTCCAGTGGAACATGCCCTAGGAGATCATAGAAGATCAAGGAGATCACCATCTGAGAAGTACTGATCTCTAATTCAAGTCATTTTTGTGGGTGTGCTTTATGATCCATCCAGGGGAAAAAATGGTCAGCAAAGTATGTGACATGCACATTGTGCCTGAAAAAGCTCAGTCGGAGAAGTAAAGTAATGGATCGTAATTTTGGAACATAATTAATTCACAAGCATCTTAATGCTTGATAATGCCAGCTTGATGTGGCAAAAAGGAAGTGGGACTTTTAAGAGGCATCTACATCTCCCTCTGCACTACAGTGCACCATGCCTTCTGGTCAGAGATTGCAACACAATATTTTTGAGCAGGAGGAGGATGTGAATAATCCATGTTTTGCCAGTACTGGCTTGCACTGTTTAGTGTGTGGTATAGTGATTTCCACTGGAGAGAAGAGTGAGCAAGCATAAAAAAAAAAAAGTGCTTTTACACCAACAAACCTGTAGGAAATACTCTTTTTAGGTCTTGCCTGGCTATCGCGTAAGCGAATGTTCAGCGAGACTTATGTAGGGGCTTCAGAAAATGCTCCCAAAGGCTTCCCAGGCGGATCGGGTGGCGGTTACGCGCACAACCACGCGCATTCCATTTGCCACCAGCTACTTCCTGCGCGTGCGCCGCCTCACGCATTCAGAGAGATTTAGTAAGGGGCACAAGACCTTAGGAATGCAGTTTATGGCCAGTGCATGTGAGGCATTCAAGCGCGAAGCTGGCATCTGGCATCGGACTTGAAAGCAGCAGACTGCTTTCGCCAGCGCGCGCTCTGCCTCCCTTCCTGCATCCCCTCTTACAACAATTAACTTTTGTTATAACTCACACCCCATATGCTCGTTCCCTCCCACCCTTCCTTTGATGTCCGCTTTTCTTGTTGTTTACAAACCACGTCACACACTGCTGCACGCCACACACTGCTGCACGTCTCACACTGCTGCACGCCTCACACTGCTGCACGCCTCACATTGCTGCATGCCTCACACTGCTGCACGCCTCACACTGCTGCACGCCGCTGCACGCCGCACGCCGCTGCACGCCGCACACTGCTGCACGCCGCACACTGCTGCACGCCGCACACTGCTGCACGCCGCACACTGCTGCACGCCACACACTGCTGCACGCCACACACTGCTGCATTACTCACTGCTGCACGCCGCACACTGCTACACGAAACACTGCTGCACGCCACACACTGCTGCATGGCACACACTGCTGCACGCCGCACACTGCTGCACACCACACACTGCTGCATTACTCACTGCTGTATGCTGCACGACACTGCTGCACGCCGCACACTGCTGCACGCCGCACACTGCTGCAAGCTGCACACTGCTGCACGCCGCTGCACGCCGCACACTGCTGCACTCCACACACTGCTTTATGCTACTGACATTGTAAATGACAACGCCTTTTATTTGTTTTAAAACCAAAACATAAATAAAAGGCATTGTAATTTTACAATGCCAATAGCTCAAACTCTTATAAATGCGAGACCTATTGCATTGCAAATGCTTGTTTAATCCAAGTTCCTAATCCATTGTTGAAGTTGTATATTTGTTTGTCATCCTCAAAACAAAAAAATCGAACTTTTTTTATGAAAAAAGGTTATTTTTCAAACCAGCTTTTTTGGTTTAAAGAAAGATAAAAATGTATATTTTTTGTTTTGGATATCAGTGAGTCCGAGTGAGAGTCAGGGCAAGTGACATATATGAGGCAAATGTGTGAGTAAACCTGTGGGTTAGATAGTCTGTGACATAGTACGTCAAACTATGCAAGTGATTGAGAGGGATTGTACTAGGAGTGTTGCCCACAAAGCCTGGTCTCCTACCAGACCCTGCATTCAACCCACCACTGGCTGACAATGCTTGACGTTCACACGCATGGCTGCAAGCAGCAGGTGAATAACCATTTAGTCCCAGCATACAACCCACCATGTGCTGTCAACCACCACTGCAAAGCAGCAGGGGTTCACTGGGCTAAGCACCCGACCATCTGTGGGTGGCAAAATGAAGGTGTGCAGTAGGAGTGACCCACCCTTCCATGAACAGTCAAACCCCGCAGGGCATTGTCATCGGCAAGACCTGACCTCCACGACTTTTGTCAATACACACCGGAGATGTGGTGCATAACGTAACCCAACCTATGGCTTGACTTCAGAAACTGGCCTCTTCTTAGGACCTGCGGCTCTTCGTCCGCAGATGGAAAACACTCTACACACAGCCTTCGACAATGTGCAGCAAAGGTGGGTTGCAGGACCTGGCCTCCTGTCCCACCCTGCATCCCCACCCTCTTTCGGCGGCTGACGCCCGTTACAGCATGGGTAAGTATTTGCCTGTATATTGTGTGACACTGTGTGCGTTTGTGGAAATTACTTGAGCATTGTTAGTGCACCTGTAGTAGGGCTTTGCATAAATCACAGCAGCAGAGCATTTAGCATGAAGAAACCACAAATGAATTCCCCATGAACTTGCATGTGCCAAATCTTTCTTGATAGACTTTATAAACTATGTAATTGCATTGGTAATGCTACTCTGTTTACCACGTTACGGTCTTTGGTCAACACTACAGTCTTAGCTATGAAAATACATCACTCAGTTTTCTTTTAATTACTTTTCCTCATTTACTATCTCATTTGCTTGTTGCTGAAAGATGTTTATCCTACACAATACTTCATAAATCCTAGACAACATAAGAAAATTAATCACTTCCTTAAAACATAAGTGGTACGAGTACAAATTTTCGTTCAGTCACAGATAGCTCCTCATCCAGATTGAGCTGAACTCAGTTTCATTATGCAATGCTACCCTCATATGAATCTGTAGGATTAGAATGTAATATCAAACTAAAGTTACTTGTTTTGGTGGGGCTTGGCCAACATGGTGGCTTCAACAGTCGTGCTTTAAGGAGCTCCACAGCCGGCCTGAGTATAACCCTGCTGAAATCCTACCCATTGCGCAAGAACCACACTCCACGCTGTTACTTGAAGCGTAAAAGGCCATTTTATTAGGACAAGGTTGCAATCATTTAGACTTTATTAAAACAGTACATCAATGCAATAAATATACTTTCCCATCCCATACCGACTCATTCTACATTCATCCTTCTCAAAACTATCTCACCTGTTTGACTCTTCCCCATTCACTCGGTGACCTCCTTCTTCTCCCCATTCTCACCTTCACTTGCCCTCCAAGCATCCTCTGTTGAATTTCGTTCATTGCCTCCTATGCCCCGCTATCAGTCACCCATGTACCTTTCTCCCCCCCCCCCCCCCCGAGGGGTGGATCCGCCCGTATATGACTCACCACCACTCCAAAGTACCGCCAACCAGGGAAACCCCCGTAGGGCGGTTCCCTGCCCCACCCCCCCAGTTCCTGGGCACCTTTCACCTCCCGTCAGCCGACCCTGCGGCACCCGGTGGACGACCAATCCACCACCTAAACTTGTGTCCCGCATAAATTACTATTGTTGGGACAATCTTGGTTGTGAAAGGTGCCAACCCCGCGCAGGACCACTTGCTCCCCCAGTTCCTGTGCACCTACATCTTCCCCATCCTGTGACACCCAGTGGATGACCATCCACCACTTTAACATGCGTCCCGTGCAACCCTTAACATTGCCGGGCCAATCTGTGTCCGTGAACGGTTCCCCAAACGAGGTGAACGACCATCCACCACCTGTACCCGCATCCTGTGTAAACACGCAACATGTATCCTCATCCATGAAAGGTGCCCCCTTCGCAGTGAACGACCATCTACCACCCAAACCTGTGTCCCGAGTAAATAACCAGCAGTTCCAGTCTAATCACTGCCCATGAAAAGGTGACCCTCACCCCACAAGACCGCTTGTTTCTCTTCGAAACAGTATCTTCACCAGTGGGCCATACATGGCAAGTCAGTTCGATAGCACCCCGATCCCCTCGTCTGCCTGGCACCATTCATTCACATGACCAAAATGCCCCACGTTCCATTTCCTTTCCTTGAACCATAACCTCTTCCGTGCATCATAGTGTAAAACCAAACCTGACATATCCCAGAACACTCTTTTCTCCCACATGTATCCACATATCGGGGCAACTTCTTATGTCTTTTGGCACGATATCAACCGTAATGGCCACAACTCCCCCCCCAATTGTATACCACTGATTACCCCATCATTTCACAGCCCGATGGCTGTGTTCCCTGCACGGTGACATCCATACACCGGCTAGTTCACCTCCATTCCTGTCCAATGCCCGGGTGAAAAGCCACCCATCCAGGCGATCTCCCTGGATCCCGATCTACTCCCAGCTCCTGCATTAGGAAAAAGAATGATTAGGCCTGCAAGAATTACGTCCCCCGGTTCTTCAGTCCCCCGTTCGTCAGTCATACCCAATCCATTCGACAACTCCCCGTCCAGTACCTATATCATCACAGAACACCTGCCTGACTCCCATCGTCTTCGGCCTCCAGCCTCTTCCCCCCCTCCCCAAGAGCTCACCCAACGCCACCGCAGTAACCGTCCCAACACGTAGAAATCGTACGTTTCCTTAAGGGAGCCCCAACCCCAAGAGGCCGGCCTTCGTATGAGACCTATACTGACCTGCACCCCTGACACTCTACCTTGCACATGCGGCAAGACAAAAAAACTTCCCCCAGTCAAAGGCCTTCACTCCCTTACCACCTAACACCACTGTCTCATGCTCGCTCTTTGCTTCCCTTTGTTCCTTTGGCACCCAATCTACTTACCCCCGAAAAACTGCCACCAACATAAACCACTAAAGCCCACCCCAACTGCCCTACGCTCGGGCACCTTTCCCTCACAACTGCGCCTCAAAGCACCGACGCCGCACTGCTTGAAAAATCAAGTGCCCCATTCATCCACCCCCAAAAAAGCCAGGCGCTAAATAGCCTGTCGCCACAGCCAACTCCCCTTGTCCGCTGCTCCATATTGACCATAGCATCCAGTCTACAGGGTTGTGCACTACCCTAAACCCCAGTACCACCAAACCCTTGAACTATATCATATTGTCAGTATCAGCACAACACTACCACTGTGTGCCATCTCCCTGCTTTATACCTTCTTAAACCAACCCGCACATACCCTGGCCCACACGCCTGCCATATCCCGCTGTGCCCCCGCCTGAAAGCCACCCTCCACGGTACCGCAAATCTGCCCCGGCCATGACTGGGCGTCTGCTGTCTGTCTCCCCGGCACCTCCTCCCCGCGTACCCCTTGTGTCGCTCTCCCCAACCCTTTATCAGTTGCCGTAGGCCTCCCCTTCAATCCTGCCCTCGGTTCGAGGGTCACCCCGCCCCATAGAAAACAGCAGCACGCAGCCACAACCCCCTTTCAAATATCACCCACTACTACCCCATGAGACCCCCTGGCCCAACCGTAACGTCGGCGCCAAGGCTCTCCACCACACCTGTCGACTTCCCCAAAGCAGAGACCCGGCCCTCCCCTGGGGCGTAAGTCCCCCATCTGACGCACCCTCTTGGCCTCTGTGGCAGCGACACCTCCCAAGGCCCCTACTGCTCGTCCAAACCAACGCCCCTGAGAATCCTACCCAATTCCCGCCTTACCAGCCCCTGTGCAAGTCCTTGCCTATGTGCCTGTCTCCATCGTGCTGCAACAATGCTGGTGCCCAGGTACTCCCGGAGCCCCTCGCAACCCCAGCCCCCACCAAGTGAGCACAGCCTCTCTGTCAAGCCCGCCCCGTGCAACTGGAAGCCTAGATGCCAAGCCCTCCTGCCGTACAACCATTTGTCCGTCCTCTGCATATCCAACGCTTCAGTCAGCCGTCCTCATCCCCTGCTCCCAAACCGTCCATCCCTTGTTTTAGAAAAACGCGACCAAGTCCTCCCTTAAAAAAGGGGGCGGTGCCCAAACCTGACAGCAACGTCTCTCAGTGAACCCTGTCCCCATACTCTGCCCGCCCCCGCAGTAGTCAACCGTCGACAGCTCGCCTGCCTCTTTATGCCCTCGTAAACTCGACAGACCATGCCTGCCCCCCTTCATATAACCTCCTCCGTCTTTCCCGTTGTTTCGGCTTCGTCTTGAGATACATCGAGCGCCCTGGATCCATGCCCTCTGGCAAACCGGGAAGGACCTCTTGGCCCAGACTACCCCTGCCCATGGCCACCCCGTTCTGCCATGAGGGCACAGCTTGCCCCCATGGGTGTATGGCTCCCCTTCTCCCGTACCCTCCAGCGTAACGACATTGGTTATCCAGCACCGGGACCTTACGGTCTCCCCAGTCCCCGAAGTGACTTGTCTGGTATATATCATCCCAATGGAACCTGCACCCCCGTATCAGTCTCTTCTGCCCCGTCTCTACCAGTGAAGGAAACCCTTCGGAATGCCGCCAAAGTCGCTAGCACGCCCCAGCTGCGGGTAGAGTCTGTATATTGTGTTAACGCTCGAACCGACTTTGACCTGTCTCCCACATGTCTCAGCCCAGCAAAAAAAAAAAAACATTCCTTGTGCCAGTCAACTGTTCTCCATGGCTGCCACAGGGGCCGAGCGCCCAGCTTCCCCCGCCCTACACCATCATACGCTGTTCCAATGTTACTGGCACCTCCGGCCCCTTACAGCACTTTCCCCCTACATAACAGATAGTGATCCGTGACCCATTGTTAACTCTCATCCGTCTCCTGGGCACCACAATGTCCGTCTGGACCCATGCCTCCTTCACATCCCTCACAGTCCCTTACACAACCAAGCCGTCCAGCCGGAACTCTTGTTCACCCAGCGCTCCCCGGTCCCAAAGCATCAGCCTTATTTCAGTACCTGGGTGTCCCTCCGAGACCTCCTCCTCCCGACTGGGAGTTGTTGTTCCCCCTTTTCCCTTCGTGCCCTCAGCTCCGTCCGTGGCCGCACTCTGCTTCTGGGTGTCCCTCCCAGACATCCTCCTCCCGACCGGGAGGTGCCGTTCCCCGCTTCTGTAACAACAACGAGAAAAGTCTGGTTACCTGAAATCCCCCCCCACCTCCTTCACCAGGGCTTTAAGTGGGCCGGGTCTGTCCGGGTCTGAGCACCGGCAGTTTTTTTTGGGGGCCCTCGAAACGGGTCTCTATCGGGCTCTATTTTCGTGGCTACTAAAGGTAGTCCGTTCTTTTTTTTTTTTTTTTTCGGACCCGTTTTGAGGGCCCAAAAAAAAACTGCCGGTGCTCAGACTCTGCCCACTGTTGCTGCACTGTTAGGTAACCTGACCCCGTCTCCCTTCGCCATCCTCCACTTTGCTGAACTTGTTGGGAACCTAGCAGCTCAGTGGTCACGGCCTGACGTCCACGGCACGACGGCATGACGTCATGCCAGGTGAGCTTTGTTGGAGGAAGGGAAATCCTTTAAGAGAGCCATTTTCTCTCGGGATTTGCCTCCTCTTCTCTTTTTCCGGCGGGAGAGCAACGTCGTGGTGGTGCCAGCGCGGGACAAATCCAGGACCAGGAGCAACGTCGTGGTGGTGCCAGCGCGGGACAAATCCAGGAGCAACGTCGAGGTGGTGGCAGCGCGGGACAAATCCAGGAGCAACGTCGAGGTGGTGCCAGCGTGGGATGCTGAAAAACTGAAGAGGCAGAGGACCCCAGGCAGCCTGCTCCAGCACGAAAAACCCGACCTTCAGCATTTTCACCTGTGGAGCCCCATCCTTTCTCGGTAAGTGCAGTTTCTGGCAGGTTGTGCACTATATAAATGCTAATTATAGCCCTCTGACAGTCTGTCCAAGTATTTGTTGACTCCAAGCCCTCTTCATCACCCAGAGATGGTATCCGTTGAGAGTGCTTTATGCATGCAGTCACGTGTTACTTCATCTTGCATTCCCTAAGAGGAATTATCGTCGTCGTCGTTGCCCCCCCCCCCCAACCAGGAAGTAGTTTTTGTTTCGTGCAACACACAACTGTTGTGTACGGCATACTTTGAACTGAGTGATCTGTGGGCGTCGGAGTTTAAATTAGGGATCGGTGTTTATGATGTGGCAAGGTTGAGATGGTTGAAGCCGAGGCAGAATGCAGTGTGAGATTCTCAGTGTGTCAGTAGGTCATAGAGGCGTGCAGACTGCATGCACATCCAATCCGTGGCCTCTTTGTAGGCCACACGGAGTGACAGTCTCATATATGCCTATGGCAACCCCAGCAAAACAAACACACTGAATATCTTCGAGGGTTTTGGGGAATCCTGCAATAGATTTCTAAGTAATATAAATATTCTTTACATGTTTTTTAAAGTGTTTCGTATTTTTATGGTTGATACTTAATAAATATACCTTTTTGCCTAATTTATTATCCTTTGCTGGATGCGACTTCATGATTTTCTTAAGCACACAGTGCTAGTTATTTTGATTTAGACCACGCCCCTACTCGGATAGGCCACGCCCCTTCAAGACATTAACCACGCCCCTTTTAGAGCACCCCCAGTTTTTTTTTCCCACTTAAAGCACTGCCCTTCACTACCCCACGCATCATCATCCCCTTTCGCACGACATCGTCCCCAACAATCTCATCTCGTCACATACATCCGCTTCCCACCGAATTCGTCCCTCAACGTCCATGTCAACACATCCAGCCTGCCAAGTCCCGACATCAGTCCCAAACCTTCCACCACCACTCGCCCGTGCCGCATCTCCAGTCAAACGTCTGGGGCTCACCCCGCGCCCACAGAAACCCCCACACCCCAGGTCGCCCCCCCCTTTTAGGGTTCGTGTCCGCATAAGAGGAAAACCCCTAAATCGTGCCATGCCTAGGTAGGCCTCCTCCCCCCCACCCCGGGTTCCCAGCCAAGGGCCATGCGGGAATCCTCCGCCAGCCCGACGCGGCCGGGCGGCTCCCTCATTGCCAAACAGGGGAAAACATTGCACCCCACCAGGCAGCCGCCCTTGCCCACACATACCACCAAAAAACACCCAGTAGCACGTCCCACAGAGTCAAATAAAGGGTCCCGACATCCGTTAATAGGAAACCACGGCACCCCATCAGCGCCCGGCCCTCCCCCACCGCCACATTTCTACTCCGGGCCTTCCGTCCCGCAGGCACGCAGATGCGCATGCAAGCCTCCCGCCCCCTCCCCTCCAAGAGCGCTCAAGGCATGTTCGCGCCAGCGAGCAAACGCCGAGCAGACATTGCCGCCTGCTATCTCGTTCACCGGTACGAGCCGCCCCCTACCTGATGCGATCGTCAACACGGTGGTGGTTCTGGCTGACCCGCCACCACCGTCTCAGCCACACCTGCCTGCGCCATCCCGGACGTGCCGGCCAGCACGGAACCACGCCCGCCATACTTCACCAAGCTGAGGTGCCTCGCGGACGGGCTCCTCATCACCCGCCGCCAATGTGGACCGAGAACTAGTGTGTGACCCTCCCTAACACTTCCCTACATGGGCGTCCGCAGGGGAGGGCAAGGGGGGCGCTTGCCCCCCCCTGGATCGCCGGTGCGGGCCCAGTCATGGTCGGCGCTAGGCATGAGCAGTGTGGGCAGCTGGGCCTCGCGGCTGTCTAACTAGGATGGGCCCCCCCACGAGTCCATTATGCTTTTGAAATGGTGTACAAGTTACAGCTGGGCAACTCCCCCTCCCTTTGGGTTCGCCGATTTGGTGAACTGTGAAAGACACAAGACTGGGTGGGGGGATGAGGGGGGGGGGCCTCTCCTGGGCCGGGCTGCCATGGGCTGAAACGGCAACATGACACCGCATCCCTTTGAGATGCTGCAGACTGGGCAGGGCAGGGTTTGTGGCCGTGATTAGCTTTCCCTGCATCTCATTCTCTGAGCTTAATCGCTGCATCTGCATGATAACAGCGTTAGGCAGACACTTGAACTGGTGTGAGGTGTGAAGTGAGCCCTGCCCCTGCATGAATGAAACGCAGAGCATCCTGCAGGGCTCACAACAAAAAAACAGAGCAACCTCACATCACGATGGGCGCTGCTCACTTCCAAAGAAGGGAAAGGGAGAAGAGCAGAAAATGGAGAGAGAGGTGGTTATTATTATTTATTTTTTACAATTCTGTTTTGTTTACTCTAGCATCTTTTGTCATCTGGGGGTGGATTCTGGAACCCTGCCCGGGTTGGGCCCCCTCCCCCAAAAGTGAAAGATGCAAATTAGTTTCTTAACCTCTCAAGGGCCTCATTATAGTAAGGAGGCGTCCAATCAAACCAAAGGCAGGCAGGAGGAACTTAAAGCAGAGAGACAAGCATGCATTTCCTCCTATGTTATTTTAACAGGGGAGAGATTTTACTTGGGTTTCTTCGTTCAGTGCAGCAGGGCCTGTGTCTGATTTTCCCTAGGAGCAGCAATACTTATGGTACATGAATGTGCCAGACAACGTTGGACGAATCTGGTCATTACTCGTCCTTACGCCACAGGTCATGGCAATTCTAAAGGCATCATTCACACACCAAAGCCTGATGGCACATCTCTGGCCACACAATGGATGATTACCGATTTAATTTTTTGGTTGTGTTCAAAGCTCACAGACACAAAATGTAACCATTTTTGCTGCTGTGGGGAGCAGGCAAAAAGAAATAAATCTAGGTGTTCCCTTCCGACTCAGAAAACAGATTAACTCCTATGATTGACAACATTAAATATTTGAAGAGAGAAACAACACCATGATCGTCAGCCACAACCAAAGTAGAGCTACAGTTACAATATCTGAAGGTGCTTATGAACCAACTGCCCACGCAAGTGGTGGCAGTGGCCGACTGGCCACTAACAAACGTTTGGGGACGGGGACTTTTTTCTTTTCTTACAAATTAATCTCTGAACTGGATATAATGTTCCCCTTTCATACACCTCTACGGGGGGAGATTCGGTTCAAATTAGAACATTTCCTCACTTCGCAGTCACAGAAAGGAAACTAAAACAGAGGTCATCATGTTATAATAATTACAGCAGTTTGCCAGAAATGGTTGCCTGATATTTAACAGTCTGTGTCGGAAAACATACTAAATGATGACAAACGAAAAACATATGAAGGGGTTCTATTGTTAATTTTCCTACTAAAACCTTTCAAGTTTTATGGGATTGGTTCATCAATTCCTGCATCCACAGTTCCAGCTCACTGACTGTTCTCACGTTTGTTTCTCAATATGTAAGAACCTACACTCCTCTAGGACCGGTGCTTAATTTGTAAGTAGAAGCCCCGGGGCTCTCAGTTTTGCACAGAAGGAGCTGCTGTATGTCAGCACGCTGAAAGCCATGGCTGCATAGTCTTGATTTCGCCACCTGTCACTTTTTCCGGCCTTTTTCTTCCTCCTTTGCTCCTTGTGTGTTTTCCACTCTCTTGCTTTGGATAAAAGTCTGACAAAGAAATATAAGTACTGGTCCCCAAAAATGAGTGCCAGTGCGCACCCCCTCACCCACTGGCTCAAATGAAACACGGTCTAGCCCATGTATAAATTAATTCCATTCGTCGACCTTGGATCTGAGGTTTCTACAAGGTCTCCCTCTTCATCTCACATCTATTCTTTCACACTTGCTCTTCAGACTCATTTTAACTCTGCTTTTCGGACAAATCTTTGGATAATTTATCTGATAACTTTGTAACACAAAGGTCCCCTTACTGCCAGCAGGCCTCCAGATAATAGTGCGATCTATAAAGGTTTTAATAACATAATGTAATATAACAAAACATTTTGGCAAGGGAAACAGGCTCTGACAACTTCCCCACTGCAGAACGAAATAAGTAAAGGATGGTAGCCACCAATTAACCTCAACCTTGTCTACCAGGGGGAAGCCAGTAGTGATCCATAGCAGCAGGCCGGTGAAGATGGAGGCCACAAGGGTACGCAGTGACACAGCGATACATAGAAGAGTCCTTCAGACTAACAGGCCATTGTGACCCATGAAGACCCATGAAGAAGGAATGAAGCCTCCCAGACTATCGCAACTTATGTGTGGAAAGTTACTTTTAATTGCCCTCCATCGATTTCCCAGGTCCCCTCAGATACATTTCATGGCAGTGAACAGGTTCTTTTCAAATGACATACAGGCCACTCAATTGATCTGGGTATATAAAAATCTTGAATAGGAGTGCATATGACTTCTGTGCCTAAATGCCTAGTGCAAGATGTTACAAACTGCTGTATGTTGTGCAAAAGTGTCCCCTCTGGAAACCCTGTAGACCCAGTTAAAGTAAGTCACTAGAATATCCATTGCAGAAAGGTGCAGTCAAGGAAGAGCTACCAACCAATCTCAAGCCTGTATACCTCTCAGGAGGCGCCCATAATAGGGAACTATCATCCAGTGCACCAAAATCGCATTCCGTACCATACCCCTGACTGTGTGAACGGGTCGATCATGTGGGCATGACAAGTTGTCTACTTCCAAGAACAACAAGCTTTGGCATAGCCAATAGGGCTCGCCTTATGGACCTTATAAGTGTTTAGCCATGCAACAGTTGATGTTGTTGCTCCAAGGATATTATGCTGCATAACTAAATACTTTTAAGGTCCCAAAGGCGAGACCTGTTGGCTATGCCAATGCTTGTTATTAAGTGACCTCAAAACACAATTTCTTCCCTAGAATGGGCAAGGCCCCTGAATAACGTAAAATAGGGCTAAGCTCATCCTCCATTTTCTTGCCCCCCTACTCCTAGCTGAATGTAACTCTCAAGTCTCTCAGAACTCCATCTCACCAAACCCATGAACTCCATTCTGTCCATCCTTATTGTGTGCCTTTTGGTCTCTGCCTTTGTTCTAAAGAGGTGTGCATTGGAGGACATGTAGCCCTGCCACTTCCATGTTCAATGACTTGCAGAGTACACCTAAAACCAACCATTTATCAGTCCACTGCTTCCTTGTTTCAGTTTTTCTGCACCTGACCTTTACTTCTGCACTGAAATCTCCCTCTCTTGCTTTTCCACAGACTCTAAAGAGGAGGTAGGCACTCTTCTGTCCATGTTGAAACCTGGCTTTCCCAATGAATTGTGCTGTGTGAGAATATTACAAGGAACATCTACTGCCAGTGTCTAGGAAATTGCCAATATTATCAATGCATTGTTCACAGCTGGACTTGTCCCCAAAGTTTGGAAAGCCAGTGTTGTTAGCCCTCTGCCTTCAAAAGATGGTTTGGATGTTCCAAATGTTTATAACTCTGATCTCATGGTGCTGTTACCCACTTTGGAAAAAAAGGCAAAGCAAATCTTGAAGAATTCAATGCTGTGTACACTCCTCTATGAGTTTCTGTCCAAGTAGATAGATGCAATCAGTCATGGCTTTGGTACTTAATGAGGTGCTTCATTAATATTGTTTGATACGATGTGGCTTAGCGAGGCTGATCCTACTATCTCTTGAATTTGACACAATCGCCCACTGTACCATCATTGAAAGGTTTGCTGATGTGGATCTCTCTAGAACCACATCAACCTGATTTAGAATTTTTTTGTTTTTTCCGGCCATTTTTAGTTTTTCCCTCTGTTTCATTGTAGTTGCCAGGTCGTCTGCTGTGGCACCTCACAAGATTTTTCTATTCCCCCTATCGGTTTCTTTGTTTATTTAAGCTCTTTGTCTTATTAGATTTCTTAAAAATGTATGTAATACTTGTGCCCAATCATGTCGGAGGATGGTGATGAAGTTAAAAATTTGCCCCCCCCTGGAAACACTTCTGCGGATGCCCATGCTTCCCTACACTCCCATCACTGCAATCAGAACACTAGCTACCACAAACTTTACTTCTAACCCACCGGTGGTGCTCAGGTGTCAGGAAGAGGCCGGATCTTCCTCTCCTGACACCTTATATGCCCTCTCAGCTCCCGCCCCTTCCTTTACCCCACTAATCCCACCCCCACCTTGTCCTTCCAGCCATTGCGCAAATACCCCGGGGGAAGACTGGTCTGCGACCTTTACTTCCCCCGGGGCCTGCATTCTGCTGCCACTCACCCGAAAACAGCATCTATCCTGTTTGTTGGGGTGGAATATGTCTAGCTCAGCAAATTGAGCATTGACCCCGCCGACTGGCACTTGGAGTCGGAACGGCGATCGGAAGCCGTGCCCTGCAGGGTATTCGAGCTGGCGCGGAACAGTGTTACAGCCAGCCAATGACATGTGTGGCGGAGTGGGGGTACGGGCCCTCTGAGCCCTCCGGTCCGTCTGGTATTCTTCTGCACCGGGAGGGCCGAGGTTTTGGCTTCACGAGCGGGCTTCTGCACGGAGGCCCCTGGCATGGAGCGGGCGTTCTGGAGTTGTCGGTCCTGGGGACGAGCCGGCCTTCCCTGGTCTACTGTGAGGCCCCTCTGCTGCCTGGAAGGCTCCATGCACCTGACCAGGCACCTGGGGCCATAGCGAAGTCACCCAATACGACAAAGTGGCCCCCGCACCTGCTTACTAGCATTACAGAGGTCCGTCGGCGATGTAATGCTGTGTTGCTGCCCCACTGCTCAGGGACCAGGAGGCACCGCCACTGCCTCTTGGAAACACACTGAATGCTGGCCCTAGCCCAGACCTGGACTGGACTGCCGGCCATGAGAGTGGGCAGCCCTGCTGGGGTCTCAGCTGAAATCGGAGTGTGCCCCCACAGTTTTGATGGAGCATGATTATTTAAGTATGATTCTGCTTGGTCAAATCCTGCCATTGTGTGTGAATTACTAAACGTACTTAAGAAACCTGACTAACATTTGTGTCTTGTTGAACACTTAAAAGAAAATAGTGATTTTGTGTGGTTTTCCATGTAGGCCTGAAAATGTATTTTGACTTTCTATTGCAGGCCTCAGAAATGTATTTGGACCTTCATTTTTTCTTACAACGTACTAGGAAAGCTGACTCGATTACTTAGCAGCGAATGTTATCACTGAAGTTTCTTTCCTACTGTTGAATGTTCAGTTGCTGTGTATAAAAAAATGACAACCTTGTTGAAAGCAAACACCGAAACGAGCACGTGGATGTGTAAAGTTGCAAGTGTGCTTCCTAGTTCCGGGGTGAACCGATATTTCCATATTCTTTGAAAATAGCAGACAAAAGACAGTGATGTTACTTACCTGAGGGATCTGGAAGATTTGGGCTGAAGAATGATCATTCCATAATCACACCATAAGACTTAACCAATAGAATCCGTACTAACTTTGCAAAGGATACTTTGTGGGCAGGAAATAAGAACACTGCAGGTATAATTGCCCGGTGGTAAAAGGATGTAGGCCGGCTATTTCACTTGCAATTACTGGGCGTGACATGCTGTCGGTTTGAACTCTGTTTTCCCTTGAACTGAACTCTCCTGAGTTTCTCCTGCACTTCATCGGCTGGTGAAGTTAAGCAGGCCAAACCTTTCGGCTGAAGGGTTGACTACTCTGGCTATTGCATGCTGTGCTCTAGACTATTTTGCATCACGGTCCTGATAAATCTACAACCTACTTTGGTTTGTATGATTCCTGAATTGCAAACTGTATTTGCAATATATATATATATATACATATAGATATATACCTCTCTGCATTGATTTATGATGCATTTTTGTTTTAAACTGTGATAGACCTGTGACTTACCTGTATACATTTGAATAACCGAGTATGAAATGAATTCTAATGTATTTTCGCATTTGACCATCTCATCTTGAAGTTTAGATAAAAGTACCTTGATAAGTATTCCGAGTTTGTTTTTTCTTTATTGATGTTATTGACAGCGTATGGTTTTTGATTATTGTTGTTAGATAGGCATTTCTTCATTACAGGTCCTCATGAAGGAGGGCCTTCAGTCTCTAATTATCTGAGTCCCTATTAGCTCTTACAAAGATCTGTCGGAGGACCTCATGAATTGTAAGTGATCATAGAGTTTCAATGGGCCCAAACTCTGTGTTGCTGAGAACTGGTTATTGATTTAGGATTATGGTGTGGTGAGTAATCACTGGTTTATGTTTACAATTTTATGACAAGACTGGAGGCTCCTATTATGCTTTTCTTATCTTGTTTATTCAATAGCAGCCAAGATAAAAGCAAAAACTACAGTTCCCAGAAGGCCAAGGAAACGAAGGGCCAATGGTAAAACGTGGCATCCAACACAACAACCAACGAACAGGCGGATCTGAGTTTAATGCTAGTCCTGCATGCGAACAGCCCTCTTTTCTTGCTGCTCGCAGTCAAGATAGGTACATACTTTATCTGCCTGTTGATATTTACATTGCGCATTGTTGTTAATTGTGGTATTATTATTATTAGTTTGCCTTGGTTCTATTTTGTTGTGTTTTGCCCTTCCATTAACTTGCGGCGCTTCCCGCCGCTTCCAGCACCCATGAGCTTTCCAGCTGCTCGCGCGCTCGCTAATTAGGCCGCGGATCGCGTTGCAGCCGTTTTTCCCTATCGAGCTGTTAATGGCTCTGGTTCCTCAGGACGAGCCTACGCCGGTTGTGCTTCTGTGCTGAGCTTTGTTTCCCCATCTCCACGCTGGTAGAGTTCTGGTCCTCGGGGAGGGTTTTTTTCCCAGCTGGTCAGGCCTCTCAGTAATTCCACTCGCCCATGGGCGGTCCCACGCTCTCAGCCAGCTGGTTAACCTTGCTTTCCCATATATTTTTCTGCTTGTTTTCAATATGGAGCTTGATAGTTCTCCTGGGTCGGATATGAATAGTGAAGAAGGGGAAGCATGAAGCATGACCTGAATTTATTTATTAATTCCTCTGTGGAAAATGCGGTTGAAGCCTCTATGAAGAGGTTTTCTAAGGATATGGAAAAGTCTATGTTGTCCTTAATGTCCAAAGCTTTGGCCCATTCTGCGGGGGATAGCAGAAAGAGAAAGTTGGTACCTACCAGCAATAATAATTTCAATGTGTCTGCAACTGTGAAGTCACAAGTGCTCGGTGAGGTTTCCTCACACAAGGTTGAGGACGTGGTTCCTCCCAGGCCTTCTGTTAAGGAGGGGTTTAATACTAAGAATGCTGGTAAATCAAAGTCAAAATTGAAACATTCTGAGGTACCACAGAAATTGGTAATTTCTCAAATTTTGGACACAGATGATGATCATGGAGATGCAGATGATGCGTTCGACCTTCTCGATGCCAATGATCCTTCTTCCCCCCTGCAAAACAAGTTAAAATCTGATTCTTTTTCATTTCAACCAATTTTGGATCTTGATAGTGCGCCCATGTTTGACCCTTCTTCTATCCTTCATCCTAATTCTACATAATGGTTCACTGCTTCACATGTAGGCGATTATATTTCGGCTAGGCTTCGTCTGCCTTTGGACAAATCCACCAGGTCCAAGCTCAAGTCGGAATGTCCCAAACCTTCTCTTCCTTCCAACATCTCCTCTACTTCGACTGTTGATCAACCCTTGTTGACTTTCTTCTCAATGTTTGGAAAATATCCTCGTAAAGGGGTGGATAAGGCTTGGTCTACCTGTCAGGACAAATTATTGGATATTGTGGGTCCTTTGGCTCGTATTTTTGATATGGCAGAATCTGCTCGTTTGGAAGGTTCAGATTTTGACCCCGAGGATGTTTCTTTATGGGTCCAACGAGCATTTTGCCTCCTGGGTAATGCCAATTCGACAATAATTCATGAGCGCTGCAAGGGCCGTCTTATCAAACTGGGTCCAAGTTGGCTAATTTTGCTACCCTTGACCCGGGTATAAAAGCAGATGGTCTTTTGTTTGAAGATTCTCTAGTCAAGGATGTAAGTAAATTTGTTTCTACTTTTGCCTCCATCGACAAGGCTCAGCAGTCCTTAAAGAAAGTCTTCACCCAGTGGGTTTTTGGATGGGCCAGTGGAGGCAGGGGTCGCTCTACCAGCCGTCAATACCACAATCAAAGCTCCAGAGGTTCTTTCAACTCAAATTCCAACTATCAAGAGTTCAAACCCCATTTCTACCCACAACGAGGTCGTGGTTTATGGGGTCGAGGACAAAAGAGCTTCCGCAACGCTAACCAACAAGGTGAGTCTCTCAGATCCTCCCCCAGTTGGGGGTCGTTTAAGTCTTTTTCTTCCAAAATGGCAAAGTCTAACTGCAGATCCCTGGGTTTTAAACTCTATCCAAGGTTATCTTATAGAATTCTACGCTCCACCTGTTTTCAACCGACATGGCCAATCTTGTTTTAATAGAAGTGCAGTCCCTCCTACGGAAGCCCGCTATTCAATCCACACCTCTAGATCCCTCAGGGTTTCTCAGTTCCATCTTTCTAGTTTGAAAAAAGAACAAGAACACGTGTCCTGTTATAAATCTCAAGTGCTTCAACCAGTTTGTAGTTTATCGTCACTTCAAAATGGAGACCTTCATCCATCTCAGGGATTGTCTCTGCCTCCACGACTGGATGGTCAGAATAGACTTGCAGGACGCTTACCTTACTATTCCTATCCATCCTTCCCACAGGAAATTTCTCCAGTGTCAGTGGCTAGGAGTGACTTACCAGTTTTGCTCTCTCCCCTTCGGCCTATCGTCGGCACCATGGTGCTTTACAAAGATCATGAAACCGGTGGTGACCTATCTCAGGTCTCTTGGGGTCAGGTTACCTATTTATCCCGACGACATTCTAATTATGAATTCGAACAAACAGACCCTGCTGTCTCATTTGGATCTAACTCGGTCCCTTCTTTCAGATCTGGGCTTCCTCCTCAATCCCGAAAAATTCATGCTCATTCCTGCTCAGCAGATCGACTTTATAGGTTTTCTGGTAGATTCCTCCACAGCTTCTCTTCATCTGCCTCAGGCAAAGGTGTCAGCCATAAAGTCAGAAGTTGCTCAAGTTTTTCGAAGCTCCTTCATTTCGCTCAGATCTCTGGCAAAAATCGTGGGTCTGTTGTCCGCCTCCATTCAGGCAATCTTTCCAGAACCTCTACACTATCGAGCTCTACAACGCCTAAAGATTCGTCATCTGCATCAAGGTCTGGCCTACTCAGAGTCTGGAACTTTAATGGTGGATAGACCATTTAGATGCGTGGAACAGCAGAACAATCTTTGCCTCAGCCCCAGATCTTGTATTAGAATCAGATGCAAGTCTGTCGGGCTGGGGCGCCCGATGTGGTTCAATCTCGACTGGCAGTACATGGTCACTAGTGGAGTCAAAATTGCACATCAACTGTTTAGAGATGCTGGCAGGCTCCTTTGCGATGAGAAGCCTTGAAAAAGACAGAGTTTGTTGTGCTAACCTTCTTCTCATGGACAATGTTTCTGTGGTCCGTTACATAAACTATCTCAGTGGCACAAAATCCAAGCCTCTTGCAGAGTCAACAAAGAGCCTTTGGGAATTTTGCCTTCTCAACAAGGTTTCAGTCTGAGCTGAATATCTTCCAGGCAATCTCAATTCCATCGCAGACTGGCATTCTCGTTACCTGCAGCACTACAGCGATTGGAAGCTTTTTCCATCCGTTTTTCAATCTCTGTCCCAAAAATGGGGCCCTTTGCATATCAACCTCTTTGCATCCCATCTCAATTCCCAGCTGCCCCTCTTCTTCAGTTGGTGTCCAGATCCACTGGCTCTTGCCATGGACGCTTTCCTTCAAGATTGGTCTCTTCATCTCAACTACGCCTTTCACCCCTTCATCATGATCAACAGAGTTCTTGCTCAGTCCAGACGCCAACAAGCCTCTCTGGTGAATGTGGTTCCCTTCTGGCAATCTCAGATTTGGTTCCCATCTCTTCTGGAGATGTCGGTGGACTTTCCTGTCCTTCTCCCTTCGTCCTACAATCTCTTGGGTCAACCTCACAGTCTCGTTCTGGACAACTCCTTGACTCTGTCCGCGTGGAGAATCTCGGGCTAAACTCCTTGACCACTGCATTTCGCAAGAAGCTTCTCTCTTCATGAGCAGAGCCTGGGCGTCAGGCACAACAAAAGCTTACAAGTCAGCTCGGTCTTTATGGACAAGCTAGTGTGTGGGAAAACACGTTGATCCCTTTTCAGCAAATTTAACTTTCGTAGTCAATTTTCTGGCGTCTGAAGACAGTTCAGGTAAGTGTTATAGAACAATTAACCTATACAGATCGGCAATCTCTCTCAACCACAATACAGTGGACGGTAAACCAGTGGGTGAGCATCCTCTGGTTTGCCGCCTCCATCGAGGAGTAAAGTTTTCCAAACCTCCATTAGCAAGGTACTCTAAATTATAGGATGTGAATCTGGTTCAAAAACTTTTTTCTGACTGGCCTGATAATTCTGCTCTTTCAGCCAAACTTACTATGCTTTTGAGCTTGGTTTCTATCAAACGTGTGTCTGATGTTAAGGCTATGGATGTTTCCTCTCGTCAATTTACCCTGTCTGGGGTGATGTTTCACATCAACAAACGTACTAAAACTAACTCTCATTTCCTTCCGTAAACCCCATAATCCTGTTTCCTCTGCCACCCTCGCCCGGTGGGTTCGCTGGGTTATGTCCCTTGCTGGTATTGGCGTTTCCGTCTTCGGTGCCCATTCTACCAGGGAAACCATGGCCTCCAAAGTTTTTCGGGCGGGCTCCAGATTGGAGGATATTCTGAGATCGGCCGATTGGTCCAATGACAAAGTGCTTTGTATGTTTTATTGCAAACCTGTTGTTACTGCTGCTTCTTTAGTTGTTGATATGCTTTCAACAAGCATAATAGGAGCCTCTGGTCTTGTCATAAAATGTAGATTTTCCTAGTAATTTATGACGGAAAGTCTTAATTTTATTAAAGACACGGAGGCGAGTATTATCCCGCCACATCACTTTTAAAACGCATTTCTTCTCACTCCTTTAGCGGCTCCAGCTCTTCCACCAGCATCTTCATGACCGGGGACATAGTCCTGTCAAGGTTTCTCTTCTGCACCGTCCAGCTCCAGTTTGTTCTCCTGATCCTTCGTCTCCAGTGTCAGTTTCAAGAATGACATTCTTAGACTTTTGTCGAGAGTTTTCTGTTTGGACTCTAGCCTTTGGTGTGGTTCTCTCAATATTTCCTCTCTTTATGGACATTATCTAGTCGGCTCGCCAAAGAACATAGGGCTGTTCGCAGTCAGGACTAGCATTAAACTCAGATCCGCCTGTTCATTGGTTGTTGTGTTGGAGTCCACGTTTTCCCATTGGCCCTTGGTTTGCTTGGCCTTCTGGGAACTGTAGTTTTCGCTTTTATCTTGGCTGCTATTGAATAAAGCAAGATAAGAAAAGCATAATACTCACCTCCGTGTCTTTAATAAAATTAAGACTTTCCGTCATAAATTACTAGGAATATCTACATTCTACACCGCTTCCGCTGGATCAGTTTTCTGGTAGCGTAATAGGATGGTTATTTTGACTAAAATATACTAGGTTAAAAGATATTGACCGATTATAGAAAAGCATACCTTTATGTTGTGGTCCGTCGTTGACCTTAATGAAAGTAACGGGTCAGTCGTTGGCCTAAGATTCTGGGATAAAGCCTAAGGGCAGTCTTAGTGTGGCATACACTAAGTGTGTTGTCTGCTGTGGAAGTAGTGCCAAGCAAAATGTATTGCCAGGGCTACATAGGGAATCTTGACGTTTGACAAGTGAGGATTCTTGTGGTTGCTTCAGAAAGTGCATCTGGAGAAATCTCAGAGATTTTCATTTTAAGTGAGGGCGAAATCGCGCTGGTCGAGATTTTGCTTGAAGCAAAAGAAGTTCTTGTATTGTTTGGTTCTATGATTTTTCTTTTAGTTGAGCAGCCACGTTGTTTTATGTTGTTTGTTTTGTTAAAGACTTTGTAAAAGACACCAATGCTGATTTTGTAAAGGGTAGGTCAGTCGCAGGAGTTAAGCTGATGTCATTAGGTGCCGCGCTGAGAAATCGTCACTAGGTGCAGCGCTGGTATTGGTTGGTTGGTGAGTCGCGCTGCAATTGGACAGCGTGTTCAGTTTTGATTGGTGACAGATAATCATAACACGAAAAAAGGAGTTTTGTATAAATTTTTCTTGTAAAGGTTTGATCCCTACTGTGGAGAATCATTACGTTTTCTAAATTGTTGAAAACTTTGTTTAGTAAAGATAAGCCAATACCAATTAGAGGAGGAGTTCCTATGGCTCCTGAAGGGACCCCTGCTTTATTTATGTCATTAAAAAGGGGTTATCACACGTGTATGTGTTTGGAGAGTTGCGTGATGTACACTGAGCAAGATGGTAATTTTGCGTTCCCAGAAAATTGGACTTTTAATACTAGGATTTTAGAAAATTTAAGTAGACAAATGAATGATTTGAGACCAGATCCTAGACCTGTGCAGTAAGAGGCTCTTGAGGAGTGGGAACATGAGGCATACAAAAGAGAAAGAGAAACATTTCAGTCTAGATGCAGGATTGCTGTGAGTAGACATTCAGAGGCAAAATGGGATGCCCAGAAGAAAATTTGGAGAAGGGATATAGCTGAAGGAACACAGATGTATCCAGCTTTGGTAGCTGTGACTGGTGAGGGAGAGACATGCAAACAGAAAAAGAAGAATGCTGAGGAGTTAAAATCTAAAGGCACTGATTTAGTTGACGAGGGAGCGGACGATATTGATGAAGATTTTTTTGGCTGAGTTACTGATGAATACACCTCCACCTTATCATGAAAAATGGAATCTTATGGAGTCAGGATCTCTTCCTACTGCTCCAATAGTGCAGATAGAATCGGTACATGAGAAAACAATTAGGGCAGAATTGGATACCAGAAGAGTTGCCTAGGACAATGACATCAATGAACCCAGATGCTTTGCCAGTTCCAGTGACTATTGGTCTTATTGTTCCATTATAAAATAATATACATACTTTAACAATTCATAATAAAAATATGAATGGAATTCATACAATTGTAGAAAAGACAGGTGTGACAAATCAAGGGTCAAATGAGAATAGCGGAGTAAATGCAAGTGCTGGAGAAGGGCTAGAACCATTATTTCGTATTTCAGAAAAGCCGTAGAAACTCCAAGAAGAGGTATACACATAGATCCGAGAAAGTTGTTGCAGGTGGAAAGATGGATGATGCAATCGACAGGAGGGTTGAAGACTGGTGGTGTAAGTGGAGATACTCAAACATCTTTAGGACCTTCCCCAGAAGAATTGGATGAGTGGATAAAAGAAATAGCACCTGGGTGTAGCATACAGAATTATTGTTCCAGTATAGATGTGAGCATATTAAAAGTGGAATTGGAAGAATTTTTTTTTGGTAACAATAAGTCCAGAGAGGCTAGGTAAATTTCGGGATTAAGAATTATTGTTCATGTGTAAAGATATTACACGAAAAGCGAGAAATGCACATGAGAAGTTTGCTGAAATGCACACACATATAGAGTTGACATAGAGAAGTCTAAGGCTTTACAAAAGACATATCGATTGGATTTTAGTGATAAAGATTTTGAGAGTTTGAATGTTTCAGGAAAGCGGTTGCAGATGAAGGAGTTAATTAACACTCAAAAATGTTGCGGTGATGTGGATCGATGGGAAGGTAGAAGCAGTAACTTCAGTGGCCTTACCACTATATCCTGTGAGGGAGGTAGAAATAATTGTGGCAGATGCAACAGTATACCCAATGAGAGAGGTACCAGGAGGTGGATTTGTTCATGTTCCGTGGTCGAAGCAGGATATATTATCATTCACAAATGATTTTCCTAGGCTCTGAGAGAAGCCAGTGAAATGGTATAAACAAGTGGAATGGTTTGTCAAAGTTTCGAAAGTTTTGTGGAAGGATTTAGATGGCTTGTTTGATATTGTAGTCCTGACTGATTTGTGGGTCGAGTGTAAAATCGCTGTAGATTGCCCAAAAGAAGAATATCCTAGAGATGCAAAGACAGGAGCCCCATCAGAAGAAGTCATAAAGAAATATAATCAGGTTATTATGTATTTGAAGGGGAAAATTTCTCCAAAAGAAACAGATTGGGTGAAAATAGACAGGACTACACAGGAATTGAAAGAGTCGGTGCACGCGTATTATGAACAGCTTTTGCAGATATTTAAACAATAGAGTGATATTGAAAATGTCTCAGAGAAGGATATGGGACATTTTGTATATCAATTTGTGTATGGATTTAGACCAGAGATAAGTGCCATGATTCAGCAGCATTTGATTTGTTGACAGAGTAAATCGATTGAAAAGATTCTTTGATATGCAAAATATTGTGGTGAGGTTATTGATTTGCGTCATAAAAAGTTAAAGGAGAAATTGACGGTGGCTCAAATGAAAGCACCAAAGAAAGGAGGATTTATGAATGCAAATGTGGAATTTACAGGAGCTTATCAGGGAAATGGTCAGACTACTACTGGTATGAGAGGTGTAGTGTCAAATGGAAATACAGTGACAAATATGATACTGATCCCACAAAGGAGAGGTCGAATATAGAAGAAATGAAGAAGAAGTTTCTGTATCATGCGTGAGGTAAAGTCGGGCATTGGAAGCGCGAGTATAAGAATATTGAGACAAATACAAATGATGTACAATTAATAGACACAGGAGTAGATGGAATGAGTCAGACGCAAGAGAATCAGAATCAGCAGATGTCGGTTGGCAGAGGACAGGGTCAGCTAATATCACAAGCTCCTATGCAAAATATGAAGGGTCAAGTGCAAAGATAGTGCAAATATGGGTTTCCATATAAATGATCAATTGAATTCAAATGTCCAGGTGGAAGACACCTGGACATTTGAATTCAATTGATCATTACTTGATGCAGTACTTGATGCAGTTGGAAGGAAATAATTCAGATGCATCTCAATGACGGTGCCTGAGGGGGCAGGAGGAGTGCGTGCTTGGCGCATCCTTAGAGGTAGATCATAACGGTCCCTATGTGGATGGCGAGGTTGACAGAAACACTGTTACGTTCCTCGTAGATACTGGTGCCACCCGTTCCACTATGGAAATTCCCAACCTACCCCTCTTGGGAGAAAGTATCCAAGTTGTAGGAGTTTCAAACAAATTGATTAAGACACCAGAGACTAGACCTATGAAAGTACAGATTGGAGGATTTCAGGATTTACATACATTTTTGGTGTGTGACACTAGTCCAGTTAAATTGCTAGGCAGGTAGTTGCTATGCAAGATGAACTGCTACATTTATTGCACGCCTGATGGAATAGCTTTCCATACAAAAGATGAGGATGTAGTGTTTAAAATGGCACAACAGGGAACAGAAGTGAATGATTTATACCCTTTACTTATAGCGAATGATCTGCCAGCTGAACTGAGAGATACGGTGTTGTCAGATGTGTGGGACTTTTGAGGTAAAGACATTGGTTTAATGAAAGGAGTAGCTCCAATACAGATTACAGTAAAACCAAATGCAGAATTTCCAAAAATACCGGCATACAAAATGAGTCCTGAAACAATTGCAGGAGTAACTCCTATGATTGAGATGTTGATCGAACAAGGCATTCTAAAATAGATTTTAGGGAGTCCTTGCAATTTGTCTATTAGGGGAATTCGCAAATCTAACTGGAAGTACAGAATAGTTCAAGACCATAGGAAAATAAATAAGATTGTAATACCTTGTTGTCCAGTAGTGCTAAATCCAGCTGTGATTCTGTACCAAATTCTTTGTGAAGCAGAATGGTTCTCAGTGATTGACTTGTGTCAAGCCTTTTTCTTGATACCCTTGCATCCGGATAGTCAATATGTATTTGCATTCCCGGTCGGTAACCGGGTCTCAGCATGGTGCCTAGTTCCTCAAGGGTATACAGAGAGCCCCTCAGTCTTCAATCAGATTTTGAAGAAGTGTCTGGAGTCATTGGTGATGCCCAATGACTCCATTTTAGTGCAGTACATCGAGGATTTGTGGGTTGCATCGTGAACAAAAGAGGCTTATGTGGTTGATGCGATTGCTCTATTGAACCATTTGGCAGTAGATGGGCATAAAGTATCACCAGCAAAATTACAATTTTGTAAAAAAAGAAGTTCTCTATTTAGGACATAACATTGAGAAAGGATTCAGGAAAGTGTCTCAAGGTCGGATCAATACCATTTTGCAAATGAATCCGCCAAGTACACAAAAGGAGGTTTTTCACTGATAGCCAAGCCATTACAAAGGTTGATACACAAAGATGTGTCAGATCCTATACATCTGGATAATGAATGCATGAAAGCATTTCTCAAACTTTGAGACAGTCTGTGTCGAGCTCCAGCATTGGGAATGCCCGACTTCAACAAGAACTTAGCATTATTTTGCAGTGAACGTGATAGTTGTGCACTTTAAAATCCAACACAAATGCACGGAACAGCATGCCATCCAGTAGCATATTTTTCTGCTACGTTGGATACTGTGGTTGCTGCATTACCTGGATGTTTAAAAGCAGTTGCAGCTACTTGTATGAGTTTGGAACAGAGTGAGACGATTGTGATGGGACATCCATTGAAAGTGTATGTGCCACATACGGTTGAGATTTTGTTAACGTGATCTCACACACAGCATCCTAATACGGGCAAGTGATTCTGGGAGCGGGGAATGTGTCTGTGACAAGATGCATGAGTCTGAATCCAGCTACCTTTTTACCGCTTCCCAGTTGTGAAGTGGTGATGGACGAAGCAGATCATGATTGATTCTGACTGAATTGTGTGCAAAGCCAAGACCTGACATACAAGATACTCCATTACCTGAATCTGATCATGTTCTGTTCGTGGATGGATCATGCTTGAGAGATTCTGAGGGTACCTTGTGAGCTGCCTATGTGATCTGTACAGTGTTGATTGTCATTGAAGCATCATGGTTGAAAGGAGGGAGTTCAGCACAAGTGGAAGAGTTGATTGCGCTCAATAGAGCATGCTGTATCGCAAAACAAATGCGAGTCACCATATTTAAAGACAGTCAATATGTGTTAGAAATGGTCTCTGGTTGGCTACGCCTTGTGCCAAATCCAGGCAGAGACCACCACTCTAGTCAGGGCAAGGGAGTTACACGCCAAAGATAACCCCTGCTCACCCCCTTGGTAGCTTGGCACGAGCAGTCAGGCTTATCCCGGAGGCAATGTGTAAAGCGTTTGCGCACGCACCCAGCAACAACTCTCCAGGCACACCACAAAAGGAACTCCACACAAGGTTATATATAAAAATAACCTTTGTATTGTCATAAATACGTTAGAAACATAATCACATAATATACACTGTGCCAACTGGCACTAGGCAATATTCACAGGGGACTATTTACACACGACAGGGCCAATGGGGCCACTGTCAAAACCATCACAAATCACCAATTGTAAATGTAGCCCAAATAGTAAATGTAGCACACAACCAGTAACTACTGGTAAAGTTAGGAACTTAGCATGAGATCCTGCAACGAAAAACAGAGGATGCATAAATCGCCTTGCGCATGAATCACCTTAGGCATAAAACTACCTTAGGCCCAAACCTCATTAGCATCACACATTACGCAATAGGCATCACAGTCAGCATTACAAGCATAAATACATTACGCAATAACTGTAAGCATGAGCGCCATCACATAAAAACATTGGGCATCACATTAGGGCCTTGCGCCCTACCACCATAAACTGACCCCAGGCCGACTGGCCTTTCACAGGGGCTCAAATGCCTTATGTCCCGCAGAGTCAGGGCTGGCTGCGCATGCAGCAAAGTAAAAGTGCGCAGTTTCACAACCTAAACGTGGCAGCTGGCACCAAGTGCTGCGAGCTTTGAAGAAAAGGGGGCAAAAAAGAGTGCCTCTCACTCCTGACTGCAAAAGGACATGCCCCCAAAGCATGTGGCCTAAACGATGCAGCTGGCCACTACTTGCTGGGCAGCTGCGAACCAAAATAAAGGCCAGGCACTCACTGTGCCCTTTAATTCCATGTGCCAAAGTTGGAGCCACACGGGGCTCTAAAACAATCCTGGCCACAACTAAGCGAAAGTACGCACCCCACTGGCCCTCAGGACTCCCACTGGTGCCTTTAAACAAATATGGCCCACGTTGTAGCACACGGGCTCTAAAACAAACAATGCCCATGTAGAGCGGCCCACTGTCAAGCGGGGCCACTCATCAGATTGGCACCGGCACTGGTGCCTCTTATCTTGCCTCCCTTAGAGCCCTCACTCACCAGGCTTCACTGGCGCCGATCGGGGTCTCCGTCCTCCTCGCTGGGACTTCACATGGAGCCTATGAGGCTCCGGACGGCCGGGGGAACACTCCGTTTCTCCTCTTTGTGGGACTCCGTCTTCCACATAGGAGCCCCGCCTGGATTCTCTCCGCGTTTCAATGTCCAGCGCGGGGTGGGCTCCCGCCTGGATTCTTTGGTTCCTTCACTCGGGCCATCCTGCGACGGCATCCATGAAGGCGGGGTGGGCTCCCGCCGGACTCCAGCAACACGCGGGGCTCCCACAGCTCACGGGAGCCCCAGTCACTTCCGGGTCGCGCTTACCAGGGTCCGCCCACAACCAGGCAATAGTGCCTGTCTTCCGGGTCGCGCTTGCAGCAGCCCAGCAACTTTTCTTCGGACTTGGGCTGCGGCGGTGATTCCATGGCAGGGACGCGGGTGGGCACCCGCCAGGCTCCCAAAGAATGGGGGGTGGGCACCCGCCCTGTAAGTAAAGAAATAAGCGGGGTGGGCACCCACAACAGGCACAATGCGGGGGAATCCCTACGCTGGGGTTTCCCTCCAAAAGGGGCTGCAGCTATGCGCTGCGATGCCCACGCTCTTTATCAGCTGGGCCAATTAAGATAAAGCGCTCCCCGCCGCTAGGCGGGAAGTCCACAGTCCAGGGTCAAAAATGGAGCGCTCTTACCAGCAATAAAGAGTAAAGCGCTCTTCCAAATAAAGGCAAAGTTCAGGGGGGCACAAGGCTGGGCTCAGGCAGGCCAGCACACAGGGCCCTCCAGCAGGGAGGCAGTCCCTTGTGGCGGTTCCCCCTGGAGCCCAGCAGCAGCAGCCCCTAGCGTCAGGACCAGCACAGCAGAGAGCATTTTCATGGGGTCACAGCCCCTATATTTATATGCCCTTTTCCCTTTGTGTCACAGCGGAGGGCTTGGGGATACTAGTCAGAACTGGTTTGGGGGAGCTTTGGAGCACTTTGTTTTGCTCAGCTACTCTCTCCTTTGTCAGGTGGGGGCTCAAGGATCAGACACACCACAGGAGGCGGAGCCGGCATAGTGGAGGGAAGGCACAGCCCTATTCAGGTCCCAGGTGCAACTCCTCCCTCCCATCTAGATGCAGATCTCTCTATTCAGCCTGCGCTGACTCACCCGGTCTCCTGGAATTCCCCACACCTGTCACTCAAAAGCCAGACATGCAATTCACATCAGGTAGGCAGACACATAGCACACAGAAATGCCAACTTCTAAAAGTGGCACTTCTCCACCAGTCACCCTAAATCTGCGTACACCATTGCGCAGCATTTAGTCTCACGAGTTTGCACATACTAAACTCTACTCTGCACTCCTCTCATACCAGGAATTACCATGGACACACATATCCCCCATGCATTCCTATGGGAGGGCAGGCCAATCTCACTAAATGTAACACAGAGCGCTTGCACTTTACACTGGGCCACAGTGCTAAAGTGCGCAGAGGCCTAAAATCACTACCACTACGTCAGAGCTTAAGGCAAAAAGTTCAGGGGTGAACCTGCCAAAAGGGCCAAGTCCAACAATATGGTTTTGGGGTGGTGCATGGTTTTGGGCAGTTGTGGTCTCCATGTATATTTATGATCTCTTCGGGTTCATTCATACGAAACTGAGAGTGTGTAAAGAAGCTATTGATAGCACTACAATTGCCAGCCCAAATTGCGGTGGTAAAATGTTCAGCACATAAATCTGGTTGTGACTATATCACCGTTGGCAATAGGTATGCTTACGAAATGGCACGTTTTTGTGCTAAAAATTCATATATGATTAATGGGCAACATTTAAAAGAACAATCTGATTAATCGGAATGCAGACTAATGTTTTCAGCTGTTGAAACTTGGGAAGAAATCAGAGAATTACAAGATGCAGTTACTGAGGCAGAAAGAGCACTGTGGATCAAAGCAGGATGTACACGCAGATCAGAGTATGACGTGTGGATTTACACGGATGGGAGGCCAGTATTGCCAGATAGTTCATTGGCGCCTATGGCAAGAGTCTCACATGGTCCGACTCATGTGGGCAGAGATGTTATGATTAGGCTTTTCAAACAGTCATGGTACAATACTAAATTTAGAGTCATCGCAGAGAGTCTGTGCTAGAGGTGTTTAATATGTCAACAGCAAAATGCAGGTTGAAAAACAGTTCTCAATTTAGGACGAATTGGACAGGCAGGAGGTCCATTTATGCACATGTAGATCGACTTCCTGGAGATGCCTCCTTGCAATGGACTAAAATATGTCTTGGTGATTGTATGTCTGTTTTCACACTGGGTGGAGCCATATCCAACATGACGCAATGACAGCTTAACTGTTGCTAACCTGTTACTTAGAGAGTGGATTCTGAGGTTTGGATTTCCAGTCGTGTTGGAATAGGATAGAGGAACGCACTTAAATAAGGAGGTAGTGCGAATGCTTTATGCTGCTTTACAAAATCAACAAAAATTACATTGTGCTAATGGACAAGAAGCGTCAGGCGTGGTTGAACAAATAAATGGCCCAACAAAGGCATGATTGACTAAAGTTTGCACATCCACAACACTGAAATGGCCTGATGCATTACTATTGGTGTTGATGAGTTTGAGAAGTAATTCAGACAGAATAACAGGACTGTCAACACATGAAATTACCATGGGGAGGGCTATGAGACAACCAACAGTCCCAGCAAATCAGTTTGAGAACATATCTGATGATTTAGTTTTGGATTACTGTAAAGGATTGGACGACGAACTGCGCTCTGTGTCTCACCAGGTTGGAGAAGTCACAACTACAGTCCAACAGGAGGAAAGCACACAATTTGTGCCCTGGAGACTGGATCCTGGTGAAACAACATCTGAGAAATTTGTGTTTGGAATTTTGTTGGCATGGGCCATATCAAGTGATTCTGGGGATGTGGTGGTCCCATGTCCACTTGGAAGTACAGAGTCAATTGAAGGTGAACAAAGAGCCTGAACAGACTGAGAATAAAGTAGAGTGGGTGAAATCTACTGGGTCTTGTAATACGGTTAACGATGTTGAAACTGAAAGAGAGTTGGCAGAGGAAGAGAGAAAGGGGAATAAGCTAAGTGGAGTCTTGAATCATGTGAAATAAACTATGTATCTAAAAAACGAGTGCGAAAAGGCAACAAATGGCCTGGAGGAACTAAGCAGTTGAAAGACCCCTTGGGCAGAAGAATCCCAACGACTGTAGCAGGAGTCTCTAGCCAATCAGAACAAAGTGATATAGACGGAGAAGAAAACACAGTACGCAGAACAAAAAGAGCACGAGTTCCAAGTCAAAAGTACGCAGCATCTGAATGGACAAATTTGGCTGCCACAAGTTATTGGGAGAAAGAATTCCTTGCGTTTTGTTCCAAAGACAACTCATCGTATGAGCCACACTAAATGAACTGTGTAGCAGAAGAGAGGGTGCTGGGGGGAAAAAGAGGAGATTTGAAAATAAGGCTGTGATCTGAAGTAAAGGCTAAAGCTCGAAAAGTGTGGGATGCACAAACCTAGCGCATCTAACTGATAGATTATTAACTTTTCAGAAAACAATTGAACAAACCTGGCGAATCTAATTGATTGATATTTCGCTTTTTGAAAATTTTGGGAATTTCATTTCTTGAAAATTTTTTGAATTGTTTCTTTTGAAAATGAATAGTTATAGTTTTAGTTCCGAGACTGTTAATCAAAATTGTAGTTCAAATACATGAAAGTGTCTAAATGCTTGCTTTATATGTGCATTTTTATTAACACTTGTCTTATTGATGCTATCTTTAATAGTGCCTAAATTAATGTTTCTTGTTAAACCTACTAATGAACTTGTGGGTGCTACCACAGAATTTAACAAAATTATTCAGGATGATGCAGAGAAAGACATTAAGAACTAACTAAAAGGGAATGACTTACACCAAGATAACTTGATTCATGTTTTTTTGTTGAATGTTTTTACTAAGCTTTTATATGAGTATGTTGATACTATGGATGCAAGAGATTGTTATGTGTGTATGCAATTACCCTCATCTGTGTCGGAAGGGATGACTTATCACCATCTTCATTTAACATATGGAATTTCTTGTAGTGTACTAACAAGTTTCTTCTATGGCAAGGAGCAGTTTCAATATTTCTACTCTAACTACGATTTCGTGTTTTCAGAAGTTCCTGTTAAAAAGAACATAAATATAGTGTATTCTTCAAAGAATGCTGAATATATGGGAGAATGTTTTCATACGACTAACCCTATTGATACTGTATACACACATAGAAATAACTTAACATGTAGTCTACATAGTGTAGAAATAGAGTTATTAATACGGCAGAGGATAGACAGGAAAAATTTAAGAGAAAATCTTTAGAGCAGAAAAGTAGTATACCTCCATGGGCTCACAGGGAGGGTGATTATAAGAAAGGTGAGACTTGTGCTGCAATGACTCCGGATTGGCATCACAAGTGAAAGCTTTGCTTACTAAGACAAAAGACTGAATACAATAATTACTTCATTGGTACCAGTGGTGTACTTTGTGTGTGGTAAAAATGCCTATTACAGGTTGCCTAAACATTGGATCGATGCGGTAATGTGGGGATTGTTTTCCTTAAAATCTATCACTTGAATGATCATGTAACCAATGAAAAGAAACTATAACAGCGTAAAAGGGGAATAAGTGCCGCCAAAATTGTGTGTGATATTTTTGGTACATTAATACCTTCAGTGGGAGTGATTTTGAACTCACATAGAATTAGAAAATTGTCTACAGTGGTTGATCGTTCGTCAACAGACACTGCTGGTGGGTTCTTGATGATTGATACTGAAATGGTTGCTATCAGATCGATTGTTTTACAAAACCGTCTTGCCCTGGACGTATTATTGGCAAAAGAGGGCAGAGTCTGTAGCATGCTGAAAAATCAACAATGTTGCACTAATATCCCTGACAAAAGCAGAGACTTGCAGGGATAGATCAGTAACATTACAAATTTACACAGTGATTTAACAGAACTAAAAGTTGATGGTACATGGGAGAAAGTTGGTAAGGGGTTTTCCTCGGTGGGAAATTGGTTTGCAGCACTGGGTAACAGCTTAGTAGGGCAAATACTAACACCAATAATTGCTGTTGCTATCGGGCATAATTATCATAGTACTGATGTATAGATGTTGTAAACGCAAACAAGAAGAAACAAAACGAAGTGGTAAGAAAAGAAAAAGAGAATATATAGAGCTAGAAGATAGAAAGGGTGCTTATTATGAGGAGTTAAGGGATGAAGGTGTTAGGCTGAAACAGATGAAAACAAATGCATTCTAAGAGAATCAGATTGTAATCAGATTAATGAAGAATGTGTGATGGCTTGATTCGCCATCAGAGGAGGGATTGCGGGAGCATGATTATTTGAGTATGATACTGCTTTGTCAAATCCTGCTCATTGTGTGTGAATTAATAAACGTACTTATGAAAACTAACATTTGCGTCTCGTTGAACACAGAATTTAAAAGCTGCATCATAAAAGCATGCAGCATAAAGGTAAAAATGTACTGGTGCTGCCAAGAAATAATTCTGTACAGATCCTGCGAATTGTTGATGCCCTATGTTTCTAATAAAAATCATCTACAAAAAAAATAAAAGCATGCAGAAGGGTCGGAAACTGGTTTGAGATGGAGTTACTCGTGACAGAGAGAGAAGAGAACTTAATGTGTTATGATAATAATGAAAAGTAATAAATACAGTTTGTGATCTAGTGAATAAAGTTTGAAAAGAAATGCATTCATGAAAAGTTTCCTGCTAAAATGTTTTCTTTCAACAGCTAAAACCTGAAACGGCAGAATGTTGTTTTGCTTATCTAATGAAATCTGAGAAGAAATTAGATAGTGCTTGTAACAGCATTACTTTGGTATGCTGTTCTTAAAAGAAAATGGTGATTTTTGTGCGGTTTTCCATGTAGGCCTCAAAATGTATTTTGACTTTCCATTGCAGGTCTCAGAAAGGTATTTTGTCCTTTATTTCTTTCAGTGTACTAGAAAGGCTGACTTGATTACTTAGCAGCGAATGTTATCACTGAAGTTTCTTTCTGACTGTTGAATGTTCACTTGCGGTGTATAAATAAGTGACAACCTTGTTGCAAGCCAACTCGGAAACAAGCGCGTGGATGTGTAAAGTTGCAAGTGTGCTTCCTAGTTCCGAGGTGAACGGATATTTGCATATTCTTAGAAAATAGCAGACAAAAGACAATGATGTTACATGAGGGTTCCGGAAGATTTAGGCTGAAGAACGATCATTCCACGATCACACCATAAAACGTATTAAATAGAATCCGTACAAACTGTGCAAAGGATACTTTGTGGGCAGGAACTAAGAACATTGGAGGTATAATTGCCCATGGGAGAAGGATGTGGGCCGGCTATTACCCCTGCAATTCTTGGGCATGACATGCTGTCGGTCTGAACTCTTATTTCTCTTGAACTGAACTCTCCTGCACTTCATCGGCTGGTGAAGTTAAGCAGGCTAAACCTTTTGGCTGAAGGGTTGACTTCTGTGGCTATTGCACGCTGTGCTCTAGACTATTTTGCGTTACTGGCCTGATAAATCTACAACCTACTTTGGTACGTATGATTCCTGAATTGCATACTGTATTTGCAATATGTTTTTTTCTCTCTCTCAAGGCATTGATTTAGGATGTATTTTTGTTTTAAACTGTGATAGAACTGTGATTTACCTGTATACATTTGAATAACCAAGTATTAAATGAATTTTAATGTATTCTCATATTTTACCATTTCATCTTGAAGTTTAGATAAAAGTACCTAGGTAAGTATTAGGAGTTTGTTTTTTCTTTATTGATGTTAATATTGACAGTGTATGGTTATTGATTATTGTTGTTAGATAGGCATTTCTTCATTTCAGATCCTCATGAAGGAGTGTCTTCCGCCTCTAATTATCTGAATCCCTATTAGCTCTTACAAAGATCTATTGGAGGACCTCATGAGTTCCAATGGGACCAAACTCTGTGTTGTTGAGATCTGGTTATTGATTTATGATTATGTTGTGGTGAGTAATCACTGGTTTATGTTTACAATTCTACACTGCTTCCACTGGATAACTGCTGCAGCCTGGACTGCCACATGTGTACGCTGCGCTTCCGTGGACGCTGTTGGAGGGAGGCCCGCCGGGTAGTCGGGGAGACTATTCCGGCACCTTCCTACCGCAAAGTTATAGCCGAGCGCCGCTGAGAAGCCTCCTCGGGGAGGTCTTTCTCCTATGATCGTACAAGGCCCAGTAACACCACCACACAGGACTCAATAGTAGTTGCGAGATTAGATTCTTTATCGGCAGTAATACGTGCAATATTTACAGAGGGATCGAAGGATCCTGTCAGAGTCTCAGTGTTCGTTCAAGAGGATAGGGTAGCGGGACAGTCTTAGTGCCAGCCAGGCACGGGAGGGCTCTGCGCCAGACCTTGGATGCTGGTCTCCGAGCGGCTCGGACGTGGAGAGCCGCGACGTCGTCTGCAGGGCTCGGATGGTAGTTCCGCTTAGGTCGAGCCGCGACGAGGTCAGCTGGGCTCTGGTGGTAAGGTTCAACAAGGTCGGGCCGCGACAGCGTCAGCAGGGCCCCAAAGGGTCGTGAAGGTCTTTAAGCACGGTGGAGCCGCGACGTCGTCAGCAGGGCTCAAGGGGTGGTTCAGGGTGAGTCTTCTTCGTAGGGTCAGCCGCGATCCGATCAGCAGGGCTCTCGACTCCAGGATACAACTACTGCCCTGTTGTCGGGTCGCCCCAGATATAGGACGAGAGCCCTTTGATGTCCGGACCCGTGCGCCCGGAGGGGGCGGAGAGGACGGGTAGGGGGCGGCCAGACGCCCAGCAGGAGAGGCGCCAGGCCCCAGAGAGCTGTGGGGTGATCACACCCAGGTGTGGAGAGACGGTAGGGGGTCCCATCGATACTGCCCTCCGCCGAGAGTGGGAAGGGCTCACGTGGTATCCCCCGAGCCAGGGGTTGGCGTCTCGATGTCGGGCCTCGCTGGGACCGAGGCCGGGTAGAGCAGGGTCATACAGTTGGTCACGTGGAGTGACGTGCAATCCAAGATGGAGGAGCCCCGATGCGCATGGGACCTCGTGCGGCTTAGCGCGGGGAAACAGGACCACGCCACGAGGCCGGCTCCCACACGCGTCCCCCCCAGCTGAAGGCAGGGAGAGTCACCCATCTTCTTGGGGGTTCTCCTCGCCGAGGCGGAAGAATCGGGACAGGCCGTCAGCATTGGCGTGGTCGTTGCCGGGCCGGTGTTCAACAGTGAAGTCCATCCCTTGTAGCGAGATGGACCAGCGTAACAGCTTGGGGTTCTCGACCCGCATTTGCATGAGCCACCGCAAGGGCCGGTGGTCAGTCTGGACCCTGAAGTGGGTACCGAAAAGGTAGGGCCGGAGCTTCTTGAGAGCCCATACCACAGCGAAGGCCTCCCGCTCGATGGTGCTCCACCTCTGTTCTCGCGGCAGCAGTCGGCGGCTGATAAAGGCCACCGGTCGGTCGAGGCCCTTGGCGTCCAGCTGGGAGAGGACTGCCCCGACCCCGTACTCCGAGGCATCGGTCTGGACTACAAATTCCTTGCTGTAGTCGGGGGCCTGTAGCACAGGGGCAGCGCACATGGCTGCTTTGAGAGTATCAAACGCGGTCTGGCAGCGGGGCGTCCAGTGCACCGCCTTGGGTTGTTTCTTTGAAGTGAGTTCCGTAAGGGGGCCCACAATGCTGCCGCAATCTTTTATGAAGCGTCGGTAGTTTCCTGTGAGGCCCAGGAATGCCCGGACAGCGGTTTGGGTGGCGGGGGGCTCCCACGCCTGGATGGCGTCCACTTTTAACCGGAGGGGGGCCACCTGGCCACTCCCCACCTGATGGCCCAGATAGGTCACAGATCCTTGACCGATCTGGCACTTGCTGGCCTTAATTGTGAGGCCGGCTCTTTGGAGAGCAGCCAGGACTTCCCCAAGGTGTCCTAGGTGCGCGGCCCAGTGGTCGCTGAAGACAGCAATGTCATCGAGGTAGGCCGCGCTGAAGGCTTCGAGACCGGCCAGGACCTTATTTACCAGCCTCTGAAAGGTCGCTGGGGCGTTCTTCATGCCGAAGGGCATCACCCGGAAGTGGTAGTGGCCATCGGGGGTAGAGAAAGCTGATCGTTCTTGTGCGCCGGGAGTGAGCTTGATCTGCCAGTACCCAGCAGTGAGATCAAAGGTGCTTAGGTAGCGGGCGGCCCCTAAGCGATCAATCAGCTCATCGGCTCGTGGCAAAGGGTGGGCATCGGTCTTGGTAACTGCGTTCAGGCCCCGGTAGTCGACACAGAATCTGAGCTCGGGGGCCGTGCCGGGGGCGGCGGCCTTCGGCACCAAGACTACCGGGCTGGCCCACGGGCTGTCGGAAGGCTCGATGACTCCGAGGGCGAGCATCTTGGCGACCTCGGTCTTTACGCAGGCCCGGACTCGGTCAGGCACTCTATAAGCGCGGTGTCGTACAGGGGGGCTATCCCCCGTGTCCACGTCATGGACGCACCAGGGGGTTGCCCCGGGCGTGAGAGAAAAGAGGGCAGCGAAGGGTTGCAGTAGCTTCTGGCAATCATGGCGCTGTTCTGGTGTCAGGGTGGCGGAGAGGTGGACGCCCTCCAAGGAGCCGTCTTGGCTCGAGGACCCCAGGAGGTCTGGTAGGGGCTCGGAGTCACTTTCACCCCCATCGTCGGTAGCCAGTAGTAAGCTTAGTTCAGTTCGGGCAAAATGGGGCTTGAGCCGGTTGGCGTGCAGGACCCTGAGGGGGTTCCTCGGAGACTCCATATCGACCAGGTACGTGATGGGGCTCTTCCTTTCGACTATCTTGAAGGGCCCGGTCCACTTGTCCTGCAGGGCGCAGGGGTCCACGGGTGACATGACCCAGACTTGCTGGCCCGGCTCAAACTCGACGGCTGAGGCATTCTCGTCATACCAGCGTTTCATATCTTCTTGGCTGGCTTCAAGGTTGGCTTCTGCCAGGGCACGGAACTTTCGAGTCTGGTTCCGCAAGGTCAGGAGGTACCGGTAGACGTCGGGCGGGGCACTCTGGACGTTCGCCTCCCAACCCTCCTTGACCAGGCTGAGGGGCCCTCGGACGGGGTGCCCATACAACATTTCGAAGGGGCTGAAGCCCAGGGACTTCTGTGGTACCTCCCGGTAGGCGAACAGGAGGCAGGGCAACAGGACATCCCATCTCCTCCTGAGGGGCTCTTCCAGGCCCTTGATCATCCCCTTCAGGGTTCGGTTGAACCGCTCGACCAGTCCGTTCCCCTGGGGGTGGTAAGGGGTGGTGAATTTATAGGTGACCCCACATTGTTGCCAGAGGGATCTCATGTACTTCGAGATAAAGTTCGTCCCCCTGTCGCTCACCACTTCTCGGGGGAACTCCACCCTGGAGAAGATGCCCATCAGGGCCCGGCCCACCACTGGAGCGGTCACAGTTCGCAGGGGAACAGCTTCTGGGTACCGGGTGGCGTGGTCGACCAGTACCAGGATGAAGCGGTGGCCCAGGGCGGTCCGGGGGTCGAGGGGCCCCACGATGTCTATCCCCACTCGTTCGAACGGGGTGTGGGCGGCTGGAAATGGTTGCAGGGGGGCTTTCACGCGTCCCCCAGTCTTCCCGCTAGCTTGGCAGGTCGGGCAGGACCGGCAGTGCTGGTCCACGTCTCGTCTCATTCGGGGCCAATAGAAATGGGTCACGAGGCGGCTGTACGTCTTGTCCCGCCCGAGATGTCCGGCGAGTGGCACGTCATGTGCCAGGTTCAAGAGGAATTCTCGAAATCGGAGGGGGACCACCAGCACCCGGCTGGCCCCTAGTTCGGCGACTTTCTGCTCGCTATACAATAAGTCATTGTCCCAATAGACCCAGTGGGTTCCCGAGGGGTCCCCCGCAGCCTGGGCGGCCGCCTGCTGTCGGGCCCCCTCGAGGGACGGGCAGCCCTTCTGTTCTTGCTGGAATTGTTCACGGGTGGGGCCCCCGTCGTGGCGCCACTGGGCCAGCTCGGGGATCTCGCTGAAGGGAGCGGCCTCGTTGGAAGAAAGTTCGAAGGGCCCGGCCTCCTCGTCAGGTTCCTCCGGGCTGGAGGAGGTGGATGGTTCGGGGCCCGCCGGTTTGTCGGGGGCCGGGGCCGCAGCTGGCTGGACGGTCATGGACCGAGTGGTGGCGCAGGCCCACTCCGGTAGTCCTAGCATCCCCAGATGCTCTCGGCGCTCCACCTGGGCCCAGGGGGAGCTCTCTAGGTCGTTCCCCAGGAGGCAGTCCACCGGGGCGTCGTCGCGGATAGTCACTTTTAGGGTGCCGGACACTCCTCCCCACTCGAAGGGGATTCGGGCCATCCGGCACATGCTCTCGGTGTTGTCGGCGGTCCGGACAGGGCAGAGGACATGTGGTAGGATCTGTTCGGGGGTCACCAGATGGCAGCGGACAGCGGTCACACTGGCCCCAGTGTCCCGGAGGGCCTCGGCCCGTCGCCCATTGATGGTGACCCACTGTTGGTACTTCTGGGTGTTGCTTGGGATGGTGGCGCGGGGCACCATTTCTCGGGAGCCTAGGCATACAAGCGACATGGCGGCCGGTTCCCACTCGGGGGACCCGTCGTCGTGGTTCTCCTCCTCGTCCTCTCCCTCCCCCAGTGCTGCGGCGGCAATTTGTCAGGGAGGTGGCCCCGTGGTCCTGTTCCGTCGGTTCACGGGGCAAGCCGGGTCACTTGCATAATGGCCGGTCTGTTGGCATCCGAAGCAGGTTACTGTCGGTCGTGGTCCAGACCGGGCGATAGGGGTCCCTCTTCGGCCCTGGGTCGGGGAAGCGGGGTTGGTTGTTTGCCCTCGTGGCGGACTTCTGGGCGGTCCAGCTGGGAATTCTCGACTGCGGTGGGACCCCCCTCCTCCGCCGCGCTGGCGGGGAGGTCCCGTGGTGCTCCGTTGGTAGTCCCCCACGGGGTTCCGGGGGACCCGGGTGTTGACCCATCGGTCCGCTTCGGCGGCGAGCTTCCGGGGCTCGGTCAGTTTACTGTCCAGGAGGTGTTGCCTTAGTTCCACAAAGCAGTTGTTGGCGAGGTGCTCCCAGACAATGAGGTCGAATAGCTCGTTATATGAGGTGACCTTGCTCCCTTTGATCCATCCCTCCAACGCTCGGCTGAAGAAGTCCACGTATTCGACCCATGTGGTACCGGGGATCTTCTTGCAGTCCCGGAAGCGTTGCCGGTACATCTCGGCCGACAGTCCGTAGCGTGTGAGTAGGGCTTCCTTCATGTGGTCGTACGAGGTCATCACTGCGTCGGGGAGTTGCAGCAGGGTATCCCGTCCCTCGCTGAGGAACCTCCCCCATAGGCCGGCGCCCCAATCCTTCCGGGGTACCCGATGGGAGGTCATGGCGACTTCGTACGCTCGGAACCATTGCTGGATGTCGTCATTTTTATAGTACTCCTTGACGACATCCTTGGGGATGTGAACCTTTGGCTCGGTCGGGGGCAGAGCGTCCCGGGCTCCGGGGTTGCTGGTCTCCCCAGCTTTAGCTTTTAGTTCAAGTTCTTTAAGGCTCCTCTCGTGCTCGAGGGTTAGCCGTCTCTCCTCTAGCTCCCGATGCCTTTTCTTCTCCTCGATTTCTTCCTGTAGTCGTAGTTGCTCCAGGGCTATCTTTTTCTCCGCCAGTAGGAGCTCACCGTCCAGCCGGAGTCGGGCAAGATCCATTTCGTGTGTCCGGGCCCTTTCCCGTTCTCGTATCTCTTCGGGGGAAAGGCTGGTGTCTGGGATGGTTCGCTCCCCGTTTGTCGGGGCCGTGGTCGGCAGGTTTCCGTCCCGGGCCGAGGTCCCTTCGGCTCGGGGTGGAGGGGTCTCGGGTTCTGCCCAGGCTTTCAGGGCTTTCTGCATTTCCTCCTTGGTGCCCAATCCTGTGGTTGGGATCCCTTTGTCTTTGCAGAATTGTTTGAGTTCCTTGTGGGTGTATTCCTCCAGTTTCTCCAACTGGAAGGTTGCGGCCATGGTTGCTTCTTGGCCATCCATGGTTCCCTTTTTCTCTTCTCGTCTGGTCAGGTAGTGGTTGCGTTACTTGCTTGTACGATTGCGTTTGCTCGGATCCCGCCGCTGGCCACCAAATGTTGGAGGGAGGCCCGCCGGGTAGTCGGGGAGACTATTCCGGCACCTTCCTACCGCAAAGTTATAGCCGAGCGCCGCTGAGAAGCCTCCTCGGGGAGGTCTTTCTCCTATGATCGTACAAGGCCCAGTAACACCACCACACAGGACTCAATAGTAGTTGCGAGATTAGATTCTTTATCGGCTGTAATACGTGCAATATTTACATTGGGATCGAGGGATCCTGTCAGAGTCTCAGTGTTCGTTCAAGAGGATAGGGTAGCGGGACAGTCTTAGTGCCAGCCAGGCACGGGAGGGCTCTGCGCCAGACCTTGGATGCTGGTCTCCGAGCGGCTCGGACGTGGAGAGCCGCGACGTCGTCTGCAGGGCCCGGATGGTAGTACCGCTTAGGTCGAGCCGCGACGAGGTCAGCTGGGCTCTGGTGGTAAGGTTCAACAAGGTCGGGCCGCGACAGCGTCAGCAGGGCCCCAAAGGGTCGTGAAGGTCTTTAAGCACTGTGGAGCCGCGACGTCGTCAGCAGGGCTCAAGGGGTGGTTCAGGGTGAGTCTTCTTCGTAGGGTCAGCCGCGATCCGATCAGCAGGGCTCTCGACTCCAGGATACATCTACTGCCCTGTTGTCGGGTCGCCCCAGATATAGGACGAGAGCCCTTTGATGTCCGGACCCGTGCGCCCGGAGGGGGCGGAGAGGACGGGTAGGGGGCGGCCAGACGCCCAGCAGGAGAGGCGCCAGGCCCCAGAGAGCTGTGGGGTGATCACACCCAGGTGTGGAGAGACGGTAGGGGGTCCCATCGATACTGCCCTCCGCCGAGAGTGGGAAGGGCTCACGTGGTATCCCCCGAGCCAGGGGTTGGCGTCTCGATGTCGGGCCTCCCTGGGACCGAGGCCGGGTAGAGCAGGGTCATACAGGTGGTCACGTGGAGTGACGTGCAATCCAAGATGGAGGAGCCCCGATGCGCATGGGACCTCGTGCGGCTTAGCGCGGGGAAACAGGACCACGCCACGAGGCCGGCTCCCACAGGCGCTTATCGAGCGCTGTGGGAGTAGGGACTGCAGCAGCTGTGCGGCCTTGCAACTGACGTCATGCTTTGGCAGGGAGTGATACAATGGCCCTGTGGTGTTTGAGTTGCGTGGGATGATCCGGTGCTCCGACCATTCCTACGCCCACACCTAGGATATGCTTCCCCCTCCCGCCTGCGCTGGATGACTGAAGTTAACTAGGCGGCCCACTCTGGGTACTGCGCATTGTCTTGGACCCCTCATCTGTGACACAACTTGTGCTTTGTGACCCACTTGGCTCTAAGTGACTGGTAAATCTTTTGCCTGACCTGCCTTAGTTTCACCGGTGACGCTGAAGCCCATTGGCTTGTCACCAATCCGCTCCTCCATACACATGGCTCACCGGATTTCACAGGTCGTCTGAATACGCCTGGGTTCTGGTAGAGAGGTTGGCGGATAGTAGCACTGGCTGCGCTTGGGGCCACTGGAATGCCACGGAGCATTCATCCTGTACCTGATCGCTCCAGCTACTGACCTGAAATAGAACGTTCAATGCTGGATGCCAGTCCGGTCACTGGGAACACTCATTCAGGGACCCCATTAGTCCTGCAAAATACGTCTGAAAGCCTCCACATCTCTCTACTTTTCCCGGCCTTGCACGCCATGGTCATGGGGAAGGACAGAATGCATAGGGGAGTGCCACAGACTAAGAGGGATCCATTTATGGCTCCTGTAGTGCCTGTGAGGAGAGGGGATCCACCCCTTAAAGGAGCTGCCAGAGGACACTGAGAGGCCACAGGGACCTACTGGTGCACAAATACTGGCTACTATAGAGGCGTCCAATGCAGCAGTACAGGCAAAGATATACATTGGATGTTTGACTCCTGAGGGTTGACCTGCGAGCAGTGGTGGAGCAATCCTTGGCCATGGAGCAACATGTGTCCGAACTGCAAGGTGAGGTCTCTGCCTTGAGGGCTATGCTGACTGACCTCTCGGCCAAAACGCGACACTGGAACGCAGTGCCGAAGATGCTGAGGGCTGATGTCAGCACTGCAATCTTTGCCTCGCTAGATTTCTGAAGGAGGTGGAGGACCAGTGGCCTGAATTCATCCTTGAACTGTGGATTAAAAATTCTTTCCTGAATGCTGCTGTGTATTCCTTGTTCATTATTTAAAGAGCACACCGTGCTCTTGACCACTGACACCGGGAGGGCCGGGGGGAGGGCACCACGCATCATATGATTGCAAAAATCCTCAACTATAGGGACAGGAATGCGGTTCTCCGAGCTGCTTGGCTGGTGGGAGACCCCAATTTCAAGAACCACGTGATCCGTATTTTTCCAGACTACACCCACCTGGTGTAACAGGCGAGGATGTCCTGTGTGGGTGGGGGTGGGAGGGGTTAAAGGAAAAATTCAAGGCTGCCTGGGACTGGATTGAGTTGCGGGGAGAGGGTGGGATCCCGGTCCAGGCCTCACGCTCTGCGAGGGACAGGGCACCGGAAACTCATGTCATGAGATCTGTGGAGACACAGACAGCGAGGAAGGCAGGACTCCCGGTCTTTCCAATGGGTAGGGGTCTGCCGTGATGGTACCTTAGACCTTGAGCGTCAAGGATCGGACCATGAGGAGGCAAGGGCATTCACTCTGGACCTTGAATGGCAGAAATCAGAGCACAAGGAAGCAGGGCGATCGTGGAGGTGGTGACTGCCTCCAACTCAGACGACGTGTTGTGGAGGAGCGACGGCTAAAGCTGATTTGCACTGACAAAAATGCAGAGGGATCTGGAGCTGAGGGGTGCCACGCTAGGCCTGGTGGCCGATGAATCACAGCTAACCACTCCCTCTGGAAGTTCACTGGTCACAGGCTCTGCAATATCCCCAGAGACTGCACAGGCCGGTTCCCTGGACTCCTAATTGGCAGGTGCTACTGTGTGGCCGGGTAGGAGTGTGAGTGGGTGCATGCGTGAGGGAATTAATGCACAGGGTATGTATATGGCCATGGGTAGGGAGTAAAGAGTATTTACCCACACCTGCTGCCATTTCCAAGAGCGAGAGGGGGGCAAGATCATCTCATGGGGTTGGGCTCAAAATATCCCTTGACCATCTAATTTATGCCCCTAAGCACCGCCTCACGGGGAGAGTGACCCCCCCCCCCCCGGATCTCCATGGTTTTCTGCTCCTGCCCCCTCCCCCCTTTCAAAGACGGCTGTCCTATGGGAGACGAATAGGCGCTGGTTAGCTGCTGCCACTACTGTTACTTGTTGTAGAGTTTACTTGCCCATCATAATATGCTGACAAATTCACATGTAGCTCCGATACATATGGTTGGGAATTCCTCCAGGTCTACCCGATGTGGAGGGCCTTGGCCTAAAGGTGGGTTTACTGTAATTTATGTTTCCTTCTAACATACGGCTGTAATAGACTGTGATGTTATGATTTATGTGATGCCATCATTTTTGGCATCCTGCTATATTGTGTACTGCGCGCCTGCTGAATAAAAAACAAGTTTATGTATAATAAAAAGTTTGTCTGCCCTGGCGTTCAGAGAACCTGCAAAGTGTTGACCCTGTTCCACCAGAGAGAAGAAACCGCCTCCTGATTCACACCAAGTTAGACCATGCCTGGCCAACGCTGAAGTTTTGGTTTAGATTTTCAGTTCAATTGGTAACAAAAGTTGATACACCTTTGATAATATGGAATGAGATGTCAAAAATACCTAAACTTGGGAGTAAGCGACAAAAGAGACCTCTAAAGAAAGTACAAAATCTAGAGCTATGATAGAATCACAACATAGGGTGGTCTATTCAGAGAATTCGTTTGGACCATTCAATGTGCAGTAGCACTGCCCTGCATAGAAACCTTAGAGGAATTACCCTAGGATTAAAGGATATCTCCAGGGCACAACATATGCATAGTCTGTACAAGAGAAGAACTCAAAACAGTGCTGCGACATGTACATATCAAACTGAGAAACCATCAGGATATTTGGCAGGAGCGTTATAAAGCTTGACCATAGGAGTGACGGATGTCCAATTGTCTTTTAGATTATCCCCCTATTTTTGTCTCACCATATCAATTAATATATTTTATGTGGTCCTGAAGAAGATGGCTATTTATCTGTGATGCCACCGAAATGTACATCGACTGCATGTTGGAAAAACCCAGCACAAACCAACTAAAGAACATCCCCTGGATTTATTCCTCGGTATATGTGAGATTAGGCTGGGGTACGGATAAGAGAGTATAGTGTGAATGTGTTTGTGTGGTGTCTGAAGTGGGGAGTGAGTGCAGAAACGGGGTTTGTGCATAGGAAATGGTGCAATGTAAAAAGTATGTGTTTTAATGTGTAATATCGAGTATCTTTGTTATGTGGATGTATACATATATTATGGATAATATTGTGAAAATTTGTATTGACAATTAGATAATGAGTGTGTAAAAAGAATCAACATAAAAATGATTAAAAAGCAACAAATAATATGTAAACGTATGTAAATGTGTTGGTCAAGATTTGGAGCACTATGTGCCATATATTGGAAGCAATACCGGTCTAGAGGGAATGTTTTGCATTCTTAAACCTGCCAGGTTTTGAACTACCAGGGCTATGCCTTGGTGTTCCGGCTATGCCGAGATACGCAGGGCCTCTTGACAAGGAGTCCACAACCCCAGCCCGCCCCGCTTGTTGCAGTACCACATGGTGGTGATGTTGACCGTGAACACCTGCACTAACTTTCCTTAGACAGATGGAAGAAATGCCTTCATTGCCAACCGAATCGCTCAAAGCTCCACCAATTCCCTGATCTCCACCTTTCCCAGATGGCCGACTCATCCCATAAGTGAAGCATCTGTCACGACTGCAATATCTGGTAGGGTAAGAGAGAGGGGTATGTTAACCCAATCGTGGTTCACCAACCACCACTGCAGAGCTCTCGCAGTTGCTTGTGAGATGTGGACCTTGTCGTGAGATTTCCCTGAAGGAACACCCACTGGAACTTCACGTCCCACTGCAGAGCCTGCATGCGCCACCTGGCATGTTTCAAGAATAGGATGCAGGAGGCCATGAGGCCCAACAGTCTCAGAGTCAGTCTCACCAAAATCCAGGATAGAGGCTGAAACATCAGAATCATAACCCCAATATCCTGGTCTTGCTGCTTGGGAGGATAGGCCTGAAATTGCACTGTGTCCAGAACAGCTCCAGTGAAAGGGAGCATCTGAGAAGGAGTCAGGTGTGACATCTGCACATTTATAGAGAACCCCAGCGAATATAGGAGGTTTGGCACCGTCTGAAGGCGGGAGACAACAGCCTGGGGCGAGGACACCTTCAACAGCCAGTCATCGAGGTAAGTGGGAAGACAGACACCCCTAACCTGCTCAGATGAGCTGCGTCCACCGCCATCATCTAGGTGAACACCCTAGGGGCACTGGTCAGGATGAAGGGGGGGCACGGTAAACTGAAACTGCCTGTGGCCTACCTTGAACCGCAGGTATCGACTGTGGCCCGGCAGGATGAGGATGTGAAAATACGCATCCTGCATGCCCAACGCTACCATCCATTCTTCTTGGTCTAGGGCAGACAAGACCTGAGCTAGAGTGAGCATGTTGAACTTCTCCTTCTTGAGGAAGATATTAACGGTCCAAAGATCTAAGATGGATCGTAAGCCTTTGTTTTTCTTCGGAACCAGAAATTAGCAGGAATAACAGCCACTGCCTACTTCTGGACTCAGGACCTTCTCACTAGCTCGCTTGGCCAGGAGTGCTTTAACTTCCTCTTGGAGCAATTTTAAATGATCCTCCGCCAGCCGTTCTTGATTTGGGGGAATGGGAGGAGGAAAAGAAAGGAAAGGCAGTGAATAGCCCTCCTGAATGATTTACAAGACCCACTTGTCAGATGGCATGGACCTCTAGTGAGGGAGATGGCGTGGTCTTGCAGAGTCAGACTAGGTGTTCTTGGAGGCTGCAGCTGGCGAGGGCAGGGTGGCCGATGACTTCTGGTTTCCAGTCCTAGGACAAAATGAACCACATCCACGTCCCCGCACAACTTTGGAAGTCTGCGCAGGATGGTGGCTGGCATTAGGGCTGACGCCGCTGGAATCTCCCTTCAGTTGCCAGGAAATGGGCAAAAGCTAGACTGGCCATGAGGTGTAGAAGAGAGGCCCAAGGATCTGGCCGTAGCTCGAGAGTTCTTGAACTGCTCTAGGGCAGAGTCTGCCTTGTCCCAAAAAGACGGGATCCATCAAACAGCTTGTTCATCAAGTTTGCCTGGACATGCCCGAGAAGCCAGACGTTCTAAGCCAGGCGTGGCGCCGCAAGGCCACCGTCGATGAAATCGCTCTGCCCAGCAAATCAGTTTTGTCAAGACCACACCTTATGGTGAATTTTGCTGCATCCCTCGTGTACTTAACCGCTTGAGGGCGCAGCCCGGGCCTCCTCCAGGACTTGTAACAGCACTTGCGCAACCATCTTCCAAAGGGAGTGGGAGAAACGGCCCAATAAGCATGCAGTATTCACTGATCGCAATACCAGGCTGGAGGAAGAAAACATCTTCCAAAGAGATTTCAGCCTCTTGGATTCCCTGCACCACCAGGCTTTCAGGGGTGTGGTGTTGGCTGAGGAACTTTGGGTCGCTTAGAGCCAGGCGACTTTACAGCATGCAATTGTCCTATTCATAGGAGCCCCTGTGCTAGGCTTGGACCATGTGTCTAAAAGGACATCAGTAAGTGCCTCATTGAATGGCATAATAGGTTCAGATGAGGAAGCCCCAGGCTGAAGCACTTCAGTCAGGAGATTATTCCTGACCTGCACAGAGGGCAACGCCAGTCCAAGGGCCTTGGCTGCCCTCTTCACCAACATGGCATTAGATGCCCCCTCCTCCGTAGCCAAAATTGGCAGAGAGAGCATGCTAGTATCTGGGGAAGTGTCCAGTCCACTGGCCTCCCAAAAAGTTCCCCATACCAGGCCATCTGCTCTGCAGAAAAATCCTGGTGTTCTAATAGTCCCCTCCCAATCCTCTCCCGTCCTTGAAATGTCATCAAAATGTTCAGGCGACAACGTAGCACTCATAGGTTCTATGGGCGTTGAGCAAGGCCGTTCTGACTTGGTGTCATCAGAGATAAGGATGGGGCTGGAGCCTGAAGGCTCAGATGCTGGGGAAGGTCACAATGGCATGACCGGTGCTGTCCCAGATCTGGGATCGGATCCACAAGGCCTCACTGGCACCATGGCTGGAGCAGACGACGTAGAATCCGATGGGGCCCCTTCTCACCCCACGGGGCCCGAGGCGTCAGCCTACTCAACTATACAGTGCATGGACTCTTAAAATTCTTACATTTGAGGGGTTCGTTCTGGCTCCCGGAAAGGGAGGCGCGTAGTCGACCCTGGCTCCTGCTCCGCAGAACAGTGTCTAGAGCGTCGGTGCGTCTTACCCCGTTAGTCGACACACGACAGTCGCAGCAAAGATGAAGTCCACTTGGACTTCTTCTTCTTGTGCCTCTTCCCCAAGTGGCCCGATGACCTCTAGTGGGACGAAGAGGACTTCGGGCTCCGCTAGCGGTCCCGTGACCTCCTTTTCATCAACCGGGACCTCCGCAGAATCTCGCTGGATGGTGGCGACTGCTGGGCCACAAGAAGCATCATAGCCTGCTCCCGCAAGGCCTGTGGAGCCAGGGCCCGACATTCTTAGCACAACTTCAAGGGATGGTCGTCCTCGAGACACCAAAGACAGACTAGGTGGGGGTCGGTTACAGACGCCACATGGTTTAAACCGGGTCTTCCTCAAAGACATCCTCGCACACGAAGCAAAAAATCACGAAGTCGATAAAAAGTTGAAAAAGGGCTTTCAAAAAGTGACAGAGGGGTAGCTGTTACCGGATCGGCGCTTCACTGGCGTGGAAAGAAAAGAACTGATATCCGCGCGCCTGGGTGGTGCCTATATAGGTGATCGCGACATTAAAACTGACGTTAATGATGCCGTCACGCAGAGCCGTATGGAGCCACCCAACGGCGCGCACAAGGGGTATTGCTTGAGCAAAGGTTTCTGGATCCAGCCTGACTTCTGGGGAATTCAAAGGTAAGGAATCTGCAGCTAGAAGTCTCGATCAGATTTAATGTCATACAAACAGCAGCTAGTCTATCCCACTTGGCCTGAATCAGGTCCCATTAAAGACTTTGTAATTATCCTTTAATGTACCTCAACATAATTATTAGCACCCCATCAACCCCTACCCGTCTCCCTCATACGTCTTGCCATCACAACAAAACACCAAATGTTCTTTTCCCCCAGGGTGCTGTCCTGATCAATCCGATTTAGGGCCCGCCATGGCCTTACTCTGGGGCGGGCTTCTGAGCAGAGGTTTGGGCACCTGCACTACTTTTACAAATTAAAGCACTGCCCGATACTGCTGCCCACCACCTTCCTTGCCGGCTGTGGATCTTTATGGACCATTGGCTTACAGGAATTTCTCATTTGCGCTGGCAGCCTCTCACACAGAACCAGTGTCAACGAGGTGCTGGCTATATTCTTCAAGGAAAATGGAAGAACAGTACTTTGACCGGCGGAGGTAAGGCGTAAGGGGTTGGGGTGGGGGCAGGGTTTCAGGATACCAGGTATTTATATATATTTTGGCTTGGGTGGGTAATACCAGGGGGACTGTGAGTGGAGAATACAAGGTATTTTATTTGTCAATATCTGGATGTGGAAGGGAATTATGATGCAAACGGTGGGCGAGGATGGTATCTGGACACCAAAAAATAAGTAATTTTAAACAGGGCAGCTCAGGGAAGGCGTGTCATGTGAGATGAGGCCATATTGTGCTTGGCTTCTCTAGGACTCCTCTTACCATTCTCTGCTGAAGGAAGGGGAATGGAGCGCATGCCAAACCAGGGAATAATTCCACCTCCACCTCAGTATTCTAAGTGATAGTAGACATCTTGCGCTTCCCTCTCTTCATCCACTTAATCTCTTAAAAATCCTTGTTAGTAAAAAAAAAAAAGCATACCTACCCCATACTATCTTTATTTTTTAACCCATCTTTTTATTAAGGTTTTTCAACAGTTATACAACATGGCGGTGGCAAAACATGAAATGCATACAGTGGTTCTACACATTTCAGAGAACAGACTCAAGTGGCTTCATCACCCAGGCGATATGGGATGCCACATTCCAGGTGTACAGGTACAGGGGGCCAATGAACGTTTAAGTGTCTGCAGCCCCATAAAATGAGTTTTATGTCAGCTGCCTGGGCGCTAAATCTACGGCAGGAGTCAAAGGTGCCGGGAAAGATCTGTGCGATCTGCTTAGGGGAACAATACATGGAGTGAAGAATGCAAAACTGAATACGTTTGAGGCAGAACACCTTCCTCTGATATGCCAGTGCTCTCTCCCACTCCCCATCCCGAAGTGGTCTGCCAAATTCCTCCTCCCAAACTGCCCTCAATGGCTGGAGAGAGATATACATGTGTTTTAAGATAGCCTTAGAAAGTCAAGTATTTAACCTACGGCCCTCACACATAGTGTGGAGTGTTTGCAGGAGTTGGTGTGCGTCAGGTTTAGGGCCCGCGCTCCCCTTGTGTCCTTCAGGGAAGCAAAGGAGAAACTCGCCATTGCTCCACCCGAGTCCCGAATGGCAGCAGCTGTCCTTCTGCAGGAAGATCACACATACAAGAGACACCAGTGTCCTCCTACCCCTGGAGGCCGCCACTGGGAATCAAAGCCATGGAATGGTCGGAGCATACGGGAGGAACATGCACACATTTGATGCATGCAAGGGCTACCTCGTGAGAAGAGGCAGGTCGGGGGGCGCTCACTTTGGAGTGGAGAAGGTGGAGGAGGAGTGCCCTTAAGGAAGGAGGGCTGGAGACCGATTGTGGCAGTGCCTGCTAAGTAGCAGCCCAGTAACCACCAAGAAAGCCATTGTAACTGGACCAAGTAATAAGTGTTCGAGGTTCGGCACCCCAAGGCCACTCTACTTCAGGGGAAGTTGGAGTTTCGCAAGCGCCACAAAACTGTATGACCCGTGCCAGAGGACATCCCCCCCAAAGGGCATGCAGGTACCAAAATAAGTAATGAGTAAGGGAAAGGGGGAGATTTACAAATTAATGAAGGAGGCGGGGGAGGATGATGCACTGAGATCGCCACCCGGTCAGCCCGATAAATGGAGTGACATCCAGAAATGGATGGACGAACATATCAAAGCAACAGCTGCCACCACATAACTCTCGAGAAGGTCTGAACTCATGTGGTATACCCTACTCCCCAAGTATCAAACAGAGGAGGGCTCGCATCAGATTCACCACTCCACCCCCTCACATCAATGACTCTGCTTAATCCCCTGCACCAACGGGAACAAACAGGACTTATCCCTGTTGACCGATAGTCCCGACACTCGGCCAAAGTCCACTAGCAACAAAGCAACCACGGAGAGGTCAGAGTCAACATCCCAAAAATATAGCAGGACATTGTCCGCATACAAAAAGGCCACATGGGTTCCATTGTACAGGGGAATGCCCAAGTCCAGTCCAGTCCAGTCCCTCCACCTGCGCCCGGGAGGCCAATGGCTCCATAGCGAATAGCAAGGGCGATGAGAGGGCAGCCCTGCTGTGTGCCACGGCCGAACATGAAGGGCCCCGATATCAGCCTTCCAAAGTGGGTTCTAACCGTGGGGGATGTATATAGGCGACGGATGAGTCTGGTGATTTAAGTGCCAAATTCAAATTTCCGCGGCACTGCAAACAAGCATTGCCATAGCCAATAGGTCTCGCCGTTGAGACCTTATAAGTGTTTAGCCATGCAACACTTGATGTTGTTGCACCAAGGATATTGTACTGGATAACTAAACACTTATAAGGTCCCAAAGGCGCGACCTATTTTCTATGCCAATGCTTGTTTTGGTAGGCACGGGGAGATTAAGTGATTTGCCCAGAATCACGGGATGTGGAGTCGACCCCGAGGATCGAACCTTGGTTTCGCAGTTCCAAAGTCAGCAGTAGCCGTAAGACCACAGCCTCTCCCCATTAACGTTAACGTCCAATGTACATTAAAGTGCTCCATTTTCCCCAGAAGATCAAAAATTACGTTGGAGATGACCCCCAAACCAAATGAGGTTATATTTCCACCTTGAAGGCTACTTTGCAAAATTGAGTTTACGTTGTTCCATTGTTCAAAAATCTAAATTAAAACAACCTTTATTACCTCCCAGCCTGCCGAGGGTAATCAAAGCCCCATGGTAATATCACCCTCATGTTGAAGAGTGTACTGGCACGACCCTGAAGGAGTAGAATGTTCTTATATCTTAAGTCTTCAGAGCGAATACATCTCTAAAAACAACTACGGCGAGGGGGAGGAGATGCCCACCATGTAACACGCATGCAGTTTTTTTAATGAACTGAAAAACCGGACAAGGAGTGGTTTACTGACCACTTCCGGGGCGAGCCGAGAGCCTTCCTTTTCTAGACAGCAGCAATGCGGTTTTTTCCTGGATGAGCGAAGATTCTTTTCCGGGGGCGGGACTTTATAATCTGATCTATCACTGGATCAATGGGGTTGTTTATGCACACAGAAAACATGACAGTGCAAAGCATGGGTGCTTTCCTTGATTGTGCACTGTACATGATACTTACTGCGCAGTACCTTGCACGGAACACAAAGGGTTTATATGTTAGTGTTGCGCTCTAAACACGCACAATGACTGCTTACCACTGTGTACTACCACTGACGTCCGGCTGCTCAGCACTGAGAACAGAATGGGACTCTGCCCTGAATACAGCTCTGACAGCAGGGGTTGTTTATGCATACTGAAAACTCGGTGACCTGCGACCTGAGGAAATTGCTGAGAGGACCAAAATGGTCCTATTTGAAAATTTCCATCCTTCAAGTCCATCTGTATAATATACAGTCCATCTGTGCACTATACATGGTTCGGGGCATCACGGACTCGACATTTCTCACAGTGATGTGTGTCTCTCTGAGAGCGAGCGTCGGCATTAGATCGATTTACACGAGAACCAAATTACAATTACACGTTTTTCAGGCAAATGGAGATTGTTAAGTGATATGCCCAGAATCGCAGAATGCTGAGCCGTGCCCCCCAATTCAAAAGTGGGCAGCCTAGGCCGCTTGGTCATCTCTCCAGCTACTAAAGTCAAATTCAACCCGAGGCTTTAGAAATAGATGTGCATTTCAGAAAGTGACGTTCTCGCAGGTTCCTTCGGCTTAAACGGAAGTGCCGCTAATTGCTATGAAAGGAGGCCCGTAAACATGCCGCTCAGAAATTAGAACTGATGCGCTGCTAATTTACTCTAAGAATTCACAACCTAAAAATCCGTCACTCTGAACAAACGGCGTCGAGGGAAAGCAGCAGCGAGATTAGGATAATGCAGCCCACTCTCCAGGCGTGCAGAGAGCAGCTTGTCAGGTACCTAATCTGAAAAGAGTCACCTGCAGGTTAAGAACCTCCGGAGAGACGAAAGAGAGAAAGGCGTCAGGAACGGCACCCTGTGCTTGTCGGTGCCAGATTACATTTCCACAGCAGCTGCTTCTTTTGTCTACTTTCAGTGAAGGTAAACTGGCCTAAAATTTTATTTAATCTGCTGTAAACCCAAGTGTCAGGCACTTAGATGGCAGCTAAAAGAGCCTCTCTCAGATAACTGAGTGACACTTGCTAATAATAGCCCCGGCATTAAAAGGGCAAGGGCGGACATTTTCTGTAACCAAAGAGGTGGCAGTGTATGGAGACGGAACAGCGTGGCCAGCCCTAGCTCCACGGGCAAGGGGAGCAGCATGCGGCCGAGCCCACCCGGGCTCCCTTGTGATTTGCTATTCTAATACCGCTAGTGACCTTCAAGCATGGAGGCAACAAAGGACCCAGCTTTTGTAAACGGAGAACAAATGCCACCTCTCACAGCACCGAACGCGGTCATGCGGTAAAACCTCTCAATGCATCTGTCGCAGAAAAGAGCATTGTGTGGAAAGGTATACATGACACTCATCAACAAACTACCAAAATCTCGATGATCCCTGCAGGAAACGGACAGCTGGCTTTGGAGAGCGAGGCCGGTGGGGGAGACTGCCCGCATAGCCTCACTGCGAATAGCAACAGCTCTTGTAGCGCTCCCTTGCCCAGAAAGTGCACTCTCGCAGCCGGACTCCTCTACTGAAACCTCGTCAGGAGCGTGTCTGAGATATTCAGCTGACTGGATGTGTCAGATAGGCTCCAAATGGGTTTTCGCGGGTCAAGGTTCTGTCGGCTGCAGGAGCAAGATTATTTTTAGCCGGCCTAAGGTAAGGGAGCCCTCGGAGACCATAAGGATCAGACTCGGGATCTAGTGTTTCGGTGAGACTCCTAGACTGAAACAAAATAAGAAGAGCAAGCAACAAGCCGCGAAAGTGAAAGTGATCGGACGGAGGCAGAGGGGTAAGCACAGGGCGAAAAAAAGCACACGAGTGGTGCGCACGCAGCAGCGATTCCCTTGCGGGAGCGAGCAGCAAGGCGCGATAATTGATAACATATGGCGCCAGCTGCTCGCTCCCGCAAGTGAATCGCCAGACGTGCACGCGTTGCCATTGGAAGCAATGCAACGCATGCACGTTTTTGACGGGAAAGCTGTGCCGATTACTAAAGGTCTCTTTTCTATGCAGCGCATGCGCACTGTGTAGGCAAGACCTAAAAATGAATCCAAGCTGAGGGAATCAAAGGCCTTCCGGATGTCCAACACTAGTGTCGCTGCTCTAGGCCAACTGCCCGCACCACCTCAACAATCCAGAATCGATGGCGAACACACAAGGAAGTGTTCTTCCCTGGAATTAATCGGTTTTGATCGCTATGGATCAAGCGCCGAAATACCGCTGAAACCTTTGGGGCAGTTTTAGGCTCAATATCTTTTAGTGTACATTTAGGATTGCGATAGGGCAATAGGATGATAGGTCCAATGGGTCCTTGCCGGTTTGAGTAACAAAGCTATTGATGAGTCAAGCATTGTGGCCAAACGACCCCGGCAGCAAGTGCCCCCTAAGAGCCAGATGAGCAGTGGTGCCAAGGCACTCTGAATGGTCTTGTAAAACTCAGATAAGGATCACGGTAGGCAGGAGAAGAAGGTCCTCAGTCCCTTGTAGCTCTGCCATGTAATCGCGCTTGGCCACCTCCAACTCCAACTGAAGTAGAATCATAGGCCGGACCCCAACCACCGCCTGTATGCTTTCACAACATAGCACACAATTGAAGGCCTCCCACTCCACAGTCACGGGAGAGATCATACCCTCGTTATAGTCAAAGAATTCTTGGATCTTAGTGGCAAGTGTATCTCAAAATGGGCATCCTCAAGAACTTTGTGTGACAGGCGCCACATAGGTATTAGGGAGGAAATTCAGCCCCAGTGGAGTCCAGTCAGCAGTGGGCTATGATCGGTCAAATCCCTACTCGTGTAATCCGGAGCCGTGATGAAAGGGAGCAAGAACAAAATATGCGGTCTAGCCGTAAAAGTAGAGTTGAGCGCCAGGTTTGTGGTGCCGCCATACGTCCCAGAGATCGAATTGCTGCAGACAGGCCAGCAAGTTCACAGTGTTTTTTCGGTTTTGTTTTTTTAACTGTGTTTTAATTTAATCACTGCTTCCAATGCATCCGGAACAAGGACATACATGTGCATTTTCAGAAACTATAGCATAATATACATCCAGCGCTATTATCGTATCCTCTGTCTTTGCACGGACTCACTACTCGTGAGCCGAATTACTTTTATTTGTAATAGCAGTACAATTTTGTTAACAATAGAACCAGTATCCTGAATAACATAGGAACAACAATAATCACAACAGGGAATCTAGTTACCCTCTCTAAATCCAACCCCTACCCCCCTCCCTCCACCCTCGTGGCAGTAACAGACAGGTGGCGCATTACCTGTAGACTAAATTGAAAACTAGCAGTGCAATCATAGCTTGCTTATACGTCATGTGTTCATGGTGTGAGAGGGTGCAATGCCTCGGGAGGTATCAGAGTGGGCCCATCGCTCGGCGAGCTATGAGTGCTCTCGTTCTTACCCTCATTTGTTGCTGTGGACACTCAGCATTTGCCCCCACGAAAGCAGATCACTCTCCGTATTCTCATCCTTCCGTACTGCTCTGAGGCGGCATTCTTCAGCTACCCCCCACACGTGCAGGTCATCCCTCCATTTGTTCCATGCCGGCGGTCCAGAGTGTATCCAATGGATTGCTATCCGTCGTTTAGCCAAAACCAGTCCTAGTAGCGTAAACTTATAGCGCATCCTAGTCCCTTTCTTGGGTGTCGGAAGATGGAAGGAAAATGCTACTGTTCTTGGCATGTATTTATTTATTTATTTATTTGAAGGTTTTATATAGCGCGAACATGACCCTTGTGGGTATCAGATTGCTTTACAAGAGAGGTAGTTAACAAAGGAGACAATGTACAAGAGAAATATAGTATTTCGAAATAAAGTTTTATGTTCCAGCTGGTTGTTCTAAGAGTCGGCATCAATATTTAAGTAGATTGACATGAGAAGAGATTTGACTTCTTTTTTTAAATAGACAGTTGAGGGGTTAAGTCTGGTTTCTGGGGGTAGTGCATTCCAAATCCTTGGAGCAATACCAGAAAAAGCACGGTTATATGTTTTCTTCTTGGCAAATCTTTGAGGCTTTAAAAGAAGGTTTCTGGCGCTCCTGGATGATCTATTTCCATACAAAAGCTCCAGTTTCTGGGCCAGATAACTTGGTGTGTTGTGATGGATGGCCTTATGCGTCATGCAGGCGATTTTTTATTTAATTTTTGCTTCGAAGGGTAGCCAATTGAGCGCTTTGAAGTCAGGGGAGATGTGGCTATTTCTTTTGGAGCCTGTGATGAGCCTGGCCACTGAGTTGAGTAATGCTCTTAGGGGGGCAGTTGTAGATCTAGGTAGTCCACAAAGCTTTGCACTCCCATATTCTAGTCTGGGAATTACTAGTGCTTGGACTGCCATCTTGAAGTCGTTTACTGGGAGGAAGGGTTTTAATTTTCTCAGAGTGCTCATCTGAAAGTTTGCTCCTTTTGCTGCGGCACTGATGTGTTTTTGCATGTTTAAGTTACCGTCCAGAGTCACTCCCAGAGACTTTGCTGAATCAATTATAAGAGGTTGGCAGTTGAACGCTGTAAGTTGTTTAAGCCATTCGTGTATGTTGGATGGTTGAGTAGGTGGGCTGATTAGTAAGAATTCAGTTTCCAGGGCGTTTAGTTTGAGGTGGTTTTCAGTCAAACATGACTGAGTATTTTGTAAAGTTAGATTGAGAGATTTGATATCGTCTGGAGAAATTATCTTTAAGTATAGTTGCGTGTCGTCTGCGTACATGTGAAAGTGGATATTTGATGAGTCGAGAATCTCAGTGAGTGGCTCCATGAATAGATTAAACAGTGTAGGTGAGAGGGAGGATCCCTGCAGAACTCCTAATGTGACTGGGACAGTTGTGGACAAAGATTGGTTGACCTTGAACCTTTGGGATCTATTCAGGAGGAAGGAGGTAAACCAATTTAGTACTGACCCCGATAAGCACATTCTGTATTGCAGGAGAGCTAGAAGATTATCATGTTTGACGGTGTCAAAGGCCGAGGATAAGTCAAGCAGGATAAGTAGGCAGGTTTCGTTCTGGTCTAGGATTCTTAGTGCGTCATCTACTATGTGGGTCATAGCCGATTCAGTACTATGTACTGCCCGGAAACCAGATTGGAATTTATTGAGCAGGTGGAAGTTAGTGATGTGTTTATCTAACTGGCTGAGAACACATTTTTCTAGGAGCTTAGCCAGAGTTGGGATGTTGGAAATTGGTCAGTAGTTATTTAGGTCCGTGGGGCCCGCTGTCGTTTTTTTGAGGATGGGGGAAACTTGTCCCGCTTTGAGAATTTCAGGAATAGTTCCTTGGACTAAGGAGGCATTGATAATCTTTGTCCAAAGTGGCAGTAGCGCCGGTATGAGATCTTTGAGGTAGTTTGCAGGAAGGGGGTCTGAGAAGTGGTTGGAAGGGTTCAAGGAAGCGAGTGCTTTTAGAATAGCTTCTTCGCTATAGGTTGCTAAACCTTAGGTCCGTCGCGCGAGGTCTCCAACAAGTGCCGCGTATAAGGCTATGTCGTTCTGGAGGAAAATCCTTTTCGTGTTTAGCACCATGATATTGGAATGAGCTACCAGACTCCCTACGCAAAATTACAACTTATAGCACATTTAGGAAACAGTTAAAAGCCTTTTTATTCTAAAATACCCTGTCCTTTTTTTCAGTCTCAGGAATATCTCTAGCTAAGCGCCGAGATGCCCCCGGGTCATTCGAGCGCTATAGAAGCATATATAACATAACATAACAAGGTGGCCCAGGAGGCGTTATTTTTGAGGGAGAGCTTAGATGAGCCATTGATTGGGGTTGCTAAAATATGGGATGACGAGTCCTTCGGAGTGATAGATTGAGCCAATGAGGCCTTAAGGAGATCAATTTTCAGGAGTTCCGTTTTATTCATGAAGGAGGAGGAAAATTCTTCAGGGCTGGGTGGCGTGCCTTCACCAACTTGGGGAGGGCGAGCTAAGCCACTAAATTACGATTTGATGAGTTCAAATAGTTTTTTGGGTCGGTTCTTGGCTTGATCTAGCTGATTTTTGAAAAAGTTTGCTTTTGAGTCTCTGATCTTTCTATAGTACGAGTTTCTGGTGGATCGGAGCAGATTGAGAAGAGCCGTGGAAGGCGATCACCTCCAGCGCCTTTCGGCTAATCTCAGGGTTCGTCTGTCCTCGTTGAGTCTGCCGTCATACCAGGGTTTGGAATCTTTTGTGGAGATCCTCTTCAGTTGTAGAGGCGCGGTTGTGTCTAAGATCAAGGACAAGGGGTTAAAGTAGTGTTGTGTCAAAGCTTGAACATCCGTTAGGCCTTCCGGGGGGAGCAGGATGTTGACGCTGGCGGATGTGGAAAGGTCTGTATGGGGTTTTTTCAGAATCCTCTTCCATATTTTAGGTCTTGAAGGTTGTACTGAGCGTAGTTTGACTGATTCCTTGATGAAGAAGGTGATGGCATGATGATCGGACCAATCACATTGGAGGATTGTGCTAAGCTAGATAGCTTCTGGTTTGGCAATAACCAAGTCAAGGGATGAACCTTTGACATGTGTGGGGCTATTGCAGATTTGGGTGAGGTCAAGGGCGGAAAGGAATGTTTTGAGGCTATTGACTGCTGAGTCGTTCTGGTCGTTCCAGTGCAGATTGAAATCACCAAGGAATATTTGGGTATTATGTTGACCAGTGTGAGTGGTCACGATATCCATAAATTGCTCGATGAAGGTGATGCTATCGCCTGGCGGGTGGTAGAATATGTGCAATGAGCAAATTGGTTTGTTATTACTTGTGATATCTAAGCAGAGGTATTCACAAGAGGATAGATCCGGTGAAGGTGAGCTGTTCACTGAAAGACTGTTCCAGTGAATGCAGGCGATACCGCCTCCTAGTCTATCTAGTCTGGTGATGTCATGAACTGGGGGAACCAGAATTTCTAGGATCGGCGTGGAAAACTCATTTAGCCATGTTTCGGTTAGGAAAAGGAGGTCAGGATCATGAGTGAGTATTAGGTCAGCTGCGTGTTTTGAGGCTGAGCTGCAGTTTAGTAGAATGCATTTGAGACGCGGCTTCGTGGTGGAAGGAGGTTGCAGTGTTAATGGAACTTGCAACAGATTCTCCAGGGTTATACCTCTGTTGTTGTGAATAGGACCTCTGTGTGTCGTGTGATGGATGGTTTCGATTTGGGAGGGTTTAATCGGATTGAACGGGTCAGCTGTGGATTGGCTGGGTGTGGGGGGATCGTAAGAAAGGAGTAGGGAGTGTATATCATTAGCAGTTAGAGTATTTATCCTGCGGAACGGTCGGGTAGTGGAATTGCGGTTAGGTACTGTTCTCCATCTTAGGAGTGGATGCTTAGGGGATCGTAGATGCCTCTGATGTTGGAGTGTGGGGCTGTTCCTGTGAGGGTTCCAGATCTTATCGGCATGTCGTCTAATCTTGTGTTGCTGCCCGATCAAGTTCCGTAGCTTTTGGAGGTCATCCTTAATAAATTGTAGTGAGAGAAGGATTTCATCGAGTCTAGGGTCTGGTGTAGGAGGCATGTTAATTGTTTGGTCTAGGGGGAGGGTAGGGGTGGATGGGTTTGTGGTGTAGATTGGAGGGTGGCAGAGATCTGAGTCTGCGTGGCGCGGTCTACAAGTAAGGCTGTCCGGGGAGGTGGAGGAGGAATAGCTAAAGGGGGAGGGGGAGAGGCATGTGTCAGAGGGGTGTTGAGGTTCTGGACTTTTAAGAGTCCAGAGGTGTCAGGGAAACAACACCCGAAGACCCCTGAGTTCCTTCCCGTCTCGGTGCACAAATAAACAGACGCGGGTTTCTCGATGGTGGTGTCAGAGACCAAGATTTATTCACTGCAGGGACACAGAAGTCATAGGAACCACACAGAGGCAGAATCTACGAGACTGTTCCAATTGCATTAAGTGGGTTGTTCCTTAAATACACGAAAAATGTCTTTAGGCAACATTACACTAATATTTCTCATGCCCAACCCGGTATCCCAAACAAACAGTAAATAGACATCAAACAATAACTAGTCGTAGGTTTTCGGTATTCGATCAGGTCCCCTTGTCAGTTTTCCATTCTTTGCCCGATCCTCCCCATCATAAAAATCGTAACCTCCCCATTGTAAAAGCCCAGAAGGAGAGGAGCAGAGCCAGGTGCAAAGGATTGAAAAGTAGGATAAGAGGTGTTTATGGATCATAAACGGGCATGGCTACCGTCTTCGGCCTTTCAGTCAGGACAATGGACACGAGAACCAGTATAGCAGGACTGGCCTCAGGCAAGGGAGGCAGCTTGATTCTGCCTAGTCATGCAGCGTCAGCCTTTCTCGGGGCTCGAGCTTACGTATCCTTAACAAGGTGATTCTGCCGGGGTCATCGCCCGTTCATTGACTATGTGAGGGCAAGAAACAAAATGGATGCCGTAACTAAAATGGATGCCATGACTTACAACAGAATGCCCTATTTCTCAGTGAATTCATGCTAGTTGCGCAGCGAAAACACTGTCATGCATATAATGGATCATTTACGGTTCATTGGTACCAAAATCGTGTCAGTACTACGATACCGAATACACGGGTTCGGATCGCTACAGAACCTCAGACCGTCATTTTGCCCTTACATAGGCAATAACTTACTCTATGTCAGAGTCCATTTCTATGTTCATCAGGTCACTGATATGTTGCTGAAGCATTACTCTATCCCGTGGCGTATCTCTAAAAACAGGTGGTCTTCTTACGCATGTCGAAACACAAAGGCTACATAAGGCAGGTCCACACTGAACAATGAGACAGCACGAAAATAAAAATACCAACGCAACACCAGTGACTATCAGAACCTTCCATCCCCACGCAGATAACAGACTCCAGAACCATCCCATTAATGACCAGTCACCTTCCTCTACATGAATAGAGTCAGAGATTTTGTGTAATTTAGAGATGGCCTTATATACCGTTGGCGCATTATCTGGGATAAAAACACAGCAACTCGACTGGATCATCTTACATACCCCACCTCGATCTGCAAGTAACACATCAGGGACCATACGGTTCTGTAACGTCATGAGGCGATCCGCTTGAAGCTCAGCTGTCAGGTTACTAAGGGCACCCGCAGTTTCGGTGATAGTGGATTCAACTACCCGTGTTAGTTGACGTAAGTTTCTACTGTTGGCCATAGGCCCCCAGAATGGAAGGAAACCTTTGAAGAAGTCTCCTGCTTCTTGGCCAGCAGTATCTTCTTTACTGAAAACACCTCTCACAACTCTAGTTTTGTGATAGTCCGGTGCAGCAGTGTATGTCGGAGGTAACAGTTGAGCGATATAACATTAGCCTGAGAAGTCAGCAGGCAGCCATGTGTATGCTCTGTCTTTGCAAACAAAATAGGTGCCCTTAGCAGCTAAAAATGCAGGGGAAGACTGACGGGAAAACGTATGTTTCGATACAGTCACTCTTCCCTAGTCGAGCTTTCGGATTCCTCCCATTTCCTTGCAAACAGACCTGACCTTGGTGGGGTACGACCCAGATCGGAGTCAAGCTTTTACGTTTGTTCTCACTCAAAGTAATGCCATATTCCGTAACATTCCAACCCATGTAAACTCGCAATTCATCCTTGGGAATGAACGGAGTGTTATTGACGTCTCTAACCATGTCAGTGATTCCTTTTACCAAGGCTCTATTAGCGGAGTTATACCTAGTGGAACGCGGAGGTCGTGGAGGATAGGTCTCTAGGGCATAAGCGAACATGGTCTGAAATGCCCAGAATGATCCATTATAACTAAAGGGCAGAACCAGATAAGGGATGCCCTTGTCCATGGTATGTGGTATCAAGCCACACACCCAGCAGTTCGTTGTGTTAACCACTAGTTGATGTTGGTGTAAGAGCTGAATGAAAGTGTTATTTATAAACTCAGAGCGTCGAGCTTGCTCGTGGGCAGGAAAAGGATGGAAAGAATGAAGAGAAACAACAGTCGGAGAAACGGGAACATGGGGAGATACTGTAGATGTAACAGGTGTAAAGATCAACTGAATACCAAAAATAATTCCGCCTACCAAAGTTATTAAAACAATCAAAAAGTGTCAGAGCACATTGCATTAGAAAACATTTGCTATACAATATGTCATATAGTTTTGTCTTGTGCACATTTATGACGTTAACCCGTCGCAGTTCAGGAAGCTCCATCTTCTACAACCGTTCGCAACGGATGGTTTGTACCTGTTAAAAAATTGCCTCTGTCTACCCTGGGAGCTCCCAAAGTAAACAGAAGAAACCGACCTTGTGTCTGGTTCCCTGCAAATTAAAACAAGGCACACGTTACGACCCTACGGTAACCCAGATGGCAAGGTGAGAGAACAACAAAAACAAAAAGATAAAAATTTAGAGCAAACTTCCTGACTGAATGGAATGCGATAAGATCAAAACAGTTTTCAAACAGAAAGGTAATTATGCAATGTCATTAGTTCATAGCATGAGAACGTAGATTATATCTGTACTTCCCGGGTCTTGTCTGATCTTGGAATAGCTGGTCTACAGGTGCAGAAATGTTCGACTCCACAGGTGACAAATGTTCACTTTGTACAACACTCTGTCCAAAGTTCAAAGGAGCGGTTCCTGCTGAGGTGTCAGAGTTCTGCGTTTCAGTTCGTGGGTCCGTTATGTACTCTGCATCACTGAAAGGGATGAGCCTAGGAACAGGTTCTGTCTCGGATACACCAAATCCCTGTCTAACCCAGTTGTCATAGGGGAGTGGGAGAGGGACACGCTTCGTATGGCTAGTGTGCACCCAATTCTTCCTTCCAGCTAGGCGTACAGCAGTTCTCGTTGTTAGGAGCACTTGGAACGGGCCCACGAATCTTGGCTGGAGGTTCCGGGTTCGCTCAAAATTCCGCACCACCACTTGGTCACCTGGTTTCAACGTGTGGCCTGGACTCTCTGGCAGTTTAGGCAAGGATTCGAATACCTGTTGATGAATAAGGCTTAGTTTAGCAGTCAGGTCATAAAGATAATCAATCAACATTGGATATTCGATCTGTTTGAATTCCTTTGGCCTAGGGACTCCCCAAACATTAGCAGGACGACCGAACACAATCTCATATGGGCTAAGCCCTACTCGAGAGTGTACAGTCGCTCTGGTGGACAGTAGAGCTAAAGGCAGTGCATCTGGCCAAGATAGACCAGTGGAAGCTTGAATTTGAGCAAGTTTCAGCTTCAGGGTACCATTGTACCCTTCAACCAAACCTGCTGACTGTGGGTGATTCGCACTGTGGAATTTCTGGGTGATACCCAGACCCGTACACACACTCTTCATAACTTTCCCTACAAACTCACTTCCATTGTCCGACCAAACAATCCGTGGCATACCATACCTGGGGAAGTATTCTTTGAGGAGGATTTTGGCAGTGGACATAGCAGTGTTATCCTTTAATGGATATGCCTCAATCCATCTTGAAAATTCACAGACTACCACTAGGACATATTTAAGATTGTTACACCTGTCCATGTGGATACAATCCAACTGAATCACTTCAAAGGGACAAGAAGGGGGAGCAAAATGACCAGTTGGGGTTGGGGTTCCCTTGCCAGGATTATGCATCAGGCATATCATGCAGTTTTTCACCACTCTTTCCGCACACTTAGTAATTCCATCATTCTTCCATACTGGAGCTAACATTTTACAGATCCCTTTCGAACTGATGTGCGCCGCTCCATGCGCCATCGTGACTACTGCGAGCACATACGCATCAGGTAACATCCAACGCTGCTGTTCAGACAAATCAACCCAACATCCACTTGAATCCATTTTACCCGTTTTCTCCTTCCATTCATTCTTCTCATTTTCAGTTGCTTCATTCTGGATTGCCTTTACACTTTCAATCGTATTCTCACACATCCCTGATTCAGCAATCCATCTTGCAGACGTTGCAACGTACATTCGGCTCGTCATGTTCTTGGCCGTTTCTTTGGCGACCTCATCAGCGAACGCATTCCCACGGCCAACATCATCCGTAATCTTTCGATGTGCACTGCACTTCACAATCGCAACTTCATTCGGTAGGGTCAGAGATTCCAATAGATCGCTGACTAACTGTCCATGTTGGATCTTAGTCCCATGGGACGTGAGAAAACCTCTTTCTTTCCACAGACGTCCAAAACTATGTGCTACGCCGAAGGCGTATTGGCTATCAGTAAACACATTCACTCTCTTTCCCTCAGCTAAAACACACGCTCTTGTTAATGCAATTAATTCTGCAGCTTGGGCAGAATTCTGACTTACTCTTGCGGTCTCAACAATCGTACTCAAAGTCGTAACTGCATACGCGGCCGTCACATCACCATTCTGTAGTTTAAAACATGACCCATCGACGTACAAAAGGCCATCTGGATCTAGTAACGGAGTGTCTTTTAAATCAATCCTACCTTTTGTCTCTTCCTCAGTTCTGAAACAACAATCATGGGGCTCTGAATCACTCGACTCCTGAGTAGTCGGCAACAGCGTTGCTGGATTCAATATGTTGCATCGCTTGATCTGAATGTGACTTGCCAAAAGCGTCAGCTCATAGCCTGATAGTCTAGCACTGGTGAGGTGCTGAGTTTTTGTTCGATTCATGAGTGTATCCACAGCATGTGGAACCATGACTACTAACATGTTGTTCATGACTAGTCCAGCAGACTGTCGAATAGACACTGCAGCTGCTGCTGTAGCTCTCAAACAACTTGGCAATGCTCTGGCTACCGGGTCTAATGTGGATGAGAAATATGCACAAGGCCGCTGTTGGTCACCAAATTGTTGCGTTAATACACTCAACGCACAACCTTCTCTTTCATGGACATATAAAGTAAACGGCTTACTGTAGTCAGGTGTACCCAACACAGGAGCTGAACACAGCGCATCACGTAAGTCGGAGAAGCTCTGTTGACATTCATCAGACCATGGCAAAGGGGTCGGAACACCTTTTCCAGTCAGGGCCACCAATGGTTTCGCCATGAGAGAAAAATTTGGGATCCATTGCCTGCAGTATGACGTAATACCCAAAAACGCACGTACTTCGCTCTGTGTGCTTGGTACAGTCATCTGCGAAATTGCTTTGATTCTCTCTGGGGTCAACCTTCTTCCCTCCTTTGACAAAAGATGACCTAAGTAGGTCACTTCTTGGCAACAATATTGCAGTTTAGAAGGTGAAACCTTGATGTAAGTCTGACAAATGACGTAATAAAGAAATTGTAGCTATTTTGCAAGTTTCCTTGTCATCAGCAGCCAGTAAAAGATCATCTACATATTGGATCAGAGCAACACCAGGAGGAAGTACAAGAGCATCTAATTGACTCTTCAATGCTTGGCTGTAAATTGAAGGGCTCTCACAATAACCTTGTGGAGCGCATTTGAATCTGAAACTGCGACCTCCTAAGGAGAAACCAAAAATGTCTCTACTTTCCTCGGCTATCGGAATGCTGAAGAAGGCATTCTTCAAGTCGATCACTGTAAACCATGAGGCTGAAGCAGGAATCAACGTCAATAATGCAGTGATATCTGGTACCACAGGAAACTGCGGAATCACTATTTTGTTAACTTCTCTGAGGTCAATCACAAATCTGTAGATTGGAGGTTTGGACGGGTCAGTGCGTTTTAAAATCGGCAGAACAGGACTATTGCAGACATTTCCTCTAGTTTCCTCTATCACATCTTTCTGTATTAAGTCTTTCACAATCAGCAAGAGTGCACGTTCACCTTCATTCGAAATCCGATACTGTGGGATTCGTGGGAATCTAACATTCGCTTTCAGACTTACCACATAAGGGGGGATTTCCAAGAGGCCTACATCGTTAGGACCAGTCGCCCAAAGAGTATCAGGGAGAGAACGCAGCTCCGGTGGGAGCTTATCCATCGACATATACATTGGAGAGATGACTCTTTTGCCTAATGTGAGCTGTACTCCTGAAGGAGAACAGTACAGTGTCGCAGGCAGGCGTTTCAACAGATCTAAACCAAGCAGATTCTCATTATAACCGGTTGTTAGGATAAGGGGTGCTTCTAGTTCGCATGGCCCAACAGAAATTGATAAAGGACTAGAAACAGGATTGTGAACAGGGGCGCCTGAGAAACCTACTGAAGTGTTCGTTAAGCCAGACAAAGGTGCGCCAGGGAGTTTCGCATGCATAATTGAACTTTTTGCCGCACCAGTATCCAACAGAAACGGTTCGACCACGCCTGATGTAACTACTGCGACATAAGGTCCACTCTGATCAACTGGAACTGATACTACTCCCTCTCTTTGCCTGTGGCTGTCCTAGTACTCGCTTCTCTGAATCTCTTCATTATGATCATAGTAATCTTCAACATGATACTGTGGAGATCTACCTAGTTGCGCAGGTTGTACATTTCGCTGATCGAAATAATTTGATGGGCGATCGGCCTGTGGTGTCATTGTACCACGTCCTCTACCTCTAGGAGCTTGCATAAACCCAACATTACCTCTCTGAGCTGGGACACCACTAGTCTGTGCGTGCAGTACCGGACACTCATTCTTATAATGACCCTCCTTTTTACAATAGGCACACTGATTCCATGCTAACTGTTGTCGGGAAAAACCATAATTAAATCTTTGGGACGTCCCTTGCTGGAATTGTGGCTGTTGCTGAAACTGGGGTCGCTGCTGTGAATCTGACTGATTCGAGCGAGGCGGATACGCCTGTTGCAATAGTACTTTAGTCTTCAAATCTTTTGTCTTCTTTTCTGACTTTTCCTTCTCTTCTTTCTCTCTATTCTCGTAATACTGAGCAGTTGCAAGTATCTGTGCTGTCGTCGACACTGCCCATGCACTTTCAGAATCCTTTAACTTGTTACTAAGCTCAGGTAGTAAATTAAACACGAACTTGTCGACAAACAACCTCTGGCCTCCCTCAGTACTCATATCTTGCCCACTGTGGTCTACGAAGGTCTCTTCAAATCTAGTGAAAAAGTCAGAGACGCTTTCGTCCTTCTTTTGCTTGCATGCCGATAGTTTATCCCAATTAACTCGTAACGCTGGCATCAGCGTTTTCATCAGATTAATTATTCTGCCAGGTAAGGCAGCAATCAGAGGTTCAGGTTTAGCACCGCCAACTTGTTGCGCATCTGCTGCTACAATAGCTGGCCAATCACCTCCTAGGGCGACTGGGTGGTTCTCTTGCCGAATCTTGGCCCATATAGGCTGTGGCACTACATTGCCAAATAGCATTTCAATGTCTGCCAAATTCATGACACACGCTTGAACTGTCTGTGTTAACTCTTTATAATAACCAGCAGGGTTTTTACGCGGGTCCGGCAGCGCTTGTTTTACTGCTAATACTTCGGCCCGCTTCCAAGGGATGTGTATCCACACTCTCTGGAATTGTGCCGGAGCAGCTGCAATACCATTAGCCCCATCAGCTTGAACTGCATCACGCCATATCGGTGGAACTTCCCTCATCGGATATTGACCTCGTCTTTTCCTAGTAATCGGTGAACCATCAGGGTCCCTTGGCGCTCGAAGAGGGGAATCATCCCTATAAGCTAAAATCAGTTCTATCGCTTCCCTTACTTCTGAACCTATCACCATTCCTGCGGCAAATTTCTGCTGAACATTTATCAGATCAGAGGGGACGGAATCTAAGTCATCATCTTCCCATTCCTCACGCACAAGAGAACACATCACGTCAAAAACATAACGTTGAGTTGGTTCATTCCATTGCATAAAGGTATCTAACACTCTTCGTGCATCATACTTCGCAGCTTTCGACATCCACCTAAGAGCTGTCGAATCTAACATTTCTCGTTCCTGGGGACCAGGAAGCTGGCTACGTCTCTGTATAGAGTCAGAAACGGGGGTCCCAATTAAAGACCTGTAGAGAGGAGTTAAGATATTAGTTACAGAGTCGGTTATTTTCCGACGAACGGAAAGCGGAGTCAGAATGTTCACAGGGTTCGGGAACAGGGCAGCTGGAGCAGACGAAATAGTAAGGGTGGGAGTAGCAGGTAAAGCAGTTTGCGAAACGACAGGCAAAGGCGGAACAGGCGACCCAGGAAGAGAGGGTGCCGAAGGAACATTAACCACGGGAAGGACAGGAGCTGGAATCAAAGGAAGTGGAGCAACTATTCCAGGCTGACCAGCAGCTGGCTGTACAACAGGTAGTAACTGTGGTGCTGTAATACCCTGTGCATACGGAGGAGGTGAATTCAACAGGTAAGACAACAGAGGATCCTTTTCATGGTCCTCTATCGGCTTAGTAGGACAAGATGGCAATACAGGGTAACATTTATCAATTGCCAAATTATATTTTCTATTCGCCATCTCCATTGCTTTCTCAGTCTCGTTGACATGCAGCTGCCTAGCAGACTCCATTAAAGTCAACCCTTTCTCTTTCTGTTCTTTCTTAGTCTTCCTAATTTCTCTCTGTTTGGCTTCTTTACGCCATACGCGAAAAGAATCAAACATTGCCGGCCGGGCTTTTCTTTTAAACAACTTCATTTCTAGATTGTCTAGAATTTCGCTTTCGAAGCTACCATGCGGTGGCCAACTAAGGACATCATCTTTTCTGGTATAACGGACCCATACTTCATTATACGCAATAGGACCTACACCGTGTTTACAATAGAGCTCATATGTAGGAGTTCCAATCGGAGGAACCGAACACGAATCCTCCAACCGGGAATCCCCGTTGCAACGTAACCCGGACAGGAAACAATTACTGTTAGTCATGACAAACAAAGACAAATTCCAACCAAAATGCGCAGGGAACTTAGGCCTACCAAAATGAACCAATACCAAAACAAAGATTATCTAAACAAGAGCAACCAATGATAATCTACGAATTAAACCAGAGCAACAAAGAACAACCAAACTGAGCGTAACCCACTTAATACTTAACTGAAATGTGGAAGACGTCACCAAGGAGAACCCGTCTACGTTTCGCCGTACTAAGGTCTGCACCTCGGGTCCAAGACAGGGCGACAGTCAGGGCAGCGGTCCTCTGTAGCCGTCTGGGAACGGGAACCCTCGTGGAAGAGATCGTCGGGCCACTTTTACGACATGCAGGGATCGATGAAGCGGGGTACCTCCCTCCGAAATCTTCACACGAAACTCCTCGAACTTTTCAGGCTTTGGACCGGTACCGGATGACGTCGCCCCACATTGGGCGCCAATTTGAGGTTCTGGACTTTTAAGAGTCCAGAGGTGTCAGGGAAACAACACCCGAAGACCCCCGAGTTCCTTCCTGTCTCGGTGCACAAATAAACAGACGCGGGTTTCTCGATGGTGGCGTCAGAGACCAAGATTTATTCACTGCAGGGACACAGAAGTCATAGGAACCACACAGAGGCAGAATCTACGAGACTGTTCCAATTGCATTAAGTGGGTTGTTCCTTAAATACACGAAAAATGTCTTTAGGCAACATTACACGAATATTTCTCATGCCCAACCCGGTATCCCAAACAAACAGTAAATAGACATCAAACAATAACTAGTCGTAGGTTTTCGGTATTCGATCAGGTCCCCTTGTCAGTTTTCCATTCTTTGCCCGATCCTCCCCATCATAAAAATCGTAACCTCCCCATTGTAAAAGCCCAGAAGGAGAGGAGCAGAGCCAGGTGCAAAGGATTGAAAAGTAGGATAAGAGGTGTTTATGGATCATAAACGGGCATGGCTACCGTCTTCGGCCTTTCAGTCAGGACAATGGACACGAGAACCAGTATAGCAGGACTGGCCTCAGGCAAGGGAGGCAGCTTGATTCTGCCTAGTCATGCAGCGTCAGCCTTTCTCGGGGCTCGAGCTTACGTATCCTTAACAAGGTGATTCTGCCGGGGTCATCGCCCGTTCATTGACTATGTGAGGGCAAGAAACAAAATGGATGCCGTAACTAAAATGGATGCCATGACTTAACAACAGAATGCCCTATTTCTCAGTGAATTCATGCTAGTTGCGCAGCGAAAACACTGTCATGCATATAATGGATCATTTACGGTTCATTGGTACCAAAATCGTGTCAGTACTACGATACCGAATACACGGGTTCGGATCGCTACAGAACCTCAGTGTGCGTCCGGATAAGGGGCATAAACGGGTTCCTAATGTACGGGGATCGATTGTAAGGGATGTTGGTTGATTGGTTATTAGGATAGGATTTGTGTGTGCGATTCTCAAAAACTGGTCTCTCTCCTGGCGTTGAGGTGGGAGTATGGAAGGATAGGTTCGTAGGGAAACGCCCTGGAAGTGGTGGGGGGGGGGGGGGGGGGGGGAGTTATCGGCGTGGGCATGGGGGCGTGATCGGCATGGGCGAGTTAAGGAAATAGGGGTGTCTGTGGCGGGGAAAGGGATTAAGGACTTTATGTTTGATGAGAGGAAAGATGTTGTTGAGTAGGATTAGGTATCGGTCAGATGATTGCATAAGGATGGTCTCATTATGATAAATGGTGATTGTGGCTGATGCATTGTAAAGCGGGGAGGGGCCGATAGCGATCTTGAGACCATGTGCTGTTTTCCTGGATGAGGAAAAAGAGAGCAGGGCGTAAAAGGCTTTCCTCCATTGAGCTCTCCTCTTTGTGTAAAAAATAATGTCATTGGATAAAGTGCCATTATTTGTAGAATAATAGGGGTCTGATATTGGAGTTTCGGGGTATGTTTTTAGCAGCGAATGTTTGAAAGGTTTGGCTGCTTTTTCGAGAGGTTAGGGGGGTATTTGATATTATAAGTATGTTGACCTGCACGCTCCATCGTGCTATTGACGCTTAAAGGAGGGGTAGACAGGTAGGGGGGAGTGCACTAAGTGGAGGGCTGATGTGCAGCGTAAGGGGGGATAATGAGGGGTCGTATGAGGAGTCTAGTGACGGAGCCGGTCCTTTGCGGTTAGGGATGCAAGAGGATAAGTACCATATTAGGGAGAGTGGAGACGGGAAAGGGAGAAGGGTGAGAGGAAGTGGGAACGGGGGGGGGGAAGTGTGAGGTGAGCAGTCACGCCTATTAGTTGAACCGGATGCAATTAGATAGGGTGCTGTAGTGAATTTTATTAATTTTCCAAAGATTAATCCAGTGTCTGCTCGTGAATAGCCCAATCCTATGGACATTAAAGCCAGTACAAGCTGGCCGCTGTATTTGTAGAGGATAACTGGAGGACTGTTATGTAGTCCTATCACTCTTACTGTGAATGAGGCTGTTTTGAGGGTGCAGTCCTAGGTCTGTCTCTATGTGCACTGAATTGGATTGGTCCTGTTTCCCTTTCCGTGGAGGGTCTTGAGGAGAAAAGTCCTTTGACTCTTTCTACGTGCCGTCTTGCCTGCGAGGGGATCTGGCGAGAGTCATTAATATGGGTTTCAAAATGGACACCCTGTAATGCCCCCGTAAGAAAAGAAATGAGTGAGTGGCATTCCACAAGCCCATAAATTGGGCGAAGCAGAATAAAAAAAAAAAAAAGGAACAATGGCATCAAGGTTAGAATTGCAGGCAATGCAATCACTGCTGACAAGTTGCGAGTGATGGGGGGGGGGGGCTGGTCGCAACAATTGACTACGACCTCACAACCGGGGGGCAGTATATGCAGGCTGACGTGCTCCCATGCTGGTCTTTCGCGTCTGGGGCGGGTCCTCACAACCTTCGAGCCCCGACTAAAAGACTCCGTGGGATTAGCATAGTCGAGTGTTGGCACCGTGTGTAAGGGCAAACTGATCGGTGAGAGGGGGTCTGGTAATGAGGGCGCTCCCTCCGAAACCTTTTGTGCTTGCCTCCCCTTCGAGTTTTGAACTCACGGGAGACGTCCAGGACTGCTCAGAGCCAGTTAAATCGTTAATCCGTCTCTGCGTATTCGAGCGATCACAGCCCTCCTCACCGCACAGCAAGCCTGCTCCGGTCGCCCTGTTGCGTTAATCAGTCTCTGGCGTATTCGAGCGATTGCAGCCCTCCTCACCTCACAGCTAGACTGCTCCGGTCGCCCTGTTCCGCAAGGAGAGGTCCGGGTCCAGTGATGCCCGGGCTGCTCCGTGTTAGTGCAGCTCCTCCACAGCGATGGGACGACCTTCCACGAGGGTGAGTGGTCCCAAACAGTCTGTTTTGTACGGTTGTGTACAAGTCCGGTTGTGTACAAGTTCGTTTCAGTTGTTCCTGTTGTCTTCCTGTTGTCTGGGCCAGGTTGGGGCTAATAGGGATATAGGAGCAATTTTCAATCCCTAGCCTCGGAGCTCCCGTTTCCGAGCTCCTCACCCACTATGCATAGATCGCCATCTGGTGTTGGGCTCGGATGCTTACACTTTATTGTCTTGGAATAGTCCTTTGTAGTCACGAGATAGGGGAATCCTCCCTTGGAAGATAGTGCGCATGAGCATCGACTCCATCCTCTGATTGGTTTTCGCCATGATGGGAAACGATGGAGTCAGTAAGAAGTAAGAGATGTCCATGTATCTAATTAAGATAATACTGGAGCAGATACAGGTTCTGGGGAGGCGGGTGGGCGTGTACAACTCTGCAGCTCTACATGCCAAGAACAGATGCATACTGGTAAGTAGCATTTTCCGTTCGAGGCATATGAGCTGCAGATTGTACACCAGGGGTCTCCAACAGGTCGATCGCGAGCTACTGGTAGCTCGCCGACCCTCTGAGAGTAGCTCGCGCTGCTATTTAATTTTTGAGACATCATTTACAATTTTATTTTGTATCCCGTCATTTTCTTTCACAACTTTCAGCCCTTTTCCACAACTAAACAGCCCTTGCCCGCCCGCACACAAACCAGCTGCTCTAATTGGCTGTAGTGAGCTTAGCTGGGGCGGGGCAGGCTGGAGACCGTGACGTTCTTCCTCCTACTAACGAGCCACCTGCCTTTTTCAGGCTGGCACCGCGCTTCCCATCATCTTCCACTCCACAGACTTCACTTGGGCCTCCCGGAGCAGCTCTGAGGTAAGAGGGGCCCCATACCCTGCATGAGCCGAGTCGCCGGGTAAAAGTACTCAGTGCTTGCAAGGCCTTTTGATTTTAGCGTTGTCTGCCACTGCACTTTAGATCTGCCTTCAGTAAAAAAGAGCAGTGGCAGGCAACGTTTAAAATGAAAAAGTCCTTTCAGGCACTGACTGGGGCTGGGCTGATATTCAGTGGCGTAGCTAGGGTGGGGCGGTGGGGGCGGTCCGCCCCAGCAGCACTATTTTGGGGGCGGACAAAGGCATTCAGAGAAGGCTCGGCTTGCTTTCGTGGACGTTCGAGGACGGGCAGAGAAGGAATAGGACTCGGGCAATGTCCTCTTCTTTTTTGTGCTGGCAGCTGCCCCCCCCTCTCTTCCTATTATTTCCTCTCTTTCTGTCTTGCTTCTCACTTACTGACAACCGTGACTTGAAAAAACGGTTCCCAACTTCTTTCCTTCTTTAATTTAGTTGCTTCCCTGTGAAATAGATCCAAAAAAGAAAAACACTCTTGCGAGAAATGCCCTTTTTCTGACATTTTTCTATTCCAAAGTTCAGCGGGATGGAGAGAAATGGAAGGTTTTAAATATGAAAAATAAATACATAACTAAATAAAGCAAGACAGAGGGGTGGCAAAGTGGCCAGATTGGTTTTATTTACATCCAAATACAGCAGCATCACTTTACAGAGTTTGCCAGTTAAGCGCTACTTTTGTTTTCTCGTCTTTCTTTGAACAGCATTGTTGTCCCCAGGTGGGAACGTGTACCATTCCTGGAGGTACTGCAATACCTGGTTGATGGGTGGATTGGAAAACACAATGTGTACCATGGCTCTGTGTTTATGGCTCTGTGTTTATGGATGTGGTCTTTAAACCATACTGCTTACGTTATGTAAGGATATAAGCAATGGACATTGAAACGGTTCCCTTCAGGGCCCTCTAGTCATGTCCTTAACTTTTCAGGTAAAACCACTCGCTGATTTCTGACTAGTGAGTGAGAGATCGTTAAGGTAACCATGTTGTTTCTGCTTACATTTTACATGCTTTGTTTACTTAATCTTGCATTCCCTATGAGTGGTTGCTTGAACTTTTTTTTTTTAGGCAGTATATTACTCTTATCAAGTGCATAATTTGAATTGAGCCACATCCAAGTGTTTATAGCTGGCACAATTAGGTTATAGCTGAAGGTATTGCGAGTTTCTCTCAGTGGGGAAGTATGGTGTTCAGTGGGGGAGAGGATGTGGCACTATGGCCAGAGCTGTCGAATTTGGAACTGGGGAACCAGGTTCAGCCTTCATGACCAGTCCACCAGACCACTCTACTGAGGGAGCACATTCCCATGCTAGACCGTAGAAGGCCGCACTAGACCAATCTAGACGGGAACTCTTTAGTATTTTGTCCAAACCACAGTATGGGCTCTGAAGAAATTAGGCTTAAAATCAATGAAATTGGGCGTGAGGGGGTCTCTCGGAAAAATGAGCGAGTTGCTTGGGGTTTAGTAGCTCACGACGATTTTCACTGACTAGAAGTAGCTCTCACTACACAAAAGGTTGGAGACCCCTGGTCTAGTGTGTCCAGCTTCCTCTTCTTGTGTGGAACAGCAGCCACATGCCCTGTTCGGGGGTCTATATGGAGTTTTTTCTGCTTGGGATTGACAGGATCTCGGCGCCAACTTCTTCGGGTCCGAGCGGGGTTTGGATTTCTGCTCCAAGGCCTTAGGAGGTGGTTTGGGGTCCTTTGGCTTGTCTATGGAGACGGAAAACTTTTTCGGTTCCGAAGGCTTTGGCTTCGGATCCGATGGTTTTTCTTTCGGCGTCGAGGTGGTCGGTGCTGGCTTCTTTTTGGAGTAGGTTGCTCTCCAGTCTTCAGTACCGAAGGCCCCTGCGGGACACTAATATGCAGTTTGCAGTGCCAAAGGCGCCTGCGGGACACTAATATGCGGTTTGCTCGGTCCAGACCTACCGGAAGGCGTGTCCTTGATCTTCGGAGCCGGGCCCGGGGGCAGGGCTTCTGAAGCTTGTTTTCGGTCGCGACTGGGGCCAACAGGCGAAGTCTTGACCAGGGCCTTCTTTTTTTCGGGTGGAGTTGGGGTAGGGGCAGTTGTACTCACTCGCCGTTGACCAGGAGTGATGTGTTCGTCCGAGTCGTCTGCTTAGGACAGAATTTCCAGGTCCTCCGAATCCTCCTCCGGGACATTGGGGTCATCGAAGATGTCCACTGGTGCCGGAGCTGCTCGCTGCGACAATGTGTCGTCGGGCCCGGCGATCACGGATAGTCTTCTTGGATCGAAAAGAGGCGCAGGGTTCGCAATTGTTCTAGTCATGCTCGGGCGAGACACACAGGTTACAGACCTTGTGATGGTCACTGTATGGGAATTTCACTCCACACTGGGGGCATTTTTTTTAATGGAGTCCTTTCCATGAGCTGTAGGCCCGAACGGCGTGGATAGGCCCAGCGGCCCGCGACGACAACTGGAATAGAGTAGCTGAGATGCGCGTCGAAAATCACGCGATCAAAACAATACCGTTGAGTTGTAGATAGTTTGTGAGTCGAAAATGTTTCGTAATAAGGAGCCGCAAAAGTTACATCTGAACCCAATGGCGGAAAAAACAATCTGAGGATGGAGTCGATGCCCATGCGCACTATCTTCCAAGGGAGGAGTCACCTATCGTGACTACAAAGGACTCTTCTAAGACAACAACAAAGTGTAAGCATCCGAGCCCGACACCAGATGGCGATCTATGCATAGTGTACAATCTGCAGGTCATATGCCGCGAACATATCAATACACACCGCCGTAGCCGTGAGAAGAGATAGCAACACCTGGGGCCAATACTGCAGCAGCCGCTGACAGTTTCATACCATATACAAGAATGTGGCAGGTCCATGCCACATCGCGGACATGCGGAAGACAATCCGGGGTTGAAACTGTGCTCGCCGTTGAGGAGTCAAATATGTGCGTTGTAGATAACAGAACTGGATTAGCTTGAATCGTGCATTACTTGTGGCTTCTGCTACCTGTGCCAGTGCTCTCCTCCACTCACCATCTGTCAATAGGATGGGCAGCCCCTGGTCCTCCTTTAATGTCGTATAGATGAGGGAGATGAGCCAACGACTAGACCCAGAGTCCAGCAATGCTACCAGCATGCCGGACTCTCCGGGTTCATCTGGGAATGTTGTCCACATCTCCTGTATAGTGCTTGATATTTTGGCATACTGTAGGAATTGCCCCGCAGGCACCTGGAACCAGTCCTGTGCTTCCTGAAAGGTCATGTACTTGCCGTTCTGATATAGGTCCCCCACCCTCTCACAAGCCCCCCTCATACCACTTCGAGAGATCCATGACTACTTGGATATTCTGGAAACCCTTCAACTAACGCAGAGGTAACGTGCTAGCATACGGGGCCTTTCTGTTCAACAAGGTCACTGCCTGCTCCCAGGCCTCTGTGACCCGGCAGATTATGTGAGGGCATGTTTTAGGGACCCCTAGAGTCCATCTTTAGGAACTGCTGCAGTTGAATCCCCACGTTCCAGCTCCCCAGTAGGTCGGTCTCAATCGTGCGCTCCCCCATGCACCACTGAGCTAAATATTGTAGCAAGCCAGCCAAATAGTATAGCCATAGATCCAGCAACCCCAGGCCGCACCCATTCATATCTAGTTTTTGTATATCCAATCTGGCTTTGCTACGCTTTCCAGCCCAGACCAAGGAAGTCAGGAGACTGTTCAGCGTGTCAAACATTGACTTCGGGATCTTGCAGAAGGAGTTCTGGAGCACAGAGGCATTGAGGCAACAGTACTATTTTCGATACCGCAACCCTCCCCATAACCGACCGTGGTAACTTGTTCCAAAACACTATAGAAGCCCGCATACTATCGAGGACCCTCCCCATATTCAAGTCACACTCGGCCTCCGGCCGATGGACAATCTGTATTACGAGGTACTGGAAGTGGAGGTACAGGGAGATCACAAACTGCTCCCCGCGCCAATGCAGCGAGCGGGAACAGGATGGTTTTCTGGCAGTTAATACAGACTGGAAGCAATCCCAAAGGAATCCAGTATTTCCTGTGCCGCTGGGATCTCCCCCTCCGGCTCACACAGATAAAGGAGAGCATCGTCTGCATACAGGGAGACTACGTGATTACGACCGTATACCTCTATGCCCCATGGTGCCATATATCTGTGCAAGCGTATTGCCAAAGGCGCCAGGGCGAACAGCAGCAGAGACAATGGGCACCACTGCAGTGTGCCCCTTTCAATTACAATGGTTTCAGATACAGGTCTCCCAGTCTGCACTCTGGCCATCGGTCCATGGTACAGCAGCCTGACCCATGCTATATACTCGCTTCCAAATCCCATTCTTCACAATACCTCCAAGAGGTTGTCCCACTGGAGGGTATCAAAGGCCTTTTCAATATTCAGGGCGACTACTGCCGCTCTGAGGTTTATGTCTGCGACCGAGAGGACATGGGACAGCTTAAGCAAGTTCATATGCGTACCTCTCCCAGGCATGAACCCGCATTGGTCCTCATGCACCAAGGAATTCACCACTCTCCGCAGCCTAAGAGCTAGAGCCTTGGCTAATAACTTAGCATCCACTCCAAGCATGGACAGGGGTCTGTATGCTGCAGGGTCCTCGGGGTCCCTGTCGGGTTTGGGGAGCATAACGATCTGCGCCTCACGCATAAAGTGGGGAAGGACTCCAGCCTGCTTAGCCTCCCGCAGCGTATCTAACAGTCGGGGGAGAATTACATCAGCATACGCCTGATATCGACTGGAAGACCATCGGGGCCATGCGCCTTACACCTGGCCATTTCTTGCAGGGTTGCCTGAAGGTCCTCCAATTGTAGCTCCGCTTCTAGTTCCTCCCGCTGGTCATCCGAGAGCCGCGGTAGTGGAACCCTCCCCCCCCCCCTCGCCCAAGCAGTCGTCACTCACGCTCCCGCGGTATGTGTTCACCAGGTGATCAAATAAAACTGCATTAACACCGACCTGCAAGTTCACTGAAACTCCCTCGGGACAGCAGAGTGTAATCAGTGTTAACAACCATGGGAGTAGAGGGCAGCGGTGAGTGGTAACGGTCCAGCACGGGATCCAGGACTTGGTTGAAATCACAACTGATCACGATGGCAAGTGGGCCCACTGAGACAGAACAGGAGAAAGACATTGCAGGACCCTAGGTTGATCTGTGTTGGGGGCATATATACACCCCAACAGGACATGGTTACCATTCAGGCATGACTCTAGGAGAACATAGCTGCCCTCTGGGTCAATCTGCAGGTGTACCACCTCAAGCAGGGTCCCTGCCCTCACCCAGACTACAGCCCCCCCTCCCATAGGCTGAGAAATTAGTGGTGAACACTTGCCCCCCCACCTTTTCTGCAGTTTGACCCCACTCCTCCACCCTAGTAATGCGAGACTCCTGCAGTAAGGCTATGTGTATGCCCTTCCACTTGAGGAAGGTATGTAAGCGATAGCGTTTAGCCGAGGTATGCATGCCTCGGATGTTCTGCATGAGATGCCTTGCTAGTCCGCCCCCTCCACTTCCCACAGGAAGCCAACCGTAGGTAAAGAGAAGAGTTAGTGGCACTGACCAGCCTCCCGAGTGGCTCCTCCTGGGTGCCCCCCCCGCCAAAAGAGGGAAAGGGGTCAGGAAACTGCTTGCAGCAGATTAGACCATCTGCACATAATAACTGAACAGCAAAAGATAAAACAAAACAAGAATACCGAGGGCTGCGAGGTAGCAGCCAACCCCCCAACCAAAAGCAGCAAACCATTCTAGGAGTGAGACTGCAGGCGGCGAAGGTCCAAGGAGGAGTGGACCATGTGACAAATGGAGGAGGTCCGGCCTAGTAGGATAAGATGATGAGAAATGCCCAGGTTGAATAGGGCTGTAGCACGAGACTGAGTCTACCCTATTCAGAGGATTCAGTGAAGGGTGCCAGGCACATCCCTACTGCCAGTCAGCAGAGGTCTAGAAGGTGAGGGGCCTATTACCCCACTAAATGATTCCTCCAGGGAGGAGGGGCAGCCCCCGTAGAAACTGGGGAGGCCAAAGGTTAAAGAGGTAGAACTTTGCCCCCACTGATGCACCAAGCAGGCCCCAATCAAAAAACAGCGAACCAAAAGAGGTAGAGATCCAAGCAGCAGCAGGACAAGATGGCGGCACAGGTGCTCTGCAAGAGGTCTCAGCCAGGGAGGGGGGGGGGGGGGCACACAAAATCCATAGTGTGGTCCGTAAGCACAGGGCACACCTGCCAAAGCAGGGGCCTTCCACAGGCTCTGATGGGCCCCAGTGCAGCCCTTGTACTCACAAATCGGGCAGGGCAAAGAACCTGGCATCACGCTACTCTTTCTAGGGTGCTAGACCCACCCTCGTCCATGCATCTCCCAAGGTTCCATGCCCACACGAATAACAGCGCTGTAATGTAGGGTCTGACTATCCATGGGGGACCACTCCTCTCATCCAAGCACCTCTGGCGTTACCTGCGCCTGACCAAGGACCACCTCTCCTTCAGGAAGAAGCTGAAGACCTGGCTGTTCGAGCAGTAACGGCACCCCCCCCCGCCCCCCCAAGCACCGTGAGACCCTACGGGTGAGTAGTGCGCTCTACAAATGCTTTGATTGGATTGATTGGACTGGGGGTCCTGGGTGGCCCGGCAATGTGAGGCCTGGCAGGCACAGGGCTGTTTCCAGCGTGTGTGAGACACGCTCCCAGAGAAGTGCAAGCAAACTTCGAGGGGGAGCCGCTCAGGGTCCAGGCTCCCCACCTGAAAGCCCCATGTCCAAATTATTATTACCCAAGCTACTACTCTTGATTGATTCGTTTTGCCTTCTGGAAAAATCAATTGGATCTTTTTCAGACGCACACATCTGCCTCATACCCAAAGAAGGCAAGGACCCAAAGTTTTGTAAAAACTATAGACCTATCTCTCTCGTAAACATAGACTTTAAAAAAAATTCTAAAGCATTGGTACTTCGTTTAGATTCTTACCTACCAAAGAACAATCTGGCTTTAAGGAGTGCGTAATTACAGATAACACACGACTCTTCAATAATATTTTATCCAAAGCTTCACATCTAAAACATCCTTTTGCAGCAATAGTATTAGACGCCAAAAAGGCTTCTGATAGAGTTGAGTGGCGTTACTTATTTTATACCCTTAAATGGTTTGGTTTTGGTCCTAAATTTATATCCTTAATCTCCCTATTATACTCAAATCCATGTGCCGCGGTAGACACCAAAGGTTTAATATCCTCATTTTTTTTTATCTCAGTAGAGGAGTACGGCAGGGATGCTCCTTATACCCTTTTCTTTTTAATCTAGCCCTTGAACCTTTCAATTCCAAAATTCGTCAAAACGTGCTTTTACATGGTTTTGAAACACCCACAACTCACATTAAACTTGCGGCTTACGTCGATGACATTCTGCTTTTTATTTCAAACCCTAACGAATCAATTTCTGCCTTCTTAGCAGAAGTACAATCCTTCTCCCTTATTTCTGGATATCGATTAAATAGTGATAAATGCGAGATTCTCCCCCTGACCGCATACACTTTTAAAGCAGACTTTACATCAGCTAACTTTACATCAGCACAAAGTTCAGTACCATGACTAGAAGTGAAAGTTGAGCTGTGTTTGTTGTACCAGACTCGCTTGCACATGGACAAGAGTCTGCTTGAGTCACCTAAGTGCTATCCTGCTCCACACGCAACTCCAGGTCATAGATTTTCTTCTGGCTCTGATCACCTCCATTAAATTCAAAAGAGATCAATCAGTGCCTTGAAGGTCATGAACATTCCTACTCTGATAGATGCTTGGTGCATTATTAATTCAGCAACTTGTAGGTCCATTAAGGGAAACAAATTGCTCCTTCTACATTTGACTACTCGAGGAGACTGTCTTCATGTACAACCCTATCAAAGGAGGTGAATGTTGGTCCTGCTGAAGGCCGTCTTGCCCTTGATCAAAATCTACAGGCAGCTGATCTCTCAGCATTCAGATGCTAGATGGAACAATGATACTTCTTGAGAAATAGAAAGAATTCAGGACTGATTTAAGTTACAGCTATGGGAGACTTTACCCTTAAAACCAATGCACCACTACTAAAGTTCTATTGGATACTAGATTGCTGCCAAACTAAAAACATCATATCAAATCCTCATTTTGATACATATATTCGAGTGATACTGATACAGTCTGTCAAACTTGTAAATTAAAAATGTATTAATTTATTCAACAGGCACATAGATTCAAATTCTATGAATTGTCTTTAGATATACTAGAGCTATTTACAAGCCATATATCTCAGTGCTATAAGAATCATATTAGGCTACATTTGCCTAAACTGTGGTATAAAACTGAGTTTATGTCAGGAACGAGTTCAGCACAGACCTGGGACACGTTTCAACATATAAAATATATATTTTAATGACCCAGGATAAATTCCTGAGAAAGTCAGTTCAGTGTGTCCTATTCACACTAATATCAATTGCCAATTTCCCCTCTTTGCAGCCAGTTATTCTTTTCAGCTGTTGTGCCCAAGCTTCTATAGGCTTGCAGATCTAGACCATGCTACATTAGGTGCTACCCTGGCCTCCAGAGTAACTCACCAAATAAAAGTTACCAATGATAGAGATGGATTTTCAATCTACACTAGCCACAGAGAATTGACTGTTCCACCTAAGTTTATTTTAAACAAGTGATGTATGTCAAACTAAACTATAAGGCGTTTTGATGGCAAATTACATTTCGCAGAAGAAAACCTAAACCCTAAACAAAGATAAGGCAGATTACAGTTAAGGGCACACCTAAAAGATGAGACGACATGCAGAAATTCAAACACTGCCCTTTTGCAATATTAAGAACTGAGTAGGTTAGCAATGCCCATGGTTAAATGTGGGAAATGCGGATGGTCTCTGAATTTAAGTGACTATGCATTTCCAATACTTAATTTGTTTTTTTGAGAAGCAAATTTTATTAAATTTTCATAAGTAAACAGAATAGGCTAGAACTAAAAAGGAAACAAAAACATCAAAGGAAAAGCTTCAAGACAATCAACCCATCATTTTTATTAGTGCAACTCTACTGAGGAGGTTCCGGGGCAGATCGTGCCATGCATTTAAGCTGTTTTTGGTGCTCAAGGTTAGGTGTCAAGTTGAGGGCACCCATGAGTTCGGGCACGGCTGCCCCATGTATACCTTTGTATTTGAAGCGGAGTTGCCGGCGAGGAATGCCCACGTTCCAGTTCACCGACGAGGTGTCGCCTCACAGGATGATGAGGAGGAACTTTGTTGTATTAAGATGCAAGCCAGGGGCCTTTTCAAATAAGTAAAAAAAATTCGAGGGCCCGGGTGCCCGAAGTTGCCGGGTCCCTCATACAGAGAAGAACATCGGCATACAGCGCCATTCTGTCCTCGGAAGCGTTCAGCCATTGCTATCCTTCCAGTTGTGCATCACAATGGACTAGCCGTGTCAGGGGCTCAATGGCCAGGGCAAAAAGCAGTGGGGAAAGGGGGCAACCGTTTTGGGTGCAACGTTTTATCGGAAATTTATCAGATACCATCCCATTAACGTGGACCTGAGCCATGGGGTGGGAATATAGAAGAGAGGTAATTGCCTGAAAACGGCAGCCAAAGTAGTCCAGCCGGCAGTGAAGAAGGCCTTTTCAAAGTCAGCAAGAAATAGTGCTAGGTCTCCGGTCACTTTACCCATGTGGCACAGAGCGCATGAAGCTGCATTGATCAGGGTGGGTCACGGCAGGGAGGACAGAGTGAAGCCTGGTCGCAAAACTTTTTGCATAGATTTTAATATCCGCTTTCATTAAGGATATCGGTCAATTGGATTCATGGTACAGCAAGGGCGGAGTGGTCTTGGGAATAACTATAGTCGCTAGATCGAAATCTGCGGGGAAGGACCCTTTATTGAAGGGCTCATTGTACAGTCGAAGTAGGTGGGGAACTAATTGGTCGCGGATGGTGGAGTAATACTCAAGAGGGAAGCTGTCTGGGCCAGGGGTTTTCCCGGCATCTAGGTTTCTGATGGTGATGTGGATGTGGATTTCATCATCTGTAAGTGGTTCGAGTGCAGCTCGCTGGGCTGCCATCAGAGATGTAAGCAGGAGGTCATTGAGGAGCAGGTGGATGCATTCTACGTGAGGACGTGTGTCACTGGCATAGAGCCGACGATAGTAGGCTGTAAACACTGCTATGATACCAGGGGCAGTCTGGGTCACAGAGTCGTCAACCCCAACAGGTATGAAGTGGGACGCGATGTCCCGGGTTACAAGTCCATATAGAAGTGCCCCGTTTTTGCTACCGTGAACATAAATATGCCGAGTGGTCGCCCTCCAGGATCGGCGCACCTCGTTTGAAAGTAGGGGTGGGGGCGCAGTTCTGTCTATATCAAGTTTGCGGGTGATTTTTCAGTGGTTGCTAGGGTCACCCTGGTCTCATTAAGGATGCGTGCCTCTAGCTTGAGAAAGTCGTACTGCCTGTATTTTTCTTTGTTTAAGATAGCTCCTCGCCCGCTCCCGTATTGTGGATTTGCTAGCTGCCCATAGAGTGCCTGAGTCTCTAAGAGCCAGTATTAGGATCAAAGTAGGATGCAAGATCCTCAGCTAAGTGGTCGGTCAATCCCTTATCCATCACAAGCCAAGGATTGAGGCGCCACATAGAGCAACCAGAGAGACATGGGCCAGCCAGCCAAAGGACCTGTGGAGAATGGTTAGACACACCTCAGGAGAGCATCGATGCAACTGCGGTGGCCGAAACATCGGTAGCCGAAAGGAAGCTATAGTCAATCCGGGACATCGAACATATGGAAGATAACACATGCGAGTAGGCTTCTGTTTGTGGATTCCAAATCCTCCAGGCATTGCACAGGCCCAGTGTGGTCATCCATCCCGTGAGGGCTCGGGCCCATCTGTCCTGCGAAACAGGGCCAAGGACGTCTGAGAGTGGGTCTATCACTGCATCAAAGTCGCCCCCTAGAATTAGGGAGAAAGAGGGCAGACAGCTACAATTTGGGTCAAGTCCCAGAGTGTCTGGTTTTGCATGTGAGGGAAGTGTGTGGGGGGGGACAACACAGTGTATTGCCTACTGTCTCATCCACCCGCCACCCCCACATATCTGTCCTGCGAATCATAGAATGTCTAGGTTATCGCAGGATGGAAATTTTTGTGTAGAGGGATTGCCGTACCCCAGGAGCCCCAAGTGAAGCCTGCGTGGTAGACTCAGGTGTACCAAAACCTACCTAAGGAGCATTTGGTACCCAGGAGGTTGTTATCCTGTACATCTGGGTGGTGTAGGTGGGAACACCGGAGAATCAATTTGCACTTAATACGGTCTAAAAGACCATTGACGTTCCAGGACAGAAGGGTGTGTTGCGTCATGGGTGCGGTCACGCTGTGTCATGTGTGGGGACCGCAGGGCTCTACTGAGAAAGGGCAGTAGCGAGAAGCAAAACATAAGGAAATCCAAATAGCAAGGAAACCATGAAACAATCAAACATAACCATCAACAGTACCCACCAACTCCTCCCCTCTTCCCCCCCCCCCCCCATCCCACACCTTCACCCCGGAATAATCTGTCGCCCTAAAACAATCCATAATGAACACTGAGTACATAATGGGGCATTCGAGGAAGCAGGAGACCTCCTCCATACAGACCGGTAAACAAAGGATATCGATGGTAATAGGCATCCTGGGTCAAATGTGAGTCCTGAGCAACATTGAGAGTCCCTTTGTTGAAGATGATGGCATCAGGAGTGGTGAGTGTCCATGTGCATCATTGTCCCTCGGTTTCTGGGTGTCACAGAGGATGGCTGATGGACTGCCTCATCCCAGGGGGAGGCTGTGATCCTGGGTAGCGAGAGTCCGACAATGCTGGGGAACAAGGCCGGAAACCCCTGGACCTGTGGCACCTGCGAGAATGGGCGAGAGCTGTAGCCTTCTGCGAGGCGGTCAAGGACCCCAGTCTTGCGCGTCCAGAGTAGTCATGGCTGCGCAGGTTCCGCTGCTCAGTACCCCACTCCCAAGCCGCCTCTGGGGTGTAAAAGAAATGAGTACAGGAGCCGTGCACCACTATCAGTCTGGCGGGGAAGAGCAGAACACAGGGAACAGACATGGCTCTGAGCTTTTGTTTTACTTCATCAAAGGATTTAAGTTGCTGTTGGGTCACCTTCGTGTAGTCGGGAAATATGATCTTCGATGAGTGGTATGAGAGCATTTCTCGGGCATGGGCCTTGCAAAATACCACGTTGTGGTCTCTGTAGTTAAGGACATGAATGATCATAGGGTAGGCAGGTGCTAGCGAGCAGTGGGCCCGCTCCACTACAAATCATGGCGAGAGGGAGTCCTACGGGATCCAGGAGGGTATCCAGGTCTCCACAAAGGCTGTCGAACCAGGGGTCTCAACCTCCTTAGGGAATCCCACCAGGCAAAGGTTGTTCCTTCAGGAACAATTTGCAGAACCCTCTGCTCAGGCTTTGAGGGTCCTGACCGTGACCTGTAGGGCGGAGACTTTGGTTTTAATGTCCGTTGAGTCATCTTCTAGAGTTGATATATGAGACTCCACCTCTGTGATCCTTCTCGCAAAGTTGCGCAGGTACTGCCGCAACAGGGTCACATCCACCCCAACCTCTGGGATTCTGGTTCCCAAGGCCTCTTAGAAGCCAGAATGGCTTGAAGCATATGAAGCACTTCTGGGGAGACCGGGTCAGACATGGAGGACTTGCCCCCCCTGTGGACTTGTTGGGGTGTTCGATGGCAAAGGTGGCCAATTTTTCAATCTTCGATTGGGAGGTCGAGGTAGGTTGTCCATCTTTCCCCATTTTCATCTCAGTATGGTGGGGTCGTGGACTGGGCCATTAGGAGAGGTGCCGCATAGCAAGTGACTGCGAGCTAGTAAGCAAGAGCGCCAGTGAGTGTCCGTACAGGCCCTCGTACAGCAGGTAGCAGGCAGGGTGGGGTGCTTGATAAGTCCCCTCAGCCTTCTTGCCCCAAAGGTGAGGCAGCATGAGCAGCTGAGGCATGGCCTGGTGTAAGGTAAAGATGTCCAGACCGTGGCAATGGGGCCCTGCCAGAGCAGAAGGTGGACTCTCTCCCCTACCCACAGTGAGGAGGGAGATGAAGTGGCAGCAGATGGAGCATATGGGAGGGGGCTCCAATACAGTAGGCAAAAGTCAAAAGAGGCAGGCAGGAGGATGGAGGCATCCACGTCTCCAGGATCCAGGCCACAAGGGTGCCCTCCCCGCAACCGTTCCACCAATTATCAACCCACCGAAGCTCCTCTGTTGAAATTGATAAAATTATGCTGGTTCCCGATGGAGGAGGTGTCCATACGTGAGGCCCCGGACCCTCACATCAGGTTCCATTGTCTCTAGGTAACAGCCAGCACAGCATACGTGGTGTAGATGAATCCAGATCGGCACTACATGTAGTGCGTGTCAGCAGCAAGGTGCTCCAATGCAGCACGTGATGTCCATGTCTACCAGCACTCACGCAACGGGGTAGGCTGCCGGGAGCCAGGAGGGTGAGCAAAAGTCTCAAGGAGCCGGGGACCACAGCGGCCCCCTCAGCGAAGCGGCACCGCCTCTGGAACCCCAGCAAAAGCAGGAATTACCCTCATGGGCCCGAGCCCTGCAACGCACCACGTCGCCCCTCAGAAACAGTCATACAGGCCGTTGAGGAGGCAAGGCGGCCCTCTGCTCACAGCCTCACATGGCAGCCAAGTGTCCAGCACGGGCGTGGCCGAGTAATGGTGAGGGTGGCCCCACATGGAGGGTTGGTTCCATGCCGCAAGGTTCCACAACAGATGAGGGGGAGGCGAGCAACTTTAGTGGAGCAGCCTGCAGCACTTAAATGTTCCCCCTAGGGTCTAGAAGCACGGGCCCAAAGGCACGGGCTGCCGCTACAGGGCTTTTGCCATATTGCGTGGGGCACCGGTGTGCTCGTGCTGGGCAAAGTGTCAGATGGTCCGGCTATAGGGTAGAAGCACAGGGCCAAGCAGGGCAATTGGGTTGGTTCAGGGAGGCAGCAGGGGGATGTGGATACCATCAAACAGACTGATGGTGCCAGAATTGTGGGGAGGACAGGAGGAGATCTCGAGAGAGCCGTTCAGAGGCATCCTCCATCTTGGCTGCATCGACCACACCTCCTCTCCCATACTTATTTATGGCCATGTCTACAGCTGTGATTGTCCTCAACTTCTTTGGAAGGTAAGGCAGCAAAATGCTAGAGTTACAACTGTCTGCATAAAATGAATTATTCAGAATTAGGCGTGTAATCTGTTGAAATAAAGGGGCACATTTAATTGTGTGCATAAATGTCACACTTAGTAGACAAAGTAGTATCATAATACACAATTCCCTCTTTGTTTTAAAACAGCCAACGTCAAACCAACAATGTTTTCAGAAAGAAATAGTCTGTATTGACTTTAAACTAAAGCAATACATATGTTATACATAAAAAGCAGAACACATGGCTTTAAGAATTTAAGATTTTTATTGCTCGACCTGCCTTTAGGACAATCTAGAACAAAAGGAATTATGTATGTGTGTACATCTCTCACGCAGAGATACAGAACCCATCAATAGCACATACAGTAAATCAAATTTATATAGTTTGATAACAAGACAAAAATGGTCCTCTGGTTGGCTATCACTCTAGGGCTAGTATATACTGGATACGTTCGCTAAAGGTGGCCTAGCAAAAAGTACTTCAAAAGCCCTGAATATGTTCGCTAAGGCAAACTATGCCAATTGTGATTTCAAGAATTATTAAATTGCACACAATAAGGTAAAGCTATAACAGATTAATATTTGGGGTCTCTTACTTCAAAATCTTGTAGAAGAGCTACAAAATAGAGTATGCATTTTGCAACACATTTAAAAGTACATTTAATGAAAAACTGACATGGGGTCATTATATAAAGTAAATACATGTGCCGCTGGAGAGCTACATTGCTGAATTACATAGGTGCTTTGACAAGGATCAAATCAGGCTTCAGCTTTTCTAAATACTGCAGGATAGAGCTCATGTTATGTTAAGAAATAAATTTGAACTGAAAAAAAATCATTACTTACAGGCATGCTTGCCTTCCTTGAAGCATGGTTTTAACCACCCATGCCACAATCCAAAATTATTTATTCACAAATGGTTACATTATACATTGGCAGAGAGCACACACTTATGTACATTGCCACCGCCCCCCACCTGGAAAAAAAATAATATCCAGAAATCAAAAAATATATATCACATGTGACCAAGAACAAAAAGGTTACTTTGAAAGTCCATAATTGCAAGTTACCAAGGTTTATCTCACAAACAGAAACGTGGAAAAACATGGTCAACAGCATCTTTCAATAGCATATTTTGTGGGGGGGGGGGGGGGTTAGGGAGAGTCAAAAAATGCTTTCCTTGGTGACAAACCAGTTCTAAATGCATGAACAAGTCCTGCAAACCAAACTCTTTACTACATATTAGGAGATAGGGATTCGAAGTTGGAAAAACTGTTTGCTGCACTTAAGGGAGAACTTACAAAGGAGGTAATGGCTTACATTAACACACTGATCAAAATTCTATCCAGAACATTACCGCAGTGGTCTTGGGTATTTCAGGACAGGCACCACTCCATTAATGGGAGAGGAGACAAAGAGCACCATGGGTGATTGAGATCAGAAGGAAGCCAACTCGAACCTGGATGTCCCGTGAAGGCAAAAACAATTTGCCCTTTTGGGCTAATCTGTAGACCCTGAATAGGGGCAACTTTTGATGGAATGAGATGGGCACGGCCCATTGAAGTTATACAAGAAATGCCCATTTTAAAGGGCATTACACGGTTTAGGTGCTCTGACCATTCTATGACAGCCCTATTAGTATCATGAGCATCATAATTACATCTGTGTTAGTTGTATTTTTTCATTACAGTTATTTTGGTTAAAGGAACCATTTAGCTTCATGACTTATGTAATAAAAAAGCTCCACCAGTAAATTATGGGAAAGCAAACATGAAAAGATATGCTGAAGGTTCACGAAACAACGCATTTTTTGGTAAACAATTGAGGAAATAAAACCATCCATAATGACATAGAAGAATCCTGCCAGGCGTGCATTGGTATCATTGGTGCATACATTATTAACATAAAGCCAGTGAAATACTGAAATATATATACAGGTACTGCAACAAGCATTAATTCAAATACATGAAATGTGTGGAAAAGGTAGGCAACAGGAATCTCAATTTATGCACTCATTGCTTCAGTGAAATGCATGATTATGGGCAGCTAGGGACTAAAACAACTGCTGCTGACATGAAAGACGAGTTCATGTTATGCTTTGCTTTCGTAAATGTCATCTGTCTCAACGCCCTCTTCATCACAATAAAGGCCTGTCGAAGCTGGTGTGGCAAAACAAACTTACTCTCGAATTTCAACACCACACTGAAAGGTATGAAAGCTGACACCAACACAACTGATAAAGAATTTACCAAGCAAATCATACTTACTCGAAGACTACTGCACAACAAATTAAAAAAACAGTAGGACGATTGGGCAACCAACTAGATTATGGTGGTACCCACTTTGGAAATGGCACCTTTCATTCCCTCGACCCACCTCCAGGAAAACGTATATGAAAAGAATGCTTTCATTTTAAAAAAACGTCAGGGCTTCCTTGTTAGATCTTGTATAATTTCCCCACTAGCTGATGCACTACGTATTACTGAGCCCATACAATTTCATTCTCAAAAACAGTGAACGCCTGTATCATTTAATTTTTAAGAAATACAGCAGATTGTGACCACAGCCTAAAATAGGTTTACATAATTTGCATCATTAAAAAAATATTCTCCACTGTTACATCCTTAATCTAGGGCTTCTGTTGGCGATAGGACAGATGCCCAACACCAAAAGCAGCACAGCACGCACTGCCAAAGCGAGACACTATATTCTGCACAAAGACAAGCAATGACAGCTAAAGTCTCCATAGAACTCCTTCTATACATGAAGGAGACGGCAGAGCCAGCAATGACCAAAATTTAAAAAGAAAAGCGGTGGGAGCTTTTTCCTGTGTTTTTGCTTTAAACAGACAGAAGCTGTAATACCGGTGGGCTGTCGGGCGCTGCAAATGGAAACAAAAGCAGTCTGCATTTGTGAAGCATGTGTCGGTTTTTGCCGGTTCGATTCGGGAGAACGAATGCGTTTCAAACGGAGAGGGACACAAAGCTGTTGTACTGCTGGATGTTCCGCTTGAGGATATCGGAGCAGGGTCCGAGGACACGTTCAAACCGTGGTCGGTCAAGTTTCACGCACTTCAGAGGGCCACGTGCAACCACTGTGGCCGCACGGGGGCGGTTCATCAGAAGGGCTATTTCACCTGAAACAGAAAACATTTGTTGTAGTTCAGCAACAGTTCGAATCAAAGATGCTAGATAGCGGCCAGTATATTTCCGTACAATAGTGCGTTGCTTGTCACCTTAAGAGACTACTTGCATCATTTAACACTGCTTAGTCCTCGAGTTGTAAATTATGAAAGGATAAAAAGCATAAATGGAAAACGAAACGCTAACGCACTGCCACTCCTCTGTGGGCACTCACCTTAGACATGTGTTGTGATGCACCAATAATGCACAGTACGTTGTAGATTTCTGTAAGTTTATTTCAAGTGTAAGTAATAAAAAGAAGACACCGCTATGGTCTCTCTGCAGGACTGGCACCAACTGACTCCCCCACACTCTACATTCCACACTCCCAATGCATAAATACGCTCACAAGATAGTTTATTTTTTATTTTTTAAACATTTTAAAATACCTAGCCCAAATAATAAAATGACAAAAGAAAAACAAAGCAGAAACAAAACCACAATAGATCACACAAATAAACCTTAAACAACAAGAAACGTTAGAAACATCCTATGAAAACTATAATCAAATATCAGTGCTACAAAATAAAACTTTTGGAAACAGTGTCTCACATTAAATACATGGTCTACAACATGTAACATCACAGTTTTTCCATGGTACACGTCTTACGCAAAACCAGTTGTTACACTTCCTCGTGACCATTTTTAGGTCTCGCCTGCGATGCAGCGCATGCGCTGCTTCGCCTTGGCGACCTCTATTGTCGTTGCTTTTGTGTCCGGCTTCTGTGGAAGCGGGGTTGGTGTCCCCCCTGTCGGCATTAGGCCCCGCCCACCCAGACTGGAGATTTCGCTCGCGCACAGCGTCTCAGGCAAGAACCTGTTTAAGATGAAAGCAGCAGTGGAAGAAACCTCTTTAATCATGGTGAGGCCAGAGCTGTTCAATTTCTAAAGGTTTATCTGTCACAGTTGCCTTAAGATGCAAAAAAAAGCAGCAACCAGGTTTAAAATATATTATCAAAGCATCGCATTATTCGCTGACATGACTGCGTAGTGCGCGCGACGGAGAAACGGAGCAGGCTGGTAAGAAAACATGTCTGAGGGGAGAATAATGTCGTAAACTTCTAAGACAAATCCCGGCCGCTTTATTGTTTAGCCACTAAATCTAAGTATACTCACGGCGGAGGCAAGTTATGGCTAACATCTCGGTGAGCATGATGAGTTGAACAAGCTACCACTTTTTCGACTTGAAATCTGGGGTCAGTTGCAGTGAAATAGATTATTTTTTTAGGTCTTTCTCTTTGGTTACGTTTGAAACATCTGTGTTATTACATCCTATCGTCATTCACATTGCAGTGGTCACAAACACCTCCAAATGTATGTTCAAGTCTCAACCTTTTTCATCCTCTTATTAATTATACCTAAAGTTTACTGCTAGAGCACCATTGTTTTATTATCTCTGGGTGAACACCAATTGCCCATTTCTGTGGTATCTGTGGTTACACATATAATACCACACCCCTGCTGCTAGGGAGTTACAATAAGCCTACTACTATGGTGTTCAAAGTTATCCTTAGGTTGTTTTATCTCTGCTTCTGGGAATTTTATAGACATCACTTTAGCATCTGTGGTCATCCATTGGTCATGCCTCCTCGAAAACAGGATGACATCTTAGTTTCCTGTTCCAGCAGGTGCCTGTTGACTTCATGGGTTCCACGTTTAACAATTCTGATTGGACCCAGTCCCAGTGCCACATAAACTTACCCAGTTGGTAGAAGGCAGATGACAATTGATAAGGACGTTTTGGAAATGACATCCAAATGTGACACTGCCCCTCACAAATCTCTCTGCTTCAACCAATTTTGAAAGTTCAGCCAAACGTTTGATGTGATAAGGTGTAACACGCCTCGGAATCTCACGCACATTACCAAAGTACTTCTCATATACAACGCTATTCAAAAACATCTATAAGCCATGTAAGCCCTCCAACTAATTGTGGACTCTAAAGAATTTGCATTCTCAAAGTCATCTTACTATTATGTATGGCTCTTATTGACATCCAACATTATGACTAACCAGATTTTAGAAATGGTTATTCACTGATCTTATGAAGTTACAATTGGAAACAAGCATTTGCAATGCAATAGGTCTCGCATTTTAAGCAGTTTGAGCTATTGGCATTATAAATAACAATGCCCTTTATTTATGTTTTGATTCTTAAAACATAAATAAAAGCCATGTTATTTACAATACCAATAGCTTAAACTCGCGTACATGCGAGATCTATTGCATTGCAAATGCTTGTTAAAATTGCCACTATTTTCTACCTGTTTGGAAACTGTTCTCACGGACCTCTGTCCCATTCCGTACTCCATCTTGAATTTTCACAAATTTTCCAGCATTCCACCAATGACAACCCTCTACCATCACCGCATTCCCACAAACCTTCATTTCTGTCAAGGGTTCACCAAAACTGGTGCCTCCTTTCTTCCCAAAATCTTTACATTTATCCCAAATGACATTTCCTGGTCAAAACACTGTTTGACTGACTTTTTAACATCATAGCAGTCTTTCCTTTTCTTCTGAAACCCTTCCACTCTATTCACCATTGACCTCTGATCCAGCTTTGTAGTACCTACTCTTTGTACAGCTTTGGCTAACCAGGTGGGGAAAAGTACAGCGGTAGAGTTACGTCCTCTGAGGAGCTCAAAAGGGGACACCTTCGTGAGTGAATGGGGTGTTGTGCTATAAAACCACAACTTAGACTTCATGGCTTCATCCACATCGTAATTGTTTTTGGCCCACTTTACGCACTCAACCACAACTCTATTCATCCTCTCTACCAAACCATTGGTTTGTGGGTGGTAGAGAGAACTCCAAGTGTTTTACACCAGATTCCTCCAGAAACAACTTCATTTCACGACTTACAAATTGAGTTCCATTGTCTGATATACCAGACTTTGGGAAACCTTCCCTCAAAAAAATACCTTTCAAGAAACGCATTGCTAGCCGTGTGAACTGAAGGGAAAAAAACTGTACTTCTGGCTATTTACAATGGTAATTCATCAACACAAACACATAAGTGATATGGAAGAAAATTAATAAGCCCCACCATATTCATACCCACCTTCGTCCATGGCCTCTCAGGCAAAGATATCGCTGTAGAGGTGGATTCACGACCTTGAACCATTTTTCTGCTCTCCTACACACTACATATTCTTTTACCACTGTGTCCACATCCCTGTCCATAAACTGCCACCAATAATGGGCTCTAATCCTCCTTTTTGTCATAGTTGAACCAAGATGTCCTTCATGAGAATTATTAACTAACAACGGACGAATAACATCTGGGGACAAACATTTGTCACACCTCATCACCACCCCGTCCTAAATAGAGTGATCCTCCGCAACTTTAGAAAAAGGTTGAAATTCTGAACACAAGTTCCTTTCCTTAGACCACCCACCAACAATAAATTCTTTGACATTTGACAAAACTAAATAATTCTCACCAGCTGTCATCCAATCAGTCTCAGAACAGGACTTCCACTCATCAGCATCAATTAGTGCTATAAAGCAATCTTCTTTGTCACCCTCTGGGTCTATAGTGTCCTGATCACCGACAGGTAACCTAGATAGAAAATCTGCTGTGATGTTCCCTCTACTGTAATGTACTGTACTGTAACGTACTTCACTTCAAAATCCTACTGAAGCACTTTGGTTGTCAAGCAAGCAATACGAGGGGTGGTGCGCTTAATCTCGTCACATATCAAAATTTATACACTGGGCTTGTGACCAGTCTGTATAACATATTTTCTGCCCCACACAACTTCTGAATTTTTCACTCGCACAGCAACTCCTTCTCGCTTACCGAATAATTTATCTCTGGCTCTCGCAGCACTCTACAAGCTTAACTTGTAACAACATTGCACTCATCAGAACATTGAGTTAGAACAGCACCCAAGCCATACTTGCTGGCATCCACTGTGACGGTATAAGACAAACCAGGATCATATGGACTTCATGTCCTAGCATTTGTCCTTTCAAACGTAATACACTCAAACGTGTCTTGGCATGAGTTGTCCCATCCAAATGGAACCTTGGTCTTCAACATATTAGAGAAAGCCCTCCTCTTAGATGCATAGTCCAGAATAAAATTCATCCATCCAAATGAATGAGCGCAGCTCCACCTTGTTTTTGGGTTCTGGACATTCTACAACTGCTTTAACTATCCCCAGGTCTTTATTGGAATTGCCCCGAAAAATCAATGTCTCATTTCCAGAATTCGCACTTTTCTTTCCTTACAACCACCCCATTAGGTTCAAAGATATGTAGAACAGATCTAAGAATCCAATAATGATCTTCTAGATCAGTGGTCTTCAAACTTTTTGATGTCGAGACCCCCTTGTCAAACCTTCTTAGGTGCAAGGACCCCATCGGACAATATATTATAGAAGCTGGTTCTCATCATCATCATCTATCGATAACTATAAATGCCCCTGTTATACCTGCCATCTTTTGGCATGTTTCCCCTGTTTTTTTCCTTTCCGACCTAGTTTTGACTCGGTTTTTGCTGGTTCAGTGTCTCTGCACACTTTCTCACTGCTGTTCAGTGTTAAAGTGCAAGTGCTCCTATTGTAAATTGTATAATGGATTGGCGTTTCCATCATTGGCATGTTTGACTTACTAGTAAGTCCCTAGTAAAGTGCACTGAGGGTGCCGGGCCTGTAAATCAAATGCTGCTGGTGGGCCTGCAGTACTGATTGTGCCACTCACCCATGCAGCCCTGAAAAGGGTTATCAGACCTGCCATTGCAGAGTCTGTGCGGTTTGTAACTGCCATGTCGACCTGGCAAGTGCACCAACTTGCCAAGCCCTAATTGTCACTTTTCTTACATGCAAGTCACCCCTAAGGTAGGCCCAAGTTACCCCTGTGGGCAGGGTGCCGTGTATATTAAGGGTATGGCATGTACTGGTGTGTGTGACATGTCCAGGTAGTGAATTACAGTGTGTTTCATCTTTCACTATGGAAAGTCTATCTGTCTCATAGGATAATGGGAGTTTACTTATAACATCTTATGAGCATATCTTCCCATTGGGACAAGATCGAGAAATGGGGTTTAGCATGCTGAACTCAGAATATAAAAATGCATCTTTTAGTAAAGATGATTTTTATGTTCTGTGTTTGAAAATACCACTTTTAGAAAGTAGGCATTTTGTTGCTTAGCTATCCTGTGTGCCTCTACTGGGTTTGTCTGTCTGGCTTTGGAGTGACAGGGGCTGGGGATGTGCACTCTCATCAGACAGCTATTGGGTTCAATTTGCAAACAATTCTTAGCAAAACAACCAAGAGCCATCTGGTAGATAGTAGGGGCTTCTGCAGGATTACCAACTTCTTCCCCTGTGAGAAGGATGCGCATCTTCAAGAGTAGACATAACATTTGATATAGCGCAAAATCAGGGACAGCCCATCCACCACGAGCAAGAGGTAGCGTCATCAAACGGGAGGCTCTTCGAATCTTTCCAGGAGCCCACAGATACTTTTCGCATACTGACTGAAGCTGCCGAATCTGAGGTTTTTTGACTAATAAGGGAACTGCGCGAAAAAAATAAAGTACTCTTGGTAAAATAACCATTTTTAACAGGTTGGATCTGCCCACAAGAGTAAGATGGAGACTCTGCCAAGAAACCACGGTAGACTTAGTTTTATCCAAGATATCATTCCAGTTAACTGAAATCATGTCATCCAAATTAGATCTAATCTTGATGCCAAGGTACACTACTTCCTCCACTACCCTAGGATCGAATACTGTGGCTGGATTCGTACAGAGGCATTGAGTCTTGGCAGTATTCAACTTATAACCAGAATATCTACCAAAAGAATCGGCAAGCTGTTCAATGACCGGCAAGGCGGTATCAAGGTTGGTGGTAACCACTGTGATATCGTCAGCATAAGCAAAAACAATAAAGGGCAAATTCTGAACAACAAAAGGGGAGGGGGGGGGGGGGATCTGGGTATTTTATTCCAACATTTTCACAAAGGGGTTAATATACAACGCAAAAAGAGGAGAGCAGGGACAACCCTGACGGGTCCCCCTGCAGATCTGAACCGGTTCCGATTTAATTCCCATTGAACATATCTTCGCAGTAGGAGCCTGATAGAAGATCTGAAGAGCGCTGCTAAAACCACCCCCAAACCCCATACGCACCATTATCTCCCAGAGAAAACTCCATGCGACCCGGTCAAAAGCCTTCTCGGCGTCGAGCAGGACGAGACCCAGAGACCTGGACTTGACCTGTGCGACGTCGAGAAGAGCAACAACCCGGCTAACATGGTCAACTGTACCCCGACCAGGAACAAACCCATGCTGCTGCAATGAAACCAATCCAGCGACAAGCGGGGCCATTCGATTGGCTAGGAGTTTGGCATACAATTTACCGTCGCAGTTAACCAGAGAGATGGGACGATAGGATCCTGGCTGATCAGGAGGCTTCCCTTTTTTATTAAATATAACGATGTGCGCTTCGTCCCAAGATTGAGGAGGGGATCCTTGTCTAGCCGCCTCAAAAGTGTTCAACATATCCTCTCGCAGTTCATGAAAAAATACCTTATAAACCTCCATAGGAAGAGTATCTGGCCCAGCAGCCTTACCCGAAGGCATTTTAAATAATGCCTGATCAATTTCCTCAAAAGTGAACGGCATATCCATTTCCTCTACATCTGCCGGATCCAGCTGTTCCGACGTCAATGCGGGTAATCCCAGATCGAGAGGAAGGTCACCAATATTCGGTTGGCTATATAACTCAGAATAAAAGTGGTGAAGCACCTTCATAATAGTCTGGGGATCATGAACTAGTGTACCTTGAGCATCATAGATAGCGTTAATCTTTGAAGCCTGACTTTTAGCACGTATTCTTTGGGCTAAAAAAACCTGATAAACAAAAACAGAAAAAGAATAAAAATCTGAAAGTGTACTGTGGAACACATTTTTTGTTCATATACCCCCCCTGAACCCTCCTCCTTCGACCACCCCCACCACACGCGGCCCCCCCTTCGTGCCCCCACCCCCCCACACCCTCCCTTTTCTGTGGCAATGGGACCTAGGTCCCTGTGATGGGAAGCTGGTGACGCTCCCTGCGGTGCCCCCCAAAAAATCAGCATAGCATGCAAAAGAGAGAGAGATAGCATATAGAGAGAACCTATTTGTATGCCCAGTTTATGCCATTCCTACTTTCAAGAGCCAGCCTTAAGTGAATGCAAGTACTCTTTGGCCTGAATTTCAGAAAAAATAAAAAATAAAAAATTATTCTGACCCTGATACACAGTTTTTAACTTTGCAGGATTAAGAAAAGCTTGCCCCCCCCCCTTAGCTTGAAAGAGAGGTATTAGTTGGCGGAGCTGCCACCTCCGAGCAACTGTCTCGTGGCAAAAGTCAGGCCTAACAAAAAAATTTACCCCTTTGGCAGATCTCTTCTGGTTAGGTCTAGCTAGATCATAGACGGCTTCTCGTGCAAGAAAATTATATAGAGATCAGAATGGCACGGGAGTATGGGGTCTCTAGACCAGGACGAGTAGCTTGCGATTTGCTATGGAAGGGAAAGCGGTGAGCTCTCTGAATCTCAACCTTCCAGTCCCAGTGGGAGAGTTCAGGGAAGGCCTCTACAAACAGCTGGATGACAAATTGTCTCGTATCGCCTCCTTCCGCCCCCTCTGGAATACCCAAACCCCGTAGGTTATTACGTCTCATCCGGTTTTCCAATTCGGATAGTTTCCAGGAGACATCTTCTTTTTGGGTCCTTAGCTCGTTGACTACTCCTCTCTGTGTTGCTACTTCATCCTCCAGGATAGATATGCGAGATTCTGTCTCCCCTACTCTGGTGCCGATTTCAGAGCATGTCTTGCTTATGCGTCTAATTGCGTTTTGCAGCAAGCCCCCTGCATTCTGACATCCTCAAGTCTAGACTCTGCCCTGTGTGAAAGCATTGTGTCATAAATCATTTCCAAGGTGATCTGTTTTATAGGATCTGAAGAGTTGGCGGTAGCTGAGATCCCCTCCATCCCGTCATTGCCGATTGCCAGTGGGTGTGTGGTTGAAAACTAATAGTCCCAGGCCAGATTCTCCCCCAGAGGGTCAGAGGTGTTGTTGACTGGTGCGGAGCTTGCAGGTAATTCCTGTCTGCTTGATGACTTGATTTTCCGGACAGTACCATCAAGTACAGCCGAGTTCATATAACCACCGATCAAGCAATCATCGATCTCGCCCTGGCTCGCAGACCCAGCCTCATACTCAGTCCAGTCTCTGCTAGTAGCGTCATCATCCTCAGTGGTCGATGATGCATCTGAGAGAGAAAAAAAGTTATCCAGCGCGTCATTATCGTGGTTGGGCTCAGCTCTTCCAGTGTCATTAACCACTGGACCTCCCCCACTAGCCCCCGTCAGGGGCTCAACCTCAAGGACATCAACTGGCGCCTCTATAGCCCCACCGGCCAGGGAAGAAAGGATAGTAGGGATAGAGGGGACTACAGATCCCATAATGCATCCTGCAGGTTGACAAACTGCAGTTAGCTCAGAAGCTTGGCCGAGAGAATGATTCAGTTGATTCAATTGATTGCCAATCAGGGGAGGGTCTGAGGTCGCCTCGAGGGGGGCCCAGTACTAGCAGTTTGATACACTTTGCACCGAGCTCTTCAGAGAGCGTTTTACAAACAAGGGGGCGGTATTCTTTGCTATGTTTGCAGGAGCAACAGGGGTCTTACCAGCCGCTGTCATAGTAGAATCTGTTAGGCCGCTTCCACGGGGAGATTTCTGCGTCTCCGGGAGCCCCCCGGGATTTCCAGAAATGTCAATACCAGTTGCAGATTGTGCGTTACAAAGCTTACTACTCCTGGCAGAAGCCTTGACGATCGGCTTAGGCGGCATCTTTCCACAGGTCTCCTGAAGATTGCCAAAAGCCACGGAGACAGAAGCGGTGAAAAAACGTTGAGCGGAGAGGCGGAAAGCACCAACAGCTCCGAGACGCCAGTTGTTTCTGTGCGTCGGAATCAGAAGGGATGCAGCTGCGAGCCAGATCATCACCAAGGAGCTGCGAACAGTATCACCTCCTAAACGCTGGTAATCAATAGAATCCGCATCGTCCTGCCAAAAGTCAGTCCTCTCTGTAGCAGTATCAGTGGGGGAACACCAGCAGCAGGGAGAGTTTCAGCCCAGCTCACTCCACCGACGCATCGGCCGCCATCTTGCCAAAAAACCAGCATACATTTCTTAATATGCAGTTATTATAAACGCACACGTTTTAAAATTATTGCCTCAGCTTTCTCTGTTTGGAAAAGCCTCAAAAAGATGTTTCAGATTCCCAAATATACAGTTTATACTCCTCTTGCTGCTCCTCATTTGTTACCCCCAATTTTTTGTGACTCAATAGTGCGCCAATGGCATACTAAAGGGATTATTCGGCTAGGGGCTTTTGTTTCCATAGAGGGTGTCTGTCTTTCTTTTGATGAACTTAAAAAGAAATTCGATTTAGTTAACATCCAATTTTTTTTAATTCCTTCAGATTCGGGATTTCTTGCAGAAACACACCTCTCACCTTGTTCCCATTCGTATTATAGATGCTATAAGATCTCAATTACGAATAGGTTCCATCTACCACATATTATTGGATTCTAGATTAGATGACCTCGATAAAACAAATGCGAAGTGGAGGACTTGGCTCTCATCTCCCTCTATCCATATCGAAGATTCTATTAGTATTGCTCATAAGATCTTTTATTCGGCTTCGTTAAAATCCCAGCACTTTAAAACTGTATTTAATTTATATCACACCCCTGCGGTTATCATGAAATGGGGCAATGCCTCACAAGCTTCAAAATCTGGGGAATGTTTTCGTTGTCAAGAAGGCAATGCCGATATAGTACACATTTTCTTTTGCTGCCCTTCTTTACGTCCTCTTTTTAACCAAATTGAAAGTTTTCTGTTGCACATCTTAGGTAAACCCATCTTTGTTTCCTCAAGTATGATCTTATTAGGGATCAATGGGGTTTTATCTGTGGGACAACCTCTTTGCAAATTTCGATATTTTTTGTTTATTATTGCTGCTGTAACGCGACTTTCTATTGCTACTGCTTGGTTACAACCGGAGGCCCCGAGTTTTGATCTATGGCGGGCCAAATTATTTAATCTTTATAATCTAGAAATTAGTATGTATTTGCTGAAAAAAACGCGTAAAAGGAAATTTGGTATGGCTATTTGGCAACCATTAACTGATTATTTTTCAGATTAGTTTTTTCTCTTTTTATTTTCCTTAGTCGCTGTTGGAAAAGTCAACCGTATTGTATGTTCTCTGTTTTTGTATATTTGTACATGTGGAACATCAAAGATAAAGATTAAAAAAAAAAAAGACAGCTATTGGGGAGGTCAAGGTGTGTCCTTCCTTTCCTGGATGAGTCAGGGCTGAGCTGAATAGACTTGGGCTGTATTTATAGTAGTGGGAGAAGATTATCTCGCACCAGATTGGGCCTGGTCTGCCTTGGACAATGCTGTCTCCACCTACTGCCAGGAAGCTGGGCCAGAGAGGATGGAACTGGTTTCAGCTGGGCACAGGCACTCTCTGCCCAAAAGCACAAAGAGAAACGGAGTATAAATATTGGGGTGCAGACCCTAGAACTGTAGAACTCGCTGGAATCGAGGAACCTGCCAAGTAGAGCTGTAAGAACTGCCAAGAGGAGTACTGCAACTTTGCTGTGTTGTTGCTTTGTTGGTTTGGCCTGCAGTTGCTGCTTTTGCCTTGGGCAGTGAAAGGACTGGTCTGAATTTTCTTTACTTGTTGCCTCCTGTTCTGAAGTCTCAGGGACCACAAAGTCTTCACTGACCTCTGGGTACCGCCTCTGGAACCGTGGTTTCAGTTGCAACAGAGGGGGGGATAGCAACAGACTCCGTCACTGACTCGGTCACTGGCTCCATGCCCTGTAGGCACCGCAAAGGGCACCGCTGCATCTTGCACGGCAACCCTGGTCTCACTGATGACGATCGCCGAGCTGTTGCTTGCACTGTGACCTGTGGGCACTGCACTCCGCACCTCCTCGCTTCACTTCGCCGCCCTGGTCTCACCGATTCCGCCACTGAATTCGACAACCGTGACGCCACCGTGGCTTGGGGGCACTGCTCGTAAGTCTTGCGACACGTTGCCCCGTCCCACACCGCAGTCTGGACCAACCGACCAACGCAAGCTCCCCGCAAAGTGCATATTTTTAAGTACTGTTTGTTGGATTTTTATAGTTTTAGTCTTGTTTTGAATATATAAAGAATTGGATATTTTTCTAAACTGGTGTGGTGTCCTTTTGTAGTGTATTCAGTGTATTGCTGTTGGTTATGTGCAAATCCTTTACACACTGCCTCTGAAATAAGCCTGACTGCTTGTGCCAAGCTACCAAAGGAGTAAGCAGGGGTTATTTCAGTAGTGTATCCCTCTTACCCCGACTAGAAGGAAGGGTCCCTACTTGGACAAAGGTGTAAACCATTGCCAACTAGAGACCCCCATTTCTAACAGCCCCCAATTACCACAGCAAATATTTTTATGGTGGGGAAATTCTATTAAACAGTGTTTAGCAAACCAAAGGTCATTGAGTGTAGGGGTGTAGCCAAAGGTGTAGCTAAAAACAAAGAGCCTTATTTATGAGGAATTGGCGTAGGACAGCGCTGCAAGTCTTCTTGCGGCTGCTGCCCAATGCCAATGTGAAAGGGCAGGAATACACTAATTATGAAATACGGTGCATTCCAGTCCTTTTCCCTTCCCAAATTGCTGCCTAGCACCAACGTAGGCAGAATTGTTTTTGTACGGGAAGAGGCACCTTCCTTCACCAAAAAAATCATGAGGGGCGTTTTCCTATTTCTATGAGAGCTGCAGAATGCAGCACACATTGAAAGAGGAAAAAACAAGGAGAAATTAAAACATTTCTCCTCGTTACGCCTCCACTGGAGAGGCGTCAGTTTTTGGAGCTGCCCCAGGTTTACGTGATTTTGTAAATATGGGGCAGCATCAAAATCCATGGGCTTTGCGTGGGAACCCCACGCAAAGCCCATGGAACACCTCCTTGACGCAGAGTAAGGCAACACAGTGACTTGCGCTGCTGTGTCTTACTGATTACTCCATATCTATGAGGCAATGCACAGCCATGCAGGGTGACTTTGCACTGCCTCATAGGTATGGTTGAGATGGCTGCACCACCGGAGCATCATAAAAAGTGATGCTCTGGCAATGCAAGCTTCTCATAAATAAGCCCAAAATATTCCGTACGTTTTTTATGTCTTTCACCTTTAGGTATCTACATATAAAATAACAGGCAGTGTAAATGAAAAATAAATAAAGTAAGTTATTGCTCAGTGGGAAATGGACTGTAGTACATTATGAAACATCTATTAGTTAATGCACTGCAGCGGTCTGTGTGTAACCAGAGAACCACAGAATTAAATCTTGATTGGTGCAGTGGAGAATAGTGATGTGTAGTTTTAGCGCTGCGAAGTCACAGCTTGTGACGGAAAGCATTGTGAATATGTAAGTGCATTTTTTATACTTGCTGCAAAATTTGTGAATAGTTTTACAAAAAAATGGTGCTTTCAAAATGTAGGTTTTAATAGTACCAGAGCGCATGTAATGCAGTTTTCTGTTTTTTACATAACTGTCCCTTCAACACCTCTTTAGGGGCACTAAGGGCTGTGTAAATGCAGTTAAAATTTAAAGCAAGAACTTTCCAGCCCAGTAGTTATAACTCTTTGCACTTCAACTAATACAAACACATATCTTTGTCTTCACAAAGAGCCGGAACTGCTCCCAAGCATGCTTTACACTTGCAGATTACCAGCGCATTTGCCTTTCATTCAGGCAGGTAGCTGATAACGATTTCAGCCGTCCCAGGACGTCTGTCTTTTTACAGGGACAAGTGAAGCTGGGTAATCTGCGACCCCCTTCCTACGACTCCATGACCCCCCTGGGGGTCGCGCCCCCTCAGTTTGAAGACCTCTGTTCTAGATGCTTACCAAAAATCAGCACATTATCCTGAAAAGCTAAGACACCTATAACCTTCAACAATTGGTACATAATGCGCTGAAACACCGAAGCAGCAGATGCCAAGCCAAATGGCATCTTGCAGAACTGGAAAGTGCCAAAGGGAGAATTGAATTCCGTGTAATGGTGAGACGCATCTTCCAACACCACCTGCTGATACGCAGATGCCAAATCAATTTTGGAGAACCACTCAGCGCCTCCAAGTTCCTCCAAAAGATCCATATTCTTGAGTAGGGGAAAGGAGTCTACATAGATTTCTTTGTTCAAGCTTTTCAAATCAATGCACAATCTCACTGCACCATTGCGTTTATGTGAAACAACCAAAGGAGAAAACCATAAACTAGACTCAATGGGTTCAATGATTCAGTTGCTTTAGAGTTTTTCCAGTTCAAATATGAGGTCCTCCCCAAGACTGAACGGAACAGACCTAACCTTGTGTTTGACAGGAATAGCTCTTGGCTTGGTTCTTGTTCTGTGTTTAAAACCCACAATCTTTGCCAGACCTGTAGAGAAAGCATTGGGGAACTCATCCTCCAAGGCAAAAGATGACGGTGCATCTTTAATGACTAGGACTTGTTCACTAGTGCCCGGCCTGAGTACCATACCAAAAAGGCTTTGGTGGAACCAACCCAAGATGTTCAATCCTCTCACTGCTATAGATTTTGCCTTGAATCCTGCACCCCTTAAATTCTAAAACATCCTCAATGTAACCTTCTAACTCAATTTTCCTCCCTTCATATGAAACTGGGGCTCTGGCTGGTGGAAACACCACTCTATCTGCCCACGTTTTGTGATACAATTCAGACGTTATCATAGTAATAAGCACTCCTGAATCAACCAGCAAATGCAAAACCTTACCTCCCACAACAACATCAACATAGGGATTAACACACTTACTCTGATACCCACTGACAACGTGGTCTTCCGTAACTATCACTATCATATCTTGGAAAACTTTTGTCATGACATGATCCCTAGCTTCTTCACTGTCATCGACAACACTGTTGACTTTGGGTGCTATGGTCTGTACTACTTGCAAACTGACGATTTTCCACATTTCGTACAAGTGATATTTCTTGCTGGATGCGCTCTACCCTCTGAGATGCGGCGGATTGCCACACCTAAAACCAATATTAGTATGTTTTAAAAAAAAGTATCAAAACTCTTAGTATCCTTGCGATTCATTTGGCCTGTCAATACAGCACTGACATTTACAGTCTCTCTTCCAGAAGATGTTGGATTGAGTTCCTTAATAGATATCTGGGCCAGTTCCATACTATTTGCACCCTTTATGACATCATCCAAAGTAGGGTTACCCATGCTCGAAAGTTTGTTGAATATGCTTGTGAGAGCCAACAACAATGAACTGATCTCTAACAAGTTGGTTGTGGAACTCTCCAAATGCACACTGGGAACAGTTTCCTTAATGCACTAATATAAGCATCAATATTTTCATTTTGCGTTTGATAATGTTTGATAAACGTATAACAGCACAACGAAACTGGGAGGAATGTCAAATCTGGCAACTATTCTTTTTTTTTACTATCCAAATCTTCACCTTCAGCCAGCACAAGATCAGGTAGGTGTTTGAAGACCTCCTACTCTCAAAACACAAAGAATGCAAAAAAAGATCTTTTTTCTTTCTGGTCTATATCGGGATGCCCCAATAGCACGTAGATACATTACAAATCCCTTGAACCATTGTTTCAGACGAATGCTAGGACTGCCAGGAGCCTGCATGACAAGGCAGACTACAGAGTACACTGGAGCAGTGGTAAGCCACAACCAAACTGACAGGAAAAGTGGTGAAACCTCCAGGTGTGGGAGCCACTGTTTATATAAGCTGACTAACCGAATATAGTCTATTCAGAACAGGTGTGCGTCACTGCAGTACATATGGATTTGCGTATAGTGAACAATTAAAGACACACAAATATGTCATAACAGCAAAGTCATTGAAATAAACTAAGAGCTTCTGCGTGCATCTTCATTTAGGGCCGATACATAAAAGTGCAGTTACAATGCGCACTCACTTCTAAACTTGGCAAACTTGTCACTGAGAGCCATAAAATGCCTTAGTAAAAATTACGATGGATTCATGCTCAGAGTGTGAAACACTGTATGCCACCCAAGAAAGATGTGTACATCATCAAGTAGACATGCACAGCAATGAAACTCTTGCACGAATAAAACCCTGAATATGAAGGTGTGCATTTCACCGTTCCTATGCACTGATTGCAGCGTAAAATACACTAAAAAATGGGAAAGAAAGCAGACAGCCAGGCTGTGGATATACATTCCCATAATACTTAACATGCGCGCGGTGCAGCTTTATCGTCGCTGTGTCACAAAAATGGCGCTGAGTCATATGCAGATGCAGCTCCCAGACTGTGTAGGCCAGCCACTCAGCCGTACATGCGCAATACCACCTTCAGTGCGTACGTGCTACCAGGCCTGTGTCTGGCTCCCATAGATCGTTCCTACGACGTCTTCGGCAACTGTCCACGAAGAGCAGAGTGCAAGAGCTTCCACTGGTGGACCACAGGACAACAGTAGCTGCTCACGCCTGCCGGTTGCTGCATGGCAGCCCACTAGAGAACAGCAGCCGCTCTCATCTGAAAGTCCGTAAAAGCCGGTTTCTGCATGGGATTGCCTCGGTGACTTCACATAGATGCTTGTCACCAAAAACATGCTGTGCTGCACCAATAATGAGTGGTACGTTGTAGATTTCTGTAAATGTATTTCAAGAGTAAGTAATCAAAAGAAGCCACCGCTGTGCTCTCTCTGCAGGACACGCACCAACGCCAGTGGAACGTCTCCCCAGAGAGCACGCAGAAGTGGAATTCCGCACTTTACATTCCACACTCCCAATACATTCATATGCTCACATCAAGATGGCAGGCAGGCTGTGTGCTCCACAGCAGTATTGTTTAATCTTCGAAGGAAGAACAAGGACCTGCAGCACAGCTGGCTTGGACTGTACATGACAGACAGACCTGTATCCCAATTACAAACGTTTTAAGAACAGGTTTGAGCCATGTCATGCCTGGGCCCACAACATAACACCTGAACATGAACCTACCAAACCAGCTCGAAAGTCTGTAGTAAACACCCGAGCGCATGACTCCATGGTAGACAAGGCTAGGGTCTTAAAACGTAGCTAAAGATCACTTTGTAACTGTTGCAGCCTAAATCCCCCCCTTTTTAGAGACCAAGATAAACATTACGGTTTCCTTTTTTCATCCTACTCTAATGAGGTATGCTCTGTTCACTGTGGCTAGGTTAGCTGTCATGCATCAGGAATAACTGAAACAATGGTCAAATGAAATGCAGTTTGGAAATATCAGTTGGGGCCAGTTGCACTCTAATCGGTAAGCACAGTGCCCCAGTTGGTACCAACCAATCCAGTAGATTCTCTTGGTCCCCCACCTCACAGTAAAATAAATGGAAAAATCATTTACTGAGATTATATAGGTACCTAAAGATTGTGTCTCTCATCGGTGCGAACCACGTCAATATGGTTATATATTTCCCTATACCAGTTGGCACACTGAACATTGACAGTACAATTATGTGATTTCCACTGCTCATTCGAAAGGTGCCAGTAGCCCTGATAATCAGCATGGATGCCTGAAGCCCTTGTATACCAGCGCAGGACCCTTCCAACGTTTAATGAATGAAGAGATCATTCTGCGGACTGGGGGAAATAGTTACGTACTGAGATTGTTTTGCTAATGTAAAAATCTAAAGCAACTTTGGGAAGAAAGTACGATGCATCATTATACTACTCTGAATTTCAGCAGAGATGCTGCAATGTAGTCTTGTGAATAGGCTGAAATGAAGGGCCAATTAACTTTGATCAAACTAGGTTTAGGTCCCATGGAGGAGGAGTTCTTCTCTTCAGAGGGAACACGTTCTTTATCACAGCCGAATAATTCCTTGATTACCGGACTTAAAAAACCTAAACTGTTGCTTTGGCATTTCCTGTGAGCCATAACTGCCTCAAGATGGACTTTTACCCTTAAAAAACAACTTTGAGTGGGTCACGTTTAACAGTTAAGGTGAAATAATGTCTTCTTGGCATGTTACTGGGTCAGATCTGTTATTTTGGCAACAAACAGAACCTTTTCTATTTCATGGTATAACTTGCTCTAGTTGAATTACGTTTTGCCATTTAAGATTGCCAAACATGCTGGTGGTAAGTTCAGATGTCCATAATGTCGGATTTTAGGGGCCGTACTGCCAAATGTAATAATGTATAAAATGTAAAAATGTAATAATGTTAAGTCAGGATGTTGGATTGGACTTGAAGTCTGGTTAGAAGACTAAGCCTGCACGCAGTCTATTGTGCAGCCTGATGGGCACCACCATAGTCTTGGCCAGCCTGGTGCTGTTACAATCTTCTATTCGCGAGTGTTGCACAGTTTCACCAGTACTGTTTGGATGACTGGGATCAGTGGAAAGGAAAACAGATATGTCTGACCAGCGGATCAGAAGGGCACTGCTCGCTGAATTTGGTTCTGGCACGCTGAACGCCAAGTCTCTGCCATTTTGTTTTGCTACGTTGAAATGACATCTAATGATGAAGACCTGCTCTTCCAAGATGCTTTGCACGACTTCATCATCCAGTTCCCACTTGTGGTTTTCCTCATAGTAGTGACTGCGGAAGTCTGCCTGTTGGTTCAACGTGCCCAGGATGTGTGCTGCATTTATTGACAGAGTTCTACTAAAAGTACACAGCTAGTTCTTCTGCGATTCCAGAAAAAAGTGGTTTCAACCATGTGCCTCCCCGCTTTTGTTTTTTTAGGTAGAGCATGGTCGTGGCATTCTCTGTATCAGTATTATGATCTGGATAATCTGAGATGGAAGGAAACTCTTGACCGCTATCTATTCCGGATAGTTTAAAAAAAATTAAAAAAAAAAAATCCAAAAGCCTTTATTGAAGTTCTTGCACATCAAGTTACAAGGTAAACTAGCAGGGTTTCCGTAAATAACAAGGAGAAAAAGAAAAACCACATCTGTTACATACATCATAAAGGCATTTGTACATTAGTGGCACACAACTGAATATAGGGGGGGGTGACAGGAGATGAAGCAGGAAAGGACAGGGAGGAGCGCCCAGTACAGGCAGGGTGCAGGCAGGAGAGGCCACAGGGAATCAGCAGAGTGCAGAGGGAGGGTAGCAGTCCTCTACGGACCAACACCGGCAGCCGCCACAGGCAGTGAGCGGGCAGGGAGCGCGGGAGAGGTCGCAGAGGGAGAGGCACTTCGGTGGAGGAGGTATGAGACAAGAGGACCCCAGATATCAAGTGGCCGACCAGTTGCTGGCGTCAACTCCCAGAATTCTGACAGGAGCGTCTGACAATGCGTAGCATCTTCAAGCCAAACGCTAACCCTGGGTGCGGGTCTCTGACCCCAATGCATGGCAACTCTGACGTGCGAGAACGAGCAGCATAGCGGTGAGCCGACGGGAGGAGTCAGGACAATGCTTCACAAAGCCTAGAAGGCAGATCAATGGGCCTGGCGAGACAGACGTGGAGGTAATCTCAGTGATTATGGTGCACACGTCACACCAATATGCAGAAACCTTGGCGCACAGCCAAGTAAGATGAGAAATGTCAGCCACAGGAGACTTGCACCGGAGACATCTATCACTGTAAGCGAGACCCATTCTTGGGGAAAAACATGGTGCATGAGGCTGCAATTGTCTGTTCTTGGAGACGCGTTCTACAGAATTGAAATGCTTTGTTGCAGTGGAATTGAATCAGGAGGTTTTCTGCTGGTACAGTTATCTTTGGACTTGCTGTTGCAGTTGGCATACTCGGCCAGAGTCTGAACTTTCCTGTGGGTAGTACCTCATTTCTCAGGTCTTGTACTGCTGCCTAGAGAACGGTTTTCTATCTTCCAGACCTTTCACCTTCAAGGTTTCAGCTCATTTGTCATTTTAGGCATTTCCTCCTGAGTATATCGTCCAAATAAGGAAGATCCAGAAAATGGAAGGTTTATAATCTTTTTCTGGCTTCAGGATAGATAAACCGCGTTAAAATCTTCTCAAAGACACACCATGACAGTATCCCACTGCAAATAGCTCACTTGAGTCCACTGCTGCACTTATCACTCGGCTGATACCAAGGAATCCTCATTCAACATTTCTGGAAAGTCTTGTTGCAGACCTGCATTTTTTGATCAGTCATGGTGTTGCTGCCTTTACTGCTGCAGAGGTGAGGGACTTCTCTTCCTCGATATCCAGAAGCAGTTATCAATAGCAAGAGAGGTTTGGGAGTGTCTGTCAGCTGAAGTCTCTCTAATAACACCGCACCCACGAGATGCAGAACCTCCACGGGATGTTCAATTTTGAAGACATTCTTGCGAGAACACCATGAAATGTTATGTTATTAATAGGTGACACTCTAAAACGAAGCAGCTTGTGATGTTGGAGTGTAGTTAGTGGATTGTCTGTGATTCTATATGAAGGACACCTGGATTTCAAAGGAGATCTAGGTCTACTGTGTCTTTGTGGTATGCAAAGCTGTTACGTTTCCTCAGAGTAATATGGTTGTGATGGAGACCTTGTTGGAGATCTGGGCAAGTTTGTATACCTCTTAATGGGTGAAATGGAAATGGGCCTAGAAACCATCTTTGGATGAGGAGTTAAATTCAAAGAACATAAAGGTACCTGTAATGGACACTAAAAATGGATAATGGGATTCAGAAAACAAACAGGAAGTGGAGCCAGATCAGAAGAGAATGTAGGACGCAATGGCAACTCTCGGGATATGACTGGACTTTTAAAGGGCATTCCTCCAGTATACTTCAGAGTCTCTTTTTTGGTGATAGCAAGACTGATGAATGCAGTCGATAAAGAATGTGAGGTGTGCTGCCGTCGTATATCTCAACTTTGTCAGCGATGGTGAAGCAGCTATCCTCAAATGCTTCGATGCTGATGGAGAGTTGACATGTCACAGTTGTCTTGGACGGTGTCAAAACTTAAGAACTGGTCGGATGGTGTGATCTTTGCAGGTGATCTTGTAGCTGCTCGGGTAGGCAGTGGGGATGTTGAGGCCAGAGCTGGGAATCTTCCAGGTTTCCATGAAGAAGGCGATGTCTGGGGTGACGGAGTCGAGGCAGTCTCAGATTTCCGTGGCGTGTTTTTGGAGGGACTGCGTGTTGAGGAGGATGCCGTTGAGCTGGTCAGGTGCACTATGGGTCAGCCAGGCAGCGGGAAGAGCCCAGCTCTCCTACGTCGTGGTCCCACGCACCAGAAAAACCACATCGGTAGGCCGCTCCTTCTCCTTCCTCGCAGCCAAAAGCTGGAACGCCCTCCCGCTCCACCTCAGACAGAATCGCTTCCCTCAAAACCTGGCTCTTCGATGGACTGGAGCCTGCAACCCCCCAGACCCTTGAGTAAACGCGCTTAAAAAACACCTGATTGATTGCGGAGGTGAGTGAGGGTGCAGTTTCAGCAGGAGAAAGGTAGAAGGTCCGAGAACCAGGGTCTGTGGTGCTGGGCATGGTCCAGGCGTGGACGGGAGCAGACTGGCATACCTTCCGCATGCTGCTGGCCTATAAGTAGTGTGAGGGGAAAGGCTTCACAGTGGGAGTCAGGAAACATTGATCTGGAAGGGGCGGATCGCGGGAGTCGAGCAGGGGCAAGGCGCGTGAAAAGTGAAAAAAGTATGCAAAAGTAGGAAAAAGAGAAAAAGTCAAAAAGAAGGCAGAGCGGAAAAAGAGGCAGAAGCACGACGACAGAAGGCAGACTAGCAGCAGAGTCAAGATGCTCCCCCCTAGACCACCAGGGATGAGGCTCAGGCAGAGCCTGCGGGTGGAGGAGGGCCTCGTACCATCAACCAAGGTCAGTGAATCTGAAAGGGGCAGCAGCTACCAGGAGGAGCTGTTCAGGGAGAGAAGCAGATCACTGACTAGGTCTAGTAACTGCAGCATCCATTGTGCCACCCACTACTGTGACAAAGCAAACAAGACTACATGCCTACCTACCACTTGTAGCCTCTAGATTAGTTTAAACCTGCAAAGTCAACCTGCCAAAATAACCCCTTTTAACAAGTCAAAACCTTCCTTTTAAATATTGAAGTCAACCCGATGTAGGCCTTATTGCTCAATGTAACAAGGTTGTCTGTTCCATAGGAAAATACTGGGTTACTTTATTACATTTAATAAAGCTAATTCCGGTTCGGAAACAGTTAGAAAAATATTTAAACAACTATTTTTCATAGTTATTAAAATCCAATGTAATGCAGAAGTACGTTTAGAAAGTTACATTTGCCCTGCTAAAAAAACACAGGAGGCAGATCTGAATTTGCTCTCCCACTTCTGCCAGTCACTAATTACCATTTGAATGGGGGTGTAATGCATCCCAGAAGCCAACAATAGCTTGACCTGAAGAGGCAGAGATAACCCCTCTAAACCCGACAGAATATGCAGGGCGTGGCTGTGAGCATCCTTTTTGACATTACAGTGTCCAATCCTGCTGGACAGGTCTGCCTCTAGGAGAGCTTGGCTAAACAAACTGCAGTGCAAAGGCATCTGAAGCGCTGGTACAACAGCGATAAACAATGGTACCCACCCAGGCAAGCTATCTAAAAACGATGAATGCCTTCTTAAAAGGCAGAGCAAGGTTTCACAATAGAACTGTGACCCCGAAGGAATGGGTGTAGTTTACAATCACAGAATAGCACACAGAAAGTCATAATAATAAAAAAGAAAACTAGTAGGCTAAACAGGCAATCTGGGGCCACACATAACCAACTACTCAGGATACATAGGATTGAGGAAGGGCCTAAAACAAACTGCTTTTTTCAACCTTTCATGAACAAGCAACACAGTGACAGATCACAATACCAACAGGACATTGCTTTGATGTTGTAAAAGATCCTGTAAAAATGAGTTTCAAAGTCTAAATAACACCCAAGTTAACATCAGGTGTTTAAGGAAAAACACTTATGGTGGATGTCTATGAACAAGCCGATCCGAACACAGAAGATATGCCATTACCTTCAGTGGCCTGCAATGAGGCAGGCCTGCAGATGTACCAGAACTGGTTCATGGAGCCACAAGGCTAAAACTGCTGCCAATGGAGCAGCTTCCTTTGGAAACCAAGGAAGATTTGGCAGGGGTAAACATTCCTTGCTTGAAAAAAGCACTTTGAATAGGACAGATCTTCTAACATTTTTTTTTACCCGCGGAGGCAAATTTAGAAACCTATATAATAAAACTGAAGGGCAAAATAAAATGTATTTTGAGAACCCCAAGGAGAAAACACTATCAATTTAAAAAAAAACCAAACTGATGCAGTGCTGGAGGCATTCCCATACATTGGGACCACGTGATGACCTTTGACTACCATTGTTTTAATTGATTTTGTATGCTTTATTTCCACTTTGCACTTACATTTTCGTGTCTCCTTAAAGTTGCACAGTGGGAGTGTTTTCACAGAGTAGAACAACCTGGTCAGGAACATAATGTGTGGGATGTGCATTTGAACACATGAGAGAGAGAACGATGTGGAATGTACTTCTGTCTCGGAGTGTAGTGTTCTATGCAGTGGTGCACAAATGTGCATTATGTTGTACATAGTGAAGTGCTGGAGCATGTGGGAGCGCAGAATAATACGTGAGAACGCCTTTGCCTTTGGAATGCTTGTGGGAGATTGACCAACACCAGTAAGTTTCCTTGGCGCACAGGAGGTTTTCTCGGAAATCTCTAGTGCATTGAGATTATAAAACTGGGGTTTGTTGACTTGGAAAGCAGGATTTTGTTTTGATCCGACGTGTCTTATTCAGTGTAGCAATTCCCGGCTTGCTGAGTCTCTTGACCCCGGCTGTGAACCACCCAGTCTGGTATGGGCCAAGATGAAATTATTTCAGCCGGTGATGTATTTTCTCTGATTATTGGCATTGTGATGCGTGAGTGTGTCTGTGTACACATTCAAGTCTCCAGTGGTCATAATCATCGGATATATTCTGTGTATATATCTTTTTATGCTCTTTATTCCTTGTGGATGATTACTTGCATTTAACAGTGCTTATTTCTTGCAGAATAAGTCCAGTATTATCATTATCGGTTTGTATTTTTATCCCATGCATTTAACAGTTGCATTTGCTTACTTGTGTGTTATTGCTTGTATATATATATATATATATATATATATATATATATATATATATATATATACATATACATACATACATACATACATACACATGGAAACCACAGTCCTGAAACGATCGTGGTTTTTAGATAAAAAAAACAGGTACGGTCCTCCAACGTGGTGAAAAATTATTTTCTTTTATTGTGCAGATTCAAAAGTGCCAGTGCAGAGTAATTAGACAGCAAGTGCCCAGCATATATATATATATATATATATATATATATATATATCTCCACACACACACACACAACACACACACTTGCATAGTGTTTAGTTTGGCATCTGGGAAAGCCTTTCTGTTAGTCTGTTGCACTAATAAAACACCACGCTTTATTCTGAAAACTGTCTTTTGATGTGCCTCACTTGTATTTTTTTTAAATAGCTTTTTATTAAAGTTTTTCAGTTACACAAAATACATATGTAATTAGGTCTCCAGAAATAATATCCATCTAGCCAGGGGCATGCTGTTATACAGAAGTCACAGGATTACCTTCAATCAATCTAAATTACTACATTCCAGAAGATACTTTTAAAATCTAATTGTATCTTCAGTGCCCAATAATCATCAAACAATGTAAGGGAGTTTACACGCTGTCCTTAGTACGATATTTCAATGCCTTATAATTAAACATTGATAACAACAGTTACATATAAAAACTCTAGAACGAGAGCACTCAGGGGTTTCTTGTGAGGATTTTCAGACATCTACACAACTTGTCGTAGTAACTGGTGTTCCTTCTTATAGATAAGGGCCGCTCGTGGTGGAAACTGACCTTTTGCCTTGGTACACCGCATTGAGGACTGCGAGGCCCAGCAGCCCTCCGCTTTCTGCTGCTGCTGCCTGCCTCTTCCTCTGGATCCGCACCTGGACACCGGTTAAAAGCTCGCGGCCCCCGCATCGCGGGTGCCGCTCGTGGTGGAAACTGACCTTTTGCCTTGGTACACCGCATTGAGGACTGCGAGGCCCAGCAGCCCTCCGCTTCCTGCTGCTGCTGCCTGCCTCTTCCTCTGGATCCGCCCCTTGACGTCACAATATTTACTTGCACACATTAATCCGCAGCGCGGATCGCAGCGCGGGCGAAGCCCGGGACAAGGGCGGGCCCGTCCGAGCCCGTCAGAGACCGACTGAGGCCGGGACGGGGCACCCCTCTTGGTTCTGCTGTGAAACAGGTGAGCCGTGCGCCAGTGAATGTCGTAATACTGCACTGTATAGCTGCCCAAGACCATAAGACTCAATCCCCCCGTTTCGGGTGCCATTGGAACATTTCCTTCCTAGCGGCGAGCTGTTTTGTTGATATCTCCTTACGCTAACATCTGAGTATGGCCACTGCCGGCGCCGGAAAGGGCCGGAAGTCTGTGATTGGGACTGGAGTAATTGGAACTATGGACAGTTTTATAACCAGAGCTGCATCTGTCCTACAGAGGGAAATTGAACTGACAGAGAAAAGATTGTCTCTCGAACTAGTCCTTGACAAGCGCTCCTCTCTGGGTAATATTGCTTCTGCTAAATCACCGGCAGCATCCACACACACACACCTGTATTAGTCCACCGCACAGATGTCCCACCTTTGAGTGGGAATGAGTGCGTGGATGTTCCAGCAAATACCAGTGTTTGTGCTGTGATTGACCCTGGCGATTCTCGTCGCCCAGTCTCCTCAGTTGATGCGATATCGGAAGGCACCACCAGATCTGGCCATTCCATCCGCCCCGATGCCACCTCTACTAAAATGCCTGAAAAGGCGGTGAAACGCAAAAGGGGTGGCCCACCAGCGTCGACTAATAAAAGATCCAAAGTGCAAAAGCGGTGTAACAAGGGGGCATCTGAACCTGCACCTACTATAGACTTGATGGCTGACTGCCTAGAGGCACCACCAAGCCCCGCACAGAACTATGATTTTTGGCAAAAGATGGAACAGCTTTTTACTGCAATCTGTCGCCCCATCTGTAACAGACTCGATTCCCTAGAAAATGGTCTTACTAATCTTGAACTTATGATTGCTTCAGCTATTAATTCTAAGGGCATAGAGGGAAGAGGGGGAATAACAGCTAGCCCTGCTGGGACTGGTGTCCCCGGCAACTCTGCCCAAATCTCACCAACTACCCAGACAACCATTGTAGACCAACCAATTGCCCAAGGCAAGGGCCAGAGTCAGGGACTGTTCATTGTCCCCCAAGTAGCCGCCCATGCTTCAGCTAGCATAGGGAGCACCAGAAATAGAGTGAGCACTGTAACTCCCAACATACCTAACACCTTACCATCTAAGTCTACTGGGCTCCCCCAATCCCCTAGCAAGCAGTTACAGCCCTCCTGTGACCGGAAATTACCCTGTCTGGATCTTCCTCCCGAATCGGCTCCATATGTGGTGATCCTTGCTGGTGTCCCCACTCTGAACCAAGGATCAAGGGAGTCATTTCTTGATTTAAAAAACAAATGTATACATTGGTTAAATTGCCACAAACCACTCCCGAAACCGTGCTCAAGCGAGATTTTATTCGCCAGGCGAATAAATTGGGTTGGACATCGAGCCAAAGATGTACAGGGAGATTGTATAGTCATCAATTTCAGGAACACAAACCCGGTCAGACACATCTGCACATTTCAGCCAGGCCCTAACTCTAACAATCACTCAGCAATTAGAGCTCTCCCCCTCACCTATTTTTACCCAGGTCTCCATCATCCCAGTATTATCAATCCAAATAGGGTAAGGGTGGACTTTGCGCGAACTGATAGGGCTGGTTTATTACCCCTCGACTATAATACATTTCAAGGTCCAGACCGACCCTGTTCACCTTCGTTTGAAGCTTTCTACCACCCTAACAGATACAGCACTCTTGAGCAAGTGGATTGACGTTTGAACCCTAATACTGCGAAAATGGCCCTAACCCCAGGGAACAAGCCAGAAATGGAAGGGCTGGCAAATAGGCCCTTGTGGGAAATTACAGAGAGGGCCTTGAGTTCTTCATCCGCTATCACCCCTGTTGCTGACCCGATCCCATCCCCTAGTAAACCAAAGTCGAGCCCTTGTTTTCTATCTTGGAACGTGGCAGGTCTCAAGAGCAAACTGGACTGCGAGGACTGGGGTGTCTTTATAGACGATTTTGATATTTGCCTGATGCAAGAGACCTGGGCATTGGAAAATTCGCACAGGGTTGGCTTTGCATCTTTTGACATATTGGCTGTATCTAGTGGTAGGGGCAGACCCTCAGGGGGTCTTACCACCTGGGTAGCGCTTCATCTGGGCGCCGTGGCAAGGCAGATATACACCAACTCGGAAGACATTCAATGTATTCTTCTAGTGCTGCCTAATAATATTCATTTGGCTCTTCTGAATGTCTATTCGAGACCTTCCCAGGGTGGCCGAGAATCAGAGGTTATGGAATCGCTCAATAAATTTATCTTGACCCTGGACTCAGAATATTCCGTGGTCGTAGGTGGCGACTTCAATTGCCAATACGAACCACTCTGTGTGTCGGCCTTGGACGATCCAAACACAGAGAATGAATACAGAAATATCCCTGATCCTATGATTCCAAAGGTCAAAGCGTGGTCCCCTCTGGCCCTTCAAATCTCCGCTCTCACACTTTCCTTGTCACTGAGGGCTTGTAATGGGAGATTTGATTCTGACAGACCAGGCCGAGCTACCTTCAATAGGGTAGGTCATACTTCCATTCTCGACTATATCCTTATTGAAACTAGATCTTGGGATAAGGTGCTTGACTTTAGGGTGTTAGATCGCAGTGATAGCGACCACAATGCCTTGGTTATAACCTTTAAACCAGGCTGTTGGGGCATGAGCACCTATGATGTACCACCACCCACCACTGCACAACACCCCATATTATCCAACAACAAACGAAGGGTGAGATGGCCGCACATTGCCGCAAGCCCTAATAAAATCTCCGAAATCTATAGCCTTGCTCTTCCTTATCTTGTGGAAATGTCTGAGGTGGAATCATCACGTCTACCACCTGTACATGCAGCCGGACCCACAGGCATTCACCTACAGTTAGTAGATAAACTCTCGAAGGCGTTTTGCCTGATAGGGCCCGTGAGGCCCCATCTGCCTAAAAGGCAACCGTGGTACTCTGCTGAGTGCAGGAAATCGAAGAGCGAGCTACTTATCGCCATCAAAACCCTCGGTAGAGATAGGATTAAAGTAGCTAGGGCCAAGCACAAACAAACTTTAGAAAGGGCCAAAAAATGCTGGGAGTCTGATATTTGGGAAGAATTAAGATCTACTCTAATAGCGAAGGATTTCAGGGGCTTTTGGACAACTGTGAGCAAGGGGAGGAAAGAAGCAGGAACGAGACCATTCCCAAACATAGCTCCAGCTGTATGGGAAGCACATTATGGAGGTCTCTACTCAAGCACATATACCAATACTCCTCCTTTGCCTATCTTCTCTCCCGGATCTATCACCCAATCCTCAACGATGATAACCATAAAGGAGGTGGAAAGGGCTATTCATCTCTTAATACCAAACAAAGCTCCAGGATTGGACAAAATCCCGGGCGACCTCTATCGCTCAGAACCTATGATTTGGGTGCCATACCTTTGTGTCCTATTCAATTCCATCCTGTCGGGAAATGATCCACCAGAGTCATGGTTAGGCGCGGAGATTGTGCCCATATTTAAGAAAGGCTGTCCCCTAAAACCCTCAAATTATAGGCCCATCAGCTTAATCGACATCACTCAGAAGCTGTTTGGGCGTATAATACTGGACAGACTCCAGGCCTGGGAGACTGAAAACAACATCTTAAGTCCACTGCAAGCAGGATTTAGAAAGGGCACCTCCACTGTGGACCAGATCTTCCGACTTCAGGTCATACATTGGAAGACCGTGAGTTTAGAGGGTGGCAGCCTCTATCTCATTTTTGTTGACCTGAGGTCGGCCTTCGACCTGGTTCCGCGTGAAAAACTGTGGAAGGTGCTCCTGGCTCTTAATGTCCCCTTGTATCTTCTGGACATTATCTGCAGACTGCACACAAAAAATTTTGCACAGGTTAGATGTGGAAAATACGGTGAACTTTCGTCCCGTTTTCCCGTAAACCGTGGAGTCCGACAGGGATGCGTGTTGGCACCCACATTATTTTGTCTTTATATCAATGGGCTTATTAAGCACCTGGCAGATATTAGGGACATTGATGCGCCCAGACTTGCCACAGGCCTGGTGCCAGCGTTGATGTTCGCCGATGACACTCTTTTGTTATCGCGCACATCAACCGGCATCCAACGCATCCTGGATGGCTTTGTGGATTTTTGTGCAGAAAGAGGCTTAGAGATCAACTTGGCCAAAACCAAATATATGATTCTAAATCCCCCCAAACACACACGGCCAAACCCAGTTCTGAATGGTGTATACCTTGAGCGGGTAACCACATTCAGCTATCTGGGGATTTTACTACAGGAAAACTTTGGCTGGGGCGGCCAAGTTGCAAACTCTGTGCTAAAACTTGCACAAACCACCGGGGGAATCTCTCAAGTATTCAGGGGTTCGGTCTCCAAACCAGTGTCCCCTGCATTGGAAATATATCGGACACAAGTAAGAGCAGCCTCCATATATGGAGCGGAACTGTGGGGCCACACCAGAATACACAGCTTGACTGGGTCAGAAAATTCATTCGTGAGGAGCATGTTGGGCCTTCCATCTAGCTCCCCACTGACCCCTATCAGGCTGGATTGTGGGTTACTACCCATTGAACAAGTGGTAATGCTGCGTCCATTGTTATACTGGAAGAGATTATGGTCAAATGAGGAGTTGGGATTTTATCGTGAGGAATTTAAGGGAGTCTGGTCCCAACTCAAGAGCAAGAATATTCCATGGCTGAGATTTGTCAGGGATTCTTGCACTAAGATTGGCCTTCCAGAATTATGGACTACTCCGGAGGCCTCATGTCTGGCCCTACCCAAAGCTAAATTGGTCGAACAGTTTAAAAACCATCACCTTGCGTGTCTGTATGAAAACCCTAAGATCGGCAGGCTGACGGCCGTGTTCCTCCAAATTAAAGATACTTACAGGAAAGAGGAATTCTTAGACCTGGTCAGTCCACCGGCCGCAAGGAAACTTTACTGCCAATTGAGAATGGGTTGTCTTCCGCTTAGGTCATTTACATCTGGATGGGACGCCAATAAAACCACTGCTTGTCCGGCCTGTAGCTACATACTTGAGGATGAAAAACATGTCTTTTTCTTCTGCCCAATATATCTACACCAAAGGAAACGCTGGATCAAGCCCCTTTGCAATAATCTTGGTTTTAGAGAATGCGAAAAAGCAATGAGAATTTTAAAATATGACACAAAACCTCTGATAGTTTTCGCTGTTTCCCGGTTCCTCAACTCTGTCTGGTTATCACGTAGGAAATTTTTATAATCGATTATCCTGCCAAACATTTTTCTGCTCATCTTGAATGTAATGTGTTATCTCGAAAATGATTGGATTGGCTCTATTTTTTAAGATTTTTATTTGTATTATCTATTGTGATAATGATTGCCGCTTTTATGGTCATTGAACCGAAATAAAGCTTTTTAATGATGATGATGATGATGATAAGGGCCAGTCTATCACTGGAAGCAGTTCAGTGGGGGCACCATGTTTCCAGGGTGATCTTTCCATTCCCACTAACCAATTTGTGGGCGGGCAAACAAAGGTGGGTGTATTAGTTTTGTAGTCTACAAGATGTTGGGGGAGCGGTCCACTTCGCCTATGCCTCTGGCATCCCATTCCCGCAACACCTCCGACCACAGATCTGCTAGGGCACTGCACCTCACACCTCTATTATCTTCCTCAATCAGGGCCTGCTCTTCCGCCCATCCCCAGGCCGTGACATCCTTTTCCCAATTCAATATTTTGGGACCTGTGGAGGACAGCCATCTTAACACTATCCGTCTTTTTGCCAACAATAAGGCTAGATCTATAAATCAATTAGCAACGTTTTGGGCCTGGGGTCTTGGGAACAGGCCTAATAAACATGCCACTACTGTGATACGGAGGGTGCGTGTAAGAACCCGTGCAGTAACCCAGTGACCTGTCAAGCAGAGCTGGACAATCTCACATCATATGCTTAAAGTCCGCGTCAAGGGTCGCACATCTTGGGCATTGCTGGCCGGTGCTTGTTAAGTCTGTGTGGGGTGAGGTAGGTCATATGCAGAATATTGAATTGGGTGTATTTAAAGTTGGAATTTTCTAGATATCTTCTTCGGTAAACTTAAATCTCTTTTCCATTCTGTCTCTGAAATGTCTCTATTTATGTGGACTGCCCATTTCTGTTGTATTGTGAGCATTGGCTTGTCAACCATCTCCTTAAGCCCTATATAACCATTTGACGAGGTGACTCGCCGATCCCAGTGTAACCATTGCTTGCAACAGTGCATGTGTGGCTGGTTCTTGGTTTCCACCTTTCCACAGTGTGTTAAAAACTTTCTGTAACCCATGGGAGTTCAAGAACTACCCTGGCGGCAAGTCATATTGAGTGAATAAGTCAGCTAGTGGGATCAATTCACCCTCGAAGTAGAAGTCACTAGTTGTCTGGATACCCATGTTAGTCCATTCCCTCAGTAAAGAATGAGAAAGTGTCACCACGTGGGAGACCCACCAGCAGGAGGTCAGGCCAATATAATGGGACCCCCGAGGCTCGCTGGATACCCCTGTGCCAGCATTTCAATGCTACTGTGAATAAGGTACCCAGGTGTTGGATCCGTATCTTGGGGCACAGCAGTTTAGCTAGTAGTCTCCCTTTCTGGATTGTGTGTGTTGGAATATCCAAGGTCTCTAATCCTATCCCCTCTAGCCACTGTAGTTGTGCAGTTAAATAATACGCTTCGAAGTCTAGTGCTCCCAATCCCTCCACCTCCCCCCCTTCTGGGGGTCTCGGCAGAGTAGTCAATGGCACTCTGTTTCATCCAGCGTTGTACACGAACATACCGCAGGATGCCACTTTAGAGACAATACGGGATCTATTGGAAAGTAATCCACGTGATGACCAAACACCCAATGACTTTGTTATGCAATGTGCGACACTGGCACTAAAAGAAAACTTTTTTAGCTTTGAAGGACAACTGTGGCAAACAACTGGTACTTCCATGGGGAGTACCTGTGCACCTAGTATGGCCAACCTGTACATGCATAATTTTGAGACTCAACACATCTATCCTCTACATAATCCTTTCCATGATCAACTGAAACTGTGGAAACGCTATATAGACGATATCCTGGTCATCTGGGAAGGTGACCAGGAGTCTCTTGAAGACTTCTCTATATGGCTCAACACACGGGATACTAACTTGAGATTTACTGGTGAGAATTGAATATGCTACTTACCAGTATGCATCTGTTCTTGGCATGTAGGGCTGCTGACATTCATATCTGTGCATAGATCGCCGCCTAGTGTTGGGTCCGGATGTTTGCACGTTGTTGTCCTGGAAGAGTCTTCGAAGTATCCTTGGATAGGTGACTCCTCCCCTGGACTACAGTGCGCATGGGCATCCTCTCCATCCTCAGATTGTTTTTCGCCATTGTGGCAGTGATGGAGTAGATACAGAAAGTGATGACCATGCTTGCAGTAATTCTGAGAGCTGCAGCTGCGACAGGCGCCGGGGAGGAGGGAGGGCGATATGAATGTCAGCAGCCCTACATGCCAAGAACAGATGCATACTGGTAAGTAGCATATTCAGTTCGAGGCATGTGGGCTGCTGAATTCATATCTGTGCATAGAATACATAGCAGTGCCCTCAATTAGCGGCGGCTACCCGTGCCAGCTGCAGCGGTCTGAAAAAGTGTTTTGAGAACAGCCTGTCCTACAGCTGCCTGCTGTTTTGACTGCACATCTACGCAATAGTGTTTTGTAAATGTGTGTGTAGTGGACCATGTGGCTGCTCTGCATATATCATGCAGGGGAATATTTCCTAGGAAGGCCATGGAAGCCCCCAACTTACGTGTTGAGTGGGCTCGTGGTGGAATAGTTAATGTGCGTTTTGCCTTTTGATAACATATTTGAATACACTTAACTATCCATCTGGCTATCCCTGCTTTGGAGATGGCGTTACCTTTGTGGTGTGGGGCAAAGGCAACGAACAGTTGTTTTGTCTTCCTGAATGGTTTAGTCCTGTCGATGTAGTACATGAGGGCCCTCCGTACATCTAGTGTATGTAGTGCCCTTTCTGCAACAGTTTGTGGGTTTTGGAAGAAAACGGGCAGTTCAATAGTCTGGTTCATGTGGAACTGCGATATTACCTTGGGCATGAACTTGGGGTTGGTACGTAGTACGACCCTGTTAGCGTGAACCTGAATGAATGGCTCTTGAACGGTTAGTGCCTGGAGTTCACTAACTCTTCTGAGGGAAGTGATCGCCACTAGGAAGGCCACTTTCCAGGTAAGGAATTGAATCTCGCATGAGTGTAGAGGTTCAAAGGGTGGACCCATCAGGCGTGTGAGGACCAAGTTGAGGTTCCACATTGGAGCCGGTGGGTGACTAGGTGGAATGACTCGTTTGAGCCCTTCCAAGAATGCTTTGATGGCAGGCACTCTGAATAGAGAGAGGTGCTGCCTGGTTTGCAGATAGGCTGATATTGCGGTCAAATGGACACGTATAGAGGTGTACGCCAGATTGCATCTATATAGGTGTAAGAGATAACAGATGATGTTTTGGATGGATGCGTCCAGCGGGTTGATGTCATTATTACCGCAATAAATGACGAACCTTTTCCATTTGGCGGCATAGCAAGCTCTGGTAGTGGGTCTCCTGGCCTCCTTGATGATGTCCATACAGTCAGGTGGCAGGTTGAGATAGCCAAACTCTAGGACTTCAGGAGCCAGATCGCCAGATTCAGCTGTTGCGGATCTGGGTGCTGAACCTCTCCATGGTTCTGCGTCAAATGCGCGGGTTTGATCCGCAGCCTTTGATGCGGCACCACGGAAAGTTCGAGGAAGGTGGTGTACCACGGCTGGCGTGCCCACGTGGGAGCAACTAGGACGAGTGTCAGGGAGTGTTGTCGGAGTTTGCGGGCCACTAGCGGTATCAATGGCGCTGGGGGAAAAGCGTACGCAAATCTGCCGGACCAGTTCATCCATATCGCATTGCCCTGCGACTGCGGATGTGGGAATCTGGCGGCGAAGCTTGGGCATTTTGCGTTTTCGCTTGTCGCGAATAGGTCTATCTCCGGATGACCCCACTGCTGAAAGTACGGTTGGAGTACTGATGGGTGTAACTCCCACTCGTGCATTTGGTGGCTGTGTCTGCTGAGCAGATCCGCCATCTGGTTGTCCTTGCCAGGGAGGTGTTCCGCCATGAGGAACATGTTCCTTTGAATGGCCCACTTCCACATGCTCTGAGCCAGATGAGACAACTGTGGAGAGTGTGTGCCTCCCTGTTTCTGTATGTAGTACATTGCGGTCATGTTGTCCGTCCGGATCAACACGACCTTGTTGCATAGATGTACTTTGAATGCCTTCATGGCTAGGAAGATTGCCATCAATTCCAGAAGGTTGATGTGCAACTTCTTTTGTTGTGTTGTCCATAGTCCTTGCACTGTGTAGTGGAGTACATGAGCTCCCCATCCCTGGAGAGACGCGTCCGCTGTCAGTACTATTTGTGGGACAGGCTCTTGGAACGGTCGGCCCTTGCAAAGGTTTTGTGGATTCCACCAATGCAGAGAGTTGTATGCCCGACCGCTCACCAACACTAGGTCCTTTAACTGTCCTTGAGCCTGATTCCACTGACGTGCTAGGCACTCCTGAAGTGGGCGCATATGTAATCTCGCGTGCGGGACTATGAAGATGCAGGAGGCCATCATGCCTATCAACTGCATGAACACTCGCGCTGGAAGTGAGTGATTGGGTTTGAATTTGGAGATCAGCAGTTGTATGCTGTCGATCCTCACTAAATTTGGCTGAGCTGTGGCCGCCAGAGTGTCTACAGTCGCACATAGGTACTGTTGTACGTGTGCGGGCTGGAGATGGGACTTTGGATAATTCAGTGAGAATCCCAGACTGTGAAGAAGGTGAATGGTGCGGGACATGTGGCTTGCACATTGCTGGGCTGACTTCGCTTGAACGAGCCAGTCGTCTAGGTAGGGGTAGACGTGTATATGCTGCCTCCGTAGATGTGCTGCCACCGTAGCTAGGCACTTCGTGAAAACCCTGGGCGCTGTTGTCACGCCGAAGGGAAGGACTTTGAACTGATAGTGCTGCCCCTGAACAGTGAACCTGAGGTATTTTTTGTGTGAGGGGTGGATGGGTATGTGAAAGTACGCATCCTTGAGGTCCAGTGTGGCTAGGAAGTCTCCCTGCTTGAGAAGCGGAAGGACTTGCTGTAGAGTGAGCATATGAAAGTGCTCTGAAAGAATGTACTGGTTCAGGGGTCTCAGGTCCAATATAGGTCTGAGCGACCCGTCCTTTTTTGGAATTAAGAAGTAGAGGGAGTACACTCCCGCACCCTGCTCGTGGATGGGTACGACCTCTATAGCGCCTTTTAGAAGCATACTTTGCACTTCTTGCTGTAAGAGCGTTAAGTGCTCTGAGGACATAGGACGGCTTCTTGGTGGTATTGTGGGTGGAGTGGAGGTTAACTCCAGACAGTAACCGTATTTTATAATATCTTTGACCCACCTGTCCGTGGTGATGGAATTCCACGTGGACAGGAACCTTTGTAGCCTTCCCCCGACAGGTGTTATGTGGTCGGGAGGAAGGGAGAGGGCGTCACTGCTTGTTCTTGGGGGAGGACCTGGTGTTGCCGTAGCCGCGTCCTCTGCCCTTTGTGCTGGAGCCACGATATCCACCTCTGGTGTTTTTATCATAGGTGGTCTGTGTATTGCCTTTGTTATATGTTTGTTGTGACCCCTGTCCTCTACCTGCTCCCTTGTTTCCGGGGCGACGAAAGGAGCCGCTCCGAAAGGACTGAGTTTGTAGTGCGCCCATGGACTTTGCAGTGTCCGTATCCTTTTTTATCTTTTCGAGGGTGGTGTCAACCTCTGGCCCGAATAAATAGTCGGGGTTGACGGGCTGGTTCAGTATATTGTTTTGTACCTCGGGCTTGAATCCTGAGATCCGTAGCCAGGCATGTCGTCGCAACATGACGCTTGTGTTTATGGCTCTGGCAGCCGTGTCTGCAACATCTAGTGCGCATTTGATGGAAGCGTTCGTTAGTAGCTGTCCTTCTCTGATGAGCATTTCTGCGCCTTCCTTGAATTGGTCAGGGAGATGTTGGAATATTTGCTCAAGTGTGTCATAGTGCGCTCTATCATAGCGAGCAAGGAGCGCCTGAGTGTTGGCTATGCGCCATATGTTGGCAGCTTGGGCGGCAACTCGCTTGCCAGAGGTTTCTAACACCTTGGACTCTTTGTCCGGGGGAGGAGCGTCACCTGTTGTTTGCGAGTGTGCCCTCTTGCGTGCATTCGCTACGACGATGGAGTCGAGTGGTAATTGTCCTCTGATGTAAGTAGGATCCCCAGGTGCTGATCTGTATTTTTTATCAATCCTGGGGTTTATCACTCGTGCCCTGGTGGGTTCTTTGAAAATGTCCTTGGCTGGTTTGAGGACCCCCTTCAACATTGGCAGAGTCTTTACATGTCTTTCTGAGGATGCAAAGGTGTCCATTAGAAAGTCATCTTCGATGGTATCAGAGTGAAGCTGCACCCCATGGTTATTGGCAGCACGTTCGATAAGAGCATTGAACGCTGCAGTATCCTCCGTAGGAGATGTCTTTGCCCCATAGAGTTGTGGATCCTGTGCATCGAGAGGTGCACTGGGGTCTGCAGGGTCGCCCCAAGTTTGATCAGGGTCCTGCTGGTCATCAGGGTCCGTGTCTACATGGTAGGGGACTTGGTCAGCCATGTAGTCCTCCAATGCGTCTGTATCGGAGCGTGTGGGGGAGAACCGGTGTGGATCCTGGTAGGATGAATGGAAGGGTTCATAAAGGAGAGGTTCCGATTCTGCAGGCAACTTCCTTTTTAGTGGGATCCTGAAAGGGTCCAATGGCGGCTCCGAAGTTATCCTTCGGTCCTGGAGAATCATTCTGCCAGTGCCGGCGTCGATGATACGTGCTGGAGACGTCTCAGCAGGTGTGACCGTAGGTTGGGTGACCCGTGTCCTGAGTTGGAACATTTTTGGGATTGTTGACGGAGGCAAGCCGAAGGTAATGTTGGTCGGCACCGAAGAGGCTGCGGGAGCTCCGACCGAACCGGAGCCCGATGTGTCCTGGAGGACAGGTGTGGTTTTGCTGCCTTGCGTCACACCAGGTCGTACTTGGGGCGCCTTCGAGGCTTTGGCACCGGCCAGGCTCGTAGAGGCGGCCGTAGATTTTTTCGGTGCCGGCGGGTCATCGAGTCGGGGTGAAGAGATCACCGTCGAAGTCTTCGATGCCTGAGGCTTAGGTGTCGTCGAGGGAGCGATGTGAGACACAGCAGGCGGTACGGCCCTTGGTGTCGTCGGTGCCGGTAGCCGAGCAGGTTTGTCGGTGCCGATGGCTTTTTTCCGTTTGTCGACTCCAACGTCGCCCGCCTCAAGTTCGGCACCGAAGTCCCTCTTGGTGCGGTCGGTGCCGACGCGGTGCGCTGGCGTCGAAGGCCTCGATCCGACCAGCGCTACTTTCAGTTTCGGTTTCGGTGGAACCTGAGCAGCTTTCGGTTTCGGTCTTGTGATAGGGAAACCAGCCTGTTTATGTAGTAATGGCTGCCGCTGAACGTCCGAGGCCGGGCCCGAGGGCGGGGCCGAAGAACTGCGGGATGGGTCTCGGGTAAGGCCCGAAGGCGATCCCTCGACCGGAGCCATAGGCTGTGGCACTGGTGTTTGAACGGTTTGAACAGGTAGGCCTTGTTCATCATTGGAGCTACTTTCTTCGGCCCCGAAGGCCTCCTCGTCGTCTCCTACCTCGGTGTCGTCTTCACCTCTGTGGAAGAGTGACTCGTCTTCCTCGTCCGATCCGGGTTCGTGTTCGGAAACGGGACTGGAGGGCAAGACTTCCAATTCCTCGACGTCCTCGGCCTCGCCGAAGATGTCTGTCGGGGCCGGTGCCGCGTGCTGCGCCTCGAGTCTCGCCGCTCGTCGATTCCGCAGAGTCTTTTTCGAGCGGAACCGGGCACAGGCCATGCATGTTGATTCGTCGTGGTCCGGCGAAAGGCATTTGTTGCACACCGGATGGACGTCGATGTGTGGGTACTTCGCATTGCATACCGGACACCTTTTGAATGGCGTCCTGGATTCCATCGTCGAAGTAGTCGATGGACAGGTAAATGCGAAAACAGTCGGTGCTGAAAGTTAGTAAACTAACAAATTCTATCGAAACCCGATCGATAAACAGTACCGACGCGAACTAAAGGCCTTTTGGCCTTGAAAAAATATTTTCCTAACTTGAGCTAAGATAGCACATCCGAACCCAATGGCGGAAAAAAAACAATCTGAGGATGGAGAGGATGCCCATGCGCACTGTAGTCCAGGGGAGGAGTCACCTATCCAAGGATACTTCGAAGACTCTTCCAGGACAACAACGTGCAAACATCCGGACCCAACACTAGGCGGCGATCTATGCACAGATATGAATTCAGCAGCCCACATGCCTCGAACAATAACTTCTCCATTCCCTTCTTGGACCTCCGACTATACCCTAAAGATGGGAGGATCCATACTGAGCTATATCAGAAACCGATGGCCCGTAACTCCTTATTGAGCTTTCATAGCTTCCACCCAAGGGCATTACTTACCAACCTTCCAGTCGGTCAATTTCTTAGACTCAGGAGAAATTGTTCAGAATTGGTGCAGTATTATAAACATGCCAAAAAGCTAACTGATGAACTAGCTGCCAGACATTACCCAATACAATTGGTAAAAAGAGCGGCAAAAAGAGCCCGCAACAATGACAGGGGGGCACTCCTGGAAACATACACCAAACCAAAATCAGACAGATTGGTATGTGTGACAACTTTCAGCAACTTAACCACAAATGTAAAAAGGTCCATCAACAAGAATTGGCACATACTCAATACAGGCAAGCTGACACTGGACTCACCCCTGTTTGCATTGAAACGAAGCAGTAATTTGCAGGACCTCATGGTACACACACGACCAAGAACTGTTGTACATCACAACAGCCAGTCAACACTATGGAACACTAATCCTGTGGTTGGTCATTTTCCATGCGGATCCTGTTCTTGCTGTCCCTTCACCAGTCACACAACGGAGCTGGATATTCTACCGGGGAGACCATGGAAATTGAATAACCACACAAACTGCAACACCAGTGGGGTTATATATATGATCAAGTGCCCTTGTACATTGATTTATATTGGAATGACTTGTCGCAAAGTACGACAAAGAATTACTGAGCATCGTAGTACCATCCGATGCAAAAAATCGAATACACGCATGACAAGGCATTACCTTGAGAAGGGCCACTCAGAAAACGACCTTCAATGGGTCATCATTGACAAACCTCACTATGATGTGAATATGGGACCTTTGGAACAAGTTCTATTCCGCCGTGAACAACGGTGGGTGTTCCGTCTTAAAAGCCACCTGAGAGGTCTGAATGAAGATATTCCCTGGTGCTCTGTGTAACTTTTCCAGGTCTCCCTTATCACCTTCTCCCATTTTTAGATGCCGCACACCACACACTTATATTGCAATTCTGGTCTGATTTCCTAGGGATAGACAGCCTAATACATGCATTATATATTTAATTGCAAATACTATGTGTTTTGGATTTGGCATCTGGCTCCACGAATGGAAACTATATATATGGAGTGCTTCCATCTATTTAGCCACCTTATCTGGATGTGTATGGCTGTGGTGATATAGCCTTCTGGTATAGAGCCCCTTTATTACTGACTTATTTACATATCACATGGTGGGAACACTAGCCGTCCTTGGTTTGTCATTCGGGATGCTGTACTTGGACACATAGCATTTTTTGTATGTCAAACTGGTGGTGACAATTACTATAGCCTCAATACGGCGTATAATGCTTTATCTCGATCGTGTCTAGCGCCTTCTCCCCGCAGTAAACTACATTTCCCATGATTCTGCGTTACCCGGAAGCTATTTGCTTCACTTCCGGGTATACGCACTCATGAAGGTACACGGGAGCTGTTAAAACCACTGCGAGACGCGCAGTTTCTCCCCAGCGGGTTGGTGCTCTAATAAGGCTGAGACAGATTAACGGAAGGTAATGAAGGGAGTGAGTGTGGGTAGCCGGTGATGTTATGGGTGTTGTAGATATCGAGTGTTTTTTCAATCGGGTCGGTGCAGTTTCTCACTGACTTAACCTGTATTGTCGATCTCAACTCCATGATTCTAAGGGTTGGTAGCGGGCGAGTGACGCTCTGGACCCATGCTTTGGGAATATTGAGTTTTATGTGTGTTATACTACATACGGACGACTTCAATTAATTTGGCATACAGTCCGTCTTATACATCAACATGCGACACATGGCGATGAAGTGACTGTGAGTCACACCCCACCATCCTCCCCTTTCCTTTCTTTTGGGACATGAGAACAATTAAGTTTTTATTTGAAATACTGCGGATTGTGTGAATTATAGATTGTGCTTGTCATACTATATCGAATGACAGCAACATTAATCTATTATTCTATATGTTATTATTCTACAACATGTGAGAACCATTCTGAACCAGTCTTTTATCTTTCTAGTAATCTGTGTTCTTTAGCATCATTCGTCGCAAGGTAGAGGTAAATTAACATTACCCCTAGGTGAGTTCCTAGAATATACTCACTCACCAGAATGATTTGTGTTTTTATCACGTGTGCAACACATATCACGTGTGTGGTGTTTCTTTTGGTATGTGGAGGTTGACCTTCTAAGTTGGTATAAATGATACTGAATTGATCAATAATCTTTTTTCAGAGACACTGTACCGGACTGCAGCTGGTCCTTTTGTCATTTACAACCTACCAACGAGTATGGTCTGTAATTCATTTAATTTGATTACACGAGCAGAGTGATATATTGAGAGGTCCTGATGAATGCCGCGAACAATTAAGTCATCTGGCAGAAACATGTCGACCACCAATTACTAGGATATTTTGTTAATCCTAGATCACCTCATTTTAATCCTAGCTGATGGGAACTACTATTAAATTTGACTTTGTTACCCTGTAGCTAGTTTTATTTACCTATACACTGTTTAATTTCACACTCTGCCCCTTACTCCCCCTGTCACCTTGGATACCCCCATTAAAACACCTCACGCTCCTCTCTTGTCCCCTTTTTTGAGAGTTGTAGCCCACACTGTATACCTTGCGGTTACAGTGTGCAAGAGGGTACCCAATGATGAAGCATGTCACCCTCGGGTGAGTGAGGGTTCTCGTCTTTAAAAGACATTTTTTCTTTGCCTCCCTTCCTCATACACACATATCTCTCTTTTAGGACATTAGCATTTCATCACTTTTTGTGAGATACATTCATTTGGAGTCAGTGATGCCTTATGCTTCATTTTACTCCATCATTCGTACCCCTTAGTGTGATATATACTCTGTTTCATCCCTCAACCCATATCAAATCTCTCAATAAGGTGTCTAGATCCCTGAACCAGCTCCTTGAGATTACTACTGGGAGGTTTACAAAATAATAGAATAGCCTTGGCAATGCCACCATATTGGATAATGTTTACCTGGACATAGGGGGAATATTATAAGTTTGAGGGAGCGCCAGGACAAAGATGTGTGATTTAAGGGAGCGTAGTGCTTGCCCAAGGTTGTCCTCCAGGAGGTCTTGTTGCTCATGGTACACCTGTATCCCCAGATATTTAAAGGAGCGAGGGTATGTGCCTCATTTTATGAGAGCAAAACCCCTTTCCAGGTCTTTTTCCTACATTGCCTTGTGTGTGCCTTCGTGTGGGAGTGCGGTAATTCCATTATTTGGGAGTGCGAAGCAACACCCCGGAAAGGACCAATACTATAATGAAAACCTTACACAAGTTACAAAAAAACAACAAAACAATCACTTGCTCATGAGGAGAGAAGCATAAATGAACAAGTTACTTACCTTTGGTTACTTACTTCAGTTTCTGGTGCGTACTAACTGCAGATTCCTTGCCTTTAGATTATTGCAGGCAGCAGACTAAATCTGGAAATTTTTCTCAGCAGTGCTCTTGCACGTCGCTAAGTGGTGCTATGCGGCTCCACGTTGACTTTGTTTTTTACCATGGAAGTCACTAAGCAGCGCCACATACAAGTGCCAACCCTGCACGCCAACTTCTTGCTAGACACTTTATACGTCCTCGGATGCAGAGTCCAAAAAAAATTGTCAATGCCAGAAGGCAGATCTCTAATTTGGGACCTTTAGATGGTAAAAAGACCAATCCACAGAACAGGAAGAAGGGAGGCTAATGAGAAATCTGCGGTTATGGTATTCACCACAAAGATCATTACCAAAGGTAAGTAACTTGTTCTTCTGTTGGACACTTCTAACCGCAGATTCTTCACCTGCAGAATAGATACCAAAGTAGTACCTCCCAAAGTAGGGTTCAGTGAAGTAAGCTCCGACCACAAAGTACTGCAGGACCAAGCAGGCAAAATGTCCTGCCTGACAAGGCAGTAAAGCTATGTGAACATATGCACTGATGCCCAATTTGCAGCGTGGCAGATGTCAAAGACATGCTGGTTTCATGCCAACACAGTGGTAGCAGCCTTGGCTGAACGAGTCCTGAGGATTCTGTTTGGCTAGTGCATAGCATAGCTTAATACAGAGGTGTAATCTGTTTCTGCACTGCTTTACCTTGCTTTGTCCCGGAGAACCTTTGAAAACCCGGATTGTCCACCTGATGACCTTTAGTGCGTTCGGTTTGAAAGCTTAAAGCTCTTTAGGGGTCTAGTCAATGGAGTCTCTCCTCCTCTTTCAAGTGGTGAGGAGCAGCAAGGAATGCAAAAGGTACATGGGGTGATGGATTGCTAAACTTGAAAGAGAGTACCAACTTTTCACAAAAAGGCCACCCTGGTCTCCAACATTAGTTTGTATAGGGGAAAAGGTGGTGTAGGGTAGCAATGAGCTGAAATGACCGCAATGAGCAAGACAGTTTTGAGAAGATATAAAAAGCAGGCGTGCACTTGGTTGAAGAAGGTGCACAAGGCATGTCAGGACCAAATTAAGATTCCCTTGTGGCAAACAGTTTGTGAAGGAACGTGTCAAACCTTTAATAAACTACATCACAAGTGGCTTAAACAAGGATAGTTGGTCCAGCAAACACAAAAATATGGGTCAGCGAATAATCTTTAGCCTACTGTAAGGCCTTGCTGGACCAAATACAAAATAAAAAATACAAAATACAACCGTTTGGCTGCCAAACGGTTGGTTTTACGGACTTGACAACATGCCACAAATTTGTCTCCGTGCCCTGCGTAGAGAGACTTCACAGACGGATATTTGGCAACAAGGATGACATCTATCACCTCAGGTTGTAGATCGAATGCAGTCAACTGCTGCTGCTCAAATAATGCATGGAGGTGTATATTGTGCAGATACAGTGCCGAACCCTGCTCTGCTGCTGTGACAGAAAATCCTCCTGGAGCTGTAGCCTGATAGACAGAAAGATGCTCATGCCAAGAGCTTCCGGGTATCGCACTCTCCTGTATAAATCCAGAACCAATGGGATGACTTGGGCCTGGTCGTCCAGGATCTTCTTCTTTAGAACTCGAGAGGCAAGGGCAAATAAAGGAACAGGACTCCTGTACTCCACTATAGCCGGACTCTCCTAGAGAGTGTTCTTGGGAATGCCAAGGCACAGGTTTTACACTGTGCATTTAACGGTGGCGAAAATAGACAGCCAGGGTTCGCCACAATTTTGGAAGATGCCTGGAGCGGACTATGCTTGTCTGACATGACATTTAAAGATCCAGCCAGATGGTCCATACTTGGTGAGATACCCTGATGCTCTAGCCAACTCCAGAGGTGTTGTACCCCAGAGCCTGCACTGCAATCTACTTTTTGCAGTACCACATGGTAGTGGTGTTGTCTATGAGAACCTGCACCGAACGTTCCCTTGATGGATGGCAGGAAGAACTTCAATACCGGGTGGACGGCACACAGCTCCAACAGATTTATATAGAGCCAGGTTTCCAACGGAGACCGCAGCCCTCTTATCTCCATTTCTCCCAAGCCCAGCAGTGTTGAATCAGTCACCACAGTCATATCTTGGTGGAGAAGAGAGGGGGAGAGGCCATATTGCAGTCAAGCAGCAACCACTGCGGTTCTTGTGCATTTTCCTCCGAAACCTGCATGAAGTCTGCCAAACAGTGTCCAGAACACCTCCTACAAAAGGAAGCCTCTGCAAAGGAGAAAAGTCTGACTTGCTCGTTGACCGAGGAACCCCAAAGATGTCAAACAGTTCGCGGTGGTCTGGGATGGTCTAAAATAAGAGCGTGGTGAACCAGTCTTGGAAAGGCAAACATCGAATTAGGGGGGACACTGGTATCACCCATCCCCAAAGATGGGCAGCGACCACCACTATCACTTTCATGAACACCTGAGGGGTGCTGGTGAGACTGAAGGGGAGCACCGCAAACTGAAAATCTCCTGGCCGACCTTGAACTGCAGGTAATGTCTGTGGGACTGCAGGACGGGTACATGTGGGGTTCAGTAACGGAATGACATAGCCCTGCTTGAACCATTTGGAGCACTCAAAAGGCAGATGTGATGGACTGCCATCCAGGGAGATAATGCCCAGTCCTGCCTCCCACAGGGTGGTTGTGCAACTAAAGCGACTTGGAGGCGGACGCCATAGGGAGGGACACTGAAGGTGGGCGCCCCTGGTGATCTGATTGTTGTCTGCCTAATAACAGTACCGGGCCACAAAAGGACTGAGGTGACGGCAGTAAAGGTAGGTGGTCTTGACATTGTCAATATGCCAAACCACTGGAGTAGCACCAGAAGAACTGAAACTGATATAAGGAATTGTCTGGCAAGTGTCAACAGGCAGAAAAAGCGCACAGTGGCCTGGCTTTCCCTGAATCACTCTAGGGTGGAATCAACTTTTTCATCAAAAAGGAGGCCCCATTAAAAGGCATATCCATAAGGGATGCATGTACATCTTCCAAGCGTGGTGGTGGAGCACTACACCAGTGTGGACTGCTTGAACCAAATAATCAGTAGGATGCAGGACAGCCTGAACTATATATTTGGCTGCATCCTGACAATCCTGAATGGTTGAGCAAAGGAGGCCATGAACTCTTCCGTGGACACCGGAATCATCTTGCTGGTCATCTCTCACATGGCATGAGTATAATGGCAGAGCAGTCAACTGCCACTGACCAACCACAAGGCTGGGCTGGCCAAAGGCTTCCCGAATGCCTCAATCCTTTTTGATTCCTTATCAGGGGGAAGGGGGTTGTGGGGAACAAATTAAGGCTCACCCTGCAGGTGGAAGTTTGGACCACCAAACTCTCAGAAGTAGGGTGCTGTGTAAGAAAATCAGGATTACAAAGGCACTGCCTTATGCCTGTTCACTGGTGTGAAACAGCAAGGATTAAGTGTCCATAAAGGTGTCAGTTAGGCTTCATTGGACTGTAGCAAGGGCTCAGAAGAACAATGCCCAGGCTGTCAAACTTCGCTAAGCACATTTGTTTTGACCTCAACAGAAAGAAGTTGTAAATTCAGGACCTCATAAGCACGTCTGATGACTACAGCAAAGGAAGGACTCTATTCTGTTGACAACCTAGGGGTGATGGGGGGGTACAACGCAGGGAAGCATAAAGTCCACTGGACTCTTGAAAATCCATGTATAAATAGTCATCATAATGTGGGTGTAGACCATCCCACTGTCCTTGCCAAGTTGCAGAAAATGCTGGTTGCAGTCGGAACCGAAAAGCTGGTGAAGCAACTTAGGATAAGCTCTGTGTTAGAGGGAGTGTTCTGTAACAACCAGAATGTATGGGAACGGGTATGCTCACTCCGAATGGGAGTCACAGTGCGACCTTGGTCGGGGTAGTGACAGATTCAGCTCAGATTGGACACCAGAGTCAGCAACGGATCCACCTTCGATGGAGAAGTCAGCACTGGCACTGATGAAGAAGAGCCAGAATGGACGTCTGCACCAGAGTCTAGGCAGAACCCAAGCCAGGTTCCGGGGTTCAGGTGGGCAGTAATTCTGCTGGAGCCTCCTACGGATTCTAAGGGGGGGGGGGGGGGGGGGGGGGGCAGAAGTAGTGCACAAGAGGGAGCAGAAGAGAGCTAAAATATGTAGCATCGCCACCTTAAAGGCCTTGACCTGCTGTGTTGTGGCCAAAGGCTCTGGGAACTCGGAGTACAAAGGGATCAACTGTGGAATCAGATCTTCAATCAGAGATCAGAAGCTAGATTGACTGGCCTCATGGCGCCCTTGTGACTTCTCTTTAAATAGAGAGTGGAGTGATCGGGTCAAGTCCTGCTTCACCTTCTTCTACTTCCGCTTCAAACAAGTTTCGACTTACCTGATGACTTTGACCGCAATGAGAACCTGTTGTAGGAGTGGCCCATTGAGCGCAAACTGTGCCTCTCCACTTCGAGTGAGACTTGCGTGGCTTCTTTTGATGTTTGATGACGTGCCGATTCACTTTCCGGTCCGGAATCACCTTCGGGTGTGCTCCTTATATGGACTGGAGTCATACCCAGAACCCGATCACCAGCGGCACACCTTCTGTGTATTCATAACAGGCATCTTTTTACCACAGTCATGGTATGGTTTGAAGCCTGCATTTTTAGGGATAGGGTTCTCTTGCATACTGGAATTCAGGTTAGAACACTAGACACACTGATGCAAATATAACCGTGCTCCCGGTCTGCATTAAAATGTGCACAAAGAAAGGAACTGGCTTTGGCGAGTAGGGGTCAGTCACTTCCAGGGTGGAATAATGTCAAGATGAAACCATATGGCGTCCTCTAGCAGAGTGAAAGAGCACTGCTAAGAAAGAATTCTGGATCCAGCCTGGCACCTGGGTATACTCTAAAGGCGATGATTCTGCAGTTAGAAGTAGCCATCAGTAGCAACAGTTTTATAAAGAAAAGTTGCATTTTCAGGGTAGTAACACAACAACGCTCTGCAGCCACCGTAAGAGGATACTTTGGAGCTATGTTGATCTCCAGAATACATTCGGTATATTCCTTCACTCCCCAAACTTATGTATTCATTTATATTCACTCTATCATTGTTTAGAGTGTTTGGAGCATCAGGGTTTCCATTTACAGTGAAACAACCTTTTCTGCTTCATCAAATTCATTTTGCATGAAGCTGGATATCAGTGGGGACGGCCCATGAAAACAATGGGCCACTCTTTACATCTGAATTCAGAAACATACATGTGAATGTGTAAACAACTTCTAAAGCAAGAGATAGAGGTTTCTGACAAATGCTAGGAGAAGCATAATGAGAAGCATAATGAGTACAAAATGAAGTGCTATCTGTCTTCTGTATCTAAAAGGAGATCTGTTAAAATTACTTTTACAGTAAACTTTTCTTAACCTTGACATAGCTCGCATTTCGCAAACTGACAATTACAGTTTTATATGGCCTCTGCTGAAAATACACTTTAAGCTCAAGTGGTGTTGAATGTTAGGACAGTAAAATTAAATCAATATTTTTATGCCAATCTGCACATAGTAAATTCTTACCAAAGTAATCGGAGGGCCCAAGTCTTCCAACTTCAACAAATTCTTCATTTTCAGACCTGCGCTGAAGTACGGCAGCTGTACCCTGTAATCAAAAAATATAGTTGTTTTAAACTATACATTTCTGCAGTGTGTTCATCAGATATTCTGTGCGGGTACTATTCCCAGATTACTTCCATTTCCTTTCCCAATCATGAAAATCTAATATGCTTTCAGGAATGAGCATCTGTCCTCTGCCTCATCACCACTCGTCAAATCGTGGTTCGCATTCCACAATTTTAGTATATGGTTTAGTCTCACCCTGGGTACCACTGTGTATTTGTTCTTCGTGCTTTTCTATTGACAAGTATTGTGTGTATTATACATGTATCTCCAGGTAGGAGATAATGTGTAGTGTTAGTGAGTGTTAATAATAAATACATATTTTTTCATAACTAAATTGTGTGGTTCTTTTTCACTTAACCGAAAAGATTAAGTGCTGGTAAAACAAGCTGCTTTACACTCCTCTGGACCAAGCCTGAAGGCTGCTCTACACATCTCCATTTAGAGAGCTTTCTAAGGTTGTCTAAGACCACTAAAATCACCATAACGGTTGTCTGGATTAGTGCAGGGAGCTACACCATATACTAAGCCAGCCTCCCACAACGGCCACTTACTACAGAGCACAGGTAGCGTTGGTGGGCTGGATGAATGGGGATGTGGAAATAGGCATCCTTTTAATAGCATCATCCTCTTTTTTATGCTTTCCCTGCTACCACATTTTTAACAGTCTAGAAAGGACTGAACATGCAGAGGTTAGAGGTGCGACTGTTTTGCATTGATATTGAAACCTAAACCTGTTAGGGGGACGCTGACTGTTGTTGCTGTGTGCTTGGCATTGATGTTTGCTGCAGCTCTTGATCAACCAATCATCTCAGGAAAGACACGTATGGAGTTTCTTCACAAGGCCACTAATACTAGCACTGGGCACTTTGTAAATACCCTGGGAGCTGTAGTGAAGTATAACACCTTCAAAAGGTACCATCGTTGACTTACCAAGAACTGAAGGTACTTCTGATGCGCTGGGTGGATCTTTCAGATCAAGCGGACAAAATCACCTTGGCAAAGCAGCGGGATGAGGTCCTACAAGGTGACCATGTGAAAGTGTTGAGAGGATGAACCGGTTTAATGGCTAGAGGCCCAAAGTCGGCTGGAGTTATTAGTCCCTTCTAGGGATTAAGAAGTGAAGGGAATACACTCCGTTCATTGTTGTGCAGGTACTAGTTCAATGGCGACTTCTGCTAAGAGCGCTTAAACCTATTACTCTGTAAGGTGAAACTTGTATGTGCTTAGGACGTGGTGGCAGGGTGGAATGGCGGGAGGTATGTTGTTGAATCTGAGACAGTACCCTTATTGCTCAATGGAGAGGTGCCACTGATTTGAGGTGCAGTGCTTCAACTGAGGAAAGATTTGTATCAAACTTGTTTGGGTGTTGGTTCCTTCCCCTACATCCGAGAGGTGCCGATGAGGACTATTTAGTGAGCAAATTGGCGAGAACATGCCAATCGATCCCTGGTGGTTGCTTATATGAAGCACTTCTGATGTTTTCTTCTAAGGGTGTTATATAGCTGCACTTTATATGCCCGACAAATAAACACACAAACAAACCACACACTGTTGGAGGGAGGACCACCGGGGAGTCGGGGGGACTACTCCGGGGCACCTTTCTACCGCAAAGTTATAGCAGAGCGCCGCTGAGAAGCCTCCTAGGAGAGGTCCTTCTCCTATGATCGTACTAGGCCCAGTAACACCACCACACAGGATTCCGTATCAGTTGCTTATCTTGGTTCTTTATATAAAAAGGAGCACGTTCAATATTTACAGTGGGATCGAGTGGTCCAATAAGAGTCTCAATGTCTTTGGAGGGATAGGGTAGCGGGACAGTCTTAGTACCGGCAAGGTAGGGTAAGGCTCGGCGCCAGACCTTGGGTGCTGGTCTCAGAGCGGCTCGGTCGGGGAGAGCCACGACGGCGTCAGCAGGGCTCGGGTGGTAGTTCCGCTAGGGTCGAGCCGCGACACAGTCAGCAGGGCTCCGGTGGTAGGTCCGCTTCAGTCGAGCCGCAACGAGGTCAGCTGGGCTCTGATGGTACGTTTGTGTATTTGTATTTGTGGGGGTATTTGTAAAGCGCGGCGTTCGCTCCGAAGGGAGCATCTTGGCGCTAAGTGTTCTTGATGGCCGGTCTGGGAACAGAGCGGGATTAGATGGCTGCTTTAGTGAGATCGTCGGGAAGGCTGAAGATCCAGGTCTTCAGAGCCTTTCTAAATGGTCTTTCTTGTGTTATTTGCCTGAGGTGTTTGGGCAAATTGTTCCATGCCTTGGTGGCTAGGTGGCTAACGGTTTTTCCTCCTTTCGTCTTCAGATTGTATTTTGCAGGCAGGATGAGGTTGTCCTGTGCCGAGCGGAGAGATCACCTGGGGATGTAGTGGGGAAAACGTTTGTGGAGGTATTTTGGCCCGGATTTGTTGAAGGATCTGAAGGCGATGATTAGAATCTTAAATAGAATTCTCTTGTGGAGAGGTAGCCAGTGTAAGGAAAGAAGGGCTGCGGAGGTGGAGGCTCTCCGGGGCAGTTTGAGTACAAGTCGAGCAGCTGTATTTAGCACGCTCTGGAGTTTAGCGAGAGTGCTCTTTTTTGTCCCTGCCAGTAGGCCGTTGCAATAATCTAATCGGGAGATTATAAGGGCCACTGTTACGCTCTTTCTGGCGTCGAGAGGGAGGAAGTTAAAGAGCTTTCTTAGGGATCTTATTGTCCCGAAGCATTTGCCGGCTACAGTCTTAGCATGGTGGTCGAATGAGAGATCTGAGTCAAAGATGACGCCTAAATTTCTGGCAGTAGTTACAGTTTGGGGGGGGGCGATTGAGTCGTCAGGCCACCAGAGGGCTGGGCAGAAGGGGGTACTCTTGCCGATTGGGAGAATCTCCGTTTTATTTGAGTTACACTTCAAATGATTTGCATTCATCCAATGGAAGACTTTCGTTAGGCAGTTCTTAAGGTTGAGTTCTGCGCTGGTAGAACTACCATCCAGAGGCACGATGAGCTGGGTGTCATCGGCGTAGGAGGTTACAGGAATTCCAAAGGATTCAATCAGGGACAGAAGGGGAATGAGGTAGATGTTGAAAAGGAGAGGGCTTAGGATCGAACCCTGCGGGACACCTGAGAAAATCGTTTTCTCTTTTGAGTGAAAAGGGCCCAGAGCGACAGTCTGAGATCGGTCAGCCAGGAATGATTTTAACCAGGCTAGAGCGTGGTCTGAGATCCCTATGTTCATCAGTCTACTGATGAGGATGGAATGGGAAATGGTGTCGAACGCCGCGGTCAGGTCAAGAAGGATGAGGATTGAATTTTTTCGCTGATCTTGTAGCAGTTTGATCGTGTCTGATAGTTCTATCAGTGCTGTTTCCGTCGAATGTTTGGGCCGGAAACCAGATTGCTGCGGATGGAGTATATTATTTACTTCCAGGTAATGTCTGAGTTCTCTATAGACCAATTGCTCGGTAATTTTTCCTAAGGCTGGAAGTAGTGAAATCGGGCGAAGATTAGTCAAGTCAGATGGTGGTTTATTGGCCTTTTTCATCAGAGGCTTGACAATACCTTTCTTCCACCGGGGGGGGACAGTTCCTGTGTTAAGCGAGGAATTGACTATGTCGTTAATTACTGGGTTGATTACGTCGATAATTTGGTGGAGGATTTTGGGGGGACAGGGATCGGAGGGGGAGCCGGATTTACAGGCCAGGATGACTTCTCTAGTTTGCGCAAGAGTTACAGGGGAGAAACTGCTCAAATTTCCGGGAAGGGAGTCAGAGGGAGGGGGGAGTGGGGAGGTACAGAAAGGAGGAAAATTGCTTTGAATGGAAACAATTTTCTCTTCAAAATAGTCGGAAATTTTATCGCATAAATCCTGTGATGGCGGTATTTCAGGTTGCAGAGTTTTGGGATGGGTGAAAGACTTTACTATGGAAAACAGGGTCTTTTGTTTTTGGTGGGATTCTTTGATGGCGTTCACATAGTATGACTTCTTGGCTGATTTAATACTCGAAAGATAAGATTTTCTTGTTTGAGTGTATAAGAGACGATCGTCAATGTTATAGGACTTACGCCATTTTCGCTCTGCTTTCCTACAGAGTAGGTGAGAGGTGGCTAGTTCGGGAGTGAACCAGGGGGCATTGCTCTTGGATTTTTTATGAGAAGTGCCTTGACGTTTGGGGGGGGTTTCTAGTTGTCATTTCCTGCGTGAGCCAATTGTAAAAGAGGTCGGCGTCGGTTACTGCATTTCCGGACAGAGTGGGGGTATGGGATTGATCCATAGGTTTAAGAGTCAAGCTTTCTTGGACTTTTTTCCAGTTGATGGAATTGGGGGCGAGTGAGTTAGTGTTGTTACGGGAAGGGGAACGTACACTGTGGATATGAAACAAGATCAAGCTGTGGTCAGTCCAGATCTGAGGGAGTGGGGGTAGGGTGATGAGGGAGGAGAGATTGGTGCATACAGCATCAAGGGTATGACCAAGCAGGTGGGTCGGCTGTGAGACTAGTTGTTGGAGATTAAACATTTCTAGTGTTTGGAGGAAGTTGATGGCTTGGGTATCAGATTTGGAGTCGAGATGAAGGTTGAAATCCCCGAGTAAAGTGAAGTGGGGGTATCGGAGAAGGAAGTGGCCCAGGGAGTCGCACAGTGAATCAAGAAATTCGGTGGCGTTACCGGGTTTCAGCAAGGTCGGGCCGCGACAGCGTCAGCAGGGCCCCAAAGGTTCGTGAAGGTCTTGTAAGCACGATGGAGCCGCGACGTCGTCAGCAGGGCTCAGAGTGTAGTTTCAGGAAGAGTCTTTCTCCGTAGGGTCAGCCGCGATCCGATCAGCAGGGCTCTTGACTCCGGGATACAACTGTCGCCTTGTTGCCGGGTCGCCCCAGATATAGGTCTGGAGCCCTTTGATGTCCGGACCCTTGCGCCCAGGAGGGCGGAGAGGCCGGGTAGGGCGCGGCCAGACGCCCAGCAGGAGAGGCGCCAGGCCCCAGAGAGCTGTGGGGCGATCGCACCTAGGTGTGGAAGGACGGTTGGGGGTCCCATCGATAATGCCCTCCGCCGGGAGTGGGAAGGGCTCACGTGGTATCCCCTGGGCCAGGGGTTGGCGCCTCGATGTCGGGCCTCGCTGGGACCGAGGCCGGGTAGAGCAGGGTCACGTAGGTGGTCACGTGGAGTGACGTATAATCCAAGATGGAGGAGCCCCGAGGTGCATGGGACCTCGTGCGGCTTAGCGAGGGGGAACAGGACCACGCCACGAGGCCGGCTCCAACACACACCCACACCGAGCCACACACAGAGCCCCACACACCCACACACAGAGCCCCCCACACCCACACACAGAGCCCCCCACACCCACACACAGAGCCCCCCACACCCACACACAGAGCCGCCCCCACCCACACACAGAGCCCCCCACACACCCACACACAGAGCCCCCCACACACCCACACACAGAGCCCCCCACACACCCACACACAGAGCCCCCCACACACCCACACCGAGCCACACACACAGCCCCACACACCCACACCGAGCCACACACAGAGCCCCACACACCCACACCGAGCCACACACAGAGCCCCACACACCCACACACAGAGCCCCACACACCCACACACAGAGCCCCCCACACCCACACACAGAGCCCCCCACACCCACACACAGAGCCCCCCACACCCACACACAGAGCCCCCCACACCCACACACAGAGCCCCCCACACACCCACACACAGAGCCCCCCACACACCCACACACAGAGCCCCCCACACACCCACACACAGAGCCCCCCACACACCCACACAGAGCCCCCCACACACCCACACAGAGCCCCCCACACAGAGCCCCCCACACAGAGCCCCCCACACACCCACACAGAGCCCCCCACACACCCACACCGAGCCACACACACAGCCACACACGCCCCACACAGCCACACACGCCCCACACAGCCACACACGCCCCACACAGCCACACACGCCCCACACACCCACACAGAGCCCCACCCACCCACACAGAGCCCCACCCACCCACACAGAGCCCCACCCACCCACACAGAGCCCCACCCACCCACACAGAGCCCCACCCACCCACACAGAGCCCCACCCACCCACACACACACACAGAGCCCCACCCACCCACACACACAGAGCCCCACCCACCCACACACACACACAGAGCCCCACCCACCCACACACACAGAGCCCCACCCACACACACAGAGCCCCACCCACACACACACAGCCCCACCCACACACACACAGCCCCACCCACACACACACAGCCCCACCCACACACACACAGCCCCACCCACACACACAGAGCCCCACACAGAGCCCCACCCACCCACACACACAGAGCCCCACACAGAGCCCCACCCACCCACACACACAGAGCCCCACCCACACACACACAGAGCCCCACCCACACACACAGAGCCCCACCCACACACACAGAGCCCCACCCACACACACACACAGAGCCCCACCCACACACACACAGAGCCCCACCCACACACACAGAGCCCCACCCACACACACACAGAGCCCCACCCACACACACACAGAGCCCCACCCACCCACACACAGAGCCCCACCCACCCACACACAGAGCCCCACCCACCCACACACAGAGCCCCACCCACCCACACACAGAGCCCCACCCACACACACACAGAGCCCCACCCACCCACACACAGCCCCACCCACACACAGCCCCACCCACACACAGCCCCACCCACACACAGCCCCACCCACACACAGCCCCACCCACACACAGCCCCACACACACACAGAGCCCCACACACACACACACAGAGCCCCACCCACACACACACAGAGCCCCACCCACCCACCCACACAGAGCCCCACCCACCCACCCACACAGAGCCCCACCCACCCACCCACACAGAGCCCCACCCACCCACACAGAGCCCCACCCACCCACACAGAGCCCCACCCACACACACAGAGCCCCACCCACACACACACAGCCCCACCCACACACACACAGCCCCACCCACACACACACAGCCCCACCCACACACACACAGCCCCACCCACACACACACAGCCCCACCCACACACACACAGCCCCACCCACACACACACAGCCCCACCCACACACACACAGCCCCACCCACACACACACAGCCCCACCCACACACACACAGCCCCACCCACACACACACAGCCCCACCCACCCACACACAGCCCCACCCACCCACACACACACAGCCCCACCCACCCACACACAGCCCCACCCACCCACACAGAGTCCCACCCACCCACACAGAGTCCCACCCACCCACACAGAGTCCCACCCACCCACACAGAGTCCCACCCACCCACACAGAGTCCCACCCACCCACACAGAGTCCCCCCACACACACAGAGCCCCCCCCCCCACACACACACACAGAGCCCCCCACACACACACACACACAGAGCCCCCCACACACACACACACAGAGCCCCCCACACACACACACACACAGAGCCCCCCACACACACACACACACAGAGCCCCCCACACACACACACACACAGAGCCCCCCCCACACACACACACACAGAGCCCCCCACACACACACACACAGAGCCCCCCCCACACACACACAGAGCCCCCCACACACACACAGAGCCCCCCACACACACACACAGAGCCCCCCCCCACACACACAGAGCCCCCCCCCACACACACAGAGCCCCCCACACACACACAGAGCCCCCCACACACACACAGAGCCACACACACACACACAGAGCCCTCCACACACACAGAGCCCCCCCCACACACACACACAGAGCCCCCCCCCACACACACACACAGAGCCCCCCCACACACACACACACAGAGCCCCCCCACACACACACACACAGAGCCCCCCCACACACACACACACAGAGCCCCCCACACACACACACACAGAGCCCCCCACACACACACACACAGAGCCCCCCACACACACACAGAGCCCCCCACACACACACAGAGCCCCCCACACACACACACAGCCCCCCACACACACACAGAGCCCCCCACACACACACAGAGCCCCCCACACACACACAGAGCCCCCCCCACACACACACAGAGCCCCCCCCACACACACACAGAGCCCCCCCCACACACACACAGAGCCCCCCACACACACAGAGCCCCCCACACACACACAGAGCCCCCCACACACACACAGAGCCCCCCACACACACACCCCCACCCACACACAGAGCCCCACCCACACACAGAGCCCCACCCACACACAGAGCCCCACACACACACACAGAGCCCCACACACACACACAGAGCCCCACACACACACACAGAGCCCCACACACACACACAGAGCCCCACACACACACAGAGCCCCACACACAGCCCCCCCACACACACAGCCCCCCCACACACACAGCCCCTCCACACACACAGCCCCCCCACACACAGCCCCCCCACACACAGCCCCCCACACACACAGCCCCCCCCACACACAGCCCCCCCACACACAGCCCCCCCACACACACAGCCCCCCCACACACACAGCCCCCCCACACACACAGCCCCCCCCCCCCCCACACACACAGCCCCCCCCCACACACACACACAGCCCCCCCCACACACACACACAGCCCCCCCCACACACACACAGCCCCCCCCCACACACACACACAGCCCCCCCCACACACACACACAGCCCCCCCCACACACACACACAGCCCCCCCCACACACACACACAGCCCCACCCACACACAGCCACACAGCCCCACACACACACAGCCACACAGCCCCACACACACACACACACAGCCCCACACACACACACACACACAGCCCCACACACACACACACACACACAGCCCCACACACACACACACACACACAGCCCCACACACACACACACACACAGCCCCACACACACACACACACAGCCACACACACACACAGCCACACACACACACAGCCCCACACACAGCCCCCCCCACACACACACACAGCCACACACACAGCCACACACACAGCCACACACACAGCCACACACACAGCCACACACACAGCCACACACACAGCCACACACACAGCCACACACACAGCCACACACACCTTTTTAGATGTACACTAGAGACAGCACTATCAAATATATAGATGAAGTGGACCCTGAAACCCATATAAAAAGGACTGGATGTGTGTATATATATATATATATCATTATTTAATAATAATTAGTTGAGTGGAGGGGGCGCCCTTGCTATGTTTTCCTCTTTTGTTCAATTGTGTATTTAGAAGACTCTTGCCTGTGTTTGGGTAAATAAAGAGTTTTTCATTTTGTATTCAGGACCTTTGACAGTTTCTTGAGGTTTGAACCCTCTGTGGTGCCCAACTTTGGAGTGGAGCGGAGCTTCAGCATAGGCTTCGACAGCAGTGACAGAGAAGCTTTCAGTGTAGATTTTGGCTCAGAGTATGGCTTTTCAACGTCTTGGAGGAGAGTTGGCATCAAAGTGTGATATAGTACGATGCCTTTCGATTGGATCATCACTGGGGAGGGGGAAGGGGTGGAAAGGGGTCTCGACCTAGCCTTTTGAGTCCAGGTCGGTGAAGCCATAGCCAAAGGTTTGTGCTGTTTCAGGCTTGTCTCAGGGCTAAAAGCGAGACTCCTGCGAGAGCGGTGCTTTGCCTTCATCGAAAGGTGGTGTGGGACTTGAGACTGAACTTGTAGTGTCTGTTGAGACATGTGAAGTCCATCTGGTTTTCCGGCCCGAGGCCAGATTGTGCTGCACTGCAAGCTCGAGGAACTATCTCTTCTGACATCGAAGCCCTCAGACAAGATGGCCTCCTGACTCTCCTCTGCTTGGCCTACAGGGATACCGGACTGCCTGGCCTCCTTCTTCGATGCCTGGTGTTTTGCCCACGAATATCCACGTCTCTGATGATGCTGGTCTCTGCATCTTATGGTAAGCCCACCTTCTTTCCCTCCAGTGCTGGAGGGTTCTCTTGCTGCAAAAGGCAAGATAAGCTTCACAGGAGCTCTCCACGTGTTCTGAGGAGAGGCAGAGTTTACAAAACCCATACTGGCCACTCCAAGGCTATTTAGTTTCGCTCTTAATACAGTACTGGAAGGATGCGTATTTCATACCTTTGCATTGATATAGTCTTTGAGAAACAAAAAAGAAAATTCAAGGTTAATCAACGGTTAAAGCGGAAGTTGCAGAGCATTGAAATCTCATGGACAGTGACGTCTAGTCTGAAGTCTAGGCATTGCAGGCGGATGCTCTCAGCTGCACAATAATCATGTTTCATCACAGGGTTCAAAGGGTAAGCATCCGTAACCAAAAAACCTCCCAATGCAGTGTCCCCAGATGTCCAAACCCCATGGTGGAAGAAAACGAACTGTTGCGAAGTCCGTGCCGGCAGTAATTGTGGAGTAAGGGTGGAGTCACAACAGTTCTTGTGACTCAAACTTCAAGAAAAGCAAGTAGCCAACGCTGGGCCCAACAATAGATGGCAGGTGTATGGGAAGAATGTGTATCTACAGCCACACACTATTACACACACAAATTATATTGGTAAGCTAGTCCCAAAAAATGGTAATGCACATGCAATTATCATTACTGTTTGATAAAATCAATAGGGGAGAAATAGAATTAATTTGTATATTATATATATATAAATAACCTACTAGCAGTCGCCAGTAGGTAGTTATAAATAGGACCTATTTTCCATAGCAAATCCGCAACATTCTATTTGGAATAATGTTGGTGTCGATTGATGAATCTTCACAAAAGTTTCCAAACTTTTGGCCAGCTCGGGTCCGCTCCTATCCTAAAAATTTCACGGTGATTCGTCAAGCGGGGGCCGAGAAAAAAAGGGGGGTCCCAAAACACGTTTTCCCCATGCATTTTCCCATAGGACCTGTTGCCGCAGCTACAGCCCGAAGTGCTGAACGGAATTACACCAAATTTGGCATAGAGGTAGTCCTCAGTTCAGACTCATGCCTTTTGCTTAAATGGTGTAAATCCGTTCAGTACTTCCTGAGAAGATCAAAAGTAAAATCACATATATCTGGGCGGAGCCTAACCACACATCTCATCGTGAGATCTGATTGGCTGTCAGCACTTCATCCAAGAAGTGTTGGCAGCCATCTTGGGACCAATATGCATGATAGCACCTCATTAAAAAGTATTGCAGTTAATAGAAGGTTTTAAAACTTTAGTTACATTATAAATCATTTGTTGATGGTACCATACTCATTTTAGGAATTGTGGTGTGTTCTAAGGTGATTTTACCATGTGATAAAGCCTTCTGCTGCGATATCATGAATCATGTTTGAGAGAAAACTATTTTCTCATGCTTTTCCCACAGAGGTTTGGAAGGTGATCTATAAGCTAAACAGAGCATATTTTCTGTAAATTCACATTATCTTTCTCAGTCATGTGAGAATGAAGTCTGACATTCTCAGTAAAACATGTACATCCAACAAGGGCAGAGACTGTCAGTTGATTCCTTTGTGTTCTACTGCAGCTTCCCAGAGTGTTCTAAAGAACAACTAGAGCGCTAACAGTCCTACTTATGACAAACGTATGGCACACCTGAAGCCATCTTGTTTGGAATAAAGTGGTAACTCTTAAAAACATATAATTTAAAAAAGGAACAAAATGAGGGGGTTCATTTTGCCATAGAAAGTATGATTAGTGCTGCAGAAAGAAAAATTAGGGCACATTGAGTGACTTCTCAAATCCTCTTCTATTTCATGAACAAATTCTGACCTGCAGACTGAAACATGCACTTTCAATACCAGCAGCAGGCTTCCCTGGTGAGCAGTAGTTTTACTACAGTGATCTAATGAGCAACTAGAGTGCTAACATTCAGAATTTATGGCAAATGTGTGACATCTGAATGCCTTCTTGATGGAACCAAAATAAAAAACTGAAAGTATTCCCACTGAGGAGACTGCAGTAAATGAGGAAATTAGGAAACTTCATAACAAATAAATCTCCATGGCCACCAGAGACAAAAGAGCCCAAATGCAGCACAAATATCACCCAGATGTAAACCACATGTAGCCCAATGACAGAAGTGTGCAAAACACTTATTTTTTGTGTATTTGCAGTTTTATATAGTGCAGACTTGTCAGATATTGGGGTGCTTTACATGAGCATTGGTTACATCACATAAGATCAAATTCATTTTGGTTGTAGACATGGGGAGATTAAGTGATTTGACCAGAATCACAATGTTGAGCTGAAGCAGAAACTCCAACCTGGTTAACCAGTTGCAAAGTCTGCAGCTCTGGAAGTAACACCACATCCTCTCGCCAAGGTGCAACATTTAATCAAGTGGTCAACTGGATAAAAAAACAAAGATTACAAATAATTTAAAAGTTCTTTGTCGCTATTTGACAACTCAGAAAATATGTCCTCATTTTAGTTTTTTAGAGCACTAACAATAATTGATGCAAATAAGACCCTCTTATATATGCAATTTCTAAAGGAAATACTCTAGGTATTACAGTTTTGATTACATCAAGATGACGTCAGGCGTTCCACACTTTTGTAATAAATATAGAATGTTAGCAATCTAGTTGTTCATTGGGATACTGTTGAGAGGCAGAGGCCAGGGGCACGGACTCTGAAAATTGAAGGCAGGTAGGAGAGTGCAGAGGTAACAATTTGACCACACTGGGCAGGCAGGAACGGCAGTGGCAGCACAACAGACTATGGAGGGCAGTGAAAAGGGGGGCAGGGGCAACAAACCAATACAGGACTGGCAAGAGAGGCTGTGGCAATATAATAGACCATTGTGGGCAGAAGGAAGAGGCAGTGGTAGTACAACCATACATGCCAACAGACCCGTTTCAGCCAGGAAACGTCCAATGTTTTTAAGCTCAAATGGGCTTTATTTGATGTGTCTCCGGTCTACAATCTCCTCTTTTTCAATGTAACTCAAAGGGGAATATCAATACCCCAGTTTATATTCAAAATCTCCCTCTTACCAAGTTCAAAATGTTCGCAAGTATGGTACATTGGATCATGGTAGGCAGGAGGAATTGGGGTAGGGACATGGACTCGGATAACAGAGGACAGGAGGGACATGGAGAGGTGCACCAAACTGACCCTACAGGGCAGGCATCGGGGTTTGCAGCAGCACAATACACCACACAGCGCATGCGGGACAGGAGTGCAGCACAACAATCCATAGAAAGCAATAGGGAGGGGACAGGACCATGCACATGGACAACAGAGAACAGAGGGGAAAGAGGCAATGGTAAGCTAGCTGACCATAATGGACAGACAGGAGAGAAATCTGCACCATAACAGACCATAAAGGGCAGGAGGGACGGATCAGGGGCATTACAATGGAACAGACAAGCCAGGAGTGAGGGAATAGGGGTCTGCACATGGAAACAGAGGGCTGGGGGCAAGAGGGCAGGGCAGGAGCAGCAAGATGACCATGGAGGTCAGGCAGGATGGGCACTAGAAACAAGACACCACGGAGAGCAACAATGAGACTATGATGGCATACACACAGACCATGGAGGGAAGGTGGGAGGGGGTCAGGGGCAGCTAGCTGACCACACAGGGAAGGTGGGAGGGGCCATGGCAGCACAGAAGACCATGCATGGCAAGCGGGAGGGTTAGTGGCAGCACAATGGCTATGATGGGCAAGAAGGAGGGTGCAGGGGCATGCACAAAGGACCATGGAGGATAGAGGGTCAGGACCTGGGCACAGACAAGAGAGTTCAGGGGAAGGGGTCTCACAACAGACCGGGCGGGGCAGGCAGGAGGAGCAGTTGCAGCACAACAGATCAGGGAGGGCAGAAGGGTGTGGCAGTAAAATGGACCATGGAGGACAGGAGGAAGGGGATAGGGGCATGGCATGTGGACAGGCAGGGTGGAGGTGGCAGGGACAGGTTACAGTCATCTGACAATGCTAGGCAGGTGGGAGGGGAGTGGCAGCTCAACAGAACACTCAGATAGATAGGAGTGGCAGGTCCATGGAACATGGTAGGCAAAAAGGATGGAGCAGGGGCATGCACAAAGACATCGGAGGGCAGGGGGAAGGAGAATAGGGGCAGCAAGCTAAGCACAGAGGCTAAGCAGGAGGTCAATGATGGGCCATAGAATTGGGCAATGGAGGGCAGGAGGAGTGGACTGGTACATCATGCTAAATGGAGGGCAGTGGCAGCACATCAGACCATGCATGGCAGGAGGGAGGAGGCTAGTCCATGGATTCAGACAACAGAGGGTAGGGAGGAGGTGGATGGGGCAGCAAGCTAACTGTTCAGAGAAGGTGGGTATTAGGAACTTTATTGTTTTTGAAATGTGTGTCTGTGCGAACTACTTAAAATATTAACAAGTATGCAGCATAATCTCACTTTTATTCAGGAAAAAGAGGACGTTTGTGACGGACTCCGGGCTCACTTGGCAGAAACACCCCCTGACCCTCCACCCCCCATCGCAAAACGTAATGCCAGTGAAAAGGGTAGGTGGATGCAGTGTTATATAGAACATAGTCCTGAGAGCACGATTGAAAATGAAAACTAGATATAGTATATGGTATAAACTATGCACCAAAAAGTGTGACATAAAAGGAACCGGGGTGTGAAATATAATATGCAATACATTGTGCGCAAGGACAGATTCATTGGAGAGCGTGAGATAGCACAGGCACTAGCGCGTGCTATGCGATATGCGCCTTGGAGTGTAATATGCACAGGGCAGTGTTGTGTAACCTAACTAGTTTCTAAAGTTGTAATATAAAATATTATTAATAAATCTGCCATTTTGCTGGACACACGTTTGCCACCCACTTTAACCAGTGCGTTGGAATGATAATTATGACTTTGGTTATGTGGTTGCTTTATCTATTCCACTTATATACATTTTCCAGGATGCTGAGCCCGCTGGTGTCCTAGCCCGCCGGATACTGTTGAGGCGTGGCTCTATAGATTTATTTGGTGAGTCTATATTTCTTGAAAGAGCCAATGTTTTAATATGAACTTTTCTCTCAAGTTGCTTATTTGGCGACTAGGTCACGGAATCTATTTTTAACAAATCAATATAATGTCAAGGGGAACTATTCCCTTTGAAATAAAGGGTTTCTTTCTTTTAAGTAAGCATCAATAATAGAGAGATATTGAATGCCAGTATAACCCGCAATTCATGTATATGCTGTAACCCTTTCTCTTTCAGAACACACTTAAGGGTTTTTAACCTACAGCAATACATTAAGTGGTAGATAGTTTTTTCACATATACCACGGTGTGTAGGTAGTCTCACATTATATCTTTGGTCCTGATGAATTGCCATAGACCCGGTAGGGCTGTCAAGGCAAGAAACATGTTGACCTATTGGAGTAGAGTGCCACTTTGTTCTGATTCATTATGTCAGACAAAACCGCCTCTCCTTTTTCTTTTAATCAGGTAGGAACCAGAGTTAAATAAATTATATTGGTTACCTAACCTGTTTTAACTTTCACTCTTCACACACACCTACACATTCTAGGCCCCTCACTCACACCTCACTAATTGGCAAGGAACAAAAGATCTTCGCCAAAGAGCCCCTCATTGGGAGCCCGTTGGGTATTGCAGCGCCAACCCAACGAGGAGCAGGCCCAATGATGAAGCATGACAACTAGCTGGCTGGGTGTGTGAGGGCCCTAGTTCCGAAAAAGGGAATTCCCCTTAGGACCCACATTACTGGTTTGAGGTGACGGGTAGAACCGTCCCCTCGGTATGCATTCAGATATATCTCTCATTTTTCTTATCAATTTAACCCTTGAGGAACAGCATACTCCTTTCTTGTGAATTGTAGCTTGGGCACTGTATGCTGGATCTCTCCAAAAGCCCTTAATCCCCCCCTTTGTTAATGATCACTCATGACATCTCAAATGACATCACTGATGACATCATCCTTGTGATATAGTGGCAGACCTCCTCTCCCCCTAATATAACCTTTGATACACACATTCAAAAATAGAAACTAAAATGTTCAAAACAATGGACGTACCAATATCAGTTACAAGAACCTATTCAGTAATTCTAAGATCCACATACACATCAACTCATTCACCAACAGTCCTATACAGTCACTCATACATGTACTCACTCATCATATGTACTCCTACACCTATACATCCTGTTACACAACGCCACTCATCCATAGAGTTACTCACACATAGTCACTCATGCTAATAAAGAATCAAACATCCATTTACTTGCATAGACAGTTACACACACACACACCACCACACTTACTTCTACAGAGACTTACACATACTTAGTCTTTTAAACAATCACTTATAGAAACACATACTTCTTCATACAGGAACTCTCTCACTCTCACATATACTCACTTATATACACCAATAGTCACACATACTAGTTTAAAACATATGTAGTTACTCATAAAGACACTATTGACACAGTCATTCACTCACTAACACACCCATGCGCACACTCATCCACCTATACAGTCCTGCACACATGCTGTCTTCAACACATACAGTGAGTCACTCATTCATGCACCTATGCACTACGTAATACCCCCACCGAACCATACAGACACTCATACTGATACTAAAAAAGACAACTAATAACCTATATAGACACTCATGTAGCTACTCACCAACCCATGCAGCCACTTGTACACAAAGTGAGAGACTGATACAGATATTTACATATTTAAACATTACTCACCAAGCCATGTATTCACTAAGATACACTTAATCAGTCAGTTATACAATCAATTTTTCAAAAACAAATCATCCATTTAGACACTTATATACCCATTTATTCTTCCATCGACCTTGAGATATACATATATAAAACATATGTAATTTTCAGAAAAACACACATTCACTGGATGATGTCATCAGTGATGTCACTGACCATGTCATGAGTGATGTAATAGGTGACGTCATCAGCAGTGCATTGCAGGCGCGCGAGCTGAACTAACTATAACGGGGGAATTTCAATGGTTTTGTACGAGTGAAAAGTCCAGCTAACTATAACTCCCCTGAAACCTATGGTTTTTTCAGTGAATTTCTAAGGTTTTTTAAATGCTAATTCCTAACTATAACGTGCCTGAAACCTATGGTTTTTTCAGTGAATACATATAATATACATTACCTACTGGCGGTCGCCAGTAGGTAGTTATAGTTAGGACCCTGTTTCCATAGGAAAACCGCAACATTCTATTTGGAATAACTTTGGCGCCGGTCGACGAATCCTCGCGAAGTTTTCAAAACTAATGGGGCGCTACGCTCCGCTCCTACCCTGAAAGTCTCGGGGGGATTCGTCAAGTGGGGGCTGAGAAAAAAGGGGGGTCCCAAAACGCGTTTTTCCCATGCATTTTTCCATAGGACCTTTAGACACAGCTACAGCCCGAACGGCTGAACAGAGTTACTTGAAATTTGGCAGAGAGGTAGTCTACAGGTCAAGGAAGTGCCTTTTGTAGGTCTGGTGTAAATCTGTTCAGTAGTTCCTGAGAATATAGCCTTTAAATCAATATATATATCTGTGGCAGCTTACGGTGCGCTTACCGTGCGCTTACCGTAAGCGTACGGTGACGTGCGCGAGCGCGATTCTGATTGGCTGTTAGATCTTAGTAAACATTCGAATCGATCGAAACCAGGAAGCGGCGTCCGCCATTTTCTCTCTCGCACTCTGAGGGGAGGGGTGGGGGGTGGGGGTGGGGGGGGGGGGGAACAAGGGTGGAAAATATGTGAAGGAGCGTGTTAGACAGCTCCTAACCACCTAGCATTGATTAAGGTGCCCACAAGACCCCCCCCCCCCCAAGGCAAAAAAAACAATTTTATTTTTTTTCGAAAAAACGCAGATTACGCTTACCGTACACGTACGGTAAAAAATAATTATATAAAAAAAAATATCCACATTCACCCCTCCCCCGTGTGCAAAAGGTGTCCGCAGAGCACCTTTTGTGCATGGCATATAGAAAACGTGGAACAATGAATAGATTAAGTTTCTCAACGAAGCGCATAATATGTCCTCCGTGTGCGGACGATGCGCGAAGCGCATCGTGCGTACATGGCCCATGAAGCGTAACGTGGGCACGTGGTGCGCGTAGCGTACCGCGTGCCCACCGTGCGTGCACGGCACTAACTGCGTAAAGTGGGCGTGCGGTGCACCGCGTGCACACTGTGCGCACGCGGTGCGCGAAGCGCACCGTGTGCGCACGGAACGAACTGCGTTAAGTGGGCGCGCACGCCACGAACGGCGTAAAGTAACTTAGCATTTAAAAAAACGTACAAATTCACTGAAAAAACCATAGGTTTCACACACGTTATAGTTAGGAATTAGCATTTAAAAAACCTTGCAAATTCAGTGAAAAAACCATAGGTTTCACACACGTTATAGTTAGCTGGACATTTTACTCGTAAAAAACCATTGAAATTCCCCAGTTATAGTTAGTGCAGGCAACTATAACTCACGCGACCGCAATCCTCTGCTGATGACATGTGTGTCTTTATGAAAAAAAAATATTTGTAATATATGTATAGCTAAAATTTCATGGAAGAAGACATGGGCAAGTAAGTGTCTAAATACAGTATTAGCATCAGCAGAGGATTGCGGTCGCGTGAGTTATAGTTGCCTGCACTAACTATAACGGGGGAATTTCAATGGTTTTTTACGAGTAAAATGTCCAGCTAACTATAACGTGTGTGAAACCTATGGTTTTTTCACTGAATTTGCAAGGTTTTTTTAAATGCTAATTCCTAACTATAACGTGTGTGAAACCTATGGTTTTTATATATATATATATATATATATATATATATATATACACACATATATATACACATATATATACACACACACACACACACACACACACACACGCACACGCGTACACAAATACATATATACACACACATATCACCTTAACACATTTATACTTGTACTCTCAATGCTTAGGTATCATTTCCCTAGAATCATGGGAAACTTGTGGCTTGGATGGGATAAAATGTCCATTTTTACTCACCCTAACAGTACAAAAGCTGGGCGCCACCATAACACCTATGCAACATCTTCCCCAATGCCTTACCCTAGTCCTCTACCTCTCAAACATAATGACAACCTTCAACACTTCCTAATCTCCCTGTCTAGTTTGAAATACATAAAGGAGTGTTGAACTGGCAACTTAATGGGGCAATAACTATATGGCAGTGTAGATCATTATGGAAGTAACTTTTACTTCTTTGCCTAATGCTCTTTCCTACAAACTAGTGGGGTTATTTTAATTCATAATTCCTTACTGGTACAGGTAGTTGAAAAGCTGTGCTTGGTATAAACTGAACAATGCTCACAAAATGCTTCCCCGGTAGTCCTAGTTGCTCTTTCGCACATCTGGTTTAGTGAAAGGCAAGGCTGGAATTCAACTGCAGTACCAGACCATCAAACTGTGCATTCATTTAATCTGGAAAAGGAAGTCCTTTGGCTCGATGAGACAAATACATGAGAGAATTTAGCACAAAAAGGAGGCCTGTCTACTTGAACAGGACTACCTACCTTACAGTGTGTGTGGGATAATTTGAAGGCATTTGCATTACCCAAGCTTACCATGAACGTCATTAAAACAATATGTTTATTATAACTGAGCTTTTGTCCTTGGAAGTAGGGTCTAATAAAAGAAAAGATCAATCAAGACTGTGACGGACAAACACTGAAACAATTGTGTTACAAAAAAGGGAAGACTTTTCAGACGATTGCCAAAGGGAAGCAGGTATCCATCAAACATCCACTGTATTTAGTACTTTTGATCATAACATATTGCCGGATACACTATTAAGTATATGAAGGTTCCCTAATAGTTCGAGTTCCACAATAATTCAAAGCTTACCAGAAGGTCAAAGTTGATATTACACCCTTTCCACAATTCAAACAGTTTGATGTCACTCCCTTCAAATTCCACCTCTAGTTTTTATGGAACCTTAAAACATTTCAAGGCGTCTCTTATCACCAATACACAGATGACACCCAACGCACCTCCACTAGTACCTCTTCTTTCAAAATGATTATGAATTTGGGGGAAAAGTAAATTCTGTAAAATGTTGTACTGCTTTTAACACTCCCTCCTGTTTGAGACCTAAATGAAGGATATCTAAATTGTTTCTACTGGTTGAATTCTAATCCTAACATCATCTCCCGAGAACCTTTAGTTAAACGGTAAGCAAGACCTGGTCAAACATACTTTCAGTTTAAGAGCAGCTTCTTGCTTTTCAATACAAAACTAGAGAAACTGAAATGGCTTGGCACCATAGCTATGATTCAGGTAAGAAAGCAATTAAACAAAAACCCGACTTGCCATTCAGAAAAAAGCACTGGAAAATGCCTGAAAATATATTTCTATTCAATGCATAGACTACCTGCAGGCAACAGACAGAAATGCATCTTTAGAAATAATTCACTGAGACTTCATCCATAATCCTTGCCATCAACAACTGCCAATTTCCCAACTCCGTCCTACTTCATGCCTTCAGACCCACCATCTTCTACTGGGTGGCCTTTCTTCCCCTATTATCCACTGATCCTCAGAATACCTGTCATAATGCAAACCTGATTCTGTCTTGAACCTGTACCAGTGCACTTTCTTCATCAAATTAGATCCAGCATCCTGACTCCTATGGACTCTGATTCACATCTTTCTCTGATCCTGAAAGAAATCTCTTCATCTGGAAAAAGATGTGATGGTGACATACGTCAAAAAATAATCGCTAAATAAAAAGGCTATTACACTCCTTTCTGTTGTAGCAAACACCACACTGATAACCAACTTTTCTATAATTTTTTTTTTTTTTTTAACATCAGTGCAACCTGATGGCACTCATGATGGGTTTTGCCTTTGAAGATATTCACCTACACAAAACCTCCAGCAGCAGCATTCCCCTGATTTTCCTCCATCTATTTGTGGCATCTGACACTCCCAATCACACCCTCCTTTTGGTTATACATTGCAAGAGTGTCCTGTCTAGTTGCAAGCTTACATGGATTTGTTCTTACGTGTCTGGCTGCCTCTCCAGCCTCGCACATACGATCCAATTTTAGACAAACACTGAGGTCATGCACCCTTTCTCATCACCAATGAACAGAGCACTACATCACTGTATGTGGGTGGTCACGGACTTAATATGAAGGAAGTGACAAACTAATCACAGATAAAACAGAGGTTCTGGAGTTGAGCAGCAAACATCTATGTACCCTCTCACTTTGACCATTAAACTTCAGACCCATCCAGAGTCTTTTTCTTGTTGGAAAGTCAAATCAACCGAGTGCCTGCCGCCATAGGCTCACAGCTAGCTTATTGCAATGCAGTTTACCTCAGTCAACAAGACTTTACTACAACACTTTGAATGTCTCCAAAACCCAATGCATAGATTGATCAATTTTAAATCATGGTTATGTGTTACTTTATCAATTCTCCGTCATCTCCAGTGGCTTCTACTCCATTCTAGGGATAGTTTCAAAATACTGTTTAGTGTATCATAGTGGGATTTCTTATAAACACTCTTCCAATTTTCATCTATTTTGAAAATCAGGAGTCCATTCATTTTCGTGTTTTGCTCCCACTGCATGGAATACTTTCCCATTAGACAATAAAACAACTGTATTCCATCACTTTTAGGAAATCATTTTGTAGATAGATCTTACTCTTTCTCAATGCCAGGAGATGTCCGTCTGAACGCATGCTCTATAAACTTAGCTGTGCTTAATTTTTCCAGATATGCCAATGGATCACCACAAACCATGAATAAAACAAATGTATGGCCCAACCAAAACTAAGACTGAGCTTTGCTTCCCAAAACATAGAATACCTGGATCATTAGCTGGAAATGTTGCTCTTGAGCATGGGGACCACTTGTGGTGGGTCCCATGACTTCAGCAGCAGTATAATCACAGTGCAGCAGCAGTATAATCATAGTAAATAAATACTGAACATGTTTTGAATTTTAGCCACTTTATTGACAATACTGGAGATAATGTTTACCTTTATAATGGATGCATTTGAATAAGGTTACAGTTGATTGTAACAGTAGTGCAATGTTTCAACATTGCATCACTTTCACTGATGTGGTGACACCCTGACAAAGCCAGTAGGCCTGCCTTACTTTACTCCCCTTTATATTGTGATGTTGTATCAAGTATAGGTGGGGGGACTGGGATTACAGTACTCATTAGGGTGCAATGAGATAAGAGGGTGTGGAAGGTATTTCGATCTACAAATTTGTATTTTAATGTGTAGTAATATTTAGTAGTGCATGTGTAATAAAAGTTCTTTTCCTATTCTTTTTTTTTTTTTTTAAAAAGCAACGACTGGATAATGATTTATTGAGTGTTGCTTGCCTATCAGCGAGGTGGGGTTACTAGCCCACACTACCTCCCCTGAGCACTGCTGGGATTGCTCCACTTTGCTACCCAGAGTAAAGTCAAGTGCTACACTGTAAAAAGACAATTGCAGGCTTAGTACTTGTGAAGTACTCGCATCCTTTACAAATAATACCTATTTCTTACATATGCACTTGAGAAAACGACTGAAAACTGAACCATTCCATCTTGACAACTAAACTGTATACTACAAAATAAAGTTACTTACCTTCAGGTGGATATTTTAAGCACCGAAACTCACCTTTAGAATTTCCGAAGGCACCATTCCAGGCCCAGTAGGTTTTTCAGTATAGCCGGAGGGCGCCACTAGGCAACACTGTAGGGCTCCACATTTACTCTGTTCTGCTCTGGAAGAGAGAACTGGAGCCACATACAGGTGCTACCCAAACGTGCTGATGTCAGTTTCTGATTGGACACTGTCAGACTTCTCTAATTTGGGATTTATTTTTTACAAGGAAGGAAGCTTAAATTCTACAAAACTGGGAGGTTGGGCTGGGGCGGCGATGGGGTGGAGTGAGGAAGCTGCATTTAGACAAGAGTATCCACAAGAAGGGCATCAACTTGTTCTTATGATGGGGACTTCAAACTGCAGTTCCTCACCTGTAGAATAGATACCAAAGCAGTACCTCCCCCCGCAGTGTGCATGTGGAAAGACCAAGACCAAAACGTCCTGCAGGGCCACAAGTCAAAATGCCCTTTCAGACGAATCTGACTGTCATGGCAGTAGTGCTTCATCAACTCATGCACTGATGTCATGTCATGTTGCCGTTGGACAACTATGCAGGAAAGGTACTCCACATGTTAATGCGGTGGTAGCAACCTTGGCCCCGGTGAATCGGGTACTGAACCCTTCCTAAAGTTGCTTCTTGACCAGTAGATCTGGTCCATCTGTGCAAAGTCAGTTTCTGCACCCCTTTGCCTTTCTTTGTCCCCGAGAATCCAACAAAGACCTGACCACCCAGTGAATGGTTTTTGGTGCTATTGATGTAAAAGCGGAGCACCCTTTTGGGGTCTAATTGATGGAGTCTCTCCTCCTCTTTCTAGGAGTGAGGCAGACCAAAGGACATTGAGAGATGGGCTTTCCAATGTGAAGGGAAGACACAACGTTTGCAAGAAACGCCGCACTAATCCTCAGCACCAGCTTGTCTGGAAAGGTGGTGATGTAGGGTGGCTGGACTGACAGAACTTGAAGCTTACTCATGCAATGTGTCGAAGTTACAGTGATGAAAAAGTCAATTTTCAGGCCCAAGAAACGTAGGGTACAGCTTTGCAGTGACTCAAAAGAAGTACACATTAGGAAAGTAAGGCTAAAATTAAGATCACACTTTATCACAAAAGGTTTAGAGGAAAACTAACAGACCAAACCTTTAAGGAAATTAATCATAATAGGTGATCTGAGCAAGGACAGTTGGTCCGGTAAATTAAAAAATGCCAACAGGCTAGACAAATAACCTTTAACAGTGCCCACTGCAAGTCCTTGCTGGGCCAATGACAAAACAAACAGTAACATTTCCAACAGTTTAGCTAGCAACGGGTCCGTGTTATGGTGTCACACCAAACCACAAACTTCTCCCAGCACCCAGTGTAAACAGATTCTGTAGAAGTATGCTTGGCCGCAAGGATTACATCCACTACTTCAGGAGGTAGATCAAATCCAATCACAGCTCCCACTCAATCTGCACCCTTGGAGAAGCACATTGTACAGGCCAGGGTGCAGGGTCCTGCACTGCTTCTGCAATAGAAGATCCTCCCAAAGCAGCAGCTCATGACCAAAGTTCTGGGTACCACCTCCTGGCCCAATCCAAAACCATTAGAATGCCTTGGGCCCAATCATTCTTGACCTTCACAACTCAGGGCAGGAGAGGTAGCGACAGGAGAGGTAGCGACAGGAGAGGTAGCAGCAGGAAGGCATACAGCAATCTTGTGTTCCACTTTAGGAGGAATGTTTCCTAGGCAGCCTTCTTGTAAACCCCAACGCACAAAGGTGTTGACACTCCATGTTCCAAGCAGTGGCAAATATACTGAATCAGTGTTCTCCGCATTACAGGAAGCCGCTGTGCACCACCTATGGGTGTGGTTGCCAGTAGAGATCCTGTTGATGCCGCAGGCAGAGTTTGCCCACCCAAGCAGTTAAAGATCTCAAGCCATATGGTGTACGATCAGGAGGATGCCTTGACAATTCAGTCAAGTCCAGTGGTGCAGAGGCTCTTGGTACAGAGCACATGGCCTGACCGCACCCTGCTTGTTGCAATATCACCTAGTGGTATTGTTTGTGAGGACATAAACAAGCCTCCCGTTGATAGATGGCAGGATGGCTTTCAATGCCAAGTGAATGACAATCAACTCCAGCAGGTTGATGTAGGGGGCTGGTCTCCACTGGAGACCAGAGACCTCTAACCTCCACCTCCCACAGATGACCTTCTTAACCCAGTAGTGATGAATCTGTGACCACTGTTAGCTGTGGGTGAGGAAAGGAGAAGTGACTGGTAATTGGTCCAGAGCGGTGGAGCAGCTACAATTGCAGACCTTTTGAAGTCTCCTCTGAAATCTGGATGGAGTTCAACATGTTACCCACTGAGACAACCGATTCCACTGCAGAGCCCGCATATGCCACCCAGAATGGTCAACAAGCAGGATGTATGAGGGCAGTAGGCCAAGAAGCCTCGAGGCCACTCTACCCAAGGCCAAGGAATGAGGCTGAAGCATCAGTATCATTGTCCATGAACCCCAATGATGTTAATAGGTTTGTCGTCTAGAGGTGGATCACGACAAATTGTGGTGAGTTCACATCCAACAGCCAGTCGTCGATTAAAGGGGAAACTGGTATCCATAACCCCGGATGGTTATTGGACACCACAACAATCATCTTCGTGAACACCAGAGGGGCACTGGTGAGGCCAAAATGGAGCAAGGCAAACTGAAAATGCACATCCACAGGTAGCGCCTAAGTCCTGCAATAATATATCGAAAAAGGCCTCCTGCTGGTCCAACACCACCATCCTATCTCCTGGATCCAGGGCAGATACAACCTAGAAGTAGTCTACCAGATCTCCTACCCCAGCCCTGAAAGGACAGGGGTGCCCGTTATTGGGGAAGTGAGCTTTAACGCTGTCTGAAGGCGAAACCCCTAGCGATGCCTCGAAAGGGGATAATTTGTTGGATATACAGCCTTGTGGGTATGAAAAGCGAGGAAGAGAACATAGTAGCTCTTCTTTCTTTAAAGCGCTTGAGGGCATGTTGATCTAGTGACTAAAGAGACGAGAACTGTAAAAAATTATATATCCATGAGTGATACCGGAACATCACCCATGAAGCCTGTGAATCTCATCCACATGTGGTGCCAGAGCAACATGCTAGTGCCGTCTACTCTGTCTAAGCAGTCTGTTTTGGCCAGGCTTGACCGTACGATGTACTTGGCCACATCCTAGCAATTTTGAATCAGCTTTTCCAAATGGGCGCTGAATTCTACTAGGGTTGCGGGGATGATCTCAGCGATCGAGTCTCATAATAAACGGGAGCACCTTCCCAGCAAACAGCTAGCGTTGACTGATTAGAGGACAAAGCTAGTGGAGTAAAACATCCTCTTCCCAAATTCCTCAAGTCTGTGGGGTAGGTGAAAAAAATACTGGAGTGAACCCGGTTAGTGAAGGCCTGAAATACCAGGCTCTCCACAAAAGGGTCCTGCATTAGAATGACTGGGTCACCCGGAGCAAGTATGTGATGACCTGCCACCTGTCTGTTTATGGGTGGCCAATAGCACAGTTTGGATCAAGTGCCCATGAGGTGGTCAGTATGGGCCTTGTTGACCAGTAGTCAGATTTCAGATGAGGATTGTCCGGGTTGCAACACTTCCATCAACATGATGGTTTTTATCTCATTGGAAGATAATTTTAGATCCAAGACTTCGGCTACAATTCTGATTGACCATGGCAAATGAAGCCGAATTGTCCATGATAGGACTGGTTTCTAAATTGTTGGCGACTGGTGGGCAGCACCAAAGAAAAGGCTCTGTCTTATCAGAGTCAGAACCAATGGAGGCTGGGCGTGTAGGAACTGAGCTCAATCGTTATTTCAGCCAAGCTCGAGATGGAATTGGCTCATGGACTAATTGAATTGTGGGCTAGATGTCCTCCTGCATCGGCGGCAGAGTCAATGCTGACATTGGTGTGGCAGAAACAGTCATGGACAATGGTAGACATGGAGTCTGAGCTGACCCCCGAAGTAGATTAAGGAGGAACAGGCAGTGTGGAGGGTGAGCCTGCAAGCGGTAACCAGACTAGAGGCCATCACGGATCCATGGGGCCTAAAAGTGAGCATAAGGGAGCCGGTAGGCTGCCGAAGATGCAGAGCATGGTCTCCTTTAAAGCCTCAATCTGTTGTGGAGCTGTCAACAGACGCGGAAACACCAGAGAGACACCTTTAGAGAATGTGTCAGACATTTGTTTGAGGCAGTCCCTACAAGGCATAGACCCTTTGAATTTAGAAGGGGACATATTTCCCTGCAAACTGACAAATCTTTTCTCAAAACATTTCATTCCAAATGATGAGGAAAAAAGTAAGAGCTACCTTAGGATCCCCATACAAAAGAGCTGAAAGAAAGGGACTGATGTGACATGTGGGTGGTTCCTACATGCGGCTCCAGTCAGTTCCAGGGTGGAGCAAAATCAGCACCTAGCCACATGCCACCACCTAGTGGAGGGCAGGGGCAATGGTAAAAAATCGTTCAGATCCAGCCTGGGGATATGCAAAAGGTGAGTAATCTGTAGTTCGAGGTATCCATCAAAAGTGGATGCTATGTAGACTTTGCATAAAGTGTCACCTTCCTATTAGATTAACATCCCATTTACCAGACACTTGTATTCAGAACACTGAGCACTATGAAGAAACCACAAGAAGCTAAGAAGTGCAAATTAAAACCATCAAAGAAATAAACAAATAAGGGGGCTTGGAAGTCTTCCCAGACCATCGCAGAGTTGTTTGGGATAACAAACTACCTTTTATGGGATGCATATTAGGCTAGGTATATACTGAAGAAATAGCAGAGCAGCAGAGATGAAATTAAGAAGGGAGAGCAGGATGGAAGTTCATGTAGGGCCACTGGGCCTCTTGTTTTATTTATTTATAAAACTGCATTATAAGCAGTCAGACAATATTTCCTATCACTCATGACACAAGTACTTAGGTCATGCACGAGGGGACGGCCAAACACAAGAAGAGGCATGACACATACATGCCATGACAAACAGGAACAAAAGGATACAAGAGTGATGTTGAAACAAACAAATGGTAAGCTACGGGCAGGCTGCAAGCCAACCGATTGTAAACAAGTCTTGAAGAGACAGTGACTGCGCTGTCTAGCCAAGACCTAAAAAGGAGTTTGTTTGGTCTAAAGTTCTATCCAAAAAAAAAAAAAATCTGAGCATTATGGATCTAACATAGTTACTTATATGTACGATTGTGGTTTCACTGAGTGCAATGTGATTGTCCACTGTTTTGAGCAAACTGCACAGAATCAAAGGGCCCCAGTCCAATCATGTTCATGCATTAGGAGCTTCGTTTACGGGCTGGTTTTCAGCAGTGTCAGGGATGAAAACCCTGACCACTATGGTCTTTTTTCTGAACTATTTTCAAGCTTTTAATGTGCTTGAAATCTTATGGTGGTCTTCTGATAAGTCATCTCAGTCATATTCATCACTGAGCAGACTTGGATATCTCCACGGCTCTCTGGACAGTATGATCCTATACCAGTTGCAGCTTTCTTTGATACTCATGTGGAAGCGAAAGATAAATTGTGCATGCTGAGTGATCACAGACCACAAAAGTCCTGTAGTTTTCTGGAAACTACATAAAAGTGATCTTTTAAAAAGACAGAAAACATCCGGAGGGCAAAAATATGTTCAAAAGCATCAGAAAGCATTTACATCCTACTTTTGAACAGTCATCCAGCTGCTGGGTTGCTTCAGGCACTGGAGAAGCACAAGACTACCACCACAGATCTGTACATTATAATTCAGTATAAAACTCTCCATTGTTGGATACACTCTAAAGTGTCTTACTTCAATACTGAAATAATTAAATTGATGATGGTACCAAACTGATTTGCATAAAAGGGGTCAAATTACAGATATACACTTAAACCGACAAAGGCTAGGTTGAGATTTCTCCTTCAAAAAGCTCAAAGGAATGAGTTGCTATTAATCAGTTTTGGTGTGGAAGAGTTAGTTTCAAACCGTAGGGGACAAGAGGACTACATGAGAAACATAAACCTTAAGCACAAAATGTCACATTTGCCTTCAATCATTCAGTAGGTGATCAAATTACATTAAGGCCAGGAATTTGAAATGTTTTAAGAAAATAGGGCCACCAAATAAATTTACACTCTAATCTGTAATACTTTCAAGAGGAGGGAATTCTGGCACACTGGTTATCTACTTAGCTTTGAAATTTACAAGCTGCTATCTATACCCATCGCTAATTGATAATCAGGAAGAAAAACTGGTAGTCTCTTTCAGGGATGGAATTATAAATTATTATTTTACTTATATCATAAATTTCAAACATGCAGCAGATTGATCACAAAACAGTAATTTCAGATCTAAATATGATCAAGCAGCACATACATTCTGACTTCAGAACCTTTTTCAGTAATCAACGCTATGCTTGCAGAGAAGGAATCAATTACAGAAGACTGTTGATGCATATAAATTAACAAGATTATCCAAACCGTGAATATCAGTTAAAGCCATAATGGATTGACACAATGAATGGTCTAACTTTGTAGTGTTATTGTCCCGACTGAATGGTCTTCCTGGTCTTTCCTTAATATCATACAGCAGTTATGAAAGGAAAATAGGAGTATAAAAAAAAATTGACATAAATGTGGTCAAGTTAAATTTCAGGATAATCTGAAGTTTCTTGAACAATGTGCACAGATCAAGTACATTTTAGTTAGCAACTTTCTACAAATCATCTGCAGACATGTCATTTGTCTCAAAATGCAGTGATGTATTTTCAATGCTCCCCATTTTTAGAGAGGGCATAGACAAAGCACTTGTAGTCGTTTATATATGGAATGAAATATAAGACTACATTTACCCAAACCACATTCACCAACACCGGCATAATAGAGCCTGACAACACAGAACAAGCATTTGCAATGCAATAGGTCTTGCATTATTAAAGTTTGAGCTATTGGCATTGCTAAATAATGCAACATCAATAGCTCAAACTTTAATAATGCGAGACCAATTGCATTGCAAATGCTTGTTGATATTTTTTTTGGGCATAGAGAAATTAATTGAATTGCCCAAAATCACAGAATTCGGAGCCAGGACTCGAACCTGCTTCCCCAATTCCGAAGTCGGCAGCTCTGGCTAGCAAGAAAAATCTTCTCTCCATGGTGTAGTGGGTGCAATGCCATCCCTATTTTCAGACTCATTTAGTTTGAGTATTGAACAAGGAAGACAAATCTAAAACCAGGCAGAATCTAAATGGAAGCTCTCGCCCTACCCAAAAATGATCAAAGTACCTTGAAAAAAAGTAGACATAAAATGTCAACAAATTGCGCTTAATCTGTTTTTTTTTGTCTTGCTACGTAACTTTCTGCAAAGCTGAGTAAGTGCTGCAGATGACCAACCCTTTTACACAGACTGAGTTACAGCTCCAAGACTGTAGTCAAGGGACCAAAAAGGCTTGCTGTGATTTATTCAGCTCACATTGTTGAGGCAGATTCCACTTTGAAGTTCGCTGTGCTTAGGAGAGTGTTACCAAATTGTCCTCAGTTTGCTGTACAGTAATATTTGAAAATCTATACCTCAGTGGTCTTTGAAACACACACTTGTCATAATGTCACTGAGTGTGCTGAAAAAACGTGAGCATTGTGGGAGAGTTAATCTTGCAATGTAATCAGATAATGACATTGCTGTAGATTGTATTGTAATACTGTGATACATAGTATGTATGATAATACTAAACAAATTGTGGCCAACAGACAATTTGAGCTTCAATATTTAGAAATCATCCTCTATATTTAAGGATTAGGAGCACACATCCTTTCCAAGTGCATGTGTAAAACAAAAATATATCTTGCAGACCAGAAAAGTCATAATGAAAAGGATTTATTTAAAAAATCTTTTGCCTCTATTTTTGTTGTTGTGTGGCTCAATAGTTCCTTTTCCTGAGTAGGGTCTCGACTGCAGTGATGGAGAAAGTTAGTATGATAGGAGCCAACACAAACCCAATGAGCAGAGAACAGGTGAGCAGATGCTCTAGTGTCATTGGCTCCAACATTTGTAGTACAATTAAATGTCTGATCATGTGGCTACTAAAGACTGATTCTACTACTGTAATGAATAGAGTCAAAATATCTTGACGTTTCTAAGAAGTTACTTGCCACTACTATATACATTAGTTTGCCTACATTGATTATGAATTTCAGAATCACTGGGAGCAATGAACCTTTGGCAGTGAAACTTGCTGGTCGTGGCACAATGTGCAACTCATGGGCAGCAGTAGACTACGGATCACACTCTTTGCAATACAACCTCTATTATTTATTTTTTAGATGTCAATAAACAAACAGTATGAAAATAACACGTTTCTTATAGTATGCAAGGCAAACATTACAAAATAAAAGGCAAAACGAAAATAAACTTGCTTTAGAGAAGAGGGTGGGGCACAGAGATTTTAATTTAAGCACTTAAACTGACAATCAAGAGACCAACCCGACACCCATATTGTGCGATGCACTGTGGCAAATTGAAACTGGACCAAACTAAAGCAACTGGCCTGAGTAAATAGATTGGCAAGTGGCTACCACAAGTTATCTTGTGGCTAAATTGAACATTCCTCGGGCTGTTCAATTTCGAAGCAGATTTTACTGGAATGCTATCAACCCCTGGCCAGCCACCTAGGCACGATTTCAGCCATCAACGTGACTGTATCCCTCACGGGCCGCTCCTTCCTCTGTCATCCACGGACCATGGTCCACTCAACCACATAGCATGTCCAGCACTCAAACATACTGATGACATTATTAGTGTTACAGAATGGCTGCAATGTGCGCATCTCACAAACACTCAGCTCAAATCTTCAGCAGACCACGTCAAGAGTTCACTTGGTGAGAAGAACACAGAGCAAAGTTCTCGCTTTTTGCATTAGCTAGTCATTAGTGTACCTTAGTTTATCAAGTATACTTTGCCAGACATCAGATGTCGACAAGTGCAAATCATATCCTGGCTGGGACAGCAGAAACTCTAGGCAAACAATCTTTTTTTTTTTTTTTTTTAAACATTGTTCATTTAACATTTTGCTCAGCTACAAAACACATTTTTGCCATTCTCGCATTGAACACAGGTCTAGACACACTAACATTGTTTGGCCCTTGAGCACTAGGGCACCAAAAAGCTGATCTCACCAGAGGAGTTACCCCATCTGGGTCTCTGTGTGATAATGTGCCAGTGAGAAGTGGGGTCACATTAGTCATCTGGGGTGACCCCGCTGATACCCTCTGTACTCTTACCACAATCCCCACACATTTCCCCACTTCCTTGGTAGGTGAGCAATCGAAGGGAAATATACTTAAGTTAAAAGAACAAGTGGCGGCACTGAAAGCGATCGCTGTTTAAAAAAAAAAAAAATGCCCGCTAGTGGTGCGCGCGCGCCACAGCGAGCCATATGTTTTCAATTATCGCGCCCGTGTCTGGGCACGATAATTGAAACCACATGGGCTTTGGGGCGCTTAACAGACACCAATAGGCCATGGGCGGAGCAATGCGCTTGCCTTTGGCCTATTGCGTGCTCGGTTTAAAAAAAAATACGCACTCAAAGCCCAATAGCACAACCCAAAAGGAAAAGCACATGCACAAGCGTGTGCGATTCCAGGGTCCGTTTTCAAACCCCGGACAAAAGGGCTCTCGCCTGCACGAGCAATGCTACGCCATGCAACGCAGGGCGCGAGCCCTAAAAACTACCACATCAACTGTCTCCACGCACTACTATAACATAAAATATGTAATCTTAGATAAAATAAAACCATAAAAGACGATAAACTTTACTGGCAGGCTTACAACAAATAAAGTGATCAAAAAGAACTGTGCCTACTCTTGCACTTTACATAAAAATCAACCATTATAGAAAATAACAGGACAACACAGATTGGTTCACATATTAACAAACAACTTATATGGACTACTGCGGTCTGAAAATTAGGCTCTCTGGGAATCAATTTATGAAACTTCTAAAATTACAAAAATAATAGGCTCTTTCCCCAATTTCTACATGTGGAAATATACATACACACACAAAAATGTCCTCAAGTGCCATGAGACCAACTTTGGAAATGAACTGCAATTTGGCAGACTGATAAATGCCTTAGAAAGTGTGTTTATATGAGAGGTTTGGTATCTATACTTTATGGATTCCGGACAGACAATTTACAAGTATACACAGTATACACTAAAGCACAAACAAAGAAGCTCTGAAGGCAGATTTAAAGACAAATTATCTTAGTGGGGCAGATTAGCAAACTAGGAGCAAGGAAAGGAGCCGCAAGTTTCAAGTTGGACCTCCTCACAATATTGCATTCCTTGCACTGTGCGCACCTAAAATATTTAAGGGTTGGTGCTTACTAAAGGCAAGGTTTTGTGGGATGGGCAAAAGTGAAGTTCATATTCAATTCTCTAGTCTAACATACAACCTTTCGGAATGTACCATTAGGGGCAACAGAATTTTCCTAAACAACACTATGGATGTGGTATTTGTGAATGGTTCTAGAAATTGCCAAGACTAAATTACCATTTGAATGCACTGTATTCATTAGAGATTAACAACATGCTTTGATTCAATTGACATCTGCTAGACCCAGAGAAGGGAAATGGCATGCTTTAGTTACAGAAAAAAATTATATCTATAAAATAATTACCAGATCTGAATATCATCCCCATATTCTTGAGTCCAAGATTTTACTTTTATCTGCTTTTATCTCAGAATAAACTTTAAATGACACTTAAAACGAGCACTGGTAAAAAGCAAATAAGCCTGTAGGCCTGGCCTTGGCACGCTGGTGTGATGGTTAATTTTTTTTGCATGTATATGCCATGCAAATAAAGGAAAAGGAGAAAAGAAAAAACAAGCTACTGTCTAAATCTGCCAGCCATATGCTGGTAAGAAAAATATACATTTAAAAGAAAATAACCACACAATTTTAATTAGACAGCAAGTGGGTCTCCATCAAGCAAGTGCACTTCACCAGGTATGAAAATCTTTTTTTTTTCATGCACATCGAAGGAAAGTATGATTCGTACTGGTGCAAAGAAGAAGTGCTATTGGCTTTTAATTGCCACAACCTAAAGGTAAATGCTAAACCCCATTAAGACAACTAAGAAATAATAAAAAGGAATAATAATGGGAATTATAACAAAACAGTATTGGCCCACAAACTCTTGCACTGAAGTTCCTTTCTTTTAAGATAGATGCACACGAGGAAGCAAAAGGAGTCACTCAGTGCAAGAAAGCCAGTGACTTAACCTCTTCAGGGCCCCGCCCTTTCCCCGCCCTGTGCCTGGCGTTGCATTAGCGGGCGGGGTTCATGACGAGATAGTCTCGTCATGGGCACAGCGCAACCGCGCTCCATGACGAGACTATCTCGTCATGGGCACTGAAGGGGTTAAAAATGCTAAACAATTCCCCTGCGGATCTTGTATAATGTTCACTAAATTCTCTATAGCTCTTACTAAACGTGCTTTACAAACAATTAAATAGTACAAAGCTTGTTGCGATGATCATAAGATAACAGAAAGAAGCATTTGCAATGCAATAGATCTCTCATTTGCAAGAGTTTGAACAATTGGCATTGTAAATTACAATGCCTTTTATTTATGTTTTTTGAAAATCCACAAACGGTGCATAGACACACACTTTGCACTTATAGTTGTTGCTTACGAGAAGCAAGGCTGGCAGTAACTGCGCCTCTTAACTGCCAGTCTTGCGTCTCATAAGCAAGGACTATAAGAACAAAGTGCGTGTTTACGCACCGCTTGCAGGTTTACAAAAAACATAAATTAAAGGCATTTTCATTTACAATGCCAATAGCTCAAACTCTTGCAGATGAGACCTACTGCATTGCAAATGCTTGTTTCAAACAGTCACAGAGATGGAATTTCTTTGTCTACGAGGAAATGGAAAATAGCAGATCCAAATTTATCAACCATCACAATTGATTGTATAAAAAAAAAAAAATCCAGAGGAAGTTGGAGGCCAGTTAAGTGATTTGGCTAGATAGCCAGTGGCCTGTTTTGTGGTCTGTTTAGTCTGCCTCAGTCCCCCTGTTATTTTCTGGAGAATCTTAATAGTTTTCCCCAATTGATAAAAACTTCTAAAAGTTTGCCAGGCATTTTCCGTACATGCCAAATCTCTTTTGGTGTCTTAGATGTACAATGCTAACAGCACTTACAAGAGTCCTTGTAAGATCTACAACTACTCTAAGGCGCAAGGCCAACATGACTCCAACTTGACCCCAGAATATATTGACAATCTGTCATCAACAGGAAACTTGCCAGAGGCCTGCTCTCTGTATATTCACCTATTTCCCCAACATCCATCTCGAAAGAGTGAGGAGGGAACCAATCTTCATTGACTTGTCTCTTTACACACCAATTTAAATAAGTCTGCCCCACCCATGAATGTTATTACTAACTCAAGATACCCTTTCTTCAACCCCTCAAAGCTTTCGTCTCTGGGACTTTAAATCCTGGATTAGAATCGAGCTGGGTCTTGCTTTGTGCCAGCTGTTTGCTGGATTCCAAATCAATTTGTGAACTTTCAACTTTCATATTTTGAAGTAAAAGCTTGATGTTTCTGTTCTGGTCCTTAAAAAAAGGAGATAACCATAAATCCGGACTGACATTACAGTCGGAGTTTGAGGGGGTGAGACAAATTTAGCATAGGTATAATTTACAAAAATAACTTAGCAAGGATTGATTTTGAACTTGCCCACAAGTAAGAAAAGAAATGGCATTGCACTTGGGGCGGTGAGGTAAAACCTCCCTGTTCGTAATAAGCAAGTGAAATCCTGCAAATGGAAAAAGATTTGTGATTCGCTGTTAGAAAACTGACAGGCGTATGATGCACACCGGAATGACTGACTGCTTTATGTGTTGATCATCTGAAAAGGGTTTAGACTGCATTGTTAAAAAATTGCCTTGGTGATGTGATCGCAAGCCCAGACTGGTTTCCTGGGTTCCAGTCAGTCCACTCCTACACAGATTTTCTTTTGCAGTCTTTGATTGACACACCCATGAGAGGCAGGCAGTGATATAATAATGCCTGTGGCCGATTGATTTTTTCAACACCACCGTGCCACTTTTTAAAGGACTTCCCAAACTGGGGGAAATGTTAAAAAACATAGCAGGCTGGGCCGGGTGGTCATGTTTCGAGATCAATGCTAAAATAGTTCATACAATCTAGTTTATTGTGTCATTTGAATTCTGAGATTTGTAGCCCTTTTATTCCATGATAAAAATCAGGATTGCAAGTCCCTGAACGTAAAGAGAACGAGCAGCAGGAAAGGATTTAGCATGGTGCTAAGCGTTCTTTTACGAAATAAGCTCCTTCTACGGGCTTTGAAAGACTGCGGCAAGTACGCGAGTGGTGCGCGCGTGCACCACAGCGAGCCATGTGTTTTGCATTATCGTGCATGCGTCTGCGCACGATAATGCAAACCACATGTTACCCTGTGCGGGTAACAGGCACCAATAGGCCATGGGCGGAGCAACGCGCCTGCCTTTGGCCTATTGCGTGCTCAGTTTCTGAAATACACGCACGCACAAGCCAATCCCGTAACACACGCACGAGCATGTGCAATCTCTATGTACAGTTAAGGTGAACAAAAATTAGTATTATTAACAAAAATGTATAGTTTATCTGTCGGTGTAGTTTTGCAACTTGAAGAGTTTTCTAGATTCACATGCTGTGCATTATTCCGTCATCTAGTGGTTGGGTCTGGAAGTCTTCCAAAAACGTTTGTCCTTCTACTATTTATGTGCTTTGGTTTTGGGGGGCGTTGACGTACCTCCATATAGTGTCCCTTGTGACGTTGTCATGCTCCCTCCGGAAGCTCCCACCTTTGGTCGCCATCTTCAGATTATTTTTTTTCTCTCCTCATGTTCTTGGTGGAGTAGGGTGGGTTCCCTTGTGAATCCAGAAAATTCTTTAAGCTGCAAAACTACACAGACAGGTAAACCATACGTTTTGAAGCGTGAATCTTTTCTGGATTCACTTGCTGAGCATAAACTTTATAGCAGTTTCTTACTACAGTGGTGGATGGCCTGAAGATGAGCGTTGATTTGAAAAAAAAGGTTGTAAGACCTTTTGTCCTACTTGTGCTTCCTTGTTCATTTGAATATCTACAAAATAGTGTCTAGTGAAAGTATGCATGGATGACCAAGTTGCTGTCATGCAAACGTCTTGTAGTGGAGTATCTGCTAGGAAAGCAATGGTTGCTCCTTTTTTCTTTGTTCAGTGTGCGCCAGGCCGGTTTTGTAACGGTTCTCCTGTTTTCTTGTGGCACAATTGAATAGTTTGTGCTATCAATCTTGCAATTGTGTTTTTGGTAACCGGCTTTCACAAGAAATGGTTTGCAAATGATACGAAGAGTTGCTTTGCTTTCCTGTCAGTCTTTGTCCTTTTGATGTAGTACATTACTGCCCACTTGCATCTAGAGTGTGTAATATTCTCACTGCATGAGTTTTCAGTTTTTGAAAGAAGCTTGGTATCTGAATACTTTGGTTCATGTGGAAGTGTGAGATAACATTTGGCATGAACTGAGGCTCCATTCTCATGACAATTCTGTCTTTGTGAACTTGAAAGTAAGGTTCCTGTATAGTGAGTGCTTGCAACTCACTAACTCACAGTGACGTTACTACTAAGAAGGCAGTTTTTAGTGTGAGCATTTGTAATGTTGCCTTATGTAACGGTTTAAAGGGAGGCTTCATCAATTGTGTGAGCACAATATTTAAATTTCATGCGGGAGCTGGCACCCTCTTTGGGGGTGCAATTCTTTTGGCTCCTTCTAAGAACCGTTTGATGATTGGTGATGTGAAGAGACTTCTCTCGATGTCACCCCTTGTGTATGCCACAATTGCTGCTAAATGCACCTTTAAATATGAATAGGTCAGCTTACACTCTAGAAGGTGATTAAGTATTTTAGCACCGTCTTCTCCCTGTAGATTCTTTTTAATAATCCTTCTTTTCTACACCAGAGTGAGTATCTTTTCCATTTAGTTATATAACACTTTCTAGTTGTTGCTCTTCTTGCCTCTCAAGACCATTATTGTCTTTTCTGGTAATTTTAAATGTCTGAATTCTACGTCTTCAGGAGCCATGCTGCCGGACTTAAAGACTCTGGTTCTGAGTGAAGCACCCTTCCTTCTTGCTTTGAGAGCCGGTCTAGCCTGATTGGTAGTTTGTGAAAATTTCCCTGTGACAGGTTTAATAGCTCTGAGAACTGTTTGTCTTGCCCACTGTGGTGCAATTAGTATCAGGGCCATGCTGTTGATTTTGCATTTGCTGATCACTTTGTGAAGAAGTGGTATCAGGGGAAAAGCTTATGCAAACTTCCTGAACCAATCTATCGACAATACATTCACCCATTAATGTTGGCACATGTCTGGAGGCAAAGCGTTGGCATTTCGTGTTCTGGGGTGTCGCAAAGAGGTACATTTCCGGTGTTCCCCATCTTTGAAAAGTCTGAGTGTGTAATGTTTGGTTCAGTTACCACTCTTGAGACCATGAGGCGTGTCTGCTTAGTCTGTTGGCTCTGTGTTGCCCTTCCCTGGTACGTGAATAACTAAAATATCCATTTTCCTTTGAATAGCTCAAATACACATTTCTTGTGCTAGTTTTGATGGTGATAGAGGCTGTGTTCGCCATTTTTGTTTATATAAAACATGGTGGTTGTGTTGTCTGTCTGCATTAATATTGATTTCCCTCAGAGTTCTTTCTGAAAGGCTTTTAAGGCTAGGACTATTGTATTCAGTTCTAGGACGTTGATGCCTTGCACTGCATTCTGGTCCTTCAAGACTCCTCTGGGTTTGTTCTTGTGTGATCCCAATACCATCTGGGAGGCATCCGTTATGGTCACCGTAGGAAGAAGGAAACAAAATCTGCATCGTCATTACCCTGCACTGCATCGTTGTCATGACAAGGAGCGTCTTGGCCAGTCAACAAAGAGTCACTGGCATTGTAATAAAAAATAATTGTCTGCGTCCATCCCCTACAAGCATGCGACCTGGTAAAATCCGCAGCAGCTTGAAACCCAAAAAAAGGTGGAGGTAGTGAGAAGGTGACCCAGAAGAAGAGAGCGCTGCCGGAAGCCCTACTGGCTATATCTACAAGGGATGGCACCACATCAGTTACAGCAACAACTCTTCATCCTCATGTCATGAAGGGCCTCAGGTCAGCAAAAATAAACTTTTTTAAATCACCAACCCCTCAGGGTACCCCTGTAACTGGCTTCAAACACATTTGGTCCCTCCTACCCTTGATACCCGCAAGTGAACCTTCGCATGAGTACACCTTGGATCTGACCCATGAAAGGGAGATGCAGGCTCCAAAACCCCCCTATTTGGCCATGCTCTTGGTCGCTTTGACCACCCCAATTGCATCAGGGGTGCGCATCTTGAGTATGCTTCAGGTTAAGGCGGAAGTACACAAAACCAAGCAAAGGCAGCTAATCCAAGGTGAAGGCACTCACATTTCAAACACCCCCCATGCACGTGAAAAAAAGCCGATTGTGCTTGTTCCTACCCATAGCTTAGACAATGCAAAAGCTGAAGAGGGATCAGATGAATCAATACCCTGGCAAGAGTTACTGCTGAACCCCTTCGACCAATCCCACGAGGGCTCCAAGCATGACTAACTTTTTGCGGTCTCCAATCAAATTGCTGCACGGGAACCGAGCAAAGCAAACACAATAAGATGACGACAGATCGCTGAAACTTTTCAGACACTCACCCCCAGTCACCATTAGATCTGGGTTGAATCCATCCTTCTTTAGCTCACTTCTCCACTCCAGTTCAGACCTAGCCATGTGTAAATCAGTCTTGACCCTGTTCCTCATGGGAACAGTCCTATATCTATCATATATCACTGCACAAATAAACATTAGTCACCCATATGGCAGGCCTTATCAATCCTGAAGGCAGGGTGCTGGGTTTTATGTGAGAGGGTGCACCTGCATGAGCAGAGCCACTCTGCAGCCTTCGGAACCTATTTTCCGGGGTTGTTTGTGATGCAGACAACCATATATACTTAAGTGCATTATAACCTCGCAGTAAATGCTAACTTTAAAACGGCTGCATGGAAACATGTCGTGTTTGGTGTCAAACATCTTTGAATCATACCTCCCCGCCAGTAACTGGCGGGGGAGGTATGATTCCACCCTCCTAGAGGGAGAAATATGACAACACCGGTACACCCGGTACCAGCTTTCTCTACCCTAGCATCACAAAATTGATGCGGACAGCCACAGACACAAGTCTGTCCCCCTGCTGCTGAGCCAAGCTCGAGCAGGGAAAGGCTTGACAAAAGGCTTCCTGTCACAGGGAGTTGTCACCACCTCCCAGACAGGCTTTTGTGTATTGGGGCTAGGTGGGTGCACTCAGAGTGCTTTGATGTCTGCACTGGGGGCACATTTGGTATCCCTGTGCATAGTCCAGCTCAAACCGGTTGCAGGAGCCATTTTCTCCTGCTCTGGCGCAAAAATGGACAAAGGACATGGGTGTAGCCACCCCTCTGTCATGACCCTCCCATAGGTGGGTCCCCAGAGTTTGTCCCACCCCTTCCTTGGGTATAAAGTAGGAACCCCTGACTACAGGACTTTAGATTTTACCTGGACTAAACTCTGCTACAGAAACCATGTACTTAGACTATCTGCATGACGCTGGATGACTGAAGAATCACCCTTGGAGTAAAGGAGTTACTCCCCTGCAAGGCAGGCACCTGAAACGCATCTGACCGGTTTGAATCTCCCGAGCTCCTGAGGACTCCTAAGATTTCTGCAACACAGGAGGTGTGTTCCCAAGGTCTCCGAGGTTGATCTGTGCTCTCAGCAACTCTGATCCCTCGTGGGGACCGTGCAACCTGAACCCCTGTGCACCGCGTACATTTGCAGCAGCGTATGCTTTTTGGCGATCCCTGAGGCTGTGCTTTGGGTTACTTGTAGTCCTGAACCCGAGCAGTAATTCCACCGAAGATTTCCAGCCTACACTCCACGAGTGTTCTGTGGGCTAGTATTTAGTGATGCAGCTTGAGGTCCCTCCGCGATCCCTGGTCTGTCGACCTGTGGGTCCCTGTGGAGGTAACTTTGACTTTCCGTGGGCTTTCCTGGTTGCTCCAGATGGGCCCTGACTCTCCATAGCATGGAGAGTCCCCAGGACCTTGCTGGTCCTCACCGAAGCATCTTTCCACTGCCCGCGTGGGTTGCAGTTGCCAAGGCTTGTTGGTGTTCAATCCAGACACTGACCCATCCCCCCCCTCCCCCCCCCCCCCCCCAGCACTCGACATCCTTCGTCAGACCGCTCACCACCGGACTTTGGTCGTCGTCAACAGCTCCTGGTCCCCGTGGCTGCAGAGTCAAGCTTCACCTCTTCTCACCTGAAACACCAGACATCGGTGGGCATACGTCTATCCTGCTCTTGGTCGCTGAAGTGACCCAGACTGTCCCCTCTGCTTTCAGGTTCTTCTCAGATCCGATACAGGCTTGGATCACATCGGACACTTCATCTCCACAGCAGCAGCACTTTTCCGCATCACGCCATTGAAAACTCCGAAAGTTTCCGACATCACTTGACCCCTATGCACCAGGCTCCTCTGGGATAGGTAACACGAGTATCACGGTCCTCTGAAAGGTGCTGGCCGTAGAACCTTCTATGTTTAACTGGGTTTGCTTAAAGTCCTCTCTGAAGTGTCCTTAATCTTTAAAATTCCAAACGCGGCTTTCCCATAGAGTTGTACGGAGCTCGAGTCTGTTCTCACACTGCACCCGTCCTCCGTGGGTCCCCTGTGTCACTACTTTGGGTGGTTCCTTGGGGTCCCAGCGATTCTACGTGCTCTAGGTACTGTGTCTAATCAAGGCGTGGTTGTTATACCACTTTTAGTACATGGTTTGGTCTCCCCCAGGAGCCCACTGTATTGTGCTATTTACTGTCGTTCTAGTGATTTAATATTGTGTGCTTTGTTCTCTAATCTTATAAAGAGGTTAATAGAGAGTGTTTAGTCATAAATACATACATTTTAAATATTCCTTTTGTGGTTCTCCTTTTATTTGGTCATTCAGTTATAATCTGGTAAACCAAGCTGCTTTACATTCCTTCGAGACTTAACCTGAAGGCTGCTCTCCATAGCTACCACTCGGATAGCTTTCAATAAAGGTGGTCTTTAACCGAATCGTCAATAAGGGTTCTTTGGACTGGTACAAGGTGCCCACTTTAATTAGTGGTCAGTATATTCCAGGCCGACTTCTCACAAAGGTTTGCGTGGGCAGTGCTGCCATCATATTCTGCATGGTCTCCACAATCAAACTTCACAACTCACATCACAGAATATGTTCAACATGCACTTTTATTAATTCACGTAGGGGCATATCTTTATAAGGACTGTACACCATCCTGGAAGCAGTCTTGGCCAGACTCTCAATGCCACTTCTGCAGTTACAGTCAAGAAACCATACTTCATCTGTTGCGCACATCCTTCCCGCTTTTACCCCAATGGCGAAAACTGTTATGCAATTCCCTAAGGGGCTAGCAAATTAGGCCCTGTCATCCTGCAGCAATATCCCTTTTAAACAAACACAATATTGAGTGAGCAGGTTGTTTCCACAATAACCACTGGCAATAGCCAGGCAGTTATGGTTTTGTTCTTAAGTTTAGTTGACTCCATTATGGCTCTGCACAGTGCATCTGTTTTGGATTTGCAACAAAAAATGAACTGCAATCGACAATTTTCATGGATTATAGAAGAGCTACAAAGTATCTAATATAGGAACTCTTCATTTTGTCACTTTTGCACACTTTCCTGAATCCAGCTTGACGACATACCAGTTGATAGGTTCAACTTGATTTCAAGCTTGGTTCGGCAGTAATTTTATAACAAGCATTTGCAATGCAATAGGTCTCGCAATTACATTATTTTGAGCTATTGACATTGTAAATGGCAATGCCTTTAAAAAAATTAAAAGGCACTGTTATTTACAATACCAAAAGCAAAACCTACTGCATTGCATAGCGCAGTTTCCGTGAAGACGGCGCCACGCTTATAAAAGTTGGTGGACTTAACTCCGTACAGTACGATATGCCCCCAAAAAGCAATAATCTATATTAACTTGTAAGGGCCTTCGCTGGGGATGGTTTCAGAGATATTTTTGCGACTGAAAAACAACGTGAGGAAAGACCTGTCCGGGGGGAGGGGTTATGCAGGTACCCAGGGAGAGCTGCGGGGGGCCTGAAAGACTCTGACCACACACTCACACGCCTGGTTGTAAATCCACACACTAAAATGCAGTCAGGGCTGTAAACACAAAAACACACACACACACACAAAGACACACACACTATGCTGCAGTTAGGGTTGTAAACACGCACTATGCTGCACTCAGGGTTGTAAACACACATACAATGCAAGGCCCTGGGAGAGCTGTACCTGCACACTTCGCAGCAGTGCACACCTTGCTACACACATTGTCATACTCACATACACTCTCTCTGTATGACATGGGATATGCAGAGTATGACGCCATCGGATTGCTGTAGGCGCACACACACACCTGCACAGACTCACAAGCGGCGGTTAAGGGGTGTAAATACACGCACACTGGAAGGCATGACAAACTAAAGAGCCAGGGGGATCTGAACACGTGCAGGGGTGGATGTAAACACATGCACACAGACACTAGCAGGACAGCCCTAAATAGACACCTCTGCACGGGTGGCACACCAGGGTCCAAAGAGACACAGACTCACAGCCGAACACAGCGGCGCACTTCCACAGACCCCGAAGGTGGGCAGTTTGGGCCCCAGACACGAATCAAACCAGCACTGGTGGTGAACATGCCTGTTCGAGATCGGCTTATAGCAGAGAGCCTCACAGGCAGACAGACACAAGCGGATACAAACAGTGTGTAGACGCACACACAAACAGACACAGGTGGACACACGGCTAAACACTGAGGCAGGCAGGCACACACACTGCAAGCACCCACACACAGTAACGGCGTCATATAGAAGCAGGCCGGGTCACAGGCACCTTTACAGGCAGACAGACACTCGTTGCCAAGCAAGCAGACAGTGACAGGTCCACAGGCCCACACTAGGAAACACATTTGCAGACAGACAGGCAGTGGAAGGGTCACAGAGATGCAGACAGGGTCACAGACAATCTGCTTCCCAGAAAGACGGGGTGACAAAAAAGCAGTCAGGCGGAGACTCTGGCTGTGGAGCACCCTGACAGGCAGACACTCAGCAGGCAGCTCAGAAAGATAAACACCTGCACAGAACGACATTCGGTGAACATATCCCAGTGTGCAAAAAAAAAACGGAAAGACCGCACGCGTCTGCCCTCACCCCGGAAGCAGCGCCATTCGGGAAAAATTCGGGGAGTCGCGAAAGCTTGGAGACAGCCCGAATCCTGTTACATCAGAGGCTTTATGGGGCGCACAAAATGAATTCCACCTTCAGATGTGCTGCAGGCCTGCTTTATAACGACAGTAAAAAAAGATAGTCTTTGCACAAAGACAACATGTAAATAAAATATACCTCCATCCCCACCACGTTCAGGTAGACAAGTCTGCGGGCGTGGAGAACGGAGAACAGAGGCGCAATAAAACACACACCCATGCACAGAGCAAGCTGAACCCTGGCAGAGGGGCCGGAGTCAACCCCCTGCCAGCGGTCAGGAAACAGACGGGTCCTTCATTTGCGAGGGCTTTATTACTGACACATTTTACTGAGGATCGCCGTAGGGGAGTGAGATCTGAGGCGCATCTCAGTCACTGGCTGCCCGGTGCCTTGTTTAAGTCAGACTCCTGCCCACGTTTTTTATGCATCACAGTATTAAATTCTGTGTTACTAGCGAGGCGCCTTAACTTCACGTCTTTCTTTTCTGCTGATGTTTTCTAATTTTCATAATTTCAAAAACACAACACGTATGAATGAAGGAAATCCTAGGAAAAAGTAGTATAGAGATTATTTCGACCTGCAGATCTGTCAGAGGACAGCAAGGGCCTAGATTTTTTACCTGGAGCAGCAGCCGCAGGGGCCCAGCAGTGTAGCAGCAGGAACCTGTGGAGCTCCATGGCGAGGGCAGCTCTCCCCGCTCTGCGGCCGCGCAGCACCTGGTATTGGGTTAAGAGAGCTCCGGGGCGCGGCTGCCACCAGGCGAAGTCCAGCCCAAGTCAGCATGAGCCATGCAGCCTCCCTGCCCCGGGCACTCCTGTGTGAAACGAGTTGAGGGATGCGTTATCTACTCTATCCAGATAGGCGTCAGTGCCAGCACTGGGAAGGAGGGCCAGCAGCATCGATCCAAGGGCGTGCCGTGCCCTCGGGGTAACAAGTCAGTGTGAAGCGTGATATGACTGATCTTGTCGCCGAAACCAGAAACGCCGCAAACAATCCGCTCTCTCACACAGAGAATTTCCTAACAAATAATGATACAGCGTTGCCTGTTCAAGACATAGGTGCGAGCTTTGAAAGCGGAAGAGGAGAAAGGCAGTGATTACATTTTCACTCAGCCACTTGTTTATATTTGCATCGCGCTTTCACTTTCACTGAAAGCGCGATGCAAAAATAAACACAGGGCTGAGTGAAAACAGATGGCCCCGACAAAGGAAAATGCTTTGTGACAGCCGCAAAGTAGACGAGACAGTCCGGATGGGTCGGACAAAAAGGCAAATGGGCGGAAATAAAAATACCTCATATCCAATGGCAGGCCACCGTTTAGCATAAACGGTGACGCCAGCCAATGGAAATGAGGGGCGAGGCGTCAAGTCCCCTTCTGAAATCTGCTCTTACAATATCTCTCGCCCAGCGAGCAGCGCTTTGCGCTGCAACGCCATTAGAGACCTAAAAAAACACATAGTATTATCATTTTAGACTTGTTCTACTTCTCTGTCTGTGTTTTAATGAGTTTTACATGGAATGGTTTTAATAAACTCTGCACGATAAATAATAAAATTATCAATGTGAATTTGGTCACCGTAGGAATTGGTTGTGTGAACGTTCTTCCTTGTGGTATATTTGTTCTGTTCCACCACGCTATCTTACTCTATCCTTTGTGTGACAACCACTAGCTCTTCCCGACTCCCCATTGTTTGTGACCATTGATTTGCAGCCATTCCTAAAATTGTTTCACGTGAAGTCTTATTTTTGGTATCAACGGAAAGCAAAAAGCTAATATTCCTAGCAGCGTCCCCACTGTCCTCACTGTCAGAGCTTGTCCCTTCCGGTACAGCTTTATCTCCTTCAAAAACACAATTGCTCTCTTCTCGTTGGGAAAAACTTTCCACCTGCATTGACTTTATTCTTGCTCTCAAGAACATTTTCTTCTGTTCTGGTGAGGATTTCTCCATGTACACGATATTTCATTGGATGTCTCAAATACTCTGGGATATTCAAATATATTCTTTTATAGTTTATTTATCACACAACTTCAGGTGACAGTTCAGATAATGGTATGAGGAACCTTGGAGTTGGGAAAAGTGGCCTGGTTTACCTTACCTCCCCGAGGACTAGCACAATCTGTTAACATAAGAGCTAAGAGGGGAGGATGACACACAGAGGGTATACTTAGCGTTCACATGCAGGATGAATGAAGAGTCCCAAATATAGTGCTACCATAGTTTTATTACAGTTAAGTGCATGCGTTTCCTTTTCCCTACATATTTTGAAGCGAGATTTAATTTCAGCTTTGGGAATTTACTGGCAGTTGGGAGGGTCATTATATAGGGATTCAAAGCCAAATGTTGACAATGTTTCTTTTACATACTTGAGCCATGGTGCCTTATGAGCCTGTTCACATGCAAGACCGTCCCTAATAGTATTTTGGGTTAACCCAACCATTTCTCTCCACCAGATGGATTGCCATAATAGAACCGGGGCACGGGATGTTAGATCTGTGATATATGGTAATTTCAGCTCTTGATGCATAGTACAATTTTAACAGCTATTAGGAAAAGATAACAGTTTTTTTAAAGAAGCAATCTTCTTTTCGTATATCAGCCTTCGATATTCCTGCTCCATATGTGGCTGATGAAACAGCTTTAGCAGATTAAATCTTTTTAATCAGTTCCAATGGCCTAGTGCCCAATTTTTTCATGAAGGCGCGTATGGCCAGAAACACTCTTTTCCAATACGTTGTATCTATTCGCTATCATATTTGACCATGTTCCCGAGCTATTAAAAAGTACACCCAAATATAAAAAGGTTTTAGAAATTTCCACTATCCGCGCCGCAAGGGGGAATAGGGGTATTTTTTTGGGTTGTTTACCCACAATTAAAATGAAAAATGCTACTCACCAGTATGCATCTGTTCTTGGCATGTGGAGCTGCAGAGATTCATACTGTAGCATAGATTGCCATCTGGTGTTGGGCTCGGATGTTTGCACCTTGTTGTTGTCTTGGAAGAAGTCTTTTATAGTCACGAGATCGGTGACTCCTCCCTTGGACGACAGTGCGCATGGGCATCGTCTCCATCCTCAGATTGTTTTTCGCCATGATGGGAAATGATGGAGTTTGTAAGAAACAGAAAAGCTGTCCATGTGAATGTATACAACTAAGATAACGCTGGAACAGATAAAGGTTCCGGGGAGGCGGGTGGGCGTATGAATCTCTGCAGCTCTACATGCCAAGCACAGATGCATAGTGGTAAGTAGCATTTTCCGTTCGAGGCATATGAGCTGCAGAATTCATACTGTACCATAGACTGTACAGCAGTGTCTCCCTTAGCGGTGGTCACCTGTATCGGTTGAAGTGGTTTGAAAAAGTGTCTTAAGAACAGCCTGGCCTACAGAAGCTTGTTGCTTCGCCAGCACATCTACACAATACTGTTTGGTGAAGGTGTGTGTAGTAGACCATGTGACTGCCTTACAAATGTCTTCTAGGGGAATGTTCCCTAAGAATGCCATGGAAGCCCCTAGTTTGCTTGTTGACTGCGCCCTAGGGGGAATTGTTAATGTGAGTTTTGCTTTGTGGTAGCATATTTGAACGCATTTGACTATCCATCTGCCAATCCCAGCTTTGGAGATGGGGTTGCCTTTATGAGGTGGAGAGAAAGCTACAAAACGTTGTTTTGTTTTTCTAAAGGCTTTAGTCCTGTCAATGTAATATAGTAAAGCTATGTCAAGCGTGTGAAGAGCTCTCTCCACTACAGAATCGGGGTTTTGGAAAAACACTGGTAACTCTACCGATTGATTAGGATGAAAAGCAGAGATTACTTTTGGCAGGAATTTAGCATTAGTTCTAAGAACCACTATTACGATGTATTTGTAAAAATGGTTCTTGTATGGTTAAGGCCTCGATCTCACTTACTCTCCTGAGAGAGGCGATTGCGACAAGGAAAGCTACTTTCCATGTAAGGAACTGTAATTCACACTTGTGTAACTGTTCAAATGGGGGACCCATGAGTCGAGTAAGAACAACGTTTAGGTTACACACTGGAGAGGGTGGCAGTCTGGGTGGTATTATCCTTTTAAGGCCTTCCATAAAGGCTTTAATAGCGGGTACTCTAAACAATGACAAATGTCTGTTTTGTAGGTAAGAGGCAAGGGCAGCTAGGTGTAATCTAATAGACTAATATGCAAAATTACATCTTTGTAAATGTAGTAAATAGCAGACGTTTTGAATGGAAGCATCTAGCGGGTCAATGCTGTTGTTAGTGCAGTAAATGACAAATCGCTTCCATTTAGCTACATAGCAAGATCTAGTAGTAGGACGTCTGGCCTCCTCGATAATGTTCATGCAGTCGGGTGGGAGCTTAAGGTAACGTAACTCTAGGACTTCAGGAGCCAGATTGCTAGATTCAGCTGTGCTGGATCTGGGTGTCTTATCTCTCCATGGTTCTGCATCAGTAGATTTGGGGAGAGACGTAGTTTTAGGTGTGGAACTACTGAGAGTTCGAGGAGTGTTGTGAACCATGGTTGCCATGCCCATTTGGGAGCAACTAGGATCATCTTGAGAGACTGTTTGAGCTTGCGTACTACTAGCGGAATGAGTGGGATTGGTGGAAAAGCGTACACAAATCTGCCTGACCAGTACATCCATATCGCATTTCCCTTGGACAACACGTGTAGGAACCTGGCAGCAAAGGTTGGGCATTTTGTGTTTGTGTGTGTGTTTGTGGCAACCAGATCTATGTCTGGGTAGCCCCACCTTTGGAAAAAGGGTTGAAGAACTTGCGGATGGAGTTCCCATTCGTGTATCTACTGAGTGACGACAACAGATCCACAATCGGATTGCTCACTCCTGGAAGATGTTCTGCCAGAAGATATATGTTCTGTGAAGTGGCCCATCTCCAAAAATGCTTTGCGCTAGATGAGACAGCTGCAAAGAATGTGTTCCTACTTGTGTCTGCATGTAATACATTGCTGTCATATTTTCCGTCCCGACTAGGACAGTCTTGTTGAGAAGATGCACTTGGAATGATTTTAACGCTATAAATATTGCCAGTAATTCTAGGTGATTAATGTGGAGCCCTTTTTGTTGAGCGGTCAACTTGCCCAGAGTGTGTGGTGTAAGAGATGGGCTCCCCAGCCGGTGAGTGATGCGTCCGCCATTAGCACCATCTGTGGAACTGGCTCTAGGAACGGCCGCCCTTTGGAAAGGTTTTGTGTATTCCACCACAGCAGAGAGCGATGTGTGCGGCTGTCCACCAACACCAGATCTGTAAGTTGACCTTGAGCCTGGTTCCACTGACGTGCTAAGCATTCCTGTAAAGGGCACATCTGAAGTCTTGCGTGGGGGCACTATGAAAATGCAAGAGACCATCATTCCTATGAGCTGCATAAACACTTGAGCTGGGAGATAGTGTTGGGTTGAAAGTTTGTGATAAGGGTTTGCATACTGGCTATCCTGGCTGGATTGGGGTATGCTAGAGCTTTGGAAGTGTCTATTGTGGCTCCTAGATACTGATGAAGGTAGGAGGGCAGAAGGTGCGACTTGGTGTAGTTTACTGTGAACCCTAAGTCGTGTAGTAGCTGAATTGTTTGGCCAGTGTGGTGAACACACTGGTTGTATGACCTGGCTTTTATTAGCCAGTCGTCCAGGTATGGAAACACATGGAGCTGCTGCCTTCTGAGGTGTGCTGCTACTACCGCAAGACACTTCGTGAATACCCTGGGTGCTGTGGTGACTCTGAATGGGAGAACCTTGAACTGATAGTGTTGACCGTCCACTGTAAACCTTCCATATTCCTATACACCCTGCTCACAGGAAATATCTAAGTAGGCGTCCTGGAGGTCTAATGTGGCAAGGAAGTCACCTTGTTGTAGCAGTGGAAGAACTTATTGAGTGATCATGTGAAAATGATCTGACTGTATGTAGAGATTGAGAGGTCTCAGGTCCAGTATTGGTCTGAGAATCCCATCCTTTTTTGGGATTAGTAAATACAGGGAGTAAAACCCTGCTCCTTGATGCTCTATGGGGACTAGCTCTATTGCACGCTTTTGAAGCAGTGAGAGAACCTCTTGTTTGAGGAGCGCCAGATGTTCCGGGGACATTGGATGCTGTTTGGGTGGTATGTTGGGGGGAGTTGCAGTAAGTTCCAGGCAGTAACCATACTCGATAATTTGTCTTACCCACCTGTCTGTAGGGATGGAATACCAGAAAGGTAGGAACTGTGAGAGTCTCGCTATGACCAGAGGGGAATGGTCTGGAGGGAGTAAGGAGGGGGAAGTCACTGTTTGTTAGTGGGAGAGGTGTGAGTGTTGTTACCTCGACCTCTTCCCTTGTTGTTATTTCCCCTGTATCTACCTCTAAAATATCCCCTATTGGGGGATGTTTGTGTGGGGTTTTTATAGGAGGAAGCAGTGTCTGTACTGATGGTTTTGGATGCGCCTCTATAAAAGGAGCGGCAAAAGGAGCCTCGTGTAGACAGACTGTAATGCTCCCATGGATTTTGCGGTCTCAGTGTCCTTCATTTTTTCTAAAGCTGTGTCCACTGCCGGGCCAAAAAAGGTGTCTGATTCAGGATAGTAGTTTGCACTTCCTTTTTGAACCCAGAAATGCACAACGCATGCCTTCGTAGTAACACACTAGTGTTGATTGATCTGGATGCAGTGTCTGCTGCATCAAGGGCGCATTTAATGGATGCGTTGGTGATCAACTTGCCTTCCTGAATCAGATCATTGGCTTTGGCCTTGCACTGATCAGGCAAGTGTTGCATGAGGGTCTCAAGTTCGTCGTAGTGAGCCCTATCCTATCTGGCAAGTAATGCTTGTGCATTAGCTATCCTCCAGTGATTAGCTGCTTTAGAGGCAACGGGTTTGCCTGCAGCATCTAGCAATTTAGACTGTCTGGATGTGGGGCTTCACCAGAGGTTTGAAAGTTAGCACGCTTTCTGGCATTGGACACTATCAGGGAATCTAATGGGAGTTGTCCTTTAATGTAGGTGGGATCATTAGGGGTGGGTTTATATTTATCAATCCGAGGATCGATAATCTTGGTCCTGACTGGATCTTTGAATACATCTGGAGCATCTATGATGACACCTTTAAGCATGGGCAGTGTTTTTACTGTCCTTTGTGTTTGTGCAAAAGTGTCCACTAGGAAGTCTTCCTCTGTGGGGTCTGAATGCATTTGGACGCCATGATATTGGGCAGCCCTATCAATAAGCTGACTAAACCCAATGTTGCCATCTGGGGGAGACAGCCTAGTGGGATATGCATCCGGATCAGTCAGATCTGGAGGATCTATAGGGACATTGTAGTTGTCCCATAGGTCTGGTGGTATGTTAGTGTCATCATCAGGATCAGTGAAAGGGTCATTATAGTCTTCGGCGCTGATTTTTTCGGTTCCGAATTTGGTTTATTTTTGGGATCTGGAGCCTTAGAAATGGTTTTTGTGTCCTTCAGCTTCGGTGTCGTGTCCAAAATCTTTTTCGGATCCGAAGGTCTTCGAGGTGTCTCCGGTTCCGAGGCCTCGTGTTCTTTGGGTGGCGAGGACTTTATGGAGCTTGCGGGAGTAGGATGTGTTCCCACTTTCGGTGCAGACGAGGTTTTCAGGGCACTGATGTGCAGCTTGCTCGGTCCGGAGCTGCCGGAAGGCTTTTCCTTTGTCTTCGAAGCCGGGGGCGGGGCTTCTGAAAGTTTTTCTGTCACGACTAGGGACTTCAGGCGAAGTCTTGACCGGAGCCTTATACTTTTCGGGTGGGGTTGGGGCAGGGGCAGTTGTACTCACTCATTGACCTGGAGTGATGTGGTCATCTGAGTCTGAGTCATCGGCTTCGGATACAATGTCGAGTTCCTCCGAATCCTCTGCCTCTGGAATGTCGGGGCCTTCATCGAGGTGTCATCTGGCACCGGAGCAGCCCGTTGCGCCATAATGTGTCATCGAGCCCGGCGATCACGGATAGTCTTCTTGGAACGGAAGGAGGCGCAGGCTTGGCAATTCTCTCGCCCGAGCACGAGGAGAACAGAGGTTGCAGACCTTGTGTTGGTCGCTGTGTGGGAATTTAGCTCCACACTGGGGGCATTTTTTTTTTTAATTGAGTCCTTTCCCTTAGCCGTAGGCCCGAATGGCGTCGATAGGCCCAGCGGCACACGTCGAAGACCGGAATAGAGTTTGAGAGTTAGCACATTGAAGGGCACACGAACGAAAACAATACAGTCGAGTTTGATGGTTTGTGAGTCAAAAGTTTTGAAAAAACACGGTACTGAACCGGAGTGCTGAAGTAACATCCGAACCGGATGGCGGAAAGAAATTTGAGGATGCAGTCGATGCCCATGCGCACTATCGTCCAAGGCAGGAGTCGCCTAACTCGTGACTACAAAAGACTTCTTCCAAGACAACAAGGTGCAAGCATCTGAGCCCAACACCAGGGCGTGGGCCCTGCGCACTGGCACCATCCCAGTGGTGACCCACCCCATTACCTCAACAAGCATTAAAAATGGGTACCCCTGCCTTGGTGACACATAACCCTGACTGAGCATCTCCTACTGACCATAAAGTATGCACCTCTACATATTAAGGGCTAGGAGTCTGGGGTCTTCACCTAAGTGCAGTGGCAAGAATACATGTTGAAGCACACTTTAGAATGACAGTACTCAGCACAGTTGTGGATCATTAGAATGCATTGCAATGACAACCCCTAAAGGCATCACAGATGAAATCACAGGATTATGCATATCCAGCCAGACACCCTAGCAGGAAATTCTGGCATAATCCCACTTGGCTTATGACATCACCTTACACCAGCACATCACATTAAACACATGAACTTCAGTCCCTCTAAAAGAAAAAAAACATTAGTAAATGCATTGCGGTGCAATTACACCACTTCACCTCCAGGGGATGCCCTTCTCCAGACATCCCCCTACTCAGCCCTTCACTCCATGATGCACTTCGTAGTACACCCTCAGCTGTAGAACATAAGTTCTAGCCCAGAAGGTGCTAAATGCTGGCTGAGCCCTTGAGGGGTTATTTTTTCAGATGCCCTGTGAAACTTATGGGTGGACTGTTCTTTATGCTGGGGGAGGCTGCGTTGGTCCTGCAGCCCACCTGCACCTCTTTTCACACATGAGGGTGACCCCCTCCTCTGGGGGCCACCAGACACCAAAAACGATGTTCTCCCCATGCCTTGCAAGGCATTATGGGGTGCTTCAGGCTCCTTCTTATGCATAATAGATGAACGGCTCTCCCGCTGTGGCGGGGAGAGCGGTGCTGGTGGTGCCGGCAGCTTCGCCGCATCTTCATCCTTTGGTGGGGGGCCCGGTCCCACCCGGACCCCCAGGTGATTGTAGGCGGCTCGGGGAGCCCATCCCCGGCCGCTACTTCGGGTTTCTGGGGCCCAGTCCCACCCGGGCCCCTCGCTCTTCATGTTCGGGGTCCCGGTCCCACCCGGGACCACCGCATGCCTCCGTGATGGAGGGCAGTCCGGGGAGCCCACCCCCGGCTGCCCCCGCCCGGCCAGCACCCTCGCGTGCTGCCGTGGGAGCCGGCACAACTCTTCTCGTCTGCCTGCGGGCAGACACGCAGCGTCCACTCTGGAGCGGTTCTTCGGGGGGAGTGCGATGGCACTCCCCCCCCCCCCTATTTTCGCATCCTCTTGCTCCTGGTGGCGCCCCCCCCCCCACCCTCCCCCCCCCCAGCCACTGGGAGCACTCTCCTTCGCCCTCCGGGTCTCCACGAGGGTGCATTCTGCAGGGAGCTGTCTTCACTGGCTTCCTGCGCCAGCCTTTCGCCTGGCTCTCCTCCTGGGCCTCTCTTCTCCCTGCGCAGAGCCCCCTGCTTCTGCGCACCGGTCCTGGGCTCTTCTTCTGGTGCTGATAGGGTCCTCGGGGCAGTCAGGGGGTCTCTCCTTCCAACTGTCCATAGCGCCAGGCTCCAGCACCTTCAGCCTCAGCAGACCACACTCCAGAGAGCTTCTCTTCCTGTGCAAGCACTTTTTAAAAGTTGAGTAGGGGGCTGGCAGGAAGTCTCTGTTGGTCCTATCAAACAGCAACACATCACTTCCCTGCCCCTGCTCCTTCCTTGTCCAGCCTCTGGGCTTGTTCAAAATGGCGTTGTCCAGGGTCTCTGGCCACATGTCTCAGAAGCCCCCTTCCCCCCACGCTGGCTTCCCTCCTTGGTGCAGCCTGGTGCCTGGCACCCTGTGACAGCTGCTAATGGATGAGCCTGTAGCCCCACCCATCTTCTCTTCGTGGAGAGGAGGCCCTAGCTTGGGAAGAAAGCTTATCAATCCATCCAGCTGAGGTCAGCCCTCAGCCTGGGTCTGGTCATGGCTGGCTCAGAGAAATATGACAGTTTGGGATGACCCAAAAGCAGTACAAATATGACTTTGGACTCTGCAGAATACTTCTTTTCACATCAGCTACAGTGGACTTTAGTGTGTTTCTGGAATCTGTAGGCCTTAGGAAAGTGAAACTAGCCCATGTGCCCCCTATCCCCATAAGCGAATAATGGAATAAACACTGTAAAGCACACTGACTTTCCCTGGCATTTTTCTTCCCACTGTATAAAGCCTATTCCAAGTCACCACCCAATTCAGCATAAGTCCTGCCACACCATTCACCTTGTAGCTGCTCCTGGCCTGCGCACGCTAGGAATCTCCCCTGCGCAGCATGTACACGTGTGCCCACGCATGTACACGTGTCTGCATGTAACCAGCCCGGTGTCCCTTACTCCAGCTGCTGCGCAGTGGCCTGGTAAAGCCAGGGGGACGCCAGTAAAATCCCCATGCAGTCTCTTACATCCTAAGTTCAACTGTGGGTGAGTCCCAACTTATGAGGCTCCCCCACAGTAAAAGCTCAACAATTAGGTGCTCAGAAAGCAAAAAATCCAGCCGGCCCATAGTGTCAGAACCACCTTCTAACAACACAATTATTAATCAGCTTTTGCAAAGCTAGGCCAGTCCTAGCAATTAATACGACATCATTGGCTTAAAGCAGAATGGGAGTCAGTTAGTTTGTTACCATGGGGACGTCAATTACAGAGTGACCCACTACTGATTCAACGTCGTTGGTATACAGTGAAAACAGAAAGGGGCTAACACACACCCCTGCCTGACGCTCCTACGGATAGGGAAAGATCTTGTACATTCACACAGACTACCAAATGTAACACATGCAGAAGACAGAGTATAATTGGCGAATGAAAGATATTATAGTTTCGTCCACTCCCATGTCCTTCAAGATAGTAAACAAGTAGACCAAGTCGAAAGCTGCAGAGAGATCTATAAACGCCATAGAAAATGTTTTCTTCTTTAATTTGGGTGTATTTAGCTGTGATTAAATTCAAATTTAGGCACTGATCCAAATTCCCCCATCTCCTTTTTTAAAACCATATTGCACCGAGATAAATATATTTTTTCCCATAGTCCACTCCTCTAGTTTGTTTAATAACAGACGACTCATTAAGATGAAGATTTCTCCTACAGCCTTAGCTGCTGATAATTCTGTACCCAAGGAACTCCAACCACTTGAAGATGCCTAAGAATTCAGAGTCAAAACCAGCACAACACTCTGAAGTGAATCACCCCACAAAGCCAGGCCCGCTTAAAATGTGGTTGATTAAGCCATTGACAATGCCTTCTCTATCATCAGCTAAAAGTTAGTCTATCCCTTCACTGACTGAGGATTCTCACAGTCATGACAAAGATTCCATCATCGACGAGACCACTTTCAATGACAATACCACTGAATATCTCGTCGACTATACTGTTGACACATCCATCAATGACAAGATTCCAGTCAGCTGTGGTAACATCAGTGGTCTTGTCAATGTAACCCTTGTCATCAGTGAATGCATCATTGTGAAAAATAGTTTCAAACCTTACCCATGCTCACTTTGCTCATTTGTGTAGGTTTGTGAACACCCGCCTAGCAAAGTGTTGCCAGCCCTACCTGCAAACATTTTTGAAAACTGACATTGAAAGGAGCAATAAGCTCAGCACTGTGTTTCTTACAAACACCCCAATGAGGCAAGCATCTTTCCAAACATCATTAAGAGGAAATCTGAGGCAATCGAGTTTTGTCAAATGACAAACACACCCTTGTCAAGAGATATTGTAGCAACAGCAGCTCTTTATGCTGGGGTTCCACTAATTGACCTATGTAGGGCAGTAATTTAAACATTCACCAAGCACTTTTATTTGAACCAAGCAACAGTGAGGGTGGGTGCAATTGGACAAGTAGTTCGGCACAGCCTTTTCAACAAGGTGGGACTTCTTCCCCTTCCTTTTGATATTTCTCATTTGTACATGAAAGATCCAAAGCTAGAAAGGAAAACGGCTACTTTGGAACTGCAGTTCCAGTATTGGCATCATTCATGGATACACTTGTGACTATCCCCGCTCTCAATCAGAGGCTGATTGGTTGTTTATTCCTGCTCACAAAAGTGCCTAAATACCTGAACTATGGCAGCCCTTGGGGAGGATGGTGTTCATGGCAACTCAGACCCACTGGCTTTTGTGTATAGGCAATGGCCCTTAGGATGTGTAAGCTGTTGCCATTTTGTCTATACTATTTTCCAACAAATACTACAAAAAGGTTTTGTTTTAGTGGATATTTATAGGAACACTAAATGGAAATGCTTAATTATAGACCAAAAATAGGCCCATGAGCAAAATAAAATATTAATTAAAACTAAGAAGCCATGCTGATGGTCACTGAGGCAACTTTATCATCCCAGGTGGTGAAGTCAGGTGTGGACGATTAATTTGCATGTTTCTTGGGCTACTATAAGTCCTTGTCGGTACTGGGTGGTGGTACCTCTGAGCAGAGTATCAATTCTAGCAACTGAAAGTGTTTATGAACCATCTAAAGAGGTGGAGGAAAGACCAGCATTTCTAAATTCTATAACCTTTATATTGCAGGTGACATCAGACAAGATGGCTTGAAGGTTTGGATTTACTCGGCCACCTCTGCCAGATTGTCCACTAGGCTGGTGAGGTAACTGGGGCAATGTGGGATCCAGCAAGACGAGTGTCTTGAAGAAAATCTGCAGGGGTTCACAGAGGTGGTGTGGGCTCCTGGAGGTAACCTGCTCTGGGGTTAATTAGTTCTCCACATATCTAGCCACTGGACATCACAGTTCAGGGTAACTTTGGCTTATAAATACACCAACTTCTCCTAAAAATAAAATGTGCTCACCTCTAATATGATGAAGAACTCATCTCCTGGTTCTCCCTGCACCACAATCTTTTGTCCATCCTCAAACTGAACTGGCTCCAGTGCATCCGCTACTGTCAATCGCTCCCATTTATCCAAAGATTCTATGTGGAAACATTTTTACACAGATAAATGCAGATGTAGTACAGTAGAGGTCAAGTTCATTTTTATTTTAGTTCATTTAATCTGATAGAAAAATGGCATTGAAAATGGAAAAGCTGCTTACCTGTAATCCTTGTTCCCCATCACAGATATTCTGTCTTGGTTCATTTCAATACACAATCTCTACACATGTGCAAGACAGCAGAGCACAGTTTTAAATATTTATTTTATCAAATTTGAAAGCCCTTTCAATTAATTTTATGCCATGTACCGGAATAGAGAATCCAAATAGACCACCACTTAGACTAGACTTCTGGTTCAGAACAGGTGAATAAGATGACGATGTGGTGCCTGGCACACGGAACACGGATAAGTGGGGGTGGGCACTACAGGTGCCCCCCAGGCCACTTAGCAATGGCCCACTGGGGATGGGAGCCCTGCTTAACGCCAAAGTCCGTTTGCGTCTGACTTTTCATGGCGGTGGGACCGCCATGAAAAGGCAGTCGGAAAGGGACATCCTATTACCCTACGGCGGTGCATACACAGGCACCGCCTCCATTGTAGAGATAGGAGTCTGACTGTCGCCCGACGGAACCTTCTTCATTTGTGGAATTAATGCATCATGGTTTGGGGTCTGCGACCACACAGAGTTGGAAAAAAGGGATAGACGGAACCCATTAAGATCATACTAGTGTAGTATTTCTGTTATGTCCTTCCACTCTCAATCACAACTACCACCATCAGTTTGTTCATTTATCTGTGTATGAAGATCTTTGTACAATGAAATTCCTGTGAAACAGGTTTGCCTTTTGTGACTGAAACCCAGAAGACTGGATTAATAATGGTGGGCAGGCGTTGTCAGCAAAATTCAAACACTGACAGAACACATGGGCCATTGAAACCTATGAAAGTTTACAAATCAATGCACATAAAAATAAAAAACAGGAGACTTCTAACTATTGAACAAGAGTGGTCTTTAAATGCAGATTCTTGCATTGAACAGAACCTTCAAATGAATCACTTTTGGAATCTTTCAGTTTAGCAGTGGTTTGGGACATGGGGTAACTGAGACTGGCTGCAGAGTTTATTTCTCCGAGTTGACATGGGTCACACAACTTGTAGAAGACTGAGGGTCATTCAGTCCTGCAAAACGGTCAGAAGAAAGCTGGAACCACTGGTGTGCACTATGAGAGAAAGTATACTTGAGGCTGAAAAGATATATTGTGTAGTGATTAAGTTTCCCATTTTGCAACCTCTTGAAAAGCCAGTTCCTTGGTCGTGCTGTGGGAGTGGAGGAGAGAGAAAGGGAGGGGGGAAGGCGTGGGGTGGGAGAAGAGGGGAGGTGAGAAGAAACAGATACAGAGAAAGAGGAAGAGCACACAGGAGGCAGACTAAGCTAGGCAGACCAACAGACAGATGAGGGAGAAAGGAAATGTGTGTGGGGGTGGGGAGAGATCAACAAAGCGGGGGTAAGGCACAGAGTGAAAGCTCCCACTTGTGGTCCTCCATTGACATACAGAAGGTGAACTCAGACTAATGGACCACAACCAGGAACATTCCCTATTGCTTCGTCCACCGCCACATTCCCTCTAAACTCAGCATCCAGGAACTCACACCTCCCACTCTGTTGATATAACGGGTGGAGGTGGAGGTAGAGCTGGCTAATAAAGTCTGAATAGCGCTTCCAGATACTGAAGGGGGGAAAACTGTTCATAGAAAGGTGAGAACTTTTTGTACCTTAAACACGCCTACGTGTAAACACTGCATGACGTGGGTCAAATACCCGGGCTATCATTCCTCCCACATAGGGGCCATGACCCAGCGAGGAGGTTTCCTTGACCAAGGTAGGCAGTGAAGGGATGAAGAGATGAATCACCTTGATAGGAAACAAGAAGAGTAGAGCACAACCAATGTGGATCAGTTGGAGGACCCAGCTATGCATCGTGACTGCCTCCCAACTGGTCAACAAGAGGGAAACTCAGTCCCCCACAAAAAGATAGTAGTGTGTGGGAGGAGTGAGAGTGGGAAACATTTTGAGGTAGCAAATATGGCAAAGGACAGCAGGCTCTGGATTTGCTAATGCTGATGGAGACCTTCAGATCAAACATTGCCGCAAAAGAAGTATTACATCTACTGACACACCTGAACAGGCTGAGAAGTCTGTGCTTGGACTGCTGAGCTCTCGAATAGCGCAAACATTTCCAGTATTGCAGATGGACCTGGCTTACTGGTGAGGTCAGATCCAGTGAGGAGGTTGTAGCCCTGCTATTTCTATAACAGTCAAAGGAGGAATTGTCCTTCCCATAAAAAGCTGCCTGCCATCAAAAGCCATGTTCTTCAGGGTGTCCGAAATCCACGAATGGATTTAGTCACTGTATACGCAGAACAGATCCACTTTGAAGCATCCAAGCCACCAATGACAGACAGAAAATTACTTCTCCATAGAAAGACATTTGGAGTCTGTTTGATGGAAAGGAAGCCTGCACCCAAAAGGTTTCGCGATGGATGAGAGGCCAAGATTTTCAGATCACACAGACTGTGGTAATGTTGTGTGGCTATTTGTGTACTGCTAGGTCAAAGAAGAGTTTTACCCAGGCAGCCAGAACAGATTTCAGCAGAACCTTATAGAATACAAGAGCTTGGCAACTGCCGAAAGACACAAGAGCTCAGTGAAAATATCTGACACTTGTGCTCTGAAGGGAAAGGTGATAGCTAGAGTTTCAACACCGCAGTTGTAACATGATCTCTGCCAGGAATGTTTATGGCATCAGAATCAAATCCGGAATGATCCTCTAAATAGAAGAATTTATGTGCCCTAGGAAGAAGCTGCTCATCAAGGTAAAGCTCTGACCTTCTCTTGCTCTACCTAGATATTTTGAGCCAACCTTGAGGGTGGTGCTGATAAGTACTCCGATGCAAAGATCATTTCTAGAGGCAGCAGTGTGGGTGACACCTGATGGACAAACTATGGCACAACAGTCCATCACTTCTTTTTAGGTGCAGAGGCCGGTGCTTAAGGAAGGTGTGAGTCAGGCGATGTCCGTGTCAGAGGAGCCAGAATCATTAAGCCAGAAGGAACTGGTCTCGCCTTGGGAAATAGCACAGAGGGTACCCAAGCCTCTCTTATGTCCACCATGGTTTAAAATAAGGACGCAAGTTGTCAGCAAATAGAGCTGAGAAATTCAGCTGGAACGGTGTTGGGGAACAGTGCTTAACAGTCCCAGAAAAGTTTCCTTGAGGAACCAAAGGATTCTTCCTTCCTACAGCACTTTGTTTTTTGTGGCTAGTCCTTTTGGGATATCATAACCTCACAAACTACAGGTAAAAGAAATGACAACATAATGGAGGATGTTGTGAAAATATATTACATTGACAATCCACAAACTGACACCCGCATTGTAAGATTAGAGAAGTGGATTAGAACCCAAAAGCAGCCCTACTTTACCCCAACCAGGTGTATTAAGTGTGCCTGACCCAGTCGAGGTGAGTCTCGGGAAAGATAATGCACTCTCCCTTCCCAAACAGGCTGTGCTGTGCATATGTTACAGAACTAGTAGACTCTAGCATCTGACAGCAAACCTAATCCAGGTTACAGATATTTTACAAGCCAAAGCTTGCAAGACGAGTTTTACACCGACTTGTTATATCAGAAAATATCTTAACATCTGGGAGTTCGATGTATATACAGGACTGCCTCAAGAATGGGCTGTCTAACACTATTCTGTTCAGCAGGCTTCTAAGGTAAACCACAGTGTGTCATATATTATCTTGAGTATCTTGGACATTGCTGTCAAGGCACTACAGTTCAAGTGTGTGACTCCTTTAGAGTTCTGGCGTTTTAACCAACAGCACTTTGTGTACTTTGATTTTCAAACCCCTACTTGAAATGGTCAAGTCAATAATACTTTTATTTGATTTCGTTAAAAATTATAAAATAATGGAAAAACTTGAAATAGAACAAAACAACCACACAAAAAAAAAGTTGCAGAATGCAAAGTGTTATTAAAGAAAAACTCAGAACTACCACACAAGACATGGAGCTCTTTGGCAGTTATGTTCAAGGATGCAGTACTTGCAGTCACATTGTGTCAGAGCACTATGTTGTTGCACATAAGAGACTGCCTCTTCATTAATTCCACTTTTAATCACACAGTCACCTTTAGTAGCATAATGGAAAGTAAGAAAGAAAGCTTTTAAGTTGAGTTAGCTTATTTAGAGTAGTGCTTCTCAATGAGCTCTGCTATCCAATGTTATAAATCAGCCAAATCAACTCGAAAGCAGTCTATCTTGCTGTCCATCCTGTGAGTATACCAATTTATCTTGCTTATATTAATTTTAACAGTAGAATAATTTCACCTTCCAAACATTCAGAAATGAAGATGGTCACATTTTTCACATAGAATTCAGTAAACTATGGGCAATAGAGAAGAGGGGAGTCAAAGTACAGCAACGCGGAGATGTTTGCATCACTGACAGAAAATGTTTTACTTTCCTTCAGGTAAGACGGCAAGTCCTTCTGATAAATTTCATAGATGTTAAATTTTTTTATAAATCATTAACCAGAAAAAAAATGCCAAAATAGATTAGGTTGCGGTTGAGCGCAGACAGCGAATTTCAGATAAACGTGGGCAGACTCTGAACACATCCACGGAGTTCAAAGTAGGTTATCAGCAGAACTGATGCTACTCCATTCCTAGCAGCTGTTAACAGCATTAAAACATCCTTTGGGTAGCTACCTACAAGTCTTCACCCCAGATATCAGCACTACCACTGCCACTCATTGCTAAACTGGAGCTCATGCATACATGAAGAAGGCCGAATTTCAGAAAGTCACTGGCTGGACATAGCTACCTGCATCTGGAAATAGAGAAGGGCATCACAATAACAATGTTACCAACCCTACACTGGTGTACATTGCTGCCTGGCACCAACTCCCATGCATACTCTGGAACTTGGTAGGGGATGGGGGATGAGTGTTGGACAAAACCAGAGGCAGACACAGTGGTAGCAGCTACATCTACTGCTCATGCACACCCAATGTTTTAAAGATTTTGCAGCTGGGCAGTGTACACATGCTACGTGCACAATTATTCAACATCACTACTTGAAATGGTTTAGTGGTCTATGTATACTCTGATTGAATGCACAGCCACTCTGCTCCATTTAAAAAAGAAAAGTAATACAAAAGAAAGCACTGGCAGAGCAAATGAGTCTGGCTTACAATTGGAAGTACCTGGATACTTGTATCCATGTACTTATTCATCCATCCACCTAATCACTCATCATCCATGCACAGAGTGATTCAACCCAACCTGGTACTCTTGCATCTATTCTTTCACCTACTAAATTATACCTGTTTTCATCTACTCACCCATCCATAATACCACAAACTCACCAATCCGTTGAAGCACTCTCAGTTATCAACCACACCTACTTGCTTTGATACTTTTCTATCGTCACAAGTGTTATACCTTAGAGTGGTGAGCGAACAAGGGGTGCCCTGTCAAATGACTAAAGATGATGAACAACAAAAGGGTGGAGTGTCTCCCTCATGCCGCTGCTCTTATTTTTTGGGTGTTTACATGAGCTTTGGCAAACTGAAAAAGAAAAGTGACCAGTGTGCTGGTTGTGATTATATCTAGGGGCTGGAAGTGACCTGGACAAAATGTGAGCCAAACAAAAACAGGTCTCGATTTCACCATTCACTCAGCCCTCCACAGACCCTAGGTTTCCTCAACAAGGGGGTTTATGTAGAGGGGGTTTATGTAGAGGATAATCTAGCAGTGTTGGGCAACACCAAATTCTCTCTTTAACTGCTTATCTGAAATAATATTACATGAACAATTTCAGGCTCTCAAGGAGAAAGCATTTCTGGTGGGCACAAAGTTAATTTCACACCTGGTCCAATTTCTTTTTCACCAACAGTTTCCCTTGTATTAGTTACAACTTGCAAACATCAAATGCAGTAACTGTGTCTTGTAATGCAGAGTGCTATTTTTTGCTGGAGGTGATTTCTCTCCAATTCAGGAGGAAGCCTCCTATCTTGCCCCCATATGGTGTTAGTCTGGAAGGCTTTTTATTTGCAAGTCATTTCAAGTTGGCTCGGCCCTCTTGTCATTTGCCCCTTTCCATTCGCTCTACCCTGTCCTGTGGTGTTAAAACCCCCTCCCCAAATCCATGGTTCTCCCGATTGAGGAAACACCTCTATCAAAGGAGACAGTGAATTGTAGAGCCCACCGGGCCTTTGCCAGGTTATGGTCCTTTTTAATTTATTGGAAGTCATCATATTTCTGCTCAAAATAAGGTTTCCCCCGTAAAAAGCATATTAGTGACGAATGACTGTACATCATATTTGAACCTGGGCACTCAAGCAGGCATGCCTCCCAAGGGTGGTACCAGTGCACAGCTGCAAGCTCGCTGTTTTAGTTGCATGTAGCGCAGATTTCAGGCAGGTACTGCCAGTAGGTTTCTCTTGTATTACAGCCTTTGCAGTTTTTCTGCATTGCTCTGGGAGATGAAGAAGAATACTTTTATTTGATTTCGTAAAAATACATAAAAGAGTGGAAAAACCACCACGAATAAAACTTACAAGAATTTACATTGTAATTATTTTTGTAAAAAATGTAAAAAGTTAACATGTAAGCAGAACTTTCGGATGGTTTCAAAGCCAGATGTCTAATACTGCATGAGTTGGTTAACAGGTTCTGCATTGGCCAGGTCTCTTGCCACGTTTTTTAAAAAGTTTATGGCTCTGCAGGACAATGGGATAGATGAGCCCATGAGACAGTGAATCACTGCAGCTCTACAAGTTCTTATTTGTTCCTTCCTAAAGAGCTACCGAAGGCCCTTTTTGCGCGTTTCTGCCAAAGCAGGGCAGATGCATAGTAGGTGCAGTAAGGACTCATCCCAAGCTCCACACAATCGGCATTCCTTTGATTGCCATACATATTTCCATTTTGGGGTCAGGTCCTTTGATGGGTATGACCCAAGCCTTAAAGTGAAAAAAATGTTTTTCTGGTGCGAAAAGTGATGTAGCAGGTAGGATTGAGGTTGCAACCTCTGGTATGACTGAATCACGGCCCAGGCGTGTTTGTTTTTTGCTAAGGCAGTTTTGTCTAATAGTATGGAATGCCGTTTTATGGCTTTGTTGACCAATAAATTAAAGCCGAAGTAGGTGGGAGCTGTTAGCCATGCCTCCTCTAACTTCAGTGCTGAGAGGGAGGCCTTCAGAGCTTTGAAGATTGAATTTTTGAAGCTGGCTTGCTTTTCAATTTCTGCCCAACAATAATGTGCGAGTGTGTTTTCCTCTGCATCCCGCATCCTCCAATAATATTTGACTAGTGTACCTTGTTTGTCAGGGATCTGGTTTTTTAGACCATACTTAAGTCGAATTTGGGCTTGCGGAATGTGGCGGGGGATTGCAAACAGCTTCTTAAAAAGGATTGATTGTTCCAGGTTCAAGCGTTTAGTGTCATTACCATTCAGGATTTCTGTACCATATGAGATAGAAGGCAGGAATTTTGCTGCTATATCCTTTAATTGGTGCCCAATAGATCCACCTGCAAGTTTATTTTTTAAAATTTTGAAGGCAAACTGCAGCTGTTTGGATTTCGTATGACCTTGGGACAGCTGAATCTTGAAGATGAGTTTGCGATCAATTTGGAAGCCAAGGTATTTGTATGAATTCACCTCGGTCAAAAGTCGCTTGTCCAAAGTCCAAGTAAATTTGCGATCGGCTTTATGATGTTTGTTAAAGCACATCACCTTCGTTTTTTGTAGTTGATGGTCAATTGGAACGAGGTGGTATAGGCTCCGAGTTCAGTAATTAATCGTTGCAAACCAATTGGCGTTTGTGCCAGTGAGACAATGTCGTCCGCGTATTGAAGGCTGGGTATGAGTGTTGTTCCAAGTTTCGGAGGGTCACATTGGATAGACCGAAGGTGCTCATCCAGGTCAGCGGTGTAAATATTAAAAAGGCACAGTGCCAACACACACCCTTGTTTTAGCCCGTTGAGTGTGTGGATCTTCTTAGTAATACGGAGTCCATCTCCTTTCCTAATCTGGACCCACGTCTGGGAGTACAGATTGGTTATGGCCTCCAGCAACTTAGCTGGGACACCCCAGTTGCGCATTTTTACCCATAGCTTAGCTCTTGAAACCTTGTCAAAGGCCGCTTTAAGGTCGATGAAACATACGTAGAGAGGTCTTGATTTTCTAAGGGCTTGATTGGCCATGAGTGTTACTGCGGAAATATTCGTCAGGGTGCCCATCCCAGCCCTAAATCCGGTTTGCGTTGGGGGAATAAGGTTTGTTCGCGCCACCCAGTCCTCTAAATCTACCAGCAAGTTTGATGCGTAGATTTTAGCCTCCACGTCAATTAACGCGATCAATCTGTAATTTGCAGGATCGGAACGAGAACCCGATTTATATTTTGGGCTTAGAATGCTTCCCCTCCAAGAGTCAGGGCTCATGTTAAAAGTTAGAATGTCCGAGAAAAGAGGACACAAATGATCTGCCCAGAATGGTGGATTGTGCCGAAACAAGGCATTTGGGAGGCCGTTAGGCCCAGGGGCACCCTCAGATTTAATTTTTTTTATTATTTTCAGTACTTGTTCTTTAAGGATCCGTGGGGGAAAGTCTGAATCAGAGGGAGTCTCGTTTTTCGTTAAATCTCTAACGGTAGCTCCGTTACTAAGTTGGAGGCCGCAATCAACAATGCCTGGGGGAAGGATTTCATTATATAGTGATTCAATGTGGGCTCTCCATGTGTCCTCCATGATGTCCGAGTAATGTCAGTTCCTGCCGTTTGTTAGCTGGTTGTTGATTTCCCAGAAAAGCTTGGAGTCTTTGTTTGCAAGAGTAACGGAGTTTCGCCCAGAGATGTTCCTGGAATACTTTCTTGGCCACCATGATGTCTTTTAAGATCTTTTCTTGCTTTGGAAATTAAAAGCAATTGGTCTTTAGTAGAAGGTGAGCCCTGTGTTCTTAGTATTCGTAGATTTTTGTTCAGTTGTTGTTTTTGAATTCGGAGGCTTTTGGTAAACCATGCTGCCCCCAACGGTTTGCCTGCTTTTTTGCCAGTAGCCGGTTTAGACCATTTTTCATTTAATTCAATGGTGAATGACTTCCAGGCCCAAATGCTGGATGGTTCGAATTTGGATTTCTCCAAGATGCTGATGCAAGTTTCCATAAAGTCGCTTATATTATCCTTTTTCCAAATGAGGCGTTTGAGATTGTAGCAATGGAGTTCTTGAGACTTTGCGTTAATGAGAATTGGATTTGTATGATTTCTTAGGAGTGTGAAGGATTGCGGTTGATGTCACTCTCTGCTCTGTCCAAAATGTGAAAGTTTGTAATCTGGGGAGCGAGATTATGATCTATGAAAGAATAGTCTATGATAGAGGCTGACTTTTGGGTGACCCTTGTGTATGCCACTGGGGTGTCAGTCGGGCTGTGCCCATTAAGCATTTGCAGTGAGAGGTCATGCAGGTGAACTACGCATTGCTTGCCGAGAGTGTCATGTCGAATTTTAGCCTGAGTGTGCCGCCTGGTGCCATTTGTTTCTTGCAGTAAAGACATGTTAAAGTCCCCTGACAGAATGATGTTAGCGTCGGGGTAAGCAAGTTTTAGAGTAGCAAGTGAGGCTAATAAGTGATGAATACTTGCCCGTTTTTGTTTGGACGCGGGATGAATGTAAATATTTATGACCAGTAGACTGTTCGAAGTCGGAGTGTCAAGTTTGACACATAACAGCCAGGGGGAATCAAGGTCTATAGCAACGGCAAGTCCAGAAATATCGGTTGAAATGAAGGTGGAGAGGCCCCCTTTTGCTCTCCCTGGATTAGTCCCCTTTATGGCCAGATTCTGAAATTCCTTATAACCTACTAGGGGAGTAGATTTTAATAGCCAGGTTTCCTGGCAGAGGAGAATTTTATACTGTATAATAAAATCCGTGAAGTCAGGGTCTTCTAATTTCATCCCGAGAACGAACACGTTCCAGGAGCAGATTTGGTAGCCTTTGATTGAATTTGCAGCAACTTGTGGATTTTTTCATGCCCCGGCTTGGATGGTTCCAGGCTTGTTAAAGTGCCGGGGTCCAGTGGGATGACTGACTTCAGGGTGAACAAAGGAGATTGGGATTGTCCTGGCCTTGGAGTATATGCCGGAAAGAGGACTTCGATTATCCGGGTCTTTGGCACCTTTTAACAGGCCCGCTGGATGTTTGGGCATGTGTAATGGACTGGGATAACGTGGAGGGTCAATCTTTTTTAACTCAATGCCCCATTTTTCAAATGGGACCCTCTGCTGCCAGATTTGCTCAATGACGAGGGAGTCGGTGAACGTGGCGGTGGTCGATTCTTGGAGTTCCGCTGAATGCTGATTCTGGTAGAACCCTATGCTTTCAATGTCCCTGGAGTTAATGTGACTCAGAGTGGGCAGTGCCTTGAATAACTTCAACAGAACACTTCTGTTAAGGAAGTCATGGTTGCCCCTTGAAACATAGTGGGGGATAAAGTCCAATTTTTTATTGTTTGGGAAGATCTCAAACTGCGGCACGCAGTCCGGGCCATGTTCCGTATTGGTTGCTCCCTCTGTAGGCCCTGGAAGCGTCAACGGCAAGTACGGGGAGACATTAGTATGGTCTTGTGTTGGAGTTTTATTAGCCTTTATGTTTGTGGTGACGTTGCATCCCGGACTTGGCCTATCATTTTTTTTTTAAATTCCAGTCTTTCCAGGCATTGTCCTTTGGCAGGTTCTCCTCACTAGGGCACATTGTGGTTGGATAGTGCGGTTCGGTCCTGGACGAAGATACAGAATTTGCTGTTTGTTTAAACTAGGTGTTAAGGTGTTGCGTCTTTCTTAGTTGGTGGTTTAAATAAACTGTATAGATTATCTGGCAACGTTTGTTTGATTTTGGTATAATTTGGACTACTGGGTGTTGCGACGGAATCTAGTGGGGCAATTAGGGATTCTTTGTTGCTTGAGATCCCAAATATTTTGGAAGCAACATCATCAGTGTTTTGTTTCCTACCCTCTTCTGGTTGGACAGTAATTTCGTTAATTAAATGACTTGGTTGTTTACTTTCTCGCTTTTCTAAGACGTTTTTTCTCCCGCTTAGTTAGTGGCTTGGTTGGTTTAATCGGCCTTCCAAGAGATTGGTCATGATTATCGGAAAATTGAGAGGCCGAGGTATTGGAATTATCATGGGCATTTGTGGCCAAAGGTGCAAATGTATTTTCTAAGATTGACGATGAAGATAAGTTGTCCTTCCATGGGCCTAGGGCGTGCCGTATCCTTTGCCCGTAGGTCCTCGAGAGCTTTCCCTGCCTTGGGAGAATTGTTTAAAAGGGCTTCCTTGGTGGTGCCCAAAAGGTCGGTCAGTAAGATTGGAACTGCGGCAAGTTTGTCAATAATTTGAGTGCAGTGGCTCAATTGGTAAGTGGTCTCTTGGTCTCGCTGTACCTTCACAATCATCTCGTTGAAGCTATTTATTTTTTGTTCAATCCCCTGGACGCGAGTAGCTAGAATGTTTAAAAGATCTACTGGAGTGTCAAGCTTGTCAGCGTGGAGGGTCCTAGCTTTGCTGATTGTGTCTAAGGTGTTGAGCAGGAGTGGCCAGACAAAAGATGTTGGAGAACAGCTGGTTTCTTCATTGGGAACCTGAGCATGGTGTTCCATGTTACGGATGGGGGCTGGGAGCCGATCGCTCTGACTCTGGCTTCTAGGTGGCGTACGAGATAGGTCCCTTATTCTTGTGCCCTTGGATTGAGAGAGTAGCAGAGCGGGGGTGGGTCTGTATGTGTTGAACTGAAAAAACGACTCCTCCAGTGGTTCAAATTGGCTAGGGTGTTGATATTTATTTTGTACAGCTTCCAGCTGGTACGACGATTGTATGGGCCTGTCTCTGCTGTTTGTGTTAAGATTGGTAGGCTCTTTCGCGTCGAGGTAGCGGCCGCCTGATAGCATGATCAAGTTGCCAAGTGGACTCGTAGTATTTGAGGTTAATTGGAGATTGGTGGCGCCGTCATTGAGGCTTTTGATGTCTTGTGAGCCTAATAAGAATAAGGGTGAGTGGTGACTGCAAGCAGGGAGGTGCTGGGAGAGACTTAGACTGAAAATGATGATGAATTTGGGCCTCAATTACGACGGGCGTTGGCTTAGGGTGCGAATCCGAGAGGAAGTGCATTAGAAGATAGAGTTTGGAGGCTTGGGACTGCAGTGGTTGTTTTGGATGTGGCAACCCAGCCACTCCTATCGTCCTCGCTCCTTATGGTTGTTCCATCCCATAAGGGACCCGTGAGGGCCTCGCTTGTGGAGGCTGTGGTGGATTGAGTTAATGTTTTGCAATTCAGAGTCTTGGGGTCATTGTAGTGTTGATTTTCCGAGGTAGTTTGGATGGCGATTTTTAGAAAGTCAGTAATCCAGGCCCGTTTACTGCTGTTTTGGCCTGAGTGGGACCTTATTTGGGTCATACAAGAAGCTATGGTGCCTTTTTTCCACTTGGAGACTGGGGCTGATGCTGGATGTTTACTCGGAATCGCTATTGACTCAATGCTTGACTCAAATTGGGTTGCAGGTTCGCACAAGAAGTCTGGATCTCTACCACATAGTGGATCCGATCGACGGCCTGCTAAGAAGGGCTGTATTAAGTACCGTGGGTTCCTCCTGTGCTTTGATTTGGATGGAGGCGCTCCTCTGGTTTTTCCTGAACGCATCTCCGGCTGCTAGGTTGTAATACTTGGTGCTTGATGCTTTACTTTATTTAGTGCTTTACTTTGCGTTGTACTTTGCCTTGCCTTATACTGCCCTGCTTGCTTTACTTAGCCTTACTTTGCAGTTCCTTCAGGCCCGTTGCAAGCCACACATCTGAACTCTTTAAGGTCCGCCGAGCGGTGTAATCGAGCGATCCCGCCTTACGAAGGGTTGCGCCCGGTCACACCCCTTGCTACCTCGCGTTCACTTCACTTCCCACTGCAGGAGACAGGAGGCGGGGGAGCGAGACGCGGTCCACAGCTCGTGGTTTTGTCAGTCCCCCTAGATCCCTGGCTTGTCCAGCCTGATTGTCGCCTGAACTCCCGTTAAGACTGGGACTGGGGCTGGAGGCTGGGCGCTCTCCTCGCGCTAGGCCTGCTGCCGCTGCAGTGTGTCAGAAGACACGGAAAGTAAGTCGACAGTGTCCGCGCCTGGAGTTTTGGGCCTTAGGGCTTAATGCGTCCTTCTCTACGTCCTTCTCTGCGCAGAGAACACGAGGCTGATATTTAGTCAATGTTTGTACGTTTTACCCCTACTTCATTAGGGGGGGGGGGGGGGGGAGGGGGACGACGACTCCCTGTGTCACTCACCGATGGAAACCAGTCCGCAGCCGCAGCAATCCAATGTCCGTGAACTGTCAGCAACCTGCAGTCTCCAATGAGTAGCAACCTCTGACCGCCTCTGACTGCCTCTGACTGCCTCGGAGCCGAGGGACCACCAGCTGCCAAGTCCCCGGGTCCCTCGGGAGCACGGTCGCTTACACTCGTTTTTACATTGCTCGACCCCTGCAGCCACTTGCTAATGGCAGGATTGCAGGGGGAGCGAGAGGGTAAACAAAATCCGTAAGCTGGCTGTCAGAATTGCGTTTGGTAGCAGCTCTCTCTGAGGGGCCGTCCTCTATGTTTTCGGCGGTTACTGCTCCTGCCCCTCTGACACAGTCGACTGGACGCAAGAGCTGGACTGGACTTGATAGGAGCATTCACAATACTGAACGCAAAACGTAAATAGATTACAGCCTGCGGTGTAACCAAAAAACAACTTGCGCAAGCCTACAATTCTCCCGGATACAATGTTGCAAGACGGGCTGTTGCCGAGATATAGTAAAGCTGGCAGCCGCGCGTGAAAAGGAGACCCCCTCGCGCGCCTTTGCACAGGCAGCCCACAAGCGTGGTCACTCCTCACGCCGCCAAGCCTCTCACCGTCCTATAGTACACTTCAGTACTTTGCAGTAGGTTCCACACCAGTCTTTCGTTCTCCGTCATGGCTTGTCAGTCAGAGGCAGCTCCTTCGCTCACAAACACTGCTAGAAACACCAATAGTCAGGAGCTGTTCACTCAGGAAACGCAGGGACGCTTTGGCTCAGGAAACACGGGGAAACACGAGGGAAAGGCGTTGACAGGCAAGCAGGGTGTAAGAAGGACCGGGGCTGAGGCAAGGGGCCGAGGGTACGGGAGCCAGTACCGCCTGTTTGTTGTGTGTTTGCGGTTAAACCCAGGTGACCCCGGTTGCTGCTTGCCGCTTTACCGCTTGCCGGCTGCTCTCGGTTGTCCTCAAAGCCCTCTAGTGCTGCGGTCATTACCAGCTTCTGAAAATGTCCAGAACCGCGGCAGCCTCTCCTCCTTCGTTTCGGGTCTGCGCAGTCAATGGTAAAACCAGGAACGGACTTTGCAGCGGGCTCATTAAGCGCAAGCCATTAATGGCCGAGCAGATGTGACGCGAGATGCCGACAGGGCCGGGAGATGTTCCAGCAGGTCCTCAAATCTACCCACTGCAGATGACTATATCTGTTGATGGGAGGACTGGAGTTAGCTATTCACCACTGTGTGGAAGCTGATCGCTCAATGATTCGCCTCAACATCTCTATTCTTTTACTTTTGTTGTCTTGTGATCAACTGTCTTGACTGTAGTGACTATTAAGGACTCGTGCGGATGGACTGTAAAGCAACGCGATATATAGAGATATGTCCATGCATAAAAGGAAAAATATAATAAGAGACTGCAGCGGTCACAGGTGTCCGGAAAGGAGTGTGGGTGCATGAGAATCTACAGCAAAACATGCCACAAACGATGCTTACAGGGTAATATTTTTCGTTCAAGGCAAATGTGGCTGTAGATACATAGGCTGTGCATAGACTGTAAAGCATTCCTTCCAAAAAGTGGTAGCTAGCCTGTGGGTGTTGCAGCAGATTGAAAGAGTGTATGGAGAACGGCCTGATCAACCTTCACTTGTTGGCGGGCTAGGACATCCACACAGTAATGTTTTGTGAAAGTGAGTGGTGTGGACCAAGTAGCTGCTTTGCATACATCAGCTATAGGGGTGTTCCGGAGGAAGGCCACAGAGGCTCCAATCTCCCAAGTAGTGCGTTCTGGGAGGAGTGGGCAGAGTCCTCCTCTTTAGAATAGCATGTTGGGATGCATTTAACTATCCATCTGGCAATGCCCGACTTGGATAGAGCAGTTACTTTGTCAGTTTCAAAAAAGCAACAAAAAGTTATGTCTTCTAAATTGGTTTGTTTCTGTCAACTTCGTACATAAGGGCTCGTTTTACATCCAAAGTATGGAGAGCCCATTATGCAAATGAAATAGTTTGAGAAAATAAAAATTGATTGAGCGTCTTGAGATCCTCCATGAAAGCTTTAATGACTGGTATCCTGAAGAGAGGTGTTGTCTATTCTGATGGCACGTATAGCGGTAAACCAGCAAATGGAGTAGGTAGCAGACAATATCCGGGTGCTTTAAATGAGCAATTTATTTTGAGTGACAGTAATAAACAAATCTTTTCCACTTAGCCGCATAGCAGGCCCGAGTGGGAGGTCTGCACGCTTCCTTGGGAATGCTCATGCATTGAGGTGGAATCTTAAGGTACCCAAATGCTACGATCTCCAGAGCCGGATCGCAAGGTTGGAGGACCATTGTTCTATATGAGAAGGTCTGGCTTGTTGGGGAGCTTCATGTGGAACGAAAGAAGATGATGGAAGAAAGCAAGAAGATGATGGAAGAAAGCAAGAAGATGATGGAAGAAAGCAAGAAGATGATGGAAGAAAGCAAGAAGATGATGGAAGAAAGCAAGAAGATGATGGAAGAAAGCAAGAAGATGATGAGAGGGGGAGGAGGAGGTGGTTGATGTGGTTGCAAATGACGAAGCATTGCCTGTAAGGACTGGATACTACCAGGTTTTGGATAGCCTATGCATACCTCTGAGTTGAGAATAGCCCCTAGGCAAGGTTGGAGGTGGGATTTCGTGGCATCGATAGTAAACCCTAACCGACGAAGGTCTCTCATAACCTGTGTGTGTACACGGCATTACTGGAGGCTGACCCTCTTGATCAGCCAGTCGTCCAGATAAGGCAAAAAATGGAAGTCCTGTCTACGCAGGTGTGCTGCCAACACCATAAGGCACTTGGTAAAACACCCGAGATGCAGTAGTGACTTTGGAATTGGTAAGGTTTTCTGCCAACCACAAACCTGAGACATCTGCAATCGGCCGGATGTATTGGTATGTGGACATGTGTGAAAGGGTCTGAGGGACCCACCCTTTTTGGGTATCAGGAAGTACAGAGAGTACATGCCTGTGTCTTACTGAGGACAGGGGTGGGTTCCATAGCCCCTTTGATCTCCTCTCCAAGTAGCCTTTGATGCTCTGGTGAGAGTCTGTTTGTGAGGTGAAATGGTGGGAGTCGTGGAATTGAGCTCCAGACAATAACCATGTTGGATCACATCCAACACCCACTGGTCTGAGGTGAGGATTTGCCATGTGGGAAAGAAGACTAATAGGTGCCCCTCAACTGGTAATGGGTAGTCGGGGCGGGGGGCAAGAGGCCAATCAGGGTTTGGTGATGGTTGTAGCTCCTTTTGAGGAACGACTTTCACCTCTGCCTCTACAGTTGCTGCCCTTAAAGGACCCGCTAAAATGGCCCGAGAGCGAATTGCTGGCCTGGGGTGCGCTCGTAGGACATGGAGGCTTTGATGGAGGTGGTCTTCGAGCCTCCACAGTCAGTTGTGGGGCGAAAGGAGCAGCGGGAAGGAGGTGTCTGAAGTGTACCAGTCACTTCAGCAGTCTAGATTTTTTTTTTAATCTTTTCTAACTTTTGGTCCACTTGTGGACCAAGGAGATGGCCATCACAAGGCAGGCTCTGCTGAACTTCTGGCTTAAATCCAGAGATATGGAGCCTGGTGTGCCTGCATAGAAGGGCACTGGAATTTACAAACAGATGTGGTCAGTGCTAAGAGGGTCAGCTCGATGACTGAGTAGCCGGGGCAGAAGCGGCTTACCTCAAAGGATTTTTTGGTGCAGTTTCGGAACTGGGTGGAGCGTCCGAAGTAGTGTCAGTGTCCAACATGGCCAGAGGGCAGTTGTGGGCCGAAAGCCTGGGAGGAATCGAGAGCCCTTTGGCAGAGGGCTGCTTGGTTTGAGAGTGGTGTCGAGGGGGTGCCGTACACACAGACTGCTGGGCTGGCGGAAGGCCCTCGATCTCCAGATCGGAGCCAGAGCTATCTTCATGGGAGAAAGCCTCTTCATCTGCCGCCGACGGTTGATGATGATGATGTTCCCCCCACTTGATGTCCTCAGGACCGAAGAGGTCGGAGGTGTCGTTGCCACTCCTATACAACATCTCGAGTCGATGTACTCGACAGTCAAGAAAAGTCTCCTAAGAACAGAAGGAGGGACAGGTGTTGTTCTGGCGATGGGCACAGATTGCAAACTTGATGGAGACTGGTCTGATGATATTTCGCATGGCAGCAAGGACAATACTGAAATGGCATCCATTCCATTACCGTCGAGGCATGGTGGAGAGATGCAACAGAGATGGCAGTAGGCCCTCAAGGACAAAGCCCAGGAGGGGCTGCGGTCTACCTGCTCAAGCAAAGTAACAAAACGTCTGTTCGAGACAGGGAGTAAGGGAGATGCGATCGAAGTATCCCTGGCCTACCAAAGTAATGGAGGCCCATGTCAACAAAGTTCTCTCGGCCCACCTCATCCAGTTTAACATCTTGGATCCCACCCAAAATGGCTTCCGTGCTGGTCACAGCACGGAGTCTGCCCTTCTCTCCATGGCTGAACACCTACGCACAGTGATGGATGCGGGGCAGACAGCGGCGCTCGTTTTATTAGATCTGAGCGCCGCGTTCGACACCGTGTCCCATCCTATCCTGTTGCATCGCCTGGAGGAGGTCGGGCTGGGTGGCTCTGCCCTCCAGTGGTTTCGCTCTTTCCTGAACGATCGTTTCTTTAGCGTTGCGCTGCCACCGTACCAGTCCCAATTCCTTCCTCTGAGACAGGGGGTCCCGCAAGGCTCCTCGCTGAGTCCCACGCTTTTCAATCTGTATGTGAGACCGCTGGCTGAGATCGTCAAGCAATGGGACAGGACTATGGTCTCGTATGCTGACGATACTCAGCTAGCGGTGACTATCAGCGGGCATGCGGATCAGGATGCCCCCAGGTTTCAGAGTGGACTTAGGGCGGTGGCAAGCTGGATGAAGAACAACTGTCTCCAGCTCAACGCGAAGAAAACCGAGATCATGATCGTTGGCAGGAAGGCGGAACTGTGGGGGGACAAGTGGTGGCCCATTGAACTGGGGCCGGTCCCTCTCCCGGTCACTGAACTTAGGAATCTGGGAGTGTGGATGGATCCCGCTCTCAGTTACGAGGGCCACTCGAAGAAAATCGCGGCCGGCTGTTTTGGCATCTTGCGGTCGCTGAGGCCCATTCTTAAGTTCTTTGACCGTGGTACCAGGCAGCTGATAGTCCAGGCCACGGTATTATCTCGCCTGGACTATGCCAGCTCGCTTTTGGTAGGGACCAACGTGGCGGAGACTACCCGCCTTCAACGAGTGCAGAATGCCGCGGCTAGAGCCATTGTAGGCTTACCCCGAAGGAGCTCTGTCTCAGGTGTCTCGAGATCCTTGCATTGGCTTCCCATTAAATCACGCATCCAGTTCAAGGTGTTGTGCTTGGCGTTTAAGATCTTGAGGGGAGTAGGTCCGCCAATTCTTGCTGACCTCCTGTCGTGGTATGTTCCTTCCCGCGCTTTGAGATCGGGTAGCCAAGCGCTCGCGGTGGTCCCCTGATACAGGTTGTGTCGGGCTGGTGGTCGCTCTTTTCGGGTGAGGGCGGCTGAACTCTGGAATTCCCTCCCAGTGGACTTGCGGCTACTGACTGACCTCTTGGCCTTTCGCAAAGCTCTGAAAACGTTTCTTTTTTAAATAGATCTTTTATCTGTGTTGTGTTTCTGCTATCTGTTGCACATTGCCTGCCATGCGCCAGGACGCCCCTTAGCTGGGGCAGCTGTGCGCAATACAAAAGTGCATAACATAACATAACATAACTAACAGAGGGAAGGAAACCACGTAAATAGAAAAGAGCACCGCAACAATGTTGACCCGGACCACAGGGGCACATGTCCAAACCAGATGGAGAAAAGAAAACAAACAAAGGAGTCGATGACCATGCACGTTATCATTAAGAGGAGGAGTCACAGTAGCTAGTGACATGAAAGACTTTAAGAAAGACAACTTCCACACATCCGGGTCCAACACTGGATGGCAGGAGTATACACAGCATGTGTAACTACACCCTTACATGCCTCAAACATACCGATTCTTTGTGAGAGAAGCAGGCTTTCTACTAAGAAATAGGATTCAGTTTGTTCCTCATGTAGTTGAACTCCATATATATCTGCTGCCCTCATAATAACAGCATCGTATAAGGCAATGTCATCTGAAGGTGATAGTTTGAGGTGTACATTTCTATGCCCTCTGCTGGTCTGTCTGTATCCAAATTTGGTCACTCTTTCGTTGACCCAGAGTCCTGGATAGTGCTCTGTTCATAATGCTACTCTTTGTTCAAAACATATTTACTGCTCTTCTTGGCATTCAGGTGTTGTAAGAGGTTCAAGTTCTGTCTTATCCTCTAACTTCTTATCCTCCTGTGCCCTTCCAGGGATCCTGGAGCCCTTGAGAGAATCGTTGAATTCACACTTCTGGAGCAGTGACGCCATTTCTGCTTCGAGTCGATATTTCTTTTTTTTTCTTTCTTTCTATTTGGTGCTGCGTGGAGTCCACCTTTTGGCGTCCGTTTCCTTCAACTCCTTCTCACCACCTGGTCCTATTCTCCTTTTGGAGTCGAGCAAGAGACTGAGGAGTTGTCCCCAGAGTGTCCGTGTTTAAACTGGTGAGGTTCCTTGCGTTTCAACTGCACTTTGACTGCAGAGTGTTTGAGTCACGGGTAATTTCAGGGACAGAGTCTTTGGTTTTCTGCTAAGCTCTACCACAATTCTGAAGAATTGCTGGCATGCGCTTTCATTGTTTAGAGTCTTTCAATGGCTATTTCAACATCAGTCTCTTCAAAGTCGACCCCTTCCCCATGAGTTACTTTGGTTTCTTCACAGATTTTTGTCTCTCGACAGTACCAAGTCCCTGCAAGAGGACTGTTAGGCATGCAAATGCATCATGGTGTGGTGTTCCCACCTCTGTTTCTACCTAACTTTCAGAGTACTGGAAAGAAGCTCCTCATATACTTCAAATCCATCTGACCTACGGCCCTTGGGGAAGTTAAGATTTCACACCTTGCATTTGTCCTTTTTAACTTGTCTAATCTAAAGGGATATTCTCAGAATATCCAAAAGTCTCCAACCCTCTACTGCCGGGGAATATATTCCCCGATTTCTACTGCCGGGGAATATATTCCCCGATTCCTTGGTCGATGTGCCACAGAACAATCAGGCTTCAGTCTCTGGTTGTTTAGGTTCTACTTAGCGTCTGCAGACTATCTTTTTGTTCTCCGTGACATTTTCCTCTGTGTCCTTCAGTGTCATTCAGCTACACTCTAAAGATGGTTATTGTGGGCGCACTTCTGAGTCATAGGGGTGACTACTCCCCTTACGGGGCAACTACCAAGAGAAGAAAAGAAAAAAAAAAGGAGGGACAAATCCAGCCCGAACCAATAGACGGCAGAACAACCCACAGTATGAGAATCCAAAAAAAGATTTTGTTGCAAAGTCAAAGCTATCCTTTCATTAGACAGTCATAGGAGATACTCCTGCATTTCTTAAATACATTTTATAGAAATATATATATATATATTTTTTTAAATGAAGTAACTAACTTACCTTCTGTAACACTTTTTCTGGTGGATACAGTATCTGCCTGTGGATCCCTCACCTTTTGAATTACCCCAAAGCGCTGCATTCCATGTAAACTTTTCTCCTCAGCTCTCCCACGTCGACGAGGACTTCACAATGGAAAGGCTCCGCACACAACTCTGCATGAAGTCATAGGAGCCATAAGAAGACCTCGTCGGCATGCCGACGTCAGTTCCACCCATTTTTTTCGTGCCTTCGAGCGGATGGGTGAACCCACATTTTTACTAGCAGACACAGTAAACAAACGCAACCAAACCTGAAAATTCATCATAGACATTTCCTAGTGCCAAGTATCACATGATCCCAACAATAAATCACAGAAGACATACATTGATTATTTTTCGTTATAAGCAGACGGGCAACGGGGATATGGGTGGGTCAGTGAGGAATCCACCGGTAGATACTGTATCCACCAGAAAAAGCGTTACTGAAGGTAAGTAACTTGTTCTTCTGATGGATACATCTGCCTGTTGATTCCTCACCTTTTGAATTGAATCTCCAAGCAGTCCCGCTGCCGGGGGAGGGTGCCTGCCGGTCTATACCAAAAGCAAAAAATCCTGCAGCATAGACGAGGAAAAATGGCAGTCCCTCCTCACCTCCAAATCCAAGCAATAGTGCTTCGCAAAAGTGTGGAGGGAGGCCCAAGTTGCCGCCTTGTAGATGTCTACCACAGGGACACATATATCCAAAGCCAATAAGACGACTTGACACAAATACCTTCAGGAGGCTCCTTCTTGGCCAAAGCATAGCAGATCTTGTTCCACAGGATGATCCACCTGGACAGCGTTTTTTGGGGGACAGCCCTTCATCTTGCCCACTTAATCAATGAAGAGTTTATCGTCCAACCTGAAGTCCTTTATTCTGTCCACCCTCTTGGGGTCCAGGCGATGAAGTCTCTTCTCCTCCATAGAAGGGTGAGGGGGACTGTAGAAAGTGAATAAGCGGATTGATTGCTCCAAGTGAAAAGGAGAGACCATCTTAGGAAGGAGAGCAGCTCTGGTCCTAAGAAATATCTTACCCCCATGGAAAGACGTAAAAGGAGGCTCGGAACCAAGCCTGCAATTCACCCACCCTCTTAGAGGAAGTTATTGCCACTAAAAATATAGTTTTAAACGATAGAAACCTTAAGAGACAACTATGCAATGGTTCAAAGGATGAACCCATCAAGAACGCGAGAACCAAAATCAAATCCCACTGAGGCATGATAAAAGGAGTGGGAGGAAATCTATTAGCGAGACCCTTAATAAATCTCATAACTATGGGAGATTTAAACACCGAGGCTTGGTCTGGCAAACAAAGAAAAGCCGACCAGGCAGATGAGTAGCCTTTAACAGTAGCTACTGCACATCCCTGGTGCACTAGGGAAAGAGCGAAACTCAGAACATCAGACAAATGGGCCTGTAAATGATCAATCGATCTCTCTACACACCATTTAACAAACTTGGCCCAGCCTACCAGAATAGACAGATTTGGAGGAGTGTCTTCTAGCTGATAATAAAACATCCACTATATCCAGTGGGAGAGAGAAGGAACTCAGGTTGCCCCGTTCAATCTCCAGACATGAAGGTGCAGGCTCTGGAGGTAGGGGGTGTAGAACCTACCCCTGCGACTGAGAGGAGGTCTGCCCTGAGATGGAGACAGAGCGGAGAAAGCAACGAGAGGCTATGGAGGTCTGTGTTCCACACCCTTTGAGTCCAATCAATATGACGTGGGCCCGGTCTTAGTGAATCTTCCTCAGAACTCAAGAAATCAAGGGTATGGGGGCAAATGAGTAAAGAAGCTGTGAGCCACAATGTAACTGAAATGCGTCCCCCAATGCTCCCCGCGTTTGATACTGGAGACTGCAGAATACCGGGCAATGCACGTTCTCGTGAGTTGCAAACGGGTCCAACTGAGGAAACCCCCACATCCTGAAAATGTGAAGGACGACCTCTGGATGGAGACGCCACTCGTGATCGGCCGAATACTGCCGACTGAGACTCTCCGCATGCATATTCAGTTCTCCGGTAAGATGATTTGTGATTACGTAAATCGGTTTGTCACATCACGGTAGTGTTGTCCGTCAGGACCTGAACAACTGACCACGAAGGAAAGGGTGGAAGGGCTTGAGAGCCAAACGTATCACCAGCAATTCTAGAAGATTAATGTGAAATAATCTTTCCTATGCAGTACTGAGACCTTTTACCTCCAGATCCCCCAGATTGGCTCCCCACCCTAGAGTGGAGGTATCCATTATCACTGAACCACTGGAGATGGAGGTTGAAACGGCTTCCCTTGAGACAGGTTTCCTGGAACACTTCACCAGTGTCTCTGGAAACTCTCACTACCTTTTCAAGATCTCCATTGTGTTGAAACCACTGCCTGCGACGGCACCACCGGAGAGCAGTCATATGCCAGCGTGCATCGTTGACCAACAGTATGCAGGAAGCAAATAAACCAAGCAGGTGCAAGACCTTCAGGACTGAAACAGCCACTCCATTCTGAAAAAGAGGAAACAGTCTAGATGTCTTGACTCCTCTGTAAAGGGAAAAGTTACAGTAGTGTCCAGTAATACCCCTATAAACAGGTTGCATCAGGTGAGATTTGGGTACGTTTATCAAAACCCCAATTCGAAAAACAGTTGTGTTGCTATCTGCAAATGATGCAGCACCGTCTCTGGCGACTTTGCTTTGAGCAGCCAGTCATCCAGATTGGGAAAAACAGGGATCCCCGAACTTCTGAGTTGAGCTGCCATCATGTTTGTGAAGACCCGATGTGCAGAAGTAAGGCCGAACGGAAGGACCGCAAACTGGTAATGTTGAGACCCCACCGTAAAACGGAGATACTTCCGTTGTGACTTCAGGTTGGGATTGTGAAAATACGCATCCTGTAAATCGATCAACACCATCCTGTCTTCCTTCTCCAGCGCAAGAAAAACCTGAGCCAGGATAAACATTTTGAATTTCTCCTGTTTGAGGTAAAAATGTCAAAACCCTGAGGTTGAGGATAGTCAGTAAACGACCGTCCATCTTGGGTATCAGGAAGTACCAAGAGTAGCATTCCCTGACCTCTTTCCTGCTCTGGAACCACCTCGACTGCACCCTTTTGCAGCACTAACAGGACCCCCTGATGGAGAAGCAGAAGATGCTCTTCCGAGCAAAAGTCCTGTCGGGAAGGGAAAGGAGGGAGGAAGGGCATACCCATTCTCTACAATGTTCAAAACCCAGGGATTTGTAGTAACAGATCTCTAGTGCTGTAGAAAATGTGGGAGCAAGAAGAGGAACAAGCCTGTTCGGAACCAGACGGCGCTGGGGATGAACCATCTAGAGGAGCTCGTCCCTCCACAGACTACAACGGCTTCGAAAATCTTGTCGCCGGAAGAGGCTAACTCCCTGGAGCCAAAGGCATGAGCAGTGCCAGACGAAAATGAGGTGGCAAACTTCCCAGGGAATATGCCAAAGGACCCATGGGGACAACAGGTGCACCAGTAGGGTTTGCTGCTCTGGCAAGCAAGCCAAACATTGCATTTAAAAAATACAACGGATCCAAATCAGGAGCCAGGAAAAGCAGGATATGTCTGATCCAGTACCACAGGCTCTGGAGCCGTTCAGGGAGGCACTGAATTTGGCTCCAGTTGCGGCGCTGAAGACCCCGGAGCCAGAGGTGGACTAGTTGATTTCAGCGGAGGCGTTGAATTTCTCGGAGCGGTGGTCACTGCCCTCAGAGACGGTGCCGGAGTCACCCCCAGTGAATAAGGCGGATAGATCACATCACAGCAATGAAGTCTGGGACTCTGGGATATCAACTTCAAAGTCGCATCCTTTCATAAGCAGCGCTGAGAACCATGGCGCCGCTACTTCTTATGTTTCTTCGAAGACCTTGAAGTGTGTGGAGTCAGCGATTTCTAGAGGGTCCTTGACCTCTTCTGCTTTTTGGCCTTGGCCATAATTTGGCCTCCCCCTCCTTCAGTGCTTTTGGATTAATGTGTTTGCACGAAGTGCATGTCCCAAAGTCGTGGTCCGACGATAGAAATCATAAACAACTTTCATGGGGGTCAGTGATGGGCATCTGGACCCCACATTCTCTGCATGGCTTGAAACCAGATTTCCTTAGAGTAGTCATCTTCGACGGTTACAAAGTCGCGACAACAGCAACAAAGAAACTCCCAGAAATGGACAGCCTGGGAAAAACCATTAAGCCTTAAAGGCGCGGGAAAAAGGGAACCGACGTCAGCATGCAGACGCGATCTTATGGCTCCGAAGAGGTCATGAGGAGTCGGGTGCGGAGCCGTTCCATTAGGACATCCTCGTCGACATGGGTAAGAGGAGGAGAAAAGTTTCTGTAGAATTATGCGGAATTGGAGCAATTCAAAAGGTGAGGAATCCACAGACATGTATCCATCCGAAATAAGATTTACTTGATATTTAGTAGGTTATATTTGAAGTCACAAAGGTTCAATTGCTTATGAAAGACTGCAAGCTTATACTGCAGAAAATTATATTCACAAAATGTCAAATTAAAACAGCAGAAAGTTGTCATGTTTACTCAATCTGCAGCTGCATTTTACCAATCTCAGTATCAAAAACTGCAATTCGAAATAAGAACTCACCTAATATGGACACCTTGCTTAGAAATTCCTCATACATTTTTCTCTTTCTCAGTGTGCTTCCCTGAAATAAAAAAAACAACATAAGAGTTTAACACAGAGAGACATGAGGTGTCTTTTCCTATTAGTAATTCAGGCTTGAAATTATGACCAACTGCAGCCTTCCAGTGTCAAGGTTTCGGATTTTAAAACAAAAAATGAAAGTACTATGGATTTTGGATTTTCCTCCTAGCTTTGGATCCCTCTCATGGATGCTGATCCGGTTCTAAAGTAAAATTTTAGGAACGCAAAGGATTCCTTTCGTAATTCACTGTAACTAAAGGCAAGATCTAACAAGACCTGGCCACTTTTCATCATTACAACAGACAAAAAGTATATTCCACTACACAGCCTGGCATTTTCTATGGATGTCAATGGTTATGAGCTTTGGATCACATTACATTCTGGATTCTACTCAACAGTAGCTAATGTGTGGGTTTTAACCATATTACCAGTTGCAAGCGTGAGAAAACTAGATGTCCACCATCCCCATTATTGTTCATTACTTTTAGGACATCACCTACCCAATCTAAGAAATAATGAGCTACTATACCTCATTTTCTTCCCGCAATTGGAAGGTGAAGCTTAAATTAGAGGCTGATAACTTTCTTACTGTCTTGCATTTTGTAACGGACAAACTATGATTCCCCTCTACAACCTAAGCAGTTACCTCTCCTTATTAAGACACAAGGGCTCAACCCCAAGAGGGCGCTCACTCCCTTTCATGGAAAATGGGGTAGGTCTTGACTACACAATGCTTAATCTATAAAAGTAAAGGAACAAACACTTCAGGCTAGTCCTCCTAGCAGGTAAAGACAAACTACAATCCCCTCTACAACCTACGCAGCTTCCTTTCACCGTTTCAAGGCACGGTCTTCCATATCATAACTACAAGCTAGAACTACTGTTTCCCCCCCCCCCCCCCCACACACACACCTTACATATCTTTTTTATAATATATTTACATCTCCTGTTATCCTTGGTGGTGCTATGATAACTGGAAGAATCTCTCATTTGGTCCATTATTAACCCCCTAATCCGGTTGCCTGTGGTATTGGAAATTGCTCAGCAGTAGTGGGACTAATATGGTACAATGTCCCCTGTTATCCAGGTGCCCTTATATTAGTCCCATGTAAAACATTGTTAGTCATTATTGGCAGTTATAATCATGGCCTGACTTGAATCCTCCCATTCAGTCGTTTTTCAATCTGTTGGCACAAACATGGATACCAACGCTCCTACAGCACCTGACACTACAATGGAGCAGGTAGGCTGCAAATCCTTTAGACTTCTATACCCTCCTGATATAACTAAAAATGCATCAAAGATCCTAAAACACAGATTTCTCAAATCTAACCCAGAAACGCTAATTTCTGACCCTTCTGCTCATAAAAGGAGCTATAAATAAGTGACCTTTTTTCTACACTAAAAGAAGAGCACAATGGAGAAAAGCTCTGCTCTCAACTCTGGATCTCTACATCCAAGAAAATCACACATGGGCTCAAACTTTCGACAGCCCCCTCACTCATGCAGAGCTGAGGCAACCATCTCATACAATTACGAGAACATCCTCATCGAAATCTAGAAATTTTTGATGAAACATTTCATATAAAAAAAAAATTCTATAATAATGAACATGCCCCCTCACAAGGCTACCTTGACTCTTTAGACTTCCCTCAGGAACCCATAGTAATTTCCCCACATAACCTAGCTGCATTAAGTACTTAACCCGCCTCCCCCTCTTGGCTTCCTCATAGGATGCAATTCACACAACACCAACTCTCCACCTACTTCTGAGGAAAAGGAGTCCCTATCCATGAAATACCAAACCAGGCTACCCCCTTACTACCCCACTAAAGCAGCGAACACAGATACACATCCAAGGAAATAACCATATCACCTCAACTATCCCCTTAACGGCTAAACACAACCTCATGGATACTTCAAATACACTCAAGCCACTCCCTCTGGCACAAACTATGCCACCCACGATGCTCGATAACCCACTTTCAAACAAGATCACACAACATAAGACACATGTGCTCATACCTGACAAACTCATCAGCTCTCCACCTACCTTCCTCACCCCCAATCCCATAGACACCTCGATCTGCACCCTGCAGGTTCTACCAGGACTCTAACACAACTGTTTCTAACACTCCCCCTTTTCTAGGTCTTTGGACCCAAACCTCAATTTCTTGTTCACATACCTTACTAGAATCCAAACTGGATTTACAACTACTTAAGGCAGCCCTACAAAATCTAATCAGCATCACATCAGAGATGGCAAGCAGATGGAACTACTAAACTCCTGTGATGAATAGCCACAATCAGGCTCTAGATACTAAATATCGCCCTACACCACCGTCACACACCACACCCATCTGGACCCCAAACCTCTTAGCATCTACCTACCTATCTTGGAGAACGATACCCTACCCAAACACCTACACTCTGCCTATAAGACTCAAAGACTCTCTCCGATGGAGATATTCACACCACCTCCTCTCATTTGATTCAACAGATTCCAATTACAGAGCAGATTAGGACCAAATAAAAATAATTCTTACAAACCCACACAGAGAACCCAGGCTCAATCACCGAACCGTCAACAAGTCAAACCTTAAGCAAGCGTCTATCGCTCAGATAACTGCAAAGGACACCAAACCACACCTCAAATGCATGCTACTCATTTGCAGATCTGCAGTTAAACATGCAGCAGGCATCTTTGCACACGACCTGGACCTGTTACTCCTTACCGAAACCTGACTTAATAACTCCTCCACAACTACCCTGGACTTACTTGTTTCAACCAACCACAAACTCATAAGATTAGATAGACCCAGCAGACCCAACAACCTCTCAGTATAACAGTCACACAACATTGCCCTAGCCTCATGTGAATACTTATGCGTTGATATTCTGAAGAACAGTCCAGTGTGCAAACTGCACACATCTACCCCCCACCAGGAGAGAACACCACATTCATAGAACAGATAACGGAAACTCTCTACCAATGCAGGACAACACTGCACCCAGATATACCTCCAAGATTTCAACCTCCACTGGAATGACCGGAATGACCCAGCAGTCAACAGCCTTAAATCGTTCCTAGCTGACCTTAACTTAACTCAATTCTACGGCAGTCCCACCCACAATTTGGGGGTGACCTTGAACCTTATTATTGCCAAGAATAACAACATCCAACTGGAATCCATCATCCCTTGTGACTGGACAGATCACCACTGCATCATTTTCCTCATCACTGAATCCATGAGGACAATAAAGACTCAGCTTAAGAAACACAAACACTGGAAAAGGAGCATGCAAAGTACCAACCTGAGCAACCTGTCATCCCTCAGCAAAATCTGGCCACCTCCATTTGATACGACAGATGTCCATGACCTGACAACACTACAACAACTCAATGCTGAACATTCTAGACGCGATAGCATCCTTACAACTAAAAAGAACACCCACCAAATAATCCAAACCCTGGTTCAATGACAGACTAAATGCAGATTGATATAAACTCCGACTAGCTTTACAATCGTAGAGATTCCCACCCTCCCTCCAACATCTTAAACACTTGAGATCATTGAGGACACTTACAAGCATTTCAGATATTCTAAAGGAAATATCTTTAGAACCCAACTAGATAATGCAAGAAATCTTCCCAGAAATTGTTTGAACTTATCAAGGTACAATCCAATGGGTAGCGCAACCCTGCCTCTACAGGTGCTATCTACAGATAAACTGAGGTTTTTGCCTCCTTCAGGGAAAAAACAAGAAAGATTGAAAGCGACCTGTGGACAGTTAATGAGCACCTCCCTCTCACACCTCATAGCAGCAACCCCCTGCTAGATAACCCCTGCTCACCCCCTTGGTAGCTTGGCACGTGCAGTCAGGCTTATCTTACAGGCAGTGTGTAAAGCATTTGCACATAACCAACAGTAATACAGTGTAAGCACTACAAAAGGACCCCACACCAGTTTAGGAAAATATCCAATTTTTTTTATACTCAAGACAAGACCAAAAAAGATAAAAGTCCACAATACACTACTCAAAAATCTTCAGTTATCAAATTATGCTAGAAAAACATGTTCTTGATGTCGATAGCTCCGTCCGGGGCTATCACGGCGTCGTGAGCATACAAATCCAAACAGTTCTGGCTGACCGCGGCGTGGCGGGCCAGCTACGGTGTCTGGAAGACCTGCAAACAGTACCTTTTAGAAATGCAGGGCGTCGGCAGCCTCTCGTTGAGCATCTAAAAGCAAAGCGCACGCAGGCGTCTGTTCTTGAGGTTGGTGCAGGAGTCGTCGGGGTCCTCGAAGTCACACGCGTTGCAGATCGTACTTCTCTCTGTTAAACTCAGGAGCGCTGGCGTCGGCAGGCATCGGGTGCTGCGGTGCGAAGTGCAGTGCCCTCAGGTCGCAGTGTGAGCAGCAGCTTGCTGGCGGTGTCAGATGGCGTGAGACCAGGGTTGCAGTGCGAAGTGAATGCGGTGCTAGTCGCGGTGCAAGAAGCGGCGTCGCCGTTGCTGAAGCGCTGTCGTCGGCTGACGAACTGGAGTCGATGGCGCCGGCGTCGGTAGGCCAAGGCTGCGGTGCAGGATGAGGGCGGTGCGTCATATAACTTTACGAGCGGTGCCCTCGAACCACGGTGCAAGCTGCGGTGTCGATTTCGGCGTGGAGCAGCGTCGTCGGGGATACCAAGGCATCGTCGTGAAGCGAGGCGGTGCGGAGTGCGGTGCCCACAGGTCGCGGTGCAAGCAGCGGCTCGGTGGCGGCATCAGCAGGTGTCGTCGTGAGACCATGGTAGTGGTGCGGCGTTGCGGCAGTGCCCTCTGCGGTGCCTTCAGGACACACTCGGCAGCGGCATCGTAGACGGCGTGGGGTTGCTTTTTCTTCTGTTGCAGCACAAAACATACAGTCTCTAGTGCTGAGGGCAGAAGAGCTTGAAGTCTTTGCTGTTCCTGAGACTTCTTGAACAGGGGCAAGCTCTACCTTAAGCCCTTGGAGATACTCACAAAAGTAGATTGCAGAAAGTTCAGTCCGGTCCTTTCACTGCCCAAGACAGAAGCAGCCACTGCAGGCTAACACAGCAAAGTGGTAGTTCCTCCTCACAGCTTCTCCAGCTCTTCTTTTTGGCAGTCATCTTGAGCCAAAAGAGTTCTAAAGTTCAGGGGTCTGGGCCCCAAAAGGTATATCCCAAAATCCTTTTATCTCTTAGGCAGAGAGTGACTGTGCCCAGCCACAACCAATTCTGCCTTCTCTGGTGTGACTTCTGGGCAGGAGGTGGAGACGGCATGGTCAGAGGCAGACCACGCCCTTTGAGGTGCAAGGAAATCTCCTCGCCCTTCCCCAATTGCAACCCAGGTCTATTGCCCCTTCCTGACCCACCTAGGCTATCTGGAGCCACTCCTGCTCCCCAGCATTCTATCATCCAAAACCCAGACAGGCAATCCACTTCCAGCAGAAGCACACGGGATGACTGAGCATGAAAATACCTACTTTCTAAAAGCGGTATTTTCAAACACAGAATGTAAAAATCACCTTCACTAAAAGATGCATCTTAAGATTCGGAGTTCAGGCATACTAAACTTTATTTTCCAACCCAATTCCCCGGGGCAGTTATGTTTATAAGATGTTATAAACAAACTCCCCATTCTGTCCTATGGGAAACAGTTAGCCTTGCAATAGCGAAAATGAAATTGGCTGTAATTCGCTATCAGGACATGCCGCACACACCAGGGCATGTCCTACCTTTCACATGCACGGCACTCCACCCGCAGGGGTATCTTGGGCCTAGCTTAGGGGTGGCTGACATGTAAGAAAAGGGAAGTGTGTGCACTGGCCAAGTCGGCATGCCAGTTACAAACTGTGTGCAGACTCCATAATGGCAGGTCTGAGTTACCTTTTCAGGGCTACTCACGTGGGTGGCACAATCAGTGCTGCAGGCCCACTAGTAGCATTTGATTCACAGGCCCTGGCACACTCAAGGCACTTTACTATGGACTAACAAGTATCCCAAATATCCAATCATGGAAACACCAATCCATAACAATTTACCACGGGAGCACATGCACTTTACCACTGATCAGCAGTGAGAAAAGTGTGCAGAAACACTACGCCAGCAAAAAAAAGTCAAAACCGGGAGGTCACAAAGCAAAAACTTAGGGGACACATGCCAAACACATTCAAAACATATGAAGTCAACATTCTCAAAATACTAACAGCAGTAAAACCCTGAAACCACTTTAGCAGCCCAATACCAGCTAAGATAGTTACTGCCGCTCTACTCCAAGATCTGATCCCTAACTGCCTTAAAGCTGGCATTATTTTGAAGAAATCCACAGCAGATCACACTGATCCAAACAATTTCCAGCCAATTTCGTATAGAACGACACGGGCGAAGCTCTTGTAGAAATGTGTATGTGCACAACTGTGTACATTGAATAGTTCAGCCTCCTAGATCAATTCCAAGCCAGCTTCCGCCAGGGCCACATTACTTAATCAGCGCTCACTCATCTAGTTGATGGTGCCCTAATAATATTGGATCTGAACGAATCCTGCCATCTCATCCAACTCTACCTCTCATCAGCCTTCGATATGGTCAAACGCAAGAGCCTCTTAGACCAACTTAAACATAGGATGGGGTCATCAGGGTCCGTTCTTAACTGGTTCACTTCTTTTCTCCACAGTAGAACCCAAAGAATAAAGTTCAATACATCTCTATCCAACCCTACTATGGGTCACACTAGGAGTCCCACAGGATTCCTCACTGTTACTCACGCTCTTTAACCTATTCATGGAACCTTTATTTGATCTGTTGAACTCATCTAACATACACTATCACATGTGCGCTGACAACACCAAACTGTACTAAAAACTCTCTTCCCCCTGAAGAGATTAAGTCTCTCAACACAGCCTTACAAAAAAAAAAAAAAGAAAACTGGCTGAACTGCAGCCATCTCAAACTAAATGCTATCAAAACAGAATTCTGTCAGGACAGGAGGCGAGGATTATGCTATTCTTTCTCCAATTTATCGAATAGCAGCCATTTGAAGTAAAAGCAAAACAAACCACCATTCCCATGAAACATTGAGAATAACACAGTTAAAACAATAGTGTCCATGATAGAGTGCCCCATCCATCTACACCAATCACAGGCCTCCAGGGAGCTGATAGTCCTCTGTTACTTTCCATCCTCCTCTTTCGTCGCTGCCTGCAGCAGATAAGTCTGATATATTTCTTTCTCTCTGATTGTAAATCAATTCTCGTGTGTATTGGGCGTCGCAGCCTTTTGTATATACGCGCTTTGCGCAGCGCTGTGATCTATTTCATTCTGTGACCTTTCTTGATTGTTTTGATTGCTTTAGGGGCAGTTTCCCTCACAGCACAGCTGAGAGCTGTCGCGCGCATCAAGCGTTCAATCGCCGGCGCGTGCCCGCCTCAGGTTTTCCGCTGTTAGGGTCACTTTGGACTTTTATAAGTTTCCCTTCAGTTTGATTGATTATTTTTTCCGCGAGTCAACCGCTACTCGGCTGACTCGCGCCTGGCCGTGGGAGCGTCTTAGCTACCTAGCGGCCATATATGTTGTTGTAGGTTCACGGTGAACTCCTCCCACTGTCAGGGGCGCCTGTGCGCACTGTTCCGCGGCGTGCAAGCTTGGATGTTGTGCATTCCGCGCATTCCAGCATCCAGCTCGCACTGCCATGAGGAGCCTTGTTTCGCATGCCTGCTGACACCCGTTGCCCGGGTTTGTTTATACTGCCATTCGGCAGCATTAAGCTTCCACGCTCCCTGCTGAACGCCCGCGTTGGAAACGGGTCTCTACCTGCCATTAGGCAGTGTGTTTGACTGGTGCTTTTCTGCCCTAAAGGTCAGTACAGTTAGGCCATATAACGCTCTGCGTCTGTCAGTACTGCAGACTAGTCTGCTGGGACCCAGGTTTGGCAGCCCGCCCTTCTATTTTGCACCAGGGCTGTTGGGTCCCGGGCTTTCTGCCCTACTTATTGCGAGCGCTGCCCGCCCCAAATTTAGGCTGACACCCAGTCCCCCTTACTCTGAGGCGCACCCCTCTTCCTAATTTCCCACTTACATGGTATAGTTGCTATCTCCTGGCCCTATGGATACTTACCAGGATGACGTCTACCAGGACGATCAGTGGGAGGTTGATCCCCAAAGCCCCCCCCCCCCACTCACCGCACTCCAGTGGGACGATTATTTTCATGACGCTGTGAATGCTTCTATCCACAAAGCGGTGGAGCAGGCCATGACACCATGACAGGCCTGTGACAAGTTCGCTAGGGCCACCCAGGCCTTACCGACCACCTCTCCTTCAGGCGGACCCCCGCCGATCAGCACTCCCAGTCTGCAAAGCGCGCTAGAGACGTGGGGATGGAGTTCGATGCCTTCGATCGTCTCAAACAGGCATTCCTGGCAAGTACTGCCCCTCCTATGATGCCTCCCGCCCCAGGGGATGACCAAGGGGGCGCCGACTATGCCCCTGGCGCCCTTCCCGCCCCGCACCCGTTTTGGACGTCTAGAGCCTCTGCGCTGATATGTTGAACCCAGACGATATCCTACATCCAAGGTCCTCGGACTGGGCCCCTTCAGACAATGTTGCCCAGTACGTCGCCAGCAGAATTCGGCAGCCACTAGAGGCCACGGGTCGCAACTGCCTGAGGGCGGAGTGCCCTCGTCCCTCTCTCGCAGGGAAAGTGGTGGCCACTTCTGACATTGATCCCCGTATGGCCACATTCCTCCCAAAATTCATCAAAGACGCTAAGAAGGGCATCAACAGGTCTTGGCGCACCTGTCAAGAAAAGCTCCTAGACGCCCTATGCCCGATCACTATAATCCTCGACATGGAGGAGGAGGAAAAAGTGTGGGGTCCTGATCTCTCCGGAGCATCGCTCTTCCTGGGTCCAAAGCGTAGTGGTATTCCTGGCTTGTTTACCGTCACTTCAAGATGGAGGGAATCTATCTTCTTCGCGATAACCTCCGGCCCCACGATTGGATGGCGCGCCTCGACCTCAAAGACGCCTACCTTTCGATCCCTGTCTTCCCGCCACACCGGCTTCTTGATTGACTCCGTAGAGTCTTCTCTCAGCCTCCCATCTCGCAAGATGACGAAGATTTGTCACGAGATTTGAAGAGTCCTCTCGCAGACACTAATCTCCCTCAGGCAGCTGGCCCGTATAGTGGGTCTCCTCTTAGCCTCTATTCAGGCTATCTTTCCGGGTCCGCTCCATTACAGAGACCTTTAATGCCTCTTACTCTCAGAAAGTGTGCCTCTCGCCAGACGCCAAGGAGGAGCTCCAATGGTGGCTCACCAACATGGAGGCCTGAAATGGTTGGACAATCTTTGGTTCTGCGCCAAATACAGTTATAGAATCAGAAGCCAGCAGATCAGGCTGGGGCACGAGGTGTGGCGACTTCACCACGGGAGGTATGTGGTCACCACAAGAACAACGATTACACATCAATTGTTTGGAGCTCTTAGCGGGCTCTTTCGCGATCCAGTATTGGACCAAGGACTCAATCCGATCCTGCGTCCTCCTCAAGATGGACAACATTTCGGCGGTCCGATATATCAACCATCTTGGGGGCACGCGATCGAGAGCCCTCTCGGACCTCGCGGCGAACTTCTGGCAGTACTGCCAGGATCATCAGATCACCGTAACGGCGGAGTATCTTCCCGGTCAGGACAATTAGGTAGCAGACGTCCAATCACGCCATTTTCACGACGTGAGTCTATGGAAGCTGCACCCGGGGGGGTTTGCGGATCTCCGGAGCATTTGGGGTCCTTTTTCAATAGACCTCTGTCTCTCGCCTGGACCATGAACTTCCCAGGTTCTTCAGTTGGAGACCGGATTCCCTTGCAGAGAAGACGGATGCGTTCCTGCAGAACTGGCAGGAGGAAGCAGGCTATGCCTTTCCCCTGTTCACCATGATTACTAGGGTCTCGGCACAGGTTCGTCTCCAGAAGGCGGATGTGGTCCTGATCACGCCGATTTGGAGACTGAAAAGTTTGGTTTCTGGTTCTTCTGGAACTTTCTTGGCATTCTCCAATCCCTCTCCCCCGCTTTCCATCTCTCCTTCTCAATCCGGACCAGGATCCCCACCCATTAATCGCGCAAGGCTCCCTTGCCCTGATGGCGTGGTGGATTACAGGGGACGATGGGCGGTCCCAGGCCTTTCAAGAGCAGCTCGGAAATACATGTCCTAGGCCTGGGCTGACAGTACTGTCAAGCGCTACCCCTCCACCTGGAGAAGGTGATATCGTTGGTGTGTGTGACGGAGTCTCAATCCCGTGGCAGCAGATGTGACCACCATTCTGAACTTTCTGGCGGCTCTAGCAGGAGAGGGCCTGCTTATAGAACAATAAATTCCTTCCATTAGGCCATCTCAGCAGGCCACATCCTGGTGGACGGCTCTCTGGTGGGTGAGCACCCCTTGGACTGCAGTCTTCAAGGTTTTCGGCTCTCTTTACATCCAGAGCCTCTGTATTCACAGCTCTGGGATGTCAACCAGGTATTGAACTTGTTTCTGTCCTGGCAGCCGAATAGATTCCGCTCCAGGAAGGAGCTCTCCGCGAACCTGGCTATGCTTCTTTGCCTGGTCTCTTGCAGATGGGTTTCGGATGTCAGGGCCTTGAACGTGTCACGTAGGATATTCACCTCATCGGGGGTCACCTTCACCATTCACAGGCGCACCAAATGTGGGACAAAATCTATTTCTTATCCTGCGTTCCCAGATTCTCCGAAGCGGTGCGTGGTCTCTTGCCTCAAGGCATATGAGGGGTTGTCGGAGGAGTTTTGCCCTCCAGGAGGACGTCAATTGCTAATTACGCTTAAGAAGCCCCACAAAGCTGTTTCCTCTCCCCCTATCGCCCGTTGGGTCAGATAGGTGATGCAGGAAGCCAGCATAGACTTACGAGCATTTGGGGCTCACTCTACTAGAGGAGCAATGGTCTCCAAAGCATTTACCTGGGAGCTCGTCTGGAAGACATTCTGAATGCAGCAGACTGGTCTTCAGACTCTACCTTTAGGCGGTTTTACTTCAAACCAGTTATTGGCATGGCTCACTTGGGCGTCAGCAAGCTTTAAACAAGCATAATCCTCGCCTCCGGTCCGGACATAAATTGAAAACCTTCCTAGCTACCGTAACGGAAAGTTTCAATTCTATTAAGGACTCGGAGGCGAGGATTATCCCGCCCAGGTTACAAGATCCTTTTGTAACCTGCCCACCCTCGTATCGGGTAAGTAAGCTCTTTGGTTACTCTATGTCTAAGCTAACTGATAAATAACTGTGAACGTACTCGTGATGTTCTTTTTCCCCTACAGGGCTAAACATTAGCCATTGCTGTTGCTTACGTTTGCCTTGTTTTCTACAGGCAACTCTAACTAAATAGTACGATAGAACTCCTGGCAGGGTTTTCTGCAGTTTTGGGGGAGTTTGCAGAATTTTACTGGGGATTCCATGCTATGATAATTTGCCCCAGGTTCTTTAGAATAGCCTGGATTGCAGTGCTTGATTTTATCTATGCTGATAATAGTCCGAAGTACGTTATCCCATAGACACATCAGAAACAAGATCCTCACATTTCAAATATCTACAACAGGAAACTCTACTTAGGTGCACCAGATGGTTTAACCTGCCTTCAATTCAGCTTTTTTTTTTTGAAGAGCTTGTGAATCCTGGGGGAAATTCGACTGGTGTGGTTGGTTTATGGAATAAAATATTGATGAATACAGTCAAGACCATGAGAAGTTGGCATTGAAAGAGCCCAAGGACCGGAGGGCTTAGATTTGCTTGCGGGGTTCCCATTCTCTTTTGGAAAATTATCAGCCTGGTTAGCATGCAAATTTGATGAAACAACAATGTGATGGATGTAATGCTTTAACTAATTTCAGCCACTGGCAATCGCTCAGGCCGCATCTCAACCCATCATTTTTCACCCACCATGCCACCTCAGTTTGGACCCGGCCATAGCCAAATCGGTCTTGACCTTGCTCTTCCTGGCTGGGCAGCCCTAACTGCCAAGCCAGATCCTCCCTAAACCGAAACACAAGCAACCTAGGACCGGTTTCACAAAAGTTCATCAGCCAGGTCAGTTTGGTTGCAGTGGCACAGTGACCCCAGGATCCACTTCTGGGCATACCCAGCACCCTTAGGAACCAAATGATTTGCTTGTAATTAGGTTCAGGGAGAACCTGACCTGGCAGTTTGGGATGGAATATTGCCATTCGAGCAGGGTCAAGGCTGATTTGCATATGGCTGGGTCCAAACTGAGGTGGTAAGGTGGGCAATAAATGATTGATTTGGATGCGGCCCAAGCGATCGCCAGTGCCTGAGATCAAGTCAAGCATTCAAACCATTGGGGAGCGCGGGTAAGCTTATGGCAAGAAGGCCGCACTCTAGTGCAGATCTGCTGGCCGAGAGATCATAATCCAACATATATCCTGCAATCCGTTGGTGTTGGCTAATGTAAAAGTGGTGGACCTGTTGCTGGTGAAGGGAGACTCACGAGGAATGCAAAATCGAGCATATAAAGCTGCAGGGTCCGCAGGAACACGAGGGAACAGATCGTGCCGAGGGGCCGCATCGGTCAAGATGGCTGCAGCTGGTTCTGTTTAGTGGACATCCCGAGCCTCCTGATCAGGACCCCGGAGGCAAAAAGGTGCAGTTGCACATCTCAGAGGACCAGCAACGAATGCGGAGCATTGGCGATAATGGGTGCTCATCGGAAGACGGTGAGAAAAAGGAAAATCCAGCTTCCTGTGCCCTTGACCCCATGACAGGAGGAGGGCGGGCGAGCGCTGCATCAGTAGACCGGGGACGCGGCCCAGGCCTGCATTGACGGAAGAAGCGCTGCCTCCATTCATGATGCCCCCTAGTATGCCCAGGGAACGGTCTGGGCAGTAGGATGCACCTGTATAATCCGCGGAGGCTGTCGGCTGTAGGGGAGGGTGGGCAACAGGGCCGGCCAACAAACCCACTGACTGACAGGAGACGCGGGGAGACCGGGTGGGGACAGTCAGAAGCCAGTAGGAGGGCAGCTCCCCCGGACCACCACTTTTGGTTGGGTTGTGCTCTCGGAGACCCAGGCCCCTGACGATGAGCTACGGATTATCAAGTGCTGCTGTGGGCTCCCGTTGGCTGCGCTGGCGGATGGGCGCTGCAGCGGACATTCCTGAGCAAGGTCCGGGACCTGGAGCAGATCGGCAGGAGCTGGCAACGGCCTGCAGGCCAAAGCAGGAGCAGCAGAAAAACTGAAGTGTTTGGGAGGAGTGGAAAGAGGGCCTGGACGTGGGTGACCGCCTGACTCCTGCAGACATTTTAACAGGACCCCACCGAACAGGTTGAGGGACTGAGTCATCCTTGAAAAAAAGTGCCCAACCTGAAAATTGGTATTAGGACATAGGAAGAGCAGCCCGATGCTGTGCAGAACAGTGTAAAGGTAAAGGAGAAGCAGTGGCATACTCATTGAATCTGACAGAGGGCTGAGGAAAGACTGAGATTGGACGTTATCCTTTGGTATTAAGACTGGCCGAGCCCTGAAGCAGTGCCTTGCAGGTCATTATTCAGTTGGGCAGCTCAGCAATAGAGAATCCCTGCCGTTGGTGTACAGGAAGGGTGCGCCGCGGACAGGTGGAACTTCCTACCCTTAGGAAGCACAGCCACATCAATGGCCTCACTGGGGAAAGAAGACCATGCTCAGTCAAAGCTCCCCTTTGAACTCAGAAAAACCAGGAGGCGGTGGAACCAGAGCTGGACACAGACCACCTCAGTCAGGGTGCCGGAACACTGGAAAACACCCACCTCGAGATGTAGCAGAGTTTGCAGTTAATTGACAGGAAAATAGATCAATTAAACCTGCATATGGACCATCTAGCCACCACGTTGGAACAACATGCAACCAGACTTACACAAGCAGAGCAAAGAATCTCCAACACTGAGGATACTGTGCAGTCTCTTAATGGTAAAAGACTGAATATGGAAAAAGTACTAGAGATAACTACAGCAAAAAAAACAAATATTTGGAAGGCCGATCCCGGTGGAATAATCTGCGCATAGCTGGAATCCCAGAATCGACCGACACAGGCAAAGTAGAACTGTACGTGGAAAACATGCTCACCGAGATCTTTAGATTGGATGCTTTGTCTCATATCCTGGTAGTCGAGAGAGCACGCAGGTCCCTGGCTCCACAACCCCTGCCGGGAACCTCTTGGGTGTCAATGAATATTTTTGACTGACTAGAGAGAGTAAAAAATACTCTTTGGAAGAAGGTGGTTGGAATTGGTTAAATGCCACCAAAACGCATAGACTGATATAATTTGAAGAACATACAGGCACAGTAGATGAGATATACAAATCATGTGGCTTTATTGGTTGTTTGTACAAATTAGCTGATGAATTTATAACAAAGTGTATTGTCTTGTGTGTTCTCTCTCACCTTTTTTTAAGGTGTGAACTTTTTGTAGAGTATCAATTTTTCCATTAGTCATTGTTAAATTGTCTTTATGCATTTTTAATAGATTGACATTGGAATTGTTTATAAAAGTACACCTACTTTTGTGAAAAATATTTTTGTATATGATTAATGATCTTGTGGCACTATATATTCCTGTGGGTGGGTCCATATGTATGTAAATGTGAGCAAGTAGTGACCAGTGAAGAGTGAAGTGATTGGGATACATGAGTGGATGAGGAAAGGCCGGAAGCCAAAGGGAATACTTGCAGATTTGATAATCTATTATGGAGCCCTGTCCCTTTGGTCATTCCGGCCTCTCGAACAATTTTTTCTACTTCTTACTTGTACAACAGTTTGCAGCTGTTATGGTTTGTTGGGAGGTCTTTCGCATGGTTGGGATGCTGAAGTGGGTGAGGGGTGGGATGAGGGTTCTGTTAAAAATCTTTTTACAGCTCTATACTATGCAACAAGACAGGTGGCCTCATGGGCATGTCATAGACTGTATTGGTGTACCTACAGAGGGAATGACTAGATTCCAATAGGTAGGCACTATCACTATGCTAACATGGAATGTGTGGGGATTGAACAACCCCCGCAAGACGTGCCAGGTGCTAGCATATTTGGACAAGCACAACGTGCAGATTGTGCTTCTTCAGGGCGCGCAGATGAGGAAGGTTGATTTGTCATGGTGCAGGGCTCACTAGGTGGGCTCTCTTGTCCTCTGTCGTCCAGAGTGCTAAAAGAAGGGATGGAGGATTTCAATATGATGGATGCATGGAGGATACCTCACCCTGAAGGCAAGTTTATTTTGTCTGCACATGCCATGTGGTCTTGACTGGATTGGATAACTGGGGTGATTAGCACTTGGGTGACAGACGTACAACATCTCCCGAGAACTCTGTCGGAGCACAAGCAGGTCAACCTAGTGATTGTAGTGCCTAAATATAGTTCCCCCCATTTACATGGAGGTTCAAAGCCACTGCTTGACTAAATCCAGTATACAGGGAAACAATAAGACAAGCCATTCTCTAGTACTTTGCTATAAATCAGAAATCGGTATCAGGAGCAGACACCTTATGGGAAGCCTTCAAGTCAACAATAAGACCTGTATAGGTACTAATGCTGGGATACTAAAAGATTCAAATAGAGAAGGACAGATTAGAAAACAACATCAGGTAACTAGAGCGGGAATACAAGCAGAAACCCAGCGATATCACCTCAGCAACCATTAAAGATCTCTTCACTAGCTATCAGGACTTTGCAGAGAGGGAATTGAAATGTCTCTCAAGTAGATATGTGGCGCTATCATATGGGGAAGGAGAGAGACCAGGAAGGATACTGGCAGCTAAACTGAAACCGGGCGGAGGTCAGACACAGGTGATAAAAATAAGACGATAACGGGAGGACCATTATGACACCGGGCATTCTGAGAGAATTTGCGGACTTCTATAGAACTCTATATTCCTCATGTGCAACATCCAGTCCTGGTGAAATCAATAAATATTGTGAGGATATTGCTCTTGCTTGGCTGTCGGTAGGGCAGCGAGAATATCTATCACGACCAAAGAGGTTGAAGATGCGCAAGGCGCTATTTGGACATTACCAAATGGAAAAAGCCATAGGCCTGGATAGGCTAACCTGCGAATTCTATAAAGAATGTAGATTTGGTTGCTCCTCATCTCTACACAATGTATATAGAAACAGAACTGTCCAGATTTGTCCCAATACTATCCACTGCTCATAACCTCCGTATTATATTTGCACTCCAACATCAACTGAACCTGGAGCTGGAGGCTGCAGCGGTATTACTTGATGCCGCCAAAGCCTTCAACTGCTTAGAGTGTGGATACATATTTACAATACTTGAATGCATCAACATACCTGATGTGTTTGTCAGATGGGTTAAACTACAAGGATTCAATGGCGATGGTTTGCATCAATGGACACACGTCATCAGTAGTACATATATACCGAGGCACAAGGCAGGGGTGCGCCCACTCTCCATCGCACTGGAACCGCTGGCATGCACTGTGTGTCAACAGCATGCGGATGCAGCGCTCAAATATCAACATCGTCCAATAGGTGTGTGACTGTATGCCAATGACCTGGTGCTCTATGTGAGACATTAAGCTGTACACCTGCCGCCAATGCTCCGAGAATACATACGGTTTGAGAGGCATTCTGGCATGTATAAACTGGGATGAATAACACATTATCACCCTGACACTGTGCACCAAACCCCACCGCTTGGAATATCCACTAAAGTGGTGCGCTGTCCCGGTAAAGTACCTGGGAATGTGGCTACGTAGCAAACCCAAGAGGGTGATCAAGGAGAAATTTGGTCCTGCAATATGAAAATTGGAGTGATAGGTGAATAAGGATGACACTGTCTTTAGCAGATAGAATGGCTATAATGAAAATAGTAATACTACCTAGATTTCTGTACCTATTCAATTACGAACTCAGTTAATAAGGCTGACGTGGGTGGGTAAGCAGCTCGTATAGCACGTCAAACAATGACACTGTTGTATGAACTGGGTGGCTTTGGCGCAACAAATCTATATTTATATTATCTAGTTGCACAGGCGCAGTACGCACATTACTGGTATCAACCTCTTAGCTTCTCACCTCATCTGGAGGTTGAGGCAGAAGATGCACACCCCATACTCTTACGACACATTCTTCCCCATATCTCATGGTCTGACAAACACTATTAATTAAGACTGTTTGATTCTCAATGCAGAAAGGGCGGGTAAATGGAATTAAGACACTTGGCATGAACCAAGCAAGTGCTTTTGCTTGGCGCAATTCAGTTCTGTAATTTGAGGAACTAGCAGTTAAAAATGTTCCGGGCATGAAGAAGTTAAATTATATTGAATTCTGGACCATTCATTTGGGAACTCTGGTCTGCGGAACCGCCAGGGGCTCAAAAATTTACTGAAACTTGATGGCTTTTATACCAAACAGCCATTTATTTATTTTCAGAACAATCTGTTGCCGCTGCCATTACAGGACTGAGTAGTGGTGGTGGTGCACAGCTTTGCCATTATAAGGGTTACAAGACTTAAGCGGCATGGAGGACGAAATTACACGTCAAAGTTATCTAAATTAAGCAGCAAAAAAAGCAAGTTACGCAGCACATTCTTCAGCAATATTTTTCATCCATTTGATCTAGTAACATTTTTGGTGAAATCTTTAATTTTGTAAGGTATGTGACAAATTATAGGGTAAATATAGTAAATCTATAGTTATGTGGTGAACAAAAAATGCAAGCACAGAATCGCATAAATATCCTGATCTGAACTATTGCCTATTTTTCACGAACAATTTCTTCAAGAAAATGAAACAAAATCTAAACATTCTAATTCCAAATCAGTGACACTGGTCAGCTGATGTTTAAAGAAAACAGCTTTTTCAAGCTAACTACTACAAATTAACATGCATCACAAAATAAAATATCCAATGGCAATATTGGACCATATCGCACATTACCAATCTCTGGGTTCTGGAGACATTTACACATCATTCCACTTTCGATCTCGTGGTTTATGGTTTTACCAGAACATATTGGACCAGATTACAGGTGCGAGTTACTTATCCAGACTCCCTAGATGCATTTTCTTGTGAACAGCACCCAAGGGGAACAAAACAAGTATCACATGTACTTGACATTGGGCACCATGAAAAAGCAGTAAAAGGGAACTCCACTGGGAAAGATGATCTCACACCTTAACACTCAAACAGATCCTTTCTTCAATAGTCAATCAGATCCTTCCTTCATATACTGTAAAATGTCCACTCCTTAAACAGGTACCACCAAGATTTAAAAGGTTACATAAGGTTTAAATATCATATATTCAGGTGTCCACAATTACAACTCACCAACTGAAGATGTATAAAAAAAGGAACGCGTTACTTACCTGTAACTGCGGTTATCCAATATTGGTATCTTTCATAGATTCACATGCCTGAATCATTCCCCATCGTCGGGATGGGAGTCCCCGGTAAATAAACAAAGCAATGTCTCAGTAGACCTATAGAGTAATAGGCCCAAAAGGCCTTACCTTCGTAACATATCCACGTCCTTATGTAAAAAAGGACCAAACTTTGGAGAGTAGCCAATCAACTAGTACCACCCTCTAGAACCTTCCTGGAAGGAGCTCTAGTCCCTCAGATTTTCGTAAGCACCGTGCTAAGTAGTTGTATCACTGAGAGATCCAAGAGAGCCCTTCCAGGGGAGGTGGGTGGGTTGCATGTGAATCTATGAGAGATACCAATACTGGGTAACCGCAGTTCCAAGTAAGTAACGCGTTCCTTATCCAGTATTAGGGTATCTTTCATAGATTCATATGCCTGAATCAGAATAGTAAGCAATGAAGGAATATGCTACTTACCAGTATGCATCTGTTCTTGGCATGTAGAGCTGCAGATCTGTACACTTTTGCATAGATCGCCATCTGGTGTTGGGCCCGGATGTTTGCAGTTTGTTTTTCTTCTTGGACAGTCTTTGGAAGTCACAAGTTCGGTGACTCCTCCTTCGGTCCGTACTGCGCATGGGCTTCGGCTCCATCCTCAAGATTGTTTTTCGCCAGCAGGGAAATGATGGAGCGTAGTGATAACAGTAAGAAACCCAGGTGTGTTGTATCTAAATAAGATAGACTGGAACGGATACAGGTAGCCGGGGAGGCGGGTGGGCGAGTACAGATCTGCAGCTCTACATGCCAAGAACAGATGCATACTGGTAAGTAGCATATTCCGTTCGAGGCATATGAGCTGCAGATTGTACACTTTTGCATAGATTATATAGCAGTACCCAGCCCTAGCGGCGACCACCGGTATCTGTTGCAGCGGTTTGAAATAGTGTCTTTAGTACAGCCTGGCCCACACTAGCTTGTTGCTTGGAATGCACGTCTACACAGTAATGTTTTGTGAAGGCGTTCGGAGTTGACCATGTGGCTGCCTTGCAGATGTTATCTAAGGGTATGTTCCCTAGAAAAGCCATAGAAGCCCCTATCTTTCTTGTAGAGTGGGCTTTAGGTGGAACAGATAATGCTTTTTGCTTTGTGATAGCAAATTTGTATGCACTTAACAATCCACCTAGCTATCCCTGATTTAGAGATGGGGTTACCTTTATGCGGTGGAGAGAAGGAGACAAACAATTGTTTGGTCTTCCTGAAAGGTTGCGTTCTTTGTATGTAGTACAACAAAGCCCTTTTTACATCAAGTGTATGTAGAGCCCTTTCCGCAACAGATTGAGGTTGCGAGAAAAAAAAACGGTAATTCCACCGATTGATTAAGATGGAAGGGGGAAATGACCTTGGGCAGAAATGTTGGGTTTGTACGAAGTATCACCTTGCTGTGATGTATCTGCAAAAAGGGTTCTTGTATAGTGAACGCTTGTATTTCACTAACCCTTCTAAGGGAAGTGATAGCAATGAGGAAAGCTGTTTTCCAGGTGAGGAATTGTAGCTCACATTTATGCATTGTTTCGAAAGGCGGACCCATTAGCCGTGTAAGAACTACGTTTAGATTCCATACAGGGGAAGGTGGTGCCCTGGGTGGAATTACTCGTTTTAGGCCTTCCATAAAGGCTTTAATAGCGGGCACTCTGAACAGTGATAGATGCTGTCTGTTTTGTAGGTAAGCAGCAATTGCTGCGAGGTGTAGACGTATGGATGAATATGCCAGGTTACACCTTTGAAGATGGAGCAGATAGCATATGATGTGCTGTATGGATGCATCTAAAGGGTTGATTGTATTGTTACGGCAGTAAACAACAAATCTCTTCCACTTTGCGGCATAGCATGCTCGAGTGGTAGGACGTCTGGCTTCCTTGATAATGTTCATGCAATCAGGGGGAAGGTTAAGGTATCCAAATTCTAAGATTTCAGGAGCCAGATCGCAAGGTTGAGCTGAGCTGGGTCCGGGTGCCTGATTTCTCCATGGTTCTGTGTTAGGAGGCATGGGGACAGGTGCAGTTTTTGATGTGGTACTACCGATAGATGTAGCAGTGTGGTGTACCACGGCTGCCTGGCCCATGTTGGAGCTACCAGAATGAGTGTGAGGGAGTGCTGCTGTAGCTTCCTTACCACTAACGGAATTAGCGGGAGAGGTGGAAAGGCGTACGCAAATTTGCCTGACCAGTTCATCCATATCGCATTGCCTTTGGACAATGGGTGTGGGTATCTGGCGGCGAAGCTTGGGCATTTTTTGTTTGTGGGTGGCGAAGAGGTCTATCTGAGGATGCCCCCACTTGTGGAAGAATGGGCGAAGAACTTGTGGATGCCGTTCCCATTCGTGCATTTGCTGCGTTTGTCTGCTGAGCAGATCCGCCATGGTGTTTTGTATGCCTGGGACGTGCTGTGCCAGGAGAAAGATTTTTTGTGGAATTGCCCATCTCCATATGCTCTGTGCTAAGCGGGAGAGCTGGGGAGAGTGTGTCCCCCCCCTGTTTTTGAATATTATACATCGCAGTCATATTGTCTGTGCGAATGAGGACTGCTTTGGCTGAAATTTGTTTCTGAAAGGATTTCAGGGCTAGAAAGATCGCCAATAACTCCAGATGGTTGATGTGGAGTACTTTTTGCTGTGGCGTCCATAGACCTTGCACTGTGAGGTGTAGAAGGTGCGCTCCCCAGCCGGAGAGCGATGCGTCCGTCGTTAGAACCACCTGAGGAACCGGGTCCAGGAACGGCCGCCCTTTGGAAAGGTTTGTGGTGTTCCACCACTGCAGAGAGTGATGGGTGCGGCCGTCCACCAACACCAGATCCGTCAGCTGTCCCTGGGCCTGGTTCCACTGCCGTGCTAGGCACTCTTGGATTGGACGCATGTGGAGTCTTGCATGGGGCACTATGAAGATGCAAGATGCCATCATCCCTATTAGCTTCATAAACACTCGTGCTGGGAGAGAGTGTTGAAGAGTGAATGTTTGGCGCAAGGCTTGTATGCTTGCGATTCTGGCTGAATTGGGATAGTCTATAGCCTTGGAGGTGTCTATAGTGGCCCCGAGATGTTGCTTTGTGCGAGATGGTATGAGGTGGGACTTCTGATGGTTCACCGTGAAGCCTAGCCGGTGGAGCAGTTGGATGGTGCTGTTTGTATGTTGCACACATTGGCCGTAGGACGCGGCTTTTATGAGCCAGTCGTCCAAGTAAGGGAAGACGTGAATGTGTTGCCGTCTGAGGTGAGCTGCTACTACCGCTAGGCATTTGGTAAACACCCATGGTGCGGTTGTGACCCCGAAGGGGAGAACCTTGAATTGGTAATGCTGACCGTCCACCACAAACCTGAGGTACTTCCTGTGAGAAGGGTGTATTGGAATATGAAAGTATGCGTCTTTCAAGTACAGTGTAGTGAGAAAGTCTCCCTGACACAGGAGAGGGAGAACTTGGAGGGTGACCATATGGAAATGGTCCGAATGTATGTACGCATTTAGAGGCCGGAGGTCTAGAATGGGCCGTAGGGTCTCGTCTCTCTTTGGGATTAGAAAATACAGAGAGTAGACCCCTAGATTTTGCTGATTGAGGGTGACCTGCTCTATAGCTTGTTTTTGGAGGAGGGAGATTACCTCCTGTTTGAGTAGTATGGTGTGTTCTTGTGACATTGTACGGTGCCTGGGTGGAATATTGGGTGGGGTAGATGTTAGTTCGAGACAGTAGCCTGACTGAACAATTCGTGTCACCCATTTGTCTGATGTTATGGTCTCCCAGGTCTGAAGAAAATGTTGTAGCCTGCCCCCGACTGGAGTGGAATGGTCTGGGGGAAGCGGGTGAAAGTCATTGGGCGGGTGGTGTGGCAGAACTGGTGTTGTTGGTTTTGCCCCTGCCTTTATTATTGTTTCCCCTATAACCACCTCTCTGATAGCCCTTTGAGAAGGTATTCTGAGGAGGGGACTTGTAGGAAGTAGAGGCGTTCTCGGCAGAGTAACCTCTGCCTGTGCCCCAAAAGGAGGAACAACGAAATGAACGTCTAGGGGTATGGGATTGTAATGCCCCCATAGACTTTGCCTTATCCGTGTCCTTTTTCATTTTCTGCAATGCTTCGTCCACCTTTGGACCAAATAGGTGTTGTTGGTCAAAGGGGTGATTTAATATAGATGCCTGGACTTCTGTCTTAAACCCTGAGATTCTGAGCCAGGCATGACGACGAAGCAAAACACTGGTGTTTATCGCTCTGGAAGCTGCGTCTGCTGCGTCGAGGGCACATTTAATTGAGGTATTGGTGATGAGCTTTCCCTCCTGTATTAGCTCCTGAGCCCTGTGTTTATGTTTGTCTGGGAGGTGTTGCATGATAGCCTCCAGTTCATCGTAATGTGCTCTATCATAACGTGCAAGCAGAGCTTGTGTGTTGGCAATGCACCACATATTTGCGGCCTGCAAGGCAGTGCGTTTACCAGACGCATCTAAGAGCTTTGACTCCTTATCTGGAGGGGGAGCCTCCCCTGAGGATTGAGAGTTAGACCGCTTCCTAGATGTGGATACCACCAAAGAGTCCAAGGGAGCAGGTCCTTTAATATATGCAGGATCTGTGGGGGCTGCTTTATTTTTCTCTATCCTGGGGTTTAGTACCCTAGCTCTGACTGGGTCCTTGAACACCTCTGCAGCATGTTTGGTTACCCCTTTTAGCATAGGCAATATTGCTGAGGCCTCATCTTGTAAATCAAAAGTGTCCAGCAGAAAATCGTCCTCAACTGGCTCGCTATGTAATTCTACCCCATGGTAGTGTGCCGCCCGCTGTATTAAGTGGTGGAACCCCAGGGAGTCCTCTGGAGGAGACGGCCTGGATGGATAAATGTCATCCTGAGGCACATCTGGTACATCGGGGTTGTGGTAATCCTCCCATGGGTCTGGTGTCCCTGGAGGTGTAGGGTCTATTGGGGCGTCTGCCGGGTCATAATCTGGGTCTCCATAATCAGGGTCTGGAGATGGGGTCGGAGAGCGGTGAGGCAAAGGTGGTGGAGATATGGGAGGTGGAGGAGGTGGAGAAAGTGGAGGAGGTGGTGGAGAGGGTACTCTGAAGGGGGATGTGGCAGAGTCCTTCCGTTTTGGCGGTGGAGGAGGATCTGGCTTGTGTAAATGTCTTTTTTTGGAAGACAAAGTTAAATGACCAGTCTTTGGATCCTTTGTTAAAGTTTTTTGATAAGGATCAGGCGTAAATATTTCTTGTGGCACCGAATCATCTGTCGGTGCGGATGTTTTCGGAGCCGAGGGCTTCGATGGTTTCTCCATGCCATGCTTTTTCGGGGTCTCCGATTTCTTCGGTGCCGAGGCGGTCTTCGGCGCCGGAGCGTCGGTGCCGAAGGACTTATGCTTAATCGGCACTGAGAGTGCAGGTTTCGAGATCGAAGACTTCGGAGCCGAACTGGGTGTGGTTTTCTTCGGTGCCGAACGGTGTTTTTCGGCACCAGGAGTAGGCTCGCTCGAGCCCGAGCCGCCGGGAGACTTAGGATGCTTCGACACCGGGCCCGAAGGTGGGGTGATAGAAGCTGTATGTTTGGTTTTCCCTAGGCCAAGAGGCGAAGGTGTAACCTGAGTCTCTTTCGGTGCGGGTAGGGGAGTTGGAGGGGGTAAAGTACTCAAGACCCTCTGCGCCGGTGTTATCTCCTCCAGGTCAGAGTCGTCGGCCTCGGAAGCGCTGACGAGTTCTTCCTCCTGCTCTGTGTGCTGCTGCCCCAAAGCTCCGGTGTCGTCTCCGAAGATGTCGGGTGGAGCCGAAGTCGATGAGTGCGCCATGGTGCGTCGAGCTCTTCGATCCCGGATGGTCTTCTTCGATCGAAAAGACTTGCAGGCGGGGCAGTCTCGAGCCTCGTGTTCTGGAGAGAGGCAGAGGTTACACACCTGATGGAGGTCGGTGTGGGGAAATTTAGACCCACATTTTGGGCACTTTTTGAAGGGAGTCCTTTCCATCGGCCGAGACCGGAGTCGAGGGAGGCCAGTAGGCCGGTGCCAATGTCTGGAATCGAAAAGTGCCGCCGAGAGAGATGAAGAAGATGATTTCTCTTAAGAATCTCGATGGACGAGGATTTTCCGTCGAAGGTCGAACTGGAAAGGTTCGAAGCCGGAGCACGAAGTATCACATCCGAGCCTGATGGCAGAAAAAAAACAATCTGAGGATGGAGCCGAAGCCCATGCGCAGTACGGACCGAAGGAGGAGTCACCGAACTCGTGACTTCCAAAGACTGTCCAAGAAGAAAAACAAACTGCAAACATCCGGGCCCAACACCAGATGGCGATCTATGCAAAAGTGTACAATCTGCAGCTCATATGCCTCGAACAAGCACATTTCGAAAGGTACAGTATATAAATATTCACCAGATAACATATCTATGTGAAAAATAGAAAGTACCAAAAACAATGACATAGCAGAGGCATAAATCACAGTAAAGAAATGTGCGTATAGAAGAAAGGATAGTGGGATGAAAGGAAGGGCACACCTCTAATGAAATAGATGACGGAGCACCGCTTGACCCACTGCAGCGTCTTTCATGAGTTCCGTATCCAGGCAGTAATACTTGGTAAATGTATGCGGCGTCTTCCATGTGGCCGCTCTGCAAATGTCCACAATGGGCACTCCTGCAAACAGTGTCATGGAAGTAGACATTGCCCTCGTGGAATGGGCACGAACTGTGGAGAGCAGGGGACGCCCTGCTTGCTGGTGACAGAAAGTAATGGCTGAAGAGATCCAGCGGGAGATACTTTGCTTGGTGAGTGGTAGACCTTTTCTAGGTCGACTGTACGCCACAAAGAGCTGGTTAGATTTACGAAATGTCTTCGTTCTGTCGATGTAGAACTTTAGGCAGCGCTGAAGATCCAAGGAATGCAGGGTCTTTTCTGCCACTGTTTGCGGACTTGAAAAGAATGAACGCAGCACAATAGGCTCATTAAGATGGAACTGTGAAGGAACTTTAGGGATAAACTTCGGATTTGTACGAAGAATGACCCGGTCATGCTTTAATTGAAGGAAAGGGTCTTGGATTGAGAAAGCCTGGAGTTCCCCCACTTGCCTTGCCAAGGTAAGGGTTAGAAGGAACGCTGTTTTCCAGGAGAGATACTTAAGATCCGCTCTGTGTATTGGCTCAAAAGGGTGTTTCATAAGTTGAGCCAGAACTGTGTTGAGATGCCAAGCAGGAGGTACAGGTTTCACCGGGGGGAATGTTCTAAACAGTCCTTTAAGGAATTGCTTAATGAGCCGATGAGACCACAGAGAAGGACCTGCGGAGGATCTCCTGAAGTGCGATATTGCTGCCAGGTGGACTTTAATGGAGGCATGAGCAAGACCAGATTTTGCCAGATGAAGGTCCGGCAGTATTTGCTCCGGAGCGGAAGAAAGAGGGTGTATTTGGTTTGATTTGCACCAGATACAAAACCTCTTCCATTTTAATGAGTACGTTCTGTTGGTACTATCTGCTCGGGCCCAAGCTAGAACTTGTCTACAGTCCGGAGGAATGTCTAAACTCTGAAACTCTCTGAACTCAGGAGCCAAGCTGATAATTTGAGAGATGCCGGATCCGGATGCTGGACTTGTTGGTTGTTGAGCGTAAGGAGAGATGGAAACGGTTTCAACCTGATCGGCGGTTCCAGGGAAAGAAGGTGAAGCTCTGAACCAATGTTGGCGTGGCCAAGCTGGAGCTATCAAGATGAGTGTGCAAGGCTCCGCTTTCAACTTCCGGAGCACCCTGGGAATCAGGGGAATTGGCGGAAAGGCATATGCAAAGAAGTTGCACCATGCGATCGAAAATGCATTCCCCAGAGACCCTTGCTGGGGATGCCAGCTTGCAAAGTGTTGGCATTTGGCGTTCTGCTGAGTAGCGAAAAGGTCCAGAACAGGGGTGCCCATCGAGCGAATATGCTGCTGAGGATCCACTGATCCAACTCCCATTCGTGACATGCTGCCTGCCGTCTGCTCAAAGAATCCGCCAACATGTTGTGGGTGCCTGGAACATACTCTGCTCGAAGAGAGATGTGACTGAGCAGCCTGTTCCAAATTTTTGCGACTCGTGAGAGAGTGTCAGAGAACGAGTTACACCCTGCTTGTTCAAATAGTGCATTGTCGTGGTGTTGTCGGTCCGGACAAGCACTAGAGAGTTTCTGATTCGTGGAAGGAAAGCCACAAGAGCGAGATACACTGCGCGCAGCTCCAGAAGATTTATGTGAAGTTTCTTCTCGGAAAGGGACCATTTTCCGCTTATCTGCAGTTCTTGAAGGAAAGCTCCCCAGCCCTCTAAAGAGGCATCCGTGGTGATGATATGTGGAGCACCAGGAAGCAAGAAAGGCAAGCCTTGAGAAAGGTTCTGTGGGCAAGTCCACCACCGTAGAGCCTTTTTGATCATAGGGGTCACCTGGATGACGTCGAAGGACCCCGTACACTGGACCCATTGATCCGAAAGCGCTTCTTGAAGAGGCCGCATGTGAAGGCGACAGTGCGGAACTAACAGGATGCAAGAAGACATCATCCCGAGTAGTGATTTGAAGAGGCGCACCAACAGCGTCTTCTTGGAACTTATACGGAGCGCCAAGGAATGAAGTTGGTCTTTGCGTTCCTTTGATGGAAACGCCTTCCTCTGTATGGTGTCGAGGGTAGCACCCAGAAAACTTATGCTCTGGGAAGGCTGCAGGACGGACTTGTCCTGATTGAGAGTCAGTCCCAGACAATTGAAAAGCCTCAGAAAGGCGCTGGAAGATCTGGACGCACCTTCTAGAGAGGGTGATTTGACGAGCCAGTCGTCCAGATATTGGAAGACTTGATGGTGAGGTTGTCGTAGGTATGCAGCCACTGGAGCTAGACATTTGGTAAAAATGAGTGGCGCCAATTTGAGTCCGAATGGCAGGACCCGAAACTGGTAATGCCTGCCCGCCACCACGAATCTCAGAAATTTCTTGTGGTTGCGGTGTATTGGAATATGAAAATAGGCGTCTTGCAGGTCTAAAGACACAATGTAGTCGTCTGCATTGAGAAGCTGTAGCACCTCCTGAATTGTGACCATACGAAACAACTGTTTTTTCAAGAACTTGTTTAGATTCCTCAAGTCCAAAATCGGTCTCCATTTTTTCTCCTTTTTTCGAATGAGGAAAAAACAGGAGTAAAACCCCTTTCCCCTTTGACCTGGGGGAACCCTCTCTATAGCTCCCTTCTGGACCATGAGTGCCACCTCCAGGAGTAAAGCACGCACATTTTTGTGAAGCATAGGACGGGGAGAGGTTTGGGGAGGAATTTGGATGAACTCTAGAGAATGTTCGAATTGAACTAATTGCAGAACCCAGCGGTCCGTAGTCATTTTCTTCCAATTTGTGAGAAAGTGGGAAGTTCTTCCTCCAACTCTGGAAGGCAGAGAGGAGTTGGAGACCGGCGGTAGTTGAAAGTCATTGTCGCCGAGAGGCGTCCTTCTGTCTCCCTCCCTTGCCACGAAAGGAAGATTTAGTGTAGGAGGAGTGTTGTTGACACTGCTGATACTGTGGACGATATTGCTGAGAGGAAGGGAAGGAAGATCGGTGTTGGAAATCTCCTTCAGTAAATGTTTGACCTCTCCCTCTTGAGCCTCGAAAGGAGGGGTTCCGGAATTGCAGGGTACCCAAAGCCCTAGCGGTGTCGGTATCCTTCTTAATACCTTGTAATGCCTCATCTAGATGTGTGCCAAAGAGAAGTTGGCAATCATATGGCATGTCCAATACCTTGGTTTGTACTTCCGGTCTGAAGGAAGTTGCCTTCAACCAACCCTGGCGCCGTAACACCGCTGTGCCCGCAAGTTGGCGAAATCCGGTAGAGGCAATATCCATTGCACAGTCTATAATTTCAGAGGCAGATCTCTCCCCCTCCAATAAGATCTTCTTTGCCTATTCCTTCGACTCTTCAGGTAAATTTGTTAGGTATGGCGCAATATCTGCCCACATCTGCCGATTATAACGTCCCAACAGTGCTAAAGAGTTGGAAGCACGCACTGTCAACGCAGACATGGACGAAAAGCGCTTACCAATGTTGTCCAGTCGCCGGCGGAGCAGTCAGCAAAGCAGATGGAGTTTTTTACTTTCTCTGAGCGGCTTGGGTAATGACGGAGTCCGGTTTCGGATGGCCTGCGAGGCAAGCTGGAGCGGTATCTGGCGCTTTATATTTCTTATCCAGCCGAGGCAAAACTGGAGGGACCGAGGAAGGGTTCTGCAGAATCTTTATCCCTTGTTCCCAAATGTAGTCTATAATAGGGATAGATCTAACCAACTTTTTGAAAGGCTCTTTGAAATCGTAGAGGAAACAATCCTGTTGGTGCGAGGGCATAGGAATTTGAAAGCGCTGCTATGTCCTCCAATGTCCTCCTCCGGAGAGCCAGCTGTGGTAGGAACGAGGGAAGCTGGACAGGGAAGAATTTAATCATCCCATTCGTCCCAATTAGATTGGGTATCCTGAAGCTCTCCTTCATGTTCCTCATCTTCTTTGTCATCTGTAGAGAGACGAGGTGGTGATGTGACAGGCTCAGACTGCAAAATCAATGGAGGGGGTCGTGGCCTTGGTGTTGGGAGGCACAACCGGCATCGGAGAAGGTGCCGACGTTGGAAACTGCTGCTTATAGTCTAAGATAAGGAATTGTAGATCAGAGACCAGGGACGTTGGCAGACAAACCATGGAAGGTGGAGGAGGATGATATTCCTCAGGTGAAACCTCCTGATATTCCGGTCCATGATTGTTAGATCTGGGGGTCTCTAGTTGGCAGGGTAGGTACCACTGTCCAAGTAGGGACCCTTGCTTCTAGTCAGGGAAAGGGGGATACACTGTTAAGATAACCCCTACTCACCCTCTAGGTAGCTTGGCCTGAGCAGTCTAGGCTATCAAAGGCAATGTGTAAAGTATATGTACCAACACTCACAGTAACACAGTGAAAACACCACAGATTTACTCCACACCAGTTTTAGAAAAATAAGGTATCTTTACTAAAAACTTCACAAGACCAAATACTACAGAAAAACCAACATACAATTAAAAAGGTTACTTTAAAGATAGTTCAAGAGTTTGCAGAAAGTACTCCAGGATGTAAAAATCAGTGTCCTGCACAATGCGACTCTGAATGCACAAAATGAGACACTCGTGCCCAACAGTACCTGTAGTTGCGTTAAGGTTCCCAAAAGCAATAACAAGGAAGATGGCAAAGGCGATGCGATACTCCTGAGATCTTGGGGAGGCTTTGCAGCAGCCCTACTTCACGCAGCAGAGGTGGATGCGCCGGCTCCGATCTGTAGGGGGAGGATGCGATGACTTTGGCTTTCGTTGCGTAGGTTTCTTAGGGGGGAAGCTTCACGCACAGGTACGATGCAACGATCTTCGATGCGGCGCGATGCGCGGTGCAGCGCTCACTTCTGCCACCGCAACCCTCGATGCGTCATGGGACGGGACTCTGCGTCGACACACACAGCGACTGGAAACTTTCACGCACCGGCAGTGGTGCGGCCCGCAAACTGGTTCTGCAACGACCCTCGCAGCGTCAGGAATCTTCACGCACCGGGACGATGCTCGACGCACTCGGCGATGCGGGGACTCCGGGTGCTGCGATGCCGCGATGAAATTCTCCTTGCACTCTCGCTCTTGCAACTCGCAACCAGATGATGGGTCCCTCAAATGGATGATGCGATGGGTACCAGTTACTCTTGTTCACGCTTCTGCTTTCCAGCTCCCAAACGCAGCAAAACGACCTCCTGAGGCCCCAAGACTGGGCAAGCACTCCAAGGCAGGTCAGAACTCCCTCAGCAGATTTCCAGGGGAGCTGGTGGTGAAGTCCTTTTGTTCCTGGGACTTCTTAACAGGGAGCCAGCTCTTCTCAGGCCCTTGGAGATCAGAATCAAAAGAAGGGGACACAGCAAAGTCCTTCCCCTCTCCTTGGCAGCAAAGCAAAGCAAAACAGCAAGCAGGCAGTCTTCTCCTCTTCAGTTTCTTCCAGCTTTCTCCTTGGCAGAGGTTCCTTCTTAGTTCGACAGTGATCTAAAGTTTAGGTGTCTGGGGTCCTCTTCTTATACCCCTCCAAGTCTTTGTCTCTTTGTTTCAGTGGGGGGGGGATTCCCCTGCTCAAACCGGTTCCTGGGTGTGCTCTGCCCTGGAGCACCTGGTTCCTTTCAGAGTGAGGGGCAGGGTCGTTAGACGCTCAGCAGGAGGTGGAGCCTTCTTTGTGCGGGCAGAGGCAGAGTCCTCAGCCTGGCCAGCAGGGGGTGGAACCGGCATTGTGCTGGCAGAGGCAGCCCTACTCAAACCCAGGGGCTTCTCCTCCCACCCATTTAGAGCAGATCTCCCTATTCACCCTGCTGCTGACTCATCCAGACTCCTGGAGCCACCTAGCCCATCAAACGACAACAGTCAGCCAATCTGCACACAGGCACACAGGAAGGTTAAACAGGAGAATAGCTACTTTCTAAAAAAGAGCTATTCTCACACAGTGAATTTAAAAACCATCTTGCTAAAAAGATGTATAATTAAATTCTGAACACAAAGATACCAAACTTGGATTTTCTATCTTGCCTTTAGGGGAAGATAGGCATGTAGACAGCTTCCCCCATTCTGTCCTATGGGCAAGTTAGCCTCTCAGCAGTGAAAAACGAAAATGGCTGCAATTCACTACCAGGGCATGTTACACACCTCAGCACATGCCTCAGCACATGCCCTACCTTTCAGATACCCTGCACCCAGCCCAGGGGGTTACCTAGGACCACAATAGGGATGCCTGACATGTACAGAAATGGAAGGATAAGGCCTTGTCAGTGGTTGCACTGGGCAGGTCGACATGAAAGTCCTGGACTGCACATAGGCCTGCTTGCAGTGCCTAAGACATGTTAGGGCTACTCATGTGGGTGGCACAATCAGTGCTGCAGGCCCACTAGTAGTATTTGAATCACCAGCCCTGGCACATTCAGTACACTTTACTAGGGGCGGACAGGTGAAACAAATATGTCAATCATGGATAACCAATTACAATAACAATTTACCTAGGAAGCACTTGCAGTTTGACACTGGTCAGCAGTGGCAAAGTGCCCAAAGCATCTAAACCAGCAAAAATGAAATCCAGCATAGCGTAAAAAATACAGGAGGTAGAGGCAAAAATGTCAGGGGAACCACGCCAAGGATGCCAGGTCTAACAATGATCTTCGTAGTAGGAGCTATCTTGGTACTTAACATGCAGCTGCGACGGACTGGTCGCTGTACGGAACATACTGCCATCTTCAGAGTCTTCCTCCTCCAAAAGCTGAACTGGAGGCAGGAGCTGGACCCTACTAGGTGAAGTCAGGGCCAGTGTCGGTGCACGTTTTGTAATTCTGAGGTGCACATATGTACTTTGTACATCAGAGTCCATAGCCGTCGATGGTGGAGTGTGGACAGGCATCACTGAAAGTTGAGACGCCGTCATCAGGGCCATCGTCGACGGTGTCGTCGGCGTAGACGATGTCGTCGACGATGAAGGCTTCGCCGACGATGAAGGCTTCGTTGACGGAGCCGTCGTCGACAGGGTCCACGTCAACGATGTCGATGAGGCAGCTGTAGTCGATGGTGTAGTCGTTGACGCAGTCGTCGGCGATCGCAGCGTCGACGGCAGCTTGGTTGATGACAATGTCTTTAATTTTCAGCGTCGACGAGACAGACCTATCGCCCGTCGACGATGGAGTTGTCGTCGAAGACGACAAGGAATGAGACGCGACAGAAGTAGACACGGTCGTCGTCGACGAGGTGACAAACTGCCGTCGGTGGAGATTTCCTCGTCGATGAAGTCACCGTCGACGAGGTAGTAGTCGTCGACAGGGTGGAAGAAGGCTTCTTAAAGGCATGTGGAACTTCCTGAGGAGAAACTTTCACTGGCAGAGTCTTAGGAGGGACCTCTGAAGACTTTTCATGCATCTTCTTTTGAGGTGGCTGCGACGAAGGACCTGGAGATGCCAGCTTTGGTCTCTTCTGAAAGGACCGAGAGGAGATGGAAGAGCCCTCACTTTCCTCAGAGGACAAAACTGTACCCTTATCCTTAAGCCTCTGCAGCCAAATTAAGAGGCGCCCTTCACGGTCTTTAAGGGTATTGGAAGAAACGGTACGACATACCGTACAATCCTTTGAAGAGTGGTTAGGATAAAGGCAGTAGAGACAGTCCTTATGTTGATCGTCCACATGAAGCCTCTTTTTCCCACAGGAAGCACAAGACCTGAAAAGGCCTTTCTTCGGAGTGTCTGCCATGAGGAACTAAAAAACTCCTCACAGAAAATATAAATTTGTAGCAAGAAACACTTGAAATCCAGAAAGCGAGAAGTAATGAGCAGGGCTCAGTGGAGACTCCCTTTGCACGACGTGCGGTAGAAAATCTGAGGGACTAGAGCTCCTTCCAGGAAGGTTCTAGAGGGTGGTACTAGCTGATTGGCAACTCTCCAAAGTTTGGTCCTTTTTTACATAAGGACGTGGATATGTTACTAAGGTAAGGCCTTTTGGGCCTATTACTATATGTCTACTGAGACATTGCTTGTGTATTTACCGGGGGACTCCCATCCCGACGACGGGGAATGATTCAGGCATGTGAATCTATGAAAGATACCCTAATACTGGATAATATATATTCCCTTTCACATCCCATTATATTAAAATCAATCGTTTTGTTATGTGAATCTAAAAGTTGTGTGTGTGACCCCACAATATGGTGCAACACAACCAACAAAATACAAACCCAATTTAAAAATAGTTAAACACTAGGAAAAGAAAAACAATTTCACAACAGGGAGCACCCTGCAGAACAGTACTCATGTATCTGCCACGTGTGTTGATCTGTAATCTCTATTAAATACAGGTCCCATTGAACTAGATATTCTTCATTTATAGTCTCTTTTTACGAACCGATTCTGCGTAAAGATTGCATAGGTTCAACCACCTTCTTCAGGACAATATGATTAGGTCGCAGTCTCCCCCAATGTTAGGATAATTCATTCTGTATACCACTTTCGGGTATATATAATATTCCAACTCTGGTTCCTTAACACTCGGAACGCCAGTTCGTTCCCGGTCATGTGTCTTCTACAAATAAATTCTGATTTGACATAAGGAAGTTTTATCTCCTATTTCGTCAACTTTCATCAATTGGTGTTCACAATTTCACCACCTACATGGCCATGCTGTCACAGAGGCAGTGTGTCAGAACACTAGCTATAACAGATACTTCTCATGTGCAAAGATTGATATATCAGTCTTGCTAAATCTTCAGAGTCCCAGACGCATCGCACGATATCAGAGATCTCCTGAAATGTTGAGGCTTGATGCACAGAGGTGGATGAACACAGTTTCTCCCGCAAAATATATACAAGTTTGCTTTGCATATACCTCACGAGGATACTATTTAATGAGGTTTTATCACAGAGAAAGATGTCGATTTGCCTAAAATTGAAATGTAGCAATTAACATTGAATGGTCATAACTGCAATCTGGAACATTCTTTCACAAATGTGTACACAAACAACTCATCTAGATGGGAGCAGACCTACTACTTTTCTTCTAAGGTGGGATGCTCCTAATAACACGTGGAAAATATCATAAGGATGATACGAGACATAATAGTACATCCCTGTAAACTCTATTTTGGTACTCCATGTGTGCCTTTGTATTACTGGAAATCTAGAAATGCACAACTTGTAGATTTAGTCACTTCTGTGCCGGTCATTTTTTTTATGTATAATCTACGGTGGTTTCTTCCTAGAGTTTTTGTGAGGATAGAGCATTCCTGCATGGAAAAGTCTTTCCTGGTGCAGGTGTTGGATTGCTCTTTTCTAGTAATTTTCCAGGAGGGTAAAGACAAGCTGCATCTTTACAGGCCATCGTGGTGAATAAGAAAACCAACTGCTTATATCCTACATGTTTTCTCCAGGGCCTGGTCTTAACTCTGAATGCCTTGATAGTGTATCCTTAATTTAAAGTGCATTACCTAGAGAGTGATGGGTTCTTCTCCCGACAAACACCTCAACAATCACTTTAATAACAAAAGAACATTCTGAAGCTCTCAGAACAGATAATCGATTCTGAAGAGGCTCTAGAATGTTCTTAACATCGGAGAGGAACCTTATCCTGATATCTTCGTGTCATTTTGCACATTGTAAGGAAAATTACATATTCTAGTACAGTATAGCAGCATGTCAGGAGAACACAGATCTTCAAGAGAAAACCTGTTCTTATTTGATGAAAATTGTGTCACATTCAGAATAACTGCTTCCTCTATACCTTTATCTGGCCATTTAAAAAAACATAAAACATACTTTAAGATATGCATAAATGTTTGAGCAAAGAAATGCTAAACGTGTTTTGGGTTCTTTTACTTAGTCCAGGCATGATTATCAGTGAAGAGTCTTCGATTTCTAAAACCAGTTTCTGCTCTTATTCTGTTGATTAAACTAGTTGTAAAACACAACCCACAAGCAAAACGAATACCAAAGAGTGGTCTAAGAATTTCAAATGGAGATGGAATTAATTCCTAAAAACCTTATATTGAGTGAATATTCTTAAATAAATGTAGAGGAAAAGGAGACTGAAAAACATAAACCTATTTTATCTACAATCAACTTATTTTTTGATCTGCACATTAATGAAAATTAAACGAAAAGCTCAGAGTACTGACAATACAGTCTAACAAAATAAGTTTACCTCCTGATTATCCCTCTTATAACTGCTAACACAGCCACAGGTCCAACAAAAACGAAACTGTGCTTACCATAAGGATTCTTCTGTAGCTGTCTCTGTCAATGCCCCACAGCTTCACATTTGTCTTTGCTCTCACTGTTGCTGCCCTGGGAGTTCCGTAGATCAACGCTAGCTCTCCAAAGCTTCCTCCTTCTCCAATGCTAGTCACCCATTCATTGTTAACATACACCTGAAAGGCAATCCAGATATGTAAATGTTTTGAAAGAAGACAGAATACTGATTTTCCAGTTATTTCACACCACAGTGTGGCCGATGTGTGCCTTTAAGAATCACATACTTCATTAAAGGCAACAGATTTAATTCCAACCCAGGAGAGGAGTTAGAACAGTCCATGAGCCTCCTTATATACAGGAATAGCTTCTTACCAAAAACACAGAACAAAAGCACACACAATACATTTTTACAGCTTCCTTTCATGGAAACAGCATCATAAATTGTCTTTGTTCATGAGTCCGCATACAGATCTCTGAATGAAAGCCTAACACAGGCCCCATTTTTCCATGAATGTTCGAAATAATTCTTATGATTATCCTCATAGAACTGCATTGCAGTATTCAAAGACAGAAACCCCGATTCAGCAGAGAACATGAAGGCAAAACTGCAGCCTGTTATGCATACATCAAGCACAAAGAAAAACAAACAGCCTTTCCCTAGCCGGCACACTTTCCCAGCATTGATTGTACTGACATTAGCCTCTCAGAACCAGTTCTTTTTTCAGGCTCATTAATGAAGTATTTCAGAACACCGGTTGAGACGTATTACCTCTAATAATCCATATTTTCTTATCAGTGTTTAATTTTTACCCAATTCACTCAATCTCTTTAGCCACCTGCTGTTGTGTAGCATTTTTTTCTTGCGGTCTGACCACATTCTTTTCCACATTACACTTGCAGGACAAAATAATGCAGTGACTAATGCCCACAAGATGTGTGGTTTGTCTTTCTGCCACAGATTCGGATTCTGAATGCGACATCTGTGAAAAGATGTCAAAAAGAAAATGCCGGCATCAGGCTAGGAGGCATGTTGGATCGCATGAGAGAAGAAAAGGAGGCTATAACAATTAGCATCCCAGCGTGCCTCTGTCTCCTGATCACCTCCTTGAAAACACCACCACAGAGGAAGGTCTAAGGAGAGATGAACAAGTAGCAGGCAAAGATGACATCACGACTCCCAACGCCATCGGAGACTGGCATTGCCATCAAGAGACTCCCCTCTGACTTACTAGCCATCAAAAGAGGTTCACAACAATTTGCCGGCGACCATCAGAATTCAGGTCTTTCAAGAATGATGTGAAAGAGACACTCATCACAGTCTGTGTCAAAGACTTGCACACTGTCAACATCAAAGAGACCGCATCGAAGGCAACCACGCCACCAATGATGGAGATACTATTCGCAGCTACCACATCTCAGTTGAAATTGAATTAACACATGACTACCTCGCCTTCACAAACTGAGAAGGAGTGGCCAGTAACTCCTTCCACTGTCCATTCAATGTGGTCACATGCTGGGATAATATCCTCGCAGGAACAAGAACAAGACTCTCCCTCAAAGTTATGAATAAAGGAGACTATCTCCAATCCAGTCTGTCATCCTCAGATGAAGAACCCTTGTCGAATAGACCCACTAGGCCTATAATTCCATTTCGTGGCCCAGCATAGATGCCTTTGAGACCCTTGATCTTTTACCACCTAGTTGTCGAGTACTTCCATGTTGTCCTTTTTCGGAGCAGCGGATGATGTCCTGCAGGGTAGTCATGTGGAAATGCTCTGCCAGGATGTACTGGTTGAGTGGCTTGAAGTCTATAATCTGCCACAGAGTCCTGTCCTTTTTGGGGATAAAGAAGTACAGCGAGAATACTACTTCACCGTGCTGTTTTGGGGGCACCAGTTAAATGGCCCCTTTGGCTAGGAACTGTTGAAACTCCTCTTTTAGCAATCATAGATGGTAGAGTCAGAGGACATGGTAGCTAGGTGGTATGTTTGGAGATGTAGTGTGGAAATCTAGTCTAGAGTTTTTATATAGCGAATGGCTACCCGAAGGCCTCCCAGCGCTGCTGCAGAACTGTAACAATAGATCTACCAGAGGATCAGTCAGGAAACAGCCAGGTCTTTAGAGCTTTACGAAAAGGAAGTTCAAGCTCTATTAGACATAGGTCCGAAGGCAAAGTGTTTTGGAGCCAGGAACCGGGTGGAGCGGCTGCCATATTGGGCTCTTCTGATCCTGGGGACCCTCAGTGTCTGGGCTGAGGAAGATTTGAGAGTTCTTCCAGGCGCGTATGGGGAGGCTAGGAATCTCAGCAGAGAGGAATCTTGATTGTAAATTGCCCTATGCATAATTAAGTGAGTCTTGAACTGTACTCAGCATTCCACATGAAGTCAGTGGAGGTCCCCAAGAGCCATGATGGTAGACTGGTATTTAAGAATATTCATCAAAAGTTGGGCAGCGGCATTCTGCACGGTCTGCAGCCTTCTGAAGCCCTAATGGGGCGAGCCTAGAGACAGGGCATTGCCATAATCAAGGCAAGACAGCACTAGAGCCTGGGCGATCACTTCAGCCGAGAACGGGATAAGGTTGAGAACCTTTCTCAGTAGATTCAGGATGCCATTACAGGTGGCAGCAAGCTTTTTTGCTGGATGGTCCACATGAGCGTGGTGTCCAGGCACATCCAAAGACTTTTTATTGCATTTTTTGGGGGAGGGTGCTTGCTCAGGATATCAGGTAGGGGGCTTAGGAGGTTGCTGCCAAAGTTATTACCCAGCTGCATCACTTCTGTTTTGTCCCCATTAAGTTTCAGCTTGCAACTATCCTACAGCTGGCTATTTCCAGAGGACAGGGATTAAGAGATTAATGACTAGAGCTGGGGTCCGGAGAGACTAACATGACCAGCTGCGTGTTATCGGCGTATGAGACCAATGACCGCCCAAATGAATGGACGTTCTCAGCAAGGGGGAGCATGCAAAGGTTAAACAGGGTGGGGCTCAGGGAGGAGCCAGGAGAAAGCCCACAGCTTGGAGGGAGGCTAGCTGAGTAGCAGGACTGATCCATAACCGGGAAGGAACGATTTTCCGGAATGATGTGAGCCATTCTAGTGCTCTTCCTTGGATACAGACCTTTGAGATTCTCAGGATGAGAGTGCGGTGACCCACGGTGTCGAAGGCTGAACTAAAGTCTAGCAGGATGATGGCCACCGAGCCTCCTTGATTAGGGATGCACCTGAGCTCCTCAAACACCACCAGCAACGCTGTTTCGTGCTGCGTTTCGGTCGGAAACCCATTTGTTTGGGGTGGAGAAGTTCCTTCGATTCAAGGAATGCAGAAAGATTTGTTCACATGCATTTCTAGAAGCTTGGAAACTCCCTATAGCAAGGAGACTGCCTGAAGTGCCTCAGACAAAAAAGCTCCAATTTGTTTTTTGTTTTGTTTTTTAGAAGAGGTTGGACTATTTCATGTTTACACTGCTGGAGGAGGGAGAGGGAGATTTAACATCTCTGACAATTGAGGGGCGATGCAATCCACCCCTTGCCTTCGAGTATGAAGAGGGGCGGGGTCCAAGGGAGAGCCAGATTTTAATGTATTTAGTAGATTGTTGACCCGGTTTGCGGTGAGCAAATGAAATGTTGAGAGAGAGCCCTCTTGAAAGTCTAGGGGAAAGGGGGGGGGTGGAGAATCATAACTAGGGGGGTGCACCAGGTTGAGCATAACTGGAGAAGAGCAGATGTCCACATTTTTCTTCTGGGGAAAAAAAAGGGCCCGATCATTATGCTCAGAGGCGACTAGAGAAGAGCGGATTGTTGGAGGCTAGTAATGTCTTTGAGGAGCTTGAAGATCTCTGTGGGGGAGCTGGCGATTTGAATAGAGAATAAAATCTGCTTCACCATTTTTTGTTTCTGCATGATACAGCCCGATAGATTTCCTATATATGGATTCACTAGTCTCGTCATAGGTCCTTCTCCATTTCCTCTCCAAACACTTACATTCCTTCTTCGAGGCCTGTAGGTGGTCATTGAACCAAAGGGATTTGTGGGCCGCTGGGTGTCATTTTGCCATCTAACTGGGAGGACCTCGTCCAATGGTTTGGCTATCCACTTATTAAACTGATGAGTGCCACACATTGGTTCCCTGCAAGTGATTGCAGCACACATTTTACCCCCAAACAGTATACACCCAGCAGTAAAAATTAAAAAAAAAAAAAAAAAACTGCATAAATATAAGTTATTTTTAAATTTTTCAGGTCTGCAATGACAGCGGCAAGTGCCTGAGCAGCGCAGTCAATAACATTAACTAAGCAGTACCCCTGCTGCACCACCTAAAGCACTCATCTGTCAAAGGTTATCTCCACTCATTGAAGACGGAAGAACCTCAGTCTTTCCCAAACAGGTGTTGCGAGATTGGTAGGATTGCTAGGGAGTCATTGTCCTAGAGGAAGAGGCACCACTACTGAAGCCGCATCTCCCCATGCCTCTTCCGTTACCACAGTATATACTCCTGCCATAAGACGTGGGTGCTTCTGGGTCCTTAAAGCTCGGGTGCTGGTGATGCCACTGTTATTCTCAGCCTCTGGTAATTACTTGGCGCAGCATTCCAGTACATTGTTATTTTGCACACCAACCCACCTCAGTTTGGACCCATCTATACGCAAATCAGTCTTGACCCTGCTCCAACTGGAACATTCCAGCCTGAACTGCCAAGCCCGGGCCTTCGTGGACCAGCCAGGGCTGGTTTTGCCCTTCTTGTGGGCTCATAAGCCTAGTATAGCTTGATTCAAGTAACACTTGTGTTAAGACCACCTATGCTGTTGCTTTGGTCTTATCAAATCATATTGTCCTTTCAAAAAGTTTACTTTAAATTATGATTGGAGCGCTAGTTAGTGAAGGCTAACAAGCTGAACTGGCTGCTGTGGCTTTATACAGTTTGAAATTAAGTGATTACAGGAATTAACAGTAATCGAGAACAAGGTAATATGCAAAGGATCTGGCAGATGGGGAAGGGCAGCAGGGACAACTACTTCAGAAACATAAGTAGTAAAAGTCAAAGTATGAGTCAGGGGCTGAATAAAAGGATCTGGAAATTATTGTTAAGCTTTTCCACAGTATTCTGCAGAAATGAACGACCAGAAATCAGCACCACTAGAAGCCCCTTAACTGCTGAGGCGTTTTCACCTAAGTGCTGAGCCCTTTTTACAAAAATGTTCACACCAGGTATCCACACCAGATATGCACCCCCCTCCTCGTCCCCCCTCCTCCCCCCCCCCCCCCCAACATCATGGTGATTCTAAAGGTATCCGGGGTTTGTGGATTCTCATGGACGGCACTGAGAAAATAGGCAAAATATAGCTAAATGTTATGGGCTTTTGGGGGAAAAAGTGCACTGTAAAAAAGTGTCTGGCTCGTTTCCTAATAACGGCATCAATTAAAGGTTTGTTGTGCTTTAATCACCATCTTACCAGCTTTCAGGAACGTGCAAAGCTGTATGAAAAAACAAACAATTTACCTACCTTCAGTACGCAACACCTAATCTGGAAGAGGCTTTAACTAGCTGCTGATTCGATACCTTAGACTATTACTCAGGCATCAGACTGGATGCAGAGAGTTTGGTGAGCAGAGCCGATATAGGCGCCAACCTGGGACCCTGATGTTAGTTTCTTCCTTGTGACTTTCCATGAAGAACACAGACTACTGGTGTGTTAAGCTAGAGCCCTTAAACGGAAAAGCAGCCCTTAACTCTAAAACCCACTCACAGAGGAGAAAGGATGGGTGAGTCGGGGAGGAATCTGCAGCTAGATAGTGTCCAAAGGTAAGTAACTTGCTTTTCTGGTAGAGACTTCTAGCCGCAGATTCCTTACCTTAGAATGGATAGCCATGCAACATCTCGTGGGAGGATAGGGACGCGATACATATTAAACTACAAATTCCAGTAGGATCAAAATGGACAAAATGACAGTCATGGCCAACCAGACTGTTCAGCAGCCACAGTCCGTGCAGGTAACAGCGGTGGGGCCGCGTGGAAGGAAAATGAATTCTTTCTTTAATTTTACCTCGGCATCGGCCCTCAAAACCCTCCCTCCCACCAGGCCCCACTGCTGTTACCTGCACGGACCGCAACTGCTGTCCAGGCAGTAGTGCTTCATAAACGTGTGCGGAGAAGTCCATGCTGCTGCCTGACAGATCGAGGAAAGGAATTCAGCAAGCCAACGTACTGGTCACAGCCTTGGCTCTGGTAGAATTAGCTTGGAATCCTTCAAGAGGTTGCTTTTTGGTCGGTGCATAGCAGATCTTGATTCAGAGCACTAGCCATCGTGATATGGACATTTTCTGCACTGCCTTTCCTTCTTTTGCTATGAAGTACCCCACAATGAGTTGATAACCCACCCAGAACTATTTTGCGTGGTCAGGGAAGAACGACAACCCCCTTTTTTGGGTCAAGCCGATGGAGTCTCTTCTCTTCTTTAGAGAGAGGAGGAGGAGAGTAAAACATAGGCAGAGTGATGGATTTTCCTACATGAAAGTGCCTTTTCATGTAAGCCTTTTGGTAGAAAGGAAGCTCTAGGTAGATGTCTGGGTAGATTTTGAGGTACGGAGGATGTGCTGACAGTGCCTGTAACTCACTGACCATCTGGTCAGATGTTTTGCCACTAGGAAGGCCGTTTTTTATGGTAAGAAGCTCAAGTGGGCAGTTATGTAGTGGCTCGAAGAGAGAACACATCAAAAACGTGAGAACTAGGTTAAGATCCTACTGTGGCATAATGAAAGATGCTGGTGGGAATATACGTTGAAGACCTTTTAGAAACCTTTGTACAATAGGGGATCTGAAAAGTGATGGCTGATATGGCAACCGTAGAAAGGCTGAGAAGGCAGAAAGAACCTTTTTCATGTGCCCAAAGCAGAGCCCTGCTTTGCTACAGTAAGAATAAACAAAACCTGGGAAAGGGGTGCAGATAGAGGGTCAACTTTTTAATCTGTACACCATGCCACGAATGGCATATACCATCTGGTGGAGGGTTGTCTGGCTGCCAAGATACCATTGCAGTCTTTGGGCAGAAAGTCAAAAGCAGTCAACTATTGCAGAATTTTGAGGTTCGGGTGCCGGACCCCGACCTACTGCTGTGACAGAAGATCCTCTCGAAGAGGCAGCCTGATCAGAGGACCCGTGCTCATGCCCAACAGCTCTGGATACTAAACTCTACATGCCCAATCTGGAACCACATTAATGACTTGGGCCCGAATGTTCCTGTTCTTCTTGAGAACTCTGGGTAGGAGTGGTATGGGCAGAAGGGCGCACAGAAGGCCAGAGCTCCACTCAAGACCAAAAGCTTCTCAAAGTGAGTCGCCTTGGAAACTCCAGCACCCCAAACTGCGGACACTGCGGTTTCGGCTGAAGCAAACAGATCTAACCAAGGCTCTCCCCACTCTTGGTACGGACCTTGGGATACCTCCGGATGGAGACGCCATTCGTGATCTGCTAGGCATCCACGGCTGAGTTTGTCTACTCTGGCGTTGAGAAAGCGTGCCAGGTGTTGAACCACTAGGGATACACCCTCATGTTCCAGCAAGGTCCAGAGGCGCAAGACCTCTTGACAAAGGAACCACTACCCCCACACCGCCCTGTTTGTTGCAATACCACTTGGTGGTGGTGGTATTGTCCGTGAACGCCTGTAACAGCCTTTTAATGATTGAAGGAAGAAAGGTTTTAAATGCCAATCGGCTTGCCCAAAGCTCCAGTAGATTGATGTGGAGTTCAGAATCCGCCGGATACCAGAGTCCTCTGATCTTCACCTCTCCCGGATGGCCACCCCAGCCCAGGACTGACGCACATGTCTCTACAGTCACTACTGGTTGAGAAAGGCAGAGGGTCTGCCACCAACAAAATCACAGTTCATTAGCCATCACTGCCGGTCCTTTGCAGTTCTTTCCAAGATCTGGACCATGTCGGAGAGATTTTCCTTATGCTGCGCCCACTGCAATTTCAGATCCTACTGCACAGCCTTCATATTCCAACATTCAGGTGTTACTAGCAGGATGCAGGAGACCATGAGGCCCAGCAGCCTCAGTCTCACTCACATCCAGGTTAGAGGCTGAAAAACTGGTATAATAGGCTGAATATCCTGGACTCGCTGCTCGAGAGGAGAAGCCTAAAACTGCACCGTGTCCAGAACAGCTCAAATGAAAGAGCATCTGAGAGGGAGTGAGGTATGACTGACACGTTGATAGTGAACCCCAGCAAATGTAGAAGGTTTGTCATAGTCTGGAGGTGGGAGACGACAAATGTCGAGGTGGAGGAAAGACTGGAACCCATGAACTCCATAGACAAGCTGCGACCACCGCCATCACTTTCATGACAAACTGAGGGGCGGTTCCAAGGTCAGATGGGAGCATGGCAAATTCAAAATGCTGTTGGTCGACCATGAACCGCAGGTAACGCCTGTGGGAAGGCAGGACAAGAATTTTAAAACATACGACCTGCAAGTCCAACAATCCTTTTAAGTCTCCTACGACCAGGGCAGGCATGACTTGCACAGGCACGATCATCTTGAATTTCTCCTTTTTCAGGAAGAGATTGAGAACGGGCAGGTCTACAATAGGACGAAGGTCTCCATCCTCCCAGGGCACCAGTAAGTAGTGGTAATAACAACCCTGATCTACTTGTGATGTTGGTACCTTCTCTACAGCTCCCTTTGACAAGAGAGCTAACACTTCCTGACTGGGTGAGGTGGTCACAAAGGGGAAGGAGTAGCCCCTTTAAACGAGCTGCAAAACCAGACAGTCGGATGTTATTTACCTCCAGTGGTGCAGGTGATGGCATATCCTGCCTCTCACTTGATGCCCATGATGGTCGGAGAGCAAACTAAAGGGGTGGGATGTTGCGGCTGCAGGTGGGAGAAGGGCCGAGCAGGTAGGGTGGAGGGAGTGCACTGGCTCGACTTCTGGTTACCAGTCACATGTGGTTTGTGGGAACCACATCCTCGGCCACGAAAAGATTGTGCTAATTGTTGGTTGTGGTGGCTGGGTATGTAAAGACGCAGTTGGAAGCCCCTGCCGTGGCCACGAAAGGGGTGGAAGGCGGACTGGGATTGGTGAGGGACCATGGACAGGCCCCAATGACCCACCCGTTGCCCTGATGTCCTTAAAGCATTCCAGCGCCGAGTCCACCTTCTCTGTGAACAGATGGGAGCTATTAACGGGCACGCCATGAGCAGAGCCTGGACATTTCCCGAAAAGCCAGGTGTTCTCAACCAGGCGTGGTGCCCAAGTGACACTGACTATTAAAATCTCTCTGCCCAGCGAGTCTGTCATGTCCAGCCCACATCTTATGGTGAACTTGGCTACATTCCTCCAGTCAGCAATTTCTTGAGAGAGTATGGCTAGGGACTCTTACAAGACCCAGGGCAGCACTTGCGCATAGAGTCCCAGATCATATAGGAGTACCGATTCAAGAGGTACGTGGTGTCCACAGACTGCACGGCCAGGCTAGCGGAAGAGAATGAAATGGTTACTTAACCAGAAGGAGTAGTTTTCCAGGTTGAAGAGTTTTCTGGATTCACATGCGGTGCATTATTCCGCCATCCAGTGGCTGGGTCTGGAATGGTCTTTTTTTCCTTGGGCGGCGTGACCACCATGGTGGTATGTCCGTCCACTTTGTGACATCAAACCGTGCCATGGATGTTCCTGTGCATAGCTGCCATTTTTGGATTCTTTTCTCCACCGTTGGGTCTGGAAGCAACGGAGGGGCTCTGAACGTTTTGAAGAAAACTAAAAAAAAAAAAACTAAAAAAAAAAAAAGAAAACATCGAACCGCCGAAGACCGGGAAAGAAGACAACAAGAGAGAAGGGGACACTTCTCTCTCCCCTCAGACGGGGGCCCCGCTGGTACCAACCACATGGTCTGAAAATGAAGAGGATAAAAGGAACCACAAGATACCTGGCCGATCATTTTCTTGCCTCGTTTCTTGTAAAACAATAGAGAATTAAGACTTTGGTTGGTATTAACCTCAGTAAATTCCAAGGACGATGACTGTTTCAGTTTGATTCACCTTTGGAAAAAAATATTTCCTGTAGACTAATCAGGACCCTCAATGAAGTAATTTAACAAAACATTCTGGTTCAGGGATCCTGAGAAAGGCATTTGGTCAAGCCAGGCCAATGTGTCATTTGAGAAGGGACCTAATCACAACTTGATGAGCATTTGGGTGTTTTCACAAATAACTCAGACTTCAGAGCATTAACACTACACAGGTGCATAAATACCCATCCCCATCTATGGGGCTATTTGCATTCAAAGGCAGTTTAAATAAAAATGGTTGCCTAATTCTGTAGAATCTTAATTCAGAAGGAGTGAATTGGATATTCTGGTCACAATAACCACCTTGTCATGACTAAGGGCTGAAAAGTGCCCAAATACAACTTCACCCCATCTTACCCGAAAGTTTACAAATCAATGATGAAAAGGCAAGCAACATTTTGAAAATATTGCTGATGCTTCTATACACAATAAGTCATGTTTCTACATCAGTAAAACCCAATTTAGTGGCATCTACACAACATTTGCTGTACTAAGATCACTATCTTCCAAGAACAAGCACTTGATAAACCAAAAAAAACACCAATAACCCCTTTTACCAATAATTTTTACATTTTTCTAAGTGGCAGTCAGTGTTGCCTATTTTTGTGTGATTTCTGTCTACTTGGTGTTTGGGGTTTAAACAGGTGTGAAACCCATGGCTGACCCTGGCAAGTTATACATTACTGAAAAGTACACAAAAATCTGAATTCTGCTAGGGGGCATTCACGTATATCGATCATAGTTTTTCCAAAGAAAACAATTGCTGAAATAAGAAAATAATGAAAATAGGAAGGGAAAAAAAAAAAAAATTGGTGGCAACATTTTCATCTTTATTCTATTGCTGTAATGGGACAAGTAATATACTATTTTGTTTAGCATACCCATCAGATTGCTGGGATATATAGTTGTTTGTCCGTTTCTTATCTAAAAAAACATGGTATCCAGAGCCAACAACGGAGTTGTAGCAGTATTTCATGGAGTACCTACTGTGCAGCAATTCATTTGGTAAAGTCTAATGAATGAGAAAGCAGGATATAGGAAACGTATGCATTTCTGAAATATGCTAAAGGTAATAACAAAGGTTCTACTACTCTGTGTTCTCGCACTTGTCCTGATAAAAATAGATAGTATACCCACCTGTGTTGGTAGACCCATCACCTGCAACACCTTACGCCCCAAAAGATAACCTGGATACATGAAATTATAGCTCTTAAAATTGACCTATAGTGTCGACATGTGAAGCTGTGCTATTTGGGACCAGGCCCGCTGCTACCAGGAAACCTGCTAAATTCACTAAACCCAGATATTCTGGAAAACAAGACACCAGGGGCCACACAAGTACAACAAGCATACCTGTTTTATCGGGAGAAGTGTGGGAATGTTGGGTGTTTGGAACTGTGGGACCTCCCACAGGTTCTGGAACTTTCCCTGACAGAAATGTAAGGAAAATGCATGATTTTAGCCAACGCTGGACGTTTGCAGGGCATTCTAGGAAAGAAAACTTAGTGGTAATAACGATACACTAGATTTAGCCCAAAGGTCCCTTAGTAAAAATTGTGGTATAGAGATGTCCGGGAGTGGTGCTGGCTGAAGCAATATGGTCAAAAGTTGTAAAAAATTATGAAAGGGCCTTTGAAGATATTCAGAACTGGCATGCAATGCCAGATAGACTCCTGGAGAAGGAATGCTAACCTCTCCTGATACCGCCCTGGAGTAACGTATCTCTTTCAATCATCTGACTTGCGTGTGGGATGCGAGTTTGTATTTGCTGTGGTGGTCATGACTTTTGGTAAAATAGAAATGGCTGGGATGATCGCCTGTTATTCTGTATTGGGATCTATCCAGCATGTTTGCTGTAAATATCGATTTATTTGTTAATGTAAAAACAAAAAAAAAGTGGGATCCACACAAATCATGCCACCATGGATTCATCTGGATCTCCAGGTTTCAGAAAAGCAAAGTATTCATAGAGATTCCTCATTGCAGGTTAAACATGAGCTTGAACAGTGCAACCATTCACCATAGCAAATGAGAGCAAATTGGGACTTTCCACCTTCGCTGCCAGTCCACATGTCTAAATTACACCCAAAAGGATCCAAATTTCCTGTTGGACTGCTGGGTTTTTAGGGATGGAACCAGATGTCAGGACGGGCCAGTCTCCACTTCATTTAAATATCCCAAGCAGCTAGTGGCCTCTCTGCCCCCTGCAGGCAGATTGGAGACCTCTCATCCACTCTCTCCCCCCACACCCTGTCCTCCCCTAAAATGAGTGGCAAAGACTGATGGGGACTTTAGGGGTGGGGCTACAGACCATCTAATTCCCGGACATGCTGCTCCAAATTCATTTATTTTTTAAACAATTGTGTATGTAGTTGGCTTTTGCAACCCCCTCCCCACCCTCCAGAGGAGAAGACTGGGGGTAAACTCCCCAATCTGCCTTCCAGAAGAGCACAAAGTCTGTTGGAGCTTCCAGATGCTTGGACAGGCTGACCGACCTCTTCATTTTTTTATCCTATTTTCCCTGGGTCTAATGAGCTTTCTATCCCTGGGGTGGCAGACCGCAGGTAAATCCTTCCAATCTGTCCCCCTCCCCCACCAGAGTGTAGGAGCAGAAAAACTCCTGGAAAGGAGACATTGTCTCCTTTCTAGCAGTACCTCTCCCTCACAGACTGGTGCTCAAGTGCAGAGTTATGCCCACAACTAGCAATCAAATTGAAAACTTGCAGTTACAGATGTGAGATGTCAGCGCACGCTGAACACTTGTGACAGTCTCTCTCTCACACACACACACACACACACACACACACACACACACACACACACACACACACAAAAACAAAAAGAGGTGGTAGTCTCTGCCCTTTCACCTGCCCTTTTTTTGTTGTAGTGTGGTAGACGAACAGTTCCTGAACCACACTACAGAGGTAATGCGGTGAACGTGAATAGTTTGTCCACTGAGTTAAGGTAATTTTCACAACAAAAAACCATCAGTATATCTAATTTTAATAAGATAAAAGCAGACACAATGGCACAGCTTTACCTCTAATACCTAGTACAAATTGGCATGCTACAGCACATTATTTGGTGGTTACAACATCAACTTACCACATTTCTACTTTACTTTAAAAAAATGTTTTTAAACATCTGCTAATTTTGATAACAGTACTAACACATTTTGCAAGGATGGAAACGGTTACTTACCCTGTAAGCATCTGTTCATGGCATGTAATGCTGTAGATTCACATGCTGTGCATACTCCTGCCATCTAGTATTGGGCTCGGACGTGTGCAACTTGTTTTTCTCCGAAGAAGTCTTCGAGTCACGAGGTATGGTGACTCACCCTATTACTAATAACACGCATGGGCATCAGCTCCCTTGTTAGAATGTTTCTTCACTCAATGGCGAGGATAGGAATGGAGTGTACAATTACAGAATGTGATGTCCATGCAAGAAATTAAAGAAAGAAGATAATTTGCAAAGACCAAAGGCTTCTGGGAAGGAACGTGGGCGCATGCAAATTTACATCACTAAATGCCAAAAACAGATGCAAAAGGATAAGTAATGTTTTCCGCTCATGGCATGTGTAGCTGTAGATACACATGTTGTGCACAGACTGTAAAGCAATCCTCCCCTAAGGTGCCTTGCCAGATAGCATTGCAGAGGGCTGAAAGTGTGTGGAGTACAGCTTGGCCAACGCTAGCTTGTTGGTGTGCTAAGACATCCACACCGTTGTGTCTTTTTTTGGATTATTTTTTTTCTAATAAAAGATTATTGAACACATGGAATAAAGACATACATCGTGACCAAGCATAACAATACAGGATACATCTTTCAATCTATTATTTAACAAGGCAACAGAGGAAATGGATTCCCACCCTGGAACTTATGCATTTCCATCATGATGTCTAAGAACGGATACTATTGCGTTTAAGTTGAACGACAAGAGTCCCAGTTTAGCTCTACACATTTCCCCAGCAACCTGCTGCACACCAATTTTCGCGGTACTCCCCAATCCTTCATGTTCTAGATCAACCCACTCCACCAGTCCCCTGTACCACATCAAAGCTGCTTCCTTCAGCATCTTTGGGTTCTGCACTCGTGTTTTTACTGAGGAGGTATGTTTGATAGGGACCCCAAAAGCTCTTGGGTCTGCTGGTTGGGGGTGTGTGCCATTATTTTACTGTCTGTAGCGGGCCCCCGGGCCCATCTGATGGCCAATAATCAAGAGGAGGCCAATGGCTATTAAGGGACGTGCAGCTTTCTCTACACCTAAATCCCATCCCAACAATGCCATCTTAGGGTCTGGCTCCAGATCAGCGCTTATGATGGTCCTGAGCTCTTGAAATATTGCACACCAGAATGACTATCTTGGAGCACTGCCAGGCCAGATGCCAAAAACCTGCTTCCTCACACCTGCATCTCTGGCACTTTGAATTCTCTCTCAGCCCTCATCTGTACTGCCTTTCCGGAGTATAGTAGGCTCCGAGTGAGAATTAATAATGGATAAGCCTTTGCCTCCCATTCAGAGAGACCGTTTTAGTGCGGGCCCGGCAGCATTGCCATTCTTTGTCACTCAGCGGCACACCTAAATTTCTCTGCCAATGTAGCCTGACTTTCAGCACTCCTGCTCAACGGGTTTCTTGCATACTGGAATAAAACCTAGTGATCAACTTGGAGGGTGCGCTCGCTTTGATGAGTGTAGTTAGGGCGCTCATGGCCTGCGGCTCTATCATGCCGCCACCCAGGAGGGCTTGCCAGGTTTGTGGGGCCCTGAAAAAATGTAACCTGGCTATCCCGGACGGATGTGGCTCCTGCCTCTGTACCGCTTCCCAGTTGCACACCAACCCGTCCTTGAAGAAGTCCGCCATTTGCCGGATTCCCAACGTGCGTAAGGCCTGTCTCGCAACTCCATCCTGACCCAGAGGAAACCACAAACCCCATTGCAAAGGGATCTCTGGTGAGTACATGAAGGCTCCCGCCTGCATGTGTAATAGCACCTGCCACACCTGTGTTTTAGTTGCTAATGAGTCCAAAACTTGTTGTCGTCTGGATGGCAGTTGGAAGAGTGTCTGGGACAATGGGAGTGGATCGGTAGCATTTTCTCTCTAAGCATAGGTAGGGGATGTCATGTGGGACGCTCACCCGACAGTGTGCAAACGTGCTTTGCTCTGCTCTGTAATATTTCTCCAAATCTGGGGCACACAACCCGCCTAATTCGTAAGGTAAAGTAAGTGAGTCCCATCTTATGGGTGGCTGCTTCCCGGCCCATGGTAATCTGATACACACGCAGCTTAACTGCTCGAATAGTGTGTGCGGCAATGAGATCGCTAGGTTTTGGAATAAGAATATAAATCTCGGCAGGACAACCATTTTCATTAGGGCAACCTGCCCCATCAGAGACAGTGGGAGTCTAATCCACCTGTCCACATCATCCGTCAATTTCTGCGCAGCGGTTCCGTAATTTTCGCATTAACAACGGCTGGGTCTGTGTGGATTCTGATGCCCAAGTATCGCACTGAGTCTGTGGTCCAGTGCAAAGGAAACTCCAGGGCCAGTGATGTGGTGCCGGGCGTGAGAGGGAAAATGATAGACTTTTCCCAGTTTATGAGCAGCCCGAGTGTCCCCCAAACTGAACCACCTCCCGCAATACTGGGGAGATATTTACGTCTGGATTGTGAATATACAGCAGGGTATCATCAGCGTATGCCGAGATGTTCAGAGTATACCCTGGGAAACTTAGCCCCCCTACGACGATATTCGCGAATTGCGCATGCCAATGGTTCAGCTACAATCATGTATAGTAGCGGAGACAGAGGGCATCCCTGTCTTGTGCCTCGTGTAATATTAAAGGTATCGGAGACCGCGTTCCCGATTCTTACCCTGGCAGTGGGCGATGTGTATAGAACCGAGATCAGACGTAGGAATACTTCTCCCACCCCTATCTTACGTAAGATCCTGGGGATTAAGCTCGATGGTAGTAGCTTGCGCCCTTCTTCCCTGAACATACTCCGACCACTCCCCTGTCCAGCTAGCACTTTAATGCGGGAACCCTGGGCGCTCGGTATTAATCTGCCTGTTTCCACCATATTTTTTACTAGATGCGGTCTTCAAAGCATAAATGACGAGAGCCATACAATAATTGACGTGCAGTGGAGGTTCATGTTCGCAGTAACCAATAGTCAATCCGAGTATGTGCATCATAGTTGAGGAGTAATGCTGTAGCCTCCCTCATCAGGGGATCTTTGTCTCCATATGTCCAGTAGGCCCCTCTGCGCATTATGTCTAATATGGCTAACGATGCTGCAGCGGGCGCCTGACTTGCCCCTTGGATCTGTCTATATCCGGATTAAGGATGCAGTTGAAATCCCCTCCCCACACCTGTGGAATTCCAGTCTATTGCGTCAGTTTCGCTTCTAGTGAGTTATAGAAGTGGGGGTCATCGTGGTTTGGCCCATAAACACCCACCAGAACAAATTTGAGGTCTCCCTTGCTGCAGAGTGCTGCTGCATATCTGCCGTTTGGGTCCCTGAGAAGTCCCGTCATGCAAACCCGGCCCGCCTATCAACCCATAACAGAACCCCTCTTGCATGGGATGTGTAGTCCGCTGTGTAGCAGTGGCCCTGCATTTTGCGCTGCACTGCTACGCTGCTTTCGGATTTGAGATGTGTCTCCTGTAAGACCGCAACATCTATGGAGTGTCTCTTTAAGTATGCCAATACCTTTCTGACTTTTCTGCTGTCATTTAGATCCCGTACATTCCAGGTCATTAATTGCAAGAATTGCGCTTTGGAACCATCACGTGCCACTGAATTTGCTTATAACTGAGATGCATCTGATGACGATATGTATGTAAAGCTTGGTGAAATATGGATGTTTCTGTACCCCTACTATGAACAAACTAGTACACAACTCTAACTTCCCTCCAACGCTATGGATAACCCCAACTTCCATAGTTGAACAGATCCCCTCCCTCCCTTCGTTTCTTCACGTCTTAGTAACGCATAACGTATTAGGTAGTGATATACACTTGGGGGCAGACGTTACCAACATTCCTAGGTCTTAACACCACGCTTACATCACTCACCTCAGCTACGGTGCCCAAATATTTGCACGGGGGTGTTACCAGGGACCTGTATACCCTCCCCCTCTCCTGTGGGTACCCCCATCTATTGAATTTAAGAACATACTACAGATAGCTAGCAGTTGCAATGCCTTGTTCCCCGACAGTGTCCCACGGAACTCCATTACAATACTTTCATGCCAACTTAAATTATGGAGGGTATAATACTTATCAGGCTCGCAGTATTATACGACAGTTCCTGTGGCACCAGAGAGCCCATCCCCGTGAAGGCCTCACCGCCCCACCCTGAGGACGCCTGAGTGCTAATCCACGTGCAGCCCCACTCACCTCTCTTCACTCGTCAGTGTCCCGTGTGGCATCTGCACCTGGACGAGGGCTACTTGGTGACCCCTGCCGTCTAGAAGCTTGTTCCTTTTCCTTCAGGAAGCGCATGACTGCTTTGGGGTCAGTAAAGAAATGCACCTTGCCATCCATTCTAACTCAACTTTGCTGGATATTGCATGCTGTACTCCAAGTTATTTATCTAAGCCGCTTTTTCTCGGGTATGAAAGGCCGTCTTGCCTCTTGAACCTGTAGGGTAAAATCCGTGAACAGAGAGGTATGCGCCCTTGTGCCGTAGTGTCCAAGTCTCATGCCTTCCTCAGGGCGGCATCACGGTCCCTGTAGTTTGACAACCTTGCTGTTGAGTGTCTTCGAGCCGCCCCCGGAAACGGATGAGTCGCCAAGGTGCGGTGGGCGCGTTCCACCACAAATATTGCTGAAAAGGTATCTCTGCCAAGGAGATCGATTAGTAGTTTCTCCACATGTTGCTCCATATTCCCAATATTTGACGACTCTGCAACACCCAGAATGCGGATGTTGTTTCGCCTCAACCGCACTTCGAGATCTTCTGCTTTGGATTACAGCACTTGGAGAATTTTATCCCTTGTCTTTTGTGCCTCCGTGCCTGCTTTAACGCAGTCCTCCACGTCTGATATTCTTTTTCCGCTGCATTCAAACTGTCGCCATGCTTGTCTAGGCGCTCAGACATTCTGTCCATGCGGAACGATATCACGTCAATTTTGGGGTCTATTTTTGATAGACTTTGTTGCATGGTGCGCAGGATCTGTTTCAAATCTATGTCTACTAACACTTCCTGGTCGTCTGAAGTGGCCTCAGGATCCGATGAGGTGGGCTCTCGCGATCTGGCTGTTTTGCGTAGGTCAAAATGCAGCGTCGATTGAACAGTGTCCGTTTTGCCCATCTTGTGGGGCTGTGTATTCCCAAATCGATCCCAGGGCCTGCCACTTATGAGAGCTACCGGAGATTAGGTCGAGATTTGCTCCGGAGCGATAGGGTTCCGTGCAGGTCCGATGCACAATATCACAGAAAGGATGCCAACGTGGAGCCCCCTCACCGGGTGCGACCCCACTATGGAGCGGCCCCAGTTCCCAACGCAGAGGTCACTGCCGATAGTAAATGCGTGCGCGTTGCACCTCAGGTGTACCACTAAGCACGAGCCAGCCAGGGGATATGCCAAGGGAACTGCTTAGGCCACGCCACTACAAGGAGGGGAGTTCGTCCCGTGGAGGCCTATTGGATTCTGTTCGCTGAAATAATTAATTTAGGTAGCCACTTGCAGGTCCTCTGCTCCACCCACAAAGGTAAGTATAATGCCTCTGATAGCCCCCCGGCAGATTCAGCATGCAGGCCATGCAGCGGCCGCTTACTTGGACAGTCCCGCTTAGGCAGCGTTGCGGCACTTGCTTCTCGCACCTCCCGCACGGGGAGAGGTCTCGGGTCCGCTCGCACTTGTGTGCGTTAATTTGGCAGGCGCTGCAAACTTCACCTGCTCCGGCGTGCCGATACGCACCGTGCTGCGACCTCCTGGTTGCGGGTGTCCGCGGCACTATGCCAACGGGTTCAATGACTAAGGGCTGCCCTGCACCGCCATGTGTGGTCGGCCTTGTTGATCACTGCAGCGGGCCTCACTCTTCCCCTCACAGCCGTTGCACCTCTATGCCCATGTCCCTTGCAGATGGGCTTCCGGACGTGTCGCACTCCCAGTCACGAGTCGCACCGCCAGACCTCAGATTGCTTATGTGCTGCTCATCGAGTACTTCTTGCGCTCAGCCGGTGCGTAGGCCCTGGGCCCACACGCGGCGCTCAAGCGACCTCTGCCGATTGCGGCAAACCGCGCTCTCAGATCTTGGAATCTACAAGTTCCTCGGGTTGCCGTGACTTTCAGAGTTGCATAAATCCCATGTAGGGGAGCGGTTGTTGCAATGCGCACCCGGATGATGTCAGATATTGGTGGTTATCGGCAAAGCTCCCTTAGCTTGCTGCCATCTTGGAGTCTGGCAAGCTCCGCCCCACACACACAGTAGTGATTGGTGAAAATATGTGGAGTGGACCAGGTAGCTGCTTTGTAGATGTCGGCTATCAGGATGTTACCTAAAAAAGCCATAGAAGCTCCTTTCTTTCGAGTGAAGTGGGAGGTAAGACTGTTTGGCTTTAGCATAACATGTCTGGATACATTTTTGACCAGGCAACATGCAATGCCCACTTTGGAGAGCGCGCAGCCTTTATGCGGCTTGAAGAAAGAAGTAAAGGGTTGCTGTGTCATGCGTAACAGCTTTAGTTTGGTCAATGTAACACACAAGGGCTCTTTTTACATCTAGTGTGTGGAGAGCCCTTTCCAACACTGACTACGGATGAGGGAAGAACACTGGGAGTTATATGGTCTGGTTGAGATGAAAAGAAAAGACCACTTTGGGGTGAAATTTGGATTTTTCCTAAGGACTACTTTATCTGCATGAACTTGGAAGAAGGGTTCTTGACGAGTCGGGCCTGAAGTTCACTAATGGAGATGATGAGTACTTGGAAGGCTACCTTTAAGGAGAGATATTGGAAAGGGTATGAGTGAAGTGGTTCGAAAAGAGGGCCCATAAGTCTGTTGAGAACTATATGGAGATTCCACATGAGGATGGGTGTCACCCTTGGTGGAATTACTCTTTTTAGTACCTCAATGAATGCCTTAATGTCTGGAACTCTAAAGTGAAGCGTGTTCTTTGTCGTGAAGGTAGACCGCTACGGCCAACAAGTGACGTCTAATAGAGGTATAAGAAAGGCCTGCTTTACTGCAGGTCTAACAGACAATATCTCGGACCGCTGCAGTAAGTGGGTTGATGTGCCAGGGAGTGCAGTAGTGCACAAACCACTTTCATTTAGCTGCATAACAGGCTCTTGTTGTAGGCCTGCATGCTTCCTTGAGGGTAATCATATACTCTTGAGGTAAGATGAAGTAGCCAAATTCTAAGCCCTCAGGAGCCAGATAAGATTCAGCTGCGTTTGGTTACCGGAGAGTTCCATGGAACTGTGTGAGAAGGCCCAGACAGCTGGGCAACTTTTCATGAGGTACCAGGGAGAGATTGAGAAGACTGTTGAACCAGGGCAGTCTGGCCCTAGTCTATGCAATTAGGATGAGAGAGAGGGATGTTTGCCGATGTCCCCAGAATACGAACTGAAGTAGCAGGAGAGGAGGAAAGGCATAGTGAAATTTCCCTGACCAATTCATCCCTTGCCAAAGGACTCTGGGTGTGGATGCCTGGGAGATGAAGCTTGGGCATTTTGCATATTCGGCTGAGGCAAAGAGGTTTACGTCAGGGAACAACCACCACCAGAAGCACTGTAGTAAGACTTGCAGGTGGAGTCTTCAAGGTCGTTGTCCACTCCCAGCAGGCAATCTGCTACAAGATGGACTTTTTGATAAATTGCCTACCGCCAAATGCTCTGAGCTAACACAGACAACTGTGATGAGTTCTGCCCTGTTTCTGAAGATCGCATGTGGCAGTCATATTGTCTGTAAGAATAAAGATCCCCTTAAACTAAATATGAATGAGGAACGACTGGAGTGCTAGCTGGGCAGCTGGTAGTTGATGTGCACACCCCATCAACGGGGTCTCCACTCGCCCTACACAGTCAAGTCATTGAAGTGTGCTCCCCAGCTATTGAAGCATCTGTTGTGATGGTCACTTGCGGTACTTGGTCGAGAAACAAACTGATGGTGTTCCACTCCTGCAGAGAACGACGAGTGACATCACACATCAACACTAGTTCCTCCCAGCAACACTCCACTTGCGACTACAAATGGCGCATATTTAATCTGGCGCTGGGAAATATGGCGAAGCCATAATGTCAAGGAGAATCATGATAGTACATGCAGTTAGTAGGTGACATAGCGGAAAAAGATCTAGCAATGTTTGGAAAGGTTGGATGAATGCCGGTCTGGATTATGCTTCCCCAGTGACTAGGTTGAGAACTGCTCCCAAAAAAGGGCTGGATTTGGAGGGGCTGGAGGTGGGATTTGCCTATGTTAACGGTGAAACCCGAATCGTGTAACAGTTCGATGTTGCATTGAGGGTGTGCCAGACACAGCTGTTGGGTTGCTCTCTTGATCAGCCAGTAATCCAAGTAAGGGAAGACGTGGTGGCTGTTACTCCGGAGACGAACAGCGACCACAGCCAAATATTTTGTAAGCACCCTGAGGGAGGTGGTTACCCCCAAAGGCAGAATTTTGAACTGGTAATGCTGACCACTTACCACAAACCGAAGGTACCGGCAATGTGCAGGGTGGAAGGGGATGTGGAAGTAGGCATCTTTGAGGTTGCGGCGGTCTGAGGTCGACTGTGTGTCTGAGGGACCTGTCCTTCTTGAGGATGAGAAAGTACAAAGAGTATAATCCTTTGCTACCGTGGTGGAGCACCACTGGTTTTATGGCCCCTTTGTAAATGAGCGCCTCTACTTAAGCCTAGAGAAACTGCAGGTATTTGCGAGAGAGGGTGTTTCTGTGGGGAGGGATGTTCGATGACAGACAAAAATCCACTGATCGGATGTGATCTCGAACCTACGAGTGAGAAATCCCTGCAACCTCCACCACACAGGAGTTATGAGATCGATAGAAAGAGAGAGGGAGTCACTTTTTAGTGATGGCGGCTGACTACGCCGTGCGACCTCTACCTCTGGGGTTATTGCCTATGTAAACGCCCCAAGGGAAACCTTGCGAGGGTGTCTGTTGCTGCTGCTGCCTCTGGTAGAAGGTAGATGCATTTGGGGGGGGGAGGAGGGGAGGTGTTTGGAGCTCCCCTCTATAGCTTGACCTACGAAAGGACACCCGTGGAGAAGTCATTTGGAGGGCATCCATTGCCTTTGCAGTGTCTCTGTTCATCTTGATCTTTTGCTGCATCTTGTCAACCTGCAGTCTGAAGAGGTTCTCCCCATCGAAGGGCAGGTTGAGGAGATGCTATTGTAACTCTGGTTTGAAACCAGAGACACAGCCAGGCGTGCCGTCGAATCAGGACACTAGACTTAGGGACACCCGCATTAAGGCCTTTTCCGATGCATGTACCTTTTTGCATGTGCAATATAGGTCATCGCAATTAATTGCTATTACCTAAATTGCTAATGCATTTAGGGAATCGCAAATTGCAATTCCCTATTTGAGATGCATCAAGCCTTTCCTAAATGAGACTTTGCATTTAGGAAACGCTAATTACCATCAACATGATGGTAATTCGCAAATTCTTTGAAAAATGCACTTTTGTGCATTTTTCAAAGTGACATGTGGCGCACACACATGCCCTTAGGGTGTGTGAGCACGATCATAGCATGAGGTTAGGCCACTGGAGTTGGCAATTCTGCTTTGGTTTGCAGATTGGGCAGCAAGTTGTTTGCCTACATCCATACTTCACTATCTTTATCCAGCGTAAGGACATCGGCAGTGTCCTGTGCATTAGTGTGTTTTCGTTTGCATCACTAGAGAGTCATGTTGTAGTTGGCCCTGAATATACGGTAGTTAAGAGGATTAAGTCTTGAATTTTTTTATTAACCCTGGGGTATACCACTCTAGCCTTCATAGTGACTTTAAAAAGGTATCAGGTGTTATTCTTAGCATGCCTTTAAGCATGGGGAGATACTGCATCGTCTACGAGAGGGTTTCCACTAGAAGTCCTAAATTCTCCTGATCTTTGTGAAGCTCTACCTTGTGGCAGGATGCAGCTCTGCTTATAACCTTGTGGTACGGAAACAAATGATGGACAGAATGCTGAATAAATCAAACAAACATTCACCCCAGTCAAGAGATCTGGGTTAAATCAATTGTTCTTTTGCTCACCATGCCACCCCAGTTTAGACCCAGCAATATGCAAATCAGTCTTGCCCCTGTGCCATCATTTGTTTGCGTTGCATTTTTCACCCCAAGTGGTATGGGTAGGCCCAGACGTGGGTCCCCTGCTCACTGTGCCACTGGATTCAAGCTAGCCTGGCTGATGAAGGGTAATACCCTGAAACTAGCCCCAGGATACTTGTTTCCGGTCCAGGGAGGACCTGGCTTGGCAGTTCGGTCTGGACTGTTCCCATGAGGCACAGGGTCAAGACTGATTTGCATATGGCTGGGTCTAAACTGGGGTGGCATGCTGAGCAAAAGAACGATGGATTTAACCCAGATCTCTTGCCTGGGGGTGAATGTATGATTTATTCAGCATTCCATCCATCATTTGTTTGCATAGCAATTTTCACCCTAAGTGGGATGGGTATGCCCAGATGTGGGTCCCTAGTTCACTGTGCCACTGGATTCAAGCTAACCTGGCTGTTAAAGGGTAATACACAGAAACCGGCACTAGGATGCTTGTTTCCGGACCAGGGAGGACCTGGCTTGGCAGTTCGGTCTGGACTGTTCCCATGAGGCACAGGGTCAAGACTGATTTGCATATGGCTGGGTCTAAACTAGGGTGGCATGGTGAGCAAAAGAACAATGGATTCAACCCAGATCTCTTGACTGGGGGTGAATGTATGATTTATTCAGCATTCCGTCCATCATTTGTTTGCGTAGCACTATAACCTTGTGGTATCAGGTGGTATCATCGAGGGCGATCGCTTTGCGGGTTAGAGGTCTGTGTCTACGGGTGGGCCGACGATGTAATCGTCCCATGGGTCATTCCCTGTGCCTGGGTCAACGGGAGGCTCATATGGATCAAGGGGATACATTGGGCTACCTCCCCCATAAGAGGAACGTGTGGATCACTCTGGTGAGTGTGACTGAGGAATCAATGATGGAGGAAGTGGCAGATGTGGAGGAGGAAGTGGTGGAAGAGGAGGTGCAGGGTGCCAAGGTGGTACTGGGTTAGTACACATCCCGATGTTTCCTAAACTTAGGTGGAGCAGGGTGTTTGTGTGCAAGTTCCTTCATCAAAGGCAAGTTTCCGCTTACAGGGTGAAAACTCCTGTTCTTTCAGATGTGGCATTTCCCTGTCTGAGGAAGGAAGACGAGGCGTTGTTGCTTAGCATCAAGCACCTCCTCGAGCCGAAGCAGGATGGGTTGTTCCTGGTCCTCCGACCCCGCCGATGACAGAACTTTGGGGCAGAATCTTTCGGCATCAGTGAAGGCTTTTGGATGTTGTCCACCAAGTGGCTCTCCGGAGCCGAAAGAGTCTCGGGAGCCAAAGCAAGATTCGGTGCCAGCTTTAAAGGCGCTGTGTCAAGGGCAGGGACTGAAGCGGCTGTTCCGACGCCAGTGGCTGGCTCAGATTCTGATTTGAGGCCTGGGTTCGGTGCCGACCAAGGCCTTCTGGCAGTGGCAAACCAGAAGTCTCAGTGCTAAATTTGCTGCTCGATGCCCGATCCTCTCGAGCGCAGTGCTCTACCTGCTGGTGTTGGGGGCTATTGTTACTCAATTGGCATTTTCTGCTAACTGACAGCCACTTCCTCTGCATCGAAGTGTGAGCTCGGTTCTAGGCTGAAGAAATGCACCGGTTGGTCTGAAAGTCTCTGGCAATGGCTCCCCCTTAATGCCCTGATCCCTGAAGAGATCAAGCTAGGCGCCGATCTTGACGATAATGGAGTAACGTTTTGGTTCTGAAGGCGAGGCAGGTGGTGCATGATGTCTAGACGTGCTCCAGCGAGACGCAACTTGAAGACCCGATGATGATCCGACGAAGGGTATTCCCAATGGCATGGTGGATTGTACCTGAAAGGGGTTCTTACCATTACAGAGAAGAATGCCTTAAAAGTGGGTGAGAGCCCTATGGGGCTTCGCAAAGAAGTCGGATGGTAAAGTGGAGTGATTAGACGAAGCTACAAAAGATTGATTCAATTGGATTTGGGTGGAAGAACCGTGAAGCACCAGTGCCAAACAGCAGAAGGTGTTGGCCAGGAGATTGGTGCATGCACGCCCAAACCAGACAAAGGAAAGAAACGATCGAACAATGGAGCCAATGGCCCATGCATATTACCATCAAAAGGTGTGCCAGACCTCGTGACCATCGAAGAAAAACAAGTTCCATATGTCCAAGCCCAACACTAGAGGGCAAGAGTATGGACGCATGGATATCTACAGCTTTACATATCACACACAATGCAGCTCAAATCACCCAAACAAGTGTCCAGCTAAACACAGTTCAAAGAATTCTCATTGAACAATGAATTTTCTGAAGAAATATGCCATACAGCATAGGTCCAAAATGTGAAAGGCAGACATGTGTCCACCACTCACCGTTCACCTTTGGATCAGGTTATACATGTGATAAAAACATTTTATTCTTCCAGTGGTGTCGCAGTCCTTCAGTCTGATCCCTCCTTCGCCCCCTCACCCCAAACTATAAAAGCATTCCCCACCAAAGTTGCAAAGGGTAATGTAGGTAACATAACTATCAAATGAACGCCTGAATTGTTGAATACTCTCTGGCGATGTGATGACTTGGTCTTAATAGCTGGCAGCAGGAGCAGTAAAATTGTAAAATGGTTGCATTTCATACCAAACTATTTGATCATTAACTGTAGATTCTAAAACACTGAGAACATGTTCAGTCATTGAATGTTTACTTTTTTACACTTCTAGTTTAGATATCTCCCAAGGGGCCCCAAGTCAAAAAGCCCACCCTTCTTTGGGCCGGACTTTGCTTTCAAGTATCTTGCAAAGAGGCAAATGCTCCGCTCTCAGGTTATACACTTGCAACATTCTGTGCAAATGTGGACATTTGGTTGGCCAGTCTGTCTTTGGTAAAATGTTCTTGTAAGTAATCCCACAGTTTACCAAAGCCATTTCCTTATTTATCTTCATTTGGCTCTTCATGCATTCCCATATAATTGATACATGAAGTCCTCGACCTATTAAACATGGATGCACAGGTACTGTACCAAATTGCATATAAAAGGTCAGCAAAAATATTTTATTTTAAATCACTTACATCCATTTCTCCTTGATCAATAACATAGAAGTTATCACCTTCATCACCTAATTAAAAAGAAAAAAATACATTTAGTATTATGCACGAACATTGCAAGTGTGTACTATAATGAAAATGTAATTATAAATCTATCCAATAATGACCATGCACTGTTGAAATATTCAAACATATACCCTTAAACAGAAAAGAAGAAGTGCAAACTAATTTGCTACTTTAAACAGAAATCAGAAGAAATCATTTGCTGAGAAATGCTAAGGGGTTTTGTGCCCAATCAACAGCATTTGCAAATCACCTTTCATGTATTGCACTGCTTTCTCCATCTAGTCTTTTTGAGTTCTACTGTTATCCAAATGAATCAAGCATAAACTGGCCATTTCAGGTCTCAATTTGTGATCCACTTTGGTTTTTGTTTGTTAAGGAACACAAACTGTGACAGCTATAGAGATTATCTAAGAACATGTTGGTAACTGAAAAGCAGAACTTTAGTTTGTGATAAAAGAAATTGCTGAGAATATCGAGGCAAATGTTTCTACAATCCTTACTGTGCGAGCTGTACATGTTTTTACATGATGTATAATCTTACAAATCACCCCTTTATCACCTCAGACGTTTAAACTCCCCAAGGCCATGTAAACCCACTACTCCTGAGCTTTAAACATGCAGAGATAACAGTGCATGGTCTCATATTTTTGGGTGGATTTTAGAAATTCATTATTACTAGATCTAACCATATTTTGCACTTAGTTATGCAGAACCTATAGCAAAAAATGCTACATAAAGTAGATTAGAGTATTATGCCACAGGAACTGTTTTCAACTCCAATTAGGGGAGTAGAACATGTTGCTGCAGATGCACAGGTGATTAAAAACAGGTCTCAAACTACTCTTGGGTATTAAGTAATTAAGTATTTTTGATTACCCAATCGATCATTTGTTTATATGCAAGCTTTATCACTAATCTCTGGATTCTCATACAGTTTTTTTTTTAAGCAAACTCAAAGTATACGATGACTCACAAAGAGTGTAATGTATTGTACATCTCTACGGAAAGTAACAGATCTGAAAAAATAAAAAAAGATCATACTTTTACTTAATACAGGTGCTATAGGATTTAAAGAACAAGACTTGCCTTGCAGTATCACAGTTTCTCCTGCAATGTAGATGACTGAAAACATGGCATCAAAAATGTCACTGAAAGAGAAGATACATCTCATAATTTTATCTTTACAAATAAATGGAAATTGGCTAGACAGAAAATAGCATAATTTAATTCAAAATTACATCGCTAGCTAATGATTTTAGCCTAGACAGCACTTACGCGGTATCTTTGAGATGGGCTGTATTCAGGATAGGGCATGACGCTCCGCACACTTTTCCCCCATCTTTTTAATTGGCTCCAATCTCTGTTCTTTGTAAATGTTGGCTTTTCATTGGTCAATAGGCTTAGTAGTACCTCCTTAGGACCACCTTTCCTTTTCTTGTAACCCCTATGAGGACACCCCCTGTTACATGTGTTGTTACTCTGCAGGTTTTAATTACAGCCTCGGAGCACTTTTTCCTTAAAGGGCTTTGTCCTGCCTGCTTTTGCAGGGAGGACAAGCTATCATGCAAAGATTTTAAAAATGGTTTTATTTAACAGCGCAGCATGCCTCAGCACTAATAATGGTGGCCACGATTTCTTTTTTATTACTCTCCATTATTGAATGCGCCTGCATGCCTTTTTTTCTATTTATTTACTTTTTTTACACTGGTGGCATCCACGCTTTAACTTTAAACATCTAAATCTACAACGCGGCTCCACGATTTCTTCAAAGGTAAATTAATACAAACGTTTTTTTTCTATTGCTTTACTTTTGAAGCAATTGCGGCACCCGCGCTTTAGCTTAAGATATTTAAATCTAAAGCGCTGGTGCCACCATTGTAACAAAAGTAAATAAATAGAAACAAAAGCATGCAGCCATTTCTTTCTATTTGTTTACCGTTGTTACAATTGCGGCACCTGCGCTTTAAACATCTTAAGATAAAGCATGGGTGCCGCAATTGCTTCAAAAGTAAAGAAATAGAAAACTTTTTAGTTTGTTGCTATTTCTTTACTTTTGAAGCAATCACGGCACCTGCACTTTAGCTTAAGATGTTTACAGCTAAAGCGAGAGTGCTGCGATTGAGGTTGGTCTTCCTGTAGTGCTCTGAATCGGCACACTCGTTACTAGGGAAAAAGGCAACTCTACCCCTGGAAAGTAACTATTGGGCTTGGCAAGATAGTCAGGAAAAAAGGCTGTGCTCCTAATCACTTTCTCATTTCACTGTCAATTCTCTTCTTATCACGTGATAGCGCAGCATTTGTCCTTCGCGTGGGCCCTTTCATTGCATAAGAACTGTCCAGCCTGTGCATTAACTAATGTAACCCGGCACAGAAACGAGCCATCCAAAATAATAAACAAGCATTTGCAATGCAATAGGTCTTGCATCTGCGAGAGTTGGAGCTATTGGCATTGTAAATGACTGCCTTTTATTTATGCGTTTTGAAAACCTGCAAATGGTTCGTAACACGAACTTTGTACTTTTAGTCGTTGCTTATGAGAAGCAAGGCTGGCAGTAACTGAGCCTCTTTTACCGCCAGCCTTGCTTCCGTAAGCATGGACTACAAGTACAAAGGGCATGTTTACGCACCACTTACAAATTTTCAAAACACATAAATGAAAGGCATTGTCATTTATAATGCCAATAACTCAAACTCGGGCAAATGTGAGACATATTGAATTGCAAATGCTTGTTTAAAGATTTCTATGCTATAAATATAAATCGCTGCACTCCCTCCCCACCCATAAAAGGTTCTTAAATAAGGCGTAGTTATACACAAAGCAATACACAGTAATACCCAATGCACTGCTTCTTCATACTATGATAAATTTCAGCACACAAAAGTAGACATATCTTCTGCACCACAAAACTAAAATAATGGAGATAAAACAAATTAAAAACATTAACAAATAAAAGGTCGCTAACAAGCGGTGTTGTCATTTTCACCTGACCAACTACCTAGTGCATCACCCACTTTCTATACGGACCTATACAATGCAACAAAATATTCTTCCATGTAAACCAGGAACAAGTAAACAAAAACAGTGTCAAACATGCTACAACATTTCAGTGGGCCACAATTATAAGTAACCCGATTTAAAAACTACAAAAACATCATCAGATTTCAAGCAAAGGGCCCACCTCGCAATTGAAAGAAAATAAAACGGAATTTTACTCTAAGGATATTTTAGACTTCTTTTAAATTCTGAAACTAGTGTTCCTGGAAATCATCAAATTTCACAAGTGCTCAAATGCACAATTATTTATACGTTAAAGGAAAATTAGTGCTGTGACCCAAAAGGGCATTTACATAAGTGAACTATTTTCCCTCGTCAACAGGAACATTACACCTCTTTCAATTTTGTGGGAGTTCTTTCCCCATCCTCAGCATAAACCTCAATGATTCCAATCACTGGCTGTAGTAAATTTAAAAATGTTTTCAGGGCAAAAAACTACTAGCAAATTGTTGGGAGGAATATTCACAAACCTACAAGTGTGTGGGTGTTCATCAGCCTTTACAGGTGGACCCACCGCGAACCGGCCCCTAGTACTAGATTTGCTCATGTGGAAATTTCACAACACAGGCAGAATTCCTGTGATAGTAAAGACCTTTCCGGAGGCCTATATCCCACCACTGCGGATTCCACAAATCAATAATGAAATGTTGTCTCTGGAGATTACACTTTGCACACAAACTCAACTCTGAAGTGGAAAAACGTATGAATCAGGTTTAAAAAGTTACCTCCTTTCATTGTCATCCAGGTGCACAAACAGAACATTTTTTTCAATAGCTTTAGCCAAGGCAGCCATTGTTTTGTAATCTTTAGGGATCACCTGCAGCGTAAGGAAAACATGGTATTATCTCCCAAGTTGATATTTAAATATTGCTTAACACAAGATAGTGCTAAAGAATTCAAACATTATCTGCTGTATTCTAGATTTACTGACTAAATAGATATTAAAACACTAGCACCATTAAATAAAAAAAATATATGAAATGCTTTAAAACAAGAGACTAAAGAGATATTCTGCTATTTTACTAACCAGCCGCACTGACACCTCTGCCAACGGAATGTTTGGGGTTGGCTCAGGAGAAACCTACCATAATTTTGAGTTACTATGGTTATGCACAACTCCCCAAATTATGCTTTTATGTCACAGCACATAAGTATGGGACATTCACAGTAACAATTTACAAAGAATGCATCATTCATTATAAAGATTTGGTGTGAACAAACGGAAACATCGCAAACAGAAAGACCGGCTGTGGTTTGTAGTGCTTTAGTTTTTTTTTTGGCACCATCTACATAGTGTGAAATGCATCCTTGCATCCACTTTGGAAGCAAGGATACATTTCCCATTAAAATACAGCAGAGAATACCAATTGTGCATTGCACATTACTTGTAATTTCACATCATTTTTCTGAAATTCCACACTTCACTTTTACCCCGTTCTTATATACCCTCCAACTTAGTATACCTCTTCGAGCCATCAGGCACTGAATGGCAGCATGCTCACTAATACTCAACTCTGCTAAAACATAGACTGTAATATCATCCTACATCTACTCATAAATGTAGTCCCCTCCCTCCATTTCTGCAGATACCAGGTATTCCTCCAATTCTACAAACAAACAAAAAAACTCAAAATTTGAAACACCTAACCAGCACACCCCGGGACCACATTAGATCTCCAATGATTACCACAGGCCTTCATCCCTCACCCCCCACCCTACATACCTTCTTATCTTATACATGGAAAAAAGACAAATGTTACCAATAATGTACAGCGTGACACGGAACTCAACTAACATGTCTAACAGATAACAGTTAGGGTGGCTCACTGCCAAATATAGAGCTTGTCTTGGAGATAAGAGTAAGTAATTGGTAACAACTCGCATCACCGCTCCAGGTCACTGGTCTACCACATAACGGCAAGACACGCTCCTTCTCAACAACCACAGTAAACTATCCTCCAGCTACTTAATAGGGCGCAAACTCTCCCCACACCAAAGGTTTCTTCACATTACAGGGATATGGACTTCCACATCTCTCTAATGCACACTGAAACCAGTTACAAGTTTACTACCTTAACTATTTTGTAACTATTGTACAATCTCAGTTACTCAAGCTTTCACGTTCCAACTAGCCATCCATCTTCACTCTCTAATCTTTTCAGCTATTCCCTGAAAAGTATGTGTATTTTAATTTGTCAATGTCAGTTTGCATATTTTTCTCTTGCTGTAAAATAAATTAAGCCACTGTCTGCACTGAATTATTCAGCCTTATTTATCATCTACAGCTCTTTGCTTATGTACTCAATCTCAATGTGAACATATCTATTTAAGTGAGTAGTTCCAAACCTCGAGAAAAAACAAATACCAATAAATGGTAAAATAACCCCTCTACAGACATTACCATCAAGAAAACTGGAAGCAAACTATCAACTTCGTAAAAAACATGTTCCATCAACATTTGCATGAGTAAAATCAAGGTTAAAGTAATTGTGTCTTCCGGGTAAACAGGCCAATAATTCAATACTTCCCCCAAGTAACAAATCAACAAAGGGTGGACATGCATCCTTTTGGTCTTCAATGCACAATACAGTTCATTTACAAATTAACCATTTGGCAATTACCACATAGTTCTACTACTGACCTTTCTAACATACGAGGCTGCATCCTCCTCTGTATACACTTCTGCACTTATGGCACCACGCCTTCTCCGGCCCTTCACTACAGGGTTCATAGGTGGTGGAGGTGAAATCTCATCTTCACGAGAGTCAGAACGGGACCCAGACTTCTGCTGATTCAGGCTCTGCTTTGCTGCTTCCTCCTAAAAGAAAAAAACATTCAATATATTTCAAAGTTTAGTGTCAGCAGGTAAAAACCATGAACCAACTAGCATGGGAATAAGTTCTATGCTTTAATGCTGGAGATTCAAATCAGTGATCCGGTACAGATGTGGCATTGGAGTTTAACCAGAGACTATGAATACATCAATCTCATATAGACATTACTCTTCACAGGGGTCTCTGAAAAACAATCCCTGTATCGTTATTATAGATATGTGGGTCTTTATTTTTTGTGGGTGAACCATACAAGGGTCACCAACACCAAAACCCTTACCTACTAGAGTTATGTGCGAGATTTTATATAACAAAATACCTTCCTACAGGCTTTAGCAAAGGCGAATAACAATCCACCCTCTAAAGCCTACTGTTTTTCACAATAAGACCTACTTGCTTTGTCATAACCTTTCATTATAAGCAGATCACACCTAACAAGCAACATAACTTCCCAGTGAAACGATAAAGCCTCTATTATTTACTAAAGGTAATAACGACAAAAAAAGAAGAAAAAAAAAATCTGACAGTGCCCTAAAATTAGAAAAGTATACATAATTACAGTTGGCTACGCAAAATACTATCCCTCCTAAAACGGCCTAACAAGGATTTTCACAGCACAAACCTATATCCATGGTTTGTCACACTAGGTGACAAACATCAAAAAAACATTGTCTACTTTGGTAACCTGCGAGATTCTATGTAACAAAATACCAATCTGTAGGCTTTACTGTAGAGTAACAATAATCCACACTTAAATGCCAATAAGCTTTACTTTATGCTTTTCACAATAAATACATTAAGCCTAGTGCCTTTATCATGGCATTTCATAATTAACTGAACAGGGCTATAGCCACGATCATTAGCGTGCCACCATAATCAATTCAGTCCTGCTGTAGAAAGTATAAACTTGCTACAAGCAAAAAGGGCACTACAAGCAGTCATTTCAGTGGAAGCAAACAGATTCAGACCAATCGGATCCTGTACTCCGGGTAACCAGAAAATGTGGTTTGAGCCTAAGCCAATATCTCAGTAGGACTATGAACGCTCTTTTTGTGTTGATCACATAAGATCTTGAGGTAGATGCTCTGTTAGCCCAGACCTGAAAGTCCATGCATATAAATGTAGCCATGGGCTTTCACACACAAAACTGCAAGGTATCTAGTTATCTAAGACACTTTAATAGCATTACACTGTCATGTGCAAGTCCCTAAAAATTCAAGCTCAACCACTTGGACAAGTAAAAAAGATTGATCGAAGCTGCGTGGAGGAAAAGCACTTTATGAAACACACAACTTTTGCCCAATCAAAACAAATTCCTAACTACCAACATGTGGGCGGAGCCAAATCCCCTCTTGGTAATGCCAGGTCAAGCCAGACCAAAATGTAAAGTTTAACCCCTTCGCTGTGGCGGAAATTCCGCCGCAGCGCTGGGGGGGGGGGGGGGGGTTTGGGGGCAGCGCGGTGGCGCGGTGCTCATGACGGAGCCACTCCGTCATGAGCCACGGTTGGGCTGTGCTCATGACGGAGTGGTTCCGTCATGACTCCGCCCACGGCGCTAATCGCCCGCACAGGCGGGGAATTGGCGCCGCATGGGCGGCGCGGCCGCCAACGGCCGCAGCATGACGGAACCACTCCGTCATGAGCACACGGCAACCGTGGCTCATGACGGCGTGGTTCCGTCATGAGCACGGAACGAGTTAAACAGCTCACCAAAGGCAAGCGAAAAAGCAAAGAAATCAGTATTGGCTTGCCGTAAATAAGACTCCAGAATTTACTATATTCACATTTCCCCAAGTCACTCGGATCTTACACCACCAGCATTATCAAATTCAAGATACAAATCAAGGAAAAATAAGCCTTCTGTTGTGTATCCAAGACATAGAAATCCATTCAGACAAACGGATCCGTCTTAATGTGCAAGTAAGTAGTACTTGCATTCACCTTGATTTTCTGTAGTCCTTTAATTACTATCTTCCAGGGCTATGGTCCATGACCGGTAGGTCTGCACTATACAAGGTCAGATACACGTTTATATTATAACTCCCTTCTTGCAATGCAGAACATAAGCGATTTTTCTGTGTGGTCAGGTGTTACAGAGGATTCTTATTTAAATCAAAATTTAAGGTCATACTTATCACGGGAAATAAATAGGTGTTCATAGCAGGACCAACCCTGGGGCATCCCAGAACCAAATATTTTGAAGAAGAGAATTGAGAAACTTCGATATTCTCTCTGTACCTAGTAATGTTAAATGTAAGGCCTCTCAAGCGTAGGAAAAAGTCCTATGAAGTTTAAACGCATTATGTCTCTTGTGAGGCTGTCTTGGCCTGTACGGCCTAATCTCAATATCGCATAGTCTACAGGGCAGATTCCGATCCGGGTCGGAAAGCACTCCGATCGAACTGGATCTGGAGTGTTTTCCGACCGAGCCGGAGTCCTGCAGTCCAACCCAGCGAGTACGATGGGGCCGTATGCTGCCGGACTCGGTTCGGTCGGACTCCCATAGAAGTCAATGGGAGCCAGTCATACGACGTGTACATGGGCTCCCATTGACTGAATGGGTACGTCTCGCACAAGGGCGCCTCCTACAGTGGCTACGCGTCTGTGCCATCCGCACCGTACATGCCTGTGTTGGGGAGAACCATGTGTCTCCCCCTGTGTCCAAGTCGTAGGGCTGCAGGTGACAGGGGGTCCGACGCGGCCCCCCCAAAGGCAACCACCCGGACAATTTGCGAGCCGGACACTCCGGCTCGCACAGGCCGTCCGACGGGTGCATCGTACTGGCTCGGTCGTGAATCGCATCCATTGCATGTGACGGTTAGCTTACGACCGAGCCGTACGGAGCGGTTCGGACCCGGAAACGACTCAGTCGGTAAATTTCATGTAGCTCGCATTGTACGTGCTCGCTCGTACAGCTGCACGAGTTGGCCAGAAAACAGGCGTAATGCTCGTAGTTTTCCGGCCGGATTGCGTTCGGTGCCCTTCCGACCCGGATCGGAATCGGCCCCTACATAGAAGATAAAATAGGAACTAAGAATAGCTGGTGATCAAGACATTGTCAAGTGTGCTTTGGATACCAATTGTGCGAAAGAAAGAAATGGTAAAAATAAAACTGCAACAGAACACAAGGTGGGAGGCCAAAAGCCATTTTACAGATGCGACCAGAGTAATGGTTCACTAAGTAGTAAAGCTCAGAGACCAGGCCCAAGTTTTTAGACGAGGCTGCAGATTCCATACATAACTTTAACGATATTGCAGAACCTTGGAAAGGCTTCACTTTATAAAATGCGATGTTAGAGAAATTCCTATCACCTATTGGATTGCAGCATTATTAAATGGCGAAGGCAAGCGGTGCCTAATTACTTTCAGAGAAACTCAGGAAGTGAATAACCAGCGATTATATACTGATGATCGAACAGACCATGTTCACAGATGGCGGTGATAAAATGAATAATGTATGGGCATTGTCCTCCATGGCTCAGTATCAGTTGCACGGCATCCTTGAAGCGTGATCTAGGTTTGCATCATATTTACAGCCAATTATTCACACCTACATTAATAAAGTGGGGAATCCCAAAATCTGTTAAGGGCTGTCCAGATGTGGGTGGCCGTGAAAATTCTAGTTGATTAACATAGAAAAGAAAAAAAAGAGAAAAGAACTGAAAAAAATAAAGCGAGAATAAGGAAGAGGGGCTGAAGTTGGGTGTGAAGGAGTGTAACTAGGACAAGAATGAGTGAGAGGAAAACCTAGAATTTAATTCCGCAAGATCAAAATCCATTACACCACTCAAATCTCATGCTCGCACGTTGTTGCAGGAATATGGTGTGTGCCAATCACTTAACGCTGATACTAGGTCCATCTAGTCTACCACAGCCGATAGCGGCATTGTGTATTCAGAAACCTTTTAATTAATTTTGGACTTCCTAGGTTAATGATGCAATCATTCATTCCTCCACCCCTTTTGACTTTAAGGATTAAGTCAGCTACATCAAAATCACATAAAGTAGCAGATGTTCCAATACCAGCAGCGATTATGAGGCAAGTTAGCATCCGAGTGAAGATTCAAGGTGGCTCTTTAGTAGACATCTGCAGGGCAGTCACTAAGGCTATTCCATATAAATTTTGCACCAATGCTTCTCAAAACCTGCCTTTTGCACTAGAAGAGATCCCTCTGTAATGGAACATGTGATAATAGCCTGTTTCATGATTTAAATATTTTCTTAAATACTCAGATTTGTAGAGCTCGGCTAAAAACCTGTGAGAGTATCCAGGTGCGGTCTATAGGCACGAGGAGATTAAGTGGTTTGCTACAGGATGTTGAGCAGACACAGACTCGTACCTCGATCCCCAGCTCTAAAGACAGCCGATCTGGCGGTTACACCCCCATTCTCTCCCAAGATATGATATGGCACAGTCAACTTTACAGTGTTGTAACGAAATGGTTACTTACCAGAAGGAGTAGTTTTGCAGCTTGAAGAGTTTTCTGGATTCACATGCTGTGCATTATTCGGCCATCTAGTGGTTGGGTCCGGAACGGTCTCTGTTTTTTTCCTCTGCGGCATTGTCAATCATCATTTGGTGCTAGGTACATCCCTTGCGTGATGTCAGACGGCACCCCGGAAGTTCCTGTGCGTGGTAGTCGTCTTCGGATTCTTTTTTCCCCTTTTCCTTTCTTGGTAAAATATGGTAGGTCTTCCATTTTCTTGTCTTTAGTTGTTAGTCCTACATTTATGTGATCTTTTTTCCTACCTGTTTGCGTTCCTCCTCCGAGGGGAGGTGGGTGAATCGCATGTTTATTTGCAGAGTTCATGTAATTATGTGATTCATAAATTGCATGTGAATCCAGAAAACTCTAAGCTGCAAAACTACTCCTACTGGTAAGTAACAATTTAGTTTTGTAGCATGAATCCATTTCTGGATTCAAATGCAGTGCATTGGATTATGTAGCGGTTTCCCCCTCGTTGGGGTGGTTGTTGTAACATGAGGAAGACTTTGCGAACAGGTGTTGAATTTACTTTTGTCCCACTTGAGCATCCTTAGTCATCTGTACATCCACGCAGTAACGTTTGATGCTCATGTTGCCGCTGCACATATAAAGTCTAATGGCACATTGGTCATAAAGGCAAGGGTCGCCCCTTTTTATCCTCGTTTACTGTGCTTTGCGTCGTTGTTAGAAATGGGGGTCTTTAGTAGGCAATGGTTTGCACCTATGTCCAAGTGGGGACCCTTGCCTCTAGTCAGGGTAAGGGAGTTACACCGTTAGACAACCCCTGCTCACCCCCTTGGTAGCTTGGCATGAGCAGACAGGCTTATCTCAGAGGCAGTGTGTAAAGCATATGTTAACACATACAGTTACACAGTGAGAACACTACAAATGGATACCACACCAGTTTAGAAAAATATGTAATCTTTATCTAACAAGACCAAATCCACAATACGCATATCAAGATATGCTCAAATTTGGGTTATTCGCACAAAAAGCTTGTAGCAACAAATCCCTCCACCTGGAGCTATGGCGCAGACCACGAGGTGCACTTCATCTGGCGTGGAGTCACACATACCCCCAAAGAACATTAAATTGGCAAACGATGAAAACGGCGCACGGCGTCAGGGAGGTGATGCTTCATTGGCGCCGGTTTCTTATGACCCCAGGGGAGGGGAGGCCTCGGTTCCTTACTGCAATGCAGGGGAGGTGAGGCCTCTGTTCCTTACTGCGATTCAGGGGAGGTAAGGCGTCGGTTCCTTACTGTTGCCGGGGACGTGATGTCACGGTGGCGGCAAGGCGGCAGTTCCTTAGGACAGTGCAGTATCAATGGATTAAGGATGTCACCCGTGCCCAGTATCGGCTCTGCGATGATTAAGCACCAGCGTCGATGACGTCGGGGCTGCGGTGCGAGTTGGGCAATGCGTTGTGAGCATCACGAGTGGTGGTCATGGCTCCGGTGCAGGCAGCGGTTTCGGCGTCTGAGTCGATACAGTGCGGCGTCAGGGCTGCAGTGCAAGTCTGAGCAGTACGTCGTGCTCTTCGTGAGCAGTGCACACAGCTTCGTTGCAGGTCACGGCGGCTCTCGCCGGCGTCGTAGTTGCATTTTCCCTCTGCTGCAGCTGACAGCAGTTCCAGAAGCAGGAGGACAGACGAAATGGTGTCTTTGTGTCGCTGAGTCTTCGGAACAGGAGGCAAGCTCTATACCAAGCCCTTGAAGATCTTCTTCAAGCTGGATACACAGCAAAGTCATGGTCCTCTCCTAGGCAGAAACAACCACGGCATGCCAACCCCAGACAGCACAAAGAAAAGTGGCAGTACTTCTCCTTCAGTTTTCACAGCTCTTCTCCTTGGCAGAGGTTCCTCTTCAGTCCAGAAGTATTCTAAAGTCTAGTCCCCAATATTTATACAGCATTTCCCTTTGTTCTCTTGTGGCAGAAAGGCTCTGGGCTCAGTCCAAACCAGTTCTGGCCTCCCTGGCCCAGCTTCCCAGCAGAAGGTGGAGACAGCAATTGTGTAAGGCAGACCAGGCCCATTCAGGTGCAAGGAAATCTCCTTCCCCCTACTCTAAATGCAGCCCAGGCCTATTCAGCCCAGCCCGACTCATCCAGGAAAGGCAGGATACACCTCAACCCCACCAGTGGCTGTCTACAGTGAATGAACATCCCACTGCCCTCGTCACTCCAAAGCCAGACAGTCAATCCACAAACCAGCAGAGGCACACAGGATGGCTAAGCAAGAAAATACCCACTTTCTAAAAGAGGTATTTTGAAACATATCATATAAAAATCATCTTTCCCAAAAGATGCATTTTTATATTCTGAGTTCAGGCATACTAAACTTCATCTTTCTACCCTGGCACAATGGAAAGTTATACTTATAAGATGCTATAAATCAACTCCTATTCTAACCTATGCAACAGATAGCCTTTCAATAGTGAAAGACGAAATACACTGTATTTCGCCATCAGAACATTCCACACAGTACATGTCCTACCTTTTACATACACTGCACCATGCCTACAGGGGTACCTTGGGCCTACCTTAGGGGTGACTCACATGCAATAAAAGGGAAGGTTAGGGCCTGTCAAGTGGGTGCACTTACCAGACCGACATAGCAGTAGAGACTGCACGCAGACACTGCAGTGGCAAGTCTGGGACCACTTTGAAGGGCTGCTTGTGTGGGTGGCACAATCAGTGCTGCAGGCCTACTAGCAGCATTTGACTTACAGGCATGGGCGCACACAGTGCACTGTACTAGGGACTTAGCAATAAGTCAAACAAGCCAATCAAGGAAACACAAATCGATATTTTTACAATTTACATAGGGAGCACTTGCACTTTGGCACTGATCAGCAGTGGCAAAGTGCCCAAAGCATCTAGACCAGCAAAAACAAAATCCAGCACACAGCAAAAATACAGGCGGTAGAGGCAAAAAGACAGGGGAAAACCACACCAAGGATGCCAGGTCTAACAGTTGCGGTTTAGAGTTTTTCCTGCTGAGGAATAGCATACCTGAGCTGCTTCTACAATCCAATGTGCAATTGTCCCCTTTGTCATGGGTGCTCCTTTGTTGGACTTGGAGTGAGAGACGAACAATTGACTCCCTTTACAGAATTATCTTGTTTCCTATAGATAGTATAGAAAGCTCTTCTTATGTCCAGGGTATGAAGGATTCTTTCTAGTCGTGTTTATGGGTTATTGAAGAAGACTGCTAGCTGAATGCTTCGATTCATGTGGAATTTGCTTACTACCTTAGGTAGGAATGGAGGGTTTTTCCTTATGATAACCTTGTCCTTGTGGATTTGCATGTATGGTTCCTCAATAGTTAATGCCTGCAGTTCACTTATTCTTTGTAGAGATGTTATAGCTATTAAGAAGGCAGTTTTTATAGTGATGTATCAAATTTCCGCTTTGTGCATGAGCTCGAACGGTTCTGTCATTAGTTCTGTTAGAACTGTGTTTAAGCTCCACATTGGGGCTGGACCCTTCATTGGGGGTGTAATCCTTTTGGACCCTTCCAGGAAGCTTTTGATGACCAGTGCTGTGAAGAAAAGTTTACATGAATCTACCCTGGTGCAGGCCACATTGCTTCCAGGTGCACCTAGAGGCTTGAGTAGTTGATGTTGCCGTCAAGCAGCTGTGTAAGATACATGAGCACGGTTTCCTGCATGGAAATTGAATTTAGGGCATTGTTTTCTATATACCATATGGCAGTGGTCTTTAAACTTTTTAATACTGCCCCCCCCCATGTTGGGGGGGGTGGGGGTGAGGACCGAGCACCCCCCCTTCATTTTTCACAATTATTCTATTAAACTGGCAATGTTTAAATATTTATAGACTTAGTTAAACATTGTTTAAACATTGCAGTTAAGCTCTGTAACCGTTTAAAAAAAGCACTTTCTAATGTATAAATGTATCCACAGTGTGATTATTAGAAATGGGGTTGGGAGTTTTGAAGAATATTTGGAGTTCCTTTCCTTCTAACATCTTCTCCCAGTCAGAATATAAATGACAAAGGTTGTTAGTGATGGCCCATAAAAGCATGGCTTACTGCTGCTCATTTTTTTTCCTGCTTAAAACAAAGGACTGCCATCAGCATAAGGCTTCTTTTGGCCACAGCATGTTGCCCCTCCTGGGGTCACTTGAGGCCCCCCTAGGGGGGGCCTCCCCCAATTTGAAGACCCCTGCCATATGGTGTACTGTTTTCACTTAGGTGCGCAACATTGTCTTGTGGCTTGTTTTCTTGCCTCCTTTAGTATCTCCATTGTTCTTTGTGGTAAGTTTAAATGTCCGAACTCTATGTATTCAGGCGCCAGGCTGCTAGGCGGAGTGTAGCTAGTTCCAGGTGAAATATCTAACCCATTTGCATTGTGAGAATGTCCTTCTCTGCCTTGAATTTGATTGTGTCCCCTGGAGAATTCGAGTAGGCTTGAGTACCAGGTTTGCCTTGCACATTGAGGGTCTGTTAGAATTAGATTTGTTCCTGGTTGTCTGGTTTTTTCCAGTACTCTTTGTAGCAGAGGAATTGAGGCAAAAGCGTATGCAAATGTCCCTAACCAGTTTAGCGACAGGCCATTCCCTTTTGATAGGTGGTGTTGAAACCCAGAGGTGCAGAATTGGCATTTCTTGTTTTCCACTGTTGCAAATAGGTCTATTTTTGGTGTCCCCCCTGTTGCAGGCTCCTTCGCTTTATCTCCCATTCACACGAGCTGCTGTTCTGTCTGCTGAGCTGATCTGCTTCTGGGTTGCCCTTTCCTGGAAGGTGAATTGTCTGTAGGCTGATTCTCCTTGAATTGGCCCATTTCCATATTTCCTGAGCTAGTTTGCTTAGGGTAAATTATTTTTCTCCTCCCAGTTTGTTGAGGTAAAGCATTGTTGTGGTATTGTCCATCTGGAACAATACCATCTTCCCTCCTCTGTGGGCTTGGAATGCCTTTAGTGCCAGGAATACCATCTTCATCTCTAGGAAGTGGATATGTTCTATGGAGTGTGCATCCTTCCATTGGCCCGGTACCCACGGTTTCCTGAAGGGCACCCCAACCCTTGTGGGATGTATCTCTTGTGATGGTCACTGAGTGAGTTGGTGATTTGAAAGGTCTACCTAGTGTTATCTTCTTGGATGCCCACCATTGTAACTCCGTCTGAACCTTTTCTGTTCCAACCACTAGAACCTCCCAACTCACTGTGGTTTGTAACAAACTGTTGCACAGCCACTCCTGCAGAGGGCACATGTGCAAACATGCATGGGTGATGTGGCAATGCATGATGAGATCATGCCCATGAGTTTCATGACTGTCCTAACTGTCAGAGACTGACCCTTCTGGTAGCGACGAGTTTAACGTTTGATAGCTTGTATCCTCTTTTGGGTCAGGTATGACCGTGCAATCTTGGAGTTTAAATTTGCTTTTAGGAAGTTCTTGTTCCAGTATTGTTGAGGACTTTGTGGTTTATTTAAAAATCCAAATCTTGCAGCGTTGTGATCACCTGATGAACATGTGTGTAACATCTTTCCCTTGAATTTGCCTTCACAAGCCAGTCATCTATGTAGGGATAGACGTGGATTTCTCTCTTCTTAGTATGCTGCTACCACTGCTAGGCACTTTGGAAAGACTCTTGGTGCAGATTTTATTCCGAAGGGGAAGACCTTGAATTAGTAGTTTGTGTTCTTGTGGATGAACCATAGGTATCTCTTGTGTGCTCGGTTCATGGGGATATGCAAATAGGCATCCTTTAGATCTATCGTTGCCATGAAATTCCCTTTTTGTAGTTGTGTGATTACTTCCTGTGGTGTTAACATCTTGAAATGCAGCGATCAAATGAATTTGTTAATGAATCTGAGATCTACGATAGGTCTTAGTGTGATATCTTGCTTTGGTACCAAGAAATAAGGGGAGTAGTTTCCTTTGTTGTGTTCCCTCTTTGGTACCCTCACTATTACTGGTTTTTGTAGGCGTTCCTTTATTTCTCTTAATTGTATTTAATTGGAAACCCTTCTTCGTTGGTGGATTTGGTGGGGGATTGTTAGTTAGTTCTATACAATAGCAGAGGCATACCACATTTAAATTCCAACAGTCTGTAGTGATGTTTTCCCATTGAAAAGGGTAATGCGCTATTCCGCCTCCCACTAGTGTTGTGTGGGGGTCTTCCTTTGTGGGAAAGTCACTAAGTTTGCTCCTCCCCCCTCTTGAGGGTTGTCCCCCTGGCTCTTCCTCTGCCATTAAAGGACTGCTTTGATTGCTGCTGCCAGACGTGTTATACGAACTGCAGGTTTGATTGCTGTCCGTTGCCCTGTGTTTGATGTTATCCTATTGAGAAGACCCCCCTTCCAGTGGGTCTTCGGAGGTTACATTCCTCCTCTTCTGAAGGTGTCCCTCTGTTCAGGCTCCCGTAGACCTGGCCATATCATTGTCCTTATTTAGTTGTTGTAAGGGTTCATCTACTTCACTTCCAAACAGGGCGTCTCCAGTGACGGGGTTATTAATTATGGAGGTTTGAACTTCTTGCTTGAAGCTTGAAATTCATAGTCAGGCGTGCCTTCTTAACATTGTGCCTGTGCACATTTGTCTGCTGGCTGTATAAGCTGCATCTAGAGCTGATTTCAGTCAGGTGTTAGCTATGTTTCTTCTCTACTGTATGATGGATTTTGCTCGCTTATCTTCTTCTGGGGGCTTGTTCATTAGTTCTTCAATGTCGTCCCATTGTTTGTGGCCATACCTATTGAAGAGGGCATTAGAGGCATTAGAGTTTGCAATGCACCATTGCATTGCTTTCTTTTTCTCCCCACCATGTCCATTCTCTTACTTTCTCTCTCTGGAGGTGGGCCAGTGGAGGACTGAGCGTTGCTCCTCCTTCTTGATGTGGTGACAATGATGGAGTCCAACAGTGTTTTCCCCTGAATGTATTTAGGGTCCCTTGTGGACGGTTTGTATTTTTTCCCTCAACCCTTGGGGTTACTCCCTTTGCTAAGGCAAGCTCCTAGAAAGCCTCCATGCCTTGGTCCAGAATGTTTGGCAGTGTTGGAAGGTATTGTATACCCTTGGTGGATGGTGTTAATGGTTCTACGAGGAAGCAAGAGTCTCCTTTCTCCTCCTCCAAGGGGATCCCAAAGGTATCAGCTGCTCTCTTGATGAGGCTGTTGTAGAAGGCTGTCGTCTGGTGGCGAAACCTTCGAGGGATAGGCACAGACCTCTTCTTCAGGGCTTTGTATCAAGGTCGTTCCACTCTTCCTTAAAAGTTCCTGAGGCTTCCTCCTCTTTTGGAGCATCTAGTTCCACTTAGATGTCCTTCTCAAGAGATTCGAGGGTTGCCGGAGCTCCAAGGGTATCCTCCCCTTCCTTGGCGTCTGCGATAGTGGAGGGTTTCGCAGGGATTCTAAATTCTTTCAGCGCCTCGTCAAACTCCTTCCTTCATTGAAGGAGTGCTGCCATGTCTCTGCCTCCAGACAACTTTTTTGTCTCCACCTCAAGGGCCCTTTAGGCATCTGAAGCAGGGGAGATCCTCTTTTTGGGTGTGGTGGATTCTGCCTCAGAATGTATGGCTTGGTCCTTCACGGCCTCTCGTCTGACACCAGTCTTCGTCGATTTCGACTATCTTCCCTCGTCTGTATCCCTGGGTTTCTTTCGGATGAGGCTGACCCTCGGTCGTTGTTTTCTTCGACACCTGGGCTGCCTATTGCGCCTTCTTTTCGGGGTCCTTGGTATCAGAAGGGTGAGGGTTTTTTACCTTGTCCGTTTTCTTTTCTACGTCCTTCACCGTCTTTTTTGTGGTACGCCTTTGAGGATCTCGATGTCGGACCCTCTGTGTGTCAATTCTGCGGCCACCCCTGGTCGACCTCGTCGCTTGAGAGGCCCAAGTGCCTCAGCGATGTCTATTGTTTTGCACCTTGGAGCAGGATGCATGATTCACGGTCCTCCCTCTGCTTTAGACAGGCATCGAGAGTCTTCGGCACAAACATCGCAGGGCTCGCAGTCATCTTTGTGATTCCTCGGCAGGCAGAGGTTACAAACACAGTGTGCATTGCTTTGTGCAAACTTGTGGTGGCAATTTGGGCAAATTAGAAAGGGGTATTTTCCCAAGGCCCCTACATTGCCTTATTTTTATCCATCTGCGTCATTGCTCCGTCGGGATCCCTCACAGGGAAAGATGTCCGGAGGTCTCTCTCTCCTTCTCCGGTGTCTTCTCAATCGATAAATGATGGGTTTTTTCTCTTGAATTCCTTGATTTTGTCAGGGATTTCATCCAAAACTTGGTTGCGTCTCCCCTTGCTTCCAGACCCAATGACGTAAAAAAGAATCTAAAGATGGCTACCACGCACAGGAACTTCCGAGGCGATGTCCCACAAGGGATGGACCTAGCACCAAATCGGGGTTGATGACACCCCAGAGAAAAATAAAAACCAAGTGACAATTCCGGATCCGGCTACTAGATGGTGGAATAATGCTAAGCATGTGAATCCAGAAAAGGATTCATGCTGCAAAACACTAAATTTGGGGTCAGTATGATTCTTTGTAAGCGTACTTTCCTGTAGGATTATCAGGTCAACTCAAGCCCAAAGTTCACACAACTGAAATAAAGAAGAGAAGGTGGCGGTGAATGATTCAAATAGTTAACAGTAATTTCAATCACTCCAGCTTTCCGCATTACAGTAATAACATTATGTTCTCCCTGTTATCATTTGTTTGGTTTGAGTACAGTTCAAGTTTGCCGTATGGGTAAGTGAAAATTTATGACCCTTCCAGAACTAAAGGAGAAGTATCAGCTCACGGGTCGCATAACGAAGTCTGACTAGGGCAGGAGAGTGTCTAAGGGATAGGAAACAAGCATCTAAAATTGAAGGCTATTAAAAGAAAGGTAAAAAAAAACGGAGTAACAGAAATTACCTACAAGTTAAACACTCACCAAGAAGATTGCCTTCCCCATCTAAATTACAGGAATACCTCTGAAGATGGGCTCCTTCAAGTCCATTAAGAAATAGCAGGAATACCTCTGAAGATGGGCTCCTTCAAGTCCATTAAGAAATAGCAGATCATTCAAAATTGTTCACCTAAACTAATTTTTAATCTGAAACCTGGAATCACATGTGTCCGGTCCCAAAGCATTTTAGAATCCAAATCAAGATGCACAGCACATACGAAAATCTGGAACAAGGGCAGTGACTAAGTTTTCACCTTGAGTGATACTGCACAACCATATTTTGACATTGGATCCAAGCTAGTTAATTGTCAATTCCAAGAAAATCAAGACTGCAAAGAAAGTCGCCAAAGTTAGCCTAAAGCTCTTGAACTTTTACAGGAATCCTGTCATTTTATCAAATTTTTTTTATGGACTACGTCTTTGCTACTGACCAATTCCTCCTCATCATGAGCCCTTCTTTAGCTTCAGGCTGTATCAGGAATATTGTTTTAAACAATGCTAATTCACCAGTGCTAGTGACACTGTTGTGATAGTAGTTGCAGACCAGCTTAGCACCATTACCTTTGGGGAGAAGATGTGTCCGAAAGGGCTACGGCGGTCGATCTTAGATCTGGGGAACTGTGTTCGAGTCTCAGCAATGACACTCAACATCTTGTGATTCTGGGCAAATCACCCAATCTCCCCGTGCTTAGCAAAAATTAATGTGTCCTTATGTAATGTAACTGGTGCTCATGTAAAGTGCTCGGATACCAGATACCTTTGGGTCAAGTTCGCACTAAATAAAACTCCAGAAATAGCTGGTCCATAAATCAGCCAATTTTGTTCTCTTCCATAAGAACATTATATTGTATTGCAACATTTACATAGCGCTTACTACCCTTATGTGGAGTGAGGAAGCGCTTGCCTACATAATTAGCAAGGTACAGAGTATAGGGTATGTGGATGGTTTTGTTTGGACTGTTTTCATTATACGTGGAAAGAGATTCCGTGCCGTGTGTGATAACCACCAAAGTGTGGTTATGTTGAGTGACAATGGATGAAGAAGTGTGAGCTAAAAAGGTGTGTAGTTTATGGTTTTCAGTAAGCAGGCAGCTTTAAAGAGCTCTGCAGGCCCTTTAAGGTTTTCTTATAATTATAGATCACATAGCTGTTTACTGCACTGACGTGTCTATTCAGAGGTATTATTTTAAAGGTTATGGGTCCTGAGCAGGCATAGGTTGGAGGGAGAAATAGAAGAGATATCTGGGACTGGGATGGGCTTTGTTACTATCATCCCATATCTTAGTGCCAATTTGAGATGTCAATAAGCAGGCAACGTCTGTAGCTTGTTGGAAACTATACTCGACCTACAATGATAAAATGACAGGATTCCTGTAAAAATTATAGTCCTCTATTGGCCAGCAGCATATCTCTTCAGCTGTAATTGTAACCGTTTTGATATAGCACTTACTGCCCTTGACAAGGAGCTGAAGTGCTTTTCAGCAAGTGGCGCACAACTTCAGTACCCAAAGTGGATTAGTGTAAGGAAGTCTAACTTGTTAATTTTAGCAGTGAACATGTGAGTCTGTTAGTTGGATTGAATATGATAAAGGAGGGATAGAGGAGGGAGGAGTCTAGACAGGGATATTATCGAGATCATAGTAGTACAATGAGGTTTGATATAAATCAGAGTGGAGGCAGGGGATATATTGAAAGAGGTATAGAATGAGAGAGTAGTGAACTGAAGGTTTTATTTTTTTATTTAGGTTTTTTTCCTATAGTAGGAATAAAGTTATAAATGTATAGCTACATAACTACATAGAAAGGTATACAAGTATATGGAATAAAGAGATATAAAGTAGTATTACATAAAGTCCCCTATGAAAATGTATAAATAAATAGTTAGAAACTTCAACAAAGTGTTACTGTCCATGAAGCTAATGTATGTATTTTTTTGGGGAAGGGGGTGTGGGGGGGGGGGGGGGGGGGGGGACAATTTTTTTAAAATGTATTATTTATATTAATTTGTTGCTCGGTGGGGCTGGGGAAAAGTCAGTGCAGGGGCAGGAGTGTCTGTCCCAACATTACAGGCAAGGGAGGGCTGGGGCAGAGTCAGTGCGGGGCAGGACTGTTTGCCTGACATAACGGAAACGGAAGGGCTGGGGCAGAGTTAGCGCGGGGACCAGGACTGTGTGCCCCAACATTATGGGCATGGGAGGGCTGGGCGTCGATCCTCACATGCCAGTGTTTGCACCAGAGAGGTGAACTGGCTGAGAGACAAACGGAGTTTGATTTTGATAGGTGAGGTGTTAGAGACAGGTGACCGACCCTGCCCCAACCCTAAGAAGTGTAGTGGCAAGAGAAAGAGTACATATGTCTTTCCCTCTGAAAGGTAATAGGTCTGGGACAGAGTCAGTCCGGTGTTATTCTTTGCACCTGAGAGGGGGTAATACCGGGGCAGAGCGGCCAGGTATCCCAGGTCTGCGTGTGACCAGCCCTAATTTTTCTTAGATTTCTGGAACATGTAGTCCTGGTTTTATACTGGGCCAAATAAAACCACAAGTCCCACAATTCTAAGAAAGAAAAGACCTGGCCTCGACTAAGTAGTCACATATGGACCTGTGAAACTTGGTAGCTATGTGCCAGTCTCTGCTTCTGAGAGGTGAAAAGGCTGGGGAAGAGTCATATCCTTTCCCTTAGAAAGGTAACAGGCCAAAAGGTAGAGTCGATCACGTCCGTGTTTTTTACCCTAGAGATGATAGCGCTGGGGCAGAGTGAATAATGTTAGTCTTTGGACCTTACTGGTGACAGGAGTCAGTCACATTGTAGTGTAATTGCATTTATATAGCGCTTACTACCCAATACGAGGCGTCCAAGCACTTTTTCGGTGAGTAGCACGCTACACCAGGACCCATAGAGGATTAGTGTTGACTTAGTATAGTGAAACATTAAAGTAATTTTACGTGGTGGATAGGTTAGTCAGTCATTTGGATTCGGAAGGATAGCAGGAGGATAGAAGAAGAAACAAGCATTTGCAATACAATAGGTCTAGCAGTTACGCGAGTTTAAGCTATTGGCATTGTAAATAACAATGCCTTTTATTTAGGTTTTTAAAAAGAAAACAATAATAAAAGGCATTGTTATTTGCAATATCAATAGCTCAAACTTGCGTAAATGCGAGACCTATTGCATTGCAAATGCTTGTTTCAGTGGTAATTGGGATAAGCCCTGTGCTCTTAGGGAAAACATTTCATGCATTTACTCCCGTTTTTATGACGCAGATTAAATTAATAGAAGTAAGGAGTGATCTTCAGTGGGTGGGGGTATGTGAATTCATGCAAATCATTTGAGATATTAAAAGACGAGCTACAGGAGATTATATCTTTTTAGGTTGCAGGGATATGACTTTTATAGAAGAGGTTGCAGGGATATGACTTTTATAGAAGAGGTTATGTTTTAAATGAGGTGTGGACAATTTGCAGAAAAAAAATAAGGATAAACGTAAAAATGCATGTGACTTCAAGTAGGCTCTGCTCAAAGTGAGGGTGCGTGCAAAGAATGGAAAGTAAGGAGACATTTATTTGAAACAGGAGAGGCAACAACTTTTAAATCAAGGTCAATTTTCATGGGAATACAGAGTAGGCTTTTTTGAGGTAAGTATGAAATCTAAGGATGCAAAACGGTTAAAGAAACAACATTATTTGCATGTGAGATAGTGCTATATTAGGCATTTTTGATAAGCATTGGAATCAGCTGAACGGTCTAGCCCCTAAACTGTTACTGCTGGATCACAGCTTCAGCAAGGGCAGCTGATCTGCTCAGGGATTGTAAGAGCAAAATAATGGCTGAACACATATATACAGAACTATCAAGAGCTTTAGGCTGCGCTCTAAGGAAGCAGTTTCTTCATGATAATATCAAAATGAGTTTATATTACAGGGCAAAACATGCAACACTTAAAAGGAGTTTCTGCAAATGCTGGAGTGGATGTTTTATGAAAGTCTCGAGCACAGCATTTATTAGAAAAGAAATGGGGTGAGCACTGCCTCCCCAGACAAAGGAAGGACATCGCCCACATCCCTGTGACTTGACGGTGGAGACCACACACTAAAAAGAGACAAGACTCCACTTAGAAATTTAATGTGCGCCTTGTTATGAAGGGGCTACTGATTACTTGTTTTTCCTGATCACTACAGTCTTGGTAGATGGAAAGTAAGAGTGAGGGTTTTGGATTGCACTTTTTATTCTTCAACATGAGGAGGTTTCTGGGTATGCTGTCTCTTGAGCCTGGATCAGTACAATTAATTTAATGCAAAGTTCAGGAACGTGAATGGTAGACAAAGCTGTGTTTTAAGGAAAATGTGACAAAAACCCTGATGGATGCGCCAGCAGCTATACAGACGAACGCATTTGTAAATTGGTGGATCGCTCCCCAATCATGGAGTGCATCGGGTGCCGCACAGGAACCAACTTTCAAATTCAGAGTAGATGTGTGCACAAACCCCCAAGCCACCAAGCAGGTACATGGCAACACTCAGCATTTTCAAGGACAGCGAGCTTGAGATATCAGTCCTATTGTATTGTAATTGCATTTATGTAGCACTTACTAGTCCTGAATAGGCGTCAAATTACTTTCTTGGCAAGTAGCACGCTACTCTACTACAGAACCCAAAAAGGATTAGTGGCGAATTAGTATAGTGGAAAAATGACATTTGAGCGGTAGATAGGTTAGCCTGTTATTTGGATTGAGAAGAATAGTGGAGGGTTAGAAGAGTTAAAGGTTTGCATTTATATAGTTCTTGCTACCCCAGGTGAGGTGTTGAAGTGCTTTGATAAATAATGCTTAAAATAGCACTGATATTAAATACCATTTAATCTATGAAGCTTCAGAATGAGCCATTCCTAAGCGGCAGGAAGACACTGACAGCCTCTGCGTTAGTTTGGGTGTAATTAGCTGAGAGGGGTTGAAGGACGGCATCACTCACAGACGGTGCACCCACATACATCATAGATGTGTCACAAGATGTCTACATACACATGTCAGAAAGCACACGTCACAAACATTAAGAAAGGTGCGCTTACTCAGTTCAGAGATGTCACAATAAGTCCCAAAAGCAGAGATGTCATAAGAGGAGCACACATCACCAGACACATCACAAAACACACAGAAGTCACACGCAGTGAACACGTCAGAAGAGAAGACGCATATGCACAAAACGCAAATGTCACTAGCAGCACACCCACAGGTCACAAGACATGCAGACAAAAAAATGTCACAAGCAGCACACATCACACAGTGAGCAGGAAGTTCGAATCGGTGGTGTCCTGGTCGCTGAGGACACCCTGGGCTGTCTTAGCTTTCAGTGGCACTGTTCAGGCGGTCACCTAATCCCAAACTGGAGGTCACCGGTAGGTCAGCTTCTGGGGCACCCAAGGTTCGGGTCAGATAGATCACAGCTCCAAGTTAAACCAACAATGAATTCCTCTTCAGAACCCAGTTTAGAAAATCTAAGGAAACAAAAGTGTCACTACTGGATAGACTGCAGTGCTTAATTTATTTTACATGTATGGTTTGGCAACACCTGTCTGAGCAGGCATGCCATATACATACATGCCAATGAAGTAAACTGTATTGTAAACAGGAGACAGGAGTTGCAGACATGAGGGCTACTTACTGGGTAAAAGTTACCTTCCGACAGACCTTCCCACAGACCTAGCCATACCACTCAATATCCATGACCTATCATGCTTAATCACAATGATATACATGCTCCTGAGCTACAAGGTACCTATTCAGAGAACTGGATCTGTGATCGATGGCATACCATACATTCGCATTTCCTTATTATGTTTTACTGGGCACTGCACCCAAGCTTAGTGCTGTACTGATCTACGGCACTGCACTTGTCCTGCGATCAGAAGTAGTTTTCTGAAGCCTACATATGCTTTACCTGTCCACAACAGAACCCAATATTAGTTGCTGCCATTACTGATCATGAGCTCTGTGCTATACCTGAAACATGCCGCTTCCCACTAAACAAACCAATCCTCTAATAATGCTGGTCCTTGGTCCAGCAAATGGATTCAGTAAGCAACACGCTGGTCAGTACCATTGGCTATTAACTGCAGGTCCCAAAAGAAAATCTTGGCAAGCACTACCTAGCCCATTATGTTATGTTACAGTGTGTTTATATAGCGCACGGCTACTCCAGAGGAGTGTCCCGGCGCTTTCCACAGGCAGCTCAGTGTAACACAGCAGAACAAACAAACAGCATAGCACAAGGCAACAGGGGAGAGAGAAAAACCTAAAGATTGAAAAGCCAGGTCTTCAAGCTCTTTCTGAACTGCAGCAAATTAGCAGAGCTGCGCAGAGCCAGCGGAAGCGAATTCCAAAGCTGGGGCGCCTTAAAGCTAAAAGAGCGCCCCCCAATGCGCGCCTTCCTAACCCGCGGCACCACGGCCAGAAAGAGAGAATCTGACCGCAGTGAACGGGCTGGATGGTAAAAAGACAACCTCCGTTGCAAATATCTTGCACCAGTGCCAAAGAGTGCTTTGTGCATCAGCGTCAAAGATTTAAACATAATCCGCTTCCGGATAGGGAGCCAGTGGAGCGTCTGCAGCATTATCCTTGTGGAATACCGCAAACTGTTAGTTACTTTTTTTTTTTTTTTTTTTAATAGTACTCAGCTGCATAAAGAAGTTATTACTTCTTATGGATACAAACGCCAAAGCTTAACTAGTTTATGATCCCACTGTTGTGCCAACCTCAAAACTGCTAACAAGTTCTTCAGCTTGGCCTAATTTCTCGGAGATCTGGGCCGTAACTGATTGTTGGGTACACGTGCTCAGTACTGGATCGTAATTTAGAGTTGTAACAAATCCATTGTGGGTGCCCACAATGTACTAGATTTTACGGCTTGGCCTGCATGACTGCACTGCATTGTCTGCACTCTTCGACACACTTTACCAGTACAGATCTGTCCTGTTATCTCCGTGCTGTAAATGGCCTTGGTTCTGCACCTGGCCGTGCTCGATGTTAAAGCTAGGCTGCCCTTATACATCAAGATATTTACCTGTATCCCTCCTAAACAAGATCACAGTGCTGAATAGACTTACCACTGGTATCTGTGTCCCTCAGCTGCGGGCAGGGGCTGCCTGGTAGCTAGGAGATCGGAGCCAGTTCATTCTCCTCTAGGGAACCATATCAGCAGCAAGGCCAGGCAGTCATTCCCCTAGCCCGAGACTATCAGTGGTTTCAGGGGGACAGGGGAAGCATAATCAGTTTGAGGATTGCATAGGCCAAAATGTTTTGAATTCAGATCCTCCAGCCATTTTGAAGTGCATCTTCTAAGCCCTTATCCACACAAACCCAGAAAGCATCACCCTGTAGTTGTTACAAGATGATGACTCTCTTGAAGGCAAATGTGAGGCTCTCTGGCAGCTATACTGGGGCAAATACTGCCAGCCCAGATTGAGGCTATTCAAGCATGAGCAAGCCTTAGGAAACTACACTAAAAAGCAGCAGCATAAGATTGGTAATATCCTTATTACAAAGAAAAATATCTTACTGATTTCGCTGAATGCAGAGAAGGTATTTCTTTAAGTAAATGGGTGCTATCTATGCAAGACCCTTCAGTCTTTCAGATTCGAGCTCAAATCTAGGATGGTCTGTTTAATGGCAAAACAGAACACAAGGTGTAGATTAGTCTCAATGACAGATCCTCCCCAAAGCCTGCACTCTGTAGTTACTTATTTACCCCAACCAACCTCTGAATCCCCTGCAAATAGGGGTGTGGGGGGGGCAGAGCTACATTAGCGATAAAGGACAAACACTGGGCAGGAGAGAGATACATTTACCATATATGCAGAAAGCTTCCAGGTGACCTTAACAGACCCCTTCACTCTCTTCCTCTCTTGATGCAACAGCCTGTGATGTATTAAACAATGAGTGGGTTCAAATTCAATGGAAAAAATGCCAAGTTCTAAATACTGCCACGCGAGCAAGTTCCAGAGCTACATCGTGCTTTGCACTTCAGTTGGTTAAAGATTCAATAACATACTTGAGGATACAGACAACACTGACAAATGAATGCTGAAAACTAAGACCCCCCCCCAAATCTACTCAATCCAGAAGGTCTTGGTTTGTCAGAGGAGGATTTTCCTGGTTAGGTTGATTAGTGGCAATAAAGAGGGCAATGATCCAGAGAATACTCACCTCTTCTAGACTATCTATCCCCTTACCTATTTCCACATGAATAATTAAGAAATTTCAAAAAAGCAATTAATAATTTTATATGGGGAGGAAAGGCCACGAGAAGAGTTGCACATACATTTAGAATGACCATTCTCTCTGGTCTCCCATCAAGACGCCAGACTTGATCATGTTCAATTAGGGGCAGTTACAATAGGAGAAGCGACTGCACCAACACACTGCCCCCCCCACCCCCTCAGGAAACATACAAGCAAGCAGCCCTCCAAGAAAGCCAGGCGCATCTGCAGACGGCTCGAGAAAAGATGGAGGAACAGCAAGATCACGGCAGACCACGCAGCCTTCAAGTCCGCTGTCACCGCACACCACCACCTCATTAGAAAAGCAAAGAAAGCTGCCACTGAGGAACGCATAAACGCCAATGCACACAACAGCAAAGCACTCTTAGTCGTGGTCAAAGAATTTGCTAAACCCAGGACAGAGACAACAGACCTCCCCCTCCCCCAATGCCCAAGTCTCAAAACCTCTGTAGAGAGGCGTGGGATGCACGTGCGCTGGACAGATCACCCTAATCCACTCGGCAGCTGTTGTCCTACTGCTCTGCCTCACCCTCTAAACTCCCCCGGTGCCCCCTGACCGGATAAGGCCGGTGTTGTCCTTTGTCCTAGGAGGCCTGACCTGGAGGCTGCAGCATGTTTTCGACAAGCCTCTTGTGCTCACTTTGATCGACACGCTCCTAGAGGCGGACGCCCGGTAGGGCTGTTTAGCCCAGCTCTCTTGTCCGTCCTCATCTGCTTGGGGACTCTGCAAGATTTTGGGGTTCTGAGACCTGTTGTGTCCATGTAAGGCTTGCGGCCCGGGGCGGAGCTAGCCACGAAACGAGATGGCCGCTAACTAAGCGAGCTCCTCGTGGATCGCCCAAATTATCCTGCAAAATCCTTCAAATATCAGAGGAAACACGTCTCACATTGGTGTGGAAAGGAGTGCGACTAAGACAAGGGCGCCAGCGAGCTGAAAGACATAAGAAAAGTATACGAGCACTAACAACTAGACGATCAACGCACTGCGGCCCAAGCAGTGAAAGTGAAACAGAAGCCGCGGGAGGTGGTGGTTAGCCAGGCCGCGACGTAAATAAAATGTACGCGGCCACGAAGGACGGCCGGGTCCGCTACGAAATCGGCATCGGCCCTGGAGGTCTGAAGAGACAGGGAAGCTTCTGCCGCTGTGGACCGAGGGTGCCGGAACGGTGAATGAGGCGGAGAGGATACGGACGGCGAACTGAAGGGGCCCCAGCTTTATTAATGACAACGCTACGGGCGGAAATAGTGCAAGCGCGGAGATACCTCCCGGGCGCGTACAGCCGACTGACTGCAGCGCCGGCTAAAAAGACTGCTCCGCATTCACCCTGAGATGCAGAGCGTCGCAAATATCAGCGAGGGCCACGCCATAGCGCAGGGGGTGAAAAAACACTCGTGGCAGGGGAAGCCATACCCTTGCAGCAACTCAGGCACACGACCCCCTGCGGTGTATGAGGCTGTTCCTAGGCATTGAAATTGGCGGCCATGTGCCATAAGAAGCCGGCCTAGGTTGACAGGGGGTTCTGAGGCCCGCGCAAGTGAGGGCATCTGCCTACTACGGGAGCGTTATAGAAAGGGACCGGACGGGAGCAGAAGCAGGCGGTCTATAATGCTTCAGATGGGACTTTGATTGCGGCGCTGAGGAGACCACATTGAACATTGTGAGTCCCCCCTCTCTTCTCTCGCGCTGCTGACAACACCTGCATTGCGGAGCACTAAAGGAGGTCCGGAGGGAAGCTACATAGCCTCGGGTGGACTGGGAGGAGGTGGCTGTACATCGGGCCATTCCAGGTTCTGAGACACCGGCGCTATAGGAGGCCTGGTATAAGCGCGATTTGTGGAATCAGCAGTTCAAGCATATATACATAATAAGACTTAATCGGAACACTAAGAAACCATGCTTGCATCACCAAACGATTGAACAGCTCAGAGCTATAGCTGGGAGGCATAAGCTGGCATAGAGCGATCGCTGAGCTAGAGGACTGCCTGCACGCCGCGTAGACCTCGCGACGCGGGACATCACCACATCTGAGGAACTCTTGAGTGGACTATCTGGAAGTGCATACTTGGTCACTACTACGTTCAGGAACTGCGGATAAAATCAAAACCCACACTTGCAACATGGGTAAAACAGACCGCACCCAGCCCAAAATAAACTTTGACCAGGCGAAGAAACAACAAGATCGCAGCCCTGATGAGCAAACGACGGCGCAAACAGCGGACGGTGCGACGGAAGGGGTGTCGAATGATGATATACAAACCATGTTCGCCACATTACAAGCTGCACTAACAAACATTGATGGGAAAATAGATTCCTTGTCATACAGAGTCGACAGAATGTCTGAACGCATAGATAAACACACAGAAAGAATAGATATGGCAGAACGCAGGATCTCCAAAGCTGAAGATGGACAAGTACAGATGGATGCGAAATAAACCAGGATGGAGAAACAACTCGTGGCAATGACGGCGGAGGACTTGGAAGCAAGGTCCCGGAGAAACAACTTACGCCTAATTGGGGTTTCGGAAACAACAAACACCGGGCCGATGGAGCGGTATGTGGAGCAATCACTAATTTCTATGCCGGGAAGAGACACTTCCTCAGAAAACTTCATAGTCGAAAGGGCTCACAGATCTCCGGCGCCAAAACCACCGACTGGATCCCGGCCGAGACCGATCATTGCCAGAATCCTAAATTACAGGGACGTAGATGTGGCGCTCCGTAAGGCCAGAGAAATGGGCAAATTGACTCATGAAGGGATGGATATCTCTCTGTACCCAGACTTCACGGCATCAGTGCAAGAGGCGAGGAAGAAGTTCGGAATGGCGAAACAGAAACTGAGAGACTGAACCATACCGTATGCTATGCTGTACCCAGCGAGACTTAGGGCTACAGACAACGGAAAGTCGCGGATTTACACTGAACCTCAGGAAGTGTTGAAGTTCATACAACAGAAAGGGCAGGCGACTGTGCGGAAAAGATCACCGAGAAGAGAGCAGAGAGAGCAATCTACAATGTTGGACGTCGAATAAGCGGATATCTCATAGAAATGCGACAGCCACAGTAGCGACTGGCAGGAATGCTGAAGAGCCGCCATTCACTTGTAGAAGGCGAGAGTGAAAAAAGACATTGGGCAACACTCAGATGAGAGGAGGACTATCCCCAACAGGACAAGATAAGTAAAGAAAATGCCTTCACTTATACTTTGATTGAAAATAATGTTTATCACTGTTGCCATGTACGGGACTGCTGGTGTGCCGGTGCACTACATAGCACTATTCAATAGACACTATATATCAGAGTTCAATCATGTTACAGACTGAAGGGGCGTCTACCCATGTGGCCTAGGCCACAGGAAACAGGGGGGCAGCTCTGATGCCTACGTGTAAACCACACAAGTTAATTACCGTTTTCTTTTTTCTTGTTTGTGCTTAGGGAACATGTTTTATTGTATTGTTGGGAATGTGTCCACTAGAAGGGGGGAGGGGGAGGGGAGGGGGAGGACGGGAAGGAAGATACAGGGGGAAAAATTCTGACCAGTGGTACATCGATACACAAGCACAGAAGAGACAACATGAGACATATCAGACACCGCAATAGAGGGGATGGCAGAGATACAACAAACGACCGACACTCTGAACCTACACAGAACACAGACGTTCCTGACATGGAATGTAAGAGGACTACACAACCCACAGAAAATACGCAAAGTATTGGCATACTTAGACAGATACAAGGTGGATGTAGCTTGTTTACAAGAAACGCACCTGACAGATCTCAGAGAGCAGCAGATAGGGGCCAGATGGGCTGCATACAAACTGGCATCGCCTTACTCCTCATACGCTAGAGGGGTATTGCTGTTAGTGAAGCGCAACACACCTTTTACGCTTATTAAATCTGTAAAGGATAACCAGGGATTCTATTTTATAGTGAAAGGGTGTTTTGGCGGCACATTATTAACAATTGTCAATATATATGGGCCGAAGACCGACGACCCATCTTTTTACACGCAAATCTGGACACAGCTTAGTACCTTACAACCCACAGCCATTCTATGTGGCGGCGATTTCAACACTTGCTTAGACCCCGCACTAGACAGATCCACCAGAAACGATAGATACGGCAAACACTCGGAAAAAGTCTTAAGGGAGGGGGATGGACAACTGGGACATGGTGGACATATGGAGGTTAATAAACCAAGACCGTAGAGAAGGTACCTGTTTTTCACTGACACACCTACATGGTCCAGGCTTGATTACTGGCTAGGGACCCAGGATGCGTGCACATGGACAACTACCATAGGCCACTTACCCAAAACATTGTCTGATCACGCCCCCAGTTCGAATAAAATTGGCAATTCCGACAATTCACATGGAGACTAAGACAAACAGCGCTTCAAGACCAGGTGTTCTGTGAGGAACTTCGACAGGCAATAACGGAGTATTTGTAACACAATTCCGGATCGGTCCCTAGCATAAGGACACTTTGGGAGGCTTTTAAAGCCACCATTAGGGGACATTGTATTAGCAAACATGCAGCCATTCTAAAAGACATTCAGCAACAACTGACAAGGATAGAAGCTGAAATCACCAGATTGGAACAGGAATTTGAAAATACTTGTAATAAATCATTACTAGCCGACATCAGGACACAGATGGATAAATATAATGAGTTTGCTGACGACGAGATAAAATATGTTTCACGGAAATACACGGCCAGAAACTAGAGAGGGCGGGAGGCCAGGACGAGCATGGTCATAAAATCAGACCCACTCACACCACGGCGTATATAACACAGATCCGGAATGATCAGCACCAACCAGTATATGACACCAGCAATACTGGATTGCTTCACTAAATATTATGCTTAACTATACGAGGCCCAGGCGAAGGTCCCTATATCTGAAATACATGAATACTTAGATGATGTGGCACTGGCGTGGCTGTCGGATACACACTGAGTACTTCTGCCACCATATAACGAAAGACAAAATTGTAGATGCCATTAACGCTCTCCCAAATAATAAGGCTTCGGGACTAGATGGACTCCCGGTAGAATTCTATAAGGAAATTAGAGACCTGCCGATTCCACATCTAGCTGAAATGCTTGAGGAGGCGTATGAGGAAGGTACACTCCCGGCATCCTTCTGATAGCACTTCCGAAACCGGGAAAGGACCCTACGGAATGCGAGTCATATAGGCCATTATCCCTGATTAACATAGATGCCAAGATACTAGCAAAAATAATAGCGAACAGAATACAACCGCTACTGTGTAATCTAGTGTTGCCAGATCAGGCAGGTTTCATGCCAACACGATCCACCACTCACAACATACGTACCATATTTGCATTATTCCATCAGCTGGATCCAGACATGCCAGCGGTTGCGGCCCTATTGGACGCAGCCAAGGCATTTGGAGTGGGACTTCATGTATGTCACTCTCCGCAGGATGGGGGTTCCCAGAACCATTTCTAAAATGGATATCATTGCTGTATGCCACGCCCAAAGCACGGGTTAGAATAAACGGGAACACGTCCAGCCCAATAGTGATTACACGGGGTACCAGACAAGGCTGTCCCTTATCACCAATGCTATTTGCACTAATCCTGGAACCATTGGCCTGCAAAATTAGGCTAAAACATTTTGAGGCTGCCCTGCAATTTGATCTGCGACCCATCGGCATTGCGCTATATGCAGACGACATGGTCCTCTACACCACGCACCCCGACAAGAATCTAAATCCTCTCATAAGGGAATATATCCGATACGAGACATACTCAGGTCTCCGTATAAACTGGGATAAATCAGTCGTGATACCCCTCACTGCTGACACCCCGGAACCTGACTTAGAGTACCCACTAAAATGGCAAACAGATCCCATTAAATATTTAGGAGTCTGGATTCATCGAGATCCAGAATTGGTAGTCAAGAGAAAATTATGGTAAAGCGCTGGTGAGGCTGGAAGAACAGGTGGATAAATGGATCAGAATGCCCATTTCCCTAGCAGACAGGATAGCAATACAGAAAATGATTATATTGCCTAGGTTTCTGTACCTATTTTGGAACATACCAATATGGTTGACTAAGGCATTCTTTGTCAAGGTACGCTCAATCCTGCAACGATTAACGTGGGCAGGAAAGCAAGCTAGGACTAGTTGGGAGGACCCTGACCCAACCGTATCATCTAGGAGGCTTTGGGGCGACGGATATCGAACTATATTTCTTCTGCGCACAAGCTCAGCATGCCCACTACTGGACGAAACCACACGCACATATCCCACATAGTGGCGGAAAAAGATAGCGTGCATCCCACACCATTGACTGCTCTTCTAGCGGACCCGATGAAGTACATACCACGAGATAAGATACAAACAGCTCAATGCATCTCTAGAGCATGGCATGCGCTGGCACATAGGACAAATAAGCTCCCGATCTACGCAAGGGTGTTACCAGTGGCAAGACACCCCAAACTAACGGTCACGCAGGAAAAGAAGATGTATGATCTATTAGCAGAGATGGGCTGATCACTATGGGCACTATATTCCCACATAATAAATTCATTAACTTGACAGATCACTCACTTTGCGTCCACCAGACCCCTTTGAACAAATTTGTGTACCTACGGTTGCGCACAGCACTACGGACATTATACACCACATTTCCGGAAGAATCTATGCAATTAAATACGCTGCAAATTCTATTAACAGCACCTACACGCCAGAATTTGGTGATGCGCCTATACAACGCGGCCCAAGAAGAACAGGCAGAGAAGCCAAATATTGCGGTGCATAGATGGGAAGCAGCACTGGGTGAAACAATAGACTAACATGATTGGCAGTATAGCTGCACGCAACTCACTTCTCACGTCAAACTGCAATTTGCGCATGACCCATTTTAAGTTTCTTCCTCAATTATATTACACGCCGGCTAAATTGCATAGCTTTGGACTTCGAGAGACAGATAAATGCCAAAGATGTAATGCCTCGGGTGCCGAATTCTTACATATGTCCTGGTCATGCCCTCAATTACAGGTATATTGGCGAGACGTCACAAACACACTCACTGGAATGCTATCGGAACAGATTCCCAACATGCCCCTGGTGTGTTTACTAGGAGTTAGGAAACTTAAATATGCTAGACATAGCAAGTAATAATGCGACCGCTAAAAATTTCCTAAGAGAAGAATAGCTATACGTTGGGGGAGCAAGAGACCACCAAGGTTCAAGGACTGGATCACGGATATGACATATTGCAAAACAATGTTAGAGTCCTATGCACAAGACATTCCACAAGCCTCAAGGCCCAGAGATTTTTGGGAACCACTTGTCCAATACCTGCAGACGACCGCAGAACCAGATACCACAGATTGAACTGCATGAGCCCACTAGGTACATACAATGTGGCGGTCAAAAAGGGAAAAAGCAGCAAGCACATATGATGGATCCAATGTATATGAACTAGGTTGAGGAAAATATTTTTTCTTTTTACAGCGCATCAGTTTGCCATCTGCCAAAATTATGGAAATGTTCAGTGACAAATGTATAGTATTTGATGTAAATTGTACTCCCAAGTGCTTTGTAAGACTACTATGTACAGAAATGTGATGATTCTCAAGCGAATGCAACTACTGGTTGGATAAAAAATAAAATAATTTTTTTTTTTTAAAAAAGGCTTGCGGCCCACACCTAGTCCGGCCCAGTGAGGGGTGGCGGGGGGGGGGGTGGTGGTGGTGGTAGCAGTGGTGGCTAATTTGGGAGTGTGTGTGTGCTCTGTGCCATTTGTCTGGTGGCTGACAGCTCCCACAGGTCAAGGTGGCCCCTGCTGCAGAGGTCTGGTGATTTTCGTGTTCTGGTGGGTAGGTTTGAGTGTGGCGGATTGCTGTGAGCCTGCCTAAAAAGTCCTGGACCAGTGTATTGCAGCCCAGTGTCTGCTGTTTTCCGCCTGTTGGGCATCTGCCGTCTCTTCCAGGCGGACACACACGGATGCCCAGAGAAGAACACGCGGCAGCTCTTGTGCACGGATGTGTTGCCGGGCTGGCTGTGTGACTCCCTCTGGTGGCAATTGTTTTACGTTATGTTAATTGCATTTCCATAGCGCAAATCCTCCCAGAGGGGATCCCTCCACGCTTGTGCAACCTACACAGGTCACAGTTCAAAGTAGCATTAGAGGTTAAACAGCCATGTTTAAAAAAAAAAAAATTACATGAAAATAAGTCCGGGCAAGAAAGTAGCTGCAGAGGTAACCGATTCCAATATTGAGGGGTTGGGAAAGAAAAGTTGTGGCCCCAATACCTGGCTGTATGCATATGTCTCGGACGTAACTTTAACTTCATGGATCTGAGATGGCAGGCTGGAATGTATGGCTGTAGCTTGTTTTTCAAGTAGCATGAACCATTTCCATACAAGGATTTTTAAAAAACAGACAGCGTAGTTTAAAAAGAGCATGCTTTTTTTATGGGAAGCGTATGGATCAGATGGAGAATAGAGCAAAAGATTGCAGACCAGGCGGGCAGTGAACAACTTGGAGTTTGGAAAAGAGGCCTCCATTCATTGTGACCATTCAGGCGTTCCCGTAGTCCAGACGACTCGCTACGAGTGCGTGTTTCCTAGTCTGCAAAGGGATCCATTGATAGACTTTTCTGAGCATACGCATTAGCCCAAAACATATTTCAGCGTTTGATTTTACATGCTCTTTCATGGAGAGGTTGTAATCTATTAGTACACACAGGTTTTTTTTACTACTTTTTTGGGAAGATGGAATCAGCCACTAATCATTTGACCAGGCGGCATGTGACTTACCAAAGAGTAGAACTTCTGTTTTACTGGAATTCAGCCATGGCAGAAATCACCCTGGAGACCATCATGAAGGAGCACACCGGGATTTGGGTACCATGGACTCCATGCATGCAGCTACCTCGGACGGCTGCTGATTTTATGTCCCTCTGCGCTGATCTGAGATTCCTCAACACACGACTTGACACTGCAAACAGCAGGGTAAAGGCCTTTGACGATTATATCACCAACCCAGACGTTGGCAGTGAAATATGGCATCTCCGTCAGAAGCTGAAGGACATGAAAGATCGCAGCTGTTGCAATAATGTCCGCCTCCATGGTGTACCATAGTAGCTGGAGGCGACGGACATATCTTGATTCCTTTCCTCTCTGCACTTACGAGGCTCAACTTCACTTCATCTCTGGAATTCTAAAGGGCGCACCCGATCAGACTGAGGTGACACATGCCAAAATGCCCCCGGACCGATTATTGCACAATTTCTCTGCCACCAACAGGCACTACAGATCATTGCCACGACCAAGCGACAGAATGGCCCCTTCCTCCATAATGATGCCAGGATATTTGTAACTGCAGATTTCTACCATGACACGGCCACTGCTGCGTAAACTGGACATCCAATGTGGCTTGTTGAGGCAGCCACGATGGTTCTTAAGCCTATTTCCACGGAGCTATATGTAATCTTCATGGGACTCCATGGATTGTTGCCTTACTGGGGGGTGCTGTACCGCTGATTTCGACCCTTTCCCCACCCAATGGTTATCCCTTTCCTTATTGCGAGTAGCTTCCATTTGAGTGTGGCTGCTGCTCCCGGTTTGGTTGCACTTGTCCACCCCACCACACATACGCCCCACATCCACATCACTGAGACTCAAGCGTCTCCGCATTTTATCCCTTAATGTGAATGGTCTTACCCACTTCATTAAGCGTAAGAAAATCCTCACTTACGTAGTGGCCCTCTTTCCTGAAATTGCCCTCCTGCAAGAACACACCTGTTGCCTTCGGAATCTGACAAACTTTGGAGGTCTGGGTGAGGAAGGTTGTCAGTAGTAGCCTTCTGCCTGGCGCTGATGGGGTGGGCGATTCTGCCACGACCTCCACGAACAAGTGGGGTGTTACTGCGCCTTCCGTGAAAAAGTATGGAGTTGTCAATCCTTTTCCATAAGTCCTTTTCATTTAATGTTTTGAAAACCTGGCCAGACCTTGATAATAGGCTCAGTGTATGCCCCAGATCAGGACCGAATGCCCTTCCTCTCCTCACTATCGCGTCTCCTGACGGAGTTTGGTACCACCAGAGTGATCATTGGAGGGGACTGGAATGTGGCACCAGTCCGCTTTGGCCCTCTGGATGGTACCAATGATAAGGATACGGCAGTCCTGAGGGACACAATGTACGATAATGGGTTGCTTGAGCCCTGGCATCCGACACACCTTCGGTACAATGAATACACCTTATCATGTGTGCATGGGACTTGTTCTCTGATTAATTTCTTCCTTTTCTCCCATTCTTCCCTGCCCTTGCTGCGCGACTGCACTATACGGATGGGAGAATCTCGGGCCATGCTCCTGTCATTCTGAAGCTTGACCTTGGCAATTTTTCCCCTCCCTTTAAGCGCTGGAGGTTAAACCTTTCCCATTATCTGACACCGGATGCCAAGCGACAGTTGAGGGAGCACTTCTGCGGCTATCTCATTGAGAATGAATCTTACAAGTCCACTGCACAGATTCTTTGGGTGGCAAGAAAGGCTACTCTGGGCGGAACTCTGACACCAAACTCAGCACTTCACAAACGTGTGGCCCGGGAAGTTCAGGCTAAGTTAAAAGGGGATATTCCGTCCTGCTCGGGGACTTACACGAGGCGTCGAACCCCAGATCTCCTCAGCCGCTTGGAGCGCCCAAATGTGAGTTCAATGCTCATTCAGAGTATACCCTGCTTCACCTGAAGTGGCAACATTATGAGCAGGGAAGGAGACAGGCAGGCTTCTGGACACGCAGCTATGTCAGTGGGAGGCCTGTAGCGCCATTTAGATTATCCGTGGGGAGGCAAGGGAACTACAGACGAACCCGGTGGTGATCAGGGAAGCATTTGTCCGTTTCCTCAGCGTGGTGCATCTCTCAGAAGCTTCTGCAGATCAAACCTTGGAGAAGGACTTTTTCCAGACCATCCGCTTGCCCACTTTGTTGGAGGCCAGCCAGCAGGTCCTTGAGGGTAAGAATATGGAGGACAAGGTATTGGATGCCATTAGGACCATGTTCAATAATAAGGCCCTAGGGGACGATGGATTCTCAATATGGTTTTATAAGAACAATAAAGACCCTGTGACTCCCCCCTACTCTATAAACTCTTTAAAAGAGTTAGAAGGCCCCGTCACCCTGCTCCCAGAGTACAACAAAAAGCTCATTAGTCTCATCTTGAAACCCAACAAGAACTCTACTTGCTGTTCAAGCTACCATCCCATTTCACATCTCAATGTGGATACGAAAGTGCTGGCGAAGATCCTGGCGACTCATCTTAAGCAGGCCATCGCAAACCTTATCGATGACTCCCAAGTGGGCTACATGCCCAGCCGTTCTTCCTGCAACCACATGCGCCTTAAGGCGAACGTCCTTTGGGGAGTCCATGACGATAGATATGATAAACTCCTCCCATCTTTAGACGCCGAGAAGGCTTTAGATAGGGTACTTATTCCACGCACTGCCCAGGACTGGGCTGGGCCCCAGCTTTTTGGCCAAGGTTAAGTGGCTTTTCACATCCTTCATAGCACAAGTTGACTGCAGCGGCCACTTGTCTCACACCTTCCCCATACTGTAAGGTGCGAGACAAGGGTACCCGCCATCCCCTCACCTGTTTTCATTAGCATTGAAACCGTTGGCGGCCACAAGTCTGCCCTTTTCCGGGGCGCAATCACCCCTACAGGTGCCTGCAACATCCTACTTTATGATGACGACATTTTGTTGTTTTTGAGTGATCCCCGCCGCTTCTGTTCTGCATCTTATCTTCTGGATTAATGATTTTTTCGCTCTTCAGGGTACAAGATCAAGTAGACCAAGAGTGAGGCACTTCCACTGACACATTGTGACCCTCGGCCCTCTGCCCTCTCAAGCTGCATATGGCTTTACCTGGAAAACAAAGGGTTTGACGTATTTGGGCTTATTGATCAACAGGGGTCTCTGTACTATGGTGCACGATAACATTCAGCCCGCATGGAGGACTATGCTCTGCTCTGCAGGTCTCCCGGTGGGGGAAGAGTCCAAATGGCGAAGTTGATCACAGCTCCATAATTCAACTACGTTTTTCTGCATGCTTCCACTCCAGATTTCGGCTTCACTGCTCTTCACCATTAACAGGCGCATCAAATTGTTTGTATGGGCGTATGCACACTGATACTAGGGCTGTGGACTTTGTCTGCTGGATATGCGCATGTACTAACTTGTGCACCATCTTTCTCAGATGGCTTACCTTCAAACCCCCAAGGATACTCTCCTCCAGTGGCCTTCCTGGGAACGAACCGCAGCACAAGCCTCCAAGGGTTTGGGGCCCCTGTACAATGCACAGGTGGAAAAGTCCCCCCTGGCCTACTTGAGCGACATGGAAGGCGGCGCATCGGCACCTAGGAGTCCATCCGACATTCCATAAGGGGGCGCCGCTGAGGTCTAATGAAAGAATGACTGTTGCCTGACGCCTGTTTACTTGGGCACTTGGAGTGGAAAAGGGATTGGGTTGGTCGGGGACCTATTTAAGGGGGGATTCCTTTTGTTCATTTGAGGAGCTGATATCGATGTTCCAACTACTCCAGTCACAGCTTTGGCGTTATTGGCAGCTCAGACACTGCCTCAGACAGCCTTCTGGGCCGAGACCCTATCCACCTCCCAAGTGTTGGATTAGCTCCGGTTGTGGGGTCTGTATAGGGAAGGCCATCTTTATTTTGCATCCGACCCTTACCGACCACATTTACTCTCAGGACACATACCTCCTCTAGGGTTAACTGGCAGGGGCATCTAGGCACGTAGTATTCAGACAAGGACTGGAGGGAGATCTTGGATTGCCACGATCGTTCCCTCAGAGAGGCGCATCTGAAATATTCATATTCCAAGATTCTCCATATAAGGTACTGGATGCCGTATAAATAGGGCTCCCGGTTTTATGGTATTTCTTTTTTTGACATTTGTCTGTATTTATCCATTTCTTTTTTGCTAATTATTTTTTTCTATTTATCCATATTTATTTTGGGTTTTGTGAAAAAATTAATCTGAAATTAATGTATTTCTACATACCGATAAATATGCACTCATGACTGAAAAGTTATAGTGAAATAAACACACTCAGTTAATAAAATATGCACTTATAAGAAAACATTAACATTTTAGTATCAAGGTTGTGCATATCTACTGCTGTTTAAGGATCTTTACTGAAATGCCTTTCTTTTAACACCCGTACATTTCCACTGACACAGCCATTGGCCTGGCAGTCGTTATTGACAGCATTTAGAACCACTCAATAAACAACCCAATTTCCATTTTTATACCACCTTTAAAATTAAATACAGACAGGAAAATAAATGGTTTTCTGTCTGTATTTATCTGTAAAGACCTGTAAAAATTTAAAAACAGGGAGCCTTACGTACAAGCTGAGCAGAACCCAGCTCCTCCTGATGGATGCCTGTTGGTGCTGCTCCTCTGCTGCTTGTGACTTGTTCCATGTCATGTGGTCCTGTCCTGATCTGGTACCCTATTAGCTCTCCATGTGGCAGACCCTCCACTCTCTCCATTACCTTTCGGGACTCTACCAAGGTGGCTAGGTTACATGATTTTAAGGACATAGATCACGTGTCCAAGCCATTGGTGACGGTGGCCGTCGACTGCCCTCATGGTGGCATATGTATACTCCGCCACTGGCATTCTTCCCAGGTACCCACTCCCCAGGAGTGGTCCACAGAGTTGTACCAGTTGGCCACATATGACAGGCGAGTCTATAAGCTCCAGTGCCTGGCTCTGCCCGGTGAGGCTATGGGAGGGATCTATGAATGTCGTGGAGGAGGGTGCGTGGGCCACCCATTACTTACCATTTGGTTAGCTACCTTGTCACTCTCGCTTCTTTCGTTTTGATTCGTCAGCAGCAGCTGGCTTCATTTTGCTGGTCGCTCCGGACAACTTTGGAAAGATTTTGGTTGTACTTCATTAGAATCAAGAGACACCCCATGCTTGTTTAGTCGACACGATGGAATTGGAGCGCTTTACATGTGCAACAGTTACATAACACCGGGTTTCATTCATTTTTTTTAGGCATGATGAGATTAATTGATTTGCCCAGAATTACAACATGGGAAGCCAATGAAGCCTCATACCTGCCAGTTTAGAAAACACATCTGCAATTATTTTTCAATGTAACTGAAAAGAATGAGAGGAAGGCACTTGCCGCTTCCTCTACTTGAGTGAGCAGTGAAGTGGCAAAATAAAGGGTCTCTTTTAAAACCACACAAGTGAATCCCAAACAGTGTGCAGTTTGTAGTAATCCAAATGTTCAGCACTCACCTGCTCACAATCCCTCATTATGTTTCCCTTCACACAAAAGTCTTTCCATGCCTGCAAATGCCCAATCCTGGGTATACTCGACACACCATCCTGTACTTTATCATATAGAGATATGCAAGCCTTTACTCCCTCTCACACTTCTGCAGCCACATACACACATTCTACTAGGATAGATTTGATGAAACATTGTTTCTAACAAGGGGGCTTACTGAATACTAGGAAGGGGTACTACTGCAAACTAAGTCGAAAGAATACAAAGTCACAAGAAACAGCATGTGATTGCATGCCATTTACCTAATGCAAAGCTACACTTATGAACAGCTCTAACTGCTGAGCTATCCTACTGAGATCGTAAACTGCAATCTGCCTTTTAAATTAACTCTACCTCAGCTTCAAAAGTCTTTGCGAGCTTCTGGCGTGTTGTGTCATCTTTCCGGGTTCGCAGACAAATTGATTATAGGGAGGCAGTGTTAATAAACGGTTGTACTGGTCAATGATAACTTTAAAAAATAATGTAAAAACTACTAAAAAGGTCAAGTATGATCTTGACAACAAACATTCACACCTACCTTTTTCTGTGTATTTTACTGAATGGAATGGTTTGACTGGCTGCTTCTGCTCACAATGCTTTCACGATGCCTTTGAGTTCACACTGACCTTGTGGGTTAATGTATCACTAGGCAACCTACTGGCCATTGACTCCAATTGCTGTGTGCACCACTGAGTCCTTAATCCATTTGAGGTCGGTAAAACAAGAAACAATGAACTAACACACCGAATGCGCTATCACCACCAACTTACTAAACGTGCCGTGCAGTAATACAGATATAAAGTCCCTCCCATTGCCACATCCTCTCATATTCAGTCTGACTTACAATGAGCACCTTGCATTCTGGGATGCGTAGTTTTGCTGTTCCCACGTGTGAGACTACAAGTCACTATGTAGCAAGTGTTATTGGCTGATAGGTCACGAATGTCTTGGAAGCCTGGTTTGCGGCCATATGCTCAGAAGTTCTAAATTCCTTTTGTGTTCGTCCAAACAGTTACATTTTCTGTATCCTTCGTGGAGTCGGAGGGCATACCCTCCTCTTTCATGGTTCCTCAATCTCCACCCCCTAAGTAAAGCCTCCTGTCTTTGTTGCCTTGGTTGTCCCATAAAAAAGGTGAGCCACAGCCGTGCACGTGAAAGGCTAGGGCAGCTGCATACTGGTTGAGTTACCATGTCCAAACCAGGCTGGAAAATGCAGATTTGAACAAAAGGGGTTACAGATTGCAACAAAAGAGGTCAACTGAAGGGGTGAATGTATCTATCCATTGACAGGCCATACCATACAATGACAGGTTATACCATACTATACTATGACAGCCCACATCATACCATACAATGACAGATTATAAAATAATATACCATGACAGTCCATATAATAATATACAACAGTCTACACCATACTATATCAACCATATCACACCATAAAAAGACAGGCCTTACCAAGCTATACCACACAATGACAGCCCACACAATACTATATAATGAGTCCATACCAGACAGTACAACGGCAGCCCATACCACGCTATACAAACACAGCCCTTAACACACTATACAAACCCAAACCATCCAATACCCTACCATACTATAATATACTATACAATGACAGGTCATACCATGTATCACAATGACAGGTCATACCATACAATGAAAGGCCATACCATATTACAGAATAACAGGTAATACAGTGCCATACTATACAATGCCAGGGCAAACCATTCAATGACTAGCCATATCATACCGTACTATACTGTAACATACAATCCAAAACAATGACAGCCCATACCATACAATGACAGTCCAAATCAAACCGTACAATGACAGCCCATACCATACTATATTTTACAATGACAGCCCATACCATATCATACAATGACAGGTCATACCATACTATTCAATGTCAGGCCAAACTGCCACATTAATGCCTGGCACGAGCAAGTGGATGGGAATGACCGCTCAGAAGGTCCTCAACATTGGGGTAAAGTTTTCTGGGGCTAACCCATCCACTTTGGGCATTTTCAAGATCGCAAGTCTTCAGCCTCACTAAACTTGGGCTTGGGTGGGGGGGGTGTTTTGGGGGGTGGGTACTATGGGAATCCCAGGGCCCTCCCACATCCAACACTAAAATTCAGTGTTCGGCAGTCCCTTTACCTCCCAACACACTCAGACAAAAGTCTGGTAGGACAAAGCTGAGCTTTCAGCAAACAGACCGTGGAGACACAAAAATTGTTTTGTCATTCTGTTTTCCTCCTTTGAAGTGCGCCCCCCAATGTCACTTGAAAAACCCCAGCAGAACAGTCAAGCAGGTCTGGACACTACAGGAGGATCGGATACTGTGATGTCAACAAGGGCCCACTGAAATGGAGGCAGTCTGGCTGGAGGAACAAAAGAAGGGTGCAGGCCTGGTAGTTAGCTACATCTGTTTGTTAAAGGGTAGGCATCTGAAGTTAATCAAGTCTTTGGGTCCAGCCCACAGGCCATCCTATGTTGGGCACAGCAGCACCGCCCCACATGGAAAACTTTTTTTCACCATCCGGGGAGCAAGCTCACACCCGATTCGCACCCACTGAAATGCTAATTACTGGCTGGCAGAAAGAGGAGGGCAACATTTATATTTAGCTTCCAGGGACTTAAGGCAAGGCAAAGGTAACTTTCTAAAAGTAATATCTAGGAGGGTAGGGGGACAAAAATAAAACACAGACTTCACCACGGAATTGGCTTTTTATTAACTACTAAAACTAGTTGTTAAATTTTTCTAGCTACTCCCACTTGCATCGGAGTGCTTTCTTGTGAAACAGTCAATCCTGCTACATCGAAAATAGCTTTGAGGTGCTAATCACTGAAGGACATTTAATATTAGCCTTTACATGTCCTACTGTTAAATACCATGCACTGTGCCTTAACGAGCAGTAATACTTACTTAGGGGTGGTGTATTAAATATTTAAAAAGGAGTCTTCCAGGCCGGTCAAAGGTTGAATTTGATGTTTAAACCTACACGGCAAGCTACTCGTAGCAGGCCAAAGCAAACACAAGGAGGTGATGGGGGGAGCGCTGAAACTTTTCTTTCCCCCCCCCCCCTCCCCCCCCCCCCCCAGTCGCAGATCTGGGTTAAATCCATCATCGTTCTTTAGCTCACTTATCCACCCAAGTTCAGACCCAGCCATATGCAAATCAGTCTTGACCCTGTTTCTCATGGGAACATTCCAGACCAAACTGCCAAGCCAGGTCTTCCATGGACCAGAAACAAGCATCCTAGGACCGGTTTCGGGGTTTCACCCTTCATCAGCCAGGCTAACTTGAATCCAGTGAGCAAGTGACCCACGTCTGGGCATACCCTGCCAATTTAGAGCGAACAAACTCATAGCAGGCCATCAGTTATGTTTGCACAGTCACTGCAGTAGGTGGGTGGCACAACAAGCCCTGCAGCTCATTGGTGGCATTTAACTTACTGGCCCAGGGTACACTTCAAGCATCATATACTAGGAACTCATCATGGGTAAGTATGCCAATTAAGGGTATGACAATTTCACCAAGTTGAAAGCAGGCTCACATGCACTTTAACAAAGATTAGCAGGGTAAAAACACACAGTTCTATAGACCTCAAAAATAGGTTTGGTCAAAATAAAGAGTGTTACCCTGCAGAGACTGACATATTTAATCAGATGGAAAATTATCTTATTGCTCTGCCGCAGGAGGAGGGGTTTGGAAAGGGGGTGGGGGTTGATTCCTGGGCTGGAGTACAACCACACCAACCAACATAAGAGACTAGTGTCTGCTCCCCCTCACTGCCACAGAGTGAAGTACGTACGCACTGGGTTGTACTTGGCCCAGTTTTAAGAGATATAGTAAGAAAGGCTATGGACCAGCTGTGGTTAAGGGCCTCAACCGCTCGGTGGCAGATATATTATACACTGGAGCTCGGGACTCCATTAAAAACGACTAAAGTACTTCAAGTCTTTTCACACATCTGATGCCAAATTCAATTTCTGACAACAACTCATCCGTCCTAAAGAAACATGAAAAATGACCGTCTGACAAATAAGACTTCAGAAATGTGTTACATTAAACGTGCAGCATACAGAGAGAAATAATATAACTTAAGAAACACGATCAATACATACTTAAGACCTACCATGATGAACGGAGCAAATAAAATGGTCGATGGAAACCCCAAAGAATCACATGCATTCAGGCGGCATCCTCTCTAATCCACAGACAACTATTATCAATCACCCTACAGATTTGCCAGGGCAGCGGGAAAAAGACTTCCTGGAATTGGAGATTAACATGCATTTTTCGACTTTGTTCCTTTCAAAACCACATTGCGCAAACAATTCAGACAAGGAGAGAAAGCAAATTGCGTGTTTCATCATTAAATGCTCCTCGCTTGAACTCAGCAGCTCTGACTGTCCCAACAAGTTATGGTGTCAGGGCAATATGGTCTACATCATTTGTATTAATGAGGTAATGTGTAGCAACAAAATCCTACCAGTAGCAGCAAACAATCCAACCATCACAGTGCACAGTATGAAGTGTTTGAACATTGGCTACGAAATGTAGGATTTTAAAAAAACATTCAATTTGAAAGAACTCCTCATTTCGGATACAAATAAAGTAAGGCAAAAGGCGATTTATTTACCTTTTCCAGTCTTTCAAAATGCTCCTTCAGAAAAGCCATGGGTTTGTCAGGCCTGGAGGTGCACAACTGCACAATGCAGTCCTTGAGAAGCTGTTGGATGTTGTGTTTCTGCACATAGAGCTCACATTCTCGGAGGCTGCGTTCCTCATCGCTGCTGGTGCTGCCAGAGGCCATGGCTGCGGTTACCTACAACAAACAAAGAGAACACATTATCACCGTTATCTACAATACGGTGACCACAAAATATGTGAAGATGTGCTTGGTTCTCCGAAAGGAGAATAAATGATGCAAGTCATCCATTTACTGTAATATTTGCAATGGCAACTAAAAGCGCTAAGAAGCACACAACATTTGACCAATACTTTCCACCACAAAAGATAATTTAATTTATCGAAAAATGATGTGTAATTTACAACTGAGCTTACAGTGTACCCGAGCAACTGAGGCACGAGCGAAATGAACGGGTACACGCTTGTATCAAATGATAAGTCAAATTTTGAATGCCATGACAAGTGTTGCTTAGCCGGTAAGCAGCACGGGCATGTGGCACCGGCGAGGTTCCGCGTTACAAGTAGTGAGACAATCTTAGCATGGCTGAAGAGCTGCAGCAAGCAGACTAGTGGTGCCCACAATGTGTCCGCCAATCAAATTTCAGACGAAGACGCCAAGCTGGACTGGATGCCATTCATCATCATTGGCCCTAGAGATGGATTGAGGCATGAATGTGCCCATGCAACCTTCCAGATTAGCAGCATATAGCCAGCAATGCACACAGCAAAGCCAGAGGCATGCAGAAAGCAAATTCTTAAAAAATGTTGCTGGACAGTTGCTAAATTTGTTGCGGGAATAATCTAAGTCCTGCTATGTTTCAAGCGATTTTCCAAAATGTGGTTGTCAAACATAAAATTTGTGACACTGTACTACCGGGGTTCAGAGACTGTAGTTCACTGCATGGGGATATTATGTGCAGCTTGCATAGGTGGGATCTCAGTTCATATCTAGAGGAGAGAAAACTTAGGGCAAAGTAGGTAGTCAGTACTCAGTTCATTAAGTCTTTATTTCGATTATAAAACCATAAAAGACATTACAATCAATTAAAATTAAGCAAGTTAAAAATACTTAGTTAAAAAATGGTTGAGTCAAAACAAAAATAGCATTATTGTGAAACAAGCGCTGTAAGATGTTTAAAATAAGATAATAATCCAACAGATCAGCAAACTCTGATATATTATAAAAACAATTATGAGAATGGGATTTAGAATATGTCCACACAGCTTTGGTTGGTTAGGAAAAAAAAATGTGGTAAAGCCAGGCAGGTATAGCAGTCTGAAAGATAAAAGGCTACCCCGGTCATTCATAAGATCAATAGCCCTGCCTCAGGACTCAACAGGGTGGCAAATTCAAAACTGCCACGCATCCCACCAAATTAGGGCAAAACAGATTAAGACAGGTCAGAACAGTAGGCCCCTAATTTCTTGGCCCGTATCGCCCATACCCAACTCAGGAATTTTGCCATGGCAATAACAATGGTTTCCCGAGTGCATGTCTCTAGTATTCTCAGGGCCTCTTTAGCAGCTTTCGTGCTAAGGGTGTTACAGATGGGTTTAAGCCATTTCAACCTTGGTAGCCTGTAGGCCGGGCAAACAAATAGGATATGAGCGATTGATTCAGCCTGTGCTAAACACGTCAGGCACAATTCTGTCGTTGGCTTGGACCATCTGCTTGAGAAAGCTCTAGTCGGAAGGGAACCTACCCTAAACTGGTGGTAGAGCTTCCTGTTCATTGGTTTTAGAATAAAATCCCAATATGGTTCAAACCCGAGCTCATGTTTAATCGAAAGAAAATCCCTGGTCAGAGTTGGCCTTGTGATAGAAGAAAAGCGCTTCGTCTTCACCATGTCCATGTAACCTGCTTTAAGCTCTTTTTTTGTCGGCAACTGAAGCTTTTCTGGGTTATCCCACAATGTACTCATTCCCATTTCTAGCCGGGTTTTTTTAATATACTGAAGCCACTTGATCTTGCTTAAACACCCTACCCCCCTAAAATCCAAAAGGGCTTTGGCATACAAAGAGCTATGGGGTAGCCCAAAGCCTTCTCCACAGGGCTATACGCCTAAAACGAGCCAGATCCTCGATGCAGAAACATCCCAGGTCCAAAAATAAGGGTACCAATGGAGTTGATTGTGGCAGACCAGTTTATGCCCTCATGAATTTATTTTGAGCAATAACCAGGGGGATAATGTCCTCATGGCCCCACAGTTCAGCGCCATATAGAATTGCACTAGCAGTTTTGGAGTTGTATATTTTAAGGGCGTGAGCTATGGGTTTGGTGAAAAAGCCTATGCTCTTTTAAAAGAGCCCCAGCCAGCTGTGCATGCTTCAAAGCAAACATGTCGATCTGAGGCTTCCAATGTAGCTTCCTGTTTAAAGTTATCCCCAGGTAGGTAAACACTTCAGTCTGCTCTAAAAGAACATTATTCATGTAGACTTTGCCCTCAATAGCTTTGTGCGTGTGGAGAACCATGAACCTCGTCTTATCCACAATGACCACCAACTCATGGTCACGACAGAACTCCTCAAAACGAGACAGGGCCACCTGTAGCCCTGTTTGAGTCTTTGATAGAATCAAGGTGTCGTCCGCGAACATGAGTAGGATGGATTTTCAAGCCCCCCCAAGGTTGGAGCATCAGTGGGGCATGTGGAATAGTACTGTACCACCCTATCAATAAATAGAGAAAACAGTGTAGGAGCGAGGACACATCCTTGGGGAACACCCTTTAACACCGGAAATCTATCTGTAACTTCTCAGTGTGTGCCCCATCAGACCTGTGCGTGGTTGGAGTCATGCAGTTTGTCTATCATTGCTAGCAGCTCTAACGGCATCCCCACATCCATAAAAGCGCTCCACATTTTGTTACGAGGGACCAAGTCGAAGGCAGACTTCAGGTCAATGAAGGCCGCATATAGCGCGCCCCCACCTAGGATAACAACCCACCAGTAAATCATCACAAACCTAAGCACCTGATCGATCGTGCTGGTGTGGGGGCAAAAACCTGCCTGCATGGGAGATAATATCTTGGATTCCTCTATCCACAGCTGGATGCGACACAGTACCAACCTGGCAACTATTTTCTGAATGGAATCTATAAGGCTAATAGGCCTATAGTTGCCAGGTAGTGCACGGTCCGCCGTTTTATATACCGGTATAATAACTGCACCGGAACCGGATGTCAGGAGTGCACCCACCACTAGCAATGGCATTAGCAAGATAGGCGATATAAAACCACCCAATTGTCCTTATGGACAAATAGATCCGCCGGTATGCAGTCAGGGTCTGGGGCCCTTCCTCTCAGAATTAAGGAGAGGACTGTCTCAACCTCAAAATTGGTAAATAAAAGGGTGGGTATCAAGGAAGGGATTTTAAAATCTTCCCAAGTTATTAACAGGGGTCGAGAACTGGGCCTTGTAGTACGAGGCCCACTGTTCCGGCGGAACATAATTAATAGGTGTAAAACGTTTACCTCCACTCCCCCACTTCACTAGCTGCCAGAAGTTTACGATGCTTTGCTCGTTACTGGCTAAAAGCAAGTCGTGCCAGCGATTATCGTCCACTCCTTTTTAGCTTTAGATTGGGTTGCTTTGTAATTTGCCCTGGCAAGTTTAACTTCCCCCATATCTTTGGATCTAATGGCCCTTGTCAGTAAACGATAAGCCTCTCTACAGGTTTTATTGTACCAGGTGGCCATTGGTACCCCTGCCTTTGCCTTCTTTTTACTGGTCTTGGTAAAATATGATTTTAGTTTTGAAAACAGGTCTCTATGAACCTGGGGAATGATTTGGTTAATATCCTCCTGTGAGACACAGCTAGTCAGTACTCACAAATGGGTACAACTGAGACAAGGGTAGCTTTCTTGAATGTTGTGGATGCCCTTGTAGTCGGAACATCTTTGTGATCCACTGACAGGCACTGGAAGAAACTCGCACTGCCTGGACCCTTAACATCCGGGTTTTCAATTACGGCTGTTCAAGTATGCACCAGACAAGAGTAATATGTGGAAGGGAAAAATACATTATCGCGGGATTTGTTAACATTCTGATTGAGTGAAAAATTAATGAAAACGTGAAATTTAAGCAGGAACTACATCACGGACATGGATCACCTCAACATTTATTGTTCAGAAATCGTCAGTTTTTCCCCCAGCAACGTTAAGGGAGTGAATATTGGGCTCGATAAAGACCCATTTCAATGTCAGTTCTAAAATACTATTGGGTCTGAGACCCGGAAAAACCCGGCCCTTTTAAAGCCATGCAAATACAATATATTAAACAACACAAACGGCAGGCAAGCTGCACGTTGAATATAAGTACATTTGAGTTGCTTGCTCACTTGCAACTATAACTAGATTTCCTGCTAGACATGCATTTGTAAAGCAGATGGGTCAGCCACTGGTAAGCTAGGGCCACGGTTATTTTTATTTTTGAATTTTACTTTATTGCAAGTATGTGCAACAAAAATAAAAGAAAAAAAATACATGCCACTTACTAACAATAGCAGTCAAATGTTTGAAATAAAAACGTTAAAGGAAAAAAACCATCAAATATAATTGTAATAGAAAAAGATTGGGTGCTCCAGTAGGCAGGTGTACTACAAAAGTTATATAAAGGCTTTGTAGTTTTAACGCAGATCACAGGGAATAGGATTCTTACCAGAGAAAAGAAAATATAAAATTGCTTTTGAATTACTGCAACCATAAGACCTAGATAAAACAATCAATGACTAAAAAAATAATAAAACTGATTGTGGAAAAGGCAACAGGTCTGACTTGCTTAAGTTCACAATTTGACACAAGCACTGCATTGTATGTACGTTCAGATTTCTATAGCGCAAGCATAGTCAAAATGCAGTGAATGGCTGTACAGAGTCAAAGACCAGTATAAAGTCAATGAGCAATAGCAGAGGTAGCTGGGTTATTAATGGCTAATACTATGATATATAAAAAGTTCATTATTGAGGAACTCTTTTCTAAACTTGAGCAGCATTCGGGGCAGTCCTAATGGTTGCAGGGATGTTGTTCCAGATCCTTCAGTACATAGATGAAAAGGGTCTGCTGCTTTGTTTTTTCTGGTTTTCACTTCTTAGTCTGCAGTGTGGTGGTGTCCTGGCTGCGAATGCGCCGAGAACCACCAGAAATGGCAAGTTTGTCTGCAAGATAAGAGGGGATGTTGGTCATGATGGCTTTGCGAATAATGCAGCTGGTTTTAAAAATGGTGCACGCTAGCAAGGGGAGCCAATGGAGTTTCATCAGGATGGTAGCGATGGGATGATATTTCGTCTAGACCTGTATGAGACATGCTGTGTGGCATGTAGGATTCCCTTCAGGACTGCCAGGAGTCTATAAGACAACGGAGCAGAGCGTGAACACCAATCTGGTAAACGAAAACAAAGGATTGGATTGCAGGCCTAAAGTAGTTTCCTGAACAACAAGTATAATTTTCTTTAGAAGAAACTGGAGGGCGAGGATAGTTTTCAAGGTGAATCCAAGTGACTTGGCATTCAGTGAAAGTTGAAGCTCGAAGCAGTCACAGTACAGGTAATTGAGCCAAGTTTGTACAGTTTCTGGTTGCTGGCAAATAACAGAAATCGGGTCTTGGTCGGGCTAAGTTTCATGCAGGCGCTGGCAAAGAAGACTGGATGATGTGCAGTCAGCTTTTGAGGGCAATTCGATGTTTGAAGCAGCGGGCACCTTCAAGTAGAGCTGTGCATCATTAACCTATTGGTGAATCTTGTGGAGGATAACTGAAAATAGAGCACCAGGCATCTCCATGTAGAGATAGCAGATGACGGGAGATAATATGGAACACTCAGACTCCACAGGTTACAGGGATCTTTTGGGACCTGGAAGTGCCCATGTGAACAAACTGCTGTTGGTTAGAAACACAGGGGCACAGCCAGTGACTAATTTGAGACTCAAGAGTAAGTATGAGGGTGGAGGTCGCTCCCCACACTGCTGCACGGCTGTTGCTATTGTACTGTCGCTGTGATTACTGCTGTGTTGTTACTGTCTGCGCACTGCCTTTATTGTTGTTCCTCTCCCTCCTGACATTCTAACAGTTCTCCCCCCTGCCTTTCTTTATTCTGTGCCCTTGTTGCGATTGTTGATTTTTTCTCCCCGCCTCACTGCCGCACTCCTCCCGCTCTTTTTCCCGCCCCTGCGGCCCCACCCCCCCGCATTCCCATTCGCCGCCCTGCTCCCGCCTCCCAGCTGCTCCTCCATCCCACATCTCCTCATATGGAGACCGCGCAGCAGTGAAAGGAGGGACCTCTGACCCTGCTCACAAGCAGTTCGCTCCCCACACTGCCGCACGGCCAGGTCTGACTGTCCTTGCACTCACTGCTGTTGCTATTATACTGTCGCTGTGATTACTGCTGTGTTGTTCCTGTCGGCGCACTGCCTTTATTGTTGTTCCTCTCCCTCCTGACATTCTAACAGTTTTCTTCCCCCTGCCTTTCTTTATTCTGTGCCCTTGTTGTGATTGTTTATTTTTTTCCCCCGCTTCACCGTCGCACTCCTCCTGCTCTTTTTTCCCCCGCCGCTGCGTCCCTGCGGCCCCCCGCATTCCCATTCGCCGCCACACTCCCGCCTCCCAGCTGCTCCTCCCTCCCACATCCCCTCATATGGAGGCCGTGCAGCGGACGTGCGCAGTGGACACCTGGCCCCCGCAAACGCCACAACACCGTCTCTGCTGCGACTCCAGCACCCTCCACGCACTCAACGCCGGACGATCACGCACCTGCTGCCTGGTCGCCGCGAAGCGCACCCAAGGATCCATCTCCTGCCTGAACTGCAGCTTCACCAGCATCCGGCCCGCCACCCCTCCCACCGAAGAACCCAACTCCCTCAGATACATCCTGCTCAACACCCGCAGACATGCCATCAAACTCTGGGACCTACTCAACACCAACACCCCAGACGTCGCCTTTCTGATGGAGACCCGGCTGAATCCCTCCTCGGCACCCGACATCGCCATAGCCATCCCGGAAGGCTACAAGATCACCCGCAAAGACCGCACCAACGAAATAGGAATCGCCATCATCCACAGGAACACCCTCAAAATCTCGACAGACACCGACGACACCCTGAGCACCGCCAAACACCTGCACTTCCAGATCCACACCGACCCCAACACCACCATCAGAGGGACCCTCGCCTACAGACCCCCCGGACTCCGACAGCAGTTGAGAGACTCCATCGCCAACTTCATCAGTACACACGCCCTCGCCTCCACAGACTACATCCTTCTAGGGGACCTTAACTTCCACCTCGAGAACAACGACCCCAACTCCTCCACCCTGATCGACAACCTCGGACTCAGACAACTCGTCACAACACCCACCCACCCACCCACACTGCTGGCCACACGCTTGACCCAATCTTCTCAGCAAGCTCCCACGTCTTCAACCACACCACCGAACTCCAATGGACCGACCACCGCTGCATCCACTTCACCTTCCGGAAACCTACCACACCACCACACCCAGCAGATGCCTCGCCGCCGCTGGAGCAAAGTCACTGAGGACCAGCTAACCACCGCCCTCGCCCAGAGCCCACCCGCAGACCCGACCAACTACGACGCCGCAGCCTTCGACAGTGGATCGACGACTGCACCAACACCCTCGCCCCGCTGAAGAAGCCCTCCAACACCCACACCAGCAAGAGAGCCAGCTGGTTTACTGAAGACCCGTAGGCCTCCAAGCGAACCTGCAGAAAACTCAAGAAAAACTGGATCCGTGAATGAACACCGGAAAGCTACACAGCCCACAAGAACACCACCCGCAGACACCACCACCTCATCAGATCTGCCAAATGGACCTCTTTCAAAGACCGCCTAGACGACGACGCACACAACAGCAAGGAGCTCATCAACATCGTGAAGGAACTCTCCAACCCCAGCTCCAACAACAACGACATCCCACCTTCACAAGATCTGTGCAACTCGCTGGCCACCTTCTTCCATCGCAAGATCGCAGACATCCACGATAGCATCGACACCGTCACCACCCCGGCAACAGCTGGAATCCCCGCTCCCACGATCACCACCCGCACCAACCGCCTGCTCGCCTGGACCGACATCACAGACGACGACACCATCAAGATCATGAACACCATCCACTCCGGATCCCTGGCAGACCCCTGCACCCACCACATCTTCAACAAAACAAGCAGCACCATCACACCCCATCTCCGGAACACCATCAACATCTCCTTCGAGACAGCAATCTTCCCGGAGAGCTGGAAGCACGCAGAGATCAATGCCCTATTCAAGAAACCCAAGGTGGACCCCAAGGACCTCAAGAACTTCCGACCCATCTCCCTGCTCCTGTTCCCGGCGAAGGTCATCGAAAAAGTCGTCAAACAACTGACCAGCTTCCTCGAGGAGAACAGCATCCTGGACCCGTCCCAGTTCTGCAGCAACCACAGCACCGAAACTGCCCTCATCGCCGCCACCGACGACATCAGGACCCTGGTCAACAAAGGAGAAACCGCGGCCCTCATCCTCCTGGACCGGTCAGCCACCTTCGACACGCATCTACGACGCCAGAATCCAAGAGAAGGCCCTGGACTGGACCACCTCCTTCCTCTCCGGCAGAACACAGAGTGTCCACCTCCACCCTTCCGCTCCGAAGCCACCGAGATCATCTGCGGCGTACCCAAACTCTGTTCAACGTTTACATGGCACCACTCGCCCACGTCGCACGACACCACAACCTCAACATCATCTCCTACGCCGACAACACCCAGCTGATCCTCTCCCTCACCAAAGACCCCCGCACTGCCCAAACCAACCTCCACGAAGGAATGAAGGCCGTCTCCGACTGGATGAGAAACAGCCGACTAAAGCTGAACTCGGACAAGACGGAGATCCTCATCCTCGGATCCACCCCCTCGGCCTGGGAAGACTCCTGGTGGCCGACTGCACTAGGAGCACCCCCCACACCCACTGACCACGCACGCAACCTAGGGGTCATCCTCGACTCCACCCTCTCCATGAAGAAGCAGGTCAACGCCGTCTCCTCCTCCTGCTTCAACACCCTCCGCATGCTCCACAGGATCTTCAAGTGGATCCCAACCTAAACAAGGAGGACGGTCACCCAGGCCCTCGTCAGCAGTAGACTGGACTACTGAAACGCACTCTACGCAGGAGCCCCGGCCAAACTCCTGAAACGACTCCAATGCATCCATAATGCATCCGCACGCCTGATCCTCGACGTCCCTCGCCGCAGCCACATCACTTCCCATCTGAGAGACCTGCACTGGCTCCCCATCAACAAGAGGATAACCTTCAAACTCCTCACCCACGCACACAAGGCTCTCCACAACACCGGACCAGCGTACCTTAACAGCCGACTCAGCCTCTACATCCCCCACCCGCCAGCTCCGCTTCGCAGACCATGCCCTAGCCACCGTCCCCCCGCATCCCAAGAGTACCCACCGGTGGCAGATCATTCTCCCACCTCGCCGCCAAGACATGGAAAACCTCCCCATCCACCTACGGCAGACCAAAGATCTTCTAACCTTCAGGAGACTTCTCAAGACCTGGCTCTTCGAACAGTAGCGGCTTCCCCTTCCCCTTCCCCCCCCCCCAGTGCCTTGAGACCCTCACGGGTATGTAGTGCGCTTTATAAGTGACATGATTGATTGATAATAGTGTCAAACGCAGCCGAGAGGTCTAGCATTTTTAGGAGGCAGGGGTAATCTGTAGTCAAGAACCATCTTCTAAAATGTGTAACATAGCAGTCTCCATCTTTCATCGGGATGTGAACCAAGAATGATAGTACTGCTGGTGATGAGCCAGTAGTTGGCAAGGTTATCAGGGTCTAATGAGGCGGTTGTTAAGGAGTGGGACAACAATCTGAACTGTTTTGAGAGCTTCTGGGAAGATGCTCAGAGTGAGGAGGGTACAGACAATGGGGACTAGGGTGAGACAGCCTCCCTAGAGAGAGATTGACAAAGGAAAGACATCTTCATAACAAGTGGATTTGAGCATGTTGAAAAGATCTGCAACAGATAGAGCTTTAAGGCTGACAAATGCATGATTTTAAGGGACAGGTGGGTGTAACAGATGAAGCAGGTTTGGTGTCGTCAATGTGCTGTCAGATCTTCTTTGTCTTGCAATCAACAGTGATGAAAAAAACTTTCCTGTAAAGTGAGGAATTGGTGGGTTCAACCAGGTGATGCAGTGCTCATTTGTCTTGAAAAGTGTTCTGCTTCTGTTGTTGGCTTAAGTGATGGTATAGTATACTTTGATTTAACTGATGTTATGAGCTGTCTGCCTGTTGTGAAGAGGGACTTTAGGATCATAAGGTAATTGGGAGTTTTGTTTTTCTTCCATATCCCTTAGTGTCTTTGGATGGATCATTCATGGCAACAAGGTCTTCAGAGTACCAGGGGGAATGAGGCTTTGGCTTGCACGTTTTAATTGGGGAGTAAAGTCAGCAGTTTTCTAAATCGTGTCAAATTATTTAGAAAAAAATCATTAGAAGGGCGTTGGCTTCGGACGTGGCAGTGATAGGGCGCGAGAGGAGTTCAAGCATTAGGTTGTTTATGAAGAACTCTTTGAAGGTTTTTCTTCTCTACTGTGGTGAGCTTGATTTGTTGGTTGGACGCTCAGGAGGAAGGATAGGGATGGCAAAGTTGTCGGTCTGGTACAGGAGTATGGGTGGTTTGTCTTGGATTGTTGGTGATGATGAAAAGACAAGTACGAGGCTGTGGCTTTTAGAGTGTGTTGATTGTATGACCGGTTATACCACGTTGAATGTGTTGATGACGAACAGCGTGCCTTGGTTTTTTGGGGTTTATTTTTCAGCTTTTGTTGTCTGGAAGGTTGAAGTCACGCAAGAAGGTGGTTAAGGCATTGCGGTTAGACCAGGTGGTGAGAATTTATCATTGAATCCCTTGTGTCTGAGTTGCAGAGAGTGGGAAACGGCATGTCAGCAGCTCCAAGGTGGACCTATGGATGACAGCAAGGCGTCCTCCCTTCTTATGAGCTCATGCCACACAATGAATGGGGCAGCCTGTGGTAAGAAGAAAGTCTAAGATGTGTGTAGATGTGGGGGTGAACCATGTTTCAGTGATGAAAGGGGCATCAAGCCTATGACAGGTGATGAGCTCTGTTAGGTCTAGCACGTATATTACTGCAGAGTGCAAGTTTGAATGAGTTGTGTAGTTTAAGAGTGTTCATGAAATGTGCACAAGGTTGGAACCATGTGTTGTGAGAATGTTATGTGAGGGTCTGGGTCGTTTAGAACTGGGTACGATTACAGTGATTACCACTATGGGTAGGGTGACCAGAGGTACTGGATTTGCCGGGACAATCCAGGTTTTTATAGGACTGTCTCAGCATTCGACAATGTTTTCTTCACATAAATGCATGTCCCAATTTTGAAAGAGGGTCCGGTGGGCAAGCATATTAACCGGTTTTGTGCCGCCTCATGTATACTTTAGTCCGGGGTGTGGAATTCCTATAGCCTGACGCCCAGGACATATTGTTTTGGCTCAAGGGCAACAAGTTTTCATGAGTACTTTGTCCTTGGGCAAGTAGGCTCAACCCCCTAGAGCACAAATGCTTTGGCTGCCAGTTTACAGTACCACATTACGGATCAGGGAAAGGCATTGCCTGCAGTTAAGGTAATATTTGTGTCCAAGTGTTAATGCTGTTCAAACTTGTATTTATTTATTTTAGGTTTCATTAATGCAAAGCCTTTATTATTAGGGTGAGTGCTCTAAGTAGATTCAGAAAAACTTTATTAGATTGTAAAAGAACAATCATAAAAGTATACATATAAGAAAGTCATTACAATTCGTTGAATAATATATCATATAACAAGTCATAAGAAATGGATTCAAAAGATTTCATAATTTCCTAAGGTTGGTAAAAAGAGATACATTTATATAGTTATCCTATTTCTAATAAGTAACACTTTCTTCAAATACAGTGTAATTGTTGCAACACAGAGGTGATTATCCAAACGTTGGATATCATACATAGCCGATGCCCGATCTCCCTTAAAAACGGCAATAAAACAACTCGCCCGATTTGATGGTAAAATTTACAAAATAGGACAACATGCATTGTACTTTGAGGGGAAATTTCATCACAGGGGCAGGGAGACAGTACATGAGACCAAACATTAACTGTTGGGAAGCTAACCAATTATGAAACAGTCCAAACCTAAAACGGGTTAATAAAAATGTGTCATAGTTACCCGGTGCTCTAAGTAAATGTTGTAAGCTCAGACTGCTCTACTGACAGTGGTTCCAGTACACAAGTGTGTACACACGTTTTCAATGTTTAGCAATATTAGGCTAAGTATAATGCTCCCAGAATGCTCTCTGATTAGAAGCAAATATTTGCGAAGCTTGAAAGCAAGATTGAAGATTTTTTGCTTTCAAAATAAAATGTTCAACAAAAAAAAGGCTAAAACATTTCGATAAACTGTCACATTTTAGGTACCATCTCTTTGCAGCATCATTTAGTAAAATGTGCTGATGTATAATAGCATTTCCTAAAAATATTCATAATAGAAAATCAGTGTAAGTCGTTTTAATAAGATATTGGGAAACATAAAAATAAACAAGAATGTGTTAAGCCAGTAGGTCTAAAATTGTTGGTCAGCCTTTTGGTTTTGTCAATGAGGGACTTGTTTTGGCATGGTTTTTGTAAAACCTTATTAGTGTGGGAGCTGCCGGGCCCTCACCATTATAACAAACATTGGCAAAAGCAAAAATTGTTTTGGTCTCAAAAAACACATTGCCACAGTAGCTCCTGGCGCTGAACAAAACGACTGTGTTGAAATGCTCCTTGTGAAAGAACAGAATGCTGTCACTCACAGTGAAGCTAGCTGATAAAATTCTGTCTAACAAACAGAACAGGCCATAGGTAACACCAGACCCAACTAGGGGCCCAATTATTAAATAAAGTCTCAAAAGTGCACACATGTCCTTGCATTAAGTGCAGATATACAGCTTTTGTTAATTCATAAGACTTTATAGAAGCAGGCCAAGAAATAGTACTCCTAGAAAATATTTGTGAACTGCATTTTAGCATGAGCAAATATGCAGGTGTAGATTTGCTCATGTAAAAACCTGACTCTTTACAAGTTCACTTTCCCTCCAACCACTTTTTTTCCCAACCCTGGAAGACGTTTTATGTCTGCCATTGTCAGGAATACATTTCTGGCCTTTCTCAGTATGGGAAAACATTAGAGAAGAGTTGGTGAAAACCCTTAAAACATACAAGTTATTAGCCTTGCACAGACACAAACCGACATTCCAGTCCTGGAACTGTTGCTTACCATTACCTTCAGCCCCAGTCTGTAGATCTGCGGAAATGTGGCAACATAAGGGAATTGCTAGTATTCAAACCCTACTAGGGAAGGAGTGCTGGCATAATCACAGAGGCTATTTCAGAGGTCTTATTTAATGAGATTGCTGCCATAATTTGTCGCTGCTTTACATGGCACAAAAGGGACAAGTGGATTTTGTTACAGGACAAATAGATTTATGAAGCAACCTGCCCCATGGACAAGTAGATATTTTATTAAATTCCACACCACTGCCTTTAGGGACCTTTAAACGGGCAAAAATGTAGTTCTGTTTTTAAGTGTGTGGCTGTTCCGGAGTCAAATATTTAGTCCTATTTTAATGCCTGCGGCTGTCCCGGTTTTTGATTCTGAAAAAACAAACAGTCTAGTATGTAGTACCGAGTGAAGTACATAATTAATTTTAGATGGTATGTTTCAGTGGAACAGGATTCTGCCCCAAGGCCCTTCCTGGCCTAAACTGATGATACTCTGGTCTGTGTTTTGTTGGGATGCCAGGGAAATGGACTCCCTGGAGAGGAGTTGACTTGCGTATGGAGAAGGCAGGAAGCAAGATCACTTCATGTGCATATGGATGATGGGAAATAAATTACTCTTGCTCAACTTCTTTTATAAAAGGTTTTGGTGGCAAACCAGATAGATAATGCAATTACACAGGATGTTGCAAAAGAGCTTGCATCAAGGGGCCTAGTAATGGGTAGCTACTAATTAATGTTGTCCTGGGCTGATCCTAATTATTTCTTCTTTATCCAAGAGTAATTGGCATGCTAATACACATTAGTGGATTCATGAAAAAGGTAAAGAAACCCACCAATCCCCCTTGCTAAAGTGTTAATGGCAGGGGCAGTAAAGAGCCCAAGAAAGATGGCCACACCTTAAGATGCTCCAGAGCCATTGTTTAATTAGTGATTTAAAAAGGCGAACCGCCCCCCTACAGTTCAAGAGGTGGTAGTTCTACAACTGCTTAAAGCTGGGAAACACGCTCAAGACAACAGTTCCTACAGACAGCTATTAAATACAGTTTAAAAAATTGGCAAAAATAATGGCGACCAGGCTAATCCCACTGCTCCACAGAGTAGTCTATCTGGACCAATTCAGGTTCACATGGGACGCTCAGCAGAGGACAATTTTCGTACATTTGTGGTCCTACATCAGATACATCCTGCAATAAAGAGCGCTGCAGTATTTTGCAAAGGCTTTTGACTATTGAATCGCCATTTCTGCTGGTGGTGCGGAGCAGATTGGGATAGCAATGTTAAAATGGATTAGATTATTGTACACAGCCCCAATCGAACGCATCCAGGTCAATTATTTGATTTTCAACCCAATCAACATCAACCGGGGTACCAGATAGGATACAATGGATTAGATTATTGTACACAGCCCCAATCGAACGCATCCAGGTCAATTATTTGATTTTCAACCCAATCAACATCAACCGGGGTACCAGATAGGATACAAGGTTCATCCCCATCATTTTTGCTCTAATAATGGATCCACTAGTTAGTCTGTTGAAAGACTCTCATAAACACAGTGGGATTCAGTTTATAAAGTGTAAAGTATTGGTTTCACTAAACATGGATGACACCATTACTAGTAAGAGATCCAGATGTCCACTTCACTGTAGAAATTATAAAGTTCAGTGAATGGTCAGGACTAAATATAAATTGGTCCAAATCACTAATGATGCTGCTCACCGATAGCGATAGTACAACAGTGCCAAGACTGAATCACCCTTGAAATGGCAAGAAAAGCCGATCACTATATGTGAGAATTCAAATCTATTGAGATCTGGATGCACACATTTTAAAATTAAGGTAAGAAATTGGAGAATATAGCAACTACTGTTGAAGGTGGATCAGACATATGAAATTGGCAGATAGGATCACGATTAAAATGGCACTCCTCCCCCCCCCCCCTGCCTAATTACTCTACATATTTCTAAACATTGCAGTACCCCTCACGCGCGCATTCTTTGATTGAATTCTATCCCTCAAACTTAAGAGGGCCAGTAAGCAACTCTGTTAGCTGGAGGATACTCAAAATATCTTATGGTCCGTGGGAATTCACAGCACCACATTTTAAGCCTCCTAGTCTTTGGCCAAGTTATTTTCAGATCCTTATATAGCTGCAATTAAATAAAAAACCTAATCTAACCAAATGTGAACTGGCCGATGCTATGAACATACAAGGAAATAAAAAAGGTACGTGAATTGCTGCTCTACACTGGAAAACTGTATTCTTCTCTGATAATTTCTGGCATCCAGTAAAGTTCAGTGTGAGTTCTGGTGTCCTTAGACTACAGGTCAAACACTCCGAAGAACAGCCACTGACAAGAGGATTCCTTTCAGACACATGAAACTGGTCACTAGATGAAAACTAGCCATGCACATGATGAAATCTGAACCACAAATTCTTAAAGACCCCGATACTTATATATATTTTTTACGGAGTTTTATATAGCACGAACTTGACCTGGTATCGGGTATCAGAGCGCTTTACATACCACCAGTTGCGTTACATGAGGACATATTCATTTTTGTTAGGCACGGGGAGATTAAGTGATTTGCCCAGAATGACAGGATGTTCAGCGTAATTGCCGGGACTCCAACACGGTTCCCCAGATTCAAGGCCAACCGCCCTAGCCCTTAGGCCAACTCCTCTCCCCATATTAAGAACACAGAAAGGAGTTTTGGAGCTAACTTGCGGTGAATTAGAGAATACAATCGCCAGTAAAACCATTAAACTTATTTGGGGGTCACAAGACCATATTTTTATACATGTATATCAGGACACTTAAAATCAGGCTTTGATGAGTCACATTTTTCTAGGTCGGAACATGTCCTAACACCATGCTGTAACGAAGGAGCAAAAGGGCACACAGTGCAAACTACGCACTGAAGACATAAATACTAAGAGCGGTGCCTGACACTTTTTTTGATGCAACCTGCTGGCTCAGTAATGTTTACACTAGCTCTGCACACTGATGGCAGCATTTGTCCCCTTTTCAGGGGAGGTGAAGCAAAGCTGGCAGTCAGCTAAATTACACACACTCTGCACCTCAAGCATCCCTAACCGAGGAGAGCTCTGGTAGTGAAGACGCACCACTGCTCTCTATGGGCTACTGTGCTTTCAGCTCTGCCAAGTAGTACAGCACTATACTATCTCAAGCACTAGATGAATGATACCTACAGCAAAAGAAAAACTGAAACGCTCACCTGGCCAATTTTTCTAGATTTAACTGGTTTTGCTATCTCACTAACTTCTAGACACCTTATCGAAACCTTAGCACTGGACGAATTCAAACAAGGTTTCCTTCAGTTTCCTCCGATGACATTCGCAGATCAAATATAAAATGCGCTACAATGTCATAGCGTTGGTTAGTGCTATGTAAACGCAAATAACTTAATATAACATTACAATGTCAACTAGAGACAATCTATTATGCAAGGCTCTGGCATCGAGGGAAGCAGTGGGTTCTTAAAACCACTGCTTCCCTTTCAGATTCCAGTTGTCAGTAAAAGTCAAAGTGGAAGGTGACACATGAACATTTTATTTCAAATCTGTTTACCGAGAAGAAAGTTTTTCCAGGTAACGGTGGTCATCACAATTAGCATATTACTGTAGTGGAATCATACATCATTGACGGCACCCAATAGTAACAGAGAAAGCATGGTTATAAGTAGTGACCTGAATCTGCCAGGTGTCGCAGTGAGAAGGGCATACTGATTAGGTAGGAACGACTTATAGGAGTCCTGAGTAGGGAGGTCATGATGTGTGTGTGCGTAGAGTTCCCCTGAAAGTCAATGTGGTAGATGGTACATCCACGAGGGGTAGTGAGAGTCTGCTAGTGAGATCCAAAGTCATAAGGCCAACAGGTTAACCAACTATCTACAATACAAGGGGGGGAGGGGGGACAAACCACGGTGGGGGGGGGGGGGGAGGAGAAGATTTGCTCGAAGTGCTGACAGAGAGGAGTGATCAAGCGAGTTAAAGAGGAGAAAGGGCCTCATCAGGATCGCAATTCGGGTATGGTTGGTGTTGGGCCCCTCTAGTGTTGGGCATGAGGGAGTCTCCAAACAGCTGCAACGCCCTCAGCCGAGGGAGAGCGAAGCGAGAGTTCTCTATCCTTGCAAGGTGTTGTATAAGCAGCTGCCAGATGTGGGTGAACTTAGTGCCAGTGTGGTTAAGACGGGCTGTTAGTAGCTCTAGGGCCAGAAAGTACCATAGGTGAGATAGGCGGGGTGCAGGTTTTTTCCAATGTAGGGCTATAGATTGTCGTGCCACCCACAGTATCTGCGTAATGAGGCACCAGTCTGAGTGGGTCATAGCTACCAACCGAGGAGGTCGAATGCCTAACAAAATCACTGTAGGAAAGCTTGGAATGGGAAAGCCCATGGTGTCCTTTATGTGGCTGAGAACCTCCTTCCAGAAGGTCTTCAGGTTAGGGCCTGTACACCAGATTTGGAGAAAGTCGCCAACTTCGCCCCGGTATCTCTAGCACGTCGGGAGAGATTTGGCACCATCTAGTAGAGGTGGGCTGGGGTGTAGTACCAGTGTCTCATCATTTTGTAGGCCGATTCACGTTGGGGGGATGCTTTTGTAAATTTTTGGGATATCACGCCAAAGTCGAACCCATCCTTCTGGCGAGATCTCCTCTCCAACATCTATGTTCCATTGCCTCTGGTATGTGTGGGGCTGGGCCGGATGCAAGTGTTGCAGAACTTTGTATGTGCGAGAGATTAGACCTTGTGAACTCTCGTAGGCCCGGACTAGGGGTTCAAAGGGGGTTTATCGCCCTCGTCGCTCCCTGCATATAAGTGGGGGAGGACAGCCAGTGGCAGAGTTGATAATATTGCATCTTTTCGGTGTCCATGACGTGAAATAAGTTTTACACTGCTCAAAGGTTGAGAAAGTGTTCCCATGGAATAGGTCCTGAATTGTGCGGCACTCTCCCTCCCCTCCAAGCTAAGGCGGCATTTGGTTGCGAGGCTGGCAGGAAGATAGGATTACGCGTTATTGGGGTGTTGGGAGATGGGAACCAGGTCAAGCCCGAGAGACTGCAAGTTTGTCCCATATATCGAGAACAGTTTTCGTGGGGGCTACGAGCCGGGCCGATCTGTGGAGCCAGGCTAGGTCCCACAGAGGCCTACATGAAACCGCCTGATTCATATGAAACCAATGTTTTCCGCTTTCGCGAACCCATTCTGAGATATAGCAAAGGTGGCATGCCCAGTAGTATTCAAGGAGGTTCGGACATGCCAAGCCTCCACGGTCCCGGGGCAACATAAGAAGTTTTTTGGAGAAGCGTGTGCGACCTTTGCCCCATTTGAAAGTGGTTAGGTGTCGTTGGAGGACCTGAATATACACTTGTGAAATAGGGATGGGCAGGGCTTGAAACAAATAAAGCACTTTTTGAAGAAGAGACATTTTTATTGCATGAAGTCACCTCAAACAAGACAAGGGGAGATTCATACACCGCATATGTTCCTGCATGCCGCGCCTACATGCTGGCCAGTTAGCTTGGGTCCAAGAGACGAGGGAAGGGGGGGGGGGGGGGGGGGGGGGAAGAGGTGTCAGGTCGAGGCCCAGATACTGCATCTATCGTGCGTCCCATTTTAGGGGAAGCAGGGTCTGTAGTCCAGTAATCTCCTCAGGTGAGATAGTAAGGTTTAGGGAGTAGGATATAGCTATGTTAATCTTGAAGCCCGAAGCACCTTCAAAGGACTTGAGAAGTGAGGCTAGATCCGGGAGGGAGACAGCCGGGTCGGTTAAAGAGTGAAGGAAATCTTCAGCGAACAAGGAAATCTTATAATCTAAGCCTCCGAAAGTGATACCAGAGATGGTTGCCGTCTGGTTAGGGGTTGCACCGCCAGAGCGAACAGGAGTGGGAAAAGCGGGCAGCCTTGCCTGGTGCCCCTAAGAATAGAGATGGGGGGCAGTGGACAAGAGTGTGGTGGGGGGGGGGGGTGGGGGAAGAGGCAGCCATTAACCCAAATACGCGTGAGAGGCGGCCATTAACCCAAATACGCATGCATGTCAAGCGTAAGGGGCCATCAGCCTACAGATCATGGCCGGGCCTAGGCCAATCTTGTGCAGTACGGCACTTAGGTAGCCCCAGTCCATTCGATCGAACGCCTTCTCTGCATCTAGTGACACCAGATAGGTCGGGATGTTTCTGCGTTGTACCTTTTCAATGAGGTGGGCCAAACGGCATATGTTATCTGCCCCATGGCGGTGTCTAATAAAGCAGACTTCATCTGGGTCTATAATGCCCGGGATGTAGGGTTCAAGGTAGTTAGCAGGAATCTTAGTTTAAAAAAAAAATGTGCGTCGTTGTTCAGGAGGGCAATAGGTCTATAGGATGTATAAAGAGTAGGATCCTTTCCTGGCTTCGGTATGAGGCCCACTTCTGCTTCAGACATAGGGGTGAGGCCTGTGATGTCAGAAAAGCTATTGAAGAGTTGTAGGAGAGGACTTTCAAGCTGGGGGAGAAAAATTCAATAGAAGGCGACGGGTAAACAGTCCGGTCCAGGGGGTTTCTCCACTGGGAGCTGTTTAATATCAACTCGTCTAGCGATATTGGCTCGTCTAAGAGTTGTGGTAGTGAGAGGTCCCCAGGAACAGGCGTTGAGGAAGGAGGCGATATTCTGTGGGGCAAGGGGGTTGTCGGCGTATAGATCTTTGTAAGAGTTTAAGGCAAAGAGGAGTTGTCCTAATGGCTAGGGCGGTCAACCTTGAATCTGGGAACAGGGTTTGAGTCTCAGCAATGATGCTGAACATCCTGTGATCCTTGGCAAATCACTTAATCTCCCCCGTGCCTAATAAAAAGATGAATGTGTCCTCATGTAATGCAATTGGTGCTATGTAAAGCGCTCAGATACCAGATTCGGGTCAAGTTCGCGCTATATAAAACTCTGCTAAAAATAAAAATTTGAAAAAGGCTAGACCCTTGACATGTTCAGTGATGGCCCATGAGCCATCAGCCCGTTTGAGTTTAGAGTTGTGCGCTCTTGTGGTTTGTGCCCGCAGGCAACATGCTAAGCCTTAGCCCACTTTATCCCCTCCTATGTAAAATTTTTAGTTGTGGGCCAGCAGGAAGTGTTCAGGTTTGTTAGTGCGATGTAGGCATAGCTGACCCTGAAACATAGCAAGGCGCTTGTTATTATGCAGAGAGGCCTGTTGGTGATCACTGCGCTCCAGGGCCTTAATGACTTTGGATAGATTTGTTTCTATGAGACGAGCCTCCCGGGCCCGGTCTATGGCAATAGAGAAGGTAGTACCCCGGATGGTTGCCTTAAAGGCGTCCCACCAATTTAATTCTTAGGGTTCTGGAGTGTCAATTGTAATGAAAAAGGCTTCAATTTATTTGCGCATGTCAGCAACATCCACCGGGTCCCGCAGGATGAAGGGTGGGTGCCCTGAAGTCTGTTTGGAGTTTGAAAAATGACCGAGAAGTGGGCATGATCTGAGAGAGATGTCAGACATCTCAGCAGTTTGTAGAGAGAAGATTAAAGAAAGTGGGAGAAAGCAGTAGACAATTCACGAATATGAGCAGTGGGCATTAGAGAAAAAAAAAAAAAAAAGGAGTAGTTATTAGTATCTGGGTGCAAATATCTCCAGGCGTCAGTAAGTCCCAAGTCAGTGATGACCCTCTTAAGACCTGCCGACATAGCCCCAGTGCTTTGGTATGTCTGGGTGCTGCGATCTCTGTCCACGTCCCATACCAGATTAAAGTCACCTCCGAGGATAACTGCCTCCTCTGCAGCGCGAACCAAACCACTCAGGTGGGATCACTGAAACCCATCTTGGGCTTGGATAGGTGCATAAACATTGAGGAGTCAGGTGCTTTGCGCCCCAATGCACTTGAAGTTTTAAATAGCGACCTTCAGGGTCCCGAACCACCCAAGAGAATTGCCCTCCCAGGGCAGCCTTTAGTAGTATTGCTACCTCTGCGGTTTTGGAAAAAGAGCAAGCCCAAAATTGTGCCGGGTATTTAGGGTGCGTGTGTGCAGAGAGTAGGTGGGTTTCTTGGAGAAAGATAATGTTAAGGTCCTGTAGCAGCAGGTAAGGCCAGATCTGGTGCCTTTTATTAGGGGAATTGAGTTTCTTAACGTTGAAGGAGAGGAACCTAAAAGGAGGCAGTGGTGTCCTCATGAAGAAAGTTGGTGGAGACGCCTCAGCAAGGCCAACTGTGAGTGGGTTAGAGCAGGGTTGGGCCATGGCCAAGTAGGGCATGTTTGTGGGGGCAGCATACCCCCTGTTCCGGCTTGGAAAGTACGCTCTCAAGGTATATGGTGGGCCAGAAGTATCCAGAGACAACCTACACGCTAGTTTCCCTTCAGGGAAATAGTAGGGGGGAGGGGGAGAGAGAGAGAGAGGAAGGAAGGTAACTAAAGTGAGATGGCCAACAGGGCCAATATAGTCCAATGTCGTCATGGAATAGCTCACAGGACAAGGTGAGAGCCATTCAGAAGAAGTCACTCCACAGGTGGGGGAACGTGACCACTGAAAGTAGGTGCCCAGCAGCCAGTCTCTACATTGGAAGTTAAAGATACCGGCCACCAGGCCCTTTCGGCATAGTGAAGTAGGGCATGTTGATGCAGTTCTAGGAGAGCCTGGAGAGGCGCCGCACATATAACGGACATCAAGCGGTTCAAGGAGCGAGAGGGAGTACAACAAGGTAGGGTGTTGAAAGGGACTACGCTCGTTTGAACTTCGCAGGGGGCCCGGAAGCATAGGTTCCCATCTGGGTCTGGATAGGCCTAGGCATCAATGCTCCCGGTTTAGGTCGGTCAACCAGCGTGGACGAGTTGGTCGGAGAAGGAGAGTAGCTCGGAGTGTGACTATGGTTGATAAGGTCTTGTCTTGCCTGGGAGGAGTCTTGATCCTTGACACGTGTCCTGCGCTGGGAGGGGGGGGGGGGGTTTGGGGGATGTAACAGTTGACCACTTCGACCAAGACGCCTCCTCGCGTCGGTCTCCCAGAGAAGAGACCTCCATCTCCCCAGTGTCCACCGGAGGTGAATTAGTTTTTTCACCTCTCGCAGCGAGCAGAGAACCCGGCACTTGCCTTCCCACAAAAAGATTAAGGCGAAGTGGTGGCCCCATTGATATTTAATTTTAAGCTCACGCAGCTTATCTGTGACTGGCTTAAAGTCCTTGCACCTAGGAAGAGTGACGGGGGCCATGTCCTGGAAGATCTGAATGGGAAATCCGTTGTAGGATAGGTCTGTGACTCCGCGTACCTTCTGCAAGATGGCTTCCTTCTCTAAGAAGAACAAGACTCGCATGAGAGTATCCGGGACAACGTCAGGCGCCCTCTAGGGCCAGGGATTCGATGGGCTCTGTCGAGAGTCGGGGGAGGGGGAGGGAAGAGGTGTCATCATCCGCCCGCACCGTCTGCAGGAGATCCTGGCCTTCTGCTCCACGCAGCACACCCTCCCTGACCCCTGATGCGTAGATTGTTACACCGACTTAGATTTTCAAAAAAACTCCTGCTTAAGCTGTAGATTGAAATGTTGGTCTTCAAGTTCTGCCATGCGTCGCCAGAGGCTCTCATGGTCTTCCACTCTCGCGTCTACTGTGCATTAGAGGTCATCCACACAGCCGCAGCTCCGTAACATCCAGCCGGATCTCTTAAAGGCAGGACTTGAAGTCTTGTTTGAGCGATACAATTTCTGCCTTGATCTCCTGGAGAAATGAGGTCATGAACGCCTGAGTAATCAGCGCCTCAGGTAGATTCCCATCAGGCGCAAACCATGGGGGTTGGGGGGGGGGGGGGGGAAATTCATGTGCATACGACATCAGAGGGTTGGATTTCAGCCATAGGGAGGCCACAGAATTGTCTTTAGCTGAAGTGGGGACCGGATCCTTGCCCGGCTTGGACCGAGGCATGGTCAGAGGGGTGTTCCAAGTAGGCCACCAATCCCTCTGGTGGGCTACAAAACAGGCGCTGGCACTGAGAGGTAGGATGCCTTTGACAACGATGAGTACATGAGCATTTTAAAATGATATTGCACAGCTGCTTTCTGTACCATTGTGCTTATATATGACAGACTCTACATTTCCCATGACACTTACTTACCGAGTCTCTGGGACTCAAAGGCAACACAGGACAGGACAAGATAACTGCCGCACTGTAGCAGCTCATCAGCTTGAGACCCAGCTTCAGCATTGCGAATACTCACTCTTCAAGGCTCACTAGTAGAGTGCAGAGAGCAGTCTGCGTAATATATCATTTGGGAGTATGATGATAGTGATGAAGGCAGAGTGTGCCTTTTCGCCAGTACTTTTGGAACGTGAAAATATACAAAGGACCTTAAGTGGAAGCCGCTAATGTGCTAATATTATTGCTTCCACTTCTTAGAATTGTGTTGCATCAGCAGGACATCAGGTTTTTTGTATTTTTTTAATGTTCGAGTCATTTATTTCCCTTTTATATTCGCAGTGAAATATCACGATGAAGCTGAGAAAGCATTTTTGAAACTTTACATTTGTTTTAAAGTGGTATTGTGAGCTCTGCTCACCTGGTGAATGTGGAGTGCGAGGCACGGCTAGTAGTCTTGCAAGCTGGTCTTGTGTGTGGATTTTCCCATACAGAAAATGTAATGGAAGGTTTTCATTCCCATCGCCTGCTCAGATCTACAATTAGAGGCATACTCTGAGCTGCACCATTCAGCGTTCCTATCATACTGCTTGAAAGGAAAGGTCATGGCTCTAGATAAAGTCGATACCAGCTATGAAGGTTCACAGAGGTACTCCTATGTACAGGAACATGCACAGTCACAGGGATAAATGCAGCCACCGTTCACAGCTTCTTCTAACACCATCAAAAATATACTCGTGTATGTTCAACACACAGCTGGTTTATCCAGATCAAAGGGTTGCATTATAAAAAGACAAGTGCAGGTGCCTTGCATGCCAGGCTCTAAACTAGGATCCTAAATTCTCACACCAGAAGCAAAAGATGCACAGGCTTTCTTTTCCCCCCCCCTCATTTACAAGCGAGACCTTCGAGGGCAGAGTGTGGCTCTGGAACCTCAGCACCGTAAATGGCTATGGGCGACGACGGTTCCAAATCAATCAACACGAGGGCATGGGAAATCCTACAAATAGCTGAAGACTCGGGAGATCAAACTTTCGGGTTAGGAAGAGCTTGCATCCAAGGACAGACAAGCCCTTCAGAGCATGAACCCCTACAGCAGCGCACACAAAATGGAAGAAACTAACTGAAAAGGGAGACTTTCACCAGTTGAACGGCCCTATCGACGATATGCTACCAAATGTGTAGTGAGTACAAGATGGCTTATGAGGAGAAAATAAAAAGTAATGGTTTCGCAATGCACAGAAACTTGCCCCAATCCGCTTCTCAACCCCATACCCTTATGCCCTATTTAAAAGCACCACAAACATGCTTCTTATTCTCGTCTTTCTGCCTTGCCAGAACCAAGCCTACCGCCCAGGGGCGATCATGTATCAAAACCTCTGCCGTTAGGATAGAGGCACTGCAGAACTGAGAGCAGAGTAAACGCGGTCAAATAAATATAGTTTAATTAAAAGTGCCTGCTCATCTGAGTCGCCACAGTGCAGCTGTATTCAATGGCAGCTTTCCGCCACACCATGTCATCCGGATGACACGTTCAGTTAGATCCCTCCTCCCATTCCATCGGACTCGCCGGCCACACTGCTTTCAAAAGGGTTGCTTTTCCTATTCAGACAGAGGGCAATCTGGTTATGTTTCACAGCGAGTTGCAGTCCTCCTCACACACAGTACACCACCACTTCCTGTCAGCAGAAAGCTTCGGGTTGCAACTTTAGCGTTATGTTCTTGTTTCTGAAAGCAGACACCACGGTCAGCCACGTTTTGCATATAATTGTAAGCACACTGCTGTCCCTTAAGGGATAGCGTTTAACCTCGTTGGCAGGCATCTTAAAAGTAGAAAATATTCGTTCCCTTTCTTTTAAGTTGCATTTTAACACGGAGACATTCTTTTAAAAAAAAAAAAAACATCCACAAACTAGTAACTAAAAGGAGAAATCGCATGTAGGATACATGGGCTGGTGCAAGACCCGCACCAAGTGTTTGCTAGGATATTGTGTACCAAATGATGGGAGGGATTCAATCTCATTAGATCTCGCTTGAGACCACGCATGTGCTGACGCTTGCAAGAAATTTGGTTAGCTTAAAGAGGGCTTACAGTCCTCAAATTGCTTAGCATTGGTTGGCCTCATCACTGTCATTTCGCTGCTTCTCTTCTATTAGCCCGTGTTAGCTTTACTTGCTTTTTGTGTGTTAGTCCCTCCAATGGAGCACGGCCTAAGTAAAGCTTGCGTAGCCACTAAGCGTCTTCCACCACTTGCGATTTTGGCCCCAGGCTAGTTTTTAGGTCGACTAATAGAGTCAATGTGATTGCCCAGGTCCTGAGGGAGATGGGGCTTTCATAAAGTAATCTACAAGCGATTGTCGGGTAGAACAATTACTTTGAACCTATGAAGTATTAATCATAGAAGATGAGTCTATTACATTTCGTTATAGACTTCGGATGGAACACGCATAGATGAAATTAATTGTTGATATGAAGATAGTTTTTGCTCTTTAAATCATGTAAGGCTGTTAGATTCAATAATTATCAAATTACATCAGTGACAGAAATGAAGTGAATAAGGTGCAGCAAGGTGACATACGTGACTGAGTAAGATTATATATAGGTGATGAGACATACAATTATGTACACCATATACAAAAATACAATTGAGAGGTAGACTGTCCTTTCCTATTTTAACACGATCTCAAACGACCCCCTATGCAAGCTTTCTGATTATTGGGGCCAGGAGACCTGGTGGACACAGACTGAAGTGAACGTCAACGTTTCGACCCTGGAGTATACGCAAATAGTTAAGTGACACGGTGGGTTGGGTCTTCCTCAGGACGTGCAGACAACAAAAGGAGGAAAGCCAATACCAAACGAAGCTAATCACTACCACAACAAGGTAGAGCGTTGGTGGATAGGTTTGAATTCAAAGCATACAACAATGTCCAAAAAAATCATCAATTGTGAGATTTGTCTGGAAGAGCAAAAGCGGGAGTGCATAGACTTACCACACAAATTTATAAGAAGAGAGACCACCGGAGAGTTGGAATCTCAGAGTAAATCACAGAGGAGAAGAAACAAACCACCAACTCACTTTAAATCTTGGTGGATTGTACAGGTTGTAGAAATGTAGGTCTTCTTAATGAGAATCTTCAAATCAACTTCACAATGAATGAGTCTGGAGCATGACGCGAAAGGGTCCCGCAGGAGACACATTCATTGTTGTGCGAGTGATTAGCTTCATTTGGAATCGGCTGTCCTTCTTTATAGTTTATAAAGATATGTATTAGACTCATCTTGTATGATCAACACTTCATAGGTTCAAAGTAATTGTTCTACCGGATAGAACCGCTTGTAGATTACTTTACTTTTGGGTGGAGCCTGGGCAGCACATGCGCTGCTCTGCGAGTCATGCTGTATTGAGGTAGGGACTTGAAGCTCCACCCACTCTCTGCCCACATTTTTCATTGGCTTGTGTCATTGTCCACTGTAAACTCTGGTTGTTCATTGGTTAAAAGTCTTAGTCGTCCCTCCTTTGTACTACCTTTCCCCATTTTGTAACCTCCCATGGCGACACCGTCTGTTATCTGTGTTGTCGCTCTGTAGACTGTAATTACAGCCTCTGAGCACTAGTGTCTTTAATAGCGGTGTCCTGCCTGTTGTTGCAGGTAGGACACTCTCCTAACGCTTTTTAAAATCTTTATAGCAGCTTTTGCAATGCAATAGGTCAGGTATTTGCGAGAGTTTAAGCTATTGAGTTTGTGAATAACAATCCCATTTAGTTATCTGTTTTAACCCGTTCGATGCGCCCGTCGGCCAACGGCCGTCGCGAGCACTACCTCCGTAGTGCTGCGCACATCCGTTGGCCGACGCAGCCCCACCCGCTCAAGAACTTACCCGCAACGCGGTGGATTACGCCTCGGTTAACGGGTTAAAAGCAACACATAAATAAAAGGCATTGTCATTTACAATGCCAATAGCTCAAACTCTCAAAAATGCGAGACCTATTGCATTGTAAATGCTTGTTTTCTTTTACTACAAGCACTCCATAACAGTGAACATGCTTGCAGGCCCCTTTCCCACCAACCCTTCTTCTCCCTATCACTGTCTGATGTGTTCCTGGCCATGTCATAGCACTTTACCCAACTGTTAGCCATGCTACACAGCAACCGCGCTGCTTTTCAACATGGCTAATACACAAAGCCAATTGCTCTTGCTTAGGAAAGACCTATGGGCTTCGCCAATGCTGGTTTTGTATTCAGCATACTAAGAGCCCCTTGTCTACTCTAACATTATAGCATAGGGAAGGCCTGTAAATGAGGAGGTGGGGGGGGGGGGGGGGGGTCGGGAATATCCATGAAATGCCATGGCCTGATGCAAAACGTGATGGGCAGCCAATAGAGCCAATTACTGAAGGGGGCCCGCACAAACTAGCCCACGACTGTAGAGTTTTTACAAAATTAAATGATTCCAAAACCACCATAACTTTAGGAGTCGCAGACTACCAGTAAGGCTCAGGCTTCGTAGCTCATTAAAAAGCTGATCCTAAAAGGGGACCATCAAAGGACACATGACTATTTGCACTTGATAAACGTTTGTATCTGGTACATACTGAAATCAAAATTAAGCAGTAATGCTAGATTGTACAGCCTTTTGTCTCGAGGACCTAAGGCCCATTTCTAACTCATTAGGTGACCATTAAATACTATAATCACAGCTTACTAGAACTGGATGAATCAGTGAAAGCCCAATCCGAACTTCTCTTATTGCACTTTGTAAAACTCCACTGCCGATATGTGTATGTCTCTTACAAATGGTGTCAGGTATTTGCTGCTTCAGGTTGTACTTTATTTAAATCTTCACATAAAACAATACAAGCTATAGATGGATGGCTGAGTTGCTGAAGTGGGCTAGCTGTGAAAGTGTGATTAGGAGGCGTCAGGCGACCAGGGCAGGGGATGAGAAGGGGCTGGAATGGGTGAGGGCATGGGAGCAGATTGTACAGGCTCTGAAAGATTACCGGCTGGAGAGCACTGAGCAGGAGGACCAGGAGGGAAGGGCTCCACGAGGCCTAGGGGCCACAGGCGAACAACCGGTAGCAGTCGCAATTGTTAGCTAGATTTCATGATCGGGGCCCCCGCCAGCAGTAATGGGTGGGTGGGAGGGTGGGGAAGGGGGGAGTTTTCGGGGTGTTGTATTAATATATTGACGGACAGCTGGGGACTGCGGCGGATGGGAGAAAAGCAGATGTTGCCGTGGGAGATTTATCTGCTCTATTGTGCCAGAATGGTTATGATACTTAGGGGCCGGTAATGTTGTGCCGCCCAGCCTCCGGGATGTGGGCTGAATGGCTGTGTAAAGTGTTACAATGATGCGAGCCTATGAGACACATTGTGGGCATGGGACGCTATTGTGGAGTTCTCATACATAATTCTGCAATAAAAATACGTTTTAAAAAAAAAAACAATACAAGCTATCAGGTGGCCCTTTGCTGTTTGACAACTTTCACGAGTCCTAGCTTTTGACAAGCTGCACTCACCTTCTGGGGACTTAAAATTTATAAAATTGCACACATGAAATATTCCAGTACAAAGTATGGTTTACTGTAGGAAATGTAGCTCTTGTACAAACAAATCACAAAGATATTCAATAACCAATAGGCTTCATTTTAAATATACTGCTTATATTTTCACAATTCATACTTAGCATCACTTAGATTACGTAATTTTGGAGATTACAAAATAGAGGAATGCAAAGTCATGAGACACTTTTGTTGGCTCGGCTTGTGCTTAGAGTCTTAGAGGCAAATCGGACAATCGGGTCAGCTCTATGCATGAATTCGCTGACTCACCCACCTCTTGCTCATTTGACCATCTGTGAACGTTTGGTTTTGATCTCGAATACCACATACGGAAATTGTGAAAAATTCTGCAGGGTAGCTATACACAAGTTAAAAGTTTTAGATGTGTCAATTAAGGGAAAACGCGAAGTACCCCCAAACTCATTTAGCCCAACCGCTCTCAAAAGGTTCTGACTGTAATGCATTTAAATGATTCAATCAACACAGGGTAATTTTACCGTATGTAGTAGCATCAGTTCATTTCGGAATGGGTAATACATGAAAGAAAATATTAAGATCACACAATAGAGGAAAAACCCCAATATCAATATGAAACTTCCAAGACACAGTTGAGTGTAAACACGATGTCCTCCAGTAGCTGTAGCTCAGCCACCACATTTATCACTCAAGCCAAATCCAAGGTTTCATTCTAGGTGACTACCTTAAGAAGCAAATGCATACACACCAGCTGATTGAAACAGCCAACTTTCAAATCAATGGATTCACCTCTACCTCTGGTCTGAGAAAAGTAGTGCAAGCCTCAGTCTACTTGAGAACCAACCATGGGAATGCCATTCTTTTAGCTCTCTGAATGCCCATTCTAGAACAACAAAAATAGGCCAAGGATATGGCACTCGGGTGAAAACAAAAAAAGATTAAAAGCTTTGCTCACATAACTCCAATGCTATATGCTTAACACTGAAGACCAGAATAGCATGCAGAGCCCCACAAGGTTCATCCCTGAATGAATATATCTAAAAGTCTCCATAGGTACAAGAACAAGCATTGGCACAGCCAATAGGTCTCGCTTTTGGGACCTTATTTTTTATTTAGTTATGCAGCACAACATCCTTGGTGCAACAACATTAACTGTTGCATGGTTAAACACTTAAGGTCCCAAGGGCGAGACCTATTGACTATGCGGCGTGCTCACACTGCTCACTTCTCACTAGTGGATAAGTTACGGCATGACATCATGCCAGGTGAGCGTTGTAGGTGAAGGGAAATCCTTTAAAGAGAGTTATTTTCTCTCTGGATTTCCCTTCTCTTTTTGAAACTCGGGAGCAACAACACTGTCCTGGTGTCACCAGGGCTCTAAGTGGAAGCTTTTTCAATACTATATACAACAAGCCATAGTTGCTGCTTATTCTTCTAATGCAACTAACAACCATTGACAAAGCCAATAGTCCTGACTTGTAGGTTTGATCTTACTTGTTGTATGATATATCTAGATGCAATAACAGAAACAATAAAATACAAGTCAGGCGGCACACTATGCTAAGCACAGGTTTTTTTAGTTTAAGTGGTTTTAAGTCACGCCCTTAATTACATTGGCCACGCCCCTTTGAGAGACCTCCAGTTTTTTCATCCCACTTAAAGCCCAGAGTACGCGCCATATAAAAACGCATAAATAAATACTACCCATGCGTGCTACATGCCTGGAAAGCGCTTCAGAGATTTCTCAAGGGTTATAAACGCTTTACCGTGCCAAATGCCTGGCCACATAGGTGTCAATGCTGCCCTAGCAGATATCACCATAAACGCAAGTTGGAGACAGAGCAGAGATGCTCTTGTAATTTTCTGGACAGGGAAATGTATCCTTTCAGTAGTAATTTGTTTTAAATTGCCGTTCACTTACTAATACCAACTGTTAGGCACTCTCATGACCTTAATAAGGCCATCAGGGTAGTCGCAAGACTTTTTACTCTGCACGCAAGCCTTAGTCGCTACTTTATTCTGGTGGCCACACATCGTCTTTTCTTTGTTTAAAGATTGGTTGAACGAGATCACTGGAAGTGACGTCAACAACCAGTCGCTATCCGGTATGTGCCACTTGTCACATCAGGAAGACCTCCGCGGGGCGTGGTTAATAGATGACGTTTATGTGTTTTCATTGTCAGTAGAGGACGTCTAAGCTTCTGCCTTTTACGTCATTTTAAGAGCGACGTGCGGTGCGGGAATTTTGCAGAGCTGTCTGGGGCGGTTTACTTTTGCGAGGTCTGAAATCACTTGCAGGGTACAGGATGGAGGAAGAGGTGAGGGTACGGGGCAAAAAAAAAAAAACATTACTGTATACAGTCAGTGGAGAAAGCAAGGACAATTGAAAGGGGGGGAATAATATGCGGCGAGGGGACGACACAGCTGGGTGAGGGCGACAGAGGTAAAGCAGAAAGGGGAAATGGTGGTCAGGAAATATATCAGCAACGTTGATGAAGGTAGAAGAATGGGAGGAGAAAACAAGCGCGTGCTGAAGCGGATGAGGAAGTGGTAGGGGAGGGCATTCACACGCGCGATCAAAGAAGCCAAATGCCAGCTGTGCACGTCACGCGCGCTTGTGTGCGTAATAGCAAGCTGGTGGCCAGCAAGGTAGCACTTAAAAGCAGCTACTAAATGTCTCACCAGAGCAGCGCATGCGCTGGCTCAGGTGAGACCTAAAAATGAGGAGCAGCTATACTATAAGGCTGAAAATCCAAACAAATAACTAAGCAAGAACTTTCACAATTATTCACTGGTTCAATCAAACTAATATCTAGGTCTCGATCTACCACTCTGTATAAAAGTATTATAGCTCAAAATGTCTCAAATACCAGAAGCTAGTTTATTACACTTTGCCAATTTCCTATGCTTTCGTTGTGCTTTATTTCAGTCCACATTTCCTTACGTTGGACATATCTTTAGAATGTTTTCTTCTCAGTTTTATGTTTTTGGTTAAAGACTAGGAATCCCCCCCCTCAGATCCATTGGTTGTCCTGTGAAATGCCCTCATGCTCTAATGTCATGTTCTGGGAGGTATGCATTGAGAAGTGAGAAATGATACCTATGCTGTCTTCTTAATTATGCTGTATTGACGCAGAAGCTTCAGCCTATGTGGAATAAGGGGGGTATTAGCACTTGGCACATAGGGGAAAACTCACTGAGGGCCATAGCTGTGGGCCATTCTGTTAATTAAACTGTATTTGCTGAAGATGGTGACCAAAAACAAAATCTGCATTCGGAGGTTCAGATTCAAGCAACCATTTGGCATACAGGCTTGTCTCAAGCCAAAACTTTTATTTATCGGTTCTATAGTCGATGAATAAAAGTTTTGGCTTGAGACACGGCTTCGTTACCTTTCTTTGGGAGGAAATATGAGTGAGTGAGACATCAACACTGGTAGCCCCAAGGAGAGAAGCCGCAGACAGATGGTAAGTTCTTTAATTTATTCGACAGCTTGCAAACAGGCTCAGAACACAACTGCAACTAGCAAATAGAACACTAAGCCTGACGCGTTTCAGGAATGTTCTTCCTTTCATCAGTGGCAGTGTTGCAGCGAATGACGAGGCAATGTTTCTCACGCTCATTTTGTTTAAACGTACCTGCCCCAGTGGGCGTGGCCATCATCATGGCCCTCTGGTACATGTAGTTCGTCGAGGTCCTCCCTTATGGGTCTGCTCCGTGATATTGCCGATAACGCACAATTAAAACCCCAGTAGGTCGGTGCCCAGTGCTGTGCAGAAATCTGTCCCACTTTGTAGCTGCCAAAGATGAACTTCATGACAGCGTCCCACCTGCACTGGCGCGGTCATACTGCCTCCTTAGTGCCAACTCCCCCATAGGCTTTGGCAGGGACCCGCACTCCAGCAGTGGGCTTCTCTCCGCGGCGGGCAAAACCGCTAAACATCAATCAACACATGTAGCCCCAAGGAGAGAAGCCGCAGACAGATGGTAAGTTCTTTAATTTATTCGACAGCTTGCAAACAGGCTCAGAACACAACTGGCAACCAGCAAATAGAACACTAAGCCAGACGCGTTTCAGGAATGTTCTTCCTTTCATCAGTGGCAGTGTTGCAGCGAATGACAAGGCAATGTATTATATATATATATATATATATATTCACTGAAAAAACCATAGGTTTCACACACGTTATAGTTAGGAATTAGCATTTAAAAAACCTTGCAAATTCAGTGAAAAAACCATAGGTTTCACACATGTTATAGTTAGCTACTTCGCACCAGACAAAGTTTCGATGCCCAACGCGTTTCAAAGTCTGTTTGACTTCTTCCTCAGGGGCGACTGCATTCAAAACAACAGGAAGCACCAGCATGCAATTTAATATTGTCCCGCCCTAAGTGGGTGTGGCTTAGTGCCCAGGTGCACGCTGGAAGAAGTAGTTACCCTCAGTTACCCTCAGTGGGTTCCATCAGTTTCATGGCAGGAGTAGAGATATACCTATGTAAGGCTCTGGATTGATTGCTGGTCCTGTTTGTGCCGCGCCAGATTGCACCATCTCAGCAAGAGAAGAGAGGCTGCGAGGGAAACTATTCCCGTTCGTCATGGCGCTACTGTTGCGAAGTAGCTGGCCGCCAATGCTAATGAAATTATCAACCGCAGACGAGTGCATCTGGGCATGCTTGGGCACTTTGTTTATTAATATATATATATATATATATATATATATATATATATATATATAAATAAATAAATAGTTTTTATTTTAGGGGCCTATTAAGTTGCAAAGATCCCACATTAGCAGAAATAGTGGATATTGCTAAAGGCATTGAACGTGCAACAATATCTTCAAAATTTTTACAAGAAAGCCAAGTTAGTCAAGTTAGTGTTCACACGATTGATGGACCGTCTTCTTCTCCCTCTGTGAATCTTGTCAATAAGCATTTCAGACAATCAAAGAAATCCACCATTTGCTATAGGTGTGGCTCTAGCAGTCATCTTGGCAATTTCCCTAGTTGTCCTGCATCTGGGAAAAAAAAATTCTTTGTGCAAAAAAATTGGTCATTTCCCATCTGTTTGCAGAGGTGGCAAAAGATTTACCAGAGTGAATAACCTTGAACTTGATGAGAATCTAGAGTGGTGTTCTACTAGACTTAACGATGTATCTTTGTCTATTGAATGTGATTCTATTGATTTTTCCAAAGTCAAGGGTCCATTGTGTGAATTAATTGTTGGTACTATTCCCTTACAGGTCAAAGCTGACTCTGGTTCACCGATCACGATCTTATCAGACCTCACATTTCATACAAATTGGGGTAGCAGTGTGTCTTTTTTTGAATCCGATGTCAATCCCAAAACTTATGGCGAAAAAGATATTGACATGTTGGGGTACTTTCATTCAAAGATTGAATGTCTTGGTAGAAAAACTTTCACAAAAATATGTCGCCCTCAAGGGCAGAAATATTTTGGGTTGGTTGGATCAAGCTAAGATGGGTTTAATTGTCAAACCCGGGTCGGATCAACCCATTGCTTTGGGTGATATTCCAGATTATTATTACGCTAATCTTGAATTTGAGAACATTAATGCGGCTGACTTGTCTGTGTCTAATCATAAAGTTGATAATATACTCAATAAATTTCCCAATGTTTTTCAGAATAAGGTTGGCACAGTCTTGGGTTTCAAGCATGAAGTTCGCCTCAAGCCCAATGCCCAACCAGTAGTCCACAAAGTTCGATCTCTTCCTTTGAGTGCAAGGGATGAATTAAAGAAAATTTAGAAAAATTTGTGTGATGAGGAGGTTATTACACCTTGTGATTCATCCGAATGGGTTTCCCCTATAGTTTTAGTTCGCAAAAAGTCTGAAAGTTAGATGATGTGCCGACGTACACTCCTTGAACAACAATATCATCGTGGATGGTCATCCTTTACCCAAAATTCACGATCTACTTGCTAATTTGGGTGGAGCAAAGTTTTTTTCCCTTTTGGACCTCAAGTCGGCATATCAAAATCCCTTGTCTCCAAAGTCTCAAGAATTAACAACTTTTGTAACGCCATTTGGGGAGTACAAATACTTGAGACTTCCCTTTGGCTTAGCCTCAGCTGCTAGCATTTTTCAAAAACTAATGGATAATTTACTACGTGACATTTCTGGGGTACAAGCTTACCAAGATGACATCTTAATTTTTGCCAGCAATATTTCGGAACATGATCAGATTCTAGCTAAAGTACTAGGAGTTTTGGAGAGAGCTGGGATGACGGTTAGGCATGACAAATGCAAATTTGCCGTCCAAGAATTAGACTATTTGGGTCATACACTTTCTCCTAATGGCATAAAACCCAAATTTTCATTAATAAAAGCCATTAGAGATGCCATCCCTCCCAACGATAGGGATTCTCTTCGTTCATTCCTTGGCCTGGCAGAGTACTATGCCAGATTTGTTCATGGCTATGCCCAAAATTGTTGAACCTTTAAGGAATCTTTTGAGAAAGGGAGTAAAGTTCAATTGGTCAGACGACCTACAAAAAGTTTTTGAGCATGTTAAGAAGCTCATTGAAGTCTCACCAGCCCTACATCCTTTTTCGGATGGGTCAAAATGTTTCATTACCGTAGATGCAAGTCTCACTGGTTTGGGGGCTGTCTTAGGACAATGGGCGGATGGTAAAGAACACGCTTTCGCATCTAGAACACTTTTACCAGCCGAAACTAGGTATAGTACAATTGAAAGAGAGGCCCTAGCTTGTGTTTGGGCCATACAAAAATTCAAACCATACATTTGGGGTCGTGAGTTCGAAATTTATACAGATCATAAACCACTCATGCACATGCTTTCAAACAGAGCTACTGCAAGACTTGTTCGGCTGCTGTCAAAACTTCATGAATTTCACTTTATCATCAAACATATTCCTGGGGGAAATTTTTTTAGAGTGGATTGTCTTTCAAGAATGTCTTTTAAGGAAAATTCTGTTGATGATGATGAATGTGTTGTTGCTGCAATTGATGCTATTGCGGAATGTCCACCCATTTCTGAAACCAAATGGAATTCAGCTTACAACGATAATGTCACACTTTGCAAGGTTACATTTTTTATTGTGAACAAATGGCCTGAGCTCAGGACTCTATCTCCAGACTTAAGAGCCTTTGCAAATGCTTCTGAAGAACTTTCTTTAATTAACAATATGATTATGCGCCATGATTTATTTGTTCCACCTGAATCCTTACGAAATATAATCATTCGCTCAGCTCATCAAGGACATCTTGGTGTTGTCAAAACATGTCAACGCATTAAACAATTTTATTGGTGGCCCTCCATGGATGCACACGTCAGGAAAATGATTGACAATTGCACTCAATGTCTTCTTTCTGATAAACATTGGAAGACTCTTTCCACTCCATTGCAACCTGTACCACTTCCCGTAGGTCCATGGGACAAAGTAGGGTTAGATTTTTCTGGACCTTATGATATTTTACCAACTGAAAACAAATTTCTGATTGATTATCATACTAAGTGGTTATACTATTCTTTCTGTAATGCAGCGTCAACTGATAATGCCATGAAATTTTTGCAAACAGTATTTGATGTTGAAGGTTTTCCCAAAACCATTGTTACTGACAATGGGACACACTTTGTGTCACAAAAGATGTGTTCTTTTCTCAAATCCTATGGCATTTCTCACTTTAAGGTTGCCTTATATTCTCCTTCATCTAACTGTTTGGTTGAGAGGTGCAATCGAATAATCAAGGAAGGCATTCACACTGCAATATCTGCTAGATTAGACCCTTTATCCTTCGTACATGATAAAGTCTTGGCATACAACACCATAGCACCACTGGCATTGCACCTTTTACTTTGTTTAGGAGAAGAAAAGTACATACATATCTCAATCCCAGTTGGTTACATAAAGATGATAGTGTTGCACTTAAGTCTGCTTCCATCCAAGAATATGTTAAAGTAAAACAGAATGCCATGAAAGCACGCTTTGATGCTGGCAAACATTCTGTAGATCAACCCTTAAAAAGAGGGGATTGGGTACTCATCAAAAATCCTAAAAAAAATGCCGAAAGGGCAATCAAAATTCTCTTCTCCAACGTTAGTCATACACGTCAGTAGAGGTTCTGCCCTTCTTGATAACAAAGGATGGTGGAACAAGAGAGCTCTTGTTAAGGTATCTCCTCTTCAGGCTGATGTTATTAGACAACATACCTTTTCAGAGTCAGAGTCAGAACATTGTGACTGGTATGATTTAATTTACGAGAAACCTTCTTCCATTGGTATTTCGGTACCATCTGAAACACAAATCATTCAACCCATTGTTACTGACAATGGTGCTTTGTCCATACCTCTTTCGAGTTGAGTTTTGGAACCATCTGTAAGTCAACTCACTCAATCCGTTGCCTCTTACCCTTTGCCATTGTCTTCGGAAATTCGAGTTGTGCAACCCAGTACTACGGAGATTGGTGAATTGTCCGAGGCAACGGCAAAAAGAACATCACGTCTCAGACAAATTTCTTGTAGATTGAGAGACTTGTTTTGGAGTAAATAATATGTTTATGTACTTATTTTGTTGCTCTTTGAAGAAGGGAAGGTGTTATAGAGATGGATTACAGTGTTTTCATTTTAAATGTGTGTTGTGAGTCGCGTGATAGCACGCGACTCTTGCTGTTCATGTCTTTATTGGCATTCCAGAGCGTTGCTTTTCAATCGCGGAGATTCCTTCCGAACGTCACTCTGGACGTTGGTTGCTTCGCGTTTGGATGGATGCAATACTTATGCAATAAACCACGCTTTGAACTCAACTTACCTTTGTGGAGTACTTAATAGTGGGAAGTACTATCTTTCCACTGTGTAAGCGGATCTTGGAACACCAAAGAGCCATTAGAAAGGCGGACTTTACGTACCTAGTGGCACGTCACTTCTCAGAGCAACGAGAGTGACGTATCAAAATTAAGGTTTTTCACTGCAGCTAGGATTCCCACAAACTTGAGGGGAGGAAACGGGGGTGTTGAACGTCGACGTCCGGAATCCAGATATATTTTACATCTACACACCTGAACCCCAGCCTGGCTGAAGAAAAAGGAGATGGAACTACATGGGGAATAATGTAAATTCCAACTTGGAATCCCTCAGGATGGCATGGAATAGTTAAATACATACAACGTACTGCATTATCTAATGTCTTCAGCTAACTGAGAAGGTTTGTTTCTGGTAGATAAATGGTCATTAAAACTAAAAATACCCCAAAATGAAAGACGAGTAAGAGTAGCAATGTTAATTGTTTTAAACATTACTTTTCCGATTGGGCTGTTGAGATTGTCGAGTAATGACGAGTGATCAAGGAAAACTGAAAAATGTGTGGAACTGCATTTCTAATCATGCTATATTCCACACATAAGGGGTTTGGGCAATTTTCCATGTTGTTTTTAAGCCACCAGTATGGTGGTTGTGGAAATATATTATAATAATGTGTATATACATATACTGATATACTCCGTTTGTTGCTTCCATTCTCTGAGAGTTTCAAACTCGATCTTTGGAAACTGTGGCTTTCCGTTTTTGATAATTATATAATTCTCTTATTGAGATAGACAAGGAAATTAATATATTTATGAAAAGTTAATAATATATTAATTAATGCAGTCTCCTAAATAAGGATGTTAAAATGAATGTATTCAATTTGTGTTAACGTTTCCTTGTCCTCTATTTTAATTATAGGAGTTGAAAGAAATATTATTTAGAAAATAGAAAAACTGTATCCTTCTGTTTTTATGAATAGTATGAGTGATTGGAATGAATGTTTACCCTTGGTGTGTTTTCTTATTGTGGTAATTTGAATGCATTTGGTCTAGGTCTATGATGACGTGCACATATTTAAAACAAAAAACAAAGATGGAGAGTTTCTACTTTGATAAAGTCCCGGCCGAAAAGTGTCAGTGCGTCTTTGAATAAAAACTTCTTCAATCACTTCCTGGATTGGCCAGTGTTTATTCGGTCATTCGACTGATCGACTGATGCTTTGTGCAGTGAGATGATATATATATATATATATATATATATATATACACACACACATACACACACACACACGCAAGCAGGAACCCTGATTAAAAGGAGGCCACAGGAAGTTTAAAACATTCAGCTCCTTTATTTCTTTATCGAAGACAGGCAGCTTACTGACAGACCCCCGCACAGGAAATCATGTCCAATATTGTAACGCCGGGCGCGTTTCGGGAGGTAAAAATCCCTTCCTCAGCGGTGTGAGTTCAAAGCAGAAATGAAAGCACAGTTCCTTGCGCACTTGATTCTTAATACACCCCTTCCCCAGGTGGGCGTGGCTATACTCTAGCCTTCTGGGATGTGTAGTGCCAAGATATCTTCCCAAGTTTCATGCAAATTAAGTACATTAAACCCATGTGGGCAGACATGCTGTCCTGTCGGGCGCCTGCCTCGCTTTGTAGATGCCATCACGAGCTCCAAGCAGGCCGCTCCCTGCAAAGCGCCAACTTAACTTCCTCCCAAAGTTCCAACACCAGTTGTGTCAGAACGGACCCGCAGCAGCAGGGAAATAAAGGAGCTGAATGTTTTAAACTTCCTGTGGCCTCCTTTCAATCAGAGTTCCTGCTTGTGTGGAGATTATATATATATATATATATATATATATATATATATATATATATATATATATATATATATATATATATATATATATATATACATACACACACACAGTTGAAGGCAGTAGCCGAAATGCGTCCTGTGAGACAGTGTTCGTGTTGATTGAGAAATAAAACCACTGTGAATCACAGCCTTGAGAGCCCCGTCTTCTATCTAATATATATATCCTACGGTCGCCAGTAGGTAGTTCTAGTTAGGACCTATTATCCATAGAAAATCCGCAACATTCTATTTGGAATAACTTTGGCGCCGGTAGACGAATCTTCGTGAAATTTTCAAAACTGGTGGGGCTCTCCGGTCCGCTCCTATCCTTAAAGTCTAGGGGTGATTCGTCAAGTGGGGGCCGAGAAAAAAAGGGGGGTCCCAAAACGTGTTTTCCCCATGCAATTTTCCATAGGAACCTTTAATCGCAGCTGCAGCCCGAACTCCTGAACGGAATTACACCAAATTTGGCAAAGAGGTAGCCCTTGGTTCACATTCATGCCTTTTGGCTAAATGGTGTAAATCCGTTCAGTAGTTGCTGAGAAAGTCAAAAGTAAAATCATAGATATATCTGGGCGGAGCCTAACTACACATCTCATCGTGAGATCTGATTGGCTGTCAGTACTTCATCCAAGAAGTGTTGGCAGCCATCTTGGGACCAATATACATGATAGCACCTCATTAAAAAGCATTGCAGTTAATAGAAGGTTTTTAAGACTTTAGTTACATTATAAATCATTTGTTGATGGTACCATACTCATTTTAGGAATTGTGGTGTGTTCTAGGGTGGTTTTATCATGTGAAAAAGCCTTCTGCTGGGATACCATGAATAATGTTTGAGAGAAAACTATTTTCTCATGCTTTTCCCACAGAGGTTTGGAAGGTGATCTATAAGCTAAACTGAGAGCATATTTTCTGTAAATGCACATTATCTTTCTCAGTCACGTGAGAATGAAGTCTGACATTCTCAGTAAAACATGTACATCCAACAAGGGCAGAGACGGTCAGTTGATTCCATTGTGTTCTACTGCAGCTTCCAGGAGTGTTCTAAAGAACAACTAGAGCGCTAACAGTCCTACTTATGACAAACGTATGGCACACCTGAAGCCATCTTGATTGGAATAAAGTAGTAACACTTAAAACATTTAATTTGCAAAGGAACAAAATGAGGGGGTTCATTTTGCCATAGAAAGTATGATTAGTGCTGCAGAAAGAAAAATTAGGGCACACTGAGTGACTTCTCAAATCCTCTTCAATTTCATTAAAACATTCTGACATGCCGACTGAAACATGCACTTTCAAATCCAGCAGCAGACTTCCCTGGTGAGCAGTAGCTTTACTACAGTGATTTAATGAGCAACTGGAGTGCTACCATTCAGAATTTATGGCAAATGTGTGACACATCTGAATGCCTTCTTGATGGAACCAAAGTAAACAAGCATTGAAAATGCAATAGGTCTCGCCCTCGTTTAAGTTAAAGCAATTCTGTTTGTAATTAGGTGACTCTTTAGCTTTGCTTTTATTAGTGTTTTTCAAACTTTCATGTACATAACATGCATATGTATGCATTTATATAGATATGCAGATTTGATATATTATATATATTTTCACTGTAAAAACCATAGGTTTCAGAGACGTTATAGTTAGAAATTAGCATTTAAAAAACCTTTGAAATTCACAGAAAAAACCATAGGTTTCAGGGGCGTTACAGTTAGCTGGACATTTCACTCGTACAAAACAATAGAAATTCCTCCGTTATAGTTACTTCTGCTAACTATAACTCGCGCGCCCGCAATGCTCTGCTGATGATGTCACATATTACATCATTCATGACATGGTCAGTGACATCACTGATGACATCTCAAATGACATCACCCAGTGAATGTGGTTTAGTTTGAAATATATATATATATATATATATATATATATATATATATATATATATATATATATATATATATATATATATATATATATATATATTACCTACTGGCGGTCGCCAGTAGGTAGTTATAGTTAGGACCCTGTTTCCATAGGAAAACCGCAACATTCTATTTGGAATAACTTTGGCGCCGGTCGACGAATCCTCGCGAAATTTTCAAAATAGGTGGGGCGCTACGCTCCACTCCTACCCTGAAAGTCTCGGGGGGATTCGTCAAGCGGGGGCTGAGAAAAAAGGGGGGGCCCAAAACACGTTTTTCCCATGCATTTTTCCATAGGACCTTTAGACACAGCTACAGCCCGAACGGCTGAACAGAGTTACTTGAAATTTGGCAGAGAGGTAGTCCTCAGGTCAAGGAAGTGCCTTTTGTAGGTCTGGTGTAAATCTGTTCAGTAGTTCCTGAGAAAATAGCATTTAAATCAATATATATATATATATATATATATATATCTGTGGCAGCTTACGGTGCGCTTACCGTAAGCGCACGGTAAGCTTACCGTACGCGTACGGTGACGTGCGCGATTCTGATTGGCTGTTAGATCTTAGTAAACATTCGAATCGGTCGAAACCAGGAAGCGGCGGCCGCCATTTTCTCTCTCGCACTCTGGGGGGGGGGGGGGGGGGGGGGAGGAAAAACAAAGGCAAAAAACATGTAAAGGGGCTGTTTAGACAGCTCCTAACCACCTAGCCTTGATGAAGGTGTCCCCAAAGAACCCCCAAGGCCAAAAAGTCAATTTTTTTTTTTTTTGAAAAATCGCCGATTACGCTTACCGTACACGTACGGTAAAAATTATTTAAAAAAAAAAATTTGCCACACTCTCCACACCCCGTGTGCAAATGGTGCCCGAAGGGCACCATTTCAGAATGGCTTATCCAACAGGATGAAAATTCAAAAGATTATCCACACTCTCCCCACCCCGTGTGCAAATGGTGCCCGTGCGCGCACACCACGAATGGCGTAAAGTAACTTAGCATTTAAAAAACCGTACAAATTCACAGAAAAAACCATAGGTTTCACACACGTTATAGTTAGGAATTAGCATTTAAAAAACCTTGCAAATTCACTGAAAAAACCATAGGTTTCACACATGTTATAGTTAGCTGGACATTTTACTGATAAAAAACCATTGAAATTCCCCCGTTATAGTTAGTGCAGGCAACTATAACTCACGCGACCGCAATCCTCTGCTGATGCTAATACTGTATTTAGACACTTATTTGCCCATGTCTTCTTCCATTAAATTTTAGCTATACATATGTCATCAGCAGAGGATTGCGGTCGCGTGAGTTATAGTTGCCTGCACTAACTATAACGGGGGAATTTCAATGTTTTTTTATCAGTAAAATGTCCAGCTAACTATAACATGTGTGAAACCTATGGTTTTTTCAGTGTATATATATATATATATATACACATATACACACACATATACCAATCTGTATTGAAGATTGAGTGGATATACAACTGTCTGGATGGAGGATTTAGTAGCTGTCTGACTGTTTAAGTGAGTAATTAAAAGTGTCTCACTTAATACATGGATTAGTAACTAAACTATGTGAATGTGTGCATCACTGTCTCGGTTGTTGTATAACATGCTGCATCAATTGGTCACTAACTACATGAGTGTGTATATTAGTTATTGATTAGTTGGGTGAGTATTTGTATGGGACACTGCGTTTGTGTGTGGTTGGATGGGGTGTGTGTAACTATGCATAGATGTGTGAATGGTCGATTGACTAGGTGTATAGGTTTAAGAGTGCATGTGGAAACAGTTGCTTGGGTGACTGAGTGTATTTATTTGGGTGTTGGTGAGCGAATATATGTTTTAGTTGTACATCTTCAACAAAGTAAAAAAATAAAAAAGGCATTGTATGTGAGAGTTGGTGTATATAAATAGGTATATATAAGAGTCAGTGATTGCGAGAGTAGCTATATGAATTAGTGTATAATTGTAATGGTGATTTTTTAACATATTAATTATGAGTTACTATGTGTTTGAATAAATTAGGTGTTGTGTGTATAATTGTGTAAGTGAGTAAATGTAAGTGTGATTAATTTTTTTCATGAGTGAGTAGGATGACTGCATAACCAACTAAGATGACTGCTGATGTGTCAATGTCTATATATGTGTACAAGTGCATTTGATAGTGTTCTATTAATTAGTTACTGCATGTATAAGTGATTCTGTTGTTGAATGGGTAGTTGTGTGTGTGTAGACTTAGGAATCAGTGAGTGGGTACGTAGTAACTGGTATTGGTGTGTCAATGGTTTAAAATATAGTACACTGTATTTTACAGTGAGTGATGAAAGGTTATACTAGTGTATGATGAGGTGTATCAGATTGTCACGTGGATGATGTCATCAGTGATGTCACTGACCATGTCATGAATTATGTGATATGTGACATCAGCAGTGCATTGCGGGCACGCGAGTTTTAGTTATCAGAACTAACTATAACGGAGGAATTTTTATGGTTTTATACGAGTGAAATGTCCAGCTAACTATAACACCCCTGAAAACTATGTTTTTTTGTTTCTGTGAATTTCTAAGGTTTTTTAAATGCTAATTTCTAACTATAACGTCTCTGAAACCTATGGTTTTTTCAGTGAAAAAATTATATATATATATTTTTTTTTTTTTTTAACTAAATGACATGTTATCACAACTGGATCTCATCTGAAAGAAACGAAAAATCTGCAGTAAGGTTGGACCGGACAAATGTTATTCTTGTCTAATAAAACAAAGCCAAATAAGTAGAGCAGCATTTTTTTCAAGAGCTGGCCGTATCACAGTTGTCCAACAGCCAAAGCATGGATTTGAATGACAAATTTAAGCTCAATTGTTTCTTTATTGTACTACGATGCCTCTGGTCCCACACACGAGATTTTGTACTGTATTTAATGTTGCGAAGGGTAAGGATTACTTATACTGAAGAAAACTACAAGATGAATACCCAGCATTTGGCTGTGCAGAAGGGAAGACAGAGGCTTAAAAGGTATTTTACCACGCCCGCCTACATTTCTGTAATACATAGATTTTACTTCCTTCAACCACCTCCTCATTACAAGACTATGCTTCATTAAGAAATCTCCATTTTCCTATTTTCCATATTCCTTGTGCTACTGATCCACACAAGAACCTTCATTTCAAATCAATAATGTTGAGAAGCAAGTCATCATACCTGCAACAACTATGTAACATTAAGAAATTACAAAATGGGGACCACAACCAGTTCTTTATTGGTTTACCTTCCTGGGCACATTCTCTAATCACTTAAATTCAACCTTCATTCCTCGTTAAGTATGCTTCTGGGCTTATCTAAGTGCCTTGCGACTCCTAAGCAAGCTGATGATTTTGGTTATCAGTTCATCTATTTATTTCATTCCTGTGTCTTTTCTCATCTGTCTATTTACAATTCTACATGTCACTCTAGGTTTCAATATTTACTATTCATCTGGTGCTCTGTCGTGCCTCATCATGCCTCCCTCACTTCCACCCTAGATAGACTTCTATCTACATTGGATAAGTAACTGACCATTTACCATGTCTTTTTTAAATGTTAATCAAAATATTTGTAAAAACATTTGCCATCTATTGCATATATACCAAAACTCACTGGGCTGAAAACTGTTGTGCATTATAGAAAAATCCAGCTTTTGGATAATTACTATTTTGCATATTGTTTCCAAGGTTTGTTACCAAGTTTTAACATATGTTAACAAATATCGCAGGAAGTGAGACAATGATCAATAAAGAATACACAAAACAGGAATAGCTACAAGTTAAAATAAGCATTAGCAATGTCAGTAAGTCTGGCATTAAAGGAATGGTCTACGGTGATGTAAAGCATTTCAAGTAAATAGCTTAGAAATGGATATGCAATTGTGTGAAAGAGAAGAATTGCAGAATAATATTAGAGTAGGTTAAAAAGGTCAGGTGACAGAGACCTAAACATTCCTGTAGGTTGACTGCCCTTCTCACATCTTTTCTGCTGCTAGAGAAAAACACTATCAATTAGTTAGCTAAGACACTTTAAATAGACTTACAATGTCATGTGTGTGCCCCTGAAATGTCAACCTCAGCTAGCTGGGTAAAGAAACAAAATAATCACAGCTGTGTTGTGGACAAACACGTTGTGGAAGCATACAACGTATGCCCAATCAAAACTCCTGGCTCTCAACATGTGGGTGGAGCCAAAGTCCCTCTCTAGTGTTGCGGACATAATTGTCTGGTGACAGCTGTGCTGCCAAGCCAAACTGTAAGATTAAAAGACGAGGGCAAAGGGCAGGGCAAGGACAAGTCATGTATCGTAAACTGTAGAAGGGAAGAGAAGCCTTCCACCTGTAAATAAGCAAGCAAATCGAGTTGGGGGCATCACAATTATTTACTTATACAAGCACTGGCAACGCCAATAAATCTTGCCATGTTGATTCATTGGCTTTGCTGCTGTAAAGCATCAGAAAAAAAATAAAGTAATATAAAGTATGATGACACTGTTGCTACTTGTGGCTGTTTCATTATGCATCATGAAGACGGCTCCCCGTTTTCCATTTTCACTGATTTTTGCAGATAAATGCAAACAGAAAAACGTTTTTCTTTCTATCTGCATTTATTTTGAACTGTGGATAAAAATGGAAATTAAGCAGATTTGAGAGATTCAAAATGCTCAGTCATGAGTCATTACTACAAGGCCAATAAACTGTCTGGATTGACAGGTAAGGGGGTTAAAAAAGGAAGTTAAGTAAGGAGGCAAAAAACAGTATGGTTGATACCAAAATGTGCATGTTTCCAGATAAGTTGATTGATTTATCATCTGTGCGTGTTCATATCATTGAAACTCTCCAGGTATTCAAGTAGGAGTACTCATTTCTCGGTTAAATAGATGTAGAAATATACTAGTCTCAGGGTTTTTTTCCTCCACAAAACCCTAAATAGACAGATATGGATACGTACAGATAAAATCAGCCAAAAATATGTATAATACAGACTGAAATGTAATAAAAATATAAATAACATAAAACCGGGAGCCCCAATCATGATTTACACAAGTGCACGTCATCGTGCGGACACCACATGATCAGTTGGGCGTGGGGGTAATTTCATTGAATTTGCTAAAAACACTTTCACGCTAGGAAGAGTGGCTGTAGCAAATGGCAGCTACCTGGCACTCCAAAATTAAATTAAAAAAAAAAAAAGTTAAAGACTGAGGGGTAGCGAAAACAACGGTAGGTGAAAGGGGGAAGGTGAAGGGAGGGGAAGCACCATAAAGGAGAGAGCAAGACTACACATGTAATCTGATGAAGCCGAATGAAAAAGAAAAAGTAAAAGTAAGAGGAAGGATACAAGTCAGCCAATCAAAAAGATGGAAAAAAAGGTTAGGCAACTGGGACCGGACAAACAAATGAAGAGAAATGCAAACTATTGATTAAGAAGAAAGCAAATGAGATATACAATGGTAAAAAAATGGCAAGTTTTCGGTATGGTCTATAACAGGCTTTCGCCTACAGAGAGCTAAAAGCTGTCCAATAGTGGATACCTAAATAACACATAATGTAAATGTTATTGAAAGCTGTTAATCTTAAGAAACACTAGTGATTCATCTACTTGTAAAATAAATGACATTAAAATTGTGTTTCACGTCTTACTATTTTTGCGTAATAATATATATAGTTTTTTTTTTTTTAATTTTAAAACTGGTTCGCTTAAACAACTTGATCCGACCAACAAAGGACTCTTTAGTTCTAGTCAATGAAATAAAATTACTGTTGGTATCTAACATATCAAGAGGATTTAATGATAATTCCCATTACTGCCTTTTAACAAAACTCAAACTGGGTAATCACAAACAGTAACACACAGAACGCAAGCATAATACGCTTCCAGCTGAATGTCACAACCTGTGTAGGAATTGGAACCGGTCTTGTCTTCTTGCTCTCCTGTTAATGGCTAATAATACTGTTTACATTGCCTGGATACTTTTGGAATTGAAGACTACTTTCAAATAATAAGTAGTCTGCTTATATTTTTGCAATTATGCTTTCTTCATTGAGTTTTTCGTAGATCTTTGCAATATCATGTCGGTGCGAAGGGAAACCGAAATGCAATAACGTTCGACCTCATTTTAATGAGTACACGTTTTCTTATGCCATCTACAAGAATTATACTTTAAAATATCAATGTGCAGTTTAGCAAACAACGTTTGTGAACATTCCTAAATCAAGTTGAAGACTAAAATACGCAGGTTTTACTGTTCGTATTTTAATGTCTTACAAGTTAAAAAAAATATGAGTATAACAGCTAAAGTAACATCACTGCTTCTTAACCACAGCCCAATACAGTAAACTGTATTCTACTTTGTGTACACCAATCACCGAATGGAAATATTTGCACCTGTAGCCAATTATAAATTATCGTCATTAACTTTACCAAGTTTTTCTGTACCATTTCACGCCACTTACAGAATACACAAGCTACAAAGAGCAACCAAGCACTTTCAGCTCCTGCAGAAGAGGATTCTCCAATTTACAGATTCAGAAGGAACTGGACTTAAAAACAAAGGCATTTTGGGGGGGAAAAAAAGCAGCAATATTGACCAGAGCACTTTGGTCACAAATCTACTGCTTGCACTGCCGTCCGTGCAGGTTGAAGCAACCACATTCTTTTTTAGGTCTCGCCTGAGCCAGCGCTTTCCATTCAAAGCTATTGCAGCGGTTTTAAATAAAGTTTCTGTCACTTGCCTCTCCCCCTACTTTCATTCCGCTCTCTTCATCACCCCTTACTTTCTTTCACCTTTCATTCTTCCTGTTCACTCATCACCTCCCTCCTCTCTGAATCGTTTTCTCTCTCAGGCCCCCTTTCTCTAGCCCCATATTTCCTTTCTTCGTCTCTCTCACTGGTCTATACCCCCCACACTCATATCTCAACTGCTCCTTCTCTTTCCTTTCCTTATGTTTCCTTCTCTCACTCTTCGCCATTGCTCCGGTTGCGCCACTCTTCCTTACACAACTATTTCCCGGCCTCACCTCTGTGGCCCCCCCCCCCCCCTCAATACCCACAGCCCACCACCCTCAACACTAGCTGTGCCTCGAGAACACGCACGATTGGAAGCCCCGCAAGTCTCTGCTGCAGTTCTCGCCCGACACCTCCGTATTACGGAATTTATCCAATGTTTCATAATTTCCGTACTCTTAGTGATGAGATGCAGTTGACCCTCAAAGCACCGTCATATTTAAATGGTGTTGTGGATGGTTGGTGAACCCGGATTCACGAGCGGGTGTCCTCGGCGTGAATTTATTCCAATGGTATGCTGCGCTGGAGACCCTATGCGTGTGTGTTCCTCAGCGTAGGTTTTACTCGTTATGTTAGTTTGAAAAATATGGATGGAAACTGTGGCCCGTGGCATGTCGCACTGCTGAATAGGTCTCAGCATAGGGCTGCCCATAGGGCTGCCCGCCCCTATAACGTGTAAATGCGGAGGTCCCTCCACCCTATTTACTAGCCGCCGGAAGTTGTCTTGGAAATATATTTAATTTCCATGCCAAGGATGTGGAATTCCTATAGCCCGACACCCGGGACATATTGTTTGTGATCAAGGGCAACAAGTTCTCATGTGTATTTTGTCCTTGGGACAAGTAGGCCCAACCCCCTACAGCATAAACCCTTTGGCTCCCAGTTTACCGTACCACATTATGGATCAGGAAAGGGCAACGTCTGCAGTTAAGGTAATATTTGTGTCCATGTGTTAAATGCTGTTCAAGCTTGTATTTATGGTTTGTTAATGCAAAGCCTTTATTATTAGGGTGAGCACTAAAAGTAAATGTTGTAAGCTCGGCCTGCACTACGGACGGTGGTTCCAGTATAAATGTGTACACACGTTTTCGAAGTTTAGTAATATGAGGCTATGTATAATGCTCCCAGAATGCTCTCTGATTATATGCAAATATTTGCCGAAGCTTGAAAGCAAGAGTGACGATTCTTTGCTTTCAAAATAAAATGTTCACAAAAAAATGCAAGTAGGTAAAAAAACATTTTGCTAAACTACTGTAAGATTTTCGGTACCATATCTTTGCAGCATCATTTAGTAACATGTTGATGTATGCTTGTGTTTCCCAAAAATATTCATAATTGAAAAGCAGTGTAACCAGTTTAAATACGATTGTGGGAAACAAAAATGAACAAGCATTGGCAAAGTCAGTAGGTCTGAAATTGGTGGTCAGCCTTTTGGTTTTGTCAATGAGTGACTTGTTTAGGCATAGTTTTTGAAAAACCTTATGGGTGTGGGAGCTGCTGGGCCCTTACCATTCTCACAAGCATTTGCAAAAGCAAAAATAGTTTTTAGTCTCAAAAAGCACACATTGCCACAGCAGTTCAGGGCACTGAACCAAATTACTTTGTGTGCCAATATGCTCCTTGTAAAAGAGCAGAATACTGTCACTTACAGTGAAGCTAGCTGATAGACCGAGAGAAAGAGCGAAAGAGAGACAGAATTTTATTAAGCACAAAAGGTCATGGTTGACGCCAGGCCGAATTAGAGGCCCAATTATTAAAGAAAGTCTCAAAAGTACATCCATGGTATATATCCTTGCATTAAGTGCATATATACAATTTCCGTGAATTCACAATAATTTACAGAAGTAGGCCAAGAAATAGTACTCCTAGAAAATATTTGTGAACTGCATTTTAGCGATAGCAAATGTGCATGTGTAGATTTGCTCCTGTAAAAATCTGAATGTTTTAAGTTCACTTTTCCTCCAACCACTTTTTTTCCCAACCCTGGAAGAAGTTTTACGTCTGCCCCTGTCAGAGACATTTCCAACCTTTTTCAGTACGGGAAAAGATTAGAAAAGAGTTGGTGAAAACCCTTAAAACATGCAAGTTAGTAGGTTTGCACAGACTCAAAAGGGCATTCCAACCCTTGAACTATTGCTTACCACTACCTTCAGCCCCCGTATGTAGACCTGCAGAAACGTAGCAACATAAGGGAATTGCTAGTATTCAACCCTACTATGGTACGAGCCCTGGCATAATTAGAGAGGCTTTATCAGAACTCTTATATAATGAGATTGCTGCCATAATTTGTCGCCGCATTACATGGCACAAAAGGGACAAGGGGATTTTGTTACAGGACAAGTAGATTTATGAAGCAACCTGCCCCATTGACAAGTAGATTTTTTATTAAATTCCACACCCCTGCATGCACACCACACAGGGCTTTAAGTGGGATGAAAAAACTGGGGGGGGGGGGGGCTCTCAAAGGGGCGTGGCCAGTGCAATTCAGGGCGTTGCTTAAACACTTAATCTAAAAATCTGTGTCGAGCATAGTGTGCCGCCCGACTTGTATTTTGCTGTTTCTGTCATTGCATCTAGATATACGATACAACAAGTAACATCATATTTACAAGAAGTCAGGACTATTGGCTTTGTCAATGGTTGTTAGTTGCATAAGATAAATAAGCAGCAACCATGAAACTATGGCTTGTATATATTATTGAAAATACTTCCACAAACCAACCCCCCACCCCCCTCCGTCGTGTGTGGCAGCCAGGCTGAGACAGCTTCCCGGGGACACACACAGCTGCACCCGAGTACTTCACAGGTCTTTAAAAGACAATTTAGGTGTTAATAAGGCTTCCTTGTTTTTCACCCCTTCTTAGAGCCCCTGCAGCTCCAATCTCCATATTGCTGGAAGAGTCAGCCCCCCACCACCCCCCCCCCCCCGAAATTTTTAGTAGCCCCCCCCCCCACACCCCCGAAATTTGGCTTTAGTTGTGCCTCTGCCTGGTATGATGTCATGCCTTTTTGACTTCTGCACTAGTGAGAAGTGAGCAGTGCACATCAATGTGCCTAGTGCCACTGCAATCAGCCTGTGCCAGGACACAAAACAGAGCCCGATAGAGACCCGTTTCGAGGCCTCCTTAAAACAAGCATTGGCATAGCCAATAGGTCTCGCCTTTGGGACCTTATGAGTGTTTAGACATGCAACACTTGATGTTGTTGCACCAAGGATATTGTGCTGGTTAACTAAACACTTATAAAAGGTCCCAAAGGCGAGACCTATTGGCTATGCCAATGCTTGTTTCTACATATCGGGTAAAGTTGCAAAACACTAATTTCTGATCAGAGGCCGAAGCTAATGCTACATTTTATTCGGTGCCTTTGAAACTCGCCAATTAAACCAAGCTACCCTCGTAAAAACAATGTTATATAAAAGCAAGTAGAGCACATTAGAAATGTGGGAGCTTCTTTTATACGCATTTACAGTGCTTCCATTTTTTTTTTTTTTTACATCTTTATTTTCAGTTTTATCAAATAACAGACAAATCAGCTGTCACTAAAGTAAGAGTATACACACAATAATCCATATAACAGTTCGATAATCACTGCCAGGGATCCTAGGTCTCCAGTATTGTACCCTGGGTGGAAAAAAACTTTATGTGCTTACACTCTACATTTTCTACAGTATTTATGCATAAAAGTTGCTCTACCCACCCCTTCTCATGTGTTGTCACTGTCTGCTACCACCGTGTACAGTGCTTCAAAATTTATAAAATCTTGAAAAACACGAGGTTTGTCAAAGTAATTAGGAACCTTTCAACTGTTAGAACAACTATGTGCGTTTGTTCGGAGAATATCTTGGCAAGAGGGAATATGACCTTAGTACACACTGCAGGAAAAAAAAAATTATTCAATTCTGTAGCCATGGCTAGTGGCCACCAGATTGATCAATTCAATTGATCCCGCTGCAAAACAAACAAAGGCATGCAGGCAATACACACCTTACTCTCGGCCTCTTAATTTATAGAGCTAACAACAATAATGCTGCAAGTACATTGATAATAGTTACGCTGAAGCAACTACACAAAGAATACATACGAACTTAAGCCTTTATAAAAGCATGGGGAACACTGCTACAGAAAAGCGAACTCTAGTGTGTCTCATATAGCTAGGAAGGGGTTTGTGTTCTCTGTTTTTGTATCATTCGCCTCGTCAAGGGAATTGAAAAAGACCAGCAAATCTGATAATTTACATGATTTACACTAGGAACCTAATCATGGGTGTAACTTTAGACCTACCCCGTAAATGAAAAGGGTGCCATTTGCGGGAGATTAACTTTAGGTCAAGGTTTTGCTGTATAATCAGGAGTCCTCAAAGCAGAGCCACAAAATAAGTAGCACAGCATAGGCGCTATGTGCTCGGGTGTTATTAACTTTGCATGATGGAATTTAGCATTAATCAGGGTAACTTCCTTACCCAGCTTGACAGCGAGACCCCAATAAAAGTTAATTGGCGCTAGTGAAACCTGCAAGCACCAAAACACGGAATAATAATCTAGTGGACAGGCTCATTTGTTAATGGGAAAGGAAAATAATCCCTTCCTCATCCAAAGAGAAAAAAAAAAAAAAAAAAAAAAAAAAATAGTTGTGATTAAATGGTCCTGTGCATGTTGTCAAACCACAAGCACATTAGCAGAGTTTTTTCTGGCCTTGGTATTCTGTCATCCCATTTACAAATTAACATGTACTGTTGAATCTGGAATAGAAATAGTAGTATTTGTAGAATGCCAACCTATCTGAATGGCGCGGAATCTGGAAGTGCTGTCTGCCACCACAATTTATTAGATTGTTGTACCTGGATGCTATGTCGGCCCTGGCAAATACTAACAATGACTAGGTCACACAAACTGAAGTTCTATAGGTATTGTTGGGTGGGTGCAGTAAAATGATTGGAAAGACACTAATTGAGGTGAGAGGTGTTTACCCGAAGAGGGAAATGGAGAAATGTTGACAGGTTAGAGTTTTTGTTAGTGTAGTATAGATTGTGTATTTATTTGTGTAGGGTGAGGATTGGGACCAGGGACTGTAGGAGATGTGACTTTACATGATGAATGGCTGTACGTCTGCTCACATTGAATGTGCAAGGGGTAAACTCCTTTGTGAAACGGTATAGAACCCACACCTACCTTAGAAGGATGGGGGTGCATACTGCACTCCTCCTGGAGACATCTCCTGGAGGCAGAAGCCGATAAACGCCACAAAAACTGGAGGGGGCAGCTTTAGTCATCTACATACTCCTATGCCAGGGAGGTGTCTATATGGGGGGCTCTGGTAGTCACGTTCCAGCTGCGCGGTCAGGTTACCAATGTGGCAGGTCGATATGTGCTTATACATGGAGAAATTTGAATACTCTACATAAGAAATCTGTATGTTTAATGTATATGCACCCAATGCCAATGATGAGGAGTTCTTCGGGGCTGTGGAATCTGAACTGCTGCCTTATGTCGGACTCCCCATAGTTTGGCCAGGTGATTTTAATTGCGTCCTAGATGGTTGACTGGATCGACATCCATCTTGGATGGGCAAAAAGCCTCGTATGGTGGCGAGATTGCAGGCAACCATGACTAGATTACAACTCGTTGAAATATGGAGAACTTCACCCCACGACTAAGGAATTATCTTGCTACACCCCCACCCATAGTGCTCATAGTCAGCTGGATCATTTTCTTTTAACAAACGAGGGTATCCTAAATATCCGAAAGTGAGCTACCTGGTGTGGTTTTTATCAGCTCCAAGTGCAAGGGTGTACACTGGCAGGGAGGTCTTCGGTGCATTTTGAATCGAGAGGGGTACCTCAAAAGCTACCCGCTGTTGCTGCTCCTGTCTGCGCTCCCTATCAAGCCAATGGCGATATAGCTCAGAACCAAACTGCGAGACTGGGCCGTGCGGGTGAGAGACGCACTGATATGTGTGAAAGATTCAGAGCACTCACTGCCTCTCCTCCTGCAGCTAATGGCAGGCTTCGGAATGGTTTCAGGTTTCTGTGTTAACCGCCAAAAGACTGTGCTGTTAACCCTGTTGGCACTGGATGTTCCCGATCTTCCACAGTGGAGTTGCCATGGGAGACCAGGAGTTTGTGTTACCTAGATATGCAGATAACACATGCACGCCACCTGCAATATGAACTAAATAGGAGTAGGGTGATGGATGTGCTCTGAGACTCAGTTCAGCTTTGGACCACCCTGCTACTGACAGTCATGAGTAGGCTAACTTTAGGCAAAACTGTCCTATTGCCCCGCTGCCTATACGCAATGCAAACTTGTTCTGTATGTTGCCATCCTCATGGTTCCTGGTGTGGGCGGGGAAGAGAAGCAGGGTCTGCTTTGCAATCCTTAAGTTGAAACTTTGCCATGGACCTTCAACTATACTATCTGGCGGGCCTACTGCAGGACGCCACTCTAAGGTGCAAAGACGGCGTTAACTGGGAAAAGAAATTGCTATCGGGCTCCACCGTGATAGGTGAGATCCCAAGGTTACTCATGACTTAAACTTCCGGCTGGCTCCCTTCATTGTCATACAAGTAGCACAGGCATAGCACTGAGGTTCTGAGACATGCGCCCTGTGACAAGCTCCATTCGAATTGGTGCTACACTCATTCATGCACATACGGGACTCCATGCATGTCTCTAAACGGCTGGAGGGAGGTCGTCAGAGGGCAGGAGATTTATTTCTAAATGGTCATTTTATGTCCCTTTAGGAAGTTAGAACTCATTTGGGAATAGACCGGGGACAGTTCTTGCAGTATAGGAGGATATCATGCACGGCCCGACAGATCTGGACATCATTCCTGAAAGAGCCAGGAGAATCCGATGTATTGCAGGCGATTTTGGATCCCAGTGACACAAAACATATCAACTAAATGCTGCCCTAAAAAGCGACTAAACACTAATACCCCCTACGCCGACCGCTGTCCAGCAGAACTTAATCAACACTCCACCCACACTCCCCTCAGACTTCTATTGAAAATGGGATGCTTTAGAGACAATGAAGCTACAGCCCACCGTGGTGGACACCCCTCTAGATCTTGAGTCTTTAATGTGCAAGGGATGCTCTTCGCTTCCCTCCAAGGTTTCCCCAAGCCTTATTCCTCCTCCCCCTGAAGGGAACATGTACTGTGCTCATACCTCTTTTTCACACACGGAGATAAAACAGTGTAACAGCATTGGTGCGTATTATTTTCTATCATATTATGTTTTCATAAGGTTATTGACTGGCAACATTTGGGTGGTTCCTACAGAGGCACTGCTCATGTATTTTATACACCTACGCCGTCTTTATCATATGACCTATATTTCTTGAAAAAAAAAAAAGGGACTACTGGTTCTGAGGAAATACCAGTCATAGCACAGTTAGAGATTTACGGTCTTGTAATCAAGCACCCTGGTTGCAATGTCCATGGAGATCTGGGTTAACCACCCTAGGAAGAAGTTATGCCCGACAATTAAAGTTAAGTGTTTAGAAAATTATGAAATCTTTTGCAGACAGTCCCAAAGATGAATTTACTTTGCCAACAATTAATGTACCTGGTAACGAAGATGTTTTCCATCTACCTTACAAAAGATACATTTTTATCGTTCACAATATCACTACACATGAGCAATAATAGATTGCTTATTCTACTCAAGGGTATTCTTTACCCCCATCACTGGAGATTGTGAATTAAAATGTATGCTTTAAAAATAGACCGAGAACAAATGAACAGAATGCGACTTCACCTGCTTTTACAGTGATAAAAGCCGCAACCATGATAACAATAATGACGCCATGGATTTACAGCCACGGTAGGGATACAGTCTTGGCGACAGTGATGTATATGTACCCTCAATGTGTTAACATTTAATACATAATAGAGCAGGCAGATCAGAGGCACCACACACACAATTCGAAGAGTCCCCACTGCACACCTAGCAATGGCCATTAAGGACCAAATACATCAATATCGACACTTCAAAAACATCACACACAGGTTTTAGCAACCATACATACCCAAGCACAAGACCCTCTACATAACGGCTCATCACACACTCCCGCAAATGCGCTTCACACACACACACACTGCCTTTTTGCACCTTTACATGCCCAGCGCACAAAACAGCAGAGCTATCCAGTGACCCTACACTGAACCTGCTAAGATTCTTGCAGCTCTACATACGGGTCTCTCAGCATACCTGCACCTCCACAGGAAAGTCATTTGTTATCTCAAAATCCCCATTCACATACCTTTTTGCATTTCTGTAGTCCCCACAAGAGCCCAAGCAAACAGATAAACAGCTAACCTGTAAAAACTACCTTCTGGAAAAAAAGCGTCCAAAAGAAAACAAATCGGGTAGGAGGTAACGTGTATACAACTTGGCCTACGCTTACCCATCACGGCTCTTAGTAACATATATACACATCAGAAGTGTCATTAGTGACGTGCCACGTAAAAACACTACTTGCAACCTACTTAATCTGATGAGGAGCTTCACGGTGCAAATATAATTCAATGACGTATTTACCTCTAAGGCGAAATCACTGGTTTCATAAAATAAACACTACGTTTCCATTTACATCTACCGAAAAATGCTCCAACCATGAACCAAAATGTGTACTCCATAAGAAATAATTACCCAATTCACTTCCAAAAATATAGAGTACAATTCTACCACTCAAAAGCTTACATGAAGCCGTCCCAAATGATTCCTTGCAAAGGTAAATATTTAGATTCTTCAACAAATTCGCTACTCCTACGCACGTGTGCCTTAGTGTAAATATTACAGCACCTTACTGGCAGGCCTCTCTGCAAACTACCTCACTCTGCAGAAGCAGAACCACAGCACTTCGACCTCAATACAAATACAGAAAAATAGGCATTCATATTTATAGACCCAAGTAATAAAAAATACTCCCCCATACCATATATGACACCAAGCAAACGGATGTGCACCCACATATGCCACTTTGCAAACATAAGACCAAAATCACCTCGTCTATGCAGACCTAAGACTGCGCTATAGAGGCAGGCCCATGTGCAAACCTAGAACTCTCAGCACCCTTGCCCCTCACACCTCTTGTAAGGCCAAATGAGCTGGCCTAGCAGACCCTGAACCCATCATACACGTAATCATTTTCTGCAAAACAGGAACTCCCTATACTAGGCAGCACAACCTTACCCCACTTTCTTACAGGCACAGAAACACAGACAGGAGCCTATTACAAATGCCATGCACAGAAGAAAACCGATCAATACCAATGAGCAACCCCAGCACTGAGTTCTCTACGACTCTGCTCCAGGACCAACAAACCAGCCTCCTCCTACCATGACGCCATCTTACAAGTCCCCAAAGGAGCTCGAGTGATTGGGGCTGGAAGGGTCGTTGCTTTACACAGACACATCATAAAATGCACTTACCAGTACTAGCGCTGGCTAGGGGCGGCCTCGGTACCTTCTCTACCGGGCGGCGGCTTTTCTCAGCAGCTAGCAAGGCCCCTTCACCGGAAACAGCTTCCGCCTCAGCCAATCCCTCACTCTGCATTGACGTCAATGCGCCTCGTTCTCACTCACGGCAGTTGCCCCGGTAACCTTAAAGGGGAAGCGTCTGTCCTAGAACCCTGTTTTGTTTTGCATCTGTCATGAAAATAAAGAGAATACTACCACAGCGAGTTGAATGTTAAGAAAGTAGAAATACATCGCAATGCAAATGCTGTTTTTACAGAATTAACACGAATATTCCCAATAGTGCTCTAAACGCGGACAAAACATTTGTAATCTGCCAGTTTAGGAATTCTGACGCGCCGAAATTTGAAGGCTTGTAAGTGCGGAGATGTATCTGTCAGCCCTCAATCCATTAATGACCGTGGCAAAGCACGTCCACGATTAGTACCAGGAGCGCTGTAGTCCCTATGCCAAGCCTTTAAGTGGGCCGGCCGGGTCTCACCGGTGCTGAGCTCCGGCAGCTTTTTAAAGGGGGCCTCGAAACGGGTCTCTATAGGGCTCTGTTTTGTGCCCGGGCTGCAGTGACAGCTGGCACATGGATGTGCGCGTGCTCACACTGCTCACTTCTCACTAGTGGAGAAGTTACGGCATGACGTCATGCCAGGTGAGCGATGTAGGGGAAGGGAAATCCTTTTTAAGAGAGTCATTTTTTCTCTGGATTGCCCATCTCTTTTTGAAACTCAGGAGCTGCAACATTGTTGTGGTGTCACCACGGCTTTAAGTTTAACCTTTTTCAATATTATATACAAGCCATAGTTTCTGCTTATTTATCTTATGCAACTAACAACAATTGACATAGCTAATAGTTGTCACTTTTTGTAGTTATGATGTTACTTGTTGTATCATATATCTGGATGCAATGACAGAAACAACAACATCCAAGTCGGGTGGCTGTAGTAAAGAGAATACACTGTAAAAGTATTCAAATCCTTTATTGGCAACCTCGGGACAGCACAGGCAAGATGATTATGGCAAGTCCTCCAGCTACACTCTAACTGATTCCCCAGTGTTCTAACAAGCAGCAGAGAATAAAGAATGCAGAACACTCTGCACACAAGAATCTATTAAATAGATATCACTCCACACCCCCTTCTTTGTTTAAACAATACCCTTATCCTCTCTATATAAATAAACAGAAAGAGAAAAAAAAACGAAAAAAAAAACTAAATGTAAGTAGTACAAACATAATCTTCAAGTTTTTTAGGTTTAATAATTTTCCTTCCAAAACCGCTAGTTTTTTCTAAGCAATTTTGGTTTGTATGAAAAGTGGTAATGGTATTATCGTCAACAGACTCATGGGTATGATTAGATTCAATGCAATTGGATAATGTTTCACCATTTGAAATAGGTACATTGACAGTGTCATCATGATCAATGTTGATCCACCAATACTTGTCATACCTTGAGTCAGTATTAGTAGAGCAATTATTTTCTTTTCCATCATGCATTTTGGCAATGGCAAGTTTACTCATGTGGTAGATGGATCCATCTTCTAGTTGAACTGTGTTTCTATTAACTTTAACAATTTTTTTTGGTTCGCTGAATCTATTTTCACCTTTCACAACCTTTCTACTGGATTTCACTCTTACCCATTGCCCCACTTGAATATTTACATCCTTAACTCCGTATTTGTTATCAAAATACATTTTGTTCTTCTGTTGAGTTTTACTCATACAATGTTGAATTTCACTGATGTCCCAATCAATTTTCCCACCTTTGTTCATCCAACCTGGATTAACCTTGGAATGGGGAATTCTGCCTCTCATAATGACAAAGGGACTATTGCCAATTGAATCATGTACAGTGACTCTATGGCTCCACAACATTTTCATAAATTCTGTGTGTAAATCTTTCTTATTGTTCACTGAAAGCTGTACAATACCTTTAATAACTCTATTCATCCTCTCAACTACAGCATAACCCCTTGGATGGTATAAGGCAGTGAACTTTTGTTCAATTCCAGCATATTCCATACATTTTTTCATTTCCAGGGACTTAAATTGAACACCATTGTCCGTGAGCAATGACTGAGGAAAACCCTCTCTTAAAAAGATGTTTTCGAGAAATTTGATGACTGAGCAAGTGTCTATCTTTGTGACAATTTCAAGTTCGAGCCACTTCGAAAATAAATCCATCAAAACAATGATGTATTTCTGTGAACCATCATTCCATAATACAGGTCCCATTAAATCTAGAGCTAAATCTTCCCATGGTGAACTAGGACAAATTAAGGGACTTGATGGAGGGTTAAAGGTTTTCTGGGACTTGTTAGCTGTAATACACTCTACACAAGACCTAACAAAACGCTCAGTTTCAAGGTCAACTTTAGGCCACCAATACAGAGATTTAACATTCCGTTTGGTACGTGCAATACCTTGATGACCCTTGTGACAAAGAGCCAGTATTTTATTTCTTATAATAGATGGTGGAATCATTTTTTCTCCTCTAACTAAAGATAACCCTTCAATGCAAAGCTCATTTCTCACTTCCCAGAATGCTTTAAGTTCACCAAGAAGGTCAGGTTTGTTGCACCCTAGCCAACCATGTTCTACACAATGTTTTACTTTTTCCAAAACAACATCCTTCGCTTGCGCCTCGATCCATTCTTTTTCTTGTAAACCTTGGCATTTTTCATCCGTGAAAATCCCAGCGACACAAACATCATTCCAGGAACTGGAATCAATTTCTTTGAGAGGTAAAGACAATCTACTTAAAAAATCAGCAGTAATATTCATTCTGCCAGGGACATACTGCACCTTATAAATAAAGTCTTACAATCGCATGGAAAGTCTTGCTATCCTGGCTGAAGCTCTTGACAATCCTACTGTTGTCAGTACTTTCGTTAACGGTTTATGATCTGTTTTAACAGTGAACTCTCTTCCCCAAAAAAACTTCCTAAAGAGCTCTAAAGCCCATACACACGCCAAAGTTTCCCTTTCTATGACTGAGTATTTCTCCTCTGTGGGCGATAAAGATCTAGAAGCAAAAGCTATAACATCCTCACCACCCTTTTCATTGCTTTGGTAGAGAACTGCTGCTAATCCTTTGCCGCTGGCATCAGTAGTTACAAAGGTCGGAGCAGAACGGTTAAATCCTTTTAATGTGGGAGCTTTAACTATAGCGGACTTGATATTCAAAAAGGAAAGCTGACATTTGTCTGACCACTCAAATTTGCTCTTATTCTTAAGTAAAGCACGCATCTCATGTGTTTTGTCTGCGAACTTTTCTACAAACTTGGAGTAATACTCCGCTAAGCCCAAGAAGGAACGGAGTTCATCTTTGTTAGACGGTGGAGGAGCTTTGGATATAGCTTCAACGAGTGTGCTTTTAGGGTTAATGCCATCTCGACATATAACATGGCCAAGATAGGTTACACTAGATTGAGCAAATTTGCACTTCCTAATCTCGCCTGTTAGACCCTTTTCCTCAAGTACCTGAAGGACATTCCTCAAGATTTCATCATAGTGCTTTTTGGACGTCCCCATGATTAATATATCATCCTGAAAGAATACTACATTTGAATGTGACCTAACAACTGTGTCATGAGCCTTTGAAACACCGCCGCTGCTGATGCCAATCCAAATGGCATTCGGCGGAATTGGAAGCATCCAAAAGGGGTACAGAATGCTGTCAAATGCTTGCACTTAGGATCTAACCTGATTTGATGGTATGCTGATGACAGATCTAGTGTGGAAAACCATTTTGCATCCCTGGTTAGAGACAACATTTCATCTATGCGAGGCAACGGAAACTGATCCACAATAATGTTGTTATTCAGTCCCCTTAAGTCCACACATAATCGGACCTTGCCATTGGCTCGTCTCGCGACAACCAACGTAGAAATCCATTCGGATGATTCTATGGGTTTGATGATATGAGCACTCAAGTTTATCTAATTCCTGTTTTACTTCGTCTCGCACGATAAATGGGATGTTCCTTGTTTTATGAATTTTGGGAATGGCACCTTGTTTCAGTTTTATGTAATGTGAAAAGCCTTTTAACTTCCCTACTTTATTGCTAAAGACAGATGGAAATTCTTCAAATACCCATTTTTTAGTATCTTCAGAGTCTCAAGCCACCAAGACTTGTTCCGGACTATTTGGATTTAAGATGATGTCTAATTTACGTTGATCTTTCCATCCTAGGACAGATGGTCCATCCTTAGCTACATATAATTTACACAAGGCAGATATGCCTTTGAATCTGAACACTAACTCTCTGAACCCAATAATGTCAATTTTCTCACCAGTATAGCTTTCTGGATTAATATCGGGAGATTCTAAGTGACTTCCGATGGCGGAACAAAAATGGTGTACCCATACATTCTCGGCAATAATTGTGTAAGGTGAGCCAGAATCTGCTGCAACCTGTAAGGAAACACCTCCAAAGGACACCCAACACAAAGGTTTACTGTCTCCTGTCTCACCCAATATTTGCAGTACTACTTTCTTTTTTTTATCACACTTGAGTTTGACATCATTGTCGCTATCATCTGAGGAAGACTCCTCCGTATCACTCTCTCTCACACATGCAACTTTCTTGTTCTTTTTATACAATTTACGCCTACAGGCTTTTGCAAAATGACCAATTAGTCCGCACTCTAGACATTTGGCAGTACGTGCAGGGCACTTGTAATACTGTGCAGAATGTGAAGTGCTACCGCAACGGTAACAAAAATACTGCTGCTGCTTATTTCTAAAAGAATTTTCATTCTTTTTTAATTTATTTATTTATTTATTTAAAACATTTGTAGAGCGCGGCTGTCACCTGGCAGGTATCCTGGCGCTGGTAGCTTACTCCTGGGATTTTAGTCGAGGGGTGACTAGGGGCGGACGGGGTTTGAGGGGTGGGGGAAGAGCCATGTTTTGATTCGCTTCCTGAAGGGTAGGAGGTGAGGGATTTGGCGGATATCGGCAGGCAGACTGTTCCAAAGCTTGGCCGCAGCTACTCTGAAGGATCTTCCCCCAATTATGGCCTTCTTGCATCTGGGTACTTTCACAAGGCATGCGGTTGCGGACCTAAGTGTTCTGGTGGGGATGTACCACGAGAACAGACGTTGAAGAGGACTAGGTCCTGTACCGTGTAATGCCTTGAAGACCAAGCAAAGGGCTTTGAAGGCAATGCGTTGCTTCAAGGGAAGCCAGTGCAGCTCGGCCAAGGCAGCGGTGGTCGAGGATCTCCTGGTCCATCCAAGAGCCAATTTGGCTGCTGCCGACTGAATTCGTTGGAGTCTGTCTAGCAGTGTCGCAGGGGATTCAAGCAGGAGGGCATTACAATAGTCAAGGCGACTGAGAATCGTGCACCTGACTATCGATGCTCGGGCTGATGGTGGTAATAGAGGCAGGATTTTGCGCAGTGAGCGCATAAGGGCTGAGCAGGTGGCGACTGTTCTTGAAACCTGCGTTTCCATGCTCAGTTGGTGATTTAGCATGACGCCCAAATTGCGAACGCTGGTAGCAGGTAGCGGGTTGTTTAAGTTTTCCGGGGGCCAAAACTCGGCAGGCAGAGGGCGGGGTATGCGGCTTACGGGACAGAACAGAACCTCGGTTTTCGAGGAGTTGAACTGGAGGGAGTTCCGATGTAACCAGCCTGCGGTGTCTCTTAGGCAGTTGTGGAAGGCTTCTAAAGAGATGGAATCTTCGCCCTCCCAAGAGAAAAGGAGCTGGGTATCGTCCGCATAGTTTACTGTAGTCATGTTGTGGGATTTAATTAAAGAGACCAGTGGTTTCAAGTAAACATTAAAAAGAATCGGACTGATAGAGGAGCCCTGGGGAACACCGTGAGGGACAGGGGAGAAGACAGATTGGAAGGGGGGGAGGGATACAGCCTGTTTTCTGTCACTGAGATAGGAATGAAACCAGAGCAGGGCCGTACCATCGACCCCTGCCTCTCTCAGCCTCTCAAGCAGGGTCGCGTGGTTGACAGTATCGAATGCGGCAGACAGGTCTAATAAGATCAAGGCCACGGCTTGGCCCCTGTCTGCACGCATTCGAAGCTCTTCCATGGCAGTAAGCACTGCAGTTTCTGTGCCTTGGCCTGGGCGAAAGCCAAATTGGAATTCGTCCAGAGCGTGATGCTGCTCAAGGTAGGTTGAGAGGCAGTTACTGACCCAACGTTCAAGCACCTTTGCCGGGAATGGCAGAAGAGATATGGGGCGGAAATTGGAAAGGCATTCTGGATTCAGCGTAGGTTTCTTCAATAGCGGGGTGATGAGCGCTTGCTTCCAGGGGATGGGGACGAGACCACAGCTGAGAGATTGATTGCAAATCATCCGAAGGGTGTGGAATAACTCGTGCCCGCATGCTTTCCAGATTTTTGGGGGCAGAGGGTCAAGGGGAGATCCCGAGGTAATGCCCCGTGCCAGTTTCTCAAATTCTGCCTGAGAAATCAGGGGGAAGGCCAGGAGACTATTCATAGGAGGGCACGCTGATCTCGAAGGATATGGGTTGGTGGAGCCAGCTCCGGGGGGGATTGAGTGGTTATGTGAAGGGGGCGTTGCCAGATTGTTAATGATGGTCTCAATTTTATCCGTAAAAAACAGAGCGAGATTGTCACAAAGGGTCTGAGATGGTGGGACAGAGTTCTTGACGCAGTCAGGATGTATAATATTATCCAGGATTTGAAATTTACTTTTTGGGCTGTTAGCAGCGTTGGCTATAGTGCTGCAGTAGTAATTCGATTTACTCTCTGCAATGGCAGATTTGTAATCACGGAGTGAATTTTTCCAGAGGGCTTTATTAGTGTCACAGTATCCGTGTCTCCACTTTCTCTCGGCCTGTTTACAGGCTGATTTGAGGGTTTTGAGGGAGTCATTGTACCAGGGTGCAGGAGCTCTACCTTTGGGTTTGCAGTGTTTTAATGGGGCAACCGAGTCCGTGATAGAAGTAATTCTCGAGCTGAGGGATCTGTAGTTGTTTTCCACCGAGCTGGTAGGAGAGAAACCATCCTGCACTTCGAAGACTTTGGTGGTGGTGCTGAGTTTTTCTAAAGCTTTCCAATTTCGGTAAGGGAATTGTGGTGGAGAGCTATTCTTGGACTTTCTTATTATGACGTTGGTGATGTATAATTTAATAAGCGAGTGGTCCGTCCAACTCATAGGCAGAATGTCGCCTACTTGAGTTAGATCAGGGCTCGAGAAAATGAGGTCAAGACGATTGCCTGCGGAGTGGGTGGGGTCCTTTATCAGTTGGTGAAGCCCTACGCTGGCACAAGACAGCAAAAGGTTGTCTAGTCCTGTATCTAGGCTGCCGTTGGGCCAGAGATTAAAGTCTCCTAGAATAATAAGTTTGTTATGGGAGGTTGCCATGTTTGTGATGAGCGTGAGAAGAGCTTGCTGTTGCGGGAGGGAAAATGCCCCTGGCGGTCGGTAACAGATGATCACCGTAAAGGTGACTCCTGGGTGGCAGTTTATGGCCAGACCAAAGAGCTCAGTTCCAGGTACTGGATCAATGTCGATGGTGTTTATTTGCCAGGAGGCTCGGAAGATGACGCCAACTCCGCCGCCGCGGCCTTTAGGTCTGGGGAGATGTAGAATGTTGAAGTTTAGCGGACAGGCAGATGCTAAGTCGATCTCACAGTTGGCATGTGTCCAAGTCTCAGTTAGAAAAAGGACATCTAGATGGTGAGAGTCTATAAGAAGATTGATTTCAGTGGCATGCTTAGGTAGGGATCTGACATTCAAGAGACCTCCTACGATTAGGTCCTTGTGGGTGAGGTCAGTTAAGGGAGAAGCAGTCTCTTCAAAGGTGAGCTTACCTTCGTGCGCATACCCTCGTAGATTGAGCAGTGCATCCCGGGTGTAGCAGGTGGATTGAGGGCTGGATTGGGCAGAGTTGGTGGCGCTAGGTTAAATCAACCTTATCAACCTTCTTTTTGTGTGTTTGATAAGATTTGTTATGACTCTCTGAAATTTTGTTAACAGAATCGTTACTATCTTTTTTTTCAGAAGAGAGTGTGGCTTTCACACAACGTTCTGATAATTCTGCTTTTTTGACAATAGAGATAATTTCCTTTAAACTTGAATCACCCTCTACCCACAATCTATCTTGTATAGCCTTGTTTTTTGCTTACATAACTATTTGGTCTCTTACGAGTTCTTCATTAAAATTGCCAAATTTACATGTTATTGAAAGTTTGCGTAGGGCGGATACATAATCCTAGACAGATTCATGTTTTTCTTGTTTGCTTTGGAAGAAGGCGTGACGCATGACAGCAACACACACTGTGGGTGAGTAGTGTTCATCTAAATCCAATAAAGCAGCTTTGAATAAGTCAATATCACCGGATCTTTCTTTTTGTTGTAATTCCCCAAAAACACGGAGACCTTTTGGACGCAAACAGTACATTAAAAGTCTTTTTTTTCTTTCAGGTGAATAAGTTCCGCTACAATCTTTGAGATTAGCAATATAATTTAAAAAGTATACTTTCCATTCATTCCACTGAATGATAGGTTCACCAGGAGAAGACAGAAATTCCTTAGGTGTGGAAAGATGTAGGGCAGATTCACTGTGTGGGACTACCTCTCTTTGAGAGGATACTGTTGGGGTGGTCATTCCTACTGTAGAATAGGATTAATAGCAAGGTAGAACTGTTTTTTTTTTTTTAAAGAAAATAAATACTCATTGAATACTCTGAATGAAATAGTCTGATTCCTATTTCTTCTTTTGTGAAAGAAAAACAAACCCGCTTCCAAATTACTCTTTTTACCTTTGTTTCCTGCTTTGAGATGAAAGACGCTGCCTTTCCAGCGAAGTTCCTCACTTTCGAAGGCTTAAAAGTATACGCGGAGTTTATTTTCCAAAATGGCCTCACGTCGGGGTCATGACCAGCGCGATGACGTTACGGCGCTAGGTCACGTACCCTAGTGACGCGAAAGACGGAACTCCGGTGAGATGGCAGCGCGCAGGGAAAGCAGCTCGTGACTCCGCAGCATTGAAAGTAAACAATGCGGGAGCTCACTGAACTGCCGTCGATCAAGTGTTCGACGACGGGATGAATCACACAGGTACTTAAAAAAAATATATACCTTTTTAGTCTACGATCGTCCACTTACGAAAGGAGTGGTAGGAAGCTGTCGAACGCTGCTGAGTGCCAAAAATGCGATGTCTTGGATTCCTCAACAGTAAGGCTGTCCTCGACCTCTTGAGTGTAGTCAATCCAAAAGAAATTACTTTAGCGTGGATTCTTCGAGGTTGCCAAATCGTCGCCAATTTTGTAGTAAAGAGAATACACTGTAGAAGTATTCAAATCCTTTATTGGCAACCTCGGGACAGCACAGGCAAGATGATCATGACAAGTCCTTCAGCTACACTCTAACTGATTCCCCAGTGTTCTAACAAGCACGCAGAGAATAAAGAATGCAGAATACTCTGCACACAAGAATCTATTAAAGAGATATCACTACAGTGGCACACTATGCTAAGCACAGCTTTTTGTTTATGTGTGTTTCAAGCCACGCCCTTAATTACATTAGTCTCGCCCCTTTGAGAGACCCCCCAGTTTTTTCGTCCCACTTAAAGCCCTGCCTATACGTACTTAGGTGTTCCCCGTTAGGACCCATCACTAATACATTAAGGTTTATGTTAAAAAATCACCACCGAAACATCCTAAATAAGAATGACAAACACAAGTTAAAGTTTTGAGGGTACATTTAAGAAATTAATAGGCAAAATACAGGAAATAAGCCATCAAAAGGTTTAGTAGCAAGGCGTGCAAATCGTAGGTACAATGAACTCTGTAAAGTTGTAAATGAAATCCAGCATAGATTCTCCTTCTACCGGTAGGGAAAAGGGGTTCCAAGGTACAGTGAAAAGCACATCCTTGTAAAGGACATAAGACAATGTTTTTCATACATTTCTGCACAAGTGCATGATTCCCAGAGTTGCATCAATGAAAAACAAGAAGAAACATTTTGCTACAGAATACATTTGAGGATTTTAACATAATAGTACTTTATTGGATTTAGTCGTTCTCGCAGTCAAGCATACTAGTCGTTACATTGTACAACAATAGCCTGAGACAGTTAGGAAGTCCTTGGTTATATACAGTGTGAGAGAGGGATCTGAAAATCAGTGGCAGCTGGCAGGGATAGGGGGAGGGGAGTGGTGGAGGGAACCAGGTGAAAATAAAAAAAGAAAATAATATACCTTCTTGCTGCTTCCTTGCCGCGTCCCTCCTCCATAGTCCCTCGCTCCAGCCGAACAGAAAGCACACCAGGCTCCCAGTCAGCCAATCACAACACTGCAATGTAGCGTAGTGATTGGTCTGAGCGCCGTGGTTCGCCACTCAGACACTGACTGGGAGCTTGGGCATGTTCTCCATGCAGGCTATAATGCAACCTGCGTGGAAAACATGCAGAGTGTGCATGGATGTTTGGCTGGCCCGAGACAGCCGGACAAACATTCATGTGCACTTACAGTGTGCTCACCACTTCCCTTGCTCCTGTCGTGACAGCAGCCCTGCCCCGCAAAGCTCATGGACATCAGGACTAAATAAAATGATAATAACTCAAGTTGTTATCCTTTTATTTTTCCTTAACTTCCCTGCTAAAAATCAGTGGGGCAACACTGCTGGGAACACTCTCACTTTATTAGTATAAAGCTTGCACTTCTTTATTTGCAAGAAGGAAACAACAATAGTAGTCATGCCGTGGTGTATTACGATAGTGGTTCAAGGTGGAGCATAGTGTAAACACAACTTATGTTAGCATAAGCTCAGTTTCCGATATATTCAAAGCAAAAAAGGAAAATAAACAGCTCTCACTACTCCCCTTTTATGATTTCTCAATTATTACATTATATCTTCATTACAGTACATCGTTCATTAACCTTGGGTTCTTCTAAGATTCTCCCAGATCCTTCAGAGTGTCATAGAGATCACTGTGCATCTCTTCAATCTGTACATCAAATCTCTTTCTTTTTCTTCGTCTCGTTGCTGATAGCCTCTTGAACCACCAGTCCAAATTACTGCTTGATGACATTCTGTTGCTAAATGTTTGGAAAATAAGCACATATGTAATGCCAACTAGCATAACCAAAGGAGGAGTTAAAAGCAGTCTTAGAATTTCTCCAGCTATGCTTCCAGGCCACTCCTCTATCTTAGCGAAACCTTTTCAAATAGATCCAAATACAGAACCTATTTCTTCATATGCACCTGATTCTTCCAGCTCAGTTCATTTGTGTGTTATGCATGTAATATTAGTAATTTAGCCCTCTAGCTGCTTATCTATGCATAGTATATAAGCGCAGCAATATCGAGCATGAATGACTTTGCAAACTCCACCAACCTTTGTGAGAAGCAAATCCACCGCAAGGCGATTTTGCATAATCATAGCTCTCATAGCAAGCAACTCTTTATTATGTCTGATAAAGCCTCTGCAGTCTTAGTAGGAAGCCGATCTATTAAAGTTGATAGTCTTCTAATCTTAACATTGTTTAAGGCAGTTCCTATAGAAGGTATAAGGGCTCCAAAGATATCACTAAGGATCTGCTTAAAACTATGTTTACTTCACTTTATATAGTGATCAAAAGCAAAATCTAGCTCATTAGTGTGATACATCCAAGGGAAGACTAGAGCTACATGACAACCACCTACCCAGTTATGTGGTAAATGTAAATAAGCTATCTCTTCATCTATTCTTATCCTCTCATTCAGTTCATCTATGAATATCCTTTATGTAGCAAGCTGGCTCACTATATAGTGCACCAAAGTAATGTACACTGTGCAGATAGTCCAGTGAGACCCCGGATGGTATACAGAGGCAAAGGTAGATAATACTAGCACTGTATTTGTGGTAATGTGGGCTAGCAGTTAAGCTTATCAGAGGGTAGTGCTGAGCATTTCTTGTACTCACAGAGGCAATAAATGATACACAGACTCAAGAATAAATCAGAGAAAAATTTAGAAAAATATCACGCACCACTGAAGTCAATAAGAGAAAATAGAAAAATGCATATGAAATCATGCAGATGGATTTCGAGGTTCACCCTCAGGATTTAGGTAAGTAGCAAGACCAGGTCCAAAGTTTCAGCAGCGGGTTCTTGGAAGAGTCCCGGATTAGGCCAGGGGCGGAGTGCTGAGGTTGTTGGTAGCTGGTGCGCTAAGCAGTAGGGAGCCACCTGAAAACACACTGCACAAGGGGATTTAAAGGTAAGTCTGAGGGGTCCCATTTGAGGGATTAGGTCGCAAGGGCCTTAGGACCACTGGAGCACAGTTGGTTCATCGCTACCCAGGCTGGGCAGGCTGGGTACAGAGATAATGGGTCAGCCGGGCGGTGTGCACCAAGATTTCTTCGTGGTCAGGGGCAGGCAGGTTGCAGGGACAATTCCAGGATAGCTGAGGCACTCAATAATTGGGTCACAGGGTTCTCAGTGTCCCTCGATGGGTGCTTGCTTCCTGAGCAGTTGGAGCCCGGAATGGACTCTTCGTCTCAGTGTTGGTTGCAGGGGTTCTGGTACCCCGGGTATTGATGCAGCACAGCTCTGGTGGGTCCTGGTGTCTCCAAACTTGGTGAGGAGAAAGATCTGACCCTTTGGAGTTGGTGCACCTTGGTTCGCTTGGATGCTGTATCAGAGTCGCCGGGAAGCAGCAAGTCGGTAAACCAGACAGGTTTGGTGCCTGAGTACTGCAGGGGAGTAGTTCCTCTACCCAAAAGGAGTTCTCTGGCAATTATCTGAGGGTGCCCAGGGGCTCTTGAGGTCCTCACAGCAGCAGGCAGAGAAAGCACAACATGATTGTTGAGCCCTGGAAGCAGCAGGCAGGATTTTGCGCAAAAAGTCTGCAGCAGGTCTTCTTTTCTCGGGTCAGCAGCTCTTCTTTGCCTTATCTTATTTGTGCCCATCGAACCTCAAGTTCAGGGTTCAGGGATGCCACCTGAATATAAAATGTAGGTGGGGTTAAATAGGCTACCTCCTGTAATAAGGGACACTACCCTGACCCTAATTGGCAAATGCCCTCTCAAGCCAAGATGGAGGGAAATTAAAAGTGGGCCTTATATCACCTGGCCCACCTTAGGGGTGGTGTTGGCTGAATGGGGACCTACCTCCTAATTTAACTAGTTTTCCCGCCTGTCCTCCCACCAAATGTGGAGCAGGACAAGGGGGTTTGCATCCTCCACTAGCTAGAGCTGCCTGGGTAGCATTTCAATGGCGGTATCGCCTTTGAAGCCTCCTGCCTTGGAAGATCATCCTCGCCTGGGGGAGGACCTCTGCTCAGAGCAGGCTTTGATGCTGGCTTCTGCGAGCGCTGGCTCTCACCCCATGAGGTCAGAAAAATGTCTGGTATGGCAGGCTGGCTAAAACTAGTCAGAGATCACACCATTGTGAATCACTGCTTTGGAGACGGCCTGTAAAGTTCAGAGGGTCCCTCAAGAGCAGTGGGCAGCTATCTTGTGGCTCTCCTTTGCCTTACAAAGGTAGAGATATGCTCCTCACTGTTAGAGAAGAGGATGCTGACAATTACTCAGTACTGAAGAGTTCTCTCATAGATGGGTTTGGCTTAACCACTGAACAGTATAGGATTAAGTTCAGAGACACCCAGAAGGCACACACCCAGGACTGGGTAGATTTCATAGACAGTGCTATTAAGGCTCTGGAAGGCTGGCTTCGTAGAAGAAAGGTACAGGCCTACCAAGGATTGTACAATTTAATTATGAGGGAGCAGATCCTAAATAATTGTCAGAACCAGCTTTTGCACCACTACCTGGTGGACTCTGATCTGACCTCTCCCCAAGAACTGGGAAAGAAGCCAGACAAATGGGTTCGCACCAGAGTAGAAGAACCATGGTGGTGGTGACCAGAATAAAGATACTTCTGAAACCCAAGAGAAAGGTGGGGATAAGGCTAAACAGAAGTACTCTGAAGGTCCCCAAAAGGTTTCCTCTGGGGGTGGGTCCCAGACCCCTTCTTCCTCTGGAAAGAAACCTTATTGCTTTGTTTGAAAACAGCAAGGCCACAAGAACTATGGTTCTAATTGCCCAAGGACAGTAATAAGGATATTGCTACTACTACTACAACACCCCCTAGTGCCCCAAGTAGTAGTCCCCTAGGTAGTAGTAGCACACCCAAAAGTTTAGTTGGGTTCTCATGGGGTACTGAGGCGGATACTGGCTTAGCCAGATCCCCCACACAGACCACCTTAGTTTTTGATGGTGGCATGGGGTGTGCCACTTTTACTGTAAGTCACAATACTTTGGGCAAGTACAGACAGGAGCCTATGATTAATGGTCAGAAAGCTGTAGCCTGTAGGGACGCAGGAGCTAGTGTCACCATGGTGACAGGAAGACTGGTGTCCCCACTTCAGCTTTCATCTGGGTACATGTACCAGGTAACCAACACTAATGGTGTTAGGACAGATCATCCCATGGCCATAATCAATCTCAGCTGGGGAGAGCCCTAAAAGGGTTGCAGTGTCCCCAAACTTGCCTGTAGATTGCCTTTTGGGCAATGATTTGGAAACCTCATCCTGGGCTGAAGTAGCACTAAAGGCCCATCTAGAAATGTTAGACCTCCCTGAGAAGGTTGGTGTGACCCTTAGGGCCCCAGTCCAACCCCAGGGAAATGCAGGAGCAGTGGAGCTTGAAATAATGGCCCACTCTGCTCCAACAGAGAGCAAAGGGGAGGAAGAAAAAACGTTCCCCCCCAGACTTTAGGTGAGGATCATCATCCTCAAGGAACTGATCCTACCCCTTATGAAGAAACTGCTCAGAGGAGGTCAGGCCTGTCCTGGAAGAGCCACTGAGGGCAGGGGAACCTTCCAAGGAGGTGCCCAGTCTGTAGCAGGGATCCTGCCCCTCTCTACCAGGCCTTGGGCAGCCTAGGGCTGCAGAGGCCAGGGATGTCAGTGGACCCCACAGGGCCCACTGCCAAGAAGAAGCCCTTCATCCACATATTAGGGATCCCCAGATTAGTAGTACTAGCCAGGTGGATAATCCTCAGCAATCTGAGTGATCCCTCTTACACTTAGTCAGTGACATCCCCCAGATGGAGTCTGTTGGGCAAAGTAAAACCTGGGACCAGGCTGTCCCAAACCTTCACTGGCCCTCTATTTACCCAACCAGACAGTATCAACCAAAATCTATAAGCAGCCAGAGGTTGACCCCTGGGGATAGGTACAAGTCAGCCATGGAGAGAAAGGCCTCAATGGTGGCCAGTGCTCTGAGGAAGTTGAAACCAACCCTGTTAGGGACTCACTTCCCAAATCAGACACCCCACCAGTCACTTTCTTGGCTCAAACAGATAACAGGTAGACACCCCAAACGTTTGAGAGGATCCAAGACCCTACAAGAAAGAAACTTCTCAGCGGACCATAAGATAGGGAGTATCCATGCTAGTGCAGGACCTTCCTTATATGGCCACTTAGGAAATAAAGACTCAACTGGGCAAGGTTAGCCTGATCTCATTTCGTTTGGGGGTGAGGGGTGTTATTTAGGAAGGTAGTATCCTTCTGCATGGTTAGCCCCATTTTATGCCTGGTGTTATGCTGTTTTTGACTAGTCTGAGCCAGCCTCTCACAGTATTTATCACATGGTGTATTACGACTGTGATTCCAGTTGGAGGATAATCTAAACACAACTTATGTTTGTGCAAACTCAGTTTCAGATATATTCAAAGCAAAAAAGGAAAACAAACAGCTCTCACATATTCTAATCTGGTGTAAAGATGGTACTTTTTTGTTGTTGTTTTTAAATCCTCAGTTTTATGAAGCATGACACAGGCTCAAGGGCATTAAAGTGCTACACAAGAGAACAAGAAGAAGAATATGGATAATAATTGTGGGTGCAGGAAATCTGCAATTTTCGACACCCCAAAATTTTACTTCAACCAGCATATCCACATTTACCGGATCGGTAACGGTGTTGAACCTCAATTTAATGAGGCAATGTGTCCCGGTGTTAAGACACTTCCCAAAACATCTAAATCAGGAAAAAATAAAATAGAATTTATAATGGAATGGGTCCACTCAACAATCAAGTTCTAAATCAATGGGAAGTTAAAACGTTTTATTACCAATTTTAAAAATGAAGCACTACATAGGCAATGCAATGGAGACACTTAATGCAGAGTTATACAAAGAATGCAAAAATCTGAAATGAGTCCCAAATGAAGACAAAATCAGGTAAAGAAATGAACAGCATCCCTAGTAGAAACAAGAAAGTCTTCTAGCTCACCCCCAAAATGAGGGTATTTATACATTATGTTCACACATGAAATTACAGAATCTGCAGAATTACTGTGGTGTGAGCAAATGTATCATTTCATCAGCAAATCACAACACATGAAAAATAAACATCACATTGCCTTAACACTCAAGGACTATCCGAATACATGAATAATCACTCTGCAACCTCTATGGTAATGTCATCTGGAGATGCTAGAACAAAACTAGATACTTGAGCATTAAGTGTGATATGAATGAATAGTCACTGAAAATTTCATTGAGAGCAGAGTAACAATAACAGTGGAAATAAAATCTTGAAGTTTTTCATGTACAGAATCATGAAGTGATATATAAACATGACCGATTGTTTATGTGTGTGGAATTAGAAAGAAAAAAGAACAATGAGCACTTTGGCTAGAACCTTAAATAGAACCTACATGGTCTGGCTTACCTAAGACTAAAACATGAGCTAGGAGCTCAATGTATTTGGTTCAAAATTTATACAGGAGGACCATCTTGTCCAGCCTAAGGTGGAGCACAGCCAATGTGCCCCAAGTGTAAAAGTACAGAGACCTATACAAGTAATCAATAAAAACTAATAACATATTGAATCAAAATATTATTTAAAAATAATACTTTCACAGGCAAGCAATTACAAGCCAATTCATTATATTTTAAACCATCGTTGGTCTCTTGCATTTGCTGATGAAATTGCAGTCTTACAGCACTTATTCCCCAAATCCATGTGTATCATATATGCAAAACCTAACGCGTAATTTAAGTGGTTCAATGCCAAGTCTTCTCATTTCCACTGATCTAATTGGTCAGGCCCATAGAAGAAATTTGGAAACAGCAAGGACAAGCTGTTCCGAGTTATCATACCTCAACAGCCTAGCACCCTCCCACTAATGTGCTATTCTAACGAGCCCACAGATAGGGGCAACCCACCTCTTCCTTGGTAGCAAGTAACCTGAGCAAAAAAACAGAACATGAATCTCAGTTTCCAGGGTCTTCATACAAAAGGGACAGTCAGGTGTAGCATTTGCCGACCTATCCCATTTTGATGTTTAAGTTTTTAGGGGACGACTGCCAGATCTGAACCTACTATACAGGTTTCTAGCATAACTCGGGCAGATCCTGTCAAGAAATAGCTCAAACTGGAGGTACATTTGTGCTGCAAAAATTTTGCAGCCAGAATATCTTAACCTTGTTCGTTCCATAGTTTGGCTAACATACAGTCCCAGGAGCTCTCCTTCACTCTGGTCACTATGTATTTGCATATTAACAGCGGGGTGTTCCAAAGGCTCTGCACCCCTTTAATTAAAGATTTCACTCAGAGCATCTGGGGCAAATTCTGGAACAGTCCAAAGTCTTATCCAGTACATCAATAGCTTTAATGCTATTAATGCTTAAAACCTTTGCAAGGCCAAATTACCCCGAATGCGAAGCAAAGAGGTGCATTTGGGCAAATCAAGACTAGATCTAATAAATGTATTCTCCACGAGCACCAGAGAAGAGGTGTCAGCATTTCCCCAGAGCTCGGAACCATAGCAAGCCCCTGCCACGGCGGTGACCCTGTAGACCTCAAGTACTGGTGAAATGGCACCACTAGATGTAGCTTTGAATTTTCTCAGAATTGTAGCTGCTCTATGTTGGAGAATGGTTGTACTTTTTACAATCTGCGGGCCCCATACACTTTTGTCCGCCAATCCGACGCCAAGATAGTCAAAACTTTGGGCTTGTTCCATTGTAACCCCCTCAACAAACATCCTACTCCTGAATGATCGATGTGGCCTGAATGCCATGACTTTAGACTTTTACCTCCAGTCCTCTGGTCTCACAGAAGGAAGCAAATCTGTCCAAAAAGACCTGGAGCATCATGGGTGTTCTAGATAACAATAAAATATAATCTGCAAACATCAGCACCAGAGTGCTGATGTCCGCAGATTTCGGGGCATCATGTTTGCAATTTGCAAAACATTGCATTAAACCATTGATATAGGCTAAAGAGAGTTGAGGCCAAAACACACCCTTGCCTTACGCCAGGCTTGATTGCAATTTTTGATTGGAGATTCTGATTGTTATGCCATCTCACTTGGACGTAAGTATCAGAGCAGAGACTAATCAGAATTCTGGTCACCTATTTTATAATCACTAAACACACAATCCATAAGATTAAATTAGTCAAAAATGATAACACAGTTTGCATTACTTTTTGTTTCTTTCGTGATGATTCCTCCATCAACGTTAATTGGTTGTATAGACAAACTTTGACATCTTCCATCTCAAACTCATCTTCTTTCTTGCATTTTATTGATTTTCTTTCACCCTTACGCCCACAATTTTGAAACTGACAACCAGAAAATTTGAACAAGAGAAACATGATAATTGCAAAAAACATTATAATTATTAAAGGATTTGGATTAATCTCACTATTTCCCCTCCCAAATTATGAATCCATTCATCAACCTTGCTAAAACTCTTTTCTATCTCACTAAACCAAGAACCTACTGCTTCCCACACACCATGCTGTTCTAAAGCTTGAACTTTACAAGAAACATTAGTAATACTTTGTACATATGCGTTAATAAACCTACTGTTATCTTGTATGAAGGTATAGCATTCTTCTACCCTCATTACTTATCATACACTGCCTTCCTTCGCAAGAAGGATATCTAGTGCTAAACGGTTTTGCATGATCAATGCTTGCATTAAAGTTAGTTCTGGATTCATTTGAGTTAGTGCTCCAGCTGTACTAGAAGCAAGCCGGGCCACAAGCGTAGACAAATGTCTAATTTTCACATAATTCATAGCCACACTTATCGGTGGACCAATGGCACCTAATATATTTGAAAATATCTGTCCAAATTCACGTTTCACTCTCTGCAAACTAATTTTGTCATTCACTCCACTCACATGATAGACTCTAGGAAACACTCAAGCAAAATAACAAGAACCAATCTATTTGCATGGCAAATTGAAATACGCCGTCTTGCTACACACAAAATAGATCCATTTCAGAATAGTTTCTGTACCAATTCAGAAAATCACCATTTACAACATAACTTTTCTCTCATTCGCTTTCACCCACATACTCAGTTGTCTCAATCTTTGTAGTCTCCCGACGCACCACAAACAGCTCGCCCTTTCCCTCATCCTCCATTCTCAATGCAAATCATCTAAATTCTTCCCTAGCCTTAATTTGCTCCCTTATTATACTTTTATGTCTCCAGTCTTTCACAGTTGTGACTACTCTCATTTTATTCTTAAACAAATTTACCTCCTCATTACTTAGACTACACACATACTCCCGGTTAGTACTTTAAACTTTCTGCTTAGTTTGAGCAATTATTTTAAACAATCTACCATGCTTAATACCATTATTCATGTCTTCATTTTCAGAAATGAGTAGATCTTCCAGTAAGACATTGAAATCCGACAGGTAAAGAGATAAAAAATCATGTTTAAAAATAATACTAATAAACACATTGAATTATTATAAACCATTAGATATTGGTAGTTGTAAATAAGTAGCACCCTCACCTGCAGAAGGAGGAAGACAAGTACACACATAGCAGTTTTTTACTTCCATCATTTCAACATATTTTTCTAATATTTTAGTGTGAATATTATCATGAAATCCACTTGCTAAACTTCCTCTGAGAGTCAGTGTACTATGTCTAATGTCATGGTATACTGTAAGTTAGTTTCACCTTTGTGGTGTCATATCCCACCGGAGATAGGAGACACAACAACAGGCCAAAAAGACCATTAGTATAATTAATAAGGTAATCAGACCAATACATTTGCATCATTTGCTATATCCCATTTTCTATTGGTATAAAAAGCAAACATTTATTGTGAAGCTCCAAAAGTTAACAAACAATGGGCATATTTACAGGCCACTGGAACCTCACTTTTTTTTAATGCTCCGGTGATGCTCAATGAAAGCCCATATTTACAAGACCGCACTAAGGGGCTGATTAAGATGGTGGGCGAACTCGCCAACCTATCGGAAATCAGGACCGCCCGACAGGCTGTCGGCAGTCCCGACATAGGCATTACAATGCGACCGCCACTATGCCGGTCGCAATGCCTATAATTTGTATTGCGGCGGGTGCCGCTGCCTGCAGCCTGCAGCACCCGCTGCGAGACAAAAAGGGGTCACTTTACATATCCCTGCACTACGTGGCAGGAAACATGTGGTGCCTGCCATATGTAGGGCCGGAGGGGAAGAGGGGACTGTTACGTGCCCCCAAAGTCCCTTTCCCTCAGCCCTTTCATGGCAGGCTAACTGCCATTAAAAGGCTGACGGAAAGGGACATTGTAATCCCTACGGCGGTGCCTGACAGGCACCGGCACTATGGTAGGGACTACAAACCCCTCCACTGCACTGGCGGGCTCAAGGAGCCCGTTGGATGTGTGGAGGCCGGTCTTTCCAACCGCAACCCCTCTGACCGCCATCCTAATGTGGTAGGCGGTGAAAATGATTTAGATGGGGGTGAGACCGCCACCGAAACCTGTTGGTGGCGGTCTCACTGCCATCGTAATCAGGCCCTAAGTCACTTTGCATGGCTTAACACAGCCTTGTAAATCTGGCCCTCTGCAGTGCAGTTTTATGACGCAAAAGGGCATACAATGGGTGATGCTGTGGGCGTTCCCAACTACATGCATGGCTTTTTGCAGCTACTCCAGATTTACAAGGATCTGTAAATCTGAGGCCGTACCAAAAACTAATGCCTTTCAAATAGGGGTGTTAATGTGGTGCAACAAGGAGAAATACTTTTATTTCTCCTAGTTTTTTTGCTCTTTCTATGTGTCCTGCATTCTGTTGCACAGATAGAAGGAGTATTACGCCATTAATGGGACACATTCCTGCACAAGCATAATCATCCCTTCAAAGCAGGCACCCTTGCACCATGGTGCAAGGGTGCCTGCATTGGCGCTAGGCAGCTTTTTTAGCGCTGGTGCTGGGGTGAGCACAGGTATGCACCATATTCTTGTTTTGAAAACGGTGCTTCTTGACACAACAAAATTGCTTACAGTGCTCCAGTGCAAATCTGGAAATGGGGAATAACATTTACCGCTATCCTCCCTGCGTCACAGACCCAACGTCACACTAGCTCATTCACACACACACATTCATTGGTGGGGCCCATAACACCAACACTCATACGTCTCTTTCACGAGTCTGCACACAGGAGGGATGAGTAATTCAAGTGCTGGACATGTGGGGGAAAATACCTTATACCCTATAGGGAGAGAAAAATTATTTTACAAAATATACATTAACATCCTTCGCCTATAGATCCCTAGTCCCAAACATCAAGGCACTCCACCCACTTGGTCAATGGACCAATTTAGTTGGATTGGGTGATGGTGATTTAGAACCAGCTGAAACACATTTTAAGACTCAGAATCCTTATTTCCCTTAATGAAACCACAAACTCATATTTCTTGTTAATCAATATTTGTTTATCTAAATTTTCATAATGATTAATATTTGCATTTGTCTCGTCAATGTTTAGAACTTTGAAATCAATTCAAATAAATCGCAGAACATCATATTTACCTAATCTGGCTATTTGAAGTCCTCTAATTCATGGACTCTGCATAACCAAATTTTGTCGTAATTTGTCCGAAAAGCAGGCCAAAGCTCAAAGTCCTCTTCTCAGCACATTACAGTCCCAATTTGTCAAAGGACCAGATATCGTGCAAGCATCTATCATAGCCCGTGGAATTAGAAAAAGTTTACAGACATCAAGCAGTCGGGCAGTATCTGGATCATCAGGAAAGGCGTCACAACGAACGAAAGTGGAAAAATAATGAATGAAAAAAATATATGTGTGTCCTCCCTATTCTACTACCCTTTTTTATAATAAAATCAAGTCAACGAAGATACAATTTTAAGCTTTAGAACAGTCGTGATTGGCTGGTTGAGATCGTCCGATTTTTAATCCCAGATCCTTAGTACAGTTCGAGGGGTGAAGTCATTGGTCAGCGAAGTGTAGGCTTGTTCTGGTTTACTGTAAGGTTGATTGTTCCCCTGTCTTGGCGAACGTCCCGTTTCATATCCTTGACCGGGTACAAGATGAACAAAGGTCGCTATGAGGTTTGGGAGATTTCTTGCACATGCGCAGCTCACTCCGCGCCTCATGAGACAGTGGCCACTTCTGCGTGTGGTGACAGCGGCCATATTGGATTTAGGCCCAGATGCCAACTTAAGCAAAACAAACACAAAAGAATAATTAATTCATAGAAATGGAGATTCTAATGTTAACCCCTTACTAATCCCTCTATGTGCTTGCATTTATCTAGCATATAGCGACATTTAAAGCAATTATATTCACCTTTTTCGATCCTCCTCGAGGGTGCAACATCACAAAGCAACATATATCATGCAGTATTCTATTGCCACATATACTATTATTAATATGCGTACAGATTTTAGTTATAAGAGTTATTTAGCCATGCAAATAGCAAATCTCATGTATAGTTTATCAATCAATCAGGGAATTTGTATAGCGCACTACTTACCTGTGAGGGTCTCAAGGCGCTGAAGGGAGGGGGGAACCGCTACAGCTCGAAGAGCCAGGTCTTGAGATGTCTTCTGAAGGTGAGCAGGTCCTGGGTCTGCCGTAGGTGGGAGGGTAGGGTGTTCCATGTCTTGGCGGCGAGTTAGGAGAATGATCTGCCGCCGGTGGTCTTTCGTTGGATGCGGGGGACAGCAGCGAGGGCGAGGTTTGCTGAGCGGAGCTGGTGGGTGGGGGTGTAGAAGTTGAGTCTGACGTTCAGGTAGGCTGGTCCGGTGTTGTGGAGTGCTTTGTGTGCGTGGGTGAGGAGTTTGAAGGTGATCCTCTTGTCGACGGGGAGCCAGTGCAGGTCTTTCAGGTGGGGGGTGATGTGGCTGCATCGGGGTACGTCGAGGATCAGACGTGCAGAGGTGTTTTGGATGCGTTGTAGTTGATGCAGGTGTTTGGCTGGGATTCCTGCGTAGAGTGCGTTGCCGTAGTCCAGCCTGCTGCTGACGAGGGCCTGTGTAACAGTTCTCCTTGTTTCGGACGGGATCCACTTGTAGATCCTGCGGAGCAAGCGGAGGGTGTTGTAGCAGGAGGAGGAGACGGCGTTGATCTGCTTCGACATGGAGAGGGAGGAGTCGAGGACGAATCCGAGGTTGCGTGCGTGGTCGGTAGGTGTGGGTGCCGTTCCCAGCGTTGTAGGCCACCACGAGTCGTCCCAGGCCGAGGGGGTGGAACCGAGGATGAGGACCTCCATCTTGTCCGAGTTCAGTTTCAGACGGCTGCTCTGCATCCATTCGGCGACGGCCTTCATTCCCTCGTGGAGGTTCGTTTTGGCAGTGTGCGGGTCCTTGGTGAGGGAGAGGATGAGCTGGGTGTCGTCGGCGTAGGAGATGATGTTGAGGTTGTGCTGGCGGGTTACTTGTGCGAGGGGGGCCATGTAGATGTTGAACAGCGTCGGGCTGAGTCATGATCCCTGGGGTACGCTGCAGATGATGTTGGTGGCTTCGGATAGGGCGGGTGGGAGTCGGACTCTCTGGGCTCTGTCGGAGAGGAAGGATGTGGTCCAGCTGAGGGCTTTCTCATGGATCCCGGCTTGTTGAAGGCGTGTTTTTAGTGTGCGATGGCAGACCGTGTGGAAGGCGGCCGAAAGGTCCAGGAGGATGAGGGCTGAAGTTTCGCCATTGTCGAGTTGTCGCCTGATGTCATCTGTGGCGGCAATGAGGGCGGTTTCCATGCTGTGGTTTCGTCTGAACCCGGACTGGGACGGGTTGAGGATGTTGTTGTCTTCGAGGTGGCGGGTTAGTTGCGCGTTGACGATTTTCTCGATGACCTTCGTCTGGAACGGGAGGAGGGAGATGGGTCGGAAGTTCTTGAGGTCCTTGAGGTCCGCCTTGGGCTTCTTGAGGAGGGCGTTGATTTCGGCGTGCTTCCAGCTGTCCGGGAATGTGGCTGTCTCGAAGGAGGCGTTGATGACCTTCCATAGTTGGGGTGCGATGGTTGCGTCGGCTTTGTTGAACACGTGGTGAGGGCAAGGGTCTGACGGTGATCCAGAGTGGATGGAGTTCATGACCTTGCGTGTTTCTTAGTCGTTGACGTTGGTCCAGGAGGTCAGGTGGTTGGTCCAGGTGGTGTTCGCGGGGGTTGAGTCTGGCGCGCTCGGGTTGATCGGGATGTTGAAGCTGTGGTGGATGTCTGCTATCTTCTGGTAGAAGAAGGTTGCCAGAGCGTTGCACAGTTCTTGTGAGGGCGGGACGTCGTTGGCGTTGGCGTTGGCGTTGGGGTTGGAGAGTTCCTTCAGGATGCTGAAGAGCTCTTTGCTGTCGTGTGCGTTGTTGTCCAGTCTGTTTTTGAAGGAGGATCTTTTGGCCATTCTGATGAGGTGGTGGTGTCTACGAGTGGCGTCCTTGTGGGCTGCGTGACTGTCAGGTGTGCGATCGTGGAGCCATTTCTTTTCCAGTTTCCGGCAGGCCCGTTTGGAGGTCTTTAGCTCGTCGGTGAACCAGGTGGCTTTCTTGCTGGCGTGGTTGATGGGGGGTTTCCTGAGTGGTGCGAGGGTGTTGGCGCAGTCTTCAATCCACTGTCTGAGGTTGCGGGCTGCTGTGTCTGGGTCGGTGGAGGCCTCCGGTGGGTTCTGGGCAAGGGTGGAGGTCAGTTGGTCTTCGGTGACTTTGCTCCAGCAGTGACGTGGGAGTTGTTGGGTGCGGTGGTGCGTGGTTGGCTTCTTGAAGGTGAAGTGGATGCAGCGGTGGTCGGTCCAGTGGAGTTCGGTGGTGTGGTTGAAGGCGACGTGGGTGCCTGTGGAGAAGATGGGGTTCAGCGTGTGGCCGGCGGCGTGGGTGCGGTGATGAGCTGTCTGAGGCCGAGGTTTGCCAGGTTGTCAATCAGGGTGGCAGAGTTGGCATCGTTGTAGTTCTCGAGGTGGAAGTTCAGGTCCCCGAGTAGGATGTAGTTCGTGGAGGCGAGTGCGTGGGTGCTGGCGAGGTCGGCGATGGAGTCGCTGAACGGCACCCTGGGTCCCGGGGGTCTGTAGATGAGCCTTCCTCTGAGGGTGGTTGGTGTTGGGGTCGGGGTGGATTTGGAAGTGCAGGTGTTCGGCGGTCTTGAGGGTGTCCTCTGCGTGGGTGGAGACCTTGAAGGTGGACTTGTGGATGATGGCTACTCCTCCTCCGATTCCGTTGGTGCGGTCTCTGCGGGTGATCTTGTAGCCGTCCGGGATGGGTATTGCGGGCGCCGAGGAGTCGTTCCACCAGGTCTCGGTCAGGAAGGCCACGTCGGGGGTGGCGGTGTCGAGCAGGTCCCAGAGCTTGACGACGTGTCTGCGTGCGGAGCGGGTGTTGAGGAGAATGCAGTGGAGGTGGTCGGGTCTGGTCTTTGAAGGTTTGGTAGCTCTGTCGCAGGTTAAGCTGCAGCTGCGGCAGGAGAAAGGTCCATGGGTGCGTTTCGGGGCGGCCTGGAAGCAGCTGTGGTTTCGCCCGGTGTTGAGTGCGTGGAGGGTGCTGGCGTCGTAGCAGAGTCTGGCGTAGTGGCGTTCGTGGGGTCCAGGGGTTCTGGCGCTGGGTGCGGGCCAGGCGTGGACGGGCGCAGACGGGCTTGCCTCTGGTGCGCCTCCGGCACGCCAGCAGCGCGCCCGCTGCGCGCGGCCGCACAGTGGCCTGCATTATGAGGGGGCACGAGGGAGGGAGGTGCAGCTGGGAGGGGGGAGCAGGACGAATCAGGACACAGGGGGGCGGGGCCGCAGGGGAGGCAGCGGCGGGAAACGCGGGGCGGCGGGAGGGGAGAATCGCAGTAAACAAGCGGACGGGGCACAGGGGGCAGAGAGAGCAGGCTAACAGAGCAAGAGGGGGCACAGGGGCAACAAAGGGGGTACAGTGAGCAGAATAACAAATAAAGAAACAGAATAGACGGAACCTAAATAATAGCAAAAACGCACGCAAACAGAGTCAGACAACAGGGGCAACACAAGGGGGTACAGTCAACAGAGTAACAAATAAAGAAACGGAATAGACGGAACCTAAATGAAAGCAAACATGCACGAAAACAGAGTCAGACAACAGTCAGGAGCAGACAGGAATACTCACGAGCCCACCACTGGGCCACCAGGGATGAGGCGCAGGCGGGAGCCTGCGGGTGGAGGAGGGCCTCGAACTCGCGGCAGTAGCGTCCAAGGACACGACACTAGAAGGGTGAGCTAGCACGGTGGGGGAGCGGCCTGACCTGAAATCAGGGTCTAGGGTCGCTCCTTCACCGCGCAGTGGCCTGCATTATGAGGGGGGACGAGGGAGGGAGGAGCAGCTGGGAGGGGGGAGTGGGACGAATCAGGACACAGGGGGGGCGGAGCCGCAGGGGAGGCAGCGGCAGGAAACGTGGGGCAGCGGGAGGGGGGAATCGCAGTAAGCAAGTGGACGGGGCACAGGGGGCAGAGAGAGCAGGCTAACAGAGCAAGAGGGGGCACAGGGGCAACAAAGGGGGTACAGTGAGCAGAATAACAAATAAAGAAACGGAATAGACGGAACCTAAATAGTAGCAAAAACGCACGCAAACAGAGTCAGACAACAGGGGCAACACAAGGGGGTACAGTCAGCAGAGTAACAAATAAAGAAACGGAATAGACGGAACCTAAATGAAAGCAAAAACGCACGCAAACAGAGTCAGACAACAGTCAGGGGCAGACAGGAATACTCACGAGCCCACCACTGGGCCACCAGGGATGAGGCGCAGGCGGGAGCCTGCGGGTGGAGGAGGGCCTCGAACTCATGACAGTAGCGTCCAAGGACACGGCGCTAGCAGGGTGAGCTAGCGCGGTGGGGGAGCGGCCTGACCTGAAATCAGGGTCTAGGGTCGCTCATTCACCGCGCAGCGGCCTGCATTATGGGGGGGACGAGGGAGGGAGGAGCAGCTGGGAGGGGGGAGCGGGACGAATTAGGACACGGGGGGCGGAGCCGCAGGGCAGGCAGCGGCGGGAAACGTGGGGCGGCGGGAGGGGGGAATCGCAGTAAGCAAGCGGACGGGGCACAGGGGGCAGAGAGAGCAGGCTAACAGAGCTAGAGGGGGCACAGGGGCAACAAAGGGGGTACAGTGAGCAGAATAACAAATAAAGAAACGGAATAGACGGAACCTAATAATAGCAAAAACGCACGCAAACAGAGTCAGACAACAGGGGCAACACAAGGGGGTACAGTCAGCAGAGTAACAAATAAAGAAACGGAATAGATGGATCCTAAATTAAAGCAAAAACGCACGTAAACAGAGTCAGACAACAGTCAGGGGCAGACAGGAATACTCACGAGCCCACCACTGGGCCACCAGGGATGAGGCGCAGGCGGGAGCCTGCGGGTGGAGGAGGGCCTCGAACTCACGACAGTAGCGTCCAAGGACACGGCGCTAGCAGGGTGAGCTAGCGCGGTGGGGGAGCGGCCTGACCTGAAATCAGGGTCTAGGGTCACTCATTCACCGCGCAGCGGCCTGCATTATGGGGGGGACGAGGGAGGGAGGAGCAGCTGGGAGGGGGGAGCGGGACGAATTAGGACACGGGGGCGGAGCCGCAGGGCAGGCAGCGGCGGGAAACGTGGGGCGGTGGGAGGGGGGAATCGCAGTAAACAAGCGAACCGTGCACAGGGGGCAGAGAGAGCAGGCTAACAGAGCATGAGGGGGCACAGGGGCAACAAAGGGGTACAGTGAGCAGAATAACAAATAAAGAAACGGAATAGACGGAACCTAAATAATAGCAAAAACGCACGCAAACAGAGTCAGACAACAGGGGCAACACAAGGGGGTACAGTCAGCAGAGTAACAAATAAAGAAATGGAATAGACGGAACATAAATGAAAGCAAAAATGCACGCAAACAGTCAGGGGCAGACAGGAATACTCACAAGCCCACCACTGGGCCACCAGGGATGAGGCGCAGGCGGGAGCCTGCGGGTGGAGGAGGGCCTCGAACTTGCGGCAGTAGAGTCCAAGGACATGGCGCTAGCAGGGTGAGCTAGCGCGGTGCGGGAGCGGCCTGACCTGAAATCAGGGTCGTTTAAGTTTTAATAATGTTGATCAGTATACATGCAATACACGTTTAATAATATTATAATTAATAGATTAAATAATTAGTATTTTCATGCAAGAATAGAGGAGGTATACAAAATTTTGCACTACCTGCTCCATCAACAGCACCGCAGTGCGCCATTTTCATGTAAATATGCCCCAATGTCTTTAAAACAATGCTAAACTTTTCTTCTTTTCTAATTTCTTTGGAAACAATAATATAAAATCCAGTAAAAAACACCAAAAGAGTTCTTTTTTTTCATCTCATTCAGTTCACGCTCCAATTTTTGTTTTGTTTTCTAGATTTGGTTTGAAACATCTCACAGTTTGGTTTAGTCAATGACAGCCTCTTAAGATTTGTTATCAAGGTGGTTCTTCTTTCTCAAATTCACTTTCAGATTCACTTCCAAAGATGTATTGGCAACAGGTTATTGGACTGTAGATGTCTGGTTCTTCTTCTTCTTCCTCAGATACAGATGCTAGATACACCCATTCAAGTGAAGCATAGTTTCTATTTAGGGTTCTCTTTCTTACTGGTCTTTTAGCAGCTGATGATTCACTTTCACGGTTGTTTGAGTAAACGTCAATTACTTCAGTTTCTTCATTAAATGGTTTTAGTCTCTCATTCTGCTAGTGTTTTCTTTTGCAGGTGTTTTAAATCCTTTGTTTATTTCCCCCCTTTCTTCTTCATTTGTGACTACTGCTGATTCTTCTCCACTCCACTCACTGATGCACTTGAACATTTGATCAGTGTCAATAACACCATTCACAATAAATGGCTTTCTCCTCTGGGGTTTCATGTGACTTGAATTTTCAACTGAAATCTTTCACTGTTTGGATCAGAGACTAATTTCTCCTGCTGCCACTCAAGCTTCTCTTCACCAGTTCCACTTTTAAGTAATTTTTTTAACTTTCAAATAGATTTTCAATTTTTTTTTTGAAGTTGTATTTCAGTCATTTCTAGATCCATACTGTGAACTTGAACTTGAGTTTGATTCCATGAATCAGTGGTTGTTTTAATCACTTCTTCATCCACCTCCTTCACTCTTTTCGTGTGAGCAGTGTGGATCCACTGTGGAATTTATGTACACTTCACTGCAGTGTTATTCACTAATATAACTTGATAAGGACCATGCCACGTCTTATAGAGGCAACTTCTGCAAACATGTCTTTTGATAACTACGCAGTTGCCTGGTTTAATGTGTAGCATAAAGTTTCTTTTGTCTGTGTTTTTTTCCAAAATAACCTGGTGAGAAACAGATTTCACCATGTCAGCCAGACGTTTTCCGTGATCTAGAACAATGTCATCAGTAATTGAAACAAGTAAAGCTGAAGGAGTATAAACCAATTTCACTGATCTGTCCATCAATACCTCATGGGGCAAAAGACCAGTATTTTTTTCAGGAGTATTTCAGATACTCCTCAAAACAAGAAGATTAGCATCCTCCCACTTCAAACCAGTAGATGCACATACTTCGGCCAGTTTGTTTTAGATGGCCCTATTCATCCTCTTCCCTATTCCAGAAGTATGAGGACGACATTCTACAATGCAACTGCTGGTCAATTTTAAGAGCTGTAAAAATCAATTGTAAAATCTAATTTTCAAAATGTGAGCCACGATCTTTCTCAAAAGAGGTTGACAGTCTAAAGAAGAGTTTGGCAGCGTTCAGACTGTACAATCTCCAGGTGGGATAGGCCTTGGCCCATTTAGAAAACAGACAATCACAAAAATGTATTTAAGACCATTGTAAACTGGCATTTCAACAAAATCTGCTTGGAATCTTGTGAATGGGCACTCCGATTTGCCAATATGACTCACTTGATTATTCTTTTGACAAGTCGAAGAACGGCTGCACAAATCTTCAGCAACATTTCTGAATCTTATATTTGCCTAATACTTAGTAAAAGTTCTCACCATAGAATCTGTCCCTGCATGTGACTGACGAAGATAACCCTCATCCTTTTTTAACAATACTGGATTTTTTTAGAGGAAACCATGTGACCATTGTAAGCTAGTTAATTCAACCTGGCAATTGTTTCACGTTTTTCTTTTCTCTTAGATGTGACTAGTAGATCATTGATATATTGCACCAAGACTAAATTACAGGGCAACCACAAATTTTGTAGATCCTTCTTTAGGATTCGACTAGAAATCGAAGGACTTTCGGTATACCCTTGGGGGCTCCCACAGCAAATGAGAAATATATTTTGAAATTGATTGCATACCACTCTGCATCTGATGGAATATGGAATAGAATTACTGCTGGGATCGGTATCACAGGACAAAATAGTATCATTATTTTATTTATTTTTGTCAAATCTTGCACCATTCCCCATTTACCACTTGGTTTCCTAATTCCCATCACAGGGGAGTTGCAAGGACTACTAAGCACTTCCAGAAGAATTCTCTGTTCAGTCTTTTTAATTGACTAGCTTCATTCCTTCATCTGCTTCCCTTGAATGTTTGAATTGTTTAGTTCTGGTGAAAACAGCAATGGGTTTGAATCTCAGCTTAACAGGCTTTGAACTCTTTATTAATCCTATTTTTTTTACCAGAAAGAAATCCCATACCTTTTCTTTGACAGCATGTCTTAAGCTCAGAGGTAAATCATCTTTAGTCAGAACTGGGAACAGTTGGACTCTTGAGTCATGTGATTGAACTCAAATACAGAGTCTATATCTTGGGTTTCAATTAAAACACCCTCCGGTGTGCCGTATATTACACAGTTCAGTTTGTATAGTAAGTCTCTGCCCAACAAGTTTACAGGATTCAATTCACACAGAATGAACTGATGATTATTTTCCATTGGCCCTATTTTAACAGGGATATGTGCAGTGACCTGATTAACAAACTGTTCATGACTGATTTCTACAGCTTGGACCTCTCTTCCCAAGAGGGGTAGGCTTGGAACCTTCACAGACCATCCTGCAGAGCGGGTAGCCCCTGTATCTATCAAGTAAGAAATGGGGTGGCCATTGACCTCACCATCAATATATTGGTCACTCTGCTTTACCTCCTGGACTGCTCCAATTAAGCAATCTGCCTCCCGCCTCCCGCCTCAGGCACAGTCATTGAGACTTACTCTCTGAAGGAAATTCAGGGAAATCCTTACTCAGAATTAATGGATTCTGTTAATAACTTGGATTTTGTCAACATTGCCATTTCCAGTGCTCGATTTCACTACAGAAATGATAATCAGTGCTCTTCTTCATCATGTCAACATCTGCATTCTTTCCAGAACTGTTTACAATCGCTCGTCCATGACCTTGAATTTGCATCATCTTATTTTCCATTTTCACACTTTGCATTGAGGACTTCACATTAGGTCCGGCATATAATCAAAATCAGAACCCATCATCTGATTCCTGCCATTGCCTTTGAATTGCTTAGTCTGGGCAACCATCACCTTTTCTTTGATCCTTTTCTGCTTCACATCAAAACTACTATGTTTAGCAAATTTCAAAATTTCATCCATTCGCTTTGTTTACCAGCACACACATCACATGTTGCTGCTTTGGAAAACTAAGCTCAGGCTGCAAGCCAATGACAAAAGCAGAAACGAAACTACTGATGGTCCAGGTGAAACAAAATTTTGTATACCCCCCCATTCTGCATGTTTACACTAATTAGAATAATCTATTAATTATAATAAGTATTAATGTGTTTGTTTGCGATCTAATTAATATTACTAATGTATGAAATACATGTGGGATTTGCATATTGCATGGCTGAATAATTTTGTTTATTAACCCATGTACACATACTAACTGTAGAAAAATTGAATACTGCAAGATATATGTTGCTTTTGTGACGTAATTGTAAGTTGCACCAGATTAAATCATTGGGTGAATATAAACGCTTTAAATGTCGCCAATATGCTAGATAATTACACACACATAGGGGAATTAGTAAGGGTTAAATATTTTATTCGTTATTTCCATGTTTTAATTACTTTTGTGTTAGTTTCACTTGAGTTGACCAATTTGTCCTACGACAAAATGGCCGACCAACATACCCTACGAAACAGCTACCATTCCACGAGGTTTCAAACCAAGTGCGCATGACCCAGGCTCCTGAACGAATGGCATCAAGATGACCCACACAGCCTGTACCCAGACAAGGTCACGACTGGACTTTTGCCAAGAGCTTTAACAATGGACAACTTTTGACAACCGGATGGATCATGTTTTACGGAGTGACATCATAGACTTTGGGAGACCTAAACGGATGATCTTAACCAACCAATCAGAAGTGCCCAAAAATGACTTTCGTTACATTTTGTCATTGCATTTATTATAAAAAGATGGTAGAATAGTGAGTTGCGCGGACCTTTTTCTTTTTCCTGACCTTATGCTGACGGAGAGGACGGTGACACTGCAGGACAGCTGTTTCCCTGAATCTTTGACAGACTACATTGCTGCCCATTTTCCTGATGAACTAATGACTCTAAAATTGATGGGCATTGATTGATGTGGACACGTTTATGGTCCAGACCAAATTTTTGGGACTGTAGCATGCTGCATGACGAATTGACTAAAAAGGACGACTAATAGCCAGATTAGATAAATATGATGTTCTGTGGTTTGATTAAAGTTTTTACTAAAATTTGCATTAATTAGATAAACAATATTATTGATTAACAAGCAAATGTGTTGGGTTATTTATTATCATCTGAATATAAATGAAAAGGATTAGAATCACTTTTCCAAATTCAACTAAATTGATCCATCGGCTAGGTGGAAGGAATATCTTGAGATTCAGGATCAAGATGTGCTGGATTAAGGATATTTAGTGTATGTTTATGTAAATAAAATTCTTTTAGGTTATAAGATATTCTTTTCACATCAGCGTTTGGAACACTTATCTCTCCTGTAAGAGCAGACCAAATGAGTGTGTGTGTGTTGGTGTTATGGGCCCCACCACTGAATGTACTGAGTGAAAGCGTTAGTATGATATCTGGTCTGTGACGAAGGGAGGATAGGAAATTCCACACTGCAGCAGTTTTTCTTGGTAGCAGGATGATGGTTTTTATTGTTTTGGTTTGGTGATTATTGCTTGTAAATAGCTTATTGATTATTGATTGTGGATAGGTATCGGTTTATGTATTAACACTCTATGTTGAGGCGCGTCGAGTTCTATGTTGTTTGCACGACTTCTGGGATGTAGGAAGTCGGAAGTTTGTAATGGTTCCGTAGTAGAGCAGAGGTAAGCGCTGCTCTCGGGAAAGACGGAATTGTTGTTGCCCTGTAGGGACGCAGGGGAAACGTGTAACAAGTGAAGTACATGACGCATTGTCTGGGTTCGATTCGGTGACATCGTCGCGTGTTGCCATTAGAAAATATCTTGTGGGAGGGCGGGTTTGATAAGCAGGCGAGGAGGCCGAATATATTTCCCAAAAATACGTTGTTTATGATCAGAAAGTGGTTTTTGAATTCGTTCAGAGGATACGTCTTCCTGTTCTTCTCCAGATTCGCTCTAGGTTGAGATGGACGGGGCGTCCGAGGTAGATGTTCTGGGCTCCTCCTCGGTTTTGATGGTGTGTCCCCGGAGGCTCATAGAATAAGAGAGAAAAGGGAGCCGTCAGGTACTCGGTTTAATTAGGAATTCAGTCTCTTCCAGTCACCACACCGGGAAGTGAGTAAAGGTCGGTAGAAGGGTGTGTCTAGGGATAAACTTAAGATATGGTGTTGTCTAAGAGGGGGGGGGGGAAAGAAAACGTCTTATGGTTCAGAGGTTGGACATATGCCAAAGAAGGGAAAGAGAAATGAAAATTATAGTGCTCTCTATCAGCATCGGTGCTTAGAAATTCCCCATTTAAGGAGGTGAACCCACAATATAACGTTTCACCGGACAAAGACCTCTGCAACTCGAATACTGTCGATTTGTTACCCGTGCCCTTCACCCGATACACCTCCCTCCTCCTGCTCACCCTCCCACTTGATCCCTGAGGCGTTAGGACTCACCGGCTCTGCCGCAACTCTCCTCAGTCCACTGTTCGTTATGTTCCTCGTCTTCTTCCCGGTCGTCCTCAGCCTCCGCGTCTTCCTGGGTCTCCGCGTCGTTCTCGCCGGGTATTCCGAAGTCTCCACTCTCCTTCACTCGTACTGATTCATCGCCATTGGTTACCGCTCCCTCCTTCCTGTTCCGTCCTCCTTTCATTGGGACAGGAGAATCCCTTCCGGGTTCACCTCCGCCCCCTTCCGTGGTCTTCTCGTAGTCTCTCTGTGAAGAGACAGCATACGGGACCGTTGGTTGTTGTCGGCTCGATTCCTCCTTCCACTCCCAGGATGCATTCTGTTGACCTAGGACGCTGGAGTGTTCTTTCCAGGGTGACCCGAAGGTAAGCCCTACGTCGTCCTCCTCACATCCCCTTTCCCTTGCTGTCTTTCTACTGGGGTTCTGAGTTTGGGGAAACCTCGACAGGCAATCTACATTTCCCTGTTCGCTGCCCTTCCGATGTTTAGTTTGGAATCGATAGGGTTGAAGTGACAAAAACCATCTCAACACTCTCTCATTATTACCTTTATTCCTAGCTAGCCATTCTAGAGGGGCATGATCCGTGTATAAGGTAAATTCCCGGCCCTCGAGATAATATCGTAGCGTGTCTATTGCCCACTTGATGGCTAAAGCCTCTTTCTCTATGGTAGCATAATTTTTCTCTCTGTGAAAAAGCTTACGACTTATATATAGGATAGGTCTTTCTCCCTGGGGTGTTTCTTGGGACAAGACAGCTCCTATTCCTTGATCGGATGCGTCGGTTTGAAGGACAAAGGGTAAAGAATAGTCAGGACTAACTAAAACTGTTTCAGATGTGAGAGACGTTTTCAAAGACTCAAAGGCCCCTACTATTTCCCTAGTAGGGTGTCTTAATATTTCCTCTGTCTTGACAGTTTTCTGGAGTAACTTAGTCAAAGGGGCTGCAATTTGGGAGAGCCTTGGAATAAACCGACGATAGTACCCTAGTAATCCCAGAAAAGCCCGGAGATCTTTTTTGGTTTGAGGTAACGATATCTGTGAAATGGCAGCTAGTTTAGAGGTTTGGGGCCTTATCACTCCCTCGCCTAACAGATATCCGAGATATTGAACGGTTTGGGCCGCTAGATGACTCTTAGCAGGATTAATTTTGAGGCCATATCGCCCTAAGCTTTGTATGACCTGGAAGAGATGTACCAAATGTTGTTCCCAGGTATCACTATATATGATTATGTCATCAATATATGCCCCAGCATATCTTTCATGAGGTTGTAGTATTACATTCATAGCTCTCTGAAACGTGGCTGGAGCTCCGTGCAATCCAAAGGGTAGTACTGTGAACTGGTATAATCCATCAGGAGTAGAGAAGGCTGTCTTCTCTCTGTCTCGTTCTCTGAGGGGTATCTGCCAATACCCTTTGCACAGATCCAAGGTACTGATATATCTGGCCTTCCCTATTCTCTCAACCATTTCGTCCACTCTGGGAAGGGGGGTATGTGTCGAATTCCGAGATCTTATTGACTTCCCTGAAGTCAATACAAAACCGTACGGAGCCGTCTGGCTTCGGTACAAGGACAATGGGTGAATTCCATTCACTTACAGAGGGCTCGATTATGTCCATCTGCAACATCTTTTGTATTTCATCTTTAATGGTTTGGCGACGAGCCTCAGGGATACGGTAGGGCCTAAGGCATACCCTTTTCCCCGGGGTTGTTTTTATAGCATGTTCCAAACGAGTGGTCCTACCAGGGGATGAGGAAAATACATCCTGTACCGAACTTAGTACTTTTACCAGTTTACCTAACAGGTCAGGTGGAAGACCGGTATCTATACACTGGTAATATAAGGGAACGGATGCTTACGCCGTGTTTACATCCGCGGGTACAGGGCCCTCCCATTTTTTTAACAAATTCACATGATAAATCTGAGAGACATGTCTCGTTGGATCGGTCTCAACGTGATAGGTCACAGGAGAGACCTTTTTAATGATAGTGCACGGACCTTGCCATTGCCCCAATAATTTATGATCTGACAAAGCCATCATTAGTAATACTGAATCCCCTATTTCAAAATTCCTGACCTTAGTCCCCTTGTCATATTGTCCTTTCTGGGTTATCTGGGCTTCCTCTAAGTTATTCCTTACAATTGTCCTTATTTGACCTAGGTGAGTACGTAGATTAGAAACGTATTCTGTCAATGGCCTGACATCATTTGGTTCTGTTTCCCATCTCTCTTGGGCCATCTCTAGAAAGGTACGTGGTTTATGTCCATATAGCAGTTCGAAAGGGGAATACCCTGTGCTCTTTTGTTCTTTACACCTGATGGCAAATAAGGCTAGGGGCAACATGTCTTCCCATTTTCGGGTCTCTAAGGCTAGGAGTTTCTTGAGGGTGTCTTTAGTAGTGGGATTATACCTTTCAACTAACCCATCCGTTTGCGGATGATAAGCAGCAGTCCTGATTTGCTTCACCCTTAACAGCGTACAGACTTGTTTCATTAATTGAGACACAAAGGGAGTCCCTTGGTCAGTCAGAATCTCTTTTGGGAACCCCACCCTGGAAAACACTGTTATCATGGCTTTAGCTATGTTAGAGGCATCAGGTCTACGTAGAGGTATGGCTTCGGGAAACCTGGTAGCGTAATCCACCAAAACCAGAACATAACGACATCCACTGCGGGATGGCAACAAAGGGCCTATTATGTCCATACCTATCCTACTAAAAGGTTTGCTTATGATGGGTAGGGGTTGGAGGGGTGCTCTGGGAGGACGTTATCTATTGTTTCTTTGGCACACCGGGCATTCTCTGCAGTATTTCTTTACATGCGGATATATGCCGGGCCAATAAAACCGTTCTATAATCTGTTTTTCGGTTTTCTCCACCCCAAAGTGTCCTCCCAATAAGTGACTGTGGGCTAGATACAACACTTTATCCCTGAATGAAGCGGGTATCAATAACTGGGGGTTCTGAGTAGGGCTCCCTTTCCTGTACAATAGTCCCTGTTTCTTAAAAAAATACGGACATACATGTTGGAGGTCTTCGTTCTCTAATGCCTTATTCCATGCCTCTTGTAGTAGTGGATGTTCTCGTTGTGCCGCATGGAAACTTCTGTCGGTTTCCCATGGATTCTCATCTTGTATAATCAGTAGAACCAACGAGCCATTTCCCTTCTCTGCCCTTCTTTGTTTCCTGCTCTTCTTGATTTTTGACGGTGACCAGTCCTTATCGGTATCCTGTGAAAAAGGCGCTGTGGCCCACCATTCTTCTTCTTCAGGTTTGTTGCCCTGTAACAATTGAGATAACTTTGGATAATCATTCCCAAGTATAGCTTGCTCGGGTAATCGTGGAATGAGTCCCACGGTTAAAGTGGTTCCTGGATCTTGGGAGTGTTGTATCTGTACCTGTGCGGTGGGATATGGTTTGGTATCACCATGAACACACCGTATGGCTACGGTTCCATCAATTTGGCCGAGGCATGACCCCAGGTCTTGAGGTCGAACCACACTGTGGAGACACCCTGTATCCGCCAGGGCTGTCACAGGCTGTCCATTCACGGATACCGTACAACGATAGGGTGGGGGTTTTCTTTCTGAGGGGAAGCAATAGTAGTTGCAAGCCATACCTATCTCCATGGGTTCTTCTTTTTGAGGACAGAACCGGGCGATATGTCCCATCCCACCACATTGGAAACATTGCGGACCCGTAGGTGGTGGTCTGATAACAGGGTTCCCCGGAATTATGGTAACTGGTTCGGGCTTCTTCACTAAAGGTGGACGGGGCTGATGATGTACTCCCGGGCCTCCCGTCTTTCCTGTGGACTCCTCTCGCCCCTTGTGTATCTCCTGGGCCCTGTTGTAGGCACTGGCAATTTCTACGGCGGTTTCGAGGGTTAAATTAGCTTGTTGTCGCACCCACCTCTGAATGGGTGGATGAAGTGAGGACGGATATTGTTCCAAATAGATTTTGCCCATGATTCCATCTTTATCTGTAGTGGCGGGTTTTAACCAGGGATCAGCCATGTCTTTTACCCTAAAATACAAAGCTCTAGGGGTCTCTTGGGGTCCTTCCTTCATCTGTCGTAGCTTCAGGCGGTAGGTCTCGTCGTCTACCCCCAACCTTTCCATAATGCACCGTTTTATGTCGGCATACGGTACCACCCCCTGAACTGTGGCTGCCTGGTATGCCGCCTGCAAGTCCCCAGACAGGAGAGGTCCCAGATATTGGCCCCATTTATCCTGTGGCCATGATGCGGCAGTGGCCATCCTCTCGAAATTATTGAAAAAATAATCAGGGTCTTCTCCACTCACATAGCGTTGTAGGACCACAGAAGGAAGGGTGGTGGGTCCTCTCTGCTGTCCAAGAGCCTCGGAAATCTTATCCATAGCTGCTCCATGGGTCTGACTCTGCCCTGTGAGCACTTGTTGCAGCTTTCCCCGATCTTCTTCTACGACTGTCAGGAAGCGTTCCATCACCTTCCCCAGGTGTTCCTGGTTTTCCGCCATTTTAGCTAATGCAGCCTCCATGTCGCCTTTCAATCCCACTTCTGACACCACTTGTGGGAGGGCGGGTTTGATAAACAGGCGAGGAGGCCGAATATATTTCCCAAAAATACGTTGTTTATTATCAGAAAGTGGTTTTTGAATTCGTTCAGAGGATACGTCTTCCTGTTCTTCTCCAGATTCGCTCTGGGTTGAGATGGACGGGGCGTCCGAGGTAGATGTTCTGGGCTCCTCCTCGGTCTTGATGGTGTGTCCCCGGAGGCTCATAGAATAAGAGAGAAAAGGGAGCCGTCAGGTACTCGGTTTAATTAGGAATTCAGTCTCTTCCAGTCACCACACCGGGAAGTGAGTAAAGGTCGGTAGAATGGTGTGTCTAGGGATAAACTTAAGATATGGTGTTGTCTAAGAGGGGGGGGGGGAAAGAAAACGTCTTATGGTTCAGAGGTTGGACATATGCCGAAGAAGGGAAAGAGAAATGAGAATTATAGTGCTCTCTATCAGCATCGGTGATTAGAAATTCCCCATTTAAGGAGGTGAACCCACAATACAACGTTTCACCGGACAAAGACCTCTGCAACTCGAATACTGTCGATTTGTTACCCGTGCCCTTCACCCGATACACCTCCCTCCTCCCGCTCACCCTCCCCCTTGTTCCCTGAGGCGTTAGGACTCACCGGCTCTGCCGCAACTCTCCTCAGTCCACTGTTCGTTATGTTCCTCGTCTTCTTCCCGGTCGTCCTCAGCCTCTGCGTCTTCCTGGGTCTCCGCGTCGTTCTCGCCGGGTATTCCGAAGTCTCCGCTCTCCTTCACTCGTACTGCTTCACCGCCATTGGTTACCGACCCCTCCTTCCTGTTCCGTCCTCCTTTCATTGGGACAGGAGAATCCCTTCCGGGTTCACCTCCGCCCCCTTCCGGTGTCTTCTCGTAGTCCCTCTGTGAAGAGACAGCATACGGGACCGTTGGTTGTTGTCGGCTCGATTCCTCCTTCCACTCCCAGGATGCATTCTGTTGACCTAGGACGCCGGAGTGTTCTTTCCAGGGTGACCCGAAGGTAAGCCCTACATCGTCCTCCTTACATATCTCCTGTATGAAAGAAGTATATGGTAGCGAAGGTCACCTGTGAAATTTTGGTCTTAGGTACCAGGGGTACAGAAGGCACTCCGATAACGCTTATCACTAGAAAGGTAATAGGTGCTCCCTAAGCTTGATAGAAGGATAAAGTAGAGGGAAGTGCTACTTTATTAATGTGTGTCATAATTCTGTAGTAGGACAGACTGTTCGCTGTTCTCGGGAAAGACAGAATTCTGTGTGAATGAACTACATTTTCCTTATAAAAGTGCGTGAATGAAATAGCATTCGGGTAATCGTGAAACTCTGGTTTTATTTCTCAGGATCATTGGGTCTCCAACTAGGTGTCTTAATTCTGGAGAAACGACTAGCTAAGGATTGTTAGAAGGGTAAGGTAGAGGGATGTGCTAGTTTATCAACGGAAGTAACGATTTCGTAGTAGGGCAGAGGTAAGCGCTGCTCTCGGGAAAGACGGAATTCTTGTGAGAAAGGTCATTAACTATCCTTGGTTAGCGAAGCGGACAATGGTGGCGTTTTTATGTTGTTACTAACAGATTTGCAAGTTAGAAAAAGCGAAAACAGCTTACCGAGACAATTTTGTAAAGGAGGGGTCAGTAGAAGCCAGAGTAAGAGCAGCGGCTGCTGACGTCAGAAAGACCGCGCTGGGATTGGCCAGTCAGCTAGAAACGTAGACGCTCCGGATTGGTGCGTTAGTGTGAGTCGCGCTAGGAGTGGAGAATTACAGGGTGACGTAGACGCTCCGGATTGGTGCGTTAGTGTGAGTCGCGCTACGATTGGCTAAAATAACAGAATAATCGTAAAGGAGAGACTAGTGATACACGAAAAGACAAAATGATGTATTACGATTCACCTGAAAAGGAGAAAAAGTCCTGGTTTGAAAAAATCAAGAAGTGGTTTAAAAAGGACAAACCGATTGTGACAAGGGACACTGAAAACCCCTGCATCCTTTATGGTTGCGAAATACGGATATCACACTTGCATTTGGTTAGACAATTGGGTAAAATATACCAAGAATGACGGAGTTTTAGCATTTCCAGAGCATGGTTCATGTAATCTAGCGGTTTTGAGAAATTTGAGAGAAACAATGATGAATCTAGAACCGAGACATAGACCAACACAGTTTGAAGCACTAACAGAATGGGAAGATGAAATGCATGATAGAGAAAGACAGAGGAGTGGTGGAAGGTATAGATACATGTTTGGCAGATATGGGCATGATACTCATGATGAGAGAATGAGAAGGTGGCGGAATGCGAGTATGACAGAAGGTTTGTTTTCTGTAAGAATGGTTGAAGGTATTGGAGGAAAAAAATGTACAGAAAAAAGACATAATTTAGAACCAAAAGGGTATGGAGTGAACGAACTAGAGGATGATGTTCTGGATGACGTGTTTTATAAAAATCCACCTCCGTATCAACCAGAATCTGAAATGTTGACACCAAGTGCCCCAATGAGAGAAACTTTGCGAATCATTAAGACAGAACCAGTACCTCAAGAATTAGGGAAAGGTAAAACAATGGGAGAAAAAGAGAGAAAATCAGATGAAAAAACGAATAGTGAAAATTCAGCAGAGTTAGCAAAAACAACCTTAGAATTAACTGAAAAGATAAGAGAATTAACCAAAAGTTTAGAAGCTGTAACTGTTCCGGTGACTATAGGCCCTGTGATGCCTATTTTTGACAAACAGAAGGATAGTGAACATTGTTTAATGGCTCCTTATAACAGTAGTAAACAAATTGAAAAGCCAAAGCAGAGCTTAAATGAAAATCAATGGAGACAGACAATGGGTACGATCGAGCTAAATGCCTCGAATAACCCCTTTCTAGGCCCAAATATAGCAGAAAAACCTAATGTGAAGATGGAATCAGTATTTGAAACCCAAAGAGACTTAGAACAAACTAATGTAGAAAAATCAGTAGGCCCATCTTCGGAGGAACTGAGCGAATGGTTGAGAAGTCTGCAGAGAAAAGACAAAGAATCTCAATCAATGGATGTAGCCAAAATACGAATGGTACTGGAAGAGTTAATGGTAGGAACTATCCCCACAGAGAAGTTAAAAACCTACCAGGATGAGGAGTTACTGTTTCTGTGTAAAAGCATAACTTGGAGAGCAAAAAGTCTGCATGAAAGATTAGAAGAAGTAGCAAATGAAATGGGTATAGATATTGAAAAGGTGATGGCCTTGCAGAAACCATATTGAATAGATTTCACTGAAAAGGACATTGAAAGTTTGAATACAGCAGGACGAATGAGTCAGATTAAGGAAATAATTATCCTGCTGAGAAAATGGGGAGATGTGGACAAATGGAGAAGCAGATGGTATCGAAAACGAGATGATGCCTCAGACAAAACGTTTACAGCTTTCCCTGTTAGAGAAAAGGAGAAGGTAGTAACAGAATGCCCTATGAGAGAAATTCCAGGAGGAGGATATGTACATGTCCCATGGACTAGACAAGATATTTTGTCATTCACAAATGATTTCTCTCGACTATGTGAAAAGCCCGTCGAGTGATATAGGCAGGTGGACAGATTTGTAAAATTGTGCAAAGTATTATGGATTGATCTAAACAGCCTGTTTGACATAATAGTACCAGCAGATTTATGGACGGAGTGCAAACTTATGATAAATTAGCCCACACAAGAATACCCTAGGGATCCAAAGACAGGAGCCCCATACCCCGAGGTAATGAAGAAATACGAGCAGGTCATTGTCTTTTTGAAAAACAAAGTACCTCTGAAAGAAACCGATTGGGTAAAGATTGACAGAACTCATCAGGAAAGTAAGGAGTCAGTACATGCATACTATGAGAGGTTGATTTTGGCTTTTAAACAATTTAGTGGCGATGAAAATTTGAGCAAAAAGGACTTGAGTCATTTTGTATATAGATTTGTATATGGTCTACGTCCAGAAATTAGTGAAATGATCAAACAACATACCGTAGATTGGCAAAACAAGAAAATAGATGAAGTATTGAGACATGCAAAATATTTCAGTGATGAGATTGAGGCCAAACAACGTAAGTTAAAAGAAAAAGCCATGTGGGCACAAGTAAAGGTGGCAGAGAGACAGGAAGCCCAGTTAGTGGAACAAGCGAATAATATAGGTCACAAAAATTTCACTCCTGGAAAAGGTAAAGGAAATTTTAATATAGAAGAAGATAAAAAGAAATTCCCATGTCATAATTGCAGTAGGATAGGGCATTGTAAATGTCCCCCACATACTAATAATGAAAATTCATCATTGAATCCACAGGTGCAGAATGAGGTGAGTGGTCAACCGCAGCGACAGCAGCAGGTTGTAACACAACAGAGCCAGGTGCCAAAACCGCCTTTTCCACAAAGCAAAAATGCACAGAAATGCAGTAATGAGACAGGATTCTACAACGAAGAACAGGTAACTAAGCTGCCGCGCGCTAGCGCTGTTCCGCAGTACTGGCTACAACGTGATGCAAGCAATTCGGAAGAAGGTTATTGACGGTGCCGAAGGGAGGGAGAAGAGTGCATACTTGGCGCAACTCTAGAGGTAGACCAGACAGGCCCATTTGTGGATGGAAAGATAAATAATGAAAATGTTACTTTCCTGGTAGATAGGGTGTTACTAGATCGACTGTTAGGTCAGCTGATGTTAAAAATCTTCCTCTCTCGGATGAAACGATCCAAGTAGTTGGTGTATCCAACAGACAGATTAAAACTTATCTGACAGAACCTGTAAAGGTTAGCATAGGGAATTTTTCTGAGATGCACCGCTTTGTTGTGTGCGATACAAGTCCTGTGAATTTGTTAGGAAGGGATTTGTTGTGCAAAATGAATTACACTATATTCTGTACTCCTGATGGTATAGCATTTGAGACCCCTGATGAAGATGTGTTGTATAAGATGACTATGGCAAACAGAGAAACTGAGGTTACTGAAGCCTATGCTGTATTTAACCCTGATGACCTACCCAAAGAACTGAAACAAACTGTAAAGGCAGAAGTTTGGGACTTCACGGGAGAAGATGTGGGACTAATGAGAAATGTAGACCCAGTAAAAATAACAGTAAAAGAGGGAATAAATTATCCAAATATTCCACAAGATAAATTGACACCTGAGATAATTGAAGGAGTTACCCCTATAATTGAGAAAATGATAAAACAAGGTATTTTAAGGGAAATAATGAGTAGTCCATGTAATTCTCCAATTATGGGACTGAAAAAACCAAATGGAAAGTTCAGAATAGTACAGGATTTGAGAAAGATAAACAAAATTGTTGTGCCATGTTGTCCCATTGGACCGAATCCATTTGTGATTCTGTATCTGATTCCCCATGAAGCAGAATGGTATACAGTAATTGATTTATGCCATGCTTTCTTTTCCATTCCATTGCACCATGACAGCCAGCAGATTTTTGCGTTTCGTTTTGGCGAGCGTATTTTGGCATGGTGCCGAATTCCACAGGGGTATACAGAAAGCCCCTCAATCTTTAATCAGATACTGAAGAAATCTTTAGAAAGTTTAGAGATGCCCGAGAATTCAGTGTTAGTACAATATATCAACGACCTACTTGTGGCGTCAAAGACTCGCGAGGCCTGTGTAACGGACACTATAACATTGTGAATCATCTGGCTGATGAAGGACTTAAGGTGTCACCATCAAAATTACAATTTTGTAAGAAAGAAGTACATTACTTAGGCCATAACCTCGAAAAGGGTCTGAGGAAAATAGCAATAGACAGAATCAGGATCATAAAGGAATGAGAGCCCCTATGACACAAAGAGAGGTAAGGATGTTTCTTGGATTGGTTGGATATTGTCGTCAATGGATAAGCAATTTTTCCCTGATCGCAAAGCCATTGGTACGCTTGACAAAAAGTGATGTGAGAGATCCCATTGATTTGAGCAAAGAAGAATTGGCAGCTTTTAAACAATTGAGAGATGGTTTGTGTGAAGTGCCAGCATTAGGAATGCCGGACTATGAGAAGGAGTTTGAGTTGTATTGCAGTGAGAGAAATGGATGTGCACTTTCTGTATTAATTCAGAAACATGGAAAAGTAAGAAGGCCAATTGCATATTTTTCATCAATATTAGACCCAGTAGCTGTACCTTTACCTGGGTGCTTGAAAGCAATAGCTGCTACCTGTCGAAGCCTGGAACAAAGTGAAGGGATTGTGATGGGATATCCTGTGAAAGTGTTTGTACCTCATGATGTGGCAATCCTTTTAACAAGGAGTCGCACTCAATACATGACCCATAGTCGGCTGACTAAATATGAGAAAGTCATATTAGGTGCAACGAATGTGAGCCTTGAGAGGTGTTTGAATGTGAATCGTTCAACATTATTGCCTGATGCTGAGAAAGTGGAAGTCAAAGATGAAGCAGATCATGATTGTCTGGATGTACTCGATTACTGTCCAAGCCACGTCCAGATATAAAAGATGTACCATTGTCAGAAAGTAATTTTGTGATGTTCGTAGATGGTTCTTGCTTGAGAACAGATGATGGAATGTTGAGTACAGCATATGCAGTATGCACGGTTGCAGCAGTTATGGAAGCATCCTATCTGAAAGGAGTGAAATCAGCCCAAGTAGCTGAACTTATTGCTTTGACTAGAGCATGTAAGATTGGGAAAGGTGTGAGAGTGACTGTGATCACTGACAGCCAGTATGGTTTCGGTGTTGTGCATTACTTTGGCCAAATATGGCTACAGAGAGGATTTCTGACATCAAGTGGAACGCCTATTAAGAATGCTGAAGTGGTTGGAAAATTGCTTGAGGCGATACAGCTGCCTAAGCAATTGGCTGTTGTGAAGTGTGCTGCACATAATCAGTCTGGCGATTACATCGCTGTGGGCAATAAATACGCCAATGATATGGCTCAATACTGTACACGAAATCAGAATTCAATCAATAGGGGAAAGGAAAAGGAAGTGACTTCTTGCTCCTTACTGTTTACTAACATTGTGGGTGCCTTGGAGGAAGTGAGACAAGTGCAGGAGGAAGCAGGAGATGAGGAAATGAAACAGTGGGTAAAAGCAGGATGTGCACCAAGAGAGAAGGATCATGTATGGGTCTATCGGGATGGAAGACCAGTTATGCCTGATAGCATGATGTCTGCCATGGCACGGATGTATCATGGACAGGGACATGTAGGGAGAGATGCTATAATAAGGTCTTTAAACAGACCTGGTACAATGCAAAATTTAGACTTGTAGCAGAAAGTCTATGTCAGAGATGTTTTATATGTCAGCAATATAACCCAGGAAGAAAGACAGTGGTGAGTCTAGGAACAATAGGTCGAGAAGGAGGACCTTTTACCAGAATGCAAGTAGACTTCATTGAAATGCCTCCTTGTAGCAGGTTGAGGTATGTTCTAGTTATGGTCTATTTGTTTTCGAGATGAGTAGAAGCTTACCCAACGAGAAGAAATGATGGAATCACAGTGGCAGAATTGCTTGTGAGGGAATTTATTCCCAGATTCGGGTTCCCAGTATCAATTGAATCAGATCGAGGAAGACATTTCCAGAATGAGATCATAAAACTGATTTGTGAAGCATTAAATGCACAGCAAAAACTACATTGTGCCTATCGCCCAGAAGCTTCTGGTGTGGTGGAACAAATGAATGGTACTATTAAAAACAGAATAGGGAAAATGTGTCTAGCCACGTGTATGAAATGGCCTGATGTCTTGCCTCTAGTACTCATGACAATTAGATCAATTCCAGACAGAACCACAGGGCTGAGCCCCCATGAAATTATCATGGGAAGAGCAATGCGCCATGTGTTCATACCAGTCAACAAGCTGTTGCCTATAACTGATGAAATGGTGTTGGATTACTCTAAAAGCCCGGCTGACGCAGTTCATTCTGTGTTTCATCAGGTTGGAGCGGATGCCACCACCCTTGAAAAGAAGCAAGCTCATGACCTGAGCCCAGGGGACTGAGTAAGAATCAAAGTACACAGAAGAAGAAACTGTTTGGTTCCAAGGTGGGGAAAACCACGACAAGTGATTTTGACTACAACAACAGCTGTAAAGTGTGCTGGAATAAAAAACTGGATTCATGCAAGTCACACGTTGAGAATCCCAAATCCAGTGGATAGCACAGAAACTGAATATTTTGATGAGACGGAATCAAGTACTGAATCAGACAAAGAAGAGACAAGAATAAAAGAAAACCCTGAAAGGGGGGAATTGGAGATAGATCTAACAGTCGTCCCAAGAAGTGTTTCCTTGAAAAGAAAATTACAAATTTCTGATACCAGCTCAGACTCAGAGACTGAACAAGCAACTTTACATTCGAGAAAAGAAAAAGACAGCGAAAAGACAATTAATGAAATTGTTGGTAAAGAGATTCCAGATGAAAAATCGAGAGAAATTCCACCTGAAGTAACAAAATTAGATGGACAGGTACTAGATACAGAGAGAGGGAAAGATTCTTGCGGAAGACCCCAGAGGAGGTGTAGGGAATTCCAACATCTAGTTAGAGAAAGGGACAAGTAGCCAGCAGGAAGATTGTGCGCAAGAAACCCGAGGAGGGACAGAAGTAGGGAAAACGAAAGAAGCAAAAGAAAGAAAAGAGGTTGGAAGGAAAAAGCAAGTTGAAACAGAGTCAGAAGAAAGTGAGGACGAAGTACCAGAAGGTAGGGTCTTAAGAAAAAGAGCTTGGAGGACTGAAAGGAATGATAAAGGAAATAAATTGAAAATATCAGCAAGAGATGAAGTTTGGCCGAATAAGATAAAGAAGTTGAGATACCAACTGACAAAAGTAAATTCACCAAGAGCTGAACAGGTGAATGAAATAACGAGTCAAGAAAAATCAAAAGAAAATAAACAGTTGTAATTGAGGAAAGCAAAAGAACGAGGAAGCCTAACCAGAAGTATAAGTCGCCAGAATGGACATATGTAGCCCTGCCTGAAATTAAAGAAGAGGCAGATAGCCAAGAAAATCCAGAGGTGACTATATCAGAAGTGGTTGAGGAAGACGAAGAATCGGAAATCCTGAGAGTTATCTTATCCGATATTGGAGAAGAGACGGATGTTCAGGAGATACTATATTTAGACAAAAAAGGAAAAGTGAAGAATGATGAGATGCCAAACTGAATAAGACAAAAATGCTGCTGATGGAAAGACAATAAATAAGGAAAAAGATTAAAAAAAACTGGTAGAACCAAGTAGGTGCTTAGAGCCTTGGGTTAGATAAACTAGTTGTGAAGTAGAAGAGGCTAAGTCAAAAGTCACTGTTCATTTCGCCTAAATGGCTGACACAGATGGTAGAAAAGGTAGATGCATATTTTTGAAACGATGGTGTAAAATGTGTTGTTGTTGTACAGGATTACTAATACTTCTATGGAGTATATTAGCATTGATGATTACATTTAAGGTTAGCTTTGACACAATAGGATAACATAGCGAAAACAAGACTTATATAGAGCAGATTCAAAAGATAGATCAGACTAGAATAGATAAAATTTATATGCATAAAGACAGGTCAATAACTGATTTCTCTAACAATGTATTTTCAAAATTACTGTATGAATATGTAAAGACAATGGACGTAAGGGACTGCTACTTATGTATGCAGTTACCTGCATCTGTTTCGGAGGGAGTGACTTATCACCACCTTCCTGTAACTTATGGAATAACATGCAGTGTAATAGCTAGTTTATTTGATCAAACAGGGAAGTTAGAATATTATTCTTCAGATGTAGATAACATATTTTCACAAGTACCGTCAATTAACAAACTGAATAGGGTAAAACCTGCAAAGGTATTAGGTGAATTTTTCTTAGAGACTAAAGAATTAACATTAGAATATATATATAGAAATAATTTGACTTGCAGTTTAAAGAAAGAAGAAAAGACTTTTTAGATATGGTTGAAGAAAGAAGACTGAAAATGCAAAGGAAGGCCTCTGAAGGGAAGACAGAAAAGTCAGTTTGGGATGTAGACATGGAAAAACACTTGAAGGAAAAAGCTAGTCCAACTATGGCTTTAGATTGACCTCAGAAAGGAAATTTGTGTATTAGAAGGAATAATACTGCATATGACAATTACTTTGTAGGTAACAGTGAGTGCCATGATGCATACCGAATCATGGGTGGATGGGGATTTAAAGGAGGAAATGATCCAGTTTTTCCAGGATTATGTTTTGTCTGTGGGAACAGGGCGTATTATCGTTTGCCAGACCATTGCTATGGCACATGTTATGGAGGCCTGGTTTTCCCAAAGATCTTTCACATGGAAAGAGGAGAAGATGGGGTACATACTTTAGGTAGTTATTTAGCACGTAGAAAGACAGAATCTTGGTCAGAAATTGTAGGTGATATCTTTGGAGAATTGATACCAGCAGTGGGAATATCTCTGAATGCAAATAAAAGAAGAAAACTGTCAACAGTAGTGGATCGCTTGTCAACAAGCACCGCTGGAGGATTTTTATTGGTAAATACTGAAATGGTTACCATGCGTGCCATGGTAATGCAAAATCGACTTGCCCTTGATATATTATTGGCAAAAGAGGGTGGAGTCTGTGGAATGTTGAAAGTTTAACATTGTTGTATTTACATACCAGACGAAAGTAAAGATTTGAAAATTTATGTTAAAAATATAACTGATTTGCATGACGAAATTACACCACTGGAGGTTGAAGGTGTTTGGGAAAAGATTGTTAAGAAAATATCTTCTATTAAAGACTTCTTAGTAAATTTAGGTAGTACCTTTATAGGTAAAATATTATTTCCATTAACATGTGTGATTTTCTTAGTATTAATATTAAGAATAGTATGTCTTTGTTATAAAAGGAAGAAAATTCAGAAAAAGTTAAAAAGAGAAAATTTAAGGAGACAGAATAAGAGACAGAAGAGAGAATTTGAAGAAATAGAATTGGAGGAGATAAAAGAAGATATGTATAAGACAGCCAAAATTGAAGAAATTGGCTGAGATGTAACAATAAAAGCAAGAATTCACTTTTACTCCATGAAAAAGGGAATACAACATTTTAATGGTGTGGTGATAAAATCACCAAACGGGGGATTGATGGAGCGGGTAAAACAAAATGTTGTATACCCCCCCCCCCATTCTGCATGTTTACACTAATTAGAATAATCTAATAATTATAATAAGTATTAATGTGTTTGTTTGAGATCTAATCAATATTACTAATGTATGAAATACATGTGGGATTTGCATTGTGCATGGCTGAATAATTTTGTTTATTAACCCATGTACGCATACTAACTGTAGAAAAATAGAATATTGCATGATATATGTTGCTTTTGTGACGTGATTGTAAGTTGCACCAGATGACATCATTGGGTGAATATAAACGCTTTAAATGTCACCAATATGCTAGATAATTACACACACATAGGGGAATTAGTAAGGGTTAAACATTGTATTCGTTATTTCCATGTTTTAATTACTTTTGTGTTAGTTTCACTTCAGTTGACCAATTTGGCCTACGACAAAATGGCCGGCCAACATACACGACGAAACAGCTACCATTCCACGAGGTTTCAAACCAAGTGCGCATGCCCCAGGCTCCTGAACGAATGGCCTCAAGATGACCCACACAGCCTGTACCCAGACAAGGTCACGACTGGACTTTTGCCAAGAGCTTTAATAATGGACAACTTTTGACAACCGGATGGATCATGTTTTACGGAGTGACATCATAGACTTTGGGAGACCTAAACGGATGATCTTAACCAACCAATCAGAAGTGCCCAAAACTGACTTTCATTACATTTTAAAGCAAAAACCAAAGGAAATGATGCAAATCAGTCTGACCCTGTGCCTCATGGGAACTGATGAGTGGCAGAGTGGGCTAAAGAACGGTGATGGATGGATTAGACCCAGATCAGTTGACTGGGGGTGAGTTCTTGCAATGTTCAACACTCCGTCCATCATTTCCTTTGGTTTTTGCTTTGTTCGCCATAAATTGGCAGGGTATGCTCAGACGTGAGTCCCTTGCTCACTTTGCCACTGGATTCAAGCAAGCCTGGCTGAAGACGGCTGAAATGCCAGAAACCGGTCCTAGGAAGGTTGTTTCCGGTCCAGGGAAGACATGGCTTGGCAGTTCGGGCTGGACTGTTCCCATGAGGCACAGGGTCAGACTGATTTGCATATGGCCATGTCTGAACTGGGGTGGCAGAGTGGGCTAAAGAACGGTGATGGATTAAACCCAGATCAGTTGACTGGGGGTGAGTGCTTGCAATGTTCAACACTCCGTCCATCATTTCCTTTGGTTTTTGTTTCATTACATTTTGTCATTGCATTTCTTATAAAAAGATGGTAGAATAGTGAGTTGCGCTGACATTTTTCTTTTTCCTGACGTTATGTTGGTGGAGAGGACGGTGACACTGCAGGACAGCTGTTTCCCTGAATCTTTGACAGACTACATTGCTGCCCATTTTCCTGATGAACTAATGACTCTAAAATTGATGGGCATTGATTGATGTGGACACGTTTATGGTCCAGACCAAATTTTTGGGACTGTAGCGTGCTGCATGACTAATTGATTGACTTAAAAGGATGACTAATAGCCAGATTAGGTAAATATGATGTTCTGGGGTTTGATTAAAGATTTTACTAAAATTTGCATTAATTAGATAAACAATATTATTGATTAACAAGCAAATGTGTTGGGTTATTTTTTATCATCTGAATATAAATGAAAAGGATTAGAATCACTTTTCCAAATTCAACTAAATTGATCCATCGGCTAGGTGGAAGGAATATCTTGAGATTCAGGATCAAGATATGCTGGATTAAGGATATTTAGTGTATGTTTATGTAAATAAAATTGTTTTAGGTTATAAGATATTCTTTTCACGTCAGCGTTTGGAACACTTATCTCTCCTGTAAGAGCAGACCAAATGAGTGTGTGTGTGTTGGTGTTATGGGCCCCACCAATGAATGTCTTGAGTGAAAGCGTTAGTATGATATCTGGTCTGTGACGAAGGGAGGATAGGAAATTCCACGCTGCAGCACTACTATAACCATCTTTCTCTGAATCTTCAACTCCACTGTGCTTCTTGAAAATCTGCATGAGTGTCTTATATTAGTCATGCACTGACTCTTTCCGCTCCTATAAGGATCTCAAATTCATTGCCCAACTAGTGTCTTTCCCTGGAACCTTCTTTTTTAAATCCTCTATTGTCTACTTGTATTTGAAAGCAATCACATTATACGAGCATGTTAAGCCCAACCCTAGGTGGTTCCTCATTTGGCCAAGCAGCAGCAACCTTACACTCAGACCACAAATCACTAGGAACTACAATCTCAAACACAAATTCAAATCAGTCCAAAGCATTTTCAAAATGGTCACAATCAATGAACTTGTACTACTTTTCATGTCCCTCTTGCAAGTTTGTAAAATTTGCCATAAAAGCATTAAGATCAGCTCTTGTCCAAAGCATATGCGCATAATTCCCTCCATGCACTTCTCTTAATACGAGTTCTGAAAATGTCCCCATTTTCACCATTTGGGAATCTCTGGCTTTCCCCCTTCACTTTCTTCCCTGATTCTAAATCTTTCTTTTTTACTAGTAATTCCCCTTTTCCATGTTACTCTGTACTTCATTAAATTACTCCCTCCCTCTGTCTTTTTAAGTAAATCTTTGATGTGAGTCCTTAAGGTTATTAAACCCAATTCTTTTATTTCATTATTTATTTCATCATTGGTCAAATCTGTTTTGTAATTTCTTCTCACATTCTTAATTTTACTCACACTCTTCAGCCAACTCATAAAGCTCATTATGTGCTTCATTTGCAGATTTTGCTGCTTACTGGATTCCTTGACATTGTATGATAATAATTTATTTAAATCAATTGACGCTTGTAAAATTTCCCCAAATTACATTTTCAAGAGACCAACATTAATAACTTTCTCATTCGGAGGCTCTTCAATAACTGCAGTAGTATCAGACAGCTCAATTAAAACTAGGGAAACAGCTGTAGATTCTCCACTAGTACTCGGCAATTCTGTCATTGCAATCTTAGTTTGGGCACTTGCTATCGTACCCATACAGCAAAGGTAGTTGATCTCTATGCTTGCAGACCCACATTAACTCCTGCTTTGACATCTTCTTACTCTCCTTTTCTGTAGCCATCTAATCCCATTTGTCCAATGCCTCAAACTGTGTAGGTCTAGGTAGTGGCTTTCTATCATTCATAGTTTGTCTCAAGAAATCTAATTTTCTAATGTTGAAGGTACCCTGCAATGAAAACTGCAATGTCTGCAGAGATACATTCATGCCATTCAGAAATCCAGACACATGTATACAAAAATAATATCCATCATTATTACAAAGGTAGGCAGGTAATTTCTGGCCCTCTGTAGAAGGTACTTTAGGGGCTTTGGGCTTTTCAGCACATCACTCAGTATTTGTGCTTAAAACAATCAGAAAATCTCACAGAAAAAGATGATAAACAGCAACTGATTCCAGCTCGGCAATGCCAGTGTTCACCCACTAACAGCGTAGGTATGTTGGCAACCAGTTAGTGACAGCGTGACATAGTGGTGGCATCTAACGAATCCCAGCACATCTCCCTGGCTGACTAACCAATCACAGCACAACTTCTTCATGAATGAGGAAACAATTGCAAAACCTTTCTCAGTGAACTCACACCAAAAAAACAAAAATAAACATTGTATTCTCAACCCCCCCAAAAAAATCAGAAAATCAGCAAGTTAGAATAAAACAAATCTCACAAACATTAGAAACAAGAGTAGAACTTTCTCAGCATCGATCAAACTGAACTCGCCCAAAGTAGACTCCTATCCAGCTGCAGCTCGCCCTCAATTGATGTGCCTACTCCCGTGCACTTAGGAGCAATGAACACCAACCTATATTAGACACACAAACTCTTAGAAAATAATCTTAGTTGATTTAGAAAAACCTATCTGTGTGTATGCAGCACCTAACAGAATACACTATCTTGTGCAGACAAGTAATTATCTTGAGATCTTGGATGAATCTGATATTCAAAGCAACCAATAGTAAACAAAAACCTTTTTTTGCACAAATCACAAATAAGAATAGTAGATCATAACCATCAATTGAACTTAGACCCAACATCACATAACCGAATACTTGAAATACAGCATAAAAATCCATCTCTCAGCACAGGGCTCAACACTTCAACTACACACCCAAAAGACTATTCTACAGCAGAATCACTCAATCAGGGTTTTGTAGAGCGCGCTACTCACCCGTGAGGGTCTCAAGACGCTGATAGTCATTCTGCCCTATTCATAATTACAATCCAAATCGCTCAGGAACAGCACTGCAAAGCAGATTATCGGCAAAATCCTCCAAGAGAGGGTGCTCCTTAACATACAAACATTGTCTGCTACACAAAAAACTATGGGCACGGGGAACCCAGAAATTTTAGACACCCTAATATTTTCCTCAAACAGAAAGCAACATTCACTTGATCGGAGACAGTGGTTAACCTCAATTTTATGAGAGACTGTGTCCCCAAGCTAAGGAATCTCCCAAATCATCTAAACTAGGAAACAAATACAATAGAATTAATATTAGAATGTGTCCAGTGAACAACTGAGTCCTAGATCAATGGAAAGCGAAAAGGTTTTATTACAGATTAAAAAAATTAAGTAGTACAAAGTCAATGGGATGAAGGCTCTTAATGCAGAGTTACACAAAAAAATGCAAAAATCTGAAATTATTCTAAATCCCAAAGGAGCAGCAAAATTGGTAAAGAAACGGACTTCATTCATAGTAGAAACAAGAAACTTTTCTGGCATACCCCCAGAGCTGAAGGTTTTTATTCATTATTTTCACAAATTAAATTACAGAATCTGTAGACTCATTGTGATGTGAGCAAATGTGTCAATTTCAATTGAATTGAATTCAATTAATCTTGAATCAGCTGACAAGGCAACCATAAAAGTACAAGAAAGCCAACAATACAAATTGAAAAATATATGTATAATCACCACAGTGCAAAATGAACTAATCGGGCCATACAAAACCATGATAAAACTCGTAGAAAAATAAGGATAGCAAGGCAAGAAACATTTATCCTGGGTGCATAGAACTGTGAGACCGCACAGCGGCTTGCAGAAAGGAAATAACATAAAAGCAGCACAAACCTATAAACTAGGGCAAGGTGCTTAAAATTACATGACTTCATAAAAGGAATTAAAAACATTTTGGTAAATCTTGTATAAAAACACAAAAGAAGATAAAGTGCATCATAGTTTGACTCGGTCTGTTGTCACAGTCACAAAATGGATTCCAGATTTATTTGATAGCCCAAGGGAAAACAAGCAAGTATTTAATAGAATCTGCCCTGAAGTGAAAAATCAGACAGTGTGCCTACCGCCCCATAGTATTGGACAGATAATTGGATGGTAGTCTGTCTGAACTCCAATGCATATAAGCTAAAACCATGGGCTTTGTTTCCTCTGATTTTAGCTCGGGCCTGTACAAGTAATAGCCCTTGCACATACTTGGTTTTTTATCTAAGTCGGTGCTAAGGGTGGCATTAAGAAATGGTTGGATCAGCCCGATCTCTTGCACAAGTTTGCTGACATATTCCATCTAGGGGATTGAGATGCCTTTGTCACATGTAAGACAATCGTTAATGATGTCCCTAGTGAGGGATGCCTCCTCCGTTCCCCAAATTGATAACCACAACATCGGAAGGCGAGTTCTAATGCGATCACTCAAATAATTTAAACCCAACTCTGTGTGGCAAATAAAGTGGGAGGAAGAAAGATGGACGGATAGGGCTTTGCGACAGAAACGTTTTCCCTCTACTTGTATATCTGCATAATCCATGAAACCCCAAACCTGGGACCTTAGGTGGCCACAGGAATGCACTGCGTTGTATATAACACTGAAGTGAGGCGAGTGCCCTCCCCTCTGATGGTTGAGGGAGATCGAGATAGGAAGCTTCATTATGCATTGGGTTATATATTTGGTCTCCATGAGCCTGCTGCATTGAAGGTGACACCCAAATGAGAAAATGAACTGGAGCTCTGCAAGCGGTTTGTGCCGATTGCGATGCTAGAGAGCCGGGAGCGCTTGGGTCCACACGCCATGATATAAGATTTTGACAAATTACTCTGTAGGTCTACTGTGGCCATAAACTGTAGAAATGAGTGGACCAGCATTCTTCGGGCATTTGGAGTACGTGTCATCAGCACAGCATTGTCGGCATATAGCAGTACTGGCAATGGAGAGGCCTTTACCTTGGGAACATTGGGAGTGCAAGTAGAAAGGTGAGGACTAAGCTGGTTGATATATAGGATAAACAGTAAAGGAGCAAGCACGCCCCCTTGCCTTACCACATGTCTAATGTTAATTTGTGTGGAAATGTCGACATTTTGCCCAAATCTTACCTTGGCCTTCATGTTCTCATGAGGATCAACTAGAAAATGAATGAAGGCTTATCCATCCCCAAAGAGAGGAGTTGCAAATGTTTAGGGCAGCTGACACAGTCCAACACCATGGACAGATCCATGAAAGCAAGATATATGGGTGATTGCTTTGCGATTGTGTTCCTGTCTAGGATCAAGCTGAGGTTCATGCATTGCTCAATGGTGCCAATCCAGTTTCGGAAGCTGTGTTGTCAGGGATTTATAATGGCATTATCCGCAGCCCACTGCTTGATCCTGTTATAAAGGACTCAGCAGTGGCACCTCCATTAAGGTGGAGGAGCGTAGCCCCACTACTCTCAGCAGTGAAAAAAGGAAAAATAAAATGATAATAAAACATGTTATTATCCTTTTATCTTTCCTTGCTGAGCCAAGTCCAGGGCAGGGTGGGGCTGGACCATCCTTGTTCTGCAAATGCACGTCACTTTGGCCGGCCGTCTTAGGACGGCCAAACTGACATGCGCATTTAGATCGCTCTACTTGACCTGTGTTGGACAGGCGGGTGGAGGCAGGCTCCCTGGGCCTGACTGAGTGTCAAACCAGGCCACTCAAACCAATCCTGCTGCTGCTCTCTTGCTGCGTAATACCAGCATGAGAGCAGAATCTGGATTGGTGTAGGGAGTCTGTGAGCCTACCGGGAGTCGAGAGGAGAAGAAGAGAACTGGGGGGGGGGTTGGCCAGCGGGAAAGGGCTTTTGTTTTCTCCCCTGTACTCAGTGGCGTAACGAAACTCGAGGGGGCTCCCCAGCAAAGTACATGGAGGGGCCCCCTTTTTGGCTCACTCAGGAGCTCCCAGGCCTGCATACTTTGCTGAGGGGGCCCCCTGGAGCTCATGCCCCCCCGTACTGCGGGGTTGAGGGGCCTTTGTTACGCCCCTGCCTGCGCTGCCTCCCCTTTTCCCGCAGCAGGCAGTACTGAAAGGACTATTCCTAAACTTTTAACAGAGGATCGACCACTGAGATGAGTGGGTAACAACTTGGCGAAGAACGATTCCCCTTCTTGATGATGGGATCAATAGTGGATGTAGCGGGGAGGAGCCAAGATGGCGACCGGGACGGCAGCGTAGACTCCCGGCTCCGTGAACCTCCGCATCCCGCACGGATATCCTGCACGAGATCCTCAACCTGTGCTACGCGGTCGTGTTTCTGAAGGAGAGTGGCACCCGACTGTGTGACTCCGAGGTTTCTGGCTGCGGTATCGCCGGAGAAACGAGCATTTGAACTTTGCGGCCTGTGCGGCCCTGGAGCCGGGACCTCAAGTGGACACCGTGGCCGGGTGGCAGTTCAACAACAGCGGCCTGTTGTGACTGGGCGGAGGCGGTCCACCGGAGCGGTGCCAAACTCGGCCTACATTTCGTCGTGGTCGTTTCTACTGTCAAGTGTAGCGGTCCGAGTGCATGCCCGTGGGTGCAATTCTCAGATCCTCCGGTGGCTGCCCCTGCCTTTGATGGTGAGCTGCCCGGCTGCCGCCCGTATCCTGCCCTGATCATTGCGGGCCGCCCCCGGCTTTTTACGGGAGCGGGTCCGTAGTGGGGACGACTGTTGCCCGTGACCACGCAACGGATAACTTTTCGCCTGCCCCCGGAACCCGGTCACCAGCGACGTGGCCATCGAGACGCTTGTCCCAGGGTCCCGGCCCCGGTGAGGGTCGGGCATACTTGGCGGCCATCTTGTTGCGATGAAGCCTACCATCCTGTCCGCTGGGTCGCAGCGGGCTTGTGAGAGTGCGACTTTTGGGAGTGTGGCGGCGCGATCGCAGAGAGCTGTGCTGGGGTACGGCGACCTCCTCGAGGCCCTTGGTGCTCTTCACTCCTCCTTGATTCATGGTGTCGGGGTCTTGGGGAGTAAGCTCGACGGTGTGGCGTCGGCGTTGGGGCAATGGCGGCCCGCCTGTCCGCACGTACATAGGGACTACCCACACTGCGCACAGGAGGACACTTTGGCGGCCACCCCTGAGGTTAGTGCACGGCTGGACACTCAGGCCAGTATGCTACAGTGTGTTCGTCCAGCTGCGGGCCTGATCTGTCCCGGAGGCATTGGACCTGAGTGGGGTGTGGTAGCCTCGTCCCGTACGTGCCCTCCTGCGACCCAGGGACAACTCCAGCAACTATTGTCTGCTTTGGCTGCTTCTGCCTTCCTGGACCTTGAGTGCAGTGCATATCCTGGGGCAGCACTGGGAAGCCTGTTTCTCCACGCTGCGGACTGTGTTGATGCTCAGAGACTTCCACCCCACCTGTGTGCGTCGCTTCTCGGACGTTTTTGGACAATCCTCTACCTTGGAACGTCGGATATGGTGCTGGGTCGAGGGGTAGGCATGGGCAGAATTCCAAAGAGTGGTCAGGGATAAGGTTGATCCTTCAGGGGTGGTCATCTAGTGGACGGGCGGGCTCAGGGGTTGCGTGCTCTCCTGGCATAGCTAACAGCATAATAGGTGCATAGTGCTCCCCATTTTTCTTTGAGAAGATCGCTTTTGTGCTGTTTATTGTTCACTTTGGGGGAAACTTACCGTGCGGGAGGGAGAAGCCGGGGGTATGTTTTGAAGGCCCTCCTCCAGTTTATTAATACTTTCTCCACCCCCCCGTCTGGTGGGGTTCTTTTCCTACTTCTTTTTCCCTCTTCTCCTATATTTCGGGTCTGGTTCCAGGGCGACAGGCACACTGCTGGGGGGGGGGCCGTACTCATCTGCAGAGGTGCAGGGTGGGGGGTTGGGGGAGGGGATTCTTTCGTCTTTTATCTCTTTTTCCATGGCCTCCTTTTTCTTCTCTGATTCTTTTTGTTTTTCTTTTTCTGGGATCAGTGTGATACACCTCCTTTGCTATGACTCGTTGCCGCTCCATGTGTACCACAATTTCCGGGGTGCTCTCCGGGAGTTCTGGCGGGGGACTGCAGGCGCAACTGCTTATGATACTCTTCCTCATCCTGATGTTCTTGTGTTTGCGCCATTGACCTAATAGATTGCTGTAAATCGTTTACGTCTATTACTCTGCATACCTGTAATTGCTGTTTGAAAATTGTCTGGCACCTGATCCTTCTGCCTTGTTTCATTATAAAACGAAAACCTTTTTCTCCTGGTGCCCTACCTACGCTGTTCACAGTATTAGCATCACGATTCTGCTCCCCGATGTGCTGCCTGTGTTTATACTTGCCTGTTTTTGCTCTGATTGCTTAGCGGCCGGCCCGGGGGGTTGTAGGCCCATACTTGTTCTCTATTGAACTGTCAATAAAGGTTTTCAAAAAAAAAAAAAAAATAGTGGATGTAGCCCAAAAAATCAGTACTGCTGAGTGCTTAAGATTGTTATGAACATTCGTCAGCAGTGGGGCCCAAAGATTGATATTACATATGATAAAGTCAGTGGAAACCCCGTCCGGCCTGGGTGCCTTGCAGCCTGCGCTCTGTTGGACAGTAGTGACAACTTCACATAGGGTAATCTGAATCTCTGCAGGATTACTGTCCATCAGGCTACACTGTGAAGTGGTTTTGGGGCTGAGTTTTGGTGAAGAGCTCCTCCCACGCCTCACTAGCGATGTGACAGCCAGTCAAGGTCTGGGTAACAGTTCTCATCACCGACACTGCTTTCTGTCATACTTTGATACTGCACGCGCTAGTATGTTCCACTGCTGAGTGGTGACCTCCTCTCGCCTCTTGGCCGTAACTGCCTAGTGCTCTTTTCAGAGGGCGACTACTACAGCAGGGTACCGAGGTCTAGCAACAAGAACCCTACACAAAAGTCGATTAGCTGCGGATCTTTCGTGGTTAAACTAACGTGGCACTGTAAGGGGTGCTTTAAAGAGTTTCAAGGTTTTTTTTTGATGTTTAGACAGAAAGTAACATAAGAACTAACTATCCCCAGTCAACGCTGTCATCGGGCAGGCAGCTCAGCACCAGTCCCAAGTTCTTGCCGCTGACCGCGGCCCCCGCAGGGGGCCACTCGGCCATCGGCGCCTTAGTGGCCCCGGGGCCCCGGTCACCCCTCCCCACTCCCTCCCTTCGGGGGGGGTCAGGGACACAGACTGGAGCCCCCCTCCGTGTCAGGGCCGGAAGTGACGCGCAATGCGCGTCACTTCCGGGCCCAGGTGTGAGGGGGAGGCAAGCATGTTATTATTGTACTGCGAGACTTAAGTAAGGCGCCACAATACCTCGTGTCGATTTCGCGTTCGAACGCGATTGAGGTACTGAATTACCAGTGCCCTGGGTGGGGTCAATACGATGCTCATGCGCGTGCAAAGTAAATGAATGGGGGTTGTACGGCAAAGAAGCCGCACACCCTGCGCCGGGGGAGCCGTTACGAGATTAGCGTCGGTTCACGGCCCTAATACACCAGCACTGCAAGGCTGGGAGCTGCCTGGGTCCCCGCTGATCGCGGGCGGTGCAACACCTGTGGCGCTCCCTGGTTAAGGTTATCTCCCCCCCTCCCGCTGCAGTTGGGGGTGGGGGGGGCATGCAGTGGGCTGCGGCAGGCGCAATGGACCTGGCGCGGGGATCGTTTAGTATGGTACGAATCTTGTAAGCTCCCCGTGCTTGAATGTGTAATGTAATAAGGTTCTCAGGTAAAGCGCTCCAACACCTTCAGGTCGCGTTCGCGCCATATAATTATGCAACATGTATTGCTGGCTTCCTATAAGGCAGATAAATGATACAAGTGCATGCATTGTTCACATACGCGATTACGGGCATTAATAAACCCCCCGCACGTCAATGGATAATCTGGTGCGGTACTCGCATGATCTGGTTCGGGGAGCTGGTAATATGGTATGAATGTCTTAAGCACCCCCTGCGTGTAGATGTTATGTAAATACGGTGCTCATGTAAAGTGCTCCAATGCCTTCCGGTCGAGTTCGCGCTATATAAATATTCATCATGTAATTGCAGACTTCCTATAAGGCAGATACATGATACCAGTACATGCACTGTCCACATCACGCGATTACGGGTATTACGAATCCCCCCCCCTGGACCCCAAGGGTTAATCTGGTGCGGTGCTCGCGTGACCTGCCACGGGGATCGTGTTATGGGTACTAATCTCCTACGCTCCCCGTGCCGGTTTGTGTAATGTAGATACGGTGCTCATATAAAGTGCTCCAATACCTTTGGCGTCGAGTTCGCGCTATACAAATATGCAACATGTATGTGCTGGCTTCCTATAAGGCAGATACTTGATACAAGTGCGGGCATTGTTCACAAGATTTTGCTCCAATACCTTCCGGTCGAGTTCACGCTAGATAAATATGCAACATGTAGTGGCTGGCTTCCTATAATGCAGACACATGAATCACTAAACGACCGTGCCCTAATAGGTATGTAAATACGGGGCTCATGTACTGCACTCCCAACACCTTCGGGCGGGTCACGCTGTGACTCTGGACAGATAATTATTATCCACCTGCCTGATGATGTATGTATATCGGTGCTCATGAACGGCGCACCATTACCTTCGGATCGAGTTCGCGCTGTGGTTGTGACTCCGGGGAAATCACTGATCACCCCATGCCCAGATATGCATACGTGCTGCTGGGCCTGGTCCACCTGGACCCCCGAGGGTCGCGAATATGCACGCGTGCTGCCGGGCCTGGTCTACCTGGCCCCCCCGAGGGTCGCGACTCATGATCACACTTCCGTGCCCGAATATGTATGTAGATACGGGGCGCATGGACTGCGCTCCATATACCGTCGGCCGAGTCGCGCTGTGACTGCGGGCAGATCACTTAATCTCTCCGTGCCCGTTTATGTATGTAAATACGGTGCTCATGAACTGCGCGCCTATACCTTCGGGTCGAGTTCGCGCTGGGTTTGTGACGCTGGGTAAATCAATGAATATCGCCGTGCCCGAATATGTATGCGAGCTGCTGGACCTGGTATGCCCGGGTTCCCGAGGGTCGCGGACCTGGCGGCTCATGATCTCACTCCCGTGCCCGAATATGTGTGTAAATATGTTACTCATGCACAGCGTTGCCATACCTTCGGGTCGAGTTCGCGCGACATAAAGGTGCTAATTACAGCAAGGGTCGCGCAGTCCGATCCTGACCACACGTGACCACGTGTCGCTCGTCTCCAACCTTTTGCTTACGGCCTCGCCCTCCCAGGTGCATCAGTCCTTGGGCAGGGCGGACCAGTGTGGGGATAGTCCTAACGTAGAACTGTCATTGCCATGTTAGTAACAGTTAAACACGGGTCGCTGCCGACAGTCGCTTAAGCCCGCAACTCGGCCCCGCCAACATGCTTATGTGGGCCGCCTTCAACGGTCACTGATATGGGGAACTCACACATATCTAACTGTAACCTAGACCCCCGGGTGGGTGCCTAGTCGGGCAGGGCAACGCAACCAAGATAGAATGGTAGTTATTATCTAATGCTAAAGGAAGTCTGGATTGAGCCACTAGATGGGTTAGATATGGGTGCAGCTCAGTGCCCCAATCGCATTGAATACGGGGACGCACTGACATAGCGGCAAAAGAATAAGTGGTCACCACATAGCGCATCACTTGGGCCTAAATCACGGCACAAGGTTACCGGCGTGATTGTCCAAGTGGTTGCGGGTGCGCCGCTCGCGAGCGGATTGCAACCCGTGGTTTACCTCTGTCTCAAATCGACCGATAGTTCATGGTTAAGCCGATTGGCCTGCAGAACACTGAGCTGGGCACCATAACCAAGAGTGAGGCCTGCAGGAGGAGTAGCTGAAGGAACCATATAGGAATAGGTCCAGATGTACTTTGGGGGGCATTCCCCTGCAACCAAAGACAGATTTCGGGTTGCTTCAATGTAGACCTTCCACCCGGCTTGTGGGTGGTATGGTTGTTATATAGCAAGTGTGCGGTCGTTCAAAGTTTGGTAAAGACCACGTAGAGCCCCAGGGCATCAGGGCATTATTGACCGCGCAGCATTCGCTACGTTCAGAATAGGGCCGGTATTTGCACCAAAGTTTCCGGTTGGTTCCCACAGACTTGTCTGCCCCCAAGGTTATCCTCTAGGGGTAGAACTTGAGACTAAGGGGGCATTGCCTGCTTCGGCGGCACAAATAAGCGATAGCTACGCCGGGATGGAGTTACCATGCAGGTCCTGCCACCACTGGGTTCCCCCCAGGTGATGGGATCAAGTTAGGTGGGACCGCGAAGTCTACGGTTCTTGGGAAACTTCCTGCAGTAGGGCATTTAGCAACAGATAAGGTACCAGCGTGTGAGTATCAGATATCTGCTTTCCAGCAGCACCGTGCCCTGGGAGCACACGCATTGCCCTAACTCTGAGGCCCTCCCAGAAGGGAGCCGGGTAGCAAAACAAGTGAATAGGCTCCTTAGGCTGGCCTCTGGCCTTCAGCTGGGTGGAGCTGGTATGCCTAAGGGATCATCACTGAGGGATCCGTAGGGGCATAATTCCTATAAGGGATGGTGGGCAGGGGCAAGAGTCGCCCCTTGCCCATGGTCACGCGCTGGCAGTTAGGTGCACCCAGGTTAACTATCTGAGGGGACTGTACAAATGTAAAGTAAAACCCTTCTCGTCATAATAATCAAAGTGGGCAGGCCCAGGATTGTGAATAGGTGTAACCTTCCCGCTGGGGGGCGAATAGTTATTGCACATCTTCACAGGCCCCTTTATTTCAACAGACCCTATCCGACTAGGATAGCGTCTAGGGATTGGGGACATAGATGGGGCCATCTACAACTCCAGGAGCTATAGCTCACTGGTAAGTCTTGGGCCTGTGGTTATAAGGGATCTCCCAGGGTTTGAGTCCCGCGAGCACTGTCAAACTGTCATGAGGTGGCAGAATGGCAAACTCTTCTGTCTGCAGGGATGGTTCCCTTCCAGCTAGTTGCAGGAAGCCCTAGATAGGAGAGGTGCAGGTAAGACTATAGCGGGTTGGTGGGGGGCCCTGGCTGCGACGGTTAGCCGCCTCCAGGGCTGTGGCGGAGTTACAGGGCGATCTGGAAGCAGGCCGGTACAAAGAGTACCTCTGCGCGGCACCACGTGGTGCCTGAGCCAAAACGAGGAGCCTCCAGAGAGGTCCCGGAAGCCGGTCGGCGCCCCGCTAGTCCTGCGGGCGGTTGTGGGCCTGAACAACCGGGGGCTTGCTATGCGACGCTCCGCCCCGAGAGGGGGGGCGTGAGTAGAATTACCAACGGCACGTGATCGTAGAAAGAATCACTTGGGGGGCAGCACTTGCGGGCTTCGCTCCCGCGCTGCCCGGCTCATCAGGCGGGCAGGTGAAGTAGATGGTCGCCTGCCCTTGGATCGCCCGTAAGATAACCCACCCATTACATATACTGGAATTATGTAATAAACCTGCAGCATTTGTTACCCACTTACAACTGTTTCTTGTGTTTCATTGGGTAACCTAATTTGGGGAAGGGGGGAAGCGGGGTGCCCCTGGGGGTACTATGCTCCCGACTGTGGCCAGAAATGGTGTTGGATTATGGAGTTTCTGTGCCACTTTGAGATTGTCCGTAGAAGGCTGTAAGTCAAAAGTCCCAGCCCCCACATAAAAAGATACCCTTGCTGACACAATCGGAGCCAGATTGTCCAGAGTGCGCAGAGAGACTGCGGCTCAACTCTGGGTATTTTTGCCGGTGGGGATGTGCCGCTCGCCATCGCTTTTAGGCGCCTCCGCTGATAGGGGGAAGGTTGAAGCACCACTGGCTGCACCGGGGCTACCACTCGCCATGGCTGCCCCGTTCCATGAATGGCCTGTGCTCTGTTAAAGCAATCTCGTTGAAATGACCTCCACAGCTCTCGCGAGCATGTTGTCAATGCTGGTCAATCTGCGGGGGCTTTTTAACTGCCAGTGGCCTTGCGACTGCCCATGATATGATGAAGACGAAGCACTCGCCCGCAAAAGATGTGTCCGAATGGCAGAAGGTAAGACCACTAAACAGCCCAGGCTCGGCCGGGCAGGCACGGGCAGGCACAGCCAGGCCCGCTCTTGGCCTGGGCAGCGCCCGGTTGGGCCCCCGTTCTGCGGGTCCCAAAGGAGTGTTTATAGCACCAGCAGCAGCAAAAGGCAGCAGGTGGCGTCAGAGGTCGCCTCCCTGCCTCACAGACTTCTGGGACACGAAGTTTCACTGGATTCACTCCTGTGCTGCGGGCCCCAAAGGAGCGCTTTATAGCACTAGCAGCAACAAGCAACAGGTGGAGTCTTAGGCTGCCTCACAGACTTCCGGGGCACGAAGTTCCGCTGAATTCAATGTATCATTTCATCAGCAAAGCAGAGCACATGAAAAATAAATGTCACATTGCCTTAACACTCAAGCGCTATCGGACTGCATGAATAATTCTTCAGCACCCTCTGTGGTGATGTCATCCGGAGATGCTAGATCAAAACTAGATACATGAACATTAATGTGTTATATGAATGAATAGGCACAATGATCCAGTGGAAAAACCTTGGTAATGCACCACGTTGTCACTGAAAGTTCACTGGGAGCAGAGCAACAATAACAGGGAAATGAAGCAATCCATTTCAGCTTAACTGGGTGCTGCAGAGGCTGCGAGAAGACAAGTGGGCAGAGAAGGAAGAGACATGAGTGACAGGAGTGGCTTCCATCTTTGATAAGACAGCCTTTATGTCTAATACAAGACCTAGTTAACACATACCAGTAAAATGCACTTCTACACATCATAGAAAGCAGCAGCATTATTTCCCTGTATGCCTGCATAGTCCAGTTTGAAAACACACTCTGTTCATTTGTTAATGATGAAGAAAAATATAAACACAGACAAATCTGCCACAAATCCCCCTTTGATTATTTGATAATCACTAAACACAAAATCAGTGGGATTAAACCAGTCAAAAAATATATAATAATGTGTTACATGAACGGATTGGCACACTGAACCACCAGAAAGACCTTGGTAATGTATTTGGTTGCGACAGAAAATTAATCGAGAGCGGATTAACAATATCAATAAAACAATACATCTCAGCGTAACTGCTTGCCACAGTGTTTGTGAGGAGATAAATGGGTAGAGGGGGAAGAGGCAATGCGTGGCAGGAGTGGCTTTCATCTGGGACACTATGGTATTTGTTTCTAATCCAAGGCCTGGTTACCCTGTCCGAAAATACACCTTTACACATCAGAGAGTGTGTTTCAAAAGCAACAGTAATATTTCAGGGTACACGTGCCAAGTCGAGTGTTGATACACATTTTATGGCAGGACAGGGAGCTCCTATTATGCTTTCTAATCTTGCTTTAATGAAATAGCATCAGTCAAGACCCTTGAAGAACTACAAATCCAATGAGGCTTAGAAAGCAATAAACGAATGGGGAACGAATAACGGTATAACTGTTGGCCAATCGAGTCTCTAGAACCCCTTTATTACCTATCTTGACTGTGAACAGTCTTCTTTTCTTGCTGCTCGCAGTCAAGATAAGTACTATTTTTCCTTATTGTCACTTATAAAGTAAAAGTTTATTTGATTATGGTAATACTGTTTTTGTAGGGCGTCATAGCCTTTCCCAATGTGTTAGCGCTGTTGCTCTGTGTTTTTCTTCTGCTTTGGTATGCGAGTACCGTGTGCACAATGTCTTCTCCCCTCACCTATTTCTCATCAGTTGGTTGCGCCCAACTACTTTCACGTGGCGCAGTTCCTCCTCACGGAGTACCTCACAAAGCTCCTCTCTATTTCCTGTCTTCCTTTTCAGATGGGGTCTTGTTCCTCTTTTTTGCCTTCCAGTGTACATTAACCCCTTTAGGGCCACGTTTTTCAATTGTTTTTGTCAAAGCTGTTTCAGTATAAATTCGGACATGGATTTAGGAAATTCTTCTGCATTTTATGATGATGAGGATGATGATGGGGAGGAATTTTGCAGCAATTTGAGTTCATTTATTCAATCATCTGTAGAAGAGGCTGTATCCTCATCTTAGTCAAAGATTGCAAAACATATTGAAACTACTGTCATAAATATAATGTCAAAAAATAGCATGGCCCAGTCTGTGGGGGAAGCAGAAAGTGTAAGACTATGACAGTAAAGACATCTAATTTTACTAGAGGTTCTTCATCTTCCTTGGCGGAAAAGATGCCTAACAAAAAAGAATAAAAAAATGTGCAGTTGACTGGTGAGGGTTCCTCGCACGAGGTAGAGAACAATGTTCCTCCAAGGCCTCTTATTAAGGAGGGGGTTATGAATAAGAAGTATAAGAAGACTAAAATTATTATTTCCAGGATCCAGGATACTGATGGTGACAGTTTTTATCCTGATTCCAGTAACTACAAGGATAATGGGGATGACTCTGAACTCTGGTTGGGTCCTTAAGAAACGAAAGGAAAGGAAAAATGCTCTCTTCCGGAGAGATCCATTTAATTCTAAACCAGTTTTATACTCAGACGGTTACCACATGTTTGATTAAAAATAAATTCACCACCCTAATTCTACGGAATGGTTTCCATCAGTTCATGTTGCAGAATATATTTTCAGCATACTATGTCAACTCTTAGACAAGAAAGCTAGAAGAAAATGAAAATCTGAATGTCCTAGATCCTCTTTGTCATCCAACATTACTTCAACCCTTTCTACTGATCCTAGCATGATGACTTTCTTTTCCAAGTTTGGCAAAGATACTCGAAAAGGAGTGGATAAGACATAGTCTACCTGTCAAGATAAGTTGTTGGCATGGTAGGTCCCCTGTCCCAAATATTAGATTTGGAAGAAACAGCTAGATTCGATAATAAATCGATTGATGCAGAGGAACCGTCCATGTGGATTCAAAGAACCTTTTGCTAATTGGGAAATGCCAATTCAGCTATTACTCATGAGAGGAGGAAGGGTTTTCTATTGAAGTTGGGTCTGAAGCTATCGAATTTAGCAACTCTGGAACCTGGAGTTAAGGCAGGTGGCCTTGTGTTTGGTGATTATATCCTCAAAGAACTAAGTAAATACATCACCTCCTTTGCCTCTTTGGACAAAGCCCAACAGTCTTAATAAAAGGTTTTTGCGCATCAGCTTTTTGCCAGGGACAGCAGAGGCAGGAGTGGCTATGCCAGCCATAATTATAGAAAGCAAAACTTCAGAGGCTCCATGTTAGAAATGGGATCTCTGGTTGGCTAAGGCTTGCGCCAAAGCCAGGCAGAGACCACCACTCTAGTCAGGGCAAGGGAGTTACACGCCAAAGATAACCCCTGCTCACCCCCTTGGTAGCTTGGCACGAGCAGTCAGGCTTATCCCGGAGGCAATGTGTAAAGCGTTTGCGCAACACACACACACAGCAGCAACACACTAGGCACACCACAAAAGGAACTCCACACAAGGTTATATAAAGAATAGCCTTTGTATTATCATAAAATACATTAGATGGTAATCACACAAGATACACTGTGCCAACTGGCACGGGACAATATTTACAGGGGATTATATACACATAGCAGGGCCACATGGACCACTGTCAGAATCATCACTTACTAGAAATAGTAAAAGTAAGATTTATCATAAATGTAGAACACAACCAGTATATGTAGCACAAATAGTAATTGTAGAGCACAACCAGTAACTACTGGCACAATAATAACCTCAGCATTATCACATTAGGCATTAGGCAGAACGCATCGAGCAATAGGCATCACAGTAGGCATCACAAGCATAAATACATTATGCAATACCTGTAAGCATGAGCACCATCACATAAACACCTGGGGCGTCACCTTAGGGCCTGGCGCTCTACCAATACTCAACTGACCCCCTGGCCAACTGGCATCTCTCAGGGGCTCCAACGCCTTCAATCAATCATGGAATTTATATCGCGCACTACTCACCCGGAAGGGTCTCAAGGCGCTAGGGGGAGGGGGTCTGCTACTGCTCGAACAGCCAGGTCTTGAGCTGTTTCCTGAAGGCGAGGTGGTCCTGGGTCAGCCGCAGGTGGACGGGCAGGGAGTTCCATGTCTTAGCCGCCAGGTAGGAGAAGGATCTTCCTCCGGCGGTGGCTCTCTGGATGCGAGGGACGACGGCGAGGGCGAGGTTCGCGGATCGTAGCTGTCGGGTGGGCGTGTAGAAGGTCAGGCGGTCGTTGAGGTACCTTGGGCCCAGGTCGTGGAGGGATTTGTGTGCGTGGGTGAGGAGTCTGAACGTGATCCTCTTGTTGACAGGGAGCCAGTGCAGGTCTCTCAGGTGGCTCGAGATGTGGCTGCGTCGGGGGGCGTCCAGGATGAGACGGGCGGAGGCGTTCTGGATACGCTGAAGTCTTTTCTGAAGCTTGGCTGTTGTACCGGCGTAGAGGGTGTTTCCGTAGTCTAGTCTGCTGGTGACGAGGGCCTGGGTGACAGTCTTCCTGGTCTCGGTTGGGATCCATCGGAAGATCTTGCGGAGCATGCGGAGGTTGTGGAAGCAAGATGAGGAGACGGCATTGACTTGTCTGGTCATCGATAGGGAGGAGTCCAGGATGACGCCCAAGTTGCGTGCGTGGTCCGTTGGCTTGGGTGCGGTGCCCAGGGCCGGGGGCCACCAGGAGTCGTCCCATGTGGAGGGCGACGGTCCCAGGATGAGGACTTCTGTCTTGTCCGTGTTCAACTTCAGGCGGCTGATGTTCATCCATTCAGCGACGTCTTTCATCCCTTCGTGTAGGCCGGCTTTGGCGGTGTCGGGGTCTCTGGTGAGGGAGAGAATCAGCTGGGTGTCATCGGCGTAGGAAATGATGTTGAGGTTGTGTTGGCGTGCGATGGCAGCGAGGGGTTTCATGTAGATGTTGAAGAGAGTAGGGCTGAGCGATGATCCTTGCGGGACGCCGTAGATGACTTCGGTGGCCTCAGAGCGGAACGGAGGGAGGCGTACTCTCTGTGTTCTGCCGGAGAGGTATGAGATGATCCATTCCAGAGCATTCCCCTGGATGCCGGTGTCGTTGAGGCGTTGGACTAGGGTGCGGTGGCAGACAGTGTCAAATGCTGCGGAGAGGTCAAGGAGGATGAGTGCCGCTGTTTCACCTTTGTCGAGCAGGGCTCGGATGTCGTCGGTGGCTGCGATGAGGGCGGTCTCGGTGCTGTGGTTGGCTCTGAATCCGGATTGCGATGGGTCGAGGGATCCGTTCGTCTCGAGGAAGGCGGCCAGCTGCTTGTTGACGACCTTCTCAATGACTTTGGCAGGGAAGGGAAGGAGCGAGATGGGGCGGAAGTTCTTGAGGTCGGTCGGGTCCGCTGTTGGTTTCTTCAGTAGTGCGCTGAGCTCGGCGTGCTTCCAGCTCTCCGGGAAGGTGGCTGTGTCGAAGGAGGCGTTGATGATGTCTCGGAGGTGGGGTGCGATGGTAGAGGCGGCCTTGTTGAAGACATGGTGGGGGCATGGGTCGGTCGGAGATCCGGACTGGATGGTGTTCATCATGCATGTCGTGTCTTCGGGGGTCACTTCGGTCCATGTCTGGAGGATAGCGGCGGGGTGCGTAGGTTCGGTCGATGGGTGCGGGGGTGGAACGCCGAAGCTGTTGTGGATGACGGCGATCTTGCGGTGGAAGTACGAGGCGAGGGAGTCGCAGAGGTCCTGCGAGGGAGTGATGTCGTTGTTGCCGGTGCTGGGGTTGGAGAACTCCTTGACGATGTTGAAGAGCTCCTTGCTGTCATGGGCGTTCTTGTCCAGTCGTTCCTTCAAAGATTTCTTCTTGGTGGTGCGGATTAGCTGGTGATGTCTGCGGGTGGCGAGTTTGAGGGCGGTCATGTTGTCGGTGGTCTTGTCGAGGAGCCAGGCCTTCTCGAGGGTGCGGCAGGCCTTCTTGGAGTCCTTGAGTTCGTCGGTGAACCAGGGGGCCTTCTTGCTTCTGGGCCTGGTGAGTGGGTTCTTCAGTGGGGAGAGGTCGTCGGCACAGGAGGTCAGCCATTGCGTGAGGTCGAGGGCTGCTGTGTTAGGGTCCGTTGTCCTGACCGGTGGGTTCTGGCTGAGGGAGGTGGTGAGCTGGTCGACGGTGATCTTGCTCCAGTTTCTGTGGGGAGCCTGCTTCGGGTGGTGGTGGACCGTGTTCTTCTTGAAGCTGAAGTGGACGCAGCTGTGGTCAGTCCAGTGGAGTCCGGTGCAGTGGCTGAAGGTGACGTGCTTGCTGGATGAGAAGAGGGGGTCGAGCGTGTGGCCGGCGTAGTGGGTGGGGGAGTTGACCAGTTGCTCGAGTCCGAGGTTGGCGAGGTTGTCCAGCAGGGCGGTGGTGTTGCGGTCGTTGTTGTTCTCCAGGTGGAAGTTGAGGTCCCCGAGGAGGATGTAGTCGGCGGAGGGGAGGGCGTGAGGGCTGATGAAGTCCGTGATGTCTTCGCAGAACTGTGCGCGTGGTCCCGGGGGTCTGTAGATGAGGGTGCCTCTGAGGGTAGTCTTGGGGTCGGCCTTGTGTCCAGCAATGTCAGAGTTGGCTGCAAAAGCAGCAAAGCAAAGTGCGCAGATGCACAGACTAAACCTGGCAGCTGCCCACTAATTGCTGGGCAGCTGTGAAAATGAGCATGGGCACCAGCGTGCCCCCTGAGCCCCTCTCTGGGACTCTAAGTGAAAATGCCCCCAAGAAAGAGAATGGGGCTGGCCCTACGGGGCTTCCTGAACCCCCACTGGGGCTCCAAATAAACTATGTGCCCACGCAGCAGCTGCCACTGCCAAACGGGGCAGCTGTGGGAGAAACGGGCATGGGTACTCGGGGGCCCCGCTCTGGGGCTTCTTGAACGAAAATCACCCCCAACGGTGGAGATAAGTACGCAGCTGCCCGCGACTGCGGGGCAGCTGAGAACCGACAGAAAGACGGCCCCAACAATGCGAGAACGGAGCCCCACTCACCGGGACTCCATGGCGCTCTCTCCGATCTCCTGCAGCGGGACTCCACTGGACTTCTCCTTGGCTGGGGAGGGTTAGGCGGCATCTCGCTCCTTGGTTGTGGGCCCCCTCCGCCTCACTCCTTGTCAGCAGCGGCACTTGAAGGGCTCTCTGTACTTATGGGAGCCCTGCACCCCAATTAAGCCTCGCTTCACCGGACCGGGACTTCGTTCTGGAGCCCGCGAGGCTCCCGGACTACTTCTGCCTCGTCACGCGGCCCCGCCCACAAGCAGGCAGGGCCACCTGGCTTCTGGGTTGCATCGGCAGTGGCCCAGCAACGTTCCTGCTACTTCTGGGCTGCGGCGGTGACTTCCACGGCAAAGAAGCGTGGTGGCCACCCGCGGAATACACAGTAATGCGGGGTGGCACCGCTCGTAAATATGCCAAAAAGAGGCACAGATGTGAGGGGACCCGTGGAATACACAGAAATGCGGGGTGGCACCCACTCGTAAATATGTCAAAAAGCGGCAAAGATGCGGGGTGGGCACCCGCTTGTGGTGCACAAATGCGGGGTGGGCACCCGCTCGAAAAATGAGCATACAGCGGGGTGGGCACCCGCTGTTTGAATTCCCAGGCAGCAGCCCAGCTCTGCAAATGAACAACAGAAGTGCTCTCCAAGCGCCAGGACAAAGTCTCCAGCCCCCTCCCCAATACAGGGAAAGCACGCCCAGGGACAAAGTCCCAAGTCCAGGGAAAGCCCTTCAAGAGGAAGGGGGGGGGGCAAAGGCTGGGCTCAGGCAGGCCAGCTCACAGGGCCCTCCTGCAGGGAGGCAGTCCCTAGTGGCGGTTCCTCCTGGAGCCCAGCAGCAGCAGCAGGCCCCCCTCAAGTCAGGAACAGCACAACAACTCATGGGGTCACAGCCCCTTTACTTATATAGGACATTTTCCTTTGTGACACAGCACAGGGCTTGGGAAACCAGATGCAACTGGTTTTGGAGCACTCTGTTTGCCAGGGCCCTCTTTCCTATTGTTAGGTGGGGGCTCAGTGATCAGACACACCACAGGGTGCGGAGCCAGCATTGTGGAGGGAAGGCACAGCCCTATTCAGGTCCCAGTTGCAACTCCTCCCTCCCATCTAGATGCAGATCTCTCTATTCACCACTGGGCTGACTCACCATGTCTCCTGGAGCTACCCACACCATCCAGCCCCTTTCACTCACAAGCCAGACATGCAATTCACATCAGGCAAGCAGACACATAGCACACAGAAATGCCAACTTCTAAAAGTGGCACCACTCCACCAGTCACCATAAATAAGCGCACACCGTTGTGCAGCATTTATTCTCACGAACTCATACATACTAAACTCGCCCCTGCACTCCTCTCATGCCAGGAATTACCATGGACACACATATCCCTCATGCATTCCTATGGGAGGGCAGGACAATCTCACCACACGCACTCAGAGAGCGCACGCACTTTACACTGGGCCACAGTGCTAAAGTGCGCAGAGGGCAAAAACTACCACTACTACACAGGAAAGAGGCTAGGAGACAGGCAAAAAGTTTAGGGGTGAACCTGCCAAAAGGGCCGAGTCCAACACTACACCAACGACAAATACCAGGATTTCAGACTGCATTTCTATCACCCAAGAGGCAGAGGCTTCCACGCATGTGGGTCAAGAGCTCCCTGCAAACCCAGTAGGTAAGTCATCCTTCTGACCTCCATTTTGTAGGGGGTCGTTTAAGGTTTTTTCAAAACAAATGGCATTCCATCACTACCGATTCTTGGGTGTTAAACGCATTTTAAGGGTATTCCATATAACTTTCCACAATTCCTTTTCAAACTCATCTCCCAGTACCTTTGACATTTCCACAGAAATGACTTCTCTGGTATCCACATAAAATGTTCTCTCTTTTACAAAAAAGGGCATTACAGGAGACTCTTCTTCATCCCTCAGGTTTCTTAAGCTCCATTTTCTTAGCTTAGAAGAAAAACAAGAAAATAAGACCAGTTATAAATCTCAGGGATTTCAATCAGTTTGTTGATGTTTATTGTCATTTCAAGATGGAGCCTATTATCCATCTCAGGAATTGGTTGTTACAAAATGATTGGAAGATGCGTACTTAACTTTTCCAATCCATTACAGCTTCAGAAAATATCTTCAGTGTCAGTGGCTAGGAAAAGCGTATCAGTTTTCCATTCTTCCCTTCGGCCTATCGTCTGCACCTTGGTGCGTTACAAAAATCATGAAACCAGTGGTAGCCCCCCTCATATGCCAGGGTATGAGGCTGATAATATACCTGGATGATATTCTCTTAATGGGTCAGGCTTTCCTCTCTCTTCGCTTCAGTTCACATGCTCTCTTTTACAGGACCTAGGTCTCCTTATCAACAAAAAGAAATCAATTCTGTCTCAAGACAGATGGCATTTCTGTGGTTCATTATAAATTCCACTCCAGAGTTCTTCTGTATCTCTGAGGTCCCTTGCATGGATTGTAGGTCTTCTACCTGTATCAATTCAGGCCATTTTTCCTGGACCTCTTCACTATTGAGCTCTCCTGAGGCTGAAAATTTGCCTTCATTGAGAAGGTCTTGCTTATTCCGATGTCATACGTTTAGATCACAAGTCCCATCTAGAACTTCAATGGTGAGTAGACCATTTAATTGCCTGGAACAGTGGAACAGTTTTTGCTTCTGCCCCAGATCTTGTATTAGAATTAGATGCAGTCCTGACAGGCTGGGGCACCCGGTGTGGTAAGATTTTCAACTGGCAGTACATGGTCTATTCAGGTGTGAAGACTGCACAAAAATTGTTTAGAGATACTGTTAGAAATGGGATTTCTGGTTGGCTAGGGCATGCCCCTAAGCCAGGCAGAAACCTCCACTCTTGTCAGTGCAAGGGAGTTACACACCGAAGATAACCCCTGCTCATCCCCTTGGTAGCTTGGCAGAGCAGTCAGGCTTATCCCAGAGGCAATGTGTAAAGCGTTTGCACAACACACTTACACAGCAGCGACACACTAGTCACACCACAAACGAAACGCCATACAGGATTATATTAAAAATAGCCATTGTATCATTCATAAAACACCTTAGAACATATCACATACATACACTGTGCCACCAGGCACTTGTCATGTACTTACAGGTAGTACATAAGCCTTTTGGCCAATTGGCCCATTGTCATAATACACAATTAGCACAACTCAGTCACTACTGCTAGGAACTGTTCCTAGCATCACACATTATGCATATATCATGATCAGCAGTACACCATGGTACAACCCTTATAAGGTGTACACATTACAGCCACATACGGCCTAAGGCAAGAACTCAGTACAGTATGGCATAAACACCATCAGGTGCCCACATCAGAGTGCACATCAGTAAATTACTTTGCACCCAAATTGCCCACCACTCGTGGTGCGGCTGTCGTGGTAATTGGGGAGGGGGCCTGCTTTGGACTCTCCCCACGATACCCCCAGGAATAATAGGAGGCCCCTAACAGGGCACACAACTGCCAGCGGCTGGTGCCACACCCGTTGGAGACCTCTCTGGGTCTCATACACTCGACGTCGGGGTAGTCCCAGCAACACTACCAAGAGGCAGCGCAATGCCCCTCAGGGCAGGAAGACCTCACTTGGGACTCCCCCCGCAAAGGCAACTCCCCCCTGGCAGCTGGCCGCGGTGTTCGGACTCACCCTCACTTCGGGTTAGTCCGGATTTCGGGGTGGTCTGCTACATACAGAGCAAAGCCTCCATCAGCTTTCCTTCCCCGCCGGCCGACTTGCGGTTGTGAGCCCCGCCCACAACCAGGCAACAGCCGCCTGGCCTCCGAGCAAGAACAAGGCACCGAGCACATCCGCCCCTGCCAAGGAGTCCGACTGCTTCGGCAACACCCGGGGCCCCCTGCCTCCTCTTGGGTGCAGACATCCAGTACCACCAAGTGCCAACATTTGGGAAAAAGCGCGCCGATCCGTGCATTGGCTGCCTGACTTCCGGCAGCTTCTTTCCTGTAGCCACAGGAGCCTGCGAGGCTCAGTTGCTCCTGCTAGCTCCGCCCACAACTAGGCGACAGCCACCTAGCTTCCTGTTCTGTGGTTTCTTTGCCACGGCGCGATAGCTCCCACCGCACTCAAGGCTGGAGCCCCCTCCTCAGGCTCAGGAAATAAAATAAAAAGCACCCACCACGTGCTTCTGGTGTGCGGGCACAGCACTGAGGGGCACAGTGAAGACGAAGCGCTCCTCTCACTACAGGGCAGTGTATATCACACAGCGCTCACAAAGCACTGCTGTGACGCAAGCCCATGCCAGGGCTCAACACCTAGGAACCCCGTCTTGCTCCGAGCCCAGGGCAATCAAGATAGAGCGCTCAGTCTGGCGTTAAGTCCCCCAAGTCCCACAGGACAGCACTGGGCACAGGCAGGCCAGCTTGCAGGGCCTGACAGCAGAGCCTAGCCCTACCAACCCCTTCAGGCACCAGCTGGGTCCCACGGCCGTTCCTCCTGGCACACTGCAGTCCACGCTGTGTGCTCGCCCAAGTTCCAGAAGTTCCAAGTTAGCACAGTTCAGTGAGTTCAACAGACATGGGGTCACATCTCCAATATTTATACTACCAAGTATCTTTGTTCTTCCCCCTGGCACATGGCTCTGTGCCCGGTCCAAACCAGTTCTGGGGGACACTTAACAATCTCTCTACAGTGCACAACACTCCCCAGTGTAAGTGCAAGCCTGGCCCCAGACACATCACAGGGGACGAAGCCGGCATTGTGGAAGGCAGGCACAGCCCTATTCAGGTTCAGGTGCCTCTCCTCCCACTACACCAAATGCATATCAGGCCTATTCAGCTTAGCGCAGACTCACCCAGATTCTCTAGAGCCACTGCACCTCCCCAGCCCCTGTCATTCCAAGGCCAGTCAATACACCACAGGCAGACACATAGCACACAGAAATGCCCACTTCTAAAATTGCCATTTCTAAAATCGTGATAATAAATCTGTGAACACCAGTACGCAGCATTTATCACCACTATCCCAAACATACCAAACTTGATTACGCTACTCCTCTCATGTCAGGAATTACCACTGAAGCACATATCAGTAAATCCCCAAGGCATCCCTATGAGATGGCAGCCTCACAGCAGTGAGAAATCAAATAGGCTGTTTGTCACTACCAGGACATGCCACACAGTTAAGGCACATGTCCTACCATTTACCTACACCGCACCCTGCCCATACGGCTAGCTAGGGCCTACCTTAGGGGTGACTGACATGTAGTAAAAGGGGAGTCATGGATGTGGCAATCCCTTTATGTGCCATGTCACAGCAGCAGTAAAACTGTGTGCGCAGGCCCTGCAATGGCAGAGGCCTGAAACAGGTTTGAAAGGCCACTTTGGTGGGTGGTGCAAGCAGCGCTGCAAGCCCACCAGTAGCATTTGATTTACTGGCACTGGGTATATGAGATATCACTGTACAATGGGCTGACCGGTAAATTAAATATGCCACACAGGTGTAGACCAATCTTTCAAAGTTTACCATAGAGAGCACATGCACTTTCGCACTGAACAGCAGTGATAAAGTGCCCAGCGTCCTAAAGCCACCAACAACAGGTCAGAAAAAATACCGGAGGAAGGCAAAATGTTCGGGATGACCCTCCAAAAAGGGTCAAGTCCAACAGATGCTTGAAGACTCATTTGCAATCCAGAGCTTTGCAAAACTGAAGGTAAAATGTTCCATACTTCTTGGATGGGCAACATCACCGCAGTAAGGTACATCAACCATTTCGGAGGTACTAAATCCAAACCTCTCGCGGAATTGGCAAAAAGTTTCTGGGAGTTTTGTCTCACTTACAAAATAGCTGCCCAATCAGATCATCTTCAGGGTAGTCTGAATACAGTCACCGACTGGCACTCACATTATCTACACGATTCATGTGATTGGAAACTTCATCCTTCTGTTTTCAACAGTCTTTATCACAAATGGGGCCCTCTCTAAATCGATCTTGTTACCTCCAGACTCAATTCTCAACTTCTACAGTTTTTCAGCTGGGGACCAGATCCGTTAGCCCTAGTAACAGATGCTTTTCTACAGGTTTGGTCTCAAAGAATCAATTATGCATTCCTTCTGTTTATATGATCAACTGTGTCCTAGCCCAAGTCAATAATCAGCAAACCACCCTGTTCCTAGTCCTCCCCTTTTGCCAGTCTCAGATACGGTATCCTCCCCTTCTGGAACTCGCAGTGGATTATACAATGTTATTTCCATCCTTTCCAAATCTCCTAGTAGACCCAGAAGGACATTTACACAACTTAATTTGGGACAACACCCTCATTCTTTAGTCCCGGAAGGTATCGGGTCTTCCCAACCATACAGGCGTTTCGTCAGAAGCTGCAGAACATATCTACAAAGCCTGGGCTCCAGGTACTACCAAAACCTATAGATCAGCTTGATCTGTTTGATCAAGCTGGTGTGTGGGAAAATCGATCGATCCCTTTTCAGTAGATGTCAGCCTCATAGTCAATTTTTTAGCTTCTCAGGTTAGTGGGCGTAAGACTTATTGCACAGTCAACCTTTACAGCTCAGCTATTTCAGCAAATCATCTTCATATCTACATAAAACCAGTGGGAAAACATCCTCTCATCTGCCGCCTTTTAAATGGAGTAACATTTTGTAACCCTCCGCTTCCTAAATACAGTCAGTTTTGGGATGTCAACTTGGTCCTTCAAATTTGCATTTTATGGCCAGAAAATGCTACTCTTTCTCTAAAATGCTCTCTGCTAAACGTATAATGTTATTGTGTTTAAATGCCATCAAAAGTCTTTCTGAAGTGAAAGAGTTGGATATTTTCTCACGTCATTTCACTCTCACAGGTGTTTCCTTTAACCTAAGGAAATGCATAAAGACAAATGTAACTTCTGTGTTTTACCCTTATTTCCCAAAACAACCTAAATTGTGTGTGGGCAACTGTGTAAAAACTTATGAACAAATGATAAACCATCACAGAACATCCTCCGACACTCAAATCCTTATGTCCATTCAGAAACCTCACAAACTGATTTCCTCCATTACCCTTACCCGGGGAAGGAGGGGGGGTTTGGGGTTAATTGGGTCATGTCCTTAGCAGGGATAGATACTTCCATTTTTGGTGCTCACTCCTCCAGAGGTGCCAGGGCATCCAAAGCTTTTTAGGCAGACTCATGTCAAAGGACATTCTGTGGTAACATAACATAAGTATTTGTAAAGCACACGTTCACCCATAGGCATCTTGGCGCTGAATAATAGATGTTTCTTGTTACCCAACTCAATGGTACTCATTTTATCGACCTCAGATGGATGAAAGGGAGAGTGGACCCGCCAGGATTTGAACCTGTGACCAAGAGGTCGAACATAGACCCCTGCAGTGGACGCATTAGTCCACTGAGCCACCAGACCCGGCAGTGATCAGCTAACTGATTTGCACATGGCCATGTCTGAACTGGGGTGGCGGAGTGAGCTAAAGAATGATGATGGATTAAACCCGGATCAGTTGACTGGGGGTGAGTGCTTGCAATGTTTAACACTCCGCCCATCATCCGCTTTGGTTTTGCTTTGTTCGCCCTAAGTTGGCTGGGTATGCCCAGACGAGGGTCCCTTGCTCACTTTGCCACTGGATTCAAGCTAGCCTGGCTGATGATGGCTGATTAGCCAGAAACCGGTCCCAGGATGCTTGTTTCTGGTCCAGGGAAGACATGGCTTGGCAGTTCGGACTGCACTGTTCTCATGAGGCATAGGGTCAGACTGGTTTGCATATGGCCATGTCTGAACTGGGGTGGCGGAGTGAGCTAAAGAATGATGATGGATTAAACCCAGATCAGTTGACTGGAGGTGAGTGCTTGCAATGTTCAACACTCCGTCCATCATCCCCTTTTGTTTTGCTTTGTTCGCCCTAAGTTGGCAGGGTATGCCCAGACGTGGGTCCCTTGCTCACTTTGTCACTAGATTCAAGCTAGCCTGGCTGATGACGGATGATTAGCCAGAAACCGGTCTCAGGATGCTTGTTTCTGGTCCAAGGAAGACATGGCTTGGCAGTTCGGGCTGGACAGTTCCCATGAGGCACAGGGTTAGACTGATTTGCATATGGCCATGTCTGAACTGGGGTGGCAGAGTGAGCTACAGAGTGATGATGATGATTTAAACGCAGATCAGTTGACTGGGGGTGAGTGCTTGCAACGTTAAACACCCCGTCCATCATCCCCTTTGGTTTTGCTTTGTTCGCCCTAAGTTGGCAGGGTATGCCCCTGATGTGGGTCCCTTGCACACTTTGCCACTGGATTAAAGCTAGCCTGGCTGATGACGGCTGATTATCCAGAAACCGGTCCCAGGATGCTTGTTTCTGGTCCAGGGAAGACATGGCATGGCAGTTCGGGCTGGACTGTTCCCATGAGGCACAGGGTCAGACTGATTTGCATATGGCCATGTCTGAACTGGGGTGGAGGAGTGAGCTAAAGAATGATGATGGATTAAACCCAAATCAGTTGACTGGGGGTGAGTGCTTGCAATGTACAACACTCCGTCCATCATCCCCTTTGGTTTTTCTTTGTTCGCCCTAAGTTGGCAAGGTATGCCCAGATGTGGGTCCCTTGCTCACTTTGCCACTGGATTCAAGCTAGCCTGGCTGAGGACAGCTGATTAGCCAGAAATCGGTCCCAGGATGCTTGTTTCTGGTCCAGGGAAGACAAGTCTTGGCAGTTTGGGCTGGACTGTTCCCATGAGGCACAGGGTCAAGACTGATTTGCATATGGCCATGTCTGAACTGGGGTGGCAGAGTGGGCTAAAGAACGGTGATGGATTAAACCCAGATCAGTTGACTGGGGGTGAGTGCTTGCAATGTTCAACACTCCGTCCATCATCCCCTTTGGTTTTGCTTTGGTCAAATGATAGCACCTTTTGACCCTTTGATTGCAAACCCGTTCATATTCATCTTCGGTGGTCACAGATATGCTTTGAACAATCATAATTGGAGCCTCCATGTCCTGCCATAAAATGTAGATTTTCCTAGTATTCATGAAGGAAAAGCTTAATTTTGTTAAAAACATTGAGGCCAGTATTATCCCACTGCAACATTTGTATTCACTTTGCTTTTCTCACACCCTTCCAGTGTCTGTTCCATTAGCATCTACTACCACACAATCTTCCTTCAAACCATTTCAATTTCCGAAATCCAGTTTCACCTCCAGCAAAGCCGTCAACCTTCCTCAACTCTTCACATTTTATGTCTCTGTCTTCTTCCCCAACATCCAGATTGACTGGAATTTTCCCAAGAACTGTGTGTGTTTATTTTAGCAGTTGCTATTGTCTTTCTTAGGTGATCTATGTTTCATTCTACCTCATGACATCTCGCTCAAGAAAAGAGGACTGTTCGCTGTCAAGGTAGGTATTATAGGGGTTCTAGAAACTGGATTGTTCAACACCTATTCCAGTGTTCATTCCCCATTGGCTTGTTGTTTTCTAAACCTCATAGGATTTGTGGTTTTTTTAAGGTTCTTGACTGGTGCTGTTTGATGAAATCAAGATTAGAAAGCATAATACTCACCACTGTGTTTTACGTACAATTAAGACTTTCCTTCATAAATACTAGGAAAATCTACATTCTGTTCATTTGTTGATGATGCACATAAACATCTTCCACACAATCAACATAAAACCAACAGGTAAGCAACAAAGAAAGCTTCTAGAACCAACACTTGGATTCAGGGAGAAAGGTAGGCCAGATTATATCTGGACAGAGGGGATAAGTTAAAAGGGGGTGTGCAGTAGACATCCAAGCTATTCATTAACAAGTATAATTTAGGGTAGTGCCAGATAAGATTAGGAACCTTGCAGTAGACCTGATTTCCTCACCTATAGAGTGGCACCCAGCAAATATACTCAGAATTTGGAGCAATATTCTAGAGGATTCACGCCAATGGCAGAAACTGCATGTGTCTTGGCTGGGGTGAATCACATCTACAAAGATAAATTTAGTTCCACGGTTATGGAATAGGATTCCTGCTCCGAAAAGGGAAGGAAATGTTTAGAGACATCCAGACATCTCTGTTAAAATCTGTGTAGCAGGGGAAACACACTAAAGTTTCTGCAAACATTTTAATGGCTGTGGTTTCCATGTATTTATGATTTGTTATAGAGCCACCCAACTTTGAATTTTGGAAGAGTGGTCTACAAGGGAATCAGGTAAGCACTGGGTCCACATGGTCAAGGCGGTGGTGGTAGACCACTGAGGGATCTGGTGTGGCTCCCAAAGGTTCATAGACCCTCAAATGTTTACTGCAGCCTTATTACTATGCTCACGATATTGGACACAATAAACGCAAAGCATAACATCACATCCTTTCCATACCCTCTGACACCCATTTTTGATAGTCCCAAGTTTACACGAGGTATGGAAAGTATTAGCTTTTCTAAATGGAGGGACAATGAGTGTAGGAGGATATCTGACATTTTATATCAGGGCAGATTCAAACTTTTGATGATTGTGTTTATGAATGTATAGCCTGCATGAAACAGAGAGATTCCATTACTACCAAATTAGTCATTGGGCACTACAACCTGTAATTAAGGAATCAGCCACACAATCATTGACAGAAAGTGGGAAAATTCTCATTTCCTACCAAGGACACAAGGAATGGATAGTCACACTGTACAAATTATCTAAGCGCACCTAAGAAGGAAGACAGGGGTCCTATGTGGTCAGATGGGAAAAAGGCCTCCAATGGTAAACTGCAGAAAATAGGTGGAATATATTATGAAAGGATATATAACCACAGTTTGCCGGTTCGGCATGGAGAGCCTGCATTGAAAATAATGACAGGATAGTATGACTTCAACTAATGTTAATGTTAAAGGTACTTATAGAGCGCAAACAATCATCCCAGATAGGATATCACGGCGCTACTGTGGCAGTGAAGGAAGTGATGGGTAAGTACAAGATGGTTAAATTTTAGTCAGGTTTAGGGAAGAGAAATGTTTTCAACTGCTTCCTGAAGAGCAGGTGGCTGTTTGTTAGTCTAAGATTCACAGGCAGCTCATTCCAACTGGTTCCCGCCAGGTGGGAAAAGGCTCGCCCGCCCATCTTTGTTGTTTTCACGCGTGTGGTTCTGGCTCTAGCTGTAGTTTGGGAGCGTAGATTCCTAGATGGGACATAGATTTTGACTTTGTTTTTTAGAATACCGGGGCCAGTATCATGTAGTGTTCTATGCGTTATGCACAGTAACTTAAAGATAGCTCTTTGTCTCATCGGCAGCCAGTGTAGTTCTCTCATACAGCTCTTGGCTGAGTCGTATTTTCTTTTGTTGCATATTGCCTTGGCTGCAGCGTTTTGTACGACCTGTAGTTTGGAAAAGAGATGGTCAGCCATTCCTACAAACAGGGAGTTTCCATAGTCCAGCCTACTCATAAGTAGGGACTGAACCAAGATCTTTCTACATGCAATGGGAATCCATGGAAAGACTCTTCTGAGCATTTTTAGTAATGCAAAGCCTTTACCACAGATTATTGATACGTGGGTTTTCATGCTTAAGGTGTTATCTAGTGACACCCCTAGATTCTTGGCCATCGATGTAGGGTTAGGGGGGGTGCCTAATGTTGCGGGCCACCAGCTGTTGTCCCATAGCTGTGAATGTCTGCCAAACAGCATTATTTCAGATTTGTCTGCATTTAATTTAAGACAGTGACTATGCATCCAAGTGGCTAATTCCGTAAGGCAATTGAGTAATCTATCCTTAGGGTCATCCTCCTCGTCCAGTGTGATCATCAATTGGGTGTCGTCTGCGTAGGAACACATATCGACACCCCATTTTCGTCCTATTTTGGCCAGTGAGGAGACAAACACATTGAACAGAGTCGGGCTTAATGACGCCCCCTGTGGGACCCCATGCTTGATGTTCTGGGGAGTGGATAAGAAGTCACCCATCTGCACAGTTTGTGTCCTGTCTTGCAGGAAAGACTGTAGCCACCCTAAGGCTTTTTCCTGGATTCCTTTCGCTGCAAGGATTTCCAGTAACCGATTGTGGGGTACAGTATCGAATGCCGCCGAGAGGTCCAGTAATATCAGGGCGACTGTTTTCCCTTGATCTACCTGGGTTCTGATGTTATCCATCACTGCTAGTAGAGTTGTCTCCGTACTGTTGTTAATCCGGAACCCTGTTTGAGATATATCCAGTAGATCATTGAATTCCAGGAAGTTAGACAACTGTCTGTTGACTAGTTTTTCCAACACCTTAGATAGGTAGGGAAACTGAGATATAGGCCGATAGCGTGCCGGGTTGTTAACATCAGTCCCCGCTTTTTTTAGTAGAGGGGTGACTATGGCGTTTTTCCAAATTTTAGGAAATTCAGCGGAGTTTAGAGAAGAGTTCAATGCTTTTGTAACGGCAGGGCCTATTGTCGAAGTTAATTGTGAAAATATGTGATGTGGACATGGATCTGAGGAGGAGCCTGATTTTACTTCTAGCATAACTTTGCACACCTCCTCCTCTGAGAAGGGGCCGAACCTGAGGCAGTTAGCCTGGGTTGAAGATGGTACATAAGGTTCAGTATGTTTCAGATCGGTATTTGAAAAAGAGGCATAGATTGTGTCTATTTTCTCGCAGAAATATTTGTTTATTTTCTTGCAATTTTCTTGCGAGGGAGTGAGATCACTAGAAAGACTCGTAGGGCTGCATAGTTCCCTGACTATTCTGAAAAGTTCTTTTGAAGAATTTCTATTCTCTGTTATTCTATTTGAGAAATAATCCTTCTTCGCTTTTCTAATGGCTTTATTATAAAGTGAAAGCTCTTTTTTGTAAGTGGCTCTAGTTTCGTGAGTTTTATTGAGTCTCCATTTGTGTTCATAAAGTGTGCATTTCCTTTTCATTAACTTTAGTTCAGATCCATACCATTTCTCTGATCTAGTGGATCTATTTTTGTGTTTAGAGTGTGAGACGGAACAGTGTTCCAATGCACTGCTGATGTTGTTCTGGAGTAGTTGTATTTCATCATTCGTGCTAGTGGATATTGTGTTTGTGTGTGAGAAATGTTGCTGAAATTTTTCTACCGAAAATCTATTCCAGCTCCTTGTTTTCACTGATGCCTGGGTTGATAATTTGAGGTGTCTAGAGAATAGGTTGATAGAAAACTCAATCAAAAAATGGTCTGTCCAAGTCATTGGATTTATTGCAGTGATGTCGATGGTACCTATATTAGAGAACATCAGATCCAATGTGTGTCCTGCTATGTGTGTAGGCTGATCAATTCTCTGAGTCAGCTGTAGGATTTCCATATCTTCTAGTAGCTGTTTAGTAAGGGCATTATTGTCGTTGTCATGGTGTATATTGAAATCCCCTATCAACAGGATATTTTTGTTTTTGAGACAGACTGGCATGACTTGTGCAAGAAGCTGGACACAGAAATCCATCGTGCTGCCTGGGGGGTTGTAAATTATCACTCCGCCAAATAGAATATTAGTGTTTATAGACACCGAGAAGGCCATAGCTTCGTGGCTATTGGCCTGTGTGATCACTTCTTGTTTGCAGGAGAGGGAGTCCTTGAATATCAGGGCTACCCCTCCACCTCTTTTCTTCTCTCGATTTAAATAAAGTATTTTATAGTCAATTGGGAGGGCTGTTGCAATATCGGGGGTGCTATGATGATCCAGCCAGGTCTCGGTTATAAAGGCTAAGTCGGGTTTGAGCTCAGTCAAAATGTCCCATATCTCCATAGCATGTTTGGGTAGGGATCTTGCGTTAATATAGATGCACTTGTGGGCAAGATTTGGGGTGCTTATCGGAGTGGGGTCAAGCCAGCTAACACTCTCCCATCTACAGTTAATGCAACAGAAAGGGCCTGTGGTGTTTGATGGTCCCATTCGTGCGCATAGTGCTGGGTTGCTTGCCTTTAAAATATTGAGGCTCCTGAGCTCATCACTAGAGTAATGAGTACGGCGGCTCGTTTTTCCTAGGATGGGGCTGCGCATTGGTGCAGGGGATGTGGCCCCTGGTCCCGGCCCGTCGCGGACGGGCGCAGACGGGCTTGCCTTCGGCGCGCCGGCGGCGCGCCCGCTGCGCGCGTCCGCTGCGCGTTGCGCTGGGCATCTGGCTTTCACTATCTGTGCCCGCAGCTGATTGGAGGATTGTACCGGAAGTGCCGGCCCCTTCCTGTTGCACGGGGAATCCCTCCACTCAATCCGAAGATTCGGTGGTGGACCGGGGATCGTGTGCTACAATAGGCGGTAAGAATGCGGCGCAGGTGTATTTATCAATTAATACAAGGTATTGGTGCAATTTTAAAAGTATACAATGGTAAAAACAGTGAGCAATTGTAAAACAGCGTAATTAGGAGCCCTTTGCCAGGCGCTCCATGCAATCAGTTTTATCAATAGAATGGAGGAGCCCTTTACCAGGCGCTCCCCTGACGTGAAAACAGGCACTCTCGCTCTCACCCTTCAACTTTCAGCGCGTCCGCTGCGCGTTGCGCTGGGCATCTGGCTTTCACTATCTGTGCCCGCAGCTGATTGGAGGATTGTACCGGAAGTGCCGACCCCTTCCTGTTGCACGGGGAATCCCTCCACTCAATCCGAAGATTCGGTGGTGGACCGGGGATCGTGTGCTACAATAGGCAGTAAGAATGCGGCGCAGGTGTATTTATCAATTAATACAAGGTATTGGTGCAATTTTAAAAGTATACAATGGTAAAAACAGTGAGCAATTGTAAAACAGCGTAATTAGGAGCCCTTTGCCAGGCGCTCCATGCAATCAGTTTTATCAATAGAATGGAGGAGCCCTTTAACAGGCGCTCCCCTGACGTGAAAACAGGCACTCTCGCTCTCACCCTTCAACTTTCAGCGTGTCCGCTGCGCGTTGCGCTGGGCATCTGGCTTTCACTATCTGTGCCCGCAGCTGATTGGAGGATTGTACCGGAAGTGCCGGCCCCTTCCTGTTGCACGGGGAATCCCTCCACTCAATCCGAAGATTCGGTGGTGGACCGGGGATCGTGTGCTACAATAGGCGGTAAGAATGCGGCGCAGGTGTATTTATCAATTAATACAAGGTATTGGTGCAATTTTAAAAGTATACAATGGTAAAAACAGTGAGCAATTGTAAAACAGCGTAATTAGGAGCCCTTTGCCAGGCGCTCCATGCAATCAGTTTTATCAATAGAATGGAGGAGCCCTTTACCAGGCGCTCCCCTGACGTGAAAACAGGCACTCTCGCTCTCACCCTTCAACTTTCAGCGCGTCCGCTGCACGTTGCGCTGGGCATCTGGCTTTCACTATCTGTGCCCGCAGCTGATTGGAGGATTGTACCGGAAGTGCCGGCCCCTTCCTGTTGCACGGGGAATCCCTTCACTCAATCCGAAGGTTCGGTGGTGGACCGGGGATCGTGTGCTACAATAGGCGGTAAGAATGTGGCGCAGGTGTATTTATCAATTAATACAAGGTATTGGTGCAATTTTAAAAGTATACAATGGTAAAAACAGTGAGCAATTGTAAAACAGCGTAATTAGGAGCCCTTTGCCAGGCGCTCCATGCAATCAGTTTTATCAATAGAATGGAGGAGCCCTTTACCAGGCGCTCCCCTGACGTGAAAACAGGCACTCTCGCTCTCACCCTTCAACTTTCAGCGCGTTGAAGGGTGACATTAAGGGCCTCATTACGATGTCGGTCGGAAAGGCTCCGAATGGCATTAGGTTCGACCGACCCCCTGTTGGTAGCCATGTTTCCGACCGACTCTGAAACATTTCCTACCGACCGATTATGATACAAAGTAGTCGGTCGATCATTCTGAATCGGTTACGACAGGCATTCAGTTAGTCCGAGTCGGTCGGAGCTGAATCGTAGAGCTGTACGGGCTGCGTTTCCGACCGACCGATTATGTGTCGATTCCGACAGCCTTTTTGACTCGGTCTGTCCGACATGGATTGGCTGTCAGAAACTGACTTTGGGGGCCCGTAGCAGGCTCCCCTTCACACAGAGGGCTCTGGTGCGGCCCGTGGGGATACCCCTGGGACCCCTCTCTCCAACCATACACAGTGTGGCAGACACAGGGTGCAAGGTTTTCCAGAACCACCCCTTTTTTCAATGGGAGCCTGTGTTGTCAGTCAGAACACAGGCTCCAATTGAAGTCAATAGAAGTCCGACCGAACAGTGTTCGGAACTATCGTAATCGGTCAGTCGGACTCCCCGAACCTGAGTCGGTCAGAAACCATTCCGACAAGCAGTCAGTTGGAATGGTTTCCGATCGACATCATAATGAGGACCTAAATGTTTCCAGGAACGTCTGACAAATATTGGAGAGGATGCAGGAGGGTGGATACCCTGCTGCATGTTTGGTGTGCATGTCCAGAGTTAAGCAATTATTGGAAGGAGGTGCTGAACACCACAACAGAACCAGATTTTACTGTCTTGGGAATGTGACCTCATGATTGGGAGGAGGGGTGAAGAGACATTTAAGTTAACATACCAGCTTTTACTGATAGCCCGTCTTACAATTCAAAGATTCTGTAATCAAATAGCGGTTCCCACGTGGCATACATAGTCCTGGCAGGTGTGGAAGACTATGCCAATGGAAAAAGAATCAATGCATGTCAACATGCTTAAAGAGACCTTAACAAGAATTTTTCAGCTGATGTTGGATTCAATGGGAAACGAACATCAGGAATTAACTTGCCCTTTTAGATTGAGAGCACTTGGGCTCTTTGATTAGAGGGGAGGGCAGTCCTCTAAAATGGAAGGAGGGGACTTGCGGGCAACAAGAAATGTAATGTGTAATAAGCATAGGCAACATTTTGAACTCATGAGGGCGGAATAATTCTTGAATAATAAGTTAATTTTTCATGATAGACATGAATAAATGCTGCATAGGGAATGCAATGAGCATTCAACAATGTATATAGGATGGGTAGCCAATGGGTCAGCTCCCACACCCTGTATTGATGTACCAGTTATGAATAAATGCTAAATAAAAAGTATTTAGAAAAAAGAAGGATGCAGATAGGTGATCATAGTGTCATCCAAAGTTTTTTTCAAATAGTGGGGGGCGCTAGACAGCCCAATCTCAAGATGGGCGCCACTGTGTGAGGCTCTGTCGGACAGAGCCTTTCATTCGTAATTACTCCGACTTAGGCAGTGGTATCGGGGCTCGCCTGGGGAGGTTAATGTGCAGCTCGCCTTGCAGATCCTGGATTGCCCTGAATCTTTGCCTGCAGGGGCCCTGATCAGCTGATTGCTGTGGGGAGGCATATTCCGGCCTGTGAAGACTTCGCCGCGTAGATAGGGCCTGCAAGATCTTTCCTGGAGCCACCGTTCCACTCTACTGCTGTTGGTGAAGGGCGACCACCCCAAACGGTAGGCCCAGAGGTGGAAGGAGAGGCCAGAGCAGGGACACTCCCACGCTGGTGAGCACTGGGCTGTCGGGCAGACTGTGTTAAAGGACAGGGATGCTCAGGGCCGGAGTAGTGCACCTTGCCAGTGAGCACGGTGCAGGTGGGCCGTCGGTGGCTGGCGATACTCTTTCATCCTGTATTAGACTCCAAGTGAGTGCCGTATGCTGACTGGCCTTTCAGAGGCTTGGTGGTTGAGAAACAGTGAGTAAAAGCGGTGATTGGAATCCCCGGCTACAAGAGACAGGTGGCGGCTTTATTTTGCGGGACTCCCATGCCGAGGCTGTCTAGCTGCACTGGGAGCAGGGTGCTCGCTGCATTGGGGGTCCTTGCACTTGTCGGCCTGCTCATGCCCTCCTGTGGTTGCCCGTTTAAAACCCCCTCCTGAAGTGCTGCATCTTGGATGTGACCCTCCGCTCAAGGTGAATGAGGCCTAGCTTATCAAACACATCGCTACTCTGACCATTTACTGGAATCTCCTGGGTGAGGTCTGCTCCTGCCTCCCATCCACCTTCAGCTGAGGGAGAGGTGGAACACCGGGAGTGGCAAAAGATACTGATGGTGCTTACCTCAGGGACACCCCCTGTGTGCCTCCTGATCCTCCCCAGCCTGGGCCTGAGAGGGCATGGGGAAGACCGACATCAAGCAGCCCAAGCTTTCTTTTGATCAGCGCCGGCGATGTGTACGATGGAGCTGGCCTCTGAGGATGCTCAGATGAGTCAGACTGCGGGAGAGGACTCCACTGAGGAGCTGTACATTTACCCTATGTTCATGGCTTTCAAAAACAGCCTGACATCCATTGATACTAAAATAGACTTCTTGACGGACAGATGTGATCGCCTGAAGGATAAAGTAGACAAACATGATGAACGACTCAATCAGTTGGAAAGGCGCACTTCGGAGGTAGAAGATGGACACCACTTGGCCGGTGAAAGACAGCTGCAGATGGAAAAAGTCCTAGAAGTGATACGTAACAAAAACAAAGACCTGAAGGCATGCTCCAGGAGGAATAATCTGTGGATCCTCATCTTACCGGATTCGACGGCAATGGGCGTATGGAGGACTCTGTCTAGGCTATCCTCTGAGCGCTGTTCGATGATGTTGTTTCTGCTATGCTTAATGTCAAGCATGCTCATAGATCACTCAGCCAGAGACTACCCCCAGGCACACCTGCCAGACCGATCATTGCTCGACCTCGAAATTATAGAGACTAGGATATGGTCCTGCGCTTAGCAAGAGAGCAAAGAACCCTCCACTACCAGGGCAACGCAATATCGATATTTCCAAACTTCATTGTGATGGTACAGGCTGCTAGGAGAGACATCCTGCCTATCAAACGTTGCTTACAACAGACAGATGCTAAACACTCTCTCATTTATTCTGTCAAGCTCCACATATACCACCTGGGAAAGACCCATTACTTCACTGACCCAAAGGCGGCTGCCAAATATGTCAAAAATATTCTGGAACCGCACCGCGACCATCCTCCACGGCTGGCGATGGGGCATCTCAGTGAGAATGACTGAGGAGCAGGAGCCTTGGGACCTTTCACCAGGACTTACCGCTGTGTTCCAGTGCTCCATCTGTGACTCCTGACTGGGAGTGTTTTCTGACTGGGAGTGAGTCGGACCTCTGGTTGTTTCCTCAGTTTCCTAGTTCGGGGATGCTAGAAGTGTGGGCTGGGAAGATTTGGTCCATTTGGGGAGTCAAAGTGGGTGGTGGGTGGATTGTTGTGGTAATGTTATTGTTTGCCGTCTGCTGGCTGTGGGATGTTAGTTTTACCACCTTTACATGGTCAATCAGCATTCAACTGTGAACATACCGGTCGTGTACGCTCACCACACGTGGCTGAAAATCTATTTTCTTTCCTTTTAGTCCAATGTACCTGTTTAAGTGTATGACCTGGAATGTGTGTGGTTTAAATGACAGGTGCAAGGTGCAACACATACTGGGCTACCTGCAGCGCCATCAGATAGACATATGCCTGCTGCAAGAGCTACATCTTAGTGAACACACTTTGACACACCTGCGGGCGGGATGGGTGGGCGAATGCCATGTGGCCTACTACTCAAGTTATGCTAGCGCGTAGCTATACTACTCCGCAAGGGGTTGCCTTAGTGTACCCGCAGGGACCTCTGTGGCCCACTGGGTTGTTATGTGTTGTTGGAAGGTACACTTCAGGGTCTCCTACTGCGGCTGCTGTCGGTCTATGGCCCCAACATAGACAATCCCTGCCTCTTTGCCGAGGTTTGGAGGCTGGCGGGCACACTGGGCCCGATGGTGGTTTTGTGGGGTGGAGATTTGGGTGGTTAGTCTAAATATCGAGTTTTAAATTTCGACCTACAAGTATATCGAGTTGTTAATATCGTAGGTAAAGAATATCGAAGTCAAGAATATCGATGGACAGAATATCGACCCCAAGGTAAGTATTATCGAAGTTAATAATATCGAAGTCATTAATATAGATGTAAGTAATATCGTAATCAAAAATTTCGATGTCAATAATATCGATATTTTATTAGTGTAATGTATTTTAATATGTATTTTATGTGTATGTTAAAGATTATTGTAATGTATTTTAATACATTTAAAAATAAATGTTTAGAGATTAATAATTATTTAAAATATAATTTAGCTTTTTAGTATCAGAGCGGGTTGTGGGTTTATAGGGGAATAGGGTGGGAAGTAATTTAATTATAATTAATTAATTAATATGTATTGTTTAATTGGTATTTATGATTAATTAATTGTTAATTAATTACTAATTGTAAATTAAATATATTAATTGATTAATTAACTGTTAATTAATTATTAATTGTAAATTAATTTTAATAATTGGTTAATTATATAAGTTATAATTAGTTTAATATTAATATTTATTTATTGGTATTGTTAAATAATTAATTGTTAATTACTAATTAATTGGTGATTTAATTTTATTAAGTGATTAATTGATGATTAAATTAATTATGTGAATTTTTATGTGTAGTGGGTTGTGGGTTTATAGGGGAATAGGGTGGGATGTAATTAAATTCAAATAATTACTGATAATTTTTATTTATTTGTAATTAATAATAATTAATTGTTAATTAATTATTAATTGGTAATTAATTGTTATTAGTACGTTAAATATAGTAAATATAAATAATTTATTATTTCATGTTATTTGTTGTTATTGCTAATTAATGTATTGTTAATTAAGAATTAATTAGTGAATAATTGTAATTTGGTAGTTAATATGTATAAATTAGTAAATAATAAGTATATTAATTATAAAGAATGTATTATTAATTGTAAATAATAGATAAACTGATATTTAAATGTATTGTGTATTTTGTATGTGTAGTGTGTTGTGTGTTAAAGGGGGAATAGTGTGGGATGTAATTTAAAGTTATTTATATAAATATTTATTTTAAATAATTGGCATTTAATAATAATTATTTTGTAAATTAATTATTAATATGCTATTTTTTTATAACTAATTATTTAATTGGTTATTATGTTTATAGAATCCCTATGCTATCCAGTGCTTTCCCAACTGTTTTACTATCTGGAGTGGGAATAGTAATTTTTACCCCTACGCTATCCAGCGCTTTTCCTACTGTTGCACTCTCTGGAGTTGGAATAGTAATTTTTACCCCTACGCTATCCAGCGCTTTCCCTACTGTTTCACTTACTGCAGTGGGAATAGTAATTTGTACCCCTACGCTATCCAGCGTTTTCACTATTGTTGCACTCTCTGGAGTTGGAATAGTAATTTGTACCCCTACGCTATCCAACACTTTCCCTACTGTTGCACTCTCTGGAGTTGGGATAGTAATTTGTACCCCTACGCTATCCAACACTTTCCCTACTGTTGCACTCACTGGAGTGGGAATAGTCATTTTTACCCCTACGCTATCCAGCGTTTTCACTACTGTTGCACTCTCTGGAGTGGGAATAGTAATTTTTACCCCTACGCTATCCAACGCTTTCCCTACTATTGCACTCTCTGGAGTTGGAATAGTAATTTTTACCCCTACGCTATCCAACGCTTTCCCTACTGTTGCACTCTTTGGAGTTGGAATAGTAATTTGTACCCCTACGCTATCCAGCGTTTTCACTGCTGTTGCACTCTCTGGAGTGGGAATAGTAATTTTTACCCCTACGCTATCCAACGCTTTCCCTACTATTGCACTCTCTGGAGTTGGAATAGTAATTTTTACCCCTACGCTATCCAACGCTTTCCCTACTGTTGCACTCTTTGGAGTTGGAATAGTAATTTTTACCCCTACGCTATCCAGCGCTTTCCCTACTGTTTCACTTACTGGAGTGGGAATAGTAATTTGTACCCCTACGCTATCCAGCGTTTTCACTGCTGTTGCACTCTCTGGTGTGGGAATAGTAATTTTTACCCCTACGCTATGCAATGTTTTCCCTACTGTTGCACTCATTGGAGTGGGAATAGTAATTTTTACTCCTAAGCTATCCAGTGTTTTCACTACTGTTGCACTCTCTGGAGTGGGAATAGTAATTTTTACCCCTACGCTATCCAACGCTTTCCCTACTGTTGGACTCACTGGAGTGGGAATAATAATTTTTACCACTATGCTATCCAGTGGTTTCCCTATTGTTGCATTCTCTGTAGTTGGAATAGTATTTTTTTTCCCTACGCTATCCAACACTTTCCCTACTGTTGCACTCTCTGGAGTTGGAATAGTAATTTTTACCCCTACGCTATCCAACGCTTTCCCTACTATTGCACTCTCTGGAGTTGGAATAGTAATTTTTACCCTTACGCTATCCAACGCTTTCCCTACTATTGCACTCTCTGGAGTTGGAATAGTAATTTTTACCCCTACGCTATCCAACGCTTTCCCTACTGTTGCACTCTTTGGAGTTGGAATAGTAATTTTTACCCCTATGCTATCCAACGTTTTCCCTACTGTTGCACTCTCTGGAGTGGGAATAGTAATTTTTACCCTTACGCTATCCAACAGTTTCCCTACTATTGCACTCTCTGGAGTTGGAATAGTAATTTTAACCCTACGCTATCCAACGCTTTCCCTACTGTTGCACTGTTTGGAGTTGGAATAGTAGTTTTTACCCCTACGCTATCCAACATTTTCCTTACTGTTGTTTTTGTTGGAGTTGGACTAGTAGTTTTATTGTGTCTGATATTTAATATGTTTTGTATTATTTTAGCTATTGTAATATATCATTAATAATAAAAATTATTCACATTAAAATATTGATTATTATTTGCTATATGTAATTATTAAATATTTATTAATGTTATTGTTTTATGTGTATAGATGTATTGGTAATTTTTAAAAACATTTAATAATTTATACGTTACAGAAATTATTATTAAAATTAAATATTAAGTAAGTATATATATTATATATTATATGTATATGTTTAATTAATGTTTTATTAAATTATATATATTAATTATACATTTTAAATATATATTTTATTTTTTTTTTTGTCCTCATTTGCCTTACCCTCAATGTTGGACAAGCCAATCACCACACATGTGCACCAGTTGTTATAATGGTGGCATACATGGCCAAACAACCGAGGGACTTAATCAGACTCCATCTAGGCATGTTACAACCTGCCGGACCGTTGGTGGACCTAGACAAACAAAAACCCGGTCCAAGGAGTGTTCAAGGCATAATCATAGGACCCGGGGAAAAAAAAAAAAAAACCCCGGACACTATCGCCATTCGATCAGCAAGTTCCAAAAAATTAGATTGTATTTACTGCATGATCTATTAAGGTCCGCCTTAGATGTTTCGTATAAAGATGAGAGCCACCCGGAATGTAATGGGGCTGTTTTTTCCGTCCAGTGGATACAAATTTGCCTTCTAGCCAATAAAATTGCGTAGAAGAGAAAGGACCTCGCCTTGCCAGTGATGTTATCATCCAAACCAAAGATGACAAGAGGTAAGGTTATTGACAAGGATACATTTAAGATGGAATTTAGAGTGTTCTTCACTTCTTCCCAAAAGCCAGCGATGGCAGGGCAGCCCAAGAACATGTGGACATCACAGGCCTCACTGTAGTTACATTTGTTGCACTTTTTGTCTGGGAGAAATTTGGAGAGTCTCAACGGTGTTATATATGCACGATGCACTGAGAATATGTGGTTACGTTTTAGCCATGATGGTTTCACAATTTTATGGAGGAGACCAAAGGATTTTAGCCAAAGCTCTTCACAGTGTAGGCCAGTCGCCCCCCCCCATAGCTGGTCTGGAAGAAGGAACTCTCCATCACTTTCCTCCATCAACTGCCAATACCATATGGCTACTTCTTTCCCTCCCGATGGAAATTCCACTAACTGTTGCTCTAGAATGCTAGCCTTCCCTAGGTATGGGTCTGTGCGCCTTTGGGATCTAACCCAACTTTCCAATTGAATGAATTTGAATCTGGAAAGTCCGGGCCCAACACATTCGTATAGTTGGTTCCAAGCTATAAATGACCCTTCCTTAAATAGCTGACCCCATCTCCTGATACCAGCTTGTTGTATTGTGGAGGACAGACTATCATTCAAACATTGTGGGAGACCCGGCGAGTCCCAAATTGGGGAGAGATCAGAATAATAGGACAACCCTATTCTCTTCCTAATACTGAACCAGGTTTTGGTCCATGAGTATAAAATTTTTAGTTTAATTTTTTTGAAAAATTTCTGACTCCCAAATTTGAACAGGAACCCCTCTGCTGATAGATTCACCCCCATTAGCATTGCTTTGTATATTGACCCAGATGGAAGGTTGGATGGCATTTTTAAAAGCATCCTCGAGTGTGACAGCAGGAATGCCCAGGCATAGTACAATAAATCTGGCAAGGCAAGCCCCCCCTTCTCCCTTCTTCTCCTCAACTTCTTCCAAGCTATTCTGATAGGTTTATAGTTCCATATAAAGGAGTTTATTTGTTGTTGACATTTTTCAATTAATTTGGGATCAAATGCCAAGGGGATTGCATTAAAAATAAACGTAAACTTAGGAAGAATAGACATCTTTACCAGGTTTACCCTACCCGTTATGGAAAGTGACAGGTGAGTCCAAGATTTTAAAAGTTTTTTAGTCTCGATGTATATTCTATTCAAATTGGTTGGAGCTATGCTGTTCATTTCTTGGGTGATTCTTATGCCAAGATATCGCATGGATGTGGAAATATCTACCCCCAGCTGTGTATCCGGTAAGTTCCAGACCATTATTTCACTCTTACTAGAGTTTACATCATAACCAGAGATAAGACCAAACTCTTCTGCCCGTTTGATAACCACGGGAAATGCCGTTACTGGGTCAGAAGTAAAAATCAAAATGTCATCCGCATAAAGTGCTACCCGTCTTTCCCACTCTCCAAAGCTAAAAGATGGAATATTAGCCTCCTCGCGCAAAAGCTGAGCAAACGGTTCTATATATAAGTTGAAAAGGAGAGGGGAAAGCGGGCAGCCCTGCCTTGTACCTCTGGTTATATTGAAAGCCTCTGTCAGAACCCCATTAATCAGCAGTCTGGCCGAGGGTGTAGTATAGAGGTGTTTTATGGTTCTACAAAAACCATCCCCACAATTAAATTTTTTAAGTACATCGGTGAGGTAGAGCCAGTTCACTCTATCAAATGCCTTAGTTGCATCCAAGGTTAGAGTGGCCAAAGGTAGGGAAAAGGCAGTAGCGATGTCTATGGCTCCTATCAATTGATGTGTTAGGTCGGCTAATTGTCGGCCTTTAATGAAACCTTTTTGATCCTGATGGACTATAAAACTACTAACACTCGCCAATCTGACTGACATGATTGTTGCAAAGATTTTATAATCATTGTTTAATAATGATATCGGTCTGTATGACCCGCACTCAAGGGGAGATTTCCCAGGTTTCAGGATAAGTACAATTGTAGCCTCCCCCCAAGATTTGGGGGGCAACTCACCTTCTATTAAGATACCATTAAATAGGGTCATCAACACGGGGGCTATAACATCTTCCAGAGATCTGTAGATCTCCCCTGGCAGCCCGTCCGGGCCAGCCGCTTTCCCCTTTTTTTGTTGTCGAATGGCTTTAATCACCTCAGCCTCTGTAATCTTGGACTCCAAGGCCATACTTTGTGTTGTCGAGAGGGATGGGAGAGTGATAGCTCCCAGCCAACTGTCTCTTGCTTGCTGGTCATTGGGAAGGACCTCCTTATATATTTCCTCGAAGAATTCAAAGAAGGCTCTCCCTATGTCTATTTGGGTGGATCTTGTCACTGCCTCACCTTCTATCTTAATTTCTTTAATGAATTTAAGAGCTTGTTCAGCTTTTATTTTCCAAGCTAGCACTTTCCCTGCAGCTTCACCAAATTCAAATTGGGAAGTCTTAGAAGCTTCCCATCTTTTATTTACTCTCTCCTGTAAGATATTTGTAAGTTGTGATTTAAGTTCGACCAATTTTTCTTGCTCCTGCGATGTTCCTGAGGGAGAGTCAATCCTTAACACTAGGAGTTTCATCTCTTGTTCAATGCTAGCAACCCTCTCTATATATGTCTTCCGCCTAAAAGAGGCTCTGTTGGTTATCTGACCTCTTAAAAAGGCCTTAAATGTCTCCCAGACAACAGTGGAGCCTGCCGAGTCCCTATTAATATTAAAAAAGATTGAGGACTCATCTGCTAAAATTTTGACCTCTTCATCTTCGAGCAGGAGAGTCCGGTCGAATGACCAGGATGAGTGTTTAATAAAGTTTTCCCGTTTTAAAGAAAATGCCAGTGCAGAGTGGTCTGACAGGTGCGAGGGAAGATAATCTATCAAATAAAGAGTGTCCTTTAGGCGATAGCTAAAAAGCGCGTAATCAATTCTGGATTTATGTTTAAATCGGCTGTTCCGGAGGGACACCCCTAACTTGTTACCCGCTCTCTCTCTCCAGACATCCGCCAAACCAAGTTGTGTCATGGTTGTTATAAGGGTGTGCCTGGATTTAACAGAGCTACAAAATCTAGATTTCACAGATTTGTCCAGCCTGGGATTGAGGACGATGTTTTAAATATTATACAATATATTTAATTATGTTTATTTAATTTCTAAGTATAATTTGGTTTATTTTACATATATTTTTAAAGTAAAAGAAAAACGATATTTTTAATAACGATATTTTTGACATCGATATTTAATTTTCGATATTTTTGTACTTACCATGTTGTAGATAGGATGTCGATATTCTTGACATCGATATTTTTGTTGCGATATATTTGTAGGTCGATTTTCTGTCTGTCGAAATTATGTCATACAACCGGAGATTTGAATGTGGTCCTGGACACCTAGGGTGATCGCCCCAGCGAGTCCCAGCACCCACACCCAAATGCAGCCGTGCAGTTGCACCGTCTCATGGTTGACAATCAACTCACTGACCTCTGCCGTGCTATATTAAAAGATAGCATGGAAAGCATATGCACTTCGTCGATACACACCACATGGTCGCATATAGATTACTGGTTGGTGACGTGCGACATTGTCGCTTGAACCACTAGGAGAGAACACCTGTGGAGGACGTTGTCCGATCACACACCAGTTCTGCTGGAGGTGAGGTCACCTGATTGCACTTCGCTTGCCTTCATGTGGCAAGTTCCTTCTGGGGCCCTGTGTGACCAGGTGTTGTGGGAGAAGGTTAGAGGCTCCATTGTAAACTCTTTTTTAGCAGAATGAGCACTCTGTGACAACATACTCCACTCTGTGGGAGACTTTCAATGTTGTAGTGTGGGGGGTCTGCATAGCCAAGCAGGCGGAGGTGCTGCAGTGGCGATCTTTGTGCATCTTGTGAGGGATATCTGTGCGCAGACGCTCCAATACTTTGAGCAATGCTCGCCATCCGTGCTGTCTGCTATCAAGGGTAAGCTGGCGGAATATGAGGAGGCTGCACAGACGAAAACCCAATATTTGGTGAGAGAGGCTGGTGCTCGCAGATATAAGGAGGGGGCCACCAATTATATCATCAAACTGCAGGATGAACTACTTCAGGAGCATGTTTGAATTGCAGCTGTACAGAGGTAGACGACAGCCATCTTTTCCTCTCTCTATACAACTATGCAATCTGAGACTCCCCTTGATCTCACATCTCATTTCGACTCAGTGTAGCTGCTGTGGCTCAAAGACAGTCATAGGCGGTTCTTGGACAAGGCGTTTATGAAGGAAGAGACTATACAGGTTAATAATGCGACACAAAGAGATAAGGCCCCTGGCTTGGATGGCCTGACCTCGGCTTTTTAGAAAGAATATGCACAGATCCTGGCACCACACCTACTCGAAATTTATGAGCAATCCCTAGCTGCCGGCGTCCTGCCCCTCTCCCGTGAGTGGCCCTGATTGTCAGGATTCTCAAGTCTGAAAAGAATCCCCAACGCAGTCAGTCTTACCGACCCATATCCATGATTAACCTGGATAATAAAATCCTTGCCCAGATTATAGCTTCTCGACTGCTCCCCCTCCTGTCAGATATCATGAGACCAGACCAATCGGGATTTGTGCCCGGGAAGCCGACAACCCATAATTCTCATACTTTCTTGCCCTCGTACAGACCATTGACCCTGACCACCGGTTAGCTGAGGTATTCCTGAATGCCACTAAGGCATTTGATTCCCTCGAATGGCCCTACTTGTTCGCTCTACTGTCAACCCTAGGTCTGAGCTACAGGTTCATCTAACTGATAGGCCTCGAGCCCATTGCTCGATTGCACATTATTGGTGCTGTTACCACCCCCTTCCCGGTGGCGAGAGGTACTTGTTAAGGGTGCCCGCTATCGCCAATATTTTTTGCCACTGCTATGGAGCTGTTGCCAGAACGGCTGTGACAACATCACTCCCATGGTATGGGAATCTTGTGCCCATGTATGCTGATGATGTGACTTTGCACATTAGAAACCCGAGAGACAACCTGGACCCACTGATATTTATATTATTATTTTGCCATTTGTGAAGCGCGCAGCTACCCTTGGGTTTCCCGGCGCTAAGCACTACAGTGGCATTACTGAAGACACTACCATTAAAATAGCCGTGTTTTTAAGAGTTTGCGGATCTGCAGTAGGGGGGTACAGTTCCTCATATACTGTTAGGCATTCCACAGTTTTGGACCTAGATATGAAAAAGAGCGTCCGCCTGAAGTACCCGATGTATTTTTGGTTCACAAAATTGTCCCAGGTCAGTAGATCTCAAATTACGAGAGGGAATATACAAGAAGACCAGCTCTTTAATATATTCAGGGCCAAGCACAGCCTTAGCTTTAAACATATAACAAAGGGTTTTGAAATGTATTCTTTTTTCGACCGGTAACCAATGTAATTCCCTCCTAATAGGGGAGGCCGCGGTCCTTCTTGAAGAGCAAGTGAGAAACCTAGCCTCAGCATTCTGTACCACCTGGAGTCGACGGACAGCTGCATATCCGCCCCCAGGTACAAGACACTACCATAATCCAACCTACAGAGAATGAGAGCCTGAATTAGCAGATGAGGAATAATCCAACATTTTTTTTTACCCACTTCATGACTACAAAGCAGGTTGATGCCACTATGGCTGCTTGGGGACGCATAGACAAATCTTCTTCTAGTCAAACACCCAAGCTTTTTACTTCTGGAGAAGGAGTGGGAACAGAGCCTAAAGAAGTCAGACAATATTCCGGACCCCGGAGTCGTGGATTTTTTCCCATGATCAAAACCTCCGTTTTAGCCCCTTTCAATCTGAGTAGATTGCCATCCATCCATGCGGCAATCTGTTTGAGAACATATTTCATTGACCCAGCTTAATGTCTCTGATGGGAAATGAATGAGAAAATGATTTGGGTGTCATCGGCATACGAATATTGTGTGAGACCACAAGTCTCCACCACATCTGCCAATGGACGGACATAAAGGTTAAATAACAGGGGACTTAGTGCACAACCCTGGAGAACTCCTGAAAGGAGGGTCTGTGTCTCTGACCGAGAATCTGCTGAGAATACTTGGAAGGATCTTGTTTTTAAGAAAGAGACTAGCCATTCAAGAGCAGTGCCCTTCAGACCAATAGATGTCAGTCTATCCAGCATAATGGCATGGGGCACCATATCAAATGTTGCACTCAAGTCTAGCAGTATCAAAGTTACAGTATTCCCCTCATCCAGCCGACGTTTTAAGTGCTCCATAACCCCTAATCAGGCAGACTCCGTGCTATGACCCCCCAATTGAGACGGGTGGAGTTTCCGTATAGGTGGTCAGACTTTAATTTACATGTTTTTCTAAAATCTTAGCAAAGATTGGCAACAGAGAGATGGGCCTGTAATTAGCCCATATGAGCGAGTCGAGATTAGGCTTGTTCAATAATAGAAGAACCATGGCATGTTTCCATGTTTGTGGCATACAGCCCTCTTTGATGGAACTGTTAAGCAGATCCAGCACCACTTGTAGCAAGTCCTTGTCCAAATTCTCCAGCCTGGCCGGAGGGAGTGGGTCCAAGGGAGATCCTAATTTGATAGTCTGTAGAATAGACAGGAAACCCTCATAGTACATCAGAAACCAGGCCTCCATCTCTTGGGCAGGCTGAAGCATATCCGAGGGTGAGGGTGGAATTTGTGTAGAGGCATGTCAAGGAGTAGTATCTCATTTCTCCTCAATTGCCCAGGACTTCCGGTCCTCCTCTATCTGTATTTGAATGGTAGTGACTTTGTTAATAAAGAATTGTGCTAGTTCTGAGCACTGGGGCTGAGACAGGCTAGCAACTAGGGACCAATTATTGGGACCTGACAACTCCTTAATAACTTCAAATAAGTTTTTCGAGCAGTACTGGGCCCTTGAAATTTTCTCTGAATTGATACAGGAATTTACCAGATGTGGAGGCCTGCCTGGTGTTGACATAAACTTTTACCCCTGACAGACGTGACTGAGCAGCTCACTTCAGAGTTTCCATTCGCTGGGCCAGGGTATCAGTGAGATACTGAGGGATATGGCCAGAGACGTTTTAAGGCATGGGCAAAGTGGACTCTGGCCCGGGGCCCCTGACTTTCAGCGGCTCCCGGATAGGTCTGTTCGCGAGAGTCATGCCCTGATGACCTTGAATAATTCTTAAACAAATTGTTTTAAATAATGTTTTCCTTTAACCCCTTCCGTGCTCATTTCGAGCTCAGCTCGTCATGAGCCACAGTGGAGCTGTGCTCATGACGAGCTGAGCTTGTCGCTCATGACGAGCTGAGCTCGTCATAACTGCCGCGGCCCGCCCACGTGCGATTAATTCCCCGCCTGTGCGGGAGAATTAATCAGTGGGCGGGGGCAGGGCCGGACTGGGAACCAAAACCGGCCCTGGCCAAGTGCTCGGCAGCCGCCCCCCCTCCCCAGGATTGGGGGTGCCGCCGAGCTCTTTGCCAGGGCCGGTTTTCGGACGATTTTATTTCAGGGCTGATTTTGCAGCTAATGCTGCAAAAACGACCCTGTAACAAAAACGGCCCCCAGGGGCCTAAAACCGGCCCCAACCCGTCCGGCCCACCGGGGGATTGCCCGGTACCCCCTACGGCCAGTTCTGCCCTGGGCGGGGGCGTGACGAGCTCAGCTTGTCATGAGCACAACTTCACTGTGAGTCATGATAAGCTGATCTCGTCACGAGCACAGCGGCGCCACGGTCTCCCCCGCACCGCGGGGGAACTACCCCCGCAGGGAAGGGGTTAATTAATTTGTAATGTGCATGTGTCAATCTATTACAGCTATCTTGCAAAGTAAAGTTGTGTTTATGTTACATGCAGTATCCATAAAAAAAATGGATCAAAACAAGACCTCACATATGGGAAATGGGAGGAGGGTGTCACAGAGATTACTTGCAGTAATATTAGTGAGCTGCTGCTGTGTTACAATATTAAAAACACATCGTTATGCCTGAATATTAGATGTAAACACATTTAGAATTTAAACAAATGGGCATGAAAGAGCTGAAAATGAGGTGTTCCGAACTGGGGCCCCCTAAATACATTTGGCCCAAGGCCACCAAAATCCTTAAGAAGTCCATGGATATGGCTGAGCAGGAACCTGTAGGACCCGTGGAGGGACAATTATGGATGCCTAATGGTGTGGTTAGAGTAGTGGGTGGAGAGCTGGCTTAAACTTCCACTATCCATAGCTGGGAGGCTGGCCATCACTAAGATGGAGGTCCTTCCCATGTTTCTCAACTTGTTCATCAACTTGATGCTCGTGCTGATGCTGGTCTTTCAAGTCAAATAGCATGGGAGGTACTGACACAACCATTTGAGCAGGGGGGCTGGGAGCACCTGACATGGATCTGCACAACTACTGTGCGCAAGCGCAGTTCGTACACTACTGACTCTTCCCCACACACTTCATGGCACATACAGCGCAGGAGTATGACCATGTTGCTCCCTGCTCTCTTCAGATGCCGTTCTACCTGGCGCCTAGCATCCATGGACGCAGATAGACACAGTGGCCTGCACTGCGTGAGCCTGGAATGCCCTTCAATGGTGGGCTCGCTTGAGCTCCGCCGGCTCAGTGCCTCTTACTGGCCACTACATGCTTGATGCTGGCACTTGGTCCAGGATGCACACTCTACAGCTGACATCTATGGGGGAAATATATCCACAGGGTACCTTTGTCTCTCCGCAAAACAGGCCCTTCAGGGACCTATAGTGACTTTGCTGTACACATTTTCCATTATTTTCCTCGCTCAGAGCGCTGCATGATTCCTTCCCGTGGCCATTCCCACGTTTCAAGTCCTTGAAACCACTCTCTCGACCCACTCTTTGAGCAGATTAGTTACAATGTTATACGCAGAAATGCAGGAGGCGTCACTGGTGCACACTCCCTGCGCTAGACGGGAGTGGGAGGCAGATCTAGATGTCACTTTTACTGACCAGCAGTGGACATACTGGTACGATCGGTCCAGGGCCCACTCTCCTTAATATAATTACACCTAATACAATTAACATTTTTTGCACCGCCTATACCGCGCCCCGCCGAGATTGCATAGAATGGGCCTGCTCGAGGATGCACGATGTGTGTATTGCGGACTTCCGCCATCTCGCATAGGACTGTCCCAGAGTGCAGCGATTCTGGTTGGCTGTTTTCGACACTATCGAGAGTATTGCTGGATGTGTGCGAGTGCTTTGTACACGTTGCATGCATTACTGGGTTATGTCAGCAGGGGCGGCCCTAGGCTCATGGTGGCCCTGTGCAGGGAGCGTAGGTAGGGGGCTCCGGAAGAGGGGGTCCGGGTGGAGCTCAGGAAGGTGTTTTAATAAAACGTCCAGAAAAGGCGTTAGATGACCAGTACCTGCGGCTGCTCCTACCCTTCGGAATTCGTCTCAGAACGATAACATTTAGGAGGAGGAGGAGGAGGAGGAGGAGGAGGGCATTGTGACACACGACGTGAGGGACTGGCACAGAAAGTAACTGTTTAATCTCCTCGTTACCAGCTAAAAGACTTCCCCGTAATTGGTCTCTAGGTGCCTTCCATACTTTCACCCCGCTAGGTTGGTCCCAGGATTCTTTCATCTTTTGGAAGTTAAGAGCACATCAGTAATTTTATTTCCGTAATCTTCTTTTACATTCATAAAAATAATAAAATACATTTTAAGTTGTCTCCTAGATGTGTACCTCTACAGTTGATACAAGCGAGTTAATATTAGTTGAGTAAGCATGCTAAATTACCCAGGCATACCGGATCTGCCACTAGCCCTCCCCTTCATGACTGTTGCACATGCACAGAATTGTCAGTCACCCTATTGTCAACCATTATGTGAGATGCTCCTCAGCTGAGCATGTTTCATGTCAAAATTGATTGTAGGTAGCCTTTTATTTTTTCCAGATTCATAGCCAGTGCTTTTCGCAAGACCGATAGAATGTGAAGGGTAAATAGCAGGTTGGTAATGACGGGCCAGTGGTAGGGAAACTGCCACAGTAAAGGGCTTTGCCTCAACTGTATTTGGGAAAGATCAGACTGACATTTTATTTAGATCATAAATGAGCTTCTGTGGACATAGACAATAGCTTTGTAAAATGGTCACTAATTGCTGTAATTTTCTTTTTCTTTTTGTTCTTTATTGTGCCGTGAGACAAATGACAGGAGAATTTGCGATTAAATAAATGGTAGTGGCTGCATGTAAAATTATTTGAATATCAAGCTATAGCTGGTGCCTTTAATGGCAGTAATAGTGGACTGTGTATACATGTGTGGAAGGTGGGTTGTCTGTAAGGGGGGGTCATAATTTTGTCATACTTAAATATCTGTGCGACTAGGTGGTAAAATATCAAGCAGTGATATAAAGCTAGACAATTGTATTCTGCCTGTAAATTTAGTGTGGCATTATTTCATAAAAATAGGCTGGCTATGAAAGTAATATGCTCCAGTTAGTTGTTTTGCTATCTACAGCTAGTAGACTAGGATAAACAAGCATTTGCAATGCAATAGGTCTCGCATTTGCAAGAGTTTGAGCTATTGGCATTGTAAATGACAATGCCTTTTATTTATGTGTTTTGAAAACCCGCAAGCGGTGCGTAAACACACACTTTGTACTTATACTCCTTGCTTATGAGAAGCATGGCTGGCAGTAAAAGAGGCACAGTTACTGCCAGTCTTGCTTCTCGTGAGCAATGACTATAAGCCCAAAGTGTGTGTTTGCGCACCTCTTGCAGATTTTCAAAACTTAGCTCAAACTCCTGCAAATGCGAGACCTATTGCATTGCAAATGCTTGTTATGTTATTTTTTTATTACCTCACACCATACTGTTACTTCTTAAATATAATGTCGTTTTGGTGTTCCTCTTCTTGTTTCACGTGCACTTTTTTTCCGAGTTAGGTCTTGTTGCTTCTGCCACACTTTCAAGGATACGTTTGGAATTCCTCGAAACAACCTGTTTTTACTTTTTTACGCTAGAAAGTTTTGTTTGTACAGGAGCTCGGCCACGGCTCACATCAGGGCTGGGCCTCTCTTTCCACAGCCTAACAATGTGCTTTCCTTCGATTTTACATGCTTTCATTAAATGGGCAGTTCTGATCAGCTTCAAGATTTATGTATTCCCCTAGCTATCGAAAATGGGCTGGAAATGCAATATTTACAGTTTAGGTCAAACCAACAGTGCTAATGAAACTAAATAATGCACGTGCCTGCACTGTTGCGAGTGATGCTGTTAAGTAAGTATAAGTTGGCAGAAGGTCACTAGAATAAGACTGTGTAAAGGATAATTGTCTTACTAGTAGTGTTACAATCATTGATTTCAGTATGCTAATTTCATGATTTTATTGCGATTGTCTGGCCATATTTTTTTTACCTTTCATATCCAGGAGTGTTGTACCTGTGCTGCAAATGTTTTGTTGGTTTGTATGAATTGGTAGAAAACAGATTAAACAAGCATTGGCATAGCCAATAGTTCTCGCCTTTGGGACCTTATAAGTATTTAGTTATGCAGCATGTTGGAAGGCGACCTCAGGGGAGCCCGGAGGGGGCCCTGACTGTCCTGAGACCCACCCTCAAGGTATCGTAGCCGGGCACTGGCGGGAGATTCCGCAGGGGAGGAATCTCGTACCTAGGATCGTACACTTGGCACCACACAACAAAGAGACACCACACCGAGGGTTCTTAGGATTCAAGCTTTATCAAATCGAAGTGGTAGGATCTTTATGATCAGCAAGGCAGGTATTTACAAGCAGAGCGTGGGCTCACAGAGTCTTGGCGGGGGTAGGAGGTAGCGGGACAGTCTTTGGGGGGATCGGATCAAATGCAGGAGCGTACCTGGCGCGCAGCTCACAATCCTCGAGCTGGGGGATACGCTTGTCGTCGTGGGGTCCGGCGGGACCAAAGAGAGTCAGGGGGAGCCGCGAGTCACTCAGCAGGCTCAAGTACAAGTTCGGAGGTCTTACGATCTTCAGGGAGCCGCGAGTCACTCAGCAGGGCTCAAGCACAAGTTCGGAGGTCTTACGTTCTTCGGGGAGCCGCGAGTCACTCAGCAGGGCTCAAGCACAAGGTCGGAGGTCTTACGATCTTCAGGGAGCCGCGAGTCACTCAGCAGGGCTCAAGCACAAGTTCGGAGGTCTTACGATCTTCAGGGAGCCGCGAGTCACTCAGCAGGGCTCAAGCACAGGTTCGGAGGTCTTACGTTCTTCGGGGAGCCGCGAGTCACTCAGCTGGGCTCAGATGTTCCAAGGCGAATCTGCCGGACAGTCCCAGAGCACCCCTTGTTATAGGTCGACCCCTCTTTGATGTCCGGAGTCTGTGCAGGCAGGGGTCTTGTCACCTGGGGGTCGCTTGTCGAGGTTTCCTGCTATTGTCTTTTGATCCTTTCAGGGCCGGGTCGGGAGGAGTCCCAGACACCCAGCAGGCGTGGAGCCAGCCCTCAGGGAGGCCGGCGGGCCGATCGAAACCCATCGTCCCAGGGGAGTTCAGAGGTGCAATAGAAACTGCTCCTCCCTCTCTCATCCCCTGGAAGCGTGATGTCCTCCAGCCGGAGTGGCGCCTCTAGGCCCGGGTTGTGCTGGGGCCGGGCGGCCATCTTGGTGCACGAAGTGGGCACGCGTGCCCGGGGTGGCCGAAAGGAGAGAGGCCGTGGACGGGGAGGCCCGGGCTGCGTGTGTGTGTTCTGGTGGGAAGGATCGGCTGGGCCGTGTGCTTGGGGTCCCTGGTACCAGATTAGGTAGTACGAGGACAGGAAGAGCCATGCTACGAGGCCGGGTCTAACACGCGTCCCCCCCAGCTGAAAGCCGGAGAGAACTACCCATCATCTTGGGGGTTCTCTTCGCTGAGGCGGAAGAACCGGGAGAGGCCGTCCGCGTTGGCGTGGTCCGTACCAGGGCGATGTTCTACGGTGAAATCCATCCCCTGGAGGGAGATTGACCACCGCAGTAGCTTGGGGTTTTCTCCTCGCATCTGCATGAGCCATCGCAAGGGCCGATGGTCGGTTTGTACTTTGAAATGGGTGCCAAACAGGTAAGGGCGCAGCTTTTTGAGGGCCCAGACTACGGCAAATGCTTTGCGCTCAATGGTGCTCCACCTCTGTTCTCTGGGCAACAGCCGCCGGCTGAGGAAGGCGATGGGCTGGTCTAGGCCTTGGTCATTCACCTGGGACAGGACGGCTCCAATGCCATGTTCGGAGGCATCGGTCTGGACTACGAACTCCTTGGAGTAGTCGGGCGCCTGGAGGACGGGGGCCGTGCACATGGCCTTCTTTAGGGCATCGAACGCTTCCTGGCAGGCAGTCGTCCACTGCACCCTCTTGGGCTGTTTTTTTTATGTGAGTTCGGTGAGGGGGCCAACCAGGCTGCCATACCCCCGGATGAATCTTCGGTAGTAGCCAGTGAGGCCCAGGAAGGCTCTGACCTCCGTTTGGGTGGTGGGTGGTTCCCAGGCTAGGATGGCGGCGATCTTTGGCTGTAGAGGGCCGACCTGACCGCTCCCGACCTGGTGCCCCAGGTAGACTACTGATCCTTGCCCAATCTGGCACTTGCTGGCTTTTACTGTGAGGCCTGCCTGGCGCAGGGCGATTAGCACTCTCCGGAGGTGCTGGAGGTGCTCACTCCATCCGGAACTGAAAACAGCGATGTCGTCTAGATAGGCCGCACTGAACTGTTCCATCCCGGCCAGGACCCTATTCACCAGTCGCTGGAAGGTGGCCGGGGCATTTTTCATTCCGAAGGGCATTATGCGGAAGCGATAATGCCCATCTGGGGTGGAGAAGGCGGACCGCTCCTTGGCTTCCTTTGTGAGCGCAATCTGCCAGTATCCGCAGGTGAGGTCGAATGTGCTGAGGAACCGGGCCGCCCGAGTCGGTCAATGAGCTCGTCTGCTCGGGGGATGGGGTGGGCATCGGCCCGGGTGACGTCATTGAGCCCCCGGTAGTCCACGCAGAATCTGAGCTCGGGGGCGACACCGGGGGCCGCTGCCTTCGGAACTAGGACCACGGGACTGGCCCAGGGACTATCGGATGGCTCGATCACCCCCAGGGTCAACATCTTCGAGACTTCAGCTTGAATGCAGGACCGGACTCGGTAGGCTCGGTGTCTTACTGGCGGGCTGTCCCCGGTGTCCACGTCATGGACACACCAGTCGGTGACTCGGGGGATCAGGGAGAAGAGGTCGGAGAATTGTCCTAGGAGCTGGCGACAGTCCGCTTGTTGCTGGTCAGTGAGGGATGGGGAGAGGTTCACTCCCTCTACAGAGCCATCCTTCTCCTTGGCACACAGGAGGTCCGGGAGGGGATCGGACTCATCTTCGGCCCCGTCATCGGTGGCCAGCAGGAGGCTCAGTTCTGTCCGTACGAAGTGAGGCTTGAGGCGGTTCACGTGTAGGACCCGCAGGGGATCCCGGGGCGACTGGACGTCCACCAAGTACGTGACTGGACTCTTCCGCTCAATCACTTTGAAGGGCCCGGTCCACTTGTCCTGGAGGGCGCCAGGCTTCACGGGGGCCATGACCCATACCTGCTGGCCCGGCTGGAACTCGACCAGAGTGGCATTCTGGTCGTACCAGCGCTTCATCTCTTCTTGGCTTGCCTCCAGGTTGGCCTCAGCCAGCTTTCGGAACTTCCTGGTCTGGTTCCGGAGGGCCAGAACGTATTGGAACACATCTCGTGGGGGGGTCTGGGGTGCTGCCTCCCACCCTTCCTTAACCAAACTGAGGGGACCTCGGACGGGGTGCCCATATAGTAATTCAAACGGGCTGAACCCCAAGGACTTCTGTGGGACTTCCCGGTAAGCGAACAGGAGGCAGGGGAGCAGGACGTCCCACTTACGCCGGAGGGGTTCTTCTAGGCCGTTGATCATCCCCTTCAGAGTCCGGTTAAACCTTTCTACTAGGCCGTTCCCTTGGGGATGGTACGGGGTGGTGAAATTATAGGACACCCCACATTGTTGCCACAGGGACGTCATGTATTTCGAGATAAAATTAGTGCCGCGATCGCTCACGACCTCGCAGGGAAAACCCACCCGGGAAAAGATCCCCATCAGGGCTCGGCCCACCACGGGAGCCGTGACGGTGCGTAGGGGGATCGCCTCAGGGTATCGGGTGGCGTGATCCACTAGGACCAGAATGAAACGGTGACCTTGGGAGGTGGGGGGATCCAGGGGCCCCACGATGTCGATTCCGACTCTTTCGAATGGGGTACTGACGACCGGGAAGGGTTGGAGGGGAGCCTTGCGCTTCCCCCCACTCTTCCCACTAGCCTGGCACGTGGGACAGGACTTGCAGTGGGCTTCTACAGCTACTCTCATCCTAGGCCAGTAAAAGTGAGTCACGAGACGGCTGTAGGTTTTGTCTTGACCCAGGTGGCCGGCGAGGGGGACGTCGTGGGCCAAGCCCAGGAGGAAGTCTCGGAAACGTAGGGGTACCACCAGCACCCGGCCGGATCCTAGCTCCACCGACTTCTGCCACTGTACAAGAGGTTATTCTCCCAATAAACTCGGTGTGTTCCGGTCTGGTCGCCTGCGGCTTGGCCCTCGGCCTGGTGCCGTAGTCCGACCAGGGAAGGACAGGTGGCTTGCTCCCGGCAGAACTCCTCCCGGGTGGGCCCGCCCTCGTGGCGCCACGGGGCCAATTCGGCCAGATCGCTTAACTCGGGGATCGGGGTGGTGTCGGACGGTGAGGGCTCGTCGCTGGCAACTGACCCTCCCGATGGGGGGACGGGAGGACCCTCGGCGGGGACTGCTCTGACTCCCTCGGTCGGGGGGTCCTCAACTTCCCCCAGGGGGGTGAGTCGGGCGGACATAGATCGGGTGGTGGCGCACACCCACTCGGGGAGTCCCATCATCTCTAGGTGGGCCTTGCGCTCGACGTACTTCCAGGGAGAACTCTCCAGGTCGTTCCCTAAGAGGCAGTCGACCGGCTGGGAGGTTCTTACGGCAACCCTCAGTTTACCTATCACCCCTCCCCACTCAAACGGCACCAGGGCTACCTGACACATACTCTCTCTATTATCTGCGGAAATTACGGGGCAAAAGACGTTGGGTAGGATCTGCTCCTCGGGGACTAAGTGCCTGAGGACACCGGTGATGCTGGCCCCGGTGTCTCGCAGGGCTTCTATCTGGTGGCCATTGATTTTGACGAGCTGCCCGTACTTCTTCGTGTTGGAGGGCAGGAGGCTACCAGGGACCATCTCTCTGTCTCCCAGGGACACTAGGGCCATAGCTGCGGGTTCCCACTCCCCGGTGTCCTCAACCTCCTCCCCCAGCGCTACGTTGGCTATCTGTCTAGCAGGGTTTGCAGCAGGGGGGACCTGGGGGGCCATGGGGCACTCCGGGTCATTGGCGTAGTGCCCGGGCCTTTGACAACGGAAACAAGTGATGGTTACCCGGTGCCCCCGTCTCCCGGGGGGTCCGGAGACTGGTGGGGGGGGCGCCGGGAAAGGTGGAGGTTGGGCCTTCGGGGGACTCGACTGGGACTCTCTCTGCCCTCCCTGGTTCCCTCCCCCTCTCTGGCAGGGTGGTCCCTGACTGGCTCGGGGGTATTCTCCTACACTGCTCCGGGGAACCCGGGTGTTGGTCCAGCGGTCTGCTTCCACAGCCAGCTTCCGGGGATCGGTGAGTTTGCTGTCGAGCAGATGCTGGCGTAGTTCCACAAAGCAGTTCGCCGCCAGGTGTTCCCACAACATGAGGTCGGTGAGTTCCTCGAGGGTGGTGACCTTGCTGCCCTTGATCCACCCATCGAAGGCCCGACTGAAAAAGTTTACATACTCCACCCAGGTGGTGCCCGGGATCTTCCTGCTGTCCCGGAATCGCTGACGGTACATCTCTGGGGTGAGGCCGTACCTAGTGAGGAGAGCCTCTTTCATGTGGCTGTAGGAGGTCTGCAGGGAGAGGGGTAGGTCGAGCAGGGTGTCCCTTCCTTCGCTCAGAATCCGTCCCCACAGCCCTGCCCCCCAGTCCTTCTGCGGGACCCGATGAGAGGTCATGGTGACCTCGTAGGCCCTGAACCATTGTTGAATGTCATCATTTTTATAATATTCTTTGACCACGTCCTTGGGGATGTGGACCATCTGTTCCGCCGGGGAGGTCGCCTCTCGGTTCCCCAGGGGCCTCCCTTCCTCGTTTCTGGCTTTGAGCTCGATCTCCTTCAAGCTGCGTTCGTGCTCTAGTTGAAGCTTCCTTCCTTCGTGCTCCCGTTGGAGCTTCTTCTCCTCCAATTCGCCTTGTACGCGCATTTGTTCTACTGCTAGCTTTTTTTCTGCTAATTTCAATTCGCCTTCGATTTTGAGTTTGGCTAACTCGAGTTCGTGATAGCGACTTCTCTCTCTGTCTGCGAGCTCTTCCGGGGAAAGGCCCCCGTCTGGCACGAAGCCTCGCACCTGATTGCTGCTGCTTTCGCCTTGGGTGGGTTCTGCTTCGTCGTGTCGCTCCCCCATGCCTTCTGGGCGGGAGGCCCCGGCATCCACCCAAGCTTTCAGTGCTTTCTGCAAGTCTTCTTTGGTGTTGAGACCGGTGGTAGCGATTTTAAGTTCTTTGCAGAATTGCTTCAGTTCTTTGTGCGTGTATTCTTCTAGTTGTTCCACCTGGTGTTGGTTTCTGCGGGGCTCATGGCGCTTCCTTCTGCCATCTTTGTCGGTAGTGTGTCAGTCGTTCACGGTACGATCTCTAGGTTATGGGCCCGAATCCCGTCGCTTGCCACCAATGTTGGAAGGCGACCTCAGGGGAGCCCGGAGGGGGCCCTGACTGTCCTGAGACCCACCCTCAAGGTATCGTAGCCGGGCACTGGCGGGAGATTCCGCAGGGGAGGAATCTCGTACCTAGGATCGTACACTTGGCACCACACAACAAAGAGACACCACACCGAAGGTTCTTAGGATTCAAGCTTTATCAAATCGAAGTGGTAGGATCTTTATGATCAGCAAGGCAGGTATTTACAAGCAGAGCGTGGGCTCACAGAGTCTTGGCGGGGGTAGGAGGTAGCGGGACAGTCTTTGGGGGGATCGGATCAAATGCAGGAGCGTACCCGGCACGCAGCTCACAATCCTCGAGCTGGGGGATACGCTTGTCGTCGTGGGGTCCGGCGGGACCAAAGAGAGTCAGGGGGAGCCGCGAGTCACTCAGCAGGCTCAAGTACAAGTTTGGAGGTCTTACGATCTTCAGGGAGCCGCGAGTCACTCAGCAGGGCTCAAGCACAAGTTCGGAGGTCTTACGTTCTTCGGGGAGCCGCGAGTCACTCAGCAGGGCTCAAGCACAAGGTCGGAGGTCTTAAGATCTTCAGGGAGCTGCGAGTCACTCATCACGGCTCAAGCACAAGTTCGGAGGTCTTACGATCTTCAGGGAGCCGCGAGTCACTCAGCAGGGCTCAAGCATAGGTTCGGAGGTCTTACGTTCTTCGGGGAGCCGCGAGTCACTCAGCAGGGCTCAGATGTTCCAAGGCGAATCTGCCGGACAGTCCCAGAGCACCCCTTGTTATAGGTCGACCCCTCTTTGATGTCCGGAGTCTGTGCAGGCAGGGGTCTTGTCACCTGGGGGTCGCTTGTCGAGGTTTCCTGCTATTGTCTTTTGATCCTTTCAGGGCCGGGTCGGGAGGAGTCCCAGACACCCAGCAGGCGTGGAGCCAGCCCTCAGGGAGGCCGGCGGGCCGATCGAAACCCATCGTCCCAGGGGAGTTCAGAGGTGCGATAGAAACTGCTCCTCCCTCTCTCATCCCCTGGAAGCGTGATGTCCTCCAGCCGGAGTGGCGCCTCTAGGCCCGGGTTGTGCTGGGGCCGGGCGGCCATCTTGGTGCACGAAGTGGGCACGCGTGCCTGGGGTGGCCGAAAGGAGAGAGGCCGTGGACGGGGAGGCCCGGGCTGCGTGTGTGTGTGTTCTGGTGGGAAGGATCGGCTGGGCCGTGTGCTTGGGGTCCCTGGTACCAGGTTAGGTAGTACGAGGACAGGAAGAGCCATGCTACGAGGCCGGGTCTAACACAGCACATATCCTTACAGCAACAACATTAACTGTTGCATAGCTAAACGCTTATAAGGTCCCAAAGGCGAGACCTATTGGCTATGCCAATGCTTGTTAAACACTGCGGTGGCCATTACAATACTGACAATAGGTTTGCTTCCAGTTCAAATGATATGGCATACTTTTCCTGCTTTTTACTGACCTTTGCTGGGCCCAGCTAATCGAGTCAAATTCCATTCCATATCTAATCTCTGTATGTACGAAATATTGATAGAAAATCATACTAAGTTACTATTTTAGATCATCTGGACTACTGCCAAACAAGGAGTCACACGTAATCATTTTGGCTAGCAGTCCTTGATGGCTACACCTTTGATGTACTTTTAGTATGAACGTCAATGGCTTCCCTTAATAACTAGCAGCATCCACAAAGGAGAGCCACCTAACCTTGATGACGTGCTTAACAACTCAATGTAAGAGTCTAAAATGTTCCTGCCTCCATCAGAACAACGCGAGTCCTCCTATAGTTGGAAAAAAACCAAAAACTACAAGAAACAGTCTTTGCCACCTGCTAGTTAAACTCAAGACACCCTCTCCCTATCGCCCAGTAAAACAACGTGAGTTCATATTTGCCTTTGGCCATGTACAGCACTTCTCCCTCTGATAATATTCACACTTCGTAAGTGCCACATAGTCAAGAAGCAAGATGCAACTGCGAGTCAACATAATACCTTCTGTCTAAGTATATGCATTTAAAAGAGCGCGGTGAACCTGTGCAACCGCGTAGCTATGAGAGACCATTTGGACATCTTGATATCGGACAGCTTGATATGAATCAATCTAAATGATGCGGTTCAATTCAACGCGCGCTTCAAGGTCTTGGGAGTAATACCCGACAGAACCTAAACTAATATAGGGAGTTTGATGCTGGCAATACAGTCACGATGAAAGTGAAGGTGGACACCTAAACTTCGCGCCGCCGGTTTAAAATCTCACTCGGTATCCTGACTCAACAGGGCCCCATCCTACAACAAAATGGCACATTCTGTTAAACACAAGGCGGCAAAAACTAGTCTGGATTTCAGCACAATAAGATACTACAGGATCTAGGTAATGTCAATTAAGCTCACTGTAGTTTTACGCAAGAAAAATCTTGCTTTGAAGCTTCGTTCCACACTTCAGTTTTTTCACGAGAAGAGCCAAGATGAAACACCAAGCGGAACACACTGAGCTGGAGCAAGAGGAGGGTCAGAGTAGGCAGAGCCAGCCAGGCTGAGGGGGCGCGTCACCACTCGAGCGGGGAGGGAGAGAGAGCGAGTCAGAGAGAGGAAGAGGGGAGGGGGAGAGGAAAGGGGAAGCGGGCAGAAGGGATGTGGGTCCGGCGGCGATAAGAGCACAAAGAGAGGAGGAGGCTGTAGTCTGGATTTCAGCACAATAAGATACTAAAGGATCTAGGCAGTGTCAATTAACCTCGTCGTTATCCACCGTGGGCATCTGCAGAGAACAGCGGGAGAGGAGCACATGCCTCTCTGACACGGGCCGCCTGATGGTGCAACACGGAGGAGAACGAGCACATTGTTACACATGCGCGCGCCTCGCGCTGAAGGGAAAAAAAACAAGCACTGTGTGCAAGTATTGATTAGTGACGCGGAGCAGGGGCAAAAAGTTTTTCTTAAATTAAAAAGTAAAGGACGGTACTTTTCAAGGGACATTGCTGCGCGCGCATCCCTCGCGTGCTTAGCACGTCATCGCGATGAAAACGAAAGTGATCGCGATGACGTGCTAAGCACGCGATGGATGCGGGCGTAGCAATGATTGGAGAGGGCGAGCCCCTTCCTAAAGTCGAGCAAGCAGCGCACCCAGATGGCAGCTGTGCACGTTCTCGTGCACTCGAGCTTTAGGCCTGCAAAATCATGTGGGCAGCACTTTCAAAACACGTATTAAATGCTCTCCGAGCAGCGCATGCGCGCTGGCTTTAAAAACAAGTTGATTCGTGAGTGCCCAAAAGGCAGGAAAACAGGATCAAACATCAAAGCGGCGAAAGTGAAAGTAATCGAGCAGAGCATAAAAGGGCTGGGTGAGAAGGGAGGGGGGAATGCAAGGGTCAAAGCGACTAAAGTGAAAGAAAGCTATAGAGAAGGGAGGGGGGAGTGGGAGCAGCTGTGCATGTGATCGTGCACTCAAGGTTTAGGCCAGCCAAAAGACTGTGGGTAGCACTTTGAAAATCCCACATATAAAATGTCTCTTCGAGCCTTTGGCTCAGCGAGACCTAAAAAGGGTTGCTTGCGTGATGTAATTTATGATTAGATTTTGGGTAGTGATGCCTTACGAAACCCATGTTATCTGCTGAATGAATTTATGATTAGATTTTGGGTAATGTAGCCTTACGAAGCCCATGTGACCGTCTGAGGTGGAAGAGTTGCTAAAGACCTTGGTGTGTGTAGTGACAGCTCTCCCAACAAGCATTGGCATAGCCAATAGGTTTCGCTTTTGGGACCTTATAAGTATTTAGTTTTGCAGCACAATATCCTTGGTGCAACAACATCAGCTGTTGCATGGCTAAACCTTGTACCTTATAAGTGTTTAGCCATGCAACAGTTGATGTTGTTGCACCAAGGATATTGTGCTGCATAACTACTTATAAGGTCCCAAAAGCGAGACCTATTGGCAATGCCAATGCTTGTTTGTGTTCTCACCATGCATCAAAAGAGCTTGCCGCCACATTTCACGATTAAAGACTCAAATGGAGAAGAGCCGAATTTTTAATGTTCGGATTTTTATAAAGAAGTTGTTTTTTTACGTTGGTGCTTTTCATGTGCGCCGTTCTTTCATTCGCCATACGACCCAATGACAGCAAGAGTGACAATCGTGTATATGCAAATGTCATGTATTTGAAGCCACACAATGTAAACTTAGAGACATGGTAAGCAGATGTGCAGGGTTTGTTGACAATGGTGCTCCGCGCTCGCCTTGATTGCCATTGGTCTTTCACTGCACTGGAATCGACAGCTAATGTTTCCAGACAACTGATCGAAAGGCCTCAATGTGTCCCATTACCTTTCTGATCTGTCTTCAGGCCTGGGGCTGCTGCAGCCCCTGCTGCGCTCCTCGTTCCACAGCCCGTGTAGTAGTCATTTTAAATATGAATGTACTTAAAACATTCTAGAAATGTTGCATGAGTATGCAGTGTACACATGACACATGCAGCATATAAATCCAGCTTCTAGGAGGTAATGAACATTAAGAAACCTTGTTTTTACATACTGTTGGACTATATTCAGGGCTGAGCGTGCCTAACAATCCAGGAACACATCAGCAGCAGGCGCGCAACGGCCATTGTGCTCAAAGGGCTTAACCCCCCCAACCTCCTGGAAGCCGGAGGCCGCCAAATCCCTGCCAGGGGCCGCCACGAATATGTATTGTATCCGATTCCTCGTGGTGGCCCCTGGGGTTTGGCGGCCCTGTGCAGGTGCACAGCTTGCACATGCCTAAGGCCGCCCCTGATGTCAGCGACATCCCCCTGGAGGCGCGTAAACTGGTGACGACACTTCTGCTGCTGCAAAACGCCAGGCTGCTGTCCACTGGGGTCGGCGGCCAACACTGCCTATGGCGGAGTGGCCTCGGGATGCAGCTCACTGCTAGGAACAGCGGTCTGTCTATTGGGAATCAATGCCTGTGAGATGCCATTGCCGACCCAAGTATATTTGGTCCCCCTTGGAGTTATATTTGAGTGCCAAGCTTGGGAGAGAGGTGATGCGACCGCTGCTGCGGAGGCCGGTCTCCCATCTGAGGGCTCGGCCCCCTAAGGCCTAGTAGGTTTTGATGTGCTGGGAGGCAATGCGGCGAGCGCAAGGTAAGTGGTTTTATTTATTTTTTTATTTCATTTTACCTATCCTGTCGGCTTGAGGTCTCTTATACACACCTATGACTCTATCAGAGACCTGGAGGCTACTCAGTTTGCATTATGCTTTATACAAGACTGAAAGTAAAAAAATAATAACAGAAACACCTCTTGGAAAATGAAATTCCTCTATGAAATAGGGGCACATATACCACTCAAAACGAAGTAAAACATGTGAAATGTATCAGGGACTGCATCAGTGGCTTGAATACCTTCAGGGTTCTTGAACACTATGTCGAAAAATATGTCAGTGTTTTTGCTTGTAAAGTTACAGACATGAATAAAGGCCCCTGGAAGACCAGTTTCGATATCTGTCTTTAATTACTGCAGCCGCTGAGCACTAGCAGGACCCACCCCACTTAAAGCCTTGGATATGGATTGGGCACACAAACGAACCCAACCAATGCATATGCAGACTTTGGACTGTACAATACTACTGACTAATATAACATATGATTATTATTACCCAATCCGAAACCAGTCCTAGGTTGGGTCTGTTCCAGGTCAGAAAGGACCTGACCTGGCAGTTCTGCCTGAACTGTTCCCATGAGGAGCAGGGTCAAGACTCATTTGCATATGGCTAGCTCCAAACTGAGGTACCATGGTGGGCAAAAAACACGATGGCCTGAGAGATTGGCAGTGGCTGAGCTTAATTCAAGCATTACATCCATCACCTTGTTGTTTTTGCATTTGCCATTCTGCATTAGATCACATTTTATTCATCACATAGGCATGAAAGCCTATTCAGCCTTGTCAGAATTTGAATCTGTTACCAGCTGGTCACACACATATCTAAAAAACATGCTTAACTCACATATCTATCTTACTGGAATTACTTGACTGCACAAAACAATTCTGCAATTAAAGGCAATCAAAGATCTTTTTACTTTTTCAAAGCAAGAGACATGAAAATCTTCGGACAGCAGTAGAGGCATGTGTAAGTGGAGGGCCAAAGAGCAGAAGGTCTCAGGGCAAGTTCGGCAACAACTTAATAGCTCCCTGCACCTAATAATTTTAACTGCAAAAATACAGATGTAAAAACTGTAAGAAACAAATGTATTAACATTTCAGGTGCCGGGAAGGTCATGGAGATGTGGAATCACCATCCTTCACGGAAGGCACTCCACTGCTGAAACTACAGAGCCTGACTCGGAAGTAAAGGGTCAATGAACCCTAACCAATCATGAAGCTACTCTCGTGCTGTTTTCAGCATAAGAGTTGAGCCATGATTGGTTGGAGCAGGCTGACACAGCGCTCCTTCTCAGAGTAGGACCCTGTGCCTGCAGTCCACCAGGCTTTTTTACAGCTGGTATTGATGCGGGCTGAAGTGAGCATTTCGGGCTGTTCGTCGCAAGACAGCCGGCCAATCAGGCATGGACACTTTAGGTTTTAAGCAAGTCATTACTGATGCCAATCAGCAACAGGATGACCCCGCCCGAGACACAGCACACACTTCACAAAAATGGCCATGTCCTTTTTATCCATTTTATTTAATTATGTTTTGCTGCAGCTGACACGCTCGCAGCAGGCAGGGCGACACTCCTCCGCTCTCAAGGAGGAATCGATGTTGCCGAACAGTAAAACTGTGACTTCTGTCGAATGAGTAGATGAGTAAGGAGCTGTAAATATAGTCAATAGGGGAGAAATTTATGCAAGACAGTTGTAATCATCTAAAACATTTGTCCAGAAAAAGTAATTATTCCCTTCCCCCCCTTTGAAACCCAATCTTCTTCCAACGTACATAAAAATGTGAAGTTCCATGAACTTTAGGGAGCTTTTCCCAGCACTGCAAAGTGATGCAGAGTGCAGTGGTTGCTTTTCTAGTATCATTCCATTAAAGCCTTTGGAAGTTATTTGTCCAGATTAAAGATGAGTGTGAAAATAACATTTCTACAGTGCCAAAGTGTTGGAAGGCGAACCCCGGGGGAGTCGGAGAGACCACCCAGGGGGGCCCCCACACTGTACGAAGCTGTTGAGAAGCCTCCTAGGAGAGGTCCTTCTCCTATACCGTACCAGCACAGTAACACCACCACACAGGACTCGAGGATGTTTATCACAATGAGCAATTCTTTATCAGCATTTAGGGAAGTTACGGTTATCGATATATACAAGGGGGGATCGAGGGATCCGAAAGAGTCTCAAAGTCTTTGGTAGGGACGGGGTAGCGGGACAGTCTTTGGTAGCAGCTGGGTACGAGGGTACCTTAGGCCCAGTTCTTGTTCCTCAAGCTGGAGGGACTCCGTGTCCCGGAGTGGTCGAGCCGCGACGGCGTCAGCAGGGCTCTGGTGATCAGTTCGTGGAGCTTGAGCCGCGACTAGGTCAGCAGGGCTCTTAAGGTGGTTCAGTTCAGCTCGAGCCGCGACGACGTCAGCAGGGCTCTGGGGGAGGCTTCAGCGAGGTTGGGCCGCGACAGCGTCAGCAGGGCCCTGATGTTCCGTGAGGTTCCTTGTCTCAATAAGGTGGAGCCGCGACGCAGTCAGCTGGGCTCGTGGTATAGGGTCAAGCAAGAGTTCTTCTCCGTAGGGTCAGCCGTGATTCCATCAGCAGGGCTCTTGACTCCGGGATACAACTGCTGTTCCATTGCAGGGTTGCCCCAGATATAGGTCTGGAGCCCTTTGATGTCCAGACCCTTGCGCCTGGGGGGGGCGGAGAGGCCGGGCTGGGAGAGGCCAGACGCCCAGCGGGAGAGGCGCCAGGCCCGGAGAGGCCGGAGGACGATCGCGCCTAGGTGTGGAGCGACGGTGGGGGTCCCATCGAAACTCTCCTCCTCCGGGAGAGGTGAAGTGGCCATGCGGTGCCCCCTGGCCAGATCTTGGTGCCTCGATGTCGGGGCTTCGCTGGGGCCGAGGCCGGGGGGAGCCGGGTCGCGTGGGCTGGTGCGTGGAGCAAGCATGGGGGGAACCCTGAAGAGATGAGGGGTTCCTGTGCGGCCTGGAAAAGGGGGCCGCTGAGGCGGGTGTAGGCAAACGGGTACAATCCAAGGGGGACCTCGAAGGGAGGAGGGGTCCCTGGTGGCCTGAAAGGGCGGCCCGTGTAGGCCGGTGCGGGGGACGAGCACAATCCAAGAGGGTTAAGACCACGCCACGAGGCCGGGTCCAACAGGCGTCCCCCCCAGCCGAAGGCAGGGAGAGTCACCCATTTCCTTGGGGGTACTCCTCGTCGAGGCGGAAGAAGCGGGACAGGCCGTCGGCGTTGGCGTGGTCACTGCCGGGCCGGTGTTCAACAGAGAAGTCCATCCCTTGCAGCGAGATGGACCATCGCAGCAGCTTGGGGTTCTCGCCCCTCATTTGCATTAACCACCGCAAGGGCCGGTGGTCGGTCTGGACCCGGAAGTGGGTGCCGAAGAGATAGGGCCGGAGCTTTTTGAGGGCCCACACTACAGCGAAGGCCTCCCGCTTGATGGTCCTCCACCGCTGCTCCCGGGGCAGCAGCCGTCGGCTGATGAAGGCCACGGGTCTGTCGAGTCCCTCCGAATCTACCTGGGACAGGACGGCCCCAATTCCATATTCGGAGGCGTCCGTCTGCACCACGAACTCCTTGCTGTAGTCAGGGGCCTGTAGCACGGGGGCAGTGCACATTGCCGTTTTGAGAGTCTCGAAGGCCGCCTGGCAGCGGGGGGTCCAGTGTACCTTCTTGGGCTGCTTTTTTGACGTGAGCTCTGTGAGGGGGCCGACAATGCTCCCATAGTCTCTGATGAATCGCCGGTGGTACCCGGTGAGGCCCAGGAAGGCCCGGACAGCTGTCTGGGTGGTGGGGGGTTCCCACGCCTGGATGGCATCAACTTTCGGTTGGAGGGGAGCCACCTGACAGCTTCCTACTTGATGGCCCAGATAGGTCACCGATCCTTGGCCTATCTGGCATTTGCTGGCCTTGATCGTGAGTCCGGCCCTTTGGAGGGCGGTCAGGACTGCTTTGAGGTACCCCAGGTGCTCAGCCCAGTGGCTGCTGTATACGGCAATGTCATCTAAATAAGCCGCGCTGAAGGCCTCTAGCCCGACCAGCACCTTGTTCACTAGTCTCTGGAAGGTGGCCGGGGCGTTCTTCATGCCGAAGGGCATCACCCGAAAGTGGTAGTGCCCGTCAGGGGTGGAGAAAGCGGATCTTTCTTGGGCACCGGGGGTGAGCTGGATCTGCCAGTACCCGGCGGTGAGGTCAAAAGTGCTCAGGTAGCGGGCTGCCCCTAAGCGGTCGATGAGCTCGTCGGCCCGGGGAAGAGGATGGGCATCGGTCTTGGTAACGGTGTTCAGGGCCCGGTAGTCCACACAAAATCGTAGCTCCGGGGGGGTGCCTGGTGCGGCGGCTTTTGGCACCAGGACGACGGGACTGGCCCACGGGCTGTCGGAGGGCTCGATGACCCCGAGGGCCAGCATCTTCGCCACCTCAGCCTGGATGCCGGCCCGCACCCGGTCGGGTACTCTGTAGGCTCTGTGTCGCACGGGGGGACTGTCCCCAGTGTCGAAGTCGTGGACACACCATGGAGTCACCCCCGGAGTGAGGGAGAAGAGGGCCGCAAAGGGCTGCAACAGTTGCTGACAGTCGTGGTGCTGTTCCGGGGTCAGGGAGGGGGTGTTGGACCCGGCCTCGTGGCATGGTCCTTACCCCCGTGGATTGTGCCTGTTCCCCGCCCCGGCCTTCACGGGCCACCCTTCTGAACTGCACCGAGGCCCTTCATCCTGAGCTGCACGAGGTCGCATACCCCTCGTGGCTCCGCCATCTTGTTGGCACCCACGTGACTCTGTGCACCAGCCAGCGCGACCCCGCTCAACCCGGCCTCGACCCCAGCGAAGCCCCGACATCGAGGCACCACGAACTGGCCAGGGGGGGGGCCGCAGGAACCATTCATCGCCCCCGGCGGAGGACAGTATCGATGGGACCCCCAACTGTCCGCCCCTCTCGAGGTGTGATCGCCCTGCAACTCCCCTGGGCCTGGCGCCTCTCCTGCTGGGCGTCTGGCCACCTCCACCCGGCCTCTCCGCCCCCACCGGGCGCCTGGGTCCGGACATCAAAGGACTCCAGACCTATATCTGGGGCAACCCCGCCACAGATCGGCAGTTGTATCCCGGAGTCGAGAGCCCTGCTGATTGAATCGCGGCTGACCCTACGGAGAAGAACTCTTGTCGGAACCATCACGAGCCCTGCTGACTGCGTCGCGGCTCCTTCTTGTGAACACTTTGAAGCCACCTGGAACATCGGAGCCCTGCTGACGCTGTCGCGGCCCAACCTCGCTGAAACCTCCCTCGGAGCCCTGCTGACGACGTCGCGGCTCGAGCTGAGCAGAAACCATCTTGAGAGCCCTGCTGATTGGATCGCGGCTCTCCACGAACTGTACGCCAGAGCCCTGCTGACGCCGTCGCGGCTCGACCCCTCCGAGATCCGGAGGTCCTCCAACTTGAGGATAAGAACTGGGCCCCAGGTACCCTCGTACCGCACTCCTGCCAAAGACTGTCCCGCTACCCCTACCCTTCCAAAGAGACACTGAGACTTTTGGTGGATCCCGCGATCCCTTCGTGTAAATATTGACCTCGTAACCTTTTTATTGCTGATAAAGAATTGCTTGTCTTGAGACAACCTCCTTGAGTCCTGTGTGGTGGTGTTACTGGGCTAGTACGTGATAGGAGAAGGATCTCTCAGGAGACTTCTCGGCAGCGCTCGGCTACTTCGTACCGTGGGAGGGCCCCCCTCGGTGGTCTCGCCGACTCCTCGGGGTCCGCCTTCCAACAGGGGGCGAGTTGGACGCCTTCGATGGTCCCGTCGTGGTCGCTGGTCCGCAGGAGGTCGGGTAGGGGCTCGGAGTCGCCTTCGCCCCCGTCGTCGGTCGCTAGCAGTAGGCTTAGTTCGGTCCGGGCAAAGTGGGGTTTGAGCCGGTTAGCGTGCAGAACCCGGAGGGGGTTCCGGGGAGACTCCATGTCGATCAGGTAGGTGACAGGGCTCTTCTTTTCCACCACCTTGAAGGGCCCGGTCCATTTGTCCTGGAGGGCGCAGGGGTCAACCGGTGACATGACCCAGACTTGCTGGCCCGGCTCAAACTCGATGGTAGAGGCGTTTTGATCGTACCATCTTTTCATGTCCTCTTGGCTGGCCTCGAGGTTGGCTTCGGCCAGGGCTCGGAACCTTCGTGTCTGGTTGCGGAGGGTCAGGAGGTATCTGTAGACGTCGGGAGGGGCATCTCGGGGCTTCGTCTCCCAGCCATCCTTGACCAGGCTGAGGGGTCCTCGGACTGGATGCCCATACAACAATTCGAAAGGGCTGAACCCCAGGGACTTCTGCGGGACCTCCCGATAGGCAAACAGGAGGCACGGCAGCAGGACATCCCATCTCCGCTGTAGGGGCTCTTCCAGGCCCTTGATCATGCCTTTTAAGGTTCTGTTGAACCGCTCGACCAGTCCGTTCCCCTGAGGGTGGTATGGGGTGGTGAACTTGTACGTGACCCCGCACTGCTGTCACAGGGACCGCATGTATTTAGAGATAAAGTTCGTACCTCGGTCGCTCACCACTTCTCGGGGGAACCCCACTCTCGTGAAGATCCCCATTAAGGCCCGGCCCACTACAGGGGCTGTCACAGTTCGAAGCGGGATGGCCTCAGGGTACCTGGTTGCGTGGTCTACGAGGACCAGGATGAAGCGGTGACCCAGGGCAGTCTGGGGGTCCAGGGGCCCTACGATGTCTATTCCGACCCGTTCGAACGGGGTGTTGACTGCTGGGAAGGGCTGGAGAGGGGCTTTGACCCGTCCCCCCATCTTGCCGCTGGCTTGGCAGGTCTGGCAGGACCGGCAGTGGTTGTCCACGTCCCTCCGCATCCGGGGCCAGTAGAAGTGGGTCACCAGGCGGCTGTAGGTTTTGTCCTGCCCCAGGTGCCCAGCGAGGGGCACATCATGTGCCAGGTTAAGGAGGAACTCCCGGAATCGGAGGGGGACCACCAGCACTCGAATGGCCCCTAGTTCTGCAATCTTCTGCTCGCTGTACAGTAGTCCTTCAGCCCAATAGACCCAGTGGGTTCCGGTCTGGTCACCGTTGGCCTGCGAGGCCGCTTGTTGCTGGACTCCTTCAAGGGAGGGGCAGGTCTTCTGTTCCTGCAAGAACTGTTCTCTGGTGGGGCCCCCGTCGTGGCGCCATTGGGCAAGTTCCGGGAGTGTGCCGAGAGAGGCGATCTCGTCCGGGGGAGGCACCGTGGATCTGGCATCGGTGTCTGCTTCTCCCTCGCTGGAGGCAGGTGGTGGCACGGGCCCCTCGGGCTCGATGGTGTCGGCGACCATGGACGAACGGGGGGCCTGGGCGGCCATGGACCGGGTGGTGGCGCAGGCCCATTCGGGTAGTCCTAGCATTCGGAGATGCTCTATCCGCTCCACTTGAGCCCATGGGGAACTCTCGAGGTCGTTCCCCAGGAGGCAGTCCACCGGAGCGTCGTCGCGGACAGTCACCTTCAGTATGCCCGTCACCCCTCCCCATTCGAAGGGAATCTGTGCCATCTGGCACATGCTCTCGCTGTTGTCGGCCGTCCGGACGGGGCATAGCACATTCGGCAGGATCTGTTCGGGGGCCACCAGGTGGCAGCGGACAGCGGTGACACTGGCTCCGGTGTCACGGAGGGCTTCGGCCCGTCGTCCATTGATAGTGACCCACTGTTGGTACTTCTGGGTGTTGCTCGGGATGGGTGTTCGGGGCCCCATTTCTCGGCTGCCCAGGCAGACCAGGGACATGGCCGCCGGCTCCCACTCAGTGGACCCCCCGTTGAGGGGTTCTTCCTCTTCCTCCCCTTCTCCCAGGGCGGCAGCCACTAGTTGTCGGGGTGGGGGCCCGCTGGTCCCACTTCGTCGGTTCATGGGGCGGGCAGGGTTGCTGGCATAGTGTCCTGTTTGTTGGCAGCCGTAGCAGGTTATCGTGGGCCGGGGTCCGGTTTTGGCTGGCGCCGTTCCTCTTCGGGCTAGGCTCGGGGAGGTGTGTTGCTGAGGCGGCCCCCGAGGCGGACTCCGGGGCGGCCCGGCTGGGATGTCCCGATTCCTGTTCGACCCTCCTCCCCCGCCGCGCTGGCGGGGGGGGTCCGGTGGGGTTTCGCTGGTACTCCCCCATCGAGCTCCGGGGGACTCGGGTGTTGACCCATCGATCGGCCTCGGCGGCGAGCTTCCGCGGCTCGGTCAGCTTGCTGTCGAGGAGGTGTTGTCTTAGCTCCACGAAGCAGTTGTTGGAGAGGTGTTCCCAAATAATGAGGTCGACCAGCTGCCCGTAGGTGGTGACCTTGCTCCCCTTGATCCAACCTTCTAGGGCCCTGCTGAAAAAGTCAACATACTCTACCCACGTGGTACCGGGGATTTTCTTGCAGTCTCTGAAACGCGGGCGGTACATTTCCGCGGTTAGTCCATAGCGGGTGAGCAGGGCCTCCTTCATATGGTCGTACGAGGTCATCACCTCTTCCGGGAGCTGGAATAGGGTGTCTCGGCCCTCGCTAAGGAACCGACCCCATAGGCCGGCACCCCAATCCTTCCGGGGTACCCGATGGGAGGTCATGGCCACCTCGTACGCCTTAAACCACTGCTGGATGTCGTCGTTTTTATAGTACTCCTTGACGACATCTTTGGGAATATGGACCTTGGCTTCGGTGGGCGGCAGAGCGTCTCTATTGCTGGGGCTGCCGGTCTCCCCCTTCTGGGCCTTGAGCTCGAGTTCTTTGAGGCCCCGCTCGTGTTCGAGGGTCAGCCTTTTCTCCTCCAGCTCTCGATGCCGCTTCTTCTCCTCTATCTCCTCTTGTAGCCGTAGCTGTTCCATGGCCAATTTCTTTTCGGCCAGCAAGAGTTCCAGTGCGCGGCAGGTGGGTTGCCGCAGCAGCTCTGAAATTCTCGCCACCGTGCAGCAACCAAACTGCGCCAAGACTGCAGGTAGGAGAGAGGGGCCAATCCCGTGCTCAGAGAGCAGCCTCCAGTGTGGTGCACGGCTTGCGGTACACCTGCAGTGTGGTGCGGCGGCTGCACTGACTTTTGTAGAGGGGTTTAAAAGGGGGTCTAAGAGGGAGCCGGCTGCGTTGTATGTGGGCCGTGGGGGGCGCCTCTTCTGATGGGAATAATAAACAAGCATTGGCATAGCCAATAGGTCTCGCTTTTGGGACCTTCTAAGTATTTAGTTATGCAGCACAATATCCTTGGTGCAACCACATCAACTGTTGCATGGCTAAACACTTATAAGGTCCCAAAGGCAAGACCTATTGGCTATGCCAATGCTTGGTGTGGTTGTGTGTATGTGTGTGTGTGGTTGTGTGTGTCTGGTTGTGTGTGTGTGGTTGTGTGTGTGTTTGGTTGTGTGTGTGTGGTTGTGTGTGTATGTGGTTGTGTGTGTGTGGTTGTGTGTGTGGGTGGTTGTGGGTGTGGTTGTGGGTGGTTGTGTGTATGGTTGTGGTTGTGTGTGGTTGTGTGTGTGGCTGTGTGTGTGTGTTTGTGTGTGTGGTTGTGGTTGTGTGTGGGTGTGGTTGTGGGTGTGGTTATGGGTGTGTGTTTGGATGTGTGGTTGTGTGTGGTTGTGTGTGTGGTTGTGGTTATGTGTGTGGTTGTGTGTGGTGTGTGGCTGTGTGTGTGGTTGTATGTGTGTGTGTGTGGTTGTGTGTGTGGGTGGTTGTGTGTGTGGTTGTGTGTGGTTGTGTGTGTATGTGTTTGTGTGTGTTTGTGTGTGTGTGGTTGTATGTGTGGTTGTGTGTGTGGTTGTGTGTGTGGTTGTTTGGTTGTGGTTGTGTGTGTGTGGTTATGTGTGGGTGTGTTTGTGTGTGTGTGGTTGTGTGGTTGTGTGTGTGTGGTTGTGTGTGTGTGTGGTTGTGTGGTTATGTGTGTGGTTGTATGTGTGGTTGTGTGTGTGGTTGTGTGTGTGGTTGTGTGTGTGTGGTTGTGTGTGGTTGTGTGTGTGGTTGTGTGTGTGGTTGTGTGTATGATTGTGGTTGTGTGTGTGTGGTTCTGTATGGTTATGGTTGTGTGTGTGGTTGTGTGCATGGTTGTGTGTGTAGCTGTGGTTGTGTGTGTGGTTGTGTGTGGTTGTGTGTGTGGTTGTTTGGTTGAGTTTGGGTGTGGTTGTGTGTGGGTGTGGTTGTATGGGTGTGAATTTGTGTGTGGTTGTGTCTGTGTGTTTGTTGTGTGTGTGTGGTTGTGTGTGTGTGGGGTTGGCTGTGTGGTTGTGGTTGTGTGTGTGTGGTTGTGTGTGTGTGGTTGTGTGTGTGGTTGTGTGTGTGGTTGTGTGTGTGGTTGTGTGCATGGTTGTGTGTGTGGTTGTGTGTGTGGTTGTGGTTGTGTGTGTGGTTGTGTGTGTGTGGTTGTGGGCGTGTGTGTGTGTGTGTGTGGTTGTGTGTGTTGTTGTGTGTGTGAGTGTGGTTGTGGTTGTGTGTGTGTGTGGTTGTGGTTGTGTGTGTGGTTGTGTGTGTGGGTGTGTGTGTTCAGTTGGGTGTGGTTCTGTGTGTGTGTGTGGTTGTGTGTATGGTTGTGGTTGCATGTTGGTGTGTGTATGGCTGTGGTTGTGTGTGCTTGTGTGTGTGCTTGTGTGTATACTTGAGTGTGTGCTTGTGTGTGTGGTTGTGTGTGTGTGTGGTTGTGTGTGGTTGTGTGTATGTGTGTGTGGTTGTGTGTATGGTTGTGTGTGGTTATGTGTGGTTCTGTGCATGCTTGCTTGTGTGTGTGGTTGTGTGGGTGTGGTTGTGTGTTTGGTTATGTGGTTGTGTGTGTGGTTGTGTGTGTGGTTGTGTGGTTGTGTGTGTGGTTGTGCTTGTGTGTGTGGTTGTGTGTGTGGTTGTGGTGTGTGTGTGTGTGTGTGGTTGTGTGTGTGGTTGTGGTTGTGTGTGTGTGATTGTGTGTGTGTGGGTGTGTGTGGGTGTGTGTGGGTGTGGTTGGGTGTGTGTGGTTGGGTGTGTTTGGGTGTGGTTGTGGGTGTGGTTGTGGGTGTGGTTGTATGTGTGTGGTTCTTTGTGTGGTTGTGTGTTGGTGGCTGTGTGTATGATTGTGTGTTTGTGTTTGTGGTTGTGTGTGTGGTTGAGTGTGCGTTGAGTGTGTGTGTGTGGTTGTGTGTGTGTGTGGTTGTGTGTGTGTGTTTTGTGTGTGTGTGGTTGTATGTGTGGTTGTATGTGTGTGTGTGTGGTTGTGTGTGTGGGTGGTTGTGTGTGTGGTTGTGTGTGGTTGTGTGTGTGTGTTTGTGTGTGTTTGTGTGTGTGTGGTTGTATGTGTGGTTGTGTGTGTGGTTGTGTGTGTGGTTGTTTGGTTGTGGTTGTGTGTGTGTGTGGTTATGTGTGGGTGTGTTTGTGTGTGTGGTTGTGTGGTTGTGTGTGTGTGTGGTTGTGTGTGTGTGTGTGGTTCTGTGGCTATGTGTGTGGTTGTATGTGTGGTTGTGTGTGTGGTTGTGTGTGTGGTTGTGTGTGTGTGGTTATGTGTGTGTGGTTGTGTGTGTGGTTGTGTGTGTGGTTGTGTGTATGATTGTGGTTGTGTGTGTGTGGTTCTGTGTGGTTGTGATTGTGTGTGTGGTTGTGTGCATGGTTGTGTGTGTAGCTGTGGTTGTGTGTGTGGTTGTGTGTGTGGTTGTGGGTGGTTGTGTGTGTGGTTGTTTGGTTGAGTGTGGGTGTGGTTGTGTGTGGGTGTGGTTGTATGGGTGTGGATTTGTGTGTGGTTGTGTCTGTGTGTTTGTTGTGTGTGTGTGGTTGTGTGGTTGTGTGTGGTTGTGTGTGTGTGTGGTTGGCTGTGTGGTTGTGGTTGTGTGTGTGTGGTTGTGTGTGTGTGGTTGCGTGTGTGGTTGTGTGTGTGGTTGTGTGTGTGTGGTTGTGTGTGGTTGTGTGTGTGGTTGTGTGTGTGGTTGTGTGTGTGTGTGGTTGTGGGCGTGGGTGTGTGTGTGTGTGGTTGTGTGTGTGGTTGTGTGTGAGTGTGGTTGTGGTTGTGTGTGTGTGTGGTTGTGGTTGTGTGTGTGGTTGTGTGTGTGGGTGTGTGTGTTCGGTTGGGTGTGGTTCTGTGTGTGTGTGTGGTTGTGTGTATGGTTGTGGTTGCATGTTGGTGTGTGTATGGCTGTGGTTGTGTGTGCTTGTGTGTGTGCTTGTGTATATACTTGAGTGTGTGCTTGTGTGTGTGGTTGTGTGTGTGTGGTTGTGTGTGGTTGTGTGTGGTTCTGTGCGTGCTTGCTTGTGTGTGTGGTTGTGTGGGTGTGGTTGTGTGTTTGGTTGTGTGGTTGTGTGTGTGGTTGTGTGGTTGTGTGTGTGGTTGTGCTTGTGTGTGTGAATGTGTGTGTGGTTGTGTGTGTGGTTGTGGTGTGTGTGTGGTTGTGTGTGTGGTTGTGGTGTGTGTGTGTGTGTGTGGTTGTGTGTGTGGTTGTGGTTGTGTGTGTGTGGTTGGGTGTGTGTGGTTGGGTGTGTTTGAGTGTGGTTGTGGTTGTGGGTGTGGTTGTGGGTGTGGTTGTGGGTGTGGTTGTATGTGTGTGGTTCTTTGTGTGGTTGTGTGTTGGTGGTTGTGTGTATGATTGTGTGTTTGTGTTTGTGTTTGTGTGTGTGTGTGGTTGTGTGTGTGTTTTGTGTGTGTGTGGTTGTATGTGTGGTTGTGTGTGTGGTTGTGTGTGGTTGTGGTTGTGTGTGTGGTTGTGGTTATGTGTGTGGTTGTGTATGTGTGGTTGTGTGTGTGTGTGTGTGGTTGTGTGTGTGGTTGTGTGGTTGTGTGGCTGTGTGTGTGGTTGCATGTCTGGTTGTGTGTGGGGTTGTATGTGATTGTGTGTGTGTGGTTGTGTGTGGGTGTGTGGTTGTGTGTGTGTGTGTGGTTGTGTGTGTGTGTGTGTGTGGTTGTGTGTGTGGTAGTAGTTGAGTGTGTGGTTGTGTATGTGGTTGTGGCTGAGAGTGTGGTTGTGGTTGTGTGTGTAGCTGTGGTTGTGTGTGTGGTTGTGGTTGTGTGTGTGTGGTTGTGTGTGTGTGTGGTTGTGTGTGTGTGGTTATGTGTGGTTGTGTGTGTAGTTGTGTGGTTGGGTGTGGTTGTGTGTGGGTGTGGTTGTGGGTGTGGTTGTGTGGGTGTGGTTGTGGGTGTGGTTGTGTGGGTGTGGTTGTGTGTGTGCTTGTGAGTTTGCTTGTTGTGTGTGTGTGGTTGTGTGTGTTGTGTGTGGTTGTGGGTGTGTGGTTGGTTGTGTGGTTGTGGTTTTGTGGGTGTGGTTGTGTGTGTGTGGTTGTGTGCGTGTGGTTGTGTGTGGTTGTGTGTATGTGGTTGTGTGTTTGTGGTTGTGTGTGTATGGTTGTTTGTGTGGTTGTGTGTGTGGTTGTGTGTGGTTGAGTGTGTGGCTGTGGTTGTGTGTGGGGTTGTGTGTGTGTGGTTGTGGGTGTGGTTGTGTGTATGTGGTTGTGTGTGTTTGTGGTTGTGTGTGTGGTTGTGTGTGGTTGTGGTTGTGTGTGTGTGTGGTTGTGGTTGTGTTTGTGGTTGTGTGTGTGGTTGTGTGTGTCGGTTGTGTGTGGTTGTGGGTGTGTGTGGTTGTGTGTATGGTTGTGGTTGCGTGTTGGTGTGTATATGGCTGTGGTTGTGTGTGCTTGTGTGTGCTTGTGTGTATACGTGTGTGTGTGGTTGTAGGTGTGGTTGTGTGTGTGGTTGTGTGAATGTGTGTGTGGTTGTGGTTGTGTGTGGTTGTGCTTGTGTCTGGTTGTGGGTGTGGTTGTGTGGGTGTGGTTGTGTGTGTGGTTGTGTGGTTGCGTGTGTGGTTGTGCGTGTGGTTATGGTTGTGTGTGTGGTTGTATGTGTGGTTGTGGTGTGTGTGTGTGGTTGTGGGTGTGGTAGTGTGTGTGGTTGTGTGTGTGTGGTTGTGTGTGTGTGGTTGTGTGTGTGGTTTTGTGTGTGGTTGTGTGTGTGGTTTTGTCTGTGGTTGTGGTTGTGTGTGGTTGTGTGTGTGTGGCTGTGTGTGTGTGTGTGTGTGGTTGTGGTTGTGTGTGTGTGGTTGTGTGTGTGTGTGGGTGTGGTTGTGTGGGTGTGGTTGTTTGTGCGGTTGTGTGTGTGGTTGTGTGTGTGATTGTGTGTTTGTGGTTGTGTGTGTGGTTGTGTGTGTGTGGTTGTGTGTTTGTGTGTGTGTGGTTGTGCATGTGGCTGTGTGTGGTTGTTGTTGTGTGTGTGGTTGTATGTGTGGTTGTGGTTGTGTGTGTGACTAATACTAAAAGCATCTCAAAATAAAGGAACACAAACATCGAGTTTGTGGAAAGAGAAAGCACGTTGTAAGTCAAACGGACGCAGCAAAGCATTAACACAACAACAAAATAAACAAGATCACTTAGCGAAGACTGAGTGCTGATAATGGATACACACAGCCCATCATCTTAAGAGTTCGATTGCAGCCACTGTGCACTCAAACCTGCCCCCTCCTTGTGAGTTGCACCCCATATTTCATGAGTTGTAACTGCTGCACCCACCATAGCGCTTTGAGATCTGAAGCGCTACATAGGTGTAATCGATTAACCAGTCACCAACATGCTGTGCTTTTAAAGAGAATGTGCCAAAAGTTTCCAGCTTCCTTATCATGTCCTCATGAAAGCGCCAACGAAAGGACTCCCTGAATGGTGCAACGGACATGAAGCTGCTGCTGCGATCAGAAATAAACACTGTGAACGTTGTCCAGTTTCACAGTAACATTTCCTTAATGTTCTTTAAGTCACAAAACAGTAATACTAAAAGCATCTCAAAATAAAGGAACACAAACATCGAGTTTGTGGAAAGAGAAAGCACATTGTAAGTCAAACGGGCGCAGCAAAGCATTAACACAACAACATGTTCTTTGATGTTTGATGTTCTTTGAATGAGAACATCAAAGGGGCGCCGCGAGAGTGATCGGGGGCGAAAGTGAAAGTGATCGCGGGCGCTTAATGAGCATGACAAGGTTTGCCAGCCTCTTCTCCTAAGCGCGCGCCCGCGCTCATGCACTGTAGCTCTAGGCTGGTCATGGTAGCATTTTTTGGAGCCCTCACAAAAAGTCTCGCCAGACCAGCGCATGCCCTGGGTCAGGCGAGACCTAAAAAGGCCCAGGAAAAGAAACAAACATTAGTAAATGCATTAGGATTCGCCTATGAGATTAATACCAAGCTGCCTTTTGCTGTCATTTGTAGCTTGCTGAGTAGTTGTACATTGTAAGGTACAGAAAATCTGTTAAAGTGTTATAACTTGTTTATGTACAAAAAGTGAATATATTGTGCTGTTACTAGTGGTATAGTGCAGGTAAGTAATATCAACATTTTAAAAAATGAAATGAAAGAGGGAAAAAATAGAATTCATTGATGTAATGACAATATTATGTGTTTAGATGGGCGAACGACCTTTACAACGCGGTCGTTACACCGCGATACATTTATATCGTGGTCATTACAACGCAAGTGGTTACAACGACTTGCGCTGGATGGCACTATACACTAAGGAATAGTATGGTTTACTATTCCAACACCTTCCCTACTGTTACATACGCTGGAGTTGGAATAGTAAATCATACTATTCCTAAGTCCAGAGCCCCGAGCGCAAGTCGTTGTAACGACTTACGTTGTAACAACTGCAATGTAACGTACCGCGATGTAACTGATTGCGTTGTAACGTCACATATTTGTTTAGATGTGTTCTTTTGGGCTCAGTGCTACTGCACTTGCTGCACCATTCAAATCACCCCCCTAGTGCCTGTAAGATAACAGCATTTGTGACTCTCTGTTTAGTAGTAAAATATAGCAATATTTGGTGTTTAGAGGAGTTATGACAACTTTTGGCCACAGTGCCACTGCACTTGCTGCACCATTCAAACCATGACCCTATTGCCTGAATGGTAATTGCAGTTGTGATTGCCTGTTTAGTAGTAAAATATTCCAATATTTGGTGTGTAGAGGGGCTCCTAGAGCTATGGGCCCTGTGTCACTGCACCTGCTGCACCATTCAAATCATGACCCTAGCGCCTGCAAGGTAACCGCACTTGTGACTGCTTATTTAGTAGTTAAATAGAACACTATTTAGTGTTTAGAGGAGTTCTGACAACTGTGTATCCCCAGTGCCACTGCACTTGCAGCACCATTGAATTCATGGCCCTAGTGCCTGCTAGATAACTGCACTTGTGACAGCCTGTTTAGTAGTAAAATGTAGTAATATTCTGCGTTTAGCGGGGTCTCTAGAGCTTTTGGCCCTGGTACCACTACACCTGCTGCACCATTCAAATCAAACCCCTTTTAACTGTAAGATAACTGCAATTGTGTCTGCCTATACAGTAGTAAAATATAGCGATATTAGGTGTTTAGAGGAGTTCTGACACCTTCTGGGCCTGGTGCACTGCACCTGCTGCATCATTCAAATCATGACCCTGTTGTCTACAAAGTAACTGCATTTGTGACTGTCTGTTCAGTAGTAAAATATAGCAATATTAAGGAGCTTATTATGATGTCGGGTGGAATAATTTCCGCTCAACACCGACTCGGTCATGGGACCGCCCAACACCCGGTCGGCGTCCCGACCGCCCCATTAGGATGCGACCGAACACTGTTCTGTCGCGTTCCTAGAGTTCACTGTAGGAGCATGCATTACGGCAGTAAACCGGCCGTAATGCATGCTCCCATAGTGAAATAGAAGGTGCGGTTTATCCCTGCACCCATGGTAGGTTCCTCAAAGTGCCTGCCACAAGGTGCAGGGATCAACAGGGGGAACCATGGGTGCCCCCTCGTCCTCCAGACGGAGGCGTGCACCAAAGGGGTCCCTGCTTGGGGCCCCCAAACATGCTTTCCGACATGGTTTCCATGTCGGACAGACCTGCATGGAAACCATATCGGAAACCGTAATCGTAATCTCAAGGGCGGAAAGACCCGCCTTTGAGATTACTTGCCGGCATCCAACTGGCAGACAGGCTCTCCAAATATGTTGGAAGGTAGCCGGAATGAACAGCAGGTTTCCTTTCCGACAGCCTCCAACATAATGAGGTGGATGGAAAGGAATCCGAGCGGCCAATTACGATGCGGCCCTTAAGGCTACAACCACAGGTTGGAGCCTTTACAGGCTGTATCGTAAATAGCCCCTAGGTGTTTAGTGGGATGCCTAGAGCTTTTGGTTTTGGTGCTACCGCATCCACTGCACCATTTAAATCATGACCCTATTGCCTTCTAGATAAATGCACTTATGACTGTCTTGTTTAGTAGCAACATTTTGCAATAATCTGGGTTTAGGAGGGGGATCTCAGAGCTTTTGGCCCCAGCGCCACTGCACCTGCTGCACTATTCAAACATGACCCTGTTGTCTGCAAGGTAACTGCACTTGTGACTGCCTGTTTAGTAGTCAAATATACCAATATCATGTGTTTAGAGGAGTTCTGACACATTTTGGAACCGGTGCTACTGTATCTGTTGCACCATTCAAATCATGACCCAATTGTCTGCAAGATAACTGCACTTATGGTTGACTATTTAGGAATAAAATACAGCAATATTAGGTGTTTAGTGGGGTGACTGGAGATTTTGATCCTGGCGCCACTGCACCTGTTGCACTATTGAAATCCTAACCCTAGTGCATGCTAGATAACTGCACTTGTGACTGGCTGTTTAGCTATAAAATATAGCAATAATCGGTGTTCAGTGGGGGGCCTGGAGCTTTTAGTTCTGGTGCCACTGCACCTGCTGCACAATTGAAATCATGAACCTAGTGCTTTCTAGATAACTGCACTTGTGACTGCATGTTTAGTTCTAAAATATAGTAATATTAGTTGTTTAGAAGAGTTCCTATATTTTGGGCTCGGTGCCACTGCACCTGCAACACCAATCAAATAATGACCTGTTGCCTGCAACATAACTGCACTTGTGACTGCCTGTTTATGATTAAAATATAGTCTGTGGTTGTGGTTGTGTGTGGTTGTGTGTGTGTGGCTGTGTGTGTGTGTGTGTGTGTGTGGTTGTGGTTGTGTGTGTGTGGTTGTGTGTGTGTGTGGGTGTGGTTGTGTGGGTGTGGTTGTTTGTGCGGTTGTGTGTGTGGTTGTGTGTGTGATTGTGTGTTTGTGGTTGTGTGTGTGGTTGTGTGTGTGTGGTTGTGTGTTTGTGTGTGTGTGGTTGTGCGTGTGGCTGTGTGTGGTTGTTGTTGTGTGTGTGGTTGTATGTGTGGTTGTGGTTGTGTGTGTGACTAATACTAAAAGCATCTCAAAATAAAGGAACACAAACATCGAGTTTGTGGAAAGAGAAAGCACGTTGTAAGTCAAACGGACGCAGCAAAGCATTAACACAACAACAAAATAAACAAGATCACTTAGCGAAGACTGAGTGCTGATAATGGATTCACACAGCCCATCATCTTAAGAGTTCGATTGCAGCCACTGTGCACTCAAACCTGCCCCCTCCTTGTGAGTTGCACCCCATATTTCATGAGTTGTAACTGCTGCACCCACCATAGCGCTTTGAGATCTGAAGCGCTACATAGGTGTAATCGATTAACCAGTCACCAACATGCTGTGCTTTTAAAGAGAATGTGCCAAAAGTTTCCAGCTTCCTTATCATGTCCTCATGAAAGCGCCAACGAAAGGACTCCCTGAATGGTGCAACGGACATGAAGCTGCTGCTGCGATCAGAAATAAACACTGTGAACGTTGTCCAGTTTCACAGTAACATTTCCTTAATGTTCTTTAAGTCACAAAACAGTAATACTAAAAGCATCTCAAAATAAAGGAACACAAACATCGAGTTTGTGGAAAGAGAAAGCACATTGTAAGTCAAACGGGCGCAGCAAAGCATTAACACAACAACATGTTCTTTGATGTTTGATGTTCTTTGAATGAGAACATCAAAGGGGCGCCGCGAGAGTGATCGGGGGCGAAAGTGAAAGTGATCGCGGGCGCTTAATGAGCATGACAAGGTTTGCCAGCCTCTGCTCCTAAGCGCGCGCCCGCGCTCATGCACTGTAGCTCTAGGCTGGTCATGGTAGCATTTTTTGGAGCCCTCACAAAAAGTCTCGCCAGACCAGCGCATTCCCTGGGTCAGGCGAGACCTAAAAAGGCCCAGGAAAAGAAACAAACATTAGTAAATGCATTAGGATTCGCCTATGAGATTAATACCAAGCTGCCTTTTGCTGTCATTTGTAGCTTGCTGAGTAGTTGTACAATGTAAGGTACAGAAAATCTGTTAAAGTGTTATAACTTGTTTATGTACAAAAAGTGAATATATTGTGCTGTTACTAGTGGTATAGTGCAGGTAAGTAATATCAACATTTTAAAAAATGAAATGAAAGAGGGAAAAAATAGAATTCATTGATGTAATGACAATATTATGTGTTTAGATGGGCGAACGACCTTTACAACGCGGTCGTTACACCGCGATACATTTATATCGCGGTCATTACAACGCAAGTGGTTACAACGACTTGCGCTGGATAGCACTATACACTAAGGAATAGTATGATTTACTATTCCAACACCTTCCCTACTGTTACATACGCCGGAGTTGGAATAGTAAATCATACTATTCCTAACTCCAGAGCCCCGAGCGCAAGTCGTTGTAACGACTTAAGTTGTAACAACTGCAATGTAACGTACCGCGATGTAACTGATTGCGTTGTAACGTCACATATTTGTTTAGATATGTTCTTTTGGGCTCAGTGCTACTGCACTTGCTGCACCATTCAAATCATCCCCCTAGTGCCTGTAAGATAACAGCATTTGTGACTCTCTGTTTAGTAGTAAAATATAGCAATATTTGGTGTTTAGAGGAGTTATGACAACTTTTGGCCACAGTGCCACTGCACTTGCTGCACCATTCAAACCATGACCCTATTGCCTGAATGGTAATTGCACTTGTGATTGCCTGTTTAGTAGTAAAATATTCCAATATTTGGTGTGTAGAGGGGCTCTGAGAGCTATGGGCCCTGTGTCACTGCACCTGCTGCACCATTCAAATCATGACCCTAGCGCCTGCAAGGTAACCACACTTGTGGCTGCTTATTTAGTAGTTAAATAGAACACTATTTAGTGTTTAGAGGAGTTCTGACAACTGTGTATCCCCGGTGCCACTGCACTTGCAGCACCATTGAATTCATGGCCCTAGTGCCTGCTAGATAACTGCACTGGTGACTGCCTGTTTAGTAGTAAAATGTAGTAATATTCTGCATTTAGCGGGGTCTCTAGGGCTTTTGGCCCTGGTACCTCTACACCTGCTGCACCATTCAAATCAAACCCCTTTTAACTGTAAGATAACTGCAATTGTGTTTGCCTATACAGTAGTAAAATATAGCGATATTAGGTGTTTAGAGGAGTTCTGACACCTTCTGGGCCTGGTGCACTGCACCTGCTGCATCATTCAAATCATGACCCTGTTGTCTACAAAGTAACTGCATATGTGACTGTCTGTTCAGTAGTAAAATATAGCAATATTAAGGAGCTTATTATGATGTCGGGTGGAATAATTTCCGCTCAACACCGACACGGTCATAGGACCGCCCAACACCCGGTCGGCGGTCCCGACCGCCCCATTAGGATGCGACCGAACACTGTTCTGTCGCGTTCCTAGAGTTCACTATAGGAGCATGCATTACGGCAGTAAACCGGCCGTAATCAATGCTCCCATAGTGAAATAGAAGGTGCGGTTCATCCCTGCACCCATGGTAGGCTCCTCAAAGTGCCTGCCACAAGGTGCAGGGATCAACAGGGGGGCACCATGGGGCCCCCTCGTCCTCCAGACGGAGGCATACACCAAAGGGGTTCCTGCTTGGGGCCCCCAAACATGCTTTCCGACATGGTTTCCATGTCGGACAGACCTGCATGGAAACCACATCGGAAACCGTGATCGTAATCTCAAGGGCGGAAAGACCCGCCTTTGAGATTACTTGCCGGCATCCGACTGGCAGACAGGCTCTCCAAATACGTTGGAAGCTAGCCGGAATGAACAGCAGGTTTCCTTTCCGACAGCCTCCAACATAATGAGGTGGATGGAAAGGAATCCGAGCGGCCAATTACGATGCGGCCCTTAAGGCTACAACCACAGGTTGGAGCCTTTACAGGTTGTATCGTAAATAGCCCCTAGGTGTTTAGTGGGATGCCTAGAGCTTTTGGTTTTGGTGCTACCGCATCCACTGCACCATTTAAATCATGACCCTATTGCCTTCTAGATAAATGCACTTATGACTGTCTTGTTTAGTAGCAAAATTTTGCAATAATCTGGGTTTAGGAGGGGGATCTCAGAGCTTTTGGCCCCAGCGCCACTGCACCTGCTGCACTATTCAAACATGACCCTGTTGTCTGCAAGGTAACTGCACTTGTGACTGCCTGCTTAGTAGTCAAATATACCAATATCATGTGTTTAGAGGAGTTCTGACACATTTTGGAACCGGTGCTACTGTCTCTGCTGCACCATTCAAATCATGACCCAATTGTCTGCAAGATAACTGCACTTATGGTTGACTATTTAGGAACAAAACATAGCAATATTAGGTGTTTAGTGGGGTGACTGGAGCTTTTGATCCTGGCGCCACTGCACCTGGTGCACTATTGAAATCATAACCCTAGTGCATGCTAGATAACTGCACTTGTGACTGCCTGTTTAGTTATAAAATATAGCAATAATCGGTGTTCAGTGGGGGGCCTGGAGCTTTTAGTTCTGGTGCCACTGCACCTGCTGCACAATTGAAATCATGAATCTAGTGTTTTCTAGATAACTGCACATGTTTAGTTCTAAAATATAGTAATATTAGTTGTTTAGAGGAGTTCTTACTTTTGGGCTCGGTGCCACTGCACCTGCTGCACCAATCAAATAATGACCTGTTGCCTGCAACATAACTGCACTTGTGACTGCCTGTTTATGATTAAAATATAGCAATGGTTTGTGTTTAGTGGATTTATGACAATGTTTGGCCCCAGTGCCACTGCCCCTGCTGCACTATTCAAATCATGACCCTGTTGTCTGCAAGGTAACTGCACTTTTGGTTGTCTGTTTAGTAGTAAAATATAGCATAGCTCTTGTGTATTAACTTTATTTTGAACGTACAATGCTTATTACAACATTTAGAATTTGATCATAATGACCAAATTAATTAATATGAAAAAATTAATCCGATAATGCCTACAAAGTGCAAAGAAAGGTACTGAGGCATGAATAGGAAATACCACAAACTTTCTAAGGCTATAGCATCTGCTTTACACAACTAAGTAATAAAAAACAAGCATTCCAGCATACTGTTAGAATCTGTCAGCTTTTTTCGTGGGAAGAGATCTTATCTTCACAGTGAATGGGGTTTAAACAGTGTGAACAGCTTTAGTAGAAGTTTTGTAAATGCGTGCAGCAAGGGGAAGTTAACAAAACAAAGTTCCACACATAAGCGAAAGAACACAGTAATTCGGCCATGGGAACTGATAAGAGCCCCTTTTTAAGATACATTCTATACAAGAGATTTCACATGCACAGTGTAAGCACTATGTAGGTAAAGCCTAAAAATGGCTAAGGATGGGGAGAGGCATCAGGAGGTGGGTGGGTCCCTCGCCAACTCGGGATGAATTTCTGGCTGCAGTCAATAAGACATACGAGGAGCATGGGGACTCGAGGCAGGTGTAACAGTTTTGAGCATGAATGACAAGGCAGGTCACAGGACAGCGTGCTGGAGTCAGGTCCCCCAGCTCTTTAGCGGTGGGTGGGGAAATATGGGAGGACATGCCTCAGATCCTGTTGGGCCGTTGAATAGGAGCAGGGCCGGGAGGATCTAGGGATAGGGGAGGAGGCCACAACATCATCACAGGGAGATGGGGAGAACTCACATGTACAAGCCACAGCTTGGGTGGGCAGACCGGGTGGGTCAGAAACTGGGCCTCGATACTTGGCAACTAACCCCAGTATCGCTGGACAGGGTTGGGTGGTTGGACAGGGCCCCCAGGGTATTCGGGCCTTTTCGTCAGAGGAATTAGACTGAGAGGGCAGGAGCCCACCGGTGTGAGGACACGAGGCTGGATTGAGAAACACCACTTTACATGCTCACTTTCTTAAGTTGCCTTCACCCCTAAACAAATTGACATTTGACACACATTCATTTGCATGCACATGCAGGATGAAATTCTTCTAAGTCGGTTTTGCTTGCACTACCACTTCGTAGGCATGCTATAAATAAACTTTGAACATTCTGTACAAGAGCTAAAATCATCACAACGTTGTTATTTTTTTCGGCTGCTCTGAGACAGAGCTATCACAATGGAATAAACAATAGTGACCTGGCTAGGGCTTTACCATGGTAACATGGAGGATGCTATTTTTATATATGACATCAAGTCTTTGTTTACACAGAGTAGCATTTCACTGGCACTGAGAGGTCAATCGATTATGGAATTCCAGCTCAGCTGCTTCCTGTTTACCTCATGCGAAGGATGCTGTCCAGCTCTACATTAAGACGGGCAGCTTAATGACGCTAACCCACAGGTAACAGGGATGTGGCCGATTCACTCACTCTAGACATGATAGGTTAGAATTCACTAGGTAGGAGTACACTATATTACAGTGCTTGTATGCAATCATATATACATTGTAGTGTGCAAAATGGTTTAACTGTTCATCTTTTTCACCATTCTCGTAATACTAATCACATTGTTCTGTTTCCTTCTATTGATTATAGCAGTGCAAGTATTTTACTCAAGAATTACAATCTTTCAATAAATATTGAAGCACTTTACTGTGCATTTCTTGTGTATCTCTTTGGGTATGCAAAAGCAACTAAGTGAAAGGATTCTAGATCTTTACCACAATTTCATTGGGGAGTCAGTGCTGCCATGTACTGAGGTTGCACAATACATTTGTTACCTTGACAGGTTAGAGGTACAGATGATGCACTGTGAGCTAGCAGGAATTAGCCAACATATCCGGACGTTGTGCAGGGAATCAGTCTTGTACATTTCTGATGGTTATGATTTCCAAAAAAGCACAGTTTTACTTGAGAAAGTATGTTGTACCACATTGCGCCATCAAACGTTCTAGCTTATGATCTTTTTTAATGAAGGACCTGAGTAGTTTTCATTTGTATACCCAAAGACCCCTACTCACCTACTAACTGGAGACGTCCGTTGTGTTCAGGAAAAGACCACCTCAGTGGAGTAGGTAAACCTTATTTATTGGATGTAGGTTGTTCCAAGTATCTTCTCACAGATGTACCCTCTCTGATTCTACATATTCAAATATCTGAGGACGAACCAGCAATTAACATACCAGCTAACTGTAGACATGTGGTTACACAAATGCTGTTACAACGTGGTCTGCCCCAGTGTTAGAATTTGACAATTTATGGGCTTGTTTTACGCTATGTTATGTTAGCATTTAGAAGGCTATGATTAGCAGCAGGCTCAATGCGTAAATGTACCCCACTGAGCTATCCTTATAATACGAGCTTAAGTTAGCACTTGTGGCTCCATTTTGTAGTTGTAGGCCATGTTAGTACGTGACTGATTCAAGCCCCAATTATCTGTATTTCTTGCCTCAGTGAAAGACTGTGTTCAGCTATTTTTTCTCTTGTGTTCAAGGTTGGATTCGACTCACTAATGAATAGGCCATTCTGCCCCTACATGCCTATCCCTCTTTGTAGCCCTGCTCCCACATTAGGAGGAGCCGGGCTCAGCAAGGCAACCTTGAGATAGTGATGGTGTGTGGTAGCACATCCTTCCGTGCCTTCTTTGTTCATGTACGGCTCAAGCCGGTAACTTTCTATTGGGGGCGTGGTTGGGGTTGTCGGAAGAATGATTATGCGTTACCAGGGGATGGGGAGCCAATCCCCTCGACAGCCATATCCATGTGCTGGTCAGATCGGGCTCCGCTGCAGTGTATTTTACTAATAAAAGATTGTTTGTATTTGTAGGAAGGTGGAATCTGACTACATGGTTGCCTCCACTTTTTTCCTGGTGTTTTGATGGTTTTTGACTTAGTTTGGCTGGGAACCCAGCCTATCTGCTTTCTCTTATAAATTGATAGCATGTACCTTAGGTACACTCCAGATTGGACTCTGGGGTACCCTTGTGAGTCCCTAGTATATAGTATACTATTTACCCAGGGCATAGGTACCCCAGAGGCCTACCAGGGGCTGAAGCATGTATTGTGCCACCCCTGAAAAGCCCTCTAACATGACACAACAGGTCTTCTACTGCAGCCTGGGTAACGTGGTGCATGCACCCCTTACTGAGGTATAGAATCACTGTACCTCACCTACCACTGCACATAGTAACCTATCAGTCACTTCTATGGCAGGCCTTATCAATCCTGAAGGCAGGGTGCTTGGTTATATGTTAGAGGGTGCCCAGGCATGAGCTGAGCCCCTCTGCAGCCTTCGTAATCTCTTCTCCGGTGTTGTCAGTGGTGCAGCCTGACCATATACTCTTAAGTGCAATATATCTAAAACGGTTAATGCTAACTTTGGACTGGCTGCACAGAAACATGTCATGTTTGGTGTCAAACAACTTGGAATCATACCCCCACATCAATCCCTTGTGTGAGGATATGATCCCATCCTTCTAGAGGGAGAGACATGGCAGTACTGGTATACCCGGTAGAAACTTAACTGAGCCCTGGCATCACAAAATGGATGCTGCAGTCACAGACACGGGTCTGGCCTCCTGCTGCTGACCGAAACTCTGGCAGGGGAGGCCTGGACAATAGGTTTCCTGTCACAGGGAGGTGTAACCACCTCCCTGACAGGCTTATGTGTATTGGGGCTGGGTGGGAGCACTCTCAGAGTGCTTTGAAGTTCTGCACTTGGGGCACATTTGGTGTCCCTGTGCATAGTCCAGCTCAAACTGGTTCAGGGGCTTCCAGCCCCTGCTCTGGTGCGAAACTGTACAAAGGAAATGGGTGTAGCCACCCCCCTTTCCAAACCCTCTCATAGGTGGGTCCCCAGAGTTAGCCCAACCCCTTCCTTAGGTATAAGTAAGGAACCTCTGTAACCAGAACTTTAGATATCCCTGGACAAAATTCTGAAGCTGAATCCTGGAACTTTGACGCTCTACTAAAGACTGAAGAAATCTCCCTTGGGGTCAAGGAGTGACTCCCCTGCTTAGCAGGCACCAACAAAGCATTTTGCCAGTCTGCCTCTCCGAAGCTCCCGCCGGATTCCGCAGTATTTGCAGCCCAGGAAGAGGATTTCCAGACATCTCAGAGGCCGACCCGAGTCCCCAGAAAAGCTGAGACCCACAGCCCTCGTGAGTAGCGTGGAACCGGAACTCCTGGTCACAGTGCCCTTTTGCAAGTGCATTGACTTCTCGACGTCTCTTGAACCGAAGATTGTTGGCCTAGTCACCCTGAGTGACCCGTGAGCCGCCATTTTGTGTTTCTTCTCGAGGCCCCTTCGCGATCCCTGGTCCGTCGACTGGTGGGTCTCTGTGAAGGTAACTTTGATTTTCCTTGGGCTTCCCTAGTTGCTCCAGATGTGCCCTGACTCCCAACCAAGTGGTGAGTCCCTCAGACCTAACTGGTCTGCACCGAAGCATCTTTCTCCTTTCTGCATGGGTTGAAGTTTCCAAGGCTTGTTGTGTCTAATCCGGGCACCGACGCTGCAGCACTCGACATCCTTTGTGGGACAGCTCAAATCCAGCTCCTGGTCGTCCTCGACGCCTCCTGGTCCTCGTGGCTGAAGAGTCAAGCTTCGCCTTCTTCACCTGAAATCACCCGACTTCGGTGGGCATTCGCCTATCGTGCTCCTGATCACTGGCAAGTGACCCAGACTCTGTCCCCTCTGCTTTCAGGTTCTTCTCAACTTCGATCCAGGCTTGGATCTCTTCAGACAATTCGCATCTTCCTGGCAGCAGCACTTCTTTTCCAGCTCCCAATGAAATCGACGATGCGATCCGACACCATTTGACACCTATGCACCCGGCTTTCCTGGGTGAGGTAACACAAGTACTCCGGTGCTCCAGTGGGTGTTGACCCTAGAACATCCTAAGTCCCAAAGGGTTTGGTCCTGACTTATTTCTAAGTGTCCCTAATCTTTAAAAATCTAACCGCGACTTTCCCCATAGAAGCTAACGGGAGCTCATGGCTGTGTTCTCACACTGCACACGGCCCCTGTGTCACTACCTTGGGTGGTTTCTTGGGGTCCCAGTGATTCTACAGGCTCTAGGCCTCGTGTCTAGTTAAGTCGTAATTCTTATACCACTATTTTAGTATATGGTTTGGCTCACCCCTAGGGCCTGATGTGTATTTGTGCTTATTACTGTTATATTTGAAGTGTAACTTAGGTGTTTTGACCTCTAGTCTCATAAAGAGACTAGGAGGGTGTGTTTAGAAATAAATAAATATATTTTAGATATATATCTGGTGTGGTTGTCTTTCATTTAGCCATTCAAGGGATTATAGACTGGTTAAACAAGCTGCTTTACATTCCTTCAAGACTTAGCCTGAAGGCTGCTCTCCATAGCTACCACTAGGATAGATTTCAATAAAGGTTGTCTTTAACCTATCATCAATAAGGGGTTGTTTGGACTGGTACAGGGTGCCCACTATAATTAGTGGACAGCATATACCAGACCAACTTCTCACATTGGTGTGCAGCGTGTGGGATTCCAGCTTGCTATTGCTTTACCAGATAATCTCAATTGAGTGACTAACTGAAAACCACTAAAGGTACCCCAAGGTACATATAATACAAGCTTTAGAATACAGTACGTTCTACTGAACTCAGAGTTGTGTGTTAAGGGCTTAGCACACCCTTTCTACAACTCAAGAGAGTTTAGTAGGCCATACTAGAGTAGGTAGTGCAACACCTCACTAGTAATGTCTTCAAGGCCAGGAGCCAGTGGGTCCTTGCCAGAAGCCAATGGGCTTCTTGTCTCCAGGTATGCTAACCTCCCATTCATGGAACTGAGAGAATTATACACTACTAGGAAACTGAAGACAGCAAAAGTCCAACCACCCAGCATCTCATAGAGGTACTCAGGCTGGATGATCTCAGAAGACCTATAGGGTCTGTAGGGGTAGGCAGAGTGGGTGGGACAGCACATTAGGAAGAGCCTGGGGTGAAATTATCCATGACCTGACCTCTAATGCTGACCAGGAAGATGACAATGATCTTGACCTGGAAAATCTAGCTCCCCTGGAAGATGAGGGGGAGGGCCATGATGGCCCCCTCTTTCTCCCTCCAGGAAGAGTTGGTGGTGGGCCTAGAAGGTCCAGATCTCCCTCAATGGAGTCTAACCATTCTGGCTCATCTATAGGGACCTTTATTTCTTCTCATAGGAGGGAAACCTCACAGGAGAGGAGGGAGAGCATGCTGAAGTATGAGGAAGCTCAGCTTGAAATCAGAAGAAAGCATGTAGCCCTAGACAAGGAGACCCTAGAGCTCTACAGAGCTAGAAAAAAGTTGGGACTAGAGTCCCATGGTGGCAGCAACATCCCTAGAGATAGGGAGAGGTCTCATGACCATAGAAACCTGAATACGATTGTCCCTCCCTACCAGAGTGGGTATGACATCCACAAATGGATAACTGCACTGGAACGGGCCTGTAAAGTGCAAAGGGTCCCCCAGGAGCAGTGGGCAGCAATCTTATGGCTCTCCTTTGCAGACAAAGGTAGAGGTAAGCTCCTCACTGTTAGAGAAGAGGATGCTAACAATTACAAGGTCTTGAAGAGTGCTCTGATTGATGGGTTTGGCCTAACCACTGAACAGTATAGGTTGAAGTTCAGAGACACCCAAAAGGCTCAGACTCAAGACTGGGTTGACTTTGTAGATTGTGCTACTAAGGCTCTGGAAGGTTGGATACATGGCAGCAAAGTACATGACTTTCAAGGATTGTACAATTTGATAATGAGGGAGCAGATCCTAAATAATTGTCAAAACCAGCTTTTACACCATTACCTGGTGGACTCTGATATGACCTCTCCCCAAGAATTGGGAAAAAAGGCACACAAATGGGTGAGAACCAGGGTAAGGCCTAAAAATCAGTGTGGCGACCAGAAGAAAGATTCTACCAAGTCCCAAGAGAAAGGTGGGGATAAATCAAAAGATAAGTCCCCTACAGGGCCCCAAAAGTCCTCCCCTGGGGCTGGGTCCCAAACTCCTTCCTCTCCTGAAAGGAAACCATATTGCCATGTTTGTAAAAAGCCTGGCCACTGGAAAACTGATCCCAGTTGCCCCAGGGTTGGCAATAAAGAAAATGTTCCTCCAACTAATACTACCACCCCTCCTGGTACTACTAGTAGTAAACCCCCAGGCAGTAGCATTGCACCCCAAAAGTTAGGTGTATTCTCATGGGGAACAGAGGTGGGCCCTAGTTTAGACAGGTCCTCCTCACAAGCCTCCTCAGTCTGTGATGGTGGCATGGGATTTGCCACTTTTACCATGGGTCCCAACCCTTTGGACAAATACAGACAGGAGCCCTTGATCAATGGTCAAAAAGCTTTGGCATTCAGGGACTAGTGTCACTATGGTGACAGGGAAACTAGTCCCCCTCAACAGCTTTTACCTGAGTTTAAATACCAGGTGACCAACATGGATGGTATCAGGACAGAACATCCCATGGCCATAGTCAATCTCAGCTGGGGAGGGGTCACTGGCCCAAAGAGAGTGGCTGTGAGAAGTTGGCCTGGTATATGATGCTCACTAGTTAAAGTGATCACCTTGTACCATGCCAAGCAACCCTTATGGTGTGGTTGTAAGTCAACCTTTTCGGACTAGCTGCCCTAGTGGTAGCGTAGGCTAAGCAGTCTTTGAGGCTAAACTCGTGATGCGTGTTAAGCAAGCTGTTTTACCAATAGTAACCCCCTTTTATACCAATGAAAGGACACCACACAGATATATATTCAAAATATATATGTATTTATTTATCAAAGTAACCCCTAGTCTCTTTATGAGCACAGGAGCACAAATCGTCAAACAAGATTATCACAGAATACACAGAAGTTGCACTTTATATGGATAGGCCCTGGTGGCCACTCGAACCATATACTAAAATAGTGGTATAAGTACCACGAACAGAAAAGGGAAAAGGCCTAGGGCCTCTAGAATCGCTGGGCCTACAAGGAGCTAACGTCAGTTAGTGACCAGGAGGTCCACGGGTGGCGTGTGCAGAGCAAATAGTCACACGCGTGCTCCCATAGGTTTCAATGGGTGCGTAAAAAGTACAAAGTTACTGCAAAGGAGATCTTCCGGGTTAACTAGGAACTTAAGATTTGGAACACAGGCACTAGAGATGTATTACTACACTTGGGCACCGGAGTACCAGCTTTACCTCACCCACAGGAAGCGGGTGCATAGGCCTCAAAGTGCGTCGGGTTTCTTCTATCTGTTCCGTTGAGCTTGAAGACAAAGATGCTGCAGGCGGTCGGTCCGGGAGAGATGCAGTGGATCCAAGAGTGGATCGGAGATGTTGAAGACCTGTAAGCAGAGGGGACAGTGTTCACAGTCACTAGCCAGTGACCAGCGTGGCACCAGGTGGGTACCAGGCGATGTCGGGTGCAAACAGGGAGGAAGGTGTAGCTTGACTCTGCAGCCACGTGGTCCCTGAAGGTCGACGACGTCCAGGAGTCGAGTCACGAGCTGTCCCACGCAAGCTCTCGCTGTCGGCGGTGTCGGCGACTTGATCGAAGCAAACAAGCCTTGGCAAAAGCAATTGTTGTAGGCAAGGAGTTTAAGCTGATGGTTCTGACCAGCAAGGTCAGAGGAACGGCTCCTTTGGAGGGGAGCAAGGGCCAGTCTGGAGCAACCAGACCAGCGGTGTTTGTCGTAGATTTCGTCGCCAAGATGGCCACTAGCCAGCGGGCCAGCAACCGGTTAGGCGCGTCGAGTGGCAAAATGCAGAAGGGCCCCACGCAGATCGTGGAGATGCTGGAGGGCTCACCTTTGGTGCAGATGCTGCTCGAGGGTTGGGCTTCTCAGGACCCAAAGCACAACTTGGAGGGAGCCTCGGTTGTTGCACTTGTCAGCTTGTCGTAGTCGTTCCAAGATGGCTGGCTCCACGTGTCTCGGTGCCTCCACGGGTCTCCTCTTTGCAGGGACTGTGGATCGGGCGGTGAGAGGTCTGGAGGTCCAGGTCTTGTCAGTCTCTGGGCTCGGGCTCCGGCGGGAGGCGGCGGCAAAGCAGACGTTGATTCGCTGGATGGTGCTTGCGTTAGCAAGGTGGTCACTCCCTGACCACAGGGGAGATTGGCTTCAGTCCTCTGTGCGGCAGAGCGTCGAAGTTCCCGTCTTCTTCTTAGTTTCAAGTTGATTCCAGGATGTCTGAAGTCTTAGGACACAGCTCCTACCTTTATTCGGATTCTAGGGGCTGGACTACCTGCTAGGTCCCTCCCTATGGGTGGGACCAGGAAGGGGGGTGGTTACACCCCCAATCCTTTGTCCAGCTCGCCCCAGGCCCGGGACTGGTGTGCCCCAGGACCGGTTTGAACTGGCATATGCACCGAGGCTCCTTGTGAGCCACAGGCATGTCTGGTTTCTTTCAAGCCCTACCTGACCAATACACAAAATCCTGTCTGGGGTGGTGCACGCACCTCCCCTGGCAGGAAACCCTTTGTCCACACCTCCCAAGCTGGAAGGACTCCCAGCAGCAGGAGGGCAGACTTGTGTCTGTGGTGGCAGCATCCATTTTGTGGAGCTGAGGCTATGTCTGATTTTACCCGGGTTTCAGGCACTGTACATGTCGTGTCCCTCTAGAAGGGTGGAATGCTAACCCCGTCGCCAGAATTGGCGAGGGGTTAGTATTCCAATTCGTATGACACCTTACTCGACATGTTTTGATAAAGCCAAACCAAAGATAGCATTTAACCGCGAGGTTCATAATGCACTTAAGAGTATATGGTATGACGATATCTGGAAACAGTAGAAGGAAGTTGTTCCGACCACTGCAGACAGGCTCAGCTCATGCCAGAGCACCATCTCACATGGAACCAAGCACTCTGCCTTCAGGATTGTTAAGGCCTGCCATAGGAGTGACTTATAGGTTACCAGGTGTCCCATTTAAGGTTAGGTATAGGTATACTACACCTAAGTAAGAGGTGATTACACCAACTTACCCCAGCTGAGTGATCAGCCAGTTGTGTCAGATTGTTAGGCCAAGCCTGGGGTGGCATAATACATGCTGCAGCCCTTGGCAGGCCTTGGGTACACCAATGCCCTGGGTACCTAGTGTACACTGGTACAGGGGCTGACAGGGTGATCCACTTCCAATTGGTTATGCACCTAGGGTGCATAGTTGTAATTTAGTAGAGAGAACAGCAGGCTGGGGGTCTGATTGGCAGGCCCACAGCCTCAATATGTCAAAAACCAGTGAAGCAAAAAGCAAAAATTTGGGGTGACCATAGGATAGCAGACCCTACTCTCCTACACAACCCCCCCCCAAACGCTGGGACATTAAACTAGCCTTGACCAGTCTCGTCTTCATGTCCTAAGTGGAAGTACCTGGAGAGACCATCTGCATTCCCATGGTCAGTACCTGGCCGGTGCTCCACTGTAAAGTCCATCCCCTGTAGGGAAATGGACCACCTAAGCAGTTTGGGGTTTTCACCCTTCATCTGATTTAGCCACAAGAGGGGCTTATGGTCGGTCTGAATCTTGAAGTGAGTGCCAAACAAGTATGGCCTCAGCTTCTTCAGGGCCCACACCACAGCAAAGGCCTCCCTCTCAATAGCTGACCAATTCTTCTCTCTGGGGGTCAACCTTCTGCTAATAAAAGCAATGGGTTGGTCTTGACCATCTACATTAAGTTGTGACAGCACAGCTCCCACACCCAACTCAGAAGCATCTGTTTGGACAATAAACTCTTTGGAGTAGTCAGGACTTTTCAGGATAGGTGCAGAGCACATGGCCTCCTTCAGGTCATCAAATGCCTTTTGACAGCTTACTGTCCACTGAACCTTTTTGGGCATCTTCTTGGATGTCAGATCATTAAGAGGAGTCACAATGGACCCATAGTTCTTAACAAACTTCCTGTAGTACCCAGTCAAGCCCAAGAAAGCTCGAACTTGAGTCTGGGTGGTTGGAGGGGACCAGTCCTTGATGGATTGTATCTTACTCTCCAGTGGTTGAACTTGGCCTCCACCTACAAGGTGGCCCAAATATACAACCTTACTCTGCCCTATCTGGCACTTAGTAGCCTTGATAGTGAGGCCTGCCCTTTGCAGAGCCTCAAGAGCCTTCTTCAGGTGGATCAGGTGATCCTCCCAGGTGGAGCTAAAGACAGCAATGTCATCAAGATATGCTGCGCAAAAGTCATCCAACCCAGTAAGGACTTGGTTCACCAGCCTTTGGAAGGTGGCAGGTGCATTCTTCAGACCAAAGGGCATCACCACAAACTGGTAGTGCCCACCTGGGGTTGAGAATGCTGTTTTGGCCTTAGACTCCTCAGCTAATCTGATTTGCCAATAGCCAGCTGTTAAGTCAAATGTGCTCAAAAACTTTGCAGAAGCTAATTTGTCTATGAGCTCATCTGCCCTTGGAATAGGGTGTGCATCTGTCCTGGTGACAGCATTGAGTCCCCTGTAATCCACACAGAACCTCATCTCTCTCTTGCCATCTTTGGTGTGAGGTTTGGGGACCAGAACCACTGGGCTAGCCCAGGGGCTCTCTGAGGGCTCAATGACACCTAATTCCAGCATTTTATGTACCTCAGCCTTTATACAGTCCCTGACGTGGTCAGGTTGTCTGTAAAGTTTGTTCTTTACAGGCAGACTGTCACCAGTGTCCACCACATGGGTACACCAGTCAGTTTGACTAGGTATCAAGGAAAACATATGTGAAAATGATTGTAGAACCTGTCTACATTCAGTCTGCTGATGGGCAGTGAGGTTGCCTCCAAGGGTCACTCCTTCAACTGAGCCATCTTCAGGGTTCTGAGACAACAGGTCTGGGAGAGGGTCACTCTCTTCCTCCTGTCCCTCATCTGTAGCCATGAGCAAGCCCATGTCTGCCCTGTCAACATATGCTTTAAGCCTGTTAACATGGAGTACCCTGTGGGGACTCCTGGGAGTTCCTAGGTCGACCAAGTAGGTGACCTCTCCCTTCTTTTCCAGGATTGTATGGGGTCCAGACCATTTGTCTTGGAGTGCTGCTGGGGCCACTGGCTCCAACACCCATACCTTCTGTCCTGGCTGAAACTCAACCAAGACAGCCTTTTGGTCATGCCAAGCTTTCTGTAAGGCCTGGCTTGCCTCAAGGTTTTTGGATGCCTTCTCCATATACTCAGCCATCCTGGAGCGGAGACCAAGTACATAGTCCACTATGTCTAGCTTAGGCTTTTTGAGAGGTAACTCCCATCCTTCCTTCACCAAACACAGTGGGCCTCTCACAGGGTGCCCAAACAACAATTCAAAGGGGCTGTAGCCAACTCCTTTTTGTGGGACCTCTCTGTAAGCAAACAGAAGGCAGGGTAGAAGGATGTCCCATCTTCGCCTGAGCTTTTCAGGTAATCCTTTGATCATACCCTTTAGGGTCTTGTTGAATCTCTCAACAAGCCCATTGCATTGTGGGTGATAAGGGGTGGTGAACTTGTAGTTGACACCACATTCCTTCCACATAGCTGTTAAGTATCCTGACATAAAGTTGGTACCTCTGTCAGATACTACCTCCTTAGGAAACCCCACTCTGGAGAATACTCCCAGCAGGGCCCTGGCCACAACAGGTGCTGTAGTGGTCCTAAGGGGAATTGCCTCTGGATACCTGGTGGCATGATCCACTACCACCAGTATAAATCTGTGCCCAGATGCAGTGGGAGGATCCATGGGACCCACTATGTCTATTCCCACTCTTTCAAAGGGGACCCCCACCACAGGTAGTGGTATCAGGGGGGCCTTTGTTGTGCCACCTGATTTGCCACTGGCTTGGCAGGTAACACAGGAGCGACAAAACTCCTTTGTATCTTCATTCATATGAGGCCAGTGAAAGTGAGGGACAAGTCTGTCCCAGGTCTTGTTCTGGCCTAGGTGTCCTGCTAAAGGAATGTCATGGGCCAAGGTAAGAAGGAAGCCCCTAAATTGCAGAGGTATAACCAACCTCCTGGTTGCACCAGGCTTGGGGTCTCTAGCCTCTGAATAAAGGAGCCCTTCATCCCAATACACTTTATGGGTACCTTGAGCATTCCCAGCAGCCTCAGCAGCAGCCAGCTGTCTGAGGGGTTCAAGAGAGGGACAGGATAACTGAGCCTGCCTCAAGTCAGCCCTTGAAGGTCCCCCTGTCCCCAGAAACTCAACCTGATCAGGTTCAAGCTCTTCAGGGACAGTTCCTTCAGGGTCCTCTAGATCAGCTTCCTGGGAAGGCTGATCATCACTCTGAGGCAGGGGGGAAGGCACAGCCTTGACCCTCCTGTTCTTCTTCTTGGTAGGTACTTGGTCCATTGTTCCAGGATCCAAGACCTGTGGTTCAGTGAGGCACTTTTTGGCCTGTGACCTGGTCACAGCAAGGACATGTGATGATATACCTAACATCTCTGCATGAGTCCTGTACTCCACTTCTGACCATAGAGAACTCTCTAGGTCATTGCCCAACAAACATTCTACTGGGAGGTCTGCACTAACCACAACCCTTTTGAGGCCAGTTACCCCTCCCCATGAGAAGTTAACAACTGCCACACTGTGTGAAGTAGTGGCATTGCTGGCATTGGTCACCAGGTAGTTCTCACCTGGTATGTACTGTCCAGGGTCCACAAAGCCTGGTGTCACCATAGTGACACTGGCACATGTGTCCCTGTAGGCTTGAGCCACTTTGTCATTAATTAAAGGAGTCTGTCTGTACTTGCCCAGGTTACTGGGGCTCACAGTCAGGGACAAATCAATGTCCCCATCACAGATCAAGACTGCCTGTGTCAGGGTTCTGTCTAAGTCAGAATCTCCTTCAGTTCCCATAGTGATTCCCACTACACCCTTTGTCTGGGGACCAACACTGCTAACAGTAGTACTGGGAGCAGGTGCCTTAGGGGCAACAGTGTTGGGGGCTCCACCCTTTTTGCAATCACTAGTCCAGTGAGTTGTATTTTTACAATGATTGCACCAGGGTTTCTTTTGACCTTCTTTCTTCTTTTTGGACTGTTGTTGGGACCCACCCTCCTTAGCAGTAGTTTGGGGCCCTGTTGAAGACTTCTGGTCTTTAGATTTCTGATCTCCACCCTTTTGGTCTGTTTTCTTCTGATCACCCCCTTGGCCCTGGTTCTGGTTCTTTTGCTTAACCCTGGTTCTGACCCATTTGTCTGCCTTCTTTCCCAATTCTTGGGGAGAGGTCAGATCAGAGTCAACCAAGTGTTGATGCAGTTGCTGGTTTTGACAGTTATTTAAAATCTGTTCTCTCATCATCAAATTATACAATCCTGTAAAATCAGATACCTTACTTCCCAGCAACCAACCCTCCAAAGCCTTAGTGGCACATTCAACATATTCAGACCAGTCCTGAGTCTGTGTCTTTTGGGTGTCTCTGAACATTAACCTGTACTGTTCAGTGGTTAAGCCTAACCCATCTACCAGAACACTCTTCAGGACTCTGTAGTTTCTGACATCCTCTTCTCTAACAGTGAGGAGTCTGTCTCTGCCTCTTCCTTCAAAGGAGAGCCAGAGGATTGCTGCCCACTGGTCTTCAGGAACCTGCTGTACTTTGCAGGCTCTCTCAAGAGCAGTTATCCATTTGTGGATGTCATCCCCACTTTTGTAGGGGGGCACAACCTTAGACAGGTTCCTATTGTCAAAGACCCTATCTTTGTCCTTAGGGACAATGCTGCCACCAGTGGGTATAGACCCACTCTCTTTATGCTGTCTAGCCTTGCTAAGTTTCTCTTCCATCAGGGCTACTTCTAGCTCCTGCTTCCTGATCCTCAGCTGAGCCTCTTGCATCTTGGCCTCATGTTCCCTCCTCTGAGGGGTGGTCATCCTTCTCCTGGAGTGACCTTGAGAGCCTCTAGAGCCATGGGAAGCATTGGAGTCACTTGAGCGATTCCTTTGCCTTCCCAGCCCTGTGTTAAGTCCACTGGGGAGATCCAGTGGGTTGAACCCACTGTCAGTCCCCAATAGCCTTGGTTTAGCTGGGCCAAGTATAACACTTGGCACTGGGCTAGTTCTCCCTTCATCCTCACTACTGTCAGTATCCTTTTCACTCTCATCCTCTGTGGTAGGCATCCCATCTAAGGGGTGACTATTGGGAAGGGGTACTTCAGTGGCATCTTCAGAAGGGGGGCCTCCTGTTCCTGTCCCTAAGGAGGCTAACTGGGAAGCTTTCTTGAGTGCTCTCTGATTCTCATCATTCTGTAAGAGCTCTCTGAGCTCAGCAGAGTTTGGGTTCTTGGGCTGTTTAAGGCCTCTAAGAGTTGCCAAATGCCTGAGCTCATTCTGATTAAGGGTAGCAAAGCTGGTTGGTGCCCTCTGGGGGTCACTCTCGACAGAGATGGGTACAGTGGACCCCTCTGCCCCGGCCATTGCTCTTAAGTGTGGGTGGATGTGTTGCAATCTACCTACACTTGGGTTTACCTACTAAACCTATCTAGTAGTTGTAGTCAGGGTGTGCTACTCCCTTTGCTCTACAACAACTAAGTTCAGTAGAACTTAAGTATATCTAATCTTGTTTTATATGTACCTACAGGTACCTATGTGATCTTTCAATTGGTAACCAAGAGATTACAATGGTAAAACACAGCAAGCTCAAATCCAACCGCTGCTCACCAATGTGAGAAGTTGGCCTGGTATATGATGCTCACTAGTTAAAGTGATCACCTTGTACCATGCCAAGCAACCCTTATGGTGTGGTTGTAAGTCAACCTTTTCGGACTAGCTGCCCTAGTGGTAGCGTAGGCTAAGCAGTCTTTGAGGCTAAACTCGTGATGCGTGTTAAGCAAGCTGTTTTACCAATAGTAACCCCCTTTTATACCAATGAAAGGACACCACACAGATATATATTCAAAATATATATGTATTTATTTATCAAAGTAACCCCTAGTCTCTTTATGAGCACAGGAGCACAAATCGTCAAACAAGATTATCACAGAATACACAGAAGTTGCACTTTATATGGATAGGCCCTGGTGGCCACTCGAACCATATACTAAAATAGTGGTATAAGTACCACGAACAGAAAAGGGAAAAGGCCTAGGGCCTCTAGAATCGCTGGGCCTACAAGGAGCTAACGTCAGTTAGTGACCAGGAGGTCCACGGGTGGCGTGTGCAGAGCAAATAGTCACACGCGTGCTCCCATAGGTTTCAATGGGTGCGTAAAAAGTACAAAGTTACTGCAAAGGAGATCTTCCGGGTTAACTAGGAACTTAAGATTTGGAACACAGGCACTAGAGATGTATTACTACACTTGGGCACCGGAGTACCAGCTTTACCTCACCCACAGGAAGCGGGTGCATAGGCCTCAAAGTGCGTCGGGTTTCTTCTATCTGTTCCGTTGAGCTTGAAGACAAAGATGCTGCAGGCGGTCGGTCCGGGAGAGATGCAGTGGATCCAAGAGTGGATCGGAGATGTTGAAGACCTGTAAGCAGAGGGGACAGTGTTCACAGTCACTAGCCAGTGACCAGCGTGGCACCAGGTGGGTACCAGGCGATGTCGGGTGCAAACAGGGAGGAAGGTGTAGCTTGACTCTGCAGCCACGTGGTCCCTGAAGGTCGACGACGTCCAGGAGTCGAGTCACGAGCTGTCCCACGCAGGCTCTCGCTGTCGGCGGTGTCGGCGACTTGATCGAAGCAAACAAGCCTTGGCAAAAGCAATTGTTGTAGGCAAGGAGTTTAAGCTGATGGTTCTGACCAGCAAGGTCAGAGGAACGGCTCCTTTGGAGGGGAGCAAGGGCCAGTCTGGAGCAACCAGACCAGCGGTGTTTGTCGTAGATTTCGTCGCCAAGATGGCCACTAGCCAGCGGGCCAGCAACCGGTTAGGCGCGTCGAGTGGCAAAATGCAGAAGGGCCCCACGCAGATCGTGGAGATGCTGGAGGGCTCACCTTTGGTGCAGATGCTGCTCGAGGGTTGGGCTTCTCAGGACCCAAAGCACAACTTGGAGGGAGCCTCGGTTGTTGCACTTGTCAGCTTGTCGTAGTCGTTCCAAGATGGCTGGCTCCACGTGTCTCGGTGCCTCCACGGGTCTCCTCTTTGCAGGGACTGTGGATCGGGCGGTGAGAGGTCTGGAGGTCCAGGTCTTGTCAGTCTCTGGGCTCGGGCTCCGGCGGGAGGCGGCGGCAAAGCAGACGTTGATTCGCTGGATGGTGCTTGCGTTAGCAAGGTGGTCACTCCCTGACCACAGGGGAGATTGGCTTCAGTCCTCTGTGCGGCAGAGCATCGAAGTTCCCGTCTTCTTCTTAGTTTCAAGTTGATTCCAGGATGTCTGAAGTCTTAGGACACAGCTCCTACCTTTATTCGGATTCTAGGGGCCGGACTACCTGCTAGGTCCCTCCCTATGGGTGGGACCAGGAAGGGGGGTGGTTACACCCCCAATCCTTTGTCCAGCTCGCCCCAGGCCCGGGACTGGTGTGCCCCAGGACCGGTTTGAACTGGCATATGCACCGAGGCTCCTTGTGAGCCACAGGCATGTCTGGTTTCTTTCAAGCCCTACCTGACCAATACACAAAATCCTGTCTGGGGTGGTGCACGCACCTCCCCTGGCAGGAAACCCTTTGTCCACACCTCCCAAGCTGGAAGGACTCCCAGCAGCAGGAGGGCAGACTTGTGTCTGTGGTGGCAGCATCCATTTTGTGGAGCTGAGGCTATGTCTGATTTTACCCGGGTTTCAGGCACTGTACATGTCGTGTCCCTCTAGAAGGGTGGAATGCTAACCCCGTCGCCAGAATTGGCGAGGGGTTAGTATTCCAATTCGTATGACACCTTACTCGACATGTTTTGATAAAGCCAAACCAAAGATAGCATTTAACCGCGAGGTTCATAATGCACTTAAGAGTATATGGTATGACGATATCTGGAAACAGTAGAAGGAAGTTGTTCCGACCACTGCAGACAGGCTCAGCTCATGCCAGAGCACCATCTCACATGGAACCAAGCACTCTGCCTTCAGGATTGTTAAGGCCTGCCATAGGAGTGACTTATAGGTTACCAGGTGTCCCATTTAAGGTTAGGTATAGGTATACTACACCTAAGTAAGAGGTGATTACACCAACTTACCCCAGCTGAGTGATCAGCCAGTTGTGTCAGATTGTTAGGCCAAGCCTGGGGTGGCATAATACATGCTGCAGCCCTTGGCAGGCCTTGGGTACACCAATGCCCTGGGTACCTAGTGTACACTGGTACAGGGGCTGACAGGGTGATCCACTTCCAATTGGTTATGCACCTAGGGTGCATAGTTGTAATTTAGTAGAGAGAACAGCAGGCTGGGGGTCTGATTGGCAGGCCCACAGCCTCAATATGTCAAAAACCAGTGAAGCAAAAAGCAAAAATTTGGGGTGACCATAGGATAGCAGACCCTACTCTCCTACAGTGGCAGTGTCCCCAAACTTGCCTGTAGATTGCCTGTTGGGCAATGATCTGGAAATTTCAGCCTGGGCTGAAGTTGAGATACAGGTCCATTTAAGAATGTTAGGCCTCCCTGAGAAGGTTGATGGGGCTGTGGTGGCCACAGCCCAACACCAGGGAAACTTTAGAGTGATGGAGCGTGAACGAATGGCCCACTCTCCTCCACAAGAGAGCACACGGGGTGAAGAAAAGTCTTCATCCCCCCAGACTTTAGGTAAGGGTCAGCCTCCTCAGGGAACTGATCCTACCCCTAGTGAGGGAACTGCCCCAGAGGTAATCAGGCCTGGCCTGGCCACACCTCTGTTGGCAGGGGACCCTTCCAAGGTGGTACCCAGTCTGGAGCAGGTAACCTGCCCTTCTCTACCCTGCCTCAGCCAGCCCAGGGCTGCAGAGGTCAGGGAGGCCAGTAGACCCCACAGGGCCCCCTGTCCAGAGGAACCCCCCATCAGCAGATTAGGGGCACCCAGTCTAGTAGCCCTTGCTAGGTGAAAATTTCTCAACAGACTGAGGGATCTCCTATACCTTTGTGTAAGGACCTCCCCCAGAAGGACTCTGTTGGGCAAGGGCAACCCTGGGACCAAAAGGTTCCAAACCTGCCCTGTCTCCCAGTGTTCCACCCAAAGGGATCCAACCCCCAGCTGTAGGCAGCCAAAGGTTGACCCTTAGAGCAAAGTGCAACTCAGTCATGGAAAGAGGGGCATACATGGTGACCAGTGATCTGAGGAAGCTGCGACCAACTTTATTAGGGCCTCACTTCCCTACTAAGACACCTCACCAGCCTTTTACTTTACCAAAACACACCGCAGGTTTTAATTCCCCATGGTGGAGACCCTCTCATACCCTTAGGGTGAGGGATAGCTTAGTGGACCATAAGACAGGGGGTAACCATGCTAGTGCAGGTACTTCCTTATATCGCCACTTAGTCAATAAAGGCTCAACTGGCCAAGGTTAGCCTTATCTCCTTTCGTTTGGGGGGGGGGGGGGGTTATGTAGGAAGGTGGAATCTGACTTCATGGTTGCCCCCACTTTTTTCCTGGTGTTTTGATGGTTTTTGACTTAGTTTGGCTGGGAACCTGCTATTCAGGTCCCCAGCCTATCTGCTTTCTCTTATAAATTGATAACATGTACCTTAGGTACACTCCAGATTGGATTCTGGGGTACCCTTGTGAATCCCTAGTCTATGGTATACTATGTACCCAGGCCATAGGTACCCCAGAGGCCTACCAGGGGCTGAAGCATGTATTGTGCCACCCCTGGAAAGCCCTCTAACATGACACAACAGGTCTGCTACTGCAGCCTGGGTAACGTGGTGCATGCACCCCTTACTGTGGTATAGATTCACTATACCTCACCTACCACTGCACATAGTAACCTATCAGTCACTTCTATGGCAGGCCTTATCAATCCTGAAGGCAGGGCGCTTGGTTATATGTGAGAGGGTGCCCAGGCATGAGCTGAGCCCCTCTGCAGCCTTCAGAATCTCTTCTCCGGTGTTGTCAGTGGTGCAGCCTGACCATATACTCTTAAGTGCAATATATCTAAAACGGTTAATGCTAACTTTGGACTGGCTGCATGGAAACATGTCATGTTTGGTGTCAAACACCTTGGAATCATACCCCCACATCAATCCCTAATGTGAGGATATGATCCCACTCTTCTAGAGGGAGAGACATGGCAGTACTGGTATACCCGTTAGAAACTTAACTGAGCCCTGGCATCACAAAATGGATGCTGCAGCCACAGACACGGGTCTGGCCTCCTGCTGCTGACCAAAACTCTGGCGGGGAGGCCTGGACAATAGGTTTCCTGTCACAGGAAGGTGTAACCACCTCCCAGACAGGCCTATGTGTGTTGGGGCTGGGTAGGAGCACTCAGAGTGCTTTGAAGTCCTTCACTGGGGGCACATTTGGTGTCCCTGTGCATAGTCCAGCTCAAACTGGTTCAGGGGCTTCCAGACCCTGCTCTGGCGCGAAACTCGACAAAGGAAATGGGTGTAGCCACCCCTCTATCCAAACACTCCCATAGGTGGGTCCCCGGAGTTAGTCCAACCCCTTCCTTAGGTATAAGTAAGGAACCTCTGCAACCAGAAGTTTAGATATCCCTGGACAAAACTCTGAAGCTGAATCCTGGAACTTCGACGCTCTACTAAAGACTAGAGCACTGAAGACATATCCCTTGGGGTCAAAGAGCGACTCACCTGCTTGGCAGGCACCAACAAAGCATTTTGCCGGTCTGCATCTCCGAAGCTCCGCCGGACTCCGAAGTATTTGCAGCCCAGGAAGAGGATTTCCAGACATCTCAGAGGCCGACCCGAGTCCCCAGCAAAGCTGAGACCCACAGCCCTCGTGAGTAGAGTGGAACGGTACTCCTGCTCTTTGTGTCCTTTTGCAAGTGCATTGACTTCTCGACATCTCTTGAAGTCGTACTTGGGGTTACTTGTATCCCCCACCTCGAGCAGAGAACCCTTCGAAGATTGTCAGCCTAGTCACCCCGAGTGACCCGTGGGCCGCCATTTTGTGTTTCCTCTCGAGCTCCCTTCACGATCCCTGGTCCATCGACTGGTGGGTCCCTGTGAAGGTAACTTTGATTTTCCTTGGGCTTCCCTGGTTGCTCCAGATGTGCCCTGACAGCCAACCAAGTGGTGAGTCCCTCAGACCTTGCTGGTCTGCACCAAAGCATCTTTCTCCTTTCTGCGTGGGTTGCTATTGCCAAGGCTTGTTGTATCCAATCCGGGCACCGACGCTGCAGCACTCAACATCCTTCATGGAACAGCTCGAATCCAGCTCCTGGCCATCCTTGACGCCTCCTGGTTCTCGTGGCTGAAGAGTCAAGCTTCACCTTCTTCATCTCAAATCACCCGACTTCGGTGGGCATTCGCCGATCGTGCTCCTGGTCTCTGGCAAGTGACCCAGACTCTGTCCCCTTTGCTTTCAGGTTCTTCTCGACTTCGATTCAGGCTTGGATCTCTTTGGACACTTAGCATTTTCCCGGTAGCAGCACTTCTTTGCCAGCTCCTGTTGAAATCGACGACGCGACCCGATACCATTTGACACCTATGCACCCGGCTTCCCTGGGTGAGGTAACACGAGTACTCCGGTGCTCCCATGGGTGTTGACCCTAAAACCTCCTAAGTCCCAAAGGGTTTGGTCCTGACTCGTTTCTAAGTGTCTCTAATCTTTAAAAATATAACCGCGACTTTCCCCATAGAAGCTAACGGGAGCTCGCAGCTGTGTTCTCACACTGCACACTGCCCCCGTGGATCCCCTGTGTAACTACCTTGGGTGGTTCCTTGGGGTCCCAGTGATTCTACAGGCTCTAGCTCTTGTGTCTAGTTAAGTCATGGTTCCTATACCACTATTTTAGTATATGGTTTGGCTCGTCCCTAGGGTCTGACGTGTATTATGCTTATTACTGTTATATTTGAAGTGTAACTTATGTGTTTTGACCTCTAGTCTCATAAAGAGACTAGAAGGGTGTGTTTAGAAATAAATACATATATTTTATATATATACCTGGTGTGGTTGTCTTTCATTTAGCCATTCAAGGGATTATAGACTGGTAAAAAAAAGCTGCTTTACATTCCTTCAAGACTTAGCCTGAAGGCTGCTCTCCATAGCTACCACTAGGATAGCTTTCAATAAAGGTTGTCTTTAACCTATCATCAATAAGGGGTTGTTTGGACTGGTACAGGGTGCCCACTATAATTAGTGGACAGCATATATCAGGCCAACTTCTTACAGTATTCTCTACTGTCTGACCGACTCTTCACTTGTTTGGAAGGCTATGAGGTGGTCGTAAGTGACCCGGGTGGCCCTAAGTAGATCACTTCCTTTACCAGACAGGTGGAAACATCACCTTCGTGGTTAAAGCCCACGAAGCGTGCAGGACAGATGCATTCTATTCATGGGTTACAAGACTGTTTCACACATAAACTGCAACTACAGTGCCTAATAACAGCACAGCTTATGAAGCACTAGAAATAGCACTATCTTACCAAAAACATCAAAATTGGTTTGAAGGCACCCTACCACATACAAACAATAATGTTAGACAAGGTCCCCTTACTAATGAGTGAGAAACACGTCCAGTCTTAGCCGGTTACACACCATATCCAGAAATAGATAATCTGACAGTTCCAGAGCTATGTATGCTATATACAGATCTGGTTAAAACATATGGCTGTTTAACACAATTTGTGATGTGAACAATGAAAATAAATCCTGCAAGGGCTGCTGAAGCTGAAAACCCATAATTGACTTCACCTGGAATTAATCTACAAACCATCAATGCAGACATGGGTAAAATTCCTATCATACGGGAGGAAATTGTTTTCTGGATTGCACAAAAAACAAACCAGCTTGAAGCAGTGTTTCCCATACAGGACCTCAGGAAAAACACAGAAAACTCACCATATATCTGCCAATGGGGATGGTTCCCCCAGTGAAAGACTGCGCTACGTGGGGTTCTGTCTTTGCTGCAGTCTATACCAGAACACAGATCCAAAATGAGTACTGGCAGCCTGTCACGTCGGTTCAGTCCTCGGGATCGGATTGTTGCTATGTGAGGTCCACCTCTTGATCTACCCAAGCCTAAATAGCCGTTATGGCACAGGTCATTAGGAGGATCAAGTGAGGGAAGGAAAGGAAGGGGACAGCAGGGAGGGAGATCTGTAAGACACAAAGAACACGATTAATACCCTACCTATCTTCCCTAACTTCTTGGCATCCCTCTTTAACTCGGTACGTTTTATACATCTATTACTATCTCTATGTACCTGTAAAGAAAAAAAGAATGTGCAGCTTTATGACGTCACTCTGGGTGTTCCTAACAGCTGTTCTCTTGGGAGTGCTACATCAGAGGATACAGAGTAACAATGCAATCATAGGACAACACCACAGCGTTTCCGCTAAGCACACTTTTCCCCCATCCCTGTTATATCACTGTAGAGGTTTCTCCCCGCACCTACCCCAAACAATGCTCTACCTTGCTTCACAGGAAGAGTGCTAGTCCGCACACTTTAAAGGGCTCCCTGTTAAAGATGGAGTCGTGAGCACACACAGTACGATACAACAGTGCACATTAGGAACAACAACAGAGATGAATTCGCCAATGGGTTTCTCCACCTCCCCCAGAGGTCAGAATCCCGATAGCTTGCAATGTTGACAATAAGACGTTAGACCAAAACAAACATTGAGTGATGCTATGAGGTCAAAGTTACTGCCTCGTACAGGCGTTTTGACAAGGGGCCAGATGAGTCACAATATATTACCTGATGAGTCTCAATAAACGGACAGTTGGGTCACAAGAAACTGACATGAACCGGTAGCCTCCGGGCAGGAGTGATAAGCGAGAGTCAAGAAGTCGGTGGGTCCGTACCATAGACTACGAGTGTATATAACAGAACCACTCCCCCTTCTCCGCATGAGCTGTTCTCAGCTTCGCCAACGAGAGAAAGGAGGAAGTGACTGGGGGCAGCGTTGGGACTCGGTGCACTGCACCCTTACCGGACCTGACGCCCGTCTGGAAACGCTCTGCCTCCACCTCTGATAACCGCACCGTGGATTGGCCGGCTCCGCTGCGACCGCTACACCAGGACCGTCTCCAGGAATGAATTTCCGACGCTCGGTAACGCCGCGTCAACGTCTTTGTAGCGGCTGCTTGGGCGTGATGACGCCTCACGCGGTTTGCGTGAGGCGCGCATGGTTTTCTGGGGACTGTAGTTCTGGCGGGAGGGGTTTATCGAGCGCGCTCGAGCTCGAACCGCAACACAGCCGCTGCCCTGGATTTGGGGATGAAATTGATGGGCAATTTTACAGCGTGATCTGCCATTATGTTAAGCAACATTAAAGGGTAGGCAGCAGCGTTGGTGGTATGCCAACCACTCACAACCTTGACTCCGAGAGAATAGGAGCGCGAGTTACCCAAAAATATCGAGGAAACCCATGCAGTCATGGGTAGAGATAAATTGGCTTCCAGACCCAGTAAACCACAAATTAAGAGTAATTCTGAAAAGGAAAACTCAAAGCAGGCATCAGATTCTGCATTTAAGAAGAAGTGGGATAATAAGAAACATAAATAAAAGACTAAATTGCGGTGCGCATCTCCTCAGCAGGAGGCCACCGCAAAGCGCAATAATCTGCATAACCGTGATAATATAAAAACGCCTGGCAGGTATCAGGAGTACCATCATGAGACATCCAAAAATCGCTCACAGAGAGGTGGACGATCAGAGCGCCGATGAGAGGAGTACGTGAAACTGAAGAAGGACTCAAAATGCTCTTCTGATCATAGAGAAGAAGGAAGATAAATCTAAACAGTCCAAGCCTCTATTCAAAAAGAAGAAAGTGGCTGGCATTAAAGTAAAGCATGCCACGAATATTGAGAACAGTGCTTCTGAGCTGGGAGTGGGCTCTGACCATGCTGGACAGTAGAAAATTCACGTTAATTTGCCGGCGCCTGATGGATTGTCTGGCAGCAGTAGTGTTGAATGACTATGTCCAGGTGTAAACACCAGACACAAGAGTGAGTGCCCTGCATCGAGTATACGAGATGCAACTTCAACTGGAGGGGGAAATACAAAGAAACATTAATGTTCTCTTATAGGAGAAATTATAATTCAACTACGACATTTTGTTGGCCGAAAAAGATTGGTAAGAGGGAGAAATGGAAATTTACCTGCCTTTTCCGACTTCGTCTCAGATGCAGGGCAGTGGGCTGTGTTATACTGCAACCATGAGGGATGGGATATCGGTTCACCTTATCATGTTATACCAGTGAGGTCAACCCCACAACCTCACAGACAATACCCCATTAAAAATTATGCTAAAAAACAAGTTAGACAGATACTCACACCACTTGAATACCAAGGTGTAATACAAAGGTGGCACCTCCCATATGAATAATCCTTTGTTTACAAATAGTGCACATCGCGGCACAAATGAATAACATAGTGGACAAAAAATTACAAAACCGCATTTCCAATGGATTTTTTAACCAAAATGTTGCACCTGAAAGTAGGTATTTGACTCCACATAGCAACTCAGGTCTCAAAAGCAGTTCTCTCGATTGCCTCTTGGGGCTAAGAATAGCCCAGGGTTGTTTTCAACCCGGGATACAGAACTTTTGCAAGACTATGATGACCAGTATTATCCTATACCCATGACATATACGGAGGATGACCTTTTAACTCACTTGGTCAGAGTAGATCACATATTGCTGGGATTTTCTAACATGGGCTATAAACTCAATTTAAAAAATAAAAAAAAATAGGCCACCTCAATGTCGTATTTTTAGGATACGAGTTCTCAAGTGAAGGCAAGAGCCTAACAACACATTCACTCGAGAAGTGTGCACTTCACCTTGAAGAAACTTCACTCAATTTTGGGTTTCTTGAATTTTGGCAGAACATATATTCCAGACGACTCAGAGCAGGTAAAACCACTCTATGACTTAATGCGTCCAGACTTTTCAAGAACATATTGCACAACTGAACACACACAAATACTAAGTTCAGTACATGCTGACATGCGAGCTCCCAAACACTTATACAAAATTGTAAACACCACCAGTCCGGTGATCCGTGTAATTGCAGGAGCACCAGGGTATACCTACAGTACATTCAACAAAAGAGACACTGTACCAATTCCATATGAAAAGCATTTATACATTAATGCTGAGATACGTTTTACACTGACAGAAAAGTTCTGACAGCAGTGCAGACTGTTGTAGAGAGAGAAAGATCTTTGGGTCAGGAAATGCATTATTGTCGTGACTCCTGTCCCAGCATTTGAGGCTGTCAGAAAGGCCAGCGTTCCTAACGCTAAGGCTTTACATACATGATGGATACAGTGGTCCAACTCTCTCACCGCAACAGAAGTAGACTACAGATTTAACTCTACACTACACAATCAAGCAAACCTGTAATGCGAAAATGAACATCCTCTGCCTAATGAAGTCATGACTCTTGATCAATATGATTACATCATTTATACTGACTGTTTTGCACAGCCTGCAGTAGGGACAAAACACCAATACTCTGTGTGTGCCGCTGTTAAGGGTAGGACAGAGAATGGTGAATTTTTCCCTCACAAGACCTACACGCATTCACTAGTTGATAGCACATCACAGCTGGCAAAAATCAAAGTTCTAATTCTGGCACTCGGGAATACGGATTCCGAGTTTCCCACACTCATAGTGTGGTGTAGTGTGTCCAGTCTTACAATGAGTACTTACACTACTGAAGTCAAAATAGATTCAGAGATTCCAAGGGGTACACTGTAAAGCACATAACGCTTTGGGAACAGGTAGCAAAACTCAAAGATTGTTTGCCACAGACTCAAGCAATACTCACACTGAGTCATAAGCGTGTAGTACTATACGTTGTTGGGAATTCCATGGCTGACGAAGCCGCAAAAGCAACAGTGCAAACTGCTGCAGTCACTGCAATTACTCATTCAAGTATGAGGATAGATCAAGACATCATGGTGGCTGTAAACACTGTGCGCGATGGCACCCCCCCCAACCAAAAGGCTTTCCAACTAAATACTCCTACCAGATAAGTGCACAAAACTTTCCTTCCATTTGCTCAGACTCCTGAAGTGGGGGTGTTGGACCTAGGTCCGGGGGGTAGCTTGGCTCAAGTTAACAGGCATACCTCTCAACATAGCGTCTCGTGCTTGCATCCTGCTCAGTCCGCAATCTAGCGCAGCACTACTAAAAAAAAAGACACTACACTGTTTAATGTTAAAGATTACCAGGAGTCTTTATCCTTTCTTTTTTTTAACTGTGGTAAAACAACCTCATTTCTCTGAATGAAACATTACAATACATTTAGTTTGATATTCGTTGCCCCAATGTAGCATTCATCTTCACCCCACCATTGTTGCCCAACCCCAACTCTATGCTCTTGGAGCGTCAATTTAATTCCACCTAGACACGCTTCTCAAAGCATTTACATTCCCCGGTATATCAGATGGTTCACAGTCTATACCACATTCTACTGAACCGGGCTCCCTTAACTATCCTTTCTGGACCTTAAGGTTGTCCTCTACTCAATGACTGCTATAGTTGGCAGGGAATGCAAGGTTTACTTTGTTCACGGTCTTTAGCAGATGACCTCTAGGCACTATAGCAACTTACTTCATCACCCGCTAACATGGCATACATTATCGGCATTTCCATCACCCTGGCAACTGGAGGTTTACAATTAGTACCAACATCTCATTTCCACATTACCTAGGCGTTACTCGCATAGATGTCTCTGTTGTCTATCCGGGAACTTTGCGTGTGAGAGATTACAGGGGTCAATCACGACAACGACTGAACTTAGCTACGTGTTACCCTGGACTCTCTCTTTCTTCCCCCTTCCCTCCTCACTCATTGCCCAGCTTACTGTTCAGTCCCGGTGTCCTCTGTTCTCGGAGTCCAGCCGGAATTGGAGTTGAGTTCTCTTACGTTGTGAGAGTCGGGCCTCACGCCGATGAAGTGATCGCTCCCCACGGAGATGAGAATCAGGTAATTTCCACCAATCCCCACCCCCGATGAGTAACCTAATGGGAGTTCCCCTCCGGGAAGGTGATCACACTCGAGCGCTCTCCACAATACCGGCTTTCCCCCTCTACGGCCTCTTGTCAGCCGGACACTGTGTCGATACAAACCGGGGACCTGGAAGTTGCCTGCTCACCGCCTTCCGACGCAGGCTGGGGGCGCGTTTTTCCACAACTTTACGGAAAGGGAAGGGCGGCGCTTCAGCCCCTTTCCATGTGATCGGAGGACGGCAGCCTCAGGGTCAGTCACGCCCCCTTCCTTCCTGGCGTAACTCTCCTCAGACGATCGGCGGTGTCGCTGGCTCCCAGCCCCTCACCCCTTCAGCACTCGGGACATCAGCGAGCCCTCCCAGTGGATAACTGGCCACTTGCCGATCACTGGGTGGTGGCGGAGTCCATACCCGGTAGGAACTCGGCCAAGTAGTATAACGGGAAGCAGTAGGGGGGGGGGCTGTACTAGACGCCGCCGGGAGCTCTCCGGTGCAGTTGACTCGGATGTCACGGCCCTTCTAGCTACAGGTGCGAACCTCTCCTCCTTGATTAGGGATGAAGGGCCATTGCCATGGCCAGTCTACTTCTTCCGCTTCAACCACGAAGGTATGCGGGATGGAATGATCCCAGCCAGCAATCCTGGGTCTCCTTGGGGGTTTCTGGCCAATTGTGAGAACCCCAGTAACGCTGCTCAACCAGATCACTGACTGCGCTCAGGGACCAGTCGCAAGGTTAGGGATGATGTCACTAGGATTGGGAATTTGTGCAGATCCGTAGATCAGTCCGTTTCCTCCCCAAGCACAACCACCTCCTCACACAGGCGCCTTACTCCTGATTACCACGCAGTCTCTTCTCACCTAAAATGGCTGCCCTCCTGTCACCCCTATATATCACCTTGGGTCTGACTTGCCAGAGGGACCCGGAAGGTTCCGGAACCTCTCAGGACAGTCATTGCCCAGGTGCTGAGGTGACAGTTGGAGCCACCATTTTGTGGATTTCACCTACCTCATCTATTTTCCTCAGAGGAGCACCTTGCGCCTTTCCCTCAGGTGATGAGGAAAAGGGCGCCCAGAACCTCTACATCAGCACCCCAAAAAGTTTGGTAGACAGAAAAAAAAAATGAGAAGGGGACAAGGGATAAAAATAATAAATGAGGAGGGAACTGCCAAAGGGCTGACAGGTCTAACACGCGTCCCCCCCAGCTGAAAGTGGGGAGAGCTACCCAACCCCTTGGGAGTCCTCTTCACTAAGGCGGAAATACCTGGAGAGACCGTCAGCATTGGCGTGGTCCACTCCTGGGCGATGTTCCACCCTAAAGTCCATCCCCTGTAGGGAAATGGACCACCTCAACAGCTTGGGATTCTCGCCCCTCATTTGCATCAGCCACCTGAGGGGCCGGTGGTCGGTCTGAACCAGGAAGTGCGAGCCAAACAGGTATGGCCGCAGCTTCTTCAGAGCCCACACCACCGCAAAAGCCTCCCTCTCAATTGCACTCCACCTCTGTTCCCGGGGGAGTAGTCTCCTAGATAGGAAAACCACCGGTTGGTCTAGACCCTCATCATTGAGTTGCGACAGCACTGCCCCAATACCGTGCTCCGACGCGTCCGTCTGGACAATGAACTCCTTGGCAAAGTCAGGGGCCCTGAGAACAGGTGCCGCACACATGGCCTTTTTCAAGGTGTCAAAAGCTTGTTGACATCCCTCGGTCCAGATCACCCGTCGAGGGTGCTTTTTGGAAGTGAGCTCAGTCAAGGGGGCCACGATGGTACCGTATCCCTTGACAAAGCGTCGGTAGTAACCAGTGAGGCCCAAGAAGGCCCGGACCTCCGTCTGTGTCTTGGGGGGCTCCCAGGCCATGATGGTTTCGATCTTGGCCTGGAGGGGTTGCACCTTACCCCGACCCACCAAGTGACCGAGGTACACTACCGACCCCTGCCCGATCTGGCACTTACTGGCTTTGATCGTCAGACCTGCCTGCTGCAAAGCCTGAAGAACGGCCTGAAGGTGACTCAGATGGTCCTCCCAGCTGCGGCTGAAGACAGCAATGTCATCCAGGTACGCAACTGAAAAGGCTTCCATTCCAGAGAGGACCTGGTTCACCAATCGCTGGAACGTAGCAGGGGCGTTCTTGAGCCCAAAGGGCATCACACAGAACTGGTAGTGACCCTCGGGTGTGGAGAAGGCTGACCTTTCCTTGGCTCCATCCGTCAGGGAAATCTGCCAGTACCCAGATGTGAGGTCAAAGGTACTGAGATATTGGGCAGCTCCCAACCGGTCAATGAGCTCATCTGCTCTCGGGATAGGATGAGCATCTGTCTTTGTCACTGAATTCAGTCCCCTGTAATCCACACAGAACCGGAGTTCTGGGGTAGTGCCCGGTGGGGCAGCTTTGGGTACCAGTACCACCGGACTGGACCAGGGACTTCCTGAAGGCTCAACTACTCCTAGCTCTAGCATCTTGGTAACTTCCTCATGGATGCTAGCCTTCACCTTATCCGACAGTCGGTAGGACTTGGACTTCACAGGTGGGCTGTCCCCTGTGTCCACATCATGGGTACACAGATGAGTCCTTCCCGGAATAAGGGAGAACAAGGAAGCAAACTGCTCCAGTACCTGGCGACAGTCCTTCCGTTGTTCAGGAGTTAGTGACAGTGAAAGGATCACTCCCTCCACCAATCCATCCTTCTCTCGGGACGCAAACAGATCGGGAAGAGGTTCACTTTCCTCTTCCTCTGACCCATCAGTCACCATCATTAACGTGACCTCGGGTCTCTCTTGGTGAGGCTTGAGGCGGTTGACATGGAGCACCCGATGGGGCTGCCTGGGGGTCTTAAGATCTACCACGTAGGTAACCTTGCCCTTTTTCTCAACCACCTCAAAGGGACCTGACCAGCGATCCTGGAGGGCGCTAAGCTCTCCAGGTTCCATCACCCACACCTTCTGGCCAGGCTCCAGCTCCACCGGGTGAGCATTTCGGTCATACCATTCCTTCATGACCGTTTGGCTGGCTTCTAGGTTTTCCGAAGCTTGCTTCCACAACCTAGCCATTTGGCTACGAAAGGCCAGCATGTAGCTCACCACATCCGGGGGAAGTTTTCTGGGAGTCTTTTCCCATCCATCCTTCACCAGGCTGAGGGGTCCACGCACAGGGTGCCCGTACAACAATTCGAAGGGGCTGAAGCCCACTCCCTTCTGTGGTACCTCCCTGTACGAAAACAGCAAACAAGGTAGGAGGACATCCCATTTCCTCCGCAGGCTCTCGGGCAGACTCCGGATCATGCCCTTTAAGGTTTTGTTAAACCTTTCCACCAGACCATTAGTCTGGGGGTGATAAGAAGTGGAGAACCGGTAGGTAACTCCACACTCTTTCCACATGGCCCGCATGTAGGCCGACATGAAGTTGGTACCTCTGTCCGACACCACTTCCTTGGGGAATCCCATCCGGGTAAAAATTCCCATAAGGGCCCGTGCCACCGCAGGTGCAGTAATGGTCCTCAGAGGGATAGACTCTGGGTACCGTGTGGCATGATCCACCAGAACCAGGATAAACCTGTGACCGGCTGACGTTGGTGGATCCAATGGCCCGACAATGTCGATGCCCACCCTTTCAAAGGGGGTACCAACGACAGGCAGTGGTTCCAGGGGAGCCTTCAGCTTCACCCCTGTTTTCCCACTAGCTTGGCAGGTTACACACGTCCTACAAAAAGTATCTGACGCAATCCTCATCTGAGGCCAGTAAAAGTGAGGGACAAGTCGAGCAAAGGTCTTGTCTTGTCCCAAGTGTCCTGCCAAGGGTATTTCGTGAGCCAGTCCTAATAGGAAGGCTCGGTAACGCTGGGGAACTACCAAGGCCCGGAATGAACCATGCACCGGAGCCTTGGGTTCGCTATACAGGAGTCCATCTTCCCAGTATATGTGGAAGTTCCCCGAATCGTTACCCGCTGCCTGGGCTTCGGCCTGCCGCCGTAAACCCTCAAGGGTAGGGCACTCCTTCTGGGCCCGACAAAACTCTTCCCTAGTAGGTCCTCCCTCCACCTGCCAGTCTGCAGGGGTAGGCAAGCCCTCCAGGGACGTTACATCCCCCTCCGTAGACTCCGGGACCACCTTAGTTGCCCCATCCACCTTTGGAGGGTCAGATGCCGGGGCAGGCTTTCCCCGTCCCCGTCTACCCCTTCCGGCAGCTGGTTGGGCCTTTGTCCCAGGCTCCAACCTCTGTGAATCCCCTCTTCGGGTGGTCACGGACCGAGTGTGGGCACACGTCCACTCAGGGGTCCCCAACATTTCCATGTGGGCCCTGAACTCAACCTCCTTCCACGCCGAGTGTTCAAGGTCATTTCCCAACAGGCAGTCGACCGGCATGGCAGGGCTGATCGCAACTCGTAGAGGACCCGCAACCCCTCCCCACTCAAAGGGAACCTGGGCCACCGGATAGTGACCCTCTCGGTTGTCAGCCATCACAACCGGGTGGACTACATTGGGGACCACCTGCTCTGGGGACACCAGCCGACTCCTTACCATAGTCATGCTGGCTCCTGTGTCCCTCAGAGCCTCCACCCTCTGGGCATTGATGGTGACCCATTGCCTGTACTTAGTAGTATTCGAGGGCATCTGGGTCTTAGGAACCATCTCACAATCCCCTAAGGACACTAAGGTTAGCCCTGCCCACTCACCTCCCTTATCTAGGGGCAACTCCTCCCCGAGCACTACACTCGCCACCCCAGGGGTCTTTCCTCCAATGGGAGGGTGTGGTCTCTTGGGACACTTGGCATCCCCCTTATAGTGCCCAACCTCACCACACTCGTAACATCGGACAACCCTAGGCTGCTGACCACGGTCAGGATAAGGGGGTTTGTGGGGACCAACCTTAGGAGGGAATCCTACTCCCTTCCCTGGTGAACTCTTTTGGGGGCCTTTAGAGAACTCCCTCTTTTTGTCTTCCCCCCCTTTCTTCTGGGGGGCACCCTGTCCAGCCCCTTGGAAATTCCCTCCAGTCCCTTTTGAGGATACCCGGGTACTCGCCCAGATATCCGCCTCCTCTGCAAGCTTCCTGGGATTAGTGAGCTTGCTGTCTACTAGGTGCTGATGCAGCTCTGGAAAACTTTTCTCGAGGAGATGCTCCTTTAAGATTAAATTGTACAGTCCCTCATAGTCCTTGACTTGGCTACCCTGCACCCAGCCCTCCAAGGCCTTCCTGGCATAGTCCAAGAAGTCCACCCAATTCTGAGTGGACAACTTCTGACTACCCCGAAACCTGTGCCTGAATTTTTCAGGGGTCAGTCCAAATTTCCTTACTAGGGCTACCTTCATAACAGGGTACCGGGTCTGGTCTGGCTGTTCTAGCGCTAACAAGGCATCCCTCCCCACCGGAGGCATATACCTATACAGGCCACCCCCCCACTGGGCTTCGGGGACCCCATGGGCTCTTAGAGAGACCTCATAGGCAGCCAGCCATTTTACAATATCATCCCCTATACCATAGCTAGCAACCACATCTTTGGGCAGGTAGGGCCTGGACTCTCTCGGGACTTCTCTCGGTATGCTGCCACCATTAGGACTGCTGGGGGTTCCAAGTTGAAGGGCTTTGAGCTCTAACTCTTTTAAGTGAAGCTCATGGAGGAACCTCCTCTCCTCCCTCTCCTTTTCCAACCGGGCCAGATCCATTCTAAGCTGTCTCTCTTCCCTCCGATCAACTAGGTCAGCAGAGGACAGGCTCCCCCCTGAGGCGCTACTTCCCACTCTTGATGGGGCCCTGGACCCAATGTCCATATTACCGCTCCCAGGGGGAAGAAGGACTTCCGGTTCTTCTTGGGGATCTAGTCCTGGTTCTTCTTCCCGTTTCCCGCTAGGGTGGGCCATAACCCAGGCTCTTAAGCTTGCCTGGAGCTCTGTCTTCTTCGCCCCCTGCTTAAAGAATACCCCCCGTTCCTGGCAGAACTCCTTCAATTGGGCCGCTGTATACTCCTCCAGCCTACCCAATTCGAATTCCATCCTACCAGATGGGACCCCAACACAGGAACTTTACTCAAGAAAGGGAATATACACCGGACAATTTCAAAAATCCTCCAATTAGAAAACAATCTGGAGAAAACTCCAGCCAAAACAATCCAGTGTAGGTGGTAATGCGCGCTAAACTGCCACTAAGCGGATGCAAGCACTGAATAAGTAATCCCACCGCTGAGCACCAACTTGTTGGACCTAGGTCCGGGGGGTAGCTTGGCTCAAGTTAACAGGCATACCTCTCAACATAGCGTCTCGTGCTTGCATCCTGCTCAGTCCGCAATCTAGCGCAGCACTACTAAAAAAAAAGACACTACACTGTTTAATGTTAAAGATTACCAGGAGTCTTTATCCTTTCTTTTTTTTAACTGTGGTAAAACAACCTCATTTCTCTGAATGAAACATTACAATACATTTAGTTTGATATTCGTTGCCCCAATGTAGCATTCATCTTTACCCCACCATTGTTGCCCAACCCCAACTCTATGCTCTTGGAGCGTCAATTTAATTCCACCTAGACACGCTTCTCAAAGCATTTACATTCCCCGGTATATCAGATGGTTCACAGTCTATACCACATTCTACTGAACCGGGCTCCCTTAACTATCCTTTCTGGACCTTAAGGTTGTCCTCTACTCAATGACTGCTATAGTTGGCAGGGAATGCAAGGTTTACTTTGTTCACGGTCTTTAGCCGATGACCTCTAGGCACTATAGCAACTTACTTCATCACCCGCTAACATGGCATACATTATCGGCATTTCCATCACCCTGGCAACTGGAGGTTTACAATTAGTACCAACATCTCATTTCCACATTACCTAGGCGTTACTCGCATAGATGTCTCTGTTGTCTATCCGGGAACTTTGCGTGTGAGAGATTACAGGGGTCAATCACGACAACGACTGAACTTAGCTACGTGTTACTCTGGACTCTCTCTTTCTTCCCCCTTCCCTCCTCACTCATTGCCCAGCTTACTGTTCAGTCCCGGTGTCCTCTGTTCTCGGAGTCCAGCCGGAATTGGAGTTGAGTTCTCTTACGTTGTGAGAGTCGGGCCTCACGCCGATGAAGTGATCGCTCCCCACGGAGATGAGAATCAGGTAATTTCCACCAATCCCCACCCCCGATGAGTAACCTAATGGGAGTTCCCCTCCGGGAAGGTGATCACACTCGAGCGCACTCCACAATACCGGCTTTCCCCCTCTACGGCCTCTTGTCAGCCGGACACTGTGTCGATACAAACCGGGGACCTGGAAGTTGCCTGCTCACCGCCTTCCGACGCAGGCTGGGGGCGCGGTTTTCCACAACTTTACGGAAAGGGAAGGGCGGCGCTTCAGCCCCTTTCCATGTGATCGGAGGACGGCAGCCTCAGGGTCAGTCACGCCCCCTTCCTTCCTGGCGTAACTCTCCTCAGACGATCGGCGGTGTCGCTGGCTCCCAGCCCCTCACCCCTTCAGCACTCGGGACATCAGCGAGCCCTCCCAGTGGATAACTGGCCACTTGCCGATCACTGGGTGGTGGCGGAGTCCATACCCGGTAGGAACTCGGCCAAGTAGTATAACGGGAAGCAGTAGGGGGGGGGGGGCTGTACTAGACGCCGCCGGGAGCTCTCCGGTGCAGTTGACTGGGATGTCACGGCCCTTCTAGCTACAGGTGCGAACCTCTCCTCCTTGATTAGGGATGAAGGGCCATTGCCATGGCCAGTCTACTTCTTCCGCTTCAACCACGAAGGTATGCGGGATGGAATGATCCCAGCCAGCAATCCTGGGTCTCCTTGGGGGTTTCTGGCCAATTGTGAGAACCCCAGTAACGCTGCTCAACCAGATCACTGACTGCGCTCAGGGACCAGTCGCAAGGTTAGGGATGATGTCACTAGGATTGGGAATTTGTGCAGATCCGTAGATCAGTCCGTTTCCTCCCCAAGCACAACCACCTCCTCACACAGGCGCCTTACTCCTGATTACCACGCAGTCTCTTCTCACCTAAAATGGCTGCCCTCCTGTCACCCCTGTATATCACCTTGGGTCTGACTTGCCAGAGGGACCCGGAAGGTTCCGGAACCTCTCAGGACAGTCATTGCCCAGGTGCTGAGGTGACAGTTGGAGCCACCATTTTGTGGATTTCACCTACCTCATCTATTTTCCTCAGAGGAGCACCTTGCGCCTTTCCCTCAGGTGATGAGGAAAAGGGCGCCCAGAACCTCTACATCAGCACCCCAAATAGTTTGGTAGACAGAAAAAAAAAATGAGAAGGGGACAAGGGATAAAAATAATAAATGAGGAGGGAACTGCCAAAGGGCTGACAGGTCTAACAGGGGGATTGGATGATACCAAATTCAGATTGCATGTTAGGATTGCTCCTAGCAGCACATGAGGGCCTAGAATCTGCACACGCAGGGGTGAGGGACTACAATTTCATTGTTGCAGCAACACTATTGGTGACCAGGTCTCTACAAACATACCAAGGACTTAATTTAATTACACACAATGGGAACACTGTCCTACACTACCAAAGAGTAGCTCAAAAGCATTTACAAAGAAGCTTTCATATTTTTCAGGTCATAATACAGCTGATCCAGAATTGTATTTTTATAAACTAACACCCTCATAAGCTCAGAAAACTATGCTCAGTAGCACCAAGTTGATATATTCTGCATCCTTCATTTCCCAGCTGTCTGTCCAAGGGTTTGACTTTGGGAAAGACAATGTTGATTTGAAATCCATTTGGGGAAGTAAAGATTGGCAGGTTCAGGGGAACGAGGCTCTATTTAGCGCATGCCTTATACCACAGCAAATGATTTTTCTGAACAAAACTGTACAACAAACATCCTACCTTGGCTTGGCTGAGATAAGAGATTTAAACACACCAAGATTTCCACATTTGCACGATTTGCGAACTGGCAACAATTCACAGCTTACATGGAGGAAGCATTAGACATCATGCTTCGCAATGGCTCATGTAATTCTTCAGATATCAATCAAGAGGAATGGTTAGTATGGCCGTTAGCTACTAATGGATGTCAGGCTAGTTTTCTGGGTGACACAGACAGGTTTAAGATCAGTAGTCCCAACCCATTATACACTCAGACACAACACACAAGGGTGGTAACAACTTAGAGTGTTGTGAAGATATGGCTAGATCAGCTAAAAATTTCAACATTGTCACAGGTGAAACAACACTTCTTTCTGATGACAAGTGATTACAGGACTTTTTACTAGGTCCTCAAAGACCACGTCAAAAGCGCTTTCTGTATGCAATATACCATAAAGTGAGGAAGATTTCACAGCAGGAAGCTACAGAGAGATTGTGCAAAATTGACAGGGAAAATTTGGAAAAGGCTCTAGCAGTAGTAGATAAAAGCATGGCTACTCTATCCACCAAAATGTACTCTCTGAGAAACAGTATCTTTTGCAATCGATATCATACAGAGTGACAACTCTTCTTTACAACATGGACAGTCGCAGTTTAGAGCCATAATGTTCCTGAGTTAAACTCTGCAGACACTGCGGGCTGATCGTGTTCCATGGAAATAGCTTAATGCCACTAGCATGTTTTTGCCATATAACCTCACAAAAGAACAGACATGGCAAAAAAGGATGCAACATATACCATGATACATATAGAGAAGCTGGAGACACTGCCATTCACTGTTGCTGAAACACTTTCCACTGATTGGATAATCCATGGATTCTTTACTCTGCCAGTTTCGACATTTCACTTCTAATACTGCTTACAGCACCATCAAGTGGGCAGATATGAGGCGTATAAGAGGAATATATACACGAGTCATGGATCTTACCTTTCAAATGCCGATGTCGGAATATGGAAACAGGTTTTTCTTAGCGAGATGACTGCAAGACTACCTTGGGACATTCATTAGTTTGCAGGGAAGTTTCGCTTTGTGGTGCATGTAACTTGTCTGAGGCAAACTTGTCATGCTACCTGAAGGAATGTGACCCTTTGGCCGTCGATAAATATTACAAATGTGTGCTTTGACACTTTAAGCAGACTGAAAGTCTTATTGCTCCAAACAATGTGGCATTAAAATCTGCAAGGGAGAAGGTTGATTTTCAAGTTGCAAGATCCTTTTCTGATATACAGTTGCTACTCCACACTAATTTACTACACCATTTTGGAGAGCTTGTGCACCACATTTTTAACATGCCTAATACAGTGGGAGTGCTACAGCAACAAATGGTGGATGGAATGCTGAGTAAATCAAACATTCACCCCCAGTCAAGAGATCTGGATTAAATCCATTGTTCTTTTGCTCACTACGCCACCGCAGTTTGGACCCAGCCATATGCAAATCAGTCTTGACCCTGTTGGTCATGGGAACAGTCCAGCCCGAACTGCCAAGCGGGGTCCTCACTGGACCAGAAACAAGCATCCTGGGACCGGTTTCGGGGTTTCACCCCTCATCAGTGAGGCTAGCTTGAATCCAGTCGCACAGCGAACAAGGGACCCACATCAGGGCATGCCAATCCCACTGAGGGCAAAAAGTGCTACAGCAACAAATGATGGAAGGAATGCTGAGTAAGTCAAACATTCACCCCCAGTCAAGAGATCTGGGTGAAATCCATTTTTCTTTTGCTCACTATGCCACCCCAGTATGGACCCAATCATTTGCAAATCAGTCTTGACCCTGCTACTCATGAGAACAGTCTTGCCTGAACTGCCAAGCCGAGTCTTCACTGGACCGGAAACAAGCATCCTGGGACTGGATGCGGGGTTTCACCCCTCATCAGCCAGGCTATTGAATCCAGTGGCACAACGAGCAAGGGACGCATTTCTGGGAATACCAATCCCACTTAGGGCGAAAGTGCTACAGCAACAAATGATAGATGGAATGCTGAGTAAAACAAACATTCACCCCCAGTAAAGAGATCTGGGTTAAATCCATTGTTCTTTTGCTCACTGCTCCACCCCAGTTTGGACCCAGCCATATGAAAATCAGTCTTGACCCTGCTCTTCTTGGAAACAGTCCAGACCGAACTGCCAATCCAGGTCCTCTCCGGACTGGAAACAAGCATCCTGGGACCGGATTCGGGTTTCTCCCCTCATCAACCAGGCTAGCTTGAATCCAGTGGCACAGTGAGCAATGGAACCCATGTCTGGGCATATCCATCCCACTTAGGGCGAAAAGTGGTACAGCAACAAATGATGGAGGGAATGCTGACTAAATCAAACATTCACCCCAGTCAAGAGATCTGGGTTAAATCCATCGTTGTTTTGCTCACTACGCCACCCCAGTTTAGACCCAGCCATATGCAAATCGGTCTTGACCCTGCTCCTCATGGGAACAGTTCAGCCATAACTGCCAAGCTGGGTCCTCACTGGACCGTAAACAAGCATCCTGGGCAGGATACTGGCGTGGCTAGAAAGACGAGAGCAAGGATCCCGATGGGTACACAATCTGACGACAACGGGGGGGTGAAACAGTGATACATCCACAAGAAATAGCGGAGGAGTTCGCTGAGCATTTCAAAAAGGTGTACTCCCCCTCTACACACTACACGACTGAGGACTCCCGTCAGCTCCTCCTCGAGGCTCTCCGATGTGGAACGGGAGACCCTGGAGGCAAACCTCTCGAACAAAGAAATAAGCAAGGCCTTGGGACAGATTAAGTCCGGAAAGGCGATGGGGCCTAACGGCATTCCAGTAGAGTTTTTGAAGGCCACTGCCTCATCGACTGTGCCACACTTGAGAGCCATGTATGAAGAGAGCCTGGAAGTGGGTAGGCTACCAGTAGATCAGCGATTGGCCACCATTGTGGTCATCCACAAGCGGGGCTAAACCAGCAGATAATTGTGGCTCCTATAGGCCAATCTCGCTGATTAACGTGGAGGCAAAGGTGTTGGCAAAAGCCCTGGCGAATAGATTGGTGACAGTTATTACATCACTGGTCCATCTGGACCAATCTGGATTTATGCCAGGTAGGAATACGGCCCTTAACATACGGCGTCTACACAATGTGATGGCTCGTAGGAAATATATTGAAGAGGACGCGGCGGTGCTATCTCTCGACGCCTCAACGGCATTCGATTCCATTGAATGGCCGTACCTGTTCGAGGTCCTAGAAAAGGTGGGATTAAGCCCTAAATTCATAGCCTGTGTAAAGCTTCTATATACCGGTGTGTTGGGACAGGTGAGGGTTAACAACTATACATTCCGGACATTCGAGTTACGAAGAGGTACTAGGCAGGGATGCCCTCTCTCCCCGCTGATATTCTCTCTTATGCTGGAGCCTCTTGCAGCCTGGGTGCGCAGGGACGTGATGGTGCGAGGGATGCACTGGGCGGCTGAAGTGGAGGATCGTATATCCCTGTATGCAGACGACATACTGTTATATCTAGTATCCCCGTACAAATCGATCAGAGTAGTGCTAGACATATTCACGAATTTTGGCAAACATTCGGGATATGCGATCAACTGGCACAAGTCCGTACTGTTTATGTTGAGGGGCCAAGTTCCCTGCCTTCCGGCAGACTGCACTATAGCTGTGACGATTCCGTCTCAGACTCGACTCTGCTCAGGATTCAGGCGATGCTATAGGGGGTCCACCTCTCGACGTCCCCAACTCCTGCACTAAAGGCACGGAAGGCTGGAGCAATCAAGCGAGGGAAGGGAAGGATGGGAACAGCGGGGAGTAGAACCTGTAAAGGAAATAAACATACAAACAAATATGCCAGGTCAAAACATTGTAGCTACACTCATCAATTCTCGCTAGTGCTACTACATCCTTGCAGGCTGTTGTCTGAAATAGGAAGGTATACTGGTGCTGGTAGCATTATTACATCATACACATACCACCAACTTAACAGAAGCAAACACCTCACAACAGCAGCTTATGAAATCTGGCCACCAACACCCTCAGCGGTATTACTTCTTGACCCCTATTTGAACAACTGCGTGCAAGTCTAGAAACCCCTCAGAGCCTTTTCCTTACGACTCCCAGAGTTCCGCTTTGGCCACGTAGAAAGCTTTCACAGGATACTATTGCGGCAATAAAGACCGTTCATGAGAAGTGAATAATAACACCCGGGTATGATGTAGGCTAGAAGAGGGTGCTGTACTCTCCTAACATGCTTCCATGCTAAATTACCAATTAGTAGTTCTGAGCCACTTGCTCAGTGTGGTTTACTCACCACCGTGGACTCAAATACTATTGGGTACTTAAACAGGCTCCTCCACCGTAGGGTGAGGTGGAAGAGCGGAATACACTCGCAGGTTTCCCGCCAAGCGCCAGGACCACAGCGACCCGGCACACCCAAGGACAGCGGAGGGGTGCGGGGGAGGAAGGCCCCCCTTGTTCGAGTGCGGGACTTGAGCCAACAATACCTGTAGTTCCGTGCTCCGGTCCCGGAGCGTGGCCTTTGCCTATGGGGTTCCCCTCAGTAAGGGAAAAATGCACGTCGACCTCAGCTCGTGTCAGCAGGGCCGGCGTCTTGGACGTAGATGAGCACAGCCGTCGGTGCTTCAATTCGAATCGACCGGAGACCCATGGAACATGCCACAGAATCAGGTCCCAGGTCCAGGATACGGCCTCGAACGGGAACGGGATACAAACAAATGACGGACATGCCAGTTTGGAATTACGCACAGCGTCCTGCGTGCGTTTCGTCCTTTTATGATTGTGGCTCCGCCCACGCCAATCCCGGGGAGTCTGGGGATTGTAGGCTGGGTAGGCGCGATGCCCGAATCATGACAGTAGGTCCCCGTCCCGGCGCCTCCTAGAACCGGGCTTGTTCGGGTGTCGGAGATAGAACGCCCTAACCTTGGCCTGGGCGTGCACGTTGCCACATGGTACCCATGAATCCTCTTCTGAGGTGTACCCCGTCCAGGATATTAAATACCATAATCTCCCTCGATGTTTGGCATCCACCACGCGTCGTACCTCGTACTCTGGTCCCTCTTCTGTGAACACGGCGGGTGTCGGCTTCCTCACCCCTCTTTTTGCACGTTTCAAAAGGCTACAGTGGAAGACAGGGAGGATCCGAAGAGAGCCTGGAAGCCTTAATTTGTAGGCCACTGGATTGATCCTCTTCACCACTCGATAGGGGCGTATATAACGAGGGTGGAACGCGCTACGTAGTTTGAAGCATATGTTCTTTGTGGACAGCCAAACTCTATAGCCTTCCTTGTACTGGGGACCCTCTATGCGGTGTCTATCAGCGCAGCGTTTGTAGGTCTGTTTCGCCTTGACCAGAAGTCTCCTCACCTTTGCGTGCCCTTGACGTAACGCTCGCATATGAGCTTGTACTGATGGCTGAGTGGTGACTCGTCTGGGTATGAGGATGCGCAAAATCCGGGCATTGTACCCATAGTTGGCTGAAAAGGGAGAGACGCCTATGGAGCTGTGAGTTGCGTTGTTGTATGCCAATTCAGCCATCCAGAGCATGGCCACCCAGGAGTCTTGAACCTCTTCCGCATAGCACCTCAGGTATTTCTTTACTGTTTGATTTAACCGTTCTGGTTGTCCGTCAGTCTGTGGTTGGAAACTTGACGACACCGCAGACTCGATGTGCATGGAACTACACCATCCTTTCCAGAAGCGAGCTATGAATTGGGGGCCCCTGTCCGACACTATGACTTGCGGGATGCCGTGTATCCTCACCACGTGTTGTAGCAATAGCTGAGCTGTCTGTCCAGCCTTAGGTAGTGTTTTACATGGAATGAAGTGTCCCATCTTTGTTAGGCTGTCTATTACCACCAAGATGGCGGAACATCCCTGATCCATCGGAAGGCCTGTTATGAAATCCAGGCTGATGTTCTGCCACGGCGCCGAAGGTGTGGGCAAAGGAAGGAGCATGCCCCTCTTTGGTGAGGTATCGGACTTTCCCCTTGCACACTCCTCGCATCTGGATACCCAATTCCTTAAGTCAGTGACTAAGGAGGCCCACCAAAAATGTCTTTGCACCAATAGGGCTGTTTTCTGTATGCCAGGATGTCCCGCTAATGGTGCTTCATGACTCCAAATAAACGCCTTTTTTTCTAAGGGCTTGAGTGGGCAGAAATAATCTCTGATTCCGAAAAGGCAGTTCATGCCTTATTAGTCTCTCCGGCTCTTTCTCTGCCCACCGGATCCAGGCTTGTATGCTCTTGTTTTTCCGGATGCTATTCAGATAGTCCTCGGCCTGTAACGCACAGATTACTTTGGAGGATGGTATGATGGACCACTTCGGCGTCCGTCTCAGTGGTCAGCACCCAGGACAGTGAATCCGCTTTGCGATTGTCTGCGCCTGGCCTAAAGGTGATGACGAAGTTGTACTCCTCGAAGAAGAGCATCCATCTCATTTGTCTGGGGGAAAGACGTCGGGCCGTTCTTAGATACTGCAGGTTACGATGGTCAAAGTAAACAGTGACTGGAAACCTAGCCCCCCACAAGTAGGGACGCCACTCCTGAAAGGCATTTTTGATGGACAGCAGCTCTTTTTCGGCGATGTTATAGTTCCGTTCCGCCGGGAGAAGCTTCTTGGAAAGATATGCCACTGGGTGGAGCTGCCCGGTGTCTTTATCCCTCTGTGATATAGCCCCGACGGCCTCGTTAGAGGCGTCTGCCTCTACGATGAAAGGTGTATCAAGCTGTGGGTGTCGCAACACCGGTGCCGTGGTAAAAGCCCTTTTTAGATATCCGAAAGCCCTGTCCGCTTCTGGGGTCCATTCAAAAGACACGCCCTTTCTGAGGATCCGAGTGATCGGTAGGGCCTTTTGTGAGAACCCTTGGATGAATCGCCTGTAATAATTGGCAAAACCCAGGAAGCATTGTACTTCCCTGACGTTGTGGGGGATCGGCCACTCCTGCAAAGCCTGTATCTTTCGCTCTGCCATACACAAACCCTCAGGACGGAGGTTCACCCCCAGAAATTCCACCTCAGACACCCCGAACTCGCATTTCGTCAATTTACAATACAAGCTATGCTTTCGCAATGCCCTCAAGACCTGCAACACATGTTCTGTGTGACTGCTCACTGAATCCGAATAGACCAAAATATCTTCTATATACACGACCACTGTTCTATCGATATACTCTTTTAGCACGTCATTCAAGAAATACTGAAACGCCGCCGGGGCGTTGCACAACCCGAAAGGCATGACCAGATATTCAAAAAGACCATAGCGGGTCTTAAACGCGGTTTTCCACTCGTCTCCTTTGAGTATACGTACCAAGTGGTACGCCCCCCTAAGGTCTAGCTTCGTATAAACCTTGGCCTCCCAAACCTGGTCCAACAAGACTGGTATAAGAGGCAAAGGCCACCCTAGAGTGATTATTCGGGAATGAGGAAGGCCTGCAGGAAAAATGCATCAATATTTGTGTTAGAAATACCTGTATTTTCTGGGGATCCCCGGAATAGCGTTCGGGGTTGGCTAGCGGAATGGGTGGAGGCACGGTGACCTGGATGGGAAGCGCCCCTGTACTAGCGTCAAAAGGATTTCTCGACATGCGTTCTACCTTTTCTTGTAACGCCGCGGTTTCAGCCCTAGAGGCTGCTAATTCTTGCAGAACTGCGGCGAGAGCTTGCATGACCTCTTCCATACTGCATCCCTACAGCACCCCCCGAACCGGGAGGAGTTTCAATATGTGGGTGCGTAATTCTGTGACGAATCCGTCTCAGACTCGACTCTCCTCAGGATTCAGGCGATGCTATAGGGGGTCCACCTCTCGACGTCCCCAACTCCTGCACTAAAGGAACGGAAGGTTGGAGCAATCAAGCGAGGGAAGGGAAGGAAAGGATGGGAACAGCGGGGAGTAGAACCTGTAAAGGAAATGAACATACAAACAAATATGCCAGGTCAAAACATTGTAGCTACACTCATCAATTCTCGCTAGTGCTACTACATCCTTGCAGGCTGTTGTCTGAAATAGGAAGGTATACTGGTGCTGGTAGCACTATTACATCATACACATACCACCAACTTAACAGAAGCAAACACCTCACAACAGCAGCTTATGAACTCTGGCCACCAACACCCTCAGCGGTATTACTTCTTGCCCCCTCTTTGAACAACTGCGTGCAAGTCGAGAAACCCCTCAGAGCCTTTTCCTTACGACTCCCAGAGTTCCGCTTTGGCCACGTAGAAAGCTTTCACAGGATACTATTGCGGCAATAAAGACTGTTCATGAGAAGTGAATAATGACACCCGGGTATGATGTAGGCTAGAAGAGGGTGCTGTACTCTCCTAACATGCTTCCATGCTAAATTACCAGTTAGTAGTTCTGAGCCGCTTGCTCAGTGTGGTTTACTCACCACCGTGGACCCAAATACTATTGGGTACTTAAACAGGCTCCTCCACCGTAGGGTGAGGCGAAAAAGCGGAATACACTCGCGGGTTTCCAGCCGAGCGCCAGGACCACAGCGACCCGGCACACCCAAGGACAGCGGCGGGGTGTGGGGGAGGAAGGCCCCCCTTGTTCGAGTGCGGGACTTGGGCCAACAATATCTGTAGTTCCGTGCTTCGGTCCCGGAGCGTGGCCTTTGCCTATGGGGTTCCCCTCAGTAAGGGAAAAATGCACGTCGACCTCAGCTCATGTCAGCAGGGCTGGCGTCTTGGATGTAGATGAGCACAGCCGTCGGTGCTTCAATTCGAATCGACCGGAGACCCATGGAACATGCCACAGAATCAGGTCCCAGGTCCAGGATACGGCCTCGAACGGGAACGGGGAGTCTGGGGATTGTAGGCTGGGTAGGCGCGATGCCCGAATCATTACAATAGCGGTGGCGACGGAGGGGTTTCGCTATTTGGGGATCTTTGTCACTCCAGACCCAGCTTGTTTTTACAGCTCCAATCTGGCCCCCCCTTTGGCTAGGTTACAAGCGGATGTGAAACATTGGAGGTCTCTGCCTTTTTGTTGGGGTGGGTGGCACTCTTTAAAATGCTGGCCCTTCCTTGTTTTCTTTATATACTACATAACGGTCCACACACAGTCCCAGACTCGTATTTTAGAGCAGTTGAAGGTGAGATTCGTATGCTGCTGTGGGATGGGAGGGCCTTCAGGATCGCACTGCAGAAATTGACAAAAGGTATACGCCGGAGGCATAGCACTCCCTGACCTACAGCTTTACTACTGGGCGGCGCAATTGGTGACTGTTAACCACTGGATATATCACCCCCGGACAACCCAGCATATGCTCTTGATCGGTAGCAAACTGATCGCTCCGGATATCTGGGGGCCCTGAACACTACTCATAGGAAGAATAGGGGGGTGTTCTTCGGACCTACCCAACATACATTGGAAATTTGGCGTATAGTTAATTCCCGGTTGGGGTGGGCGGGCATCCTCTCGCAGGCTACACCGTTGTGGTTCACCCAGAAGCTGGGCATGCTGTGCTATCAGCCCGGGTTTGATAAATGGGACCTCATTGGGGTCTCAGCGGTGAAAGACCTGGTTAAGAAGGGAGCAATACTTACATTCGGTGACCTCCAGAGGCAATACCATCTGGCGCAAGGAGAAATATACAGGTATTTACAGTTAGACATGCTATACAGGCGGCGTTCCCGTCTCTCAAAGATATACCAGAATCGTCACCACTGGAAAACTGTTTGCTAGACGGGCCTCTCTAACTTATAAGAAGTTGAGTAATAACCTACCAGACACCTTTCCGAAGCTCAGGGAGCAGTGGCAAGATGACTTAGGTCCTATAGATGATGAGGACTGGCAAACGGCTCTTATGTCCCCTCGAGAAGCGGCCATCACACAGAGATAGAGGCTGATTCAGCTTAGGATATTCCACCGATCATACATCACAGAGAAAGTTTTGGAGAGAATAGAAGCTAGACCTGATGACCTTTGCATGAAGGGGTGTGGACAGCAGGCCACATTTTACCATACCCTGTGGAGTTGCCAAAAGATACGTGCCCTATGGGAGGGAGCCTCAGACCATATGCAAACAGCCTTGAGAAAAGACATAGTATTAAAACCACAACTGGGACTGTTGAACATATGGGAGGCGACTGATCTCACGGAAGTTGAACAGCAATTTACAACACTGGGATACACGTTGGTGAAACCGGAGCTGGCTAGAGGATGGGGGGGACCGTACCCACCACTCATCACCCTGTGGGCTAAAGAAAGGGATAGATTCATGTTGACAGAGACCAAGGTTTTTAAGGCTCGGGGTGCCCCTAGAAAAGGGATAGGAAGTGGTCTCATTGGAATAAATATCGAGGGGATCCGTGTGTGTCGCCTACTGTTGAAATGGAGATGCATAGACAAGCGGGACATGTGGGAAATGTTTATTATGCAATGAGAATTAATGTCTGCTCGGTTATTATGTTGACTATCTTGAACATGTCATCCAATCATGTATGTATGGCTGTGATTGAAACCAATAAACAAATTTAAAAAAAAAAAAAAAAAAGCATCCTGGGACCGGTTTTGGGGTTTCACACCTCATCAGCCAGGCTAGCTTGAATCCAGTGGCACAGCGAGCAAGAGACCCACATCTGGGTATACCCATCCCACTTAGGGGTAAAAGTGCTAGAAGCAAAAAATGATGAATGGAATGCTGAGTAAATCAAACATTCACCCTCAGTCAAGAGATCTGGGTTAAATCCATCGTACAGCGGAAGTAGTGCACTTTTTAGGACAACTGGCTCTGGGTTGATTAGCACCTTCCAGACAGTCTTCGGAGTTATTCCATTATTCATACACTCTATGCTTGGAAGCATTTTTGGAGGCTTATCGCTTGTCCTGTTCCTAGATGTCAGGACTGTGCTTTAAAATTTTCTGCTCCACACTGGATGCACAAGGCCAAATGGGGGTAGCATGACCACACGTACTCCTGTGTCGTGAACGCATGATACAGTGCTTTGTTGCATCTTTACTTCAGGAATTTAATAAACCTTAGCTCCTGTCCTTTTGGCCTGTCTGACAATACTGCATGCAGCCCATTTTCCGCTGTCTGCTGTGTACTTTGGAGTGTACCTTGGACATATGCTTGGGATTGCAACTATTTTAATCTCTGGATATTGTCCTACGGATGACCCCTCTAGTGGCTCACTTGTACCTTTGTCTTTCACACTTGCCATTGCTCCTAAATGCATATTATGAACCCTCCTGGGATGCTTTGGCTCCTAGTGATCTGTATCCTGGCTCATCTTCTGCAGAATCTGCACTGGCTGTTCCTCCTTTGGCGGATGCTCTATAGACCTGAAGCATTGGGTGCCTCTGGGAACATGGGGCCCGACTCACAGAATTAACTTAAGACAAAATCCTAAACTTACTACTTTTGGTATTCACAGAATGCACTTACTACTTTTGGTATTCACAGAATGCACTTACTACTTTTGGTATTCACAGAATGGATTTACGACTACTAACTTTACGTCCGCACTCGGGCCGGAAATTCTGGGCCGGATGCGGAGCTTCCGGCCCGGAGGCGGAGCTTCCGGCCCGGAGGTGGAGATTTTGGCCATGGCTAAATCTCCGCCACTGGCCGGAATCCCCACCTCCGGCCCGGAAGCTCCGCCTCCGGCCCGGAAGCCCCGCCTCTGGCCCGGAAGCCCCGCCTCCGGCCCGTAAGCGGAGTGCGGACATAAAGTTAGTAGTCGTAAATCCATTCTGTGAATACCAAAAGTAGTAAGTGCATTCTGTGAATCCCAAAAGTAGTAAGTGCATTCTGTGAATACCAAAAGTAGTAAGTTTAGGATTTTGTCTTAAGTTAATTCTGTGAATCGGGCCCAGGGTCTGCGGTTGCTGGGAACAGGAATGTTTTGTCTACGCCTTGGAACACATAAACAATCTGGCAGTTTCGAGCTGTGGGATTATTTTAATTCAGACATATTTTTAACATCCCAAATTGTTTTTAAGATCAAACAGTTTTCAACTTGTTTTTAAATTTGCTTTTATATAGTTTTTAATGTGGCTTTCTGTATGCTATTACCTTCAAACCAGCTAAGTGCTTTTTATATTTTTTTATGGTTTTATGCTTTTATACGTAGGTTTAGCATTGTATTTAGAGAGCTTTGTTTTTAGTTGTCTCATGTCCAAGGAGTGGGTGTCACGTGGGTACACAAAGCCGGGTTAAGAAACATCATTTTACATGCTCATGTTCTGAAGTTGCCTTATCTCCCTAAACACAATGACATTTGACACACATTCTTTTGCATTCACATGCAGGATAATATTCTTTGAACTCGGTTTTGCTTACACTACCATTTCATAGGCACTCTTTCAAAACACCTTGAAGATTCTGTATAAGGGCTCAGTTAATTATGCAAGATGTTATTTGTTTTGGCCAGTCTGCACAGAGCTATCACAATAGAATAAATAATAGTGGCCTGGCTGAGGCTTTGGCAAGGTAACATGGAGGATACCATTGAAATCATCCAGGAACCTGCACCACATTTGCAAATCCTCTTTTGCTCCTGCTGAAAGCTGGTGATGAGGTTGAGACAGGCCCACGAGACACAGGCTTAGTCAGCTGCAAAATGTCCTGCCTGCCCTGACCACTCTGCAAGCAAAGTTCAGGTATCCAAGCAAAATCTGCACTTCTTAAACCATTTATTTTTCCCTGGCCAGATTCTGGACCTTCTTATTCACAGGTAACCGTGTCTCCATTGCCATTAAATCCAATTATATACACAGATACTAGAGAGCTGTTCTGGGCCCATCTGTATTTTCCAGCCCAAGGGGTACATCCAGGTCACCCATTTGCTCCTGGAACTGTACCAACTGGTGTTGGAAGGCCATTGAACCGGGTTGCCCCATGAAAAAGAAGCCACCCATGTAGTGTGTCACTGCGCACTGACCTTTTGTAGGAAAGAACTGGAGCGTTCAAACAGGGTGAATGAAATGGAGCATCCCATGGGCAGCACCTTGCCCACGTACTGCTGCCCCTCAAACTGTATTCCCAGCAATCCGAAATCCTCTGGGCGTACGAGCAATAGCCTAAAGGCAGACTTTATGTTGCATATGGCCATGTGCACCCTTTTCCCCATCTGTTCGACTAGTGCTATGGCTACATCCACCCAAGAATACTCCTCTGCAATGAAGGCATTCACTCAGTGTCCTTCTGACCATGACAGGTGTAGGATTAGCCTAACTGCCCCTTTTCTTTCTTGGGCACCATCCCAATTGGCGACACAATGAAGGCATGCATTGGCCATTTGTCAAAAGGCCCAGCCATCCCCCCTCCTGAATTTCTTTGTGCAGTTTAATGGCCGCCACCTGTCTACAGGACTTAGCAGATTTCAAATTCTTCCTGCATACCCTCTTGCCCTTATAACCCAGCCTGAACCCCCAGCGAAACCCTTCACTTCACAACTTTGCATCTTCCTTGTCTGGGTATTTGGCCTGCCAAAAATCCAGGCGTCCTAAGTCAATTGACGTATGAGTCCTTTCCCATTGCCCCTTTGCAGCCCCTACCTCCCCGAAACTGCCCTTGTGGATTGTGTGATGAGTGAAAATTGCCTTTGTACTAATTCCATCAGGCCCCCCTGTTGACCCTGTCGACCTTATCCACTGCCCCACCACCAATTATCTTGCTTTGGGTTGGAATTGTACCCTATGCAGTTTTGGGAAGCCCTAGATAAAACATTGAACATACGCAGATGAAAGGAGGGAGCATGTTTGGGGGGGGTCAGAAAATCCAGAGGGCTTTTCTGAGTGGTGGTGGGCCATTAAGGTGGAATGATTATAGGGCAAGGTTATTGTTGTTGCTAAAGGTGAGTAGGAGAATTTAAAGTAGGTCAATAATTATTTGCTTCACTGTTTGGATTATTGTACTTTGTTCTAAGGAGATCACTAAGCTGTCATTTTGTAAATATGCTACAATAACTTGGCGCCAATACTCACTTTTCTAAAATTCGTTTTTTATTTTTGCTGTGGATACAGTGGTGAAACAACATAGTAGCATTGTACCGACAGTATACATTAGTGCGTTTAAAGTCTGGCCTACAGGCAGTAGAAAAGCAACAATATTCAAGACATTGGGCGATATTATTGAATTATTGCTTCAATAAGCAAAATCAGTAGAAAAGAAAAATAATGAGAGCGCAATCATTGAGCAATAACAAAGGTAGGCAATACTGAGCTGGAAAATTTAGTGAGACAGCGAAAGGGTGTTGATGAGAGACAGTGTAGAAGTAAGAATGGTACAGTTAGATGTGTGGTGGTGCAGGAGATGGTGATCATGGACACCCACAAGAGGGCGTGGGAGCCATCCATGGTCAATGCCTGAAAGCGGACTGGCAGATAGTCCATGCCAAACAAATGATATACTTTCATAGGTATCTTGTGTGCCCCAAGTGTTATTTATAAATTCCTAGCAGACCTGTCAAGCAGGATTTGACGCTGTAATATCAAAAAGGATGCTCACCTGTCCATTCCGGTCAGCTTATGGTTTGCTCAGGGAGGCATTTCACACCTATTCAAATGCTGATTACTGGTTGGCAAAAGTAGGAGGGAAAATGCAAATGCACATCCAGAACCTTTAGGCAGGGACAGGTAACTTTCTAAAAGTACCTTTCCTTTATTTTGATCAAAAATCCAACTTCACAGTTGAACTGGATTTTTAATAACTATTAAATTATCAATTATTTTAATAGCTGTTTCCTAACTGAAATTATCATTATTACATTTAATAATGTATCTCAGCCCAATGTTATCAACTATAACTCGTGCCTTCGCCATGAGCTGCTTATGCTATTGCATTTATAACAACAATTATGCCATCTCAAATGACAACATTTGTGACAACCTTGAGCATGGAAGAGAGTCCAGTTATAGCTGATTTAGTGTGCCTAGCAAATTGAGTGCACAAGTGTATAAAGGTGTACGTGTTATAGAGAGTTTTGTATAGAAATAATCATTTTTTTCCCTAACCATATCTATTCATTAACCTATGTTTTTTTCATATAATTTCTATGGTTTTATTTGTAAACATTTGTTTCTAATTATATAATGTTTGTTTTGGGATTCATTGTTTGGTATATAGTAGAGTGGCATAGAGTGAAGTAGCATAAAGTACGGTGGCGTAGAGTAAAGTGGCATAGATTAGAGTATCACAGGGTAGAGTGGCATAGAGCAGAGTGGCCTAGAGTGAAGTGGGGTAGGGTGAAGTGGGGTGAAGTGAAGTTAGGTAGAGTGGTGTAGAGTGTAGTGTGGTATAGTGGTTTGGAGTGGTATAAAGTACAGCAGAGTAGAGTGAAGTGGGGTTGAGTGATGTGGAGTAGAATGCAGTGGTGAAAAGTACAGTGGAGCATAGTGACGTAGAGTAGAGTGGAGTAGAGTGGCGTAGTGTGGAGGTGATTACAGTGGCTTGTAGTGGTGTAGACTACAGCAGCATGTAGTAGAGGCGCTTTAGAGTAAAGTGGCATCCAGTACAGTTGCATACGGTAGAGTGGCGTACAGAAGACTTGTGTATAGTAAAGTGGGCTAAAGTGAAGTGGGGTAGAGTAGAGTGACATACAGTATAGTGGTGTAGAGTAGAGATGCGTAGAGTAGGGTGGGGTAGAGTGAAGTGGGGTCCTCTGAAGTAGGGTAGAGTAGAGTGGCACAGAGTAGCGTGGCAAAGAATTAAGGGTGGTCGAGTAGAGTAGAGTGCAGTGGCATAGATTAGAATGTTGCAGAGTAGAGTACAGGGCCATACAGTGCAGTAGCATAGAACAGAGAGGCATAGAGTGAAGTGGGGTAGAGTGAAGCGGGGTAGAGTGGAGTGGCATACAGTAGAGTGGCATAGAGTGAAGTGGGGTAGAGTAGAGTGGCATAGAGTAGAGTGACGTAGAGTGAAGTGGGGTACAGTGGATGTGGGGTAAATTGAATTAGGGGAGAGTAGAGTGGCATAGAGTAGAGTGGTGTGCAGTGCAGTGGGGTACAAAGAAATGGGGTACAGTGAAGTGGGATGAGTAGAGTGGTGTACAGTGCAGTAGTGCAGACTACAGTGCAGTGGCATAGAGTGCAGTGGCATAGAGTAGAGTGTCATAGAGTGGTGTGGAGTGGAGTACAGAGACATAGAGTGAGCTGAGGTGGGGTATAGTCAAGTGGGGTGCTGTAGATTTGCGTAGAGTGAAGTGGGGTAGAATAGAGTGGCGTAGAGTTGCATACAGTAGAGTGGCATAGGGTAGAGTGGTGTACAGAAGAGTGGCGTAGGTAGAGTGGTGTAGAGTAGAGTGGCATTGAGTAGAGTGGTGTAGAGTGTCACAGAGTACAGTGGTGTACAGTAGAGTGGTGTAGAGTGAAGTAAGGTAGAGTGAAGTGGGGAAGAGAAGAGCTGCTTCAAGTAGAGTAGCGTAGAGTATTGTGGTGTAGAGTAGAGTGCCATTGAGTAAAGTGGCGTTGTTGTTGAGCAGTGTGGCATAGTCTAGACTGGTGTAGTGTAGAGTGACTTAGAGTAGAATGATGTAGAGTAAAGTGGCGCGGTCTGAAGTGGAGTAGAGGGAAGCAGGGTAGAGTAGAGATACATTGACTAGAGTGGTGTAGAGTAGAGTGGTGCAGCATAGAGTGGCGTCGAGTAGAGTGGCATTGAGTAGAGTCATGTAGAGTGGAGTAGAGTGGCATCGAGTACAGTAGAGTGCAATGGCATAGAGTGCAGAGGCGCAGTGTGCAGTGGCAGACAGTGCAGTGTCAAAGAGTGCTGTGGCATACAATGCAGTGTCATGGAATGCAGTGGTGAAGAGTGCAGTGCAGTAGAGTGCAGTGGCGTGAAGTTTAGTGGCTTAGAGTGAAGTGGCATAGAGTGCAATGACGTAGAGTGCAGTGGCGCAGAATGAAGCAAGGTAGGGTCAAGTTGCATTGACTAGAGTGGTGTAGAGTAGAGTGGTGTAGTGTAGAGTGCCATTGAGTACATCAGAGTACAGTGGCGCAGAGTGAAATGGCATACAATTCAGTGTCATAGAGTGCAGCAGCATAAAGTGCAGTTACATAGACTGCACTAGCGTGGAGTGCAGTGAGATAGAGTGTAGTGACTTAGAGTGAAGTAGCGTAGAGAGCAGTGGCATAGAATGCAGTGGTTTATAGTGATGTGGCATACAGTAGAGTGGTGTAGTATGTTATATAACATATTACTTGCATGCCTTAATTGTTTGTTAACATTTTAATGTACCGCTGTACTTTTGAAGGAGTACTACGGTACTTACAAAAAGTTTAAAAAAATATATAAAGTAATATAAATAATTTTACCTACCTGTACACATTATGGTAAACTGCCTGTTGTCTTCCTATAGCTTAATATATAGCATTAAGCTATGTCTCAGTTCCAAACCCAGAATACAGTCAACGTGTTGTAAATGCAGTCATTAGCCAATGATATGGGATTTTGTTGTTTTTGCCACCGCTATGTACCACGGCATAGCATTAAATTACTGTGGTATACCACGGCTCAATGCATCACAAAGATTTTATGCCTTATAACTTTAAAACTACTGAACCAATTTCCCTCTCATAACAAAAATAACCCTTTTCACACCATAATCTATATTCCTGCTAATTTTTCTCAAAATCCATACAGCCATTCTGGCGCTATGTTTGATGCAAAAGTCTATGTGTACAAGCATCAATGACGGACAACGGGATTTGCAGTGTTGAGTATTCACACATTACTGGCAGCCATATTGGAATGGGGTGAGAAACACATAGTCATTGAGCAGATGTAATATACAGCAAGTGCTGAGCAAAATGCAGGGTGTTGGAAGGCATCACAATAAAAAACTATCCGATACATTGACATATACTCAATCAATGTATATTGAAATGATTGATGCGGCCCGACAGGTATGTGAACACAAGCAGAATATAAGCATGCACCAAACAATGACAAAAAAACACTCAAATGATGGACTCACTACGTCTGTTTGGTGAGTAGATGGAAAGAGAAATTCTTGTATTCCTGTCTCTAGAGAAGAGGGAAGGGGTGGAGAGAAGAGGAACAGAAGGAAGCTTAGAGCCCCAGTGGCCCAACTGAAACCAACGGTGGGTGACTCCTCCCACAGTGGGCCAACTATCTGAGTATAAGGAAGGCCACCGCAAAATGTGGATCCTCCCCTATTGCCGAAAGGGGCTAATCAGGAGTAGAGGAGAGAAAAGGATAAGTTTACACAGGGGAAAGAGTCCTCAAATATATCCCCAGTGTGTACTCTCCAGATTGCCCGTGAAAGAAAATCACGTACACGTGGGCAAGGGAACAGCGGTGGGTAATTCCTCCTATTGCGAGCCAAATTTCACAGTGTGCAGAAGGACAGCGCACACTGTATGGCCCTCACAAAGTAGCAAACAATTTAAATGACCCAAATATGGGGGCACACACTGCTCAAGAGTAAAGAAGAGAGATAGAATGAGACCAGAATTATTCTTACCTATAACAAGAACTCCAGAGATATCGCCCCAAAAAACATGGTTCACTAACAAAATATCGACCCCCAAAATATCCCCATACCAAAATATCATGACCAAAATATCAATTTAAAAAATATTGTCATCCTATACTTATACTGGTAAGTAAAAAAATATTGGGGGGGAAATATCGATGTCATTAATATAGTTGTATTAAATATTGTTTTTTAAATACATACATAAAATGATAAATATTAAATATATTAAATAGTAACAATAATTTAAACAAATTTAAAAGATTTACTATATATCTTAACAATTGTAACAGATACATGTAATTTAAAAAAGTTAAACATACATATACAATAATTAATATATATATTTACATATATATATATATCTATATATATATATAGATATATTACCTACTGGCGGTCGCCAGTAGGTAGTTATAGTTAGGACCACGTTTCCATAGGAAATCCGCAACATTCTATTTTGAATAACTTTGGCGCCGGTTGACGAATCCTCGCGAATTTTTCAAAATAGGTGGGGCGCTACGCTCCGCTCCTACCCTGAAAGTCTCGGGGGGATTCGTCAAGCGGGGGCTGAGATAAAAGGGGGGTCCCAAAACGTGTTTTTCCCATGCATTTTTCCATAGGACCTTTAGACACAGCTACAGCCAGAACGGCTGAACAGAATTTTTTTTTTTTTTTTTTTTTTTTTTTAAAAGGTTTTTATTGAACAGAAAAAAGGATACAAGCATGGGCCTACAACCACCAGGGCCGGCCGCTAGAATCAAAACGGATCACACAGTGTTAAAGTCATCAACCGACCCATGGTCCCCAGCCCATTACAGAAGCTCCGGATACTCCTAAGGGAATCAGGATACATACATTTACCATAAATAACAACTAAAAACAAAAGGCGAGGCGTAGTGACATAAAGTGGGCGTCAGACTACAGCAGGGCGACCCTACATCCGACCACCAGATGGCGGTCAAGGGAAAGGAGGACTAAGAGGTCAGGGGGGGTCACGGGAGAGCCAGGTCTACACTCGGATAGTCCAAATACGCAAGGAACCATCAAGGGTCAGGGGGACAAGGCAACCTCGGAAGTGTCCACCAGGGGGGGGGCACAGATATTTCCCCGATACTGATTCCATTGCCCCCAGATTCTACCCCATGCCCCCGGTTTACCACGAGCCACATACACAGTCTTCTCCCTGAACATGCACCAGTCCATGTTCTCCTTCCATACGGACACGGTGGGCGGCCGCTGGGAACCCCAAAGCTGCGCTATATCTCTCTTGGCAATCATGTTCCCCAGGGCCGCCCACCGAGTCTGGGCCGCGTTATAATCATTGGGCTCCCACACATTCAGAACACAGCGACGCACCTCCGGCAACAGGGCGACCCCGGTGACTTGTCCCATTACCACATGCACCCGGCGCCAGTATTCCGCCACCTCGCGGCACTCCCAAAGGATGTGGAGAAAGGTGGCACTAAGTCCACAGCCCCGCTTACAGAGCCCGTCGTCAGAGAATCCCATCGAAACCAAACGGGGACCCGTCACGTAAACCCGGTGGAGAATCTTCAGCTGGACCAGACGGAGACGGGCCGGGATGGCCACCTCCTTAGGGGACGACAGTGCGGACTGCCAGTCCTCGTCGTCCAGCTCCACCCCATCTCCCGTCCATGCCTCCCGAAGACGCACTAAGAGGTCAGCCCGATTATTAATAAGTTTTTTATAAATTAGAGAGATAGTGCTGTCAGGCACGTGACCATCGAGTATGCGGTCCTCGAGGGGCGAAGAAGCCGGGACCTTGGTCCCTACCCCAAAGACCGAGAGCAGGGCATGCCGAACCTGGGCGTAACGGAAGAACTCCCTTTCAGTAAGCTCGTATTCACTCTGGAGCGCCGCGAAGGTTTTAACCGCGCCCTTGATCCATAGGTCTCCCACTCTGCTAATACCGATCGTGTCCCAACGCTCAAAGCCTTTCGTTTTCCAGAGGCTTCCCAGTCGGTCGGAGGCAAATAAAGGAGTGGCACATGTTAAGCGCTCACTCCAGCCCATGGCTACATTAGCCGCCTTCCAGATCCTTACCGCCATCTTAGTAGGGCCCGTAAGGGTCCTTCCAGCCGAGCGGGAGTAAAGCGCCCTATTATAGTCACCGCCGGGAAGCAGGAATTTATCCATCTCATACGCCGGGTTCAAGCCAGGCGCATACGTGGCATGGTTAATGGCCGATAGCTGTGAGGCCCAATAGTACCTTCTAATGTCGGGAAGCGCGATGCCCCCGTCGTACCAGGGGAGAGTAAGCTTTGCCAGAGCGATACGCGCCCGCCCGTCCCATACCAGTCTCCTCTGCAGGCTCTCCACCTCCCGAAAGTAGGCCACCGGAATGACGTCGAAGGAGTTCTGAAGTGCATAAAGGAATCTGGGAAGGGACATCATTTTAAACAGTGCTGCGCGACCAAGCGGGGACAAGGGCAGCTTACACCACCGAGCCGTATCCTCCCTCAAACGCCGAAGTGGAAGCAGGAGGTTCTGCTCGTAGCGAACCGCCGGGTCCAACGAGACGTACACCCCCAGGTACTTAAAGCCGGACAGAGATAGTTGGATCGGAAGCCGAGGCGGCAAGAGAGGAGGGCCACCAGAAATAGGATAGACACAGGATTTAGACCAGTTAATCGTCAGACCCGAATTTCTCCCAAAGGAAGTAAGAACATCAAAGAGAACATTAAGCGACTGCCGCGGCGAGGTGAGATACAAAAGAATATCATCCGCGTACAACGAGACCCGATCCTCGAAGCCCGGGGCCCACCGGATCCCTCTGATCGAGGGCTCCCAGCGGAGCCAGGCAGCGAGCGGTTCCAAGGCGAGAGCGAAGAGTAGAGGGGACAACGGGCACCCCTGCCTCGTACCCCTACCAAGAGCGAAAGGCCGGGAGACCCGCCCATTGACAACCACCTGAGCCATTGGTCCAGTGTAAAGAAGCTTCACCCAGCCAAGAAATCCCTCCCCAAAGCCGAATCTGGTCAAGACAGCCCAGAGGAATGGCCACTCGATGGTATCAAAGGCCATCGTGGCATCCAAAGAAACCAGTACGGCTGGTTCGGAGAGGTACTCCGCCTTAGCTAGGGCGCCGTGGAGACGCCGCAGGTTAAGAGCGGTGTTACGATGAGGGATGAAGCCGCATTGATCCGGATGGATCAGATCACAGATAACGCTCAGCAAACGATTGGCGAGGACTTTAGCCAGTATCTTAGGCTCGGCGTTTAATAGAGAGATAGGCCTGTAGGAGGCACAGCGGTCTCGTGGCTTACCTTCCTTGGGGATCACGACTATAGTAGCCAGACGCTGGTCGGCGGGAAGGGAACCCGTCTCGAGGGACTCCTGGAACATACGACGGAGGAAAGGCGCGATTTTATCAGGGCGCAACTTATACAACTCAATAGGCAGGCCGTTGGGACCCATAGCCTTGCCAGAGCGAAGGGACCGAATCGCGGTGGCAATCTCGTCAACGGACAAGGGGGTGTCCAGCTGTTCACGGTCCTCGACGGACAGGCCGGGCAAAGCAATATCCCGCAGCAGAAGGCGAGAGTCTTCCTCATCCCTATCCGTCACCGGGGAGTACACGGCCCGGAGGTGGTCAGCGAAACACTCCACAATCTCACCAGGCTCAGTCACACACGCTCCATCCGAGGCCCGAAGCTCCGGGACCACACGATTCACTCTCTCCTTCTTGTCCAGCCAAGCAATCAATTTACCCGCCTTGTCCCCGGCGTCATACAATCTACCCTGCTGCTCCCTATACATAGTCTTGGCAGCATCAGTAACAAGAGACCTGTATTCAAACTGCTTCAAGCTGAGGGCATGGAGCCCGTCCGGAGTGACACCCGCCTCCAAGGCCGACTCCAGCCCCGAGATGTCAGTCTCCAGCTTCACCACTGCCTCACTCTTGATCTTCTTAGCCACCACTATCTGGGAGAGGGCGTGTCCGCGGAGCACGGTTTTAAAGGCTTCCCACAGGGACATTGCGGACGACACCGGCCCCTCGTTTTCAAGGAAGTATTGGTCAATCGACTTGACCAAGCTGTCGCGAGTTGTAGGGTCTCGCAGGTACCAAGGGTTAATGGGAGCGATCCGCCCTGCAGACCGCGACCCGGTGTCAAAGAGCAGCCACAGCGGGGAATGATCAGAGATACCCCGCGCCAGGTGCCTAACCTCTCGAATCCGAGCAGTCTGGGCCGCGGGCATAAGGAAATAGTCTAATCTGGAAAGACTCCCATGCGCCCCAGATTGAAAGGTGTACTGACATTGTGTCGGATGCATCAATCTCCAACTATCTACCAGACCGAAGGTCTCCAATAGTCCGCCGAGCCATGTCTGGGCAGCGGGGAGGGCCCTGGGCGGGTGACGATCCAGGTCACCCGAAAGCAGGCTGAACAGAATTACTTGAAATTTGGCAGAGAGGTAGTCCTCAGGTCAAGGAAGTGCCTTTTGTAGGTTTGGTGTAAATCTGTTCAGTAGATTCTGAGAAAATAGCCTTTAAATCAATATATATATCTGAGCCAGCTTACGGTGCGCTTACGGTGCGCTTACGGTGCGCTTACCGTACGCGTACGGTGGCGTGCGCGAGCGCGATTCTGATTGGCCCTTAGATCTTAGTAAACATTCGAATCGGTCGAAACCAGGAAGCGGCGGCCGCCATTTTCTCTCTCGCACTCTGACAGGGGGTTGAAAAACAAAGTGCAAATCATGTAAAGGGGCTGTTTACACAGCTCCCAAGCACCTAGGCATGGCTCATCAGGTTTTAAACAAAACCTATATTTTACCTGTCACAACGATGCTCATCAAATGACCTCCATGTGCGCACGGTGCGTGAAGCGCATCGTGCGTTCATGGCCCATCTAGCGTAACGTGCGCGAAGCGCACCGCGTGCTCACTGTGCGCGCACGGTGCGCGAAGCGCACCGTGCGCGCACGGAACGAACTGCGTTAAGTGGGCGCGCACGCCACAAATGGCGTAAAGTAACTTAGCATTTAAAAAACCGTACAAATTCACTGAAAAAACCATAGGTTTCACACACGTTATAGTTAGGAATTAGCATTTAAAAAACCTTGCAAATTCACTGAAAAAACCATAGGTTTCACACATGTTATAGTTAGCTGGACATTTTACTGATAAAAAACCAATGAAATTCCCCCGTTATAGTTACTGTAGGCAACTATAACTCACGCGACCGTAATCCTCTGCTGATGACATATGTGTCTTTATGAAAAAAAAATATTTGTAATATATGTATAGCTAAAATTTAATGGAAGAAGACATGGGCAAATAAGTGTATAAATACAGTATTAGCATCAGCAGAGGATTACGGTCGCGTGAGTTATAGTTGCCTACAGTAACTATAACGGGGGAATTTCATTGGTTTTTTATCAGTAAAATGTCCAGCTAACTATAACATGTGTGAAACCTATGGTTTTTTCAGTGAATATATATATATATACACATCAAGAACAAGAGGGGTGCCTCAATGAGGATATCTCACCAGAAGGAGTTTGCAGCACACCAACGCCGGCAGTAGCACTTAGCAGAATCCCATCACGCTTCCATCATACTCACAGTCATACGCGTTTCGAGCACTGGTTCTCTCTTCATCAGTGGCTGGAATGAGATACAGATGCAGTAGTGTTTGAATCCACGATATTTATTTGTTCATAAAGTCCCGCCCCAATAGGCGCAAGACATCCTGGTTAAGGTAGTCCCACAAATGGTTGCCTGGACTCAGGATTCAGTGAAACCCCAGTGGGTGCCGCATGTTTCAAAATGATCAATCCCAGTGGCACAATACAGTTAACGTCTCCCAAGTGGGTGGAGATGCGTGAGAAAAAAGAAACTGTTGTGCTCCTTATTTGTACCCCGGCAGCGAGGCCCCCTTCCGTCCACACGGTGCCAGCGTTTGCCTGCACCAAGAATCCGCTCTTTAAGCAGCGGGACATACATACATATATATACCATTAACATCTTTAAAAAACACAAACCGTTCAAATTAAATATAAAAATTAACCAACTAAAAATTCTTTAGATTTAGTACAAATTATTTTACACTTTCAAAATATTAATAATTAAAAATATCATAATTTTAAATAAACAAAAAAATATATATATATTATAACAAGATGAAATAAATAATTAAATAAAAAGTAATACATATACTATTGCCACTACAATTTATACAAAACTACGCAAACTATAAATATATAAAATATGTACACACCAATCACTAGAACAGTGTTGGATTGTGAGGGGTAACATTTACTATTCCCACCCCAATGAGTGTAACAGTAGGGAAAGTGTTGGATTGCAGAGGGGTAAAATTTACTATTCCCTCTCCAGTCAGTACATAAGTACGTTAAGTGTTGGATAGCGGAAGGGTAAAATATACTATTCCCACTCCAATCAGTACGAAAGTAGGGAAAGTGTTGGATTCTGGAGGGGCAAAATTTACTATTCCCACTCCAATCGCGCAACAGTAGGAAAAATGTTGGATTGCCGAGGGGTAAAATTTACTATTGCCACTCCACTCATGACAAAACTAAGGAAATTGTTGGCTGTGGAAGGGTACATTTTGCTATTCCCCCTCTATTTACTTTAACAGTAAGGAAAATGTTGGATTGCGGCGAGGTCAAATTTACTATTCCCACTCCAGTCAGTACAACAGTAATGAAAGTGTTGGATAGCAGAGGGGTAAAATGTGCTATTTCCGCTTTAGTCAGTACAACAGTAGGAAAATTGTTGGAGTGCGGAGGGGTAAAATTTGCTATTCCCACTCCAATGAGTGCAACAAAAGGGAAAGTGTTGGATAGCGCAGGGGTAAAATGTATTATTCCCACCCCAGTCAGTTCAACATTAAAAACAAACAAAATAGCTTCAAAAAAAGTTAATTATTTCAAAAACAAAGTAGATAAAAACATACATAAATATGTTGAAAAATAAAATATATTTCATATTAAAAAATGTTTTAATTCAAAACATAATACAATGTGAAATACATATCACAACTACCTACACATTTTATTTTAAATAAAATCACAAAATAATTTTCATGCAAATAAATATTTTTATTTAGCAATTATTTATTCACAAAAACATTATTTATTACAATATTTTTATTTAGGGCCTGATTACGAGATTGGCACAGTTGCGCTGCTCTCAGCCGGCACAGCTGCACCAAACCACCACAATGACCGCCCACTGTATTATGAGCTGAACTTATGTATGGCGGGCAGTCCTTTGCCTATCTCATCGCAGTGCCTCAAAACCAGGCACTGCAATGGGAGCTGCAAAAAACATTCTGGCACAGCATGGACGGTGATGTCCATGCTGTGCTAGAACTTTGGGGAAATACAGACAAGGGGGAACATGTTGTGTCCCCCTGAATGTATCCCCATGGCGGGTGGGCATGGTGGCCCTGTAGGGCCCCCTTTGTTCATGCACTGCCAGCCTTTTCATGGCAGCTGTCCTTCTTTGAAATGGCTGGCGGTGCAGGAACTTGTAATTTTATCAGCAGGATTGCGCCATTACCGCTGAGCATGTTACTTTGTGGAGCACCTCTGCCACCAGCAGGGCATGACTATTCCCTGGCACAGCTGGTGGTCCTTCACCGCAATGACTTTTCAAGTTGTAATGCGGTGGACGGACCACTGCCACCGTGAGTCTGGCGGTCACAAGACTGACAAGACTCGATATCAGTCCATAAGGGGCCGATTACAATAACGGTGAGGCTGCCACCAACAACCTGTCGGTGGCGGTCTTACTGCCATCGTGAGCAGGTTTACTGCCCGCCATATAATAATAGTGTTACAACAAACAAATGATGGACGGAATGCTGACAATGCAGACATTCTCCCCCAGTCAAGAGATCTAGGTTAAATCCATCGTTCTTTTGCCCACTACACCACCCCAGTTTAGACATGGCCATATGCAAATCAGTCTTGACCCTGTGCCTCATGGGAACAGTCCAGCCCGAACTGCCAAGCCATGTCTTCCCTGGACCGGAATCAAGCATCCTGGGACCGGTTTCTGGCTATCAGCCGTCATCAGCCAGGATAGCTTGACTCCAGTGGCGTAGCGAGCACGGGTCCCACGTCTGGGAATACCCATCCCACTTAGGGCGAAAAGTTCGGGCTGGACTGTTCGCATGAGGCACAGGGTCAAGACTGATTTGCATATGGCCATGTCTAAACTGGGGTGGTGTAGTGGGCAAAAGAACGATGGATTTAACCCAGATCTCTTGACTGGGGGAGAATGTCTGCATTGTCAGCATTCCGTCCATCATTTGTTTGTTGTAACGCTTTTCGCCCTAAGTGGGATGGATATTCCCAGACGTAGGACCCGTGCTCACTACGCCACTGGAGTCAAGCTATCCTGGCTGATGATGGCTGATACCCAGAAACCGGTCCTAGGATGCTTGATTCCGGTCCAGGGAAGACATGGCTTGGCAGTTCGGGCTGGACTGTTCCCATGAGGCACAGGGTCAAGACTGATTTGCATATGGCCATGTCTAAACTGGGGTGGTGTAGTGGGCAAAAGAACGATGGATTTAACCCAGATCTCTTGACTGGGGGAGAATGTCTGCATTGTCAGCATTCCGTCCATCATTTGTTTGTTGTAACGCTTTTCGCCCTAAGTGGGATGGGTATTCCCAGACGTGGGACCCGTGCTCACTACGCCACTGGAGTCAAGCTATCCTGGCTGAAGACGGCTGATAGCCAGAAACCGGTCCTAGGATGCTTGATTCCGGTCCAGGGAAGACATGGCTTGGCAGTTCGGGCTGGACTGTTCCCATGAGGCACAGGGTCAAGACTGATTTGCATATGGCCATGTCTAAACTGGGGTGGTGTAGTGGGCAAAAGAACGATGGATTTAACCCAGATCTCTTGACTGGGGGAGAATGTCTGCATTGTCAGCATTCCGTCCATCATTTGTTTGCTGTAACGCTTTTCGCCCTAAGTGGGATAGGTATTCCCAGACGTGGGACCCGTGCTCACTACGCCACTGGAGTCAAGCTATCCTGGCTGATGACGGCTGATAGCCAGAAACCGGTCCTAGGATGCTTTTTTCCGGTCCAGGGAAGACATGGCTTGGCAGTTCGGGCTGGACTGTTCCCATGAGGCACAGGGTCAAGACTGATTTGCATATGGCCATGTCTAAACTGGGGTGGTGTAGTGGGCAAAAGAACAATGGATTTAACCCAGATCTCTTGACTGGGGGAGAATGTCTGCATTGTCAGCATTCCGTCCATCATTTGTTTGTTGTAACGCTTTTCGCCCTAACTGGGATGGGAATTCCCAGACGTGGGACCGGTGCTCACTACGCCACTGGAGTCAATCTATCCTGGCTGATGACGGCTGATAGCCAGAAACCGGTCCTAGGATGCTTGATTCCAGTCCAGGGAAGACATGGCTTGGCAGTTCGGGCTGGACTGTTCCCATGAGGCACAGGGTCAAGACTGATTTGCATATGGCCATGTCTAAACTGGGGTGGTGTAGTGGGCAAAGGAACGATGGATTTAACCCAGATCTCTTGACTGGGGGAGAATGTCTGCATTGTCAGCATTCCGTCCATCATTTGTTTGTTGTAACGCTTTTCGCCCTAAGTGGGATGTGTATTCCCAGACGTGGGACCCGTGCTCACTACACCACTGGAGTCAAGCTATCCTGGCTGATGACGGCTGATAGCCAGAAACCGGTCCTAGGATGCTTGATTCCGGTCCAGGGAAGACATGGCTTGGCAGTTCGGGCTGGACTGTTCCCATGAGGCACAGGGTCAAGACTGATTTGCATATGGCCATGTCTAAACTGGGGTGGTGTAGTGGGCAAAAGAACGATGGATTTAACCCAGATCTCTTGACTGGGGGAGAATGTCTGCATTGTCAGCATTCCGTCTATCATTTGTTTGTTGTAACGCTTTTCGCCCTAAGTGGGATGGGTATTCCCAGACGTGGGACCCGTGCTCACTACGCCACTGGAGTCAAGCTATCCTGGCTGATGACGGCTGATAGCCAGAAACCGGTCCTAGGATGCTTGATGCCGGTCCAGGGAAGACATGGCTTGGCAGTTCGGGCTGGACTGTTCCCATGAGGCACAGGGTCAAGACTGATTTGCATATGGCCATGTCTAAACTGGGGTGGTGTAGTGGGCAAAAGAACGATGGATTTAACCCAGATCTCTTGACTGGGGGAGAATGTCTGCATTGTCAGCATTCCGTCCATCATTTGTTTGTTGTAACGCTTTTCGCCCTAAGTGGGATGGGTATTCCCAGACGTGGGACCCGTGCTCACTACGCCACTGGAGTCAAGCTATCCTGGCTGATGACGGCTGATAGCCAGAAACCGGTCCTAGGATGCTTGATTCCGGTCCAGGGAAGACATGGCTTGGCAGTTCGGGCTGGACTGTTCCCATGAGGCACAGGGTCAAGACTGATTTGCATATGGCCATGTCTAAACTGGGGTGGTGTAGTGGGCAAAAGAACGATGGATTTAACCCAGATCTCTTGACTGGGGGAGAATGTCTGCATTGTCAGCATTACGTCCATCATTTGTTTGTTGTAACGCTTTTCGCCCTAAGTGGGATGGGTATTCCCAGACGTGGGACCCGTGCTCACTACGCCACTGGAGTCAAGCTATCCTGGCTGATGACGGCTGATAGCCAGAAACCGGTCCTAGGATGCTTGATTCCGGTCCAGGGAAGACATGGCTTGGCAGTTCGGGCTGGACTGTTCCCATGAGGCACAGGGTCAAGACTGATTTGCATATGGCCATGTCTAAACTGGGGTGGTGTAGTGGGCAAAAGAACGATGGATTTAACCCAGATCTCTTGACTGGGGGAGAATCTCTGCATTGTCAGCATTCCGTCCATCATTTGTTTGTTGTAACGCTTTTCGCCCTAAGTGGGATGGATATTCCCAGACGTAGGACCCGTGCTCACTACGCCACTGGAGTCAAGCTATCCTGGCTGATGATGGCTGATACCCAGAAACCGGTCCTAGGATGCTTGATTCCGGTCCAGGGAAGACATGGCTTGGCAGTTCGGGCTGGACTGTTCCCATGAGGCACAGGGTCAAGACTGATTTGCATATGGCCATGTCTAAACTGGGGTGGTGTAGTGGGCAAAAGAACGATGGATTTAACCCAGATCTCTTGACTGGGGGAGAATGTCTGCATTGTCAGCATTCCGTCCATCATTTGTTTGTTGTAACGCTTTTCGCCCTAAGTGGGATGGGTATTCCCAGACGTGGGACCCGTGCTCACTACGCCACTGGAGTCAAGCTATCCTGGCTGAAGACGGCTGATAGCCAGAAACCGGTCCTAGGATGCTTGATTCCGGTCCAGGGAAGACATGGCTTGGCAGTTCGGGCTGGACTGTTCCCATGAGGCACAGGGTCAAGACTGATTTGCATATGGCCATGTCTAAACTGGGGTGGTGTAGTGGGCAAAAGAACGATGGATTTAACCCAGATCTCTTGACTGGGGGAGAATGTCTGCATTGTCAGCATTCCGTCCATCATTTGTTTGCTGTAACGCTTTTCGCCCTAAGTGGGATGGGTATTCCCAGACGTGGGACCCGTGCTCACTACGCCACTGGAGTCAAGCTATCCTGGCTGATGACGGCTGATAGCCAGAAACCGGTCCTAGGATGCTTTTTTCCGGTCCAGGGAAGACATGGCTTGGCAGTTCGGGCTGGACTGTTCCCATGAGGCACAGGGTCAAGACTGATTTGCATATGGCCATGTCTAAACTGGGGTGGTGTAGTGGGCAAAAGAACAATGGATTTAACCCAGATCTCTTGAATGGGGGAGAATGTCTGCATTGTCAGCATTCCGTCCATCATTTGTTTGTTGTAACGCTTTTCGCCCTAACTGGGATGGGAATTCCCAGACGTGGGACCGGTGCTCACTACGCCACTGGAGTCAAGCTATCCTGGCTGATGACGGCTGATAGCCAGAAACCGGTCCTAGGATGCTTGATTCCAGTCCAGGGAAGACATGGCTTGGCAGTTCGGGCTGGACTGTTCCCATGAGGCACAGGGTCAAGACTGATTTGCATATGGCCATGTCTAAACTGGGGTGGTGTAGTGGGCAAAAGAACGATGGATTTAACCCAGATCTCTTGACTGGGGGAGAATGTCTGCATTGTCAGCATTCCGTCCATCATTTGTTTGTTGTAACGCTTTTCGCCCTAAGTGGGATGTGTATTCCCAGACGTGGGACCCGTGCTCACTACACCACTGGAGTCAAGCTATCCTGGCTGATGACGGCTGATAGCCAGAAACCGGTCCTAGGATGCTTGATTCCGGTCCAGGGAAGACATGGCTTGGCAGTTCGGGCTGGACTGTTCCCATGAGGCACAGGGTCAAGACTGATTTGCATATGGCCATGTCTAAACTGGGGTGGTGTAGTGGGCAAAAGAACGATGGATTTAACCCAGATCTCTTGACTGGGGGAGAATGTCTGCATTGTCAGCATTCCGTCTATCATTTGTTTGTTGTAACGCTTTTCGCCCTAAGTGGGATGGGTATTCCCAGACGTGGGACCCGTGCTCACTACGCCACTGGAGTCAAGCTATCCTGGCTGATGACGGCTGATAGCCAGAAACCGGTCCTAGGATGCTTGATGCCGGTCCAGGGAAGACATGGCTTGGCAGTTCGGGCTGGACTGTTCCCATGAGGCACAGGGTCAAGACTGATTTGCATATGGCCATGTCTAAACTGGGGTGGTGTAGTGGGCAAAAGAACGATGGATTTAACCCAGATCTCTTGACTGGGGGAGAATGTCTGCATTGTCAGCATTCCGTCCATCATTTGTTTGTTGTAACGCTTTTCGCCCTAAGTGGGATGGGTATTCCCAGACGTGGGACCCGTGCTCACTACGCCACTGGAGTCAAGCTATCCTGGCTGATGACGGCTGATAGCCAGAAACCGGTCCTAGGATGCTTGATTCCGGTCCAGGGAAGACATGGCTTGGCAGTTCGGGCTGGACTGTTCCCATGAGGCACAGGGTCAAGACTGATTTGCATATGGCCATGTCTAAACTGGGGTGGTGTAGTGGGCAAAAGAACGATGGATTTAACCCAGATCTCTTGACTGGGGGAGAATGTCTGCATTGTCAGCATTCCGTCCATCATTTGTTTGTTGTAACGCTTTTCGCCCTAAGTGGGATGGGAATTCCCAGACGTGGGACCCGTGCTCACTACGCCACTGGAGTCAAGCTATCCTGGCTGATGACGGCTGATAGCCAGAAACCGGTCCTAGGATGCTTGATTCCGGTCCAGGGAAGACATGGCTTGGCAGTTCGGGCTGGACTGTTCCCATGAGGCACAGGGTCAAGACTGATTTGCATATGGCCATGTCTAAACTGGGGTGGTGTAGTGGGCAAAAGAACGATGGATTTAACCCAGATCTCTTGACTGGGGGAGAATGTCTGCATTGTCAGCATTCCGTCCATCATTTGTTTGTTGTAACGCTTTTCGCCCTAAGTGGGATGGGTATTCCCAGACGTGGGACCCGTGCTCACTACGCCACTGGAGTCAAGCTATCCTGGCTGATGACGGCTGATAGCCAGAAACCGGTCCTAGGATGCTTGATTCCGGTCCAGGGAAGACATGGCTTGGCAGTTCGGGCTGGACTGTTCCCATGAGGCACAGGGTCAAGACTGATTTGCATATGGCCATGTCTAAACTGGGGTGGTGTAGTGGGCAAAAGAACGATGGATTTAACCCAGATCTCTTGACAGGGGGAGAATGTCTGCATTGTCAGCATTCCGTCCATCATTTGTTTGTTGTAACGCTTTTCGCCCTAAGTGGGATGGGCATTCCCAGACGTGGGACCCGTGCTCACTACGCCACTGGAGTCAAGCTATCCTGGCTGATGACGGCTGATAGCCAGAAACCGGTCCTAGGATGCTTGATTCCGGTCCAGGGAAGACATGGCTTGGCAGTTCGGGCTGGACTGTTCCCATGAGGCACAGGGTCAAGACTGATTTGCATATGGCCATGTCTAAACTGGGGTGGTGTAGTGGGCAAAAGAACGATGGATTTAACCCAGATCTCTTGACTGGGGGAGAATGTCTGCATTGTCAGCATTCCGTCCATCATTTGTTTGTTGTAACGCTTTTCGCCCTAAGTGGGATGGGTATTCCCAGACGTGGGACCCGTGCTCACTACACCACTGGAGTCAAGCTATCCTGGCTGATGACGGCTGATAGCCAGAAACCGGTCCTAGGATGCTTGATTCCGGTCCAGGGAAGACATGGCTTGGCAGTTCGGGCTGGACTGTTCCCATGAGGCACAGGGTCAAGACTGATTTGCATATGGCCATGTCTAAACTGGGGTGGTGTAGTGGGCAAAAGAACGATGGATTTAACCACCCAGATCTCTTGACTGGGGGAGAATGTCTGCATTGTCAGCATTCCATCCATCATTTGTTTGTTGTAACGCTTTTCGCCCTAAGTGGGATGGGTATTCCCAGACGTGGGACCCGTGCTCACTACGCCACTGGAGTCAAGCTATCCTGGCTGATGACGGCTGATAGCCAGAAACCGGTCCTAGGATGCTTGATTCCGGTCCAGGGAAGACATGGCTTGGCAGTTCGGGCTGGACTGTTCCCATGAGGCACAGGGTCAAGACTGATTTGCATATGGCCATGTCTAAACTGGGGTGTTGTAGTGGGCAAAAGAACGATGGATTTAACCCAGATCTCTTGACTGGGGGAGAATGTCTGCATTGTCAGCATTCCGTCCATCATTTGTTTGTTGTAACGCATTTCGCCCTAAGTGGGATGGGTATTCCCAGACGTGGGACCCGTGCTCACTACGCCACTGGAGTCAAGCTATCCTGGCTGATGACGGCTGATAGCCAGAAACCGGTCCTAGGATGCTTGATTCCGGTCCAGGGAAGACATGGCTTGGCAGTTCGGGCTGGACTGTTCCCATGAGGCACAGGGTCAAGACTGATTTGCATATGGCCATGTCTAAACTGGGGTGGTGTAGTGGGCAAAAGAACGATGGATTTAACCCAGATCTCTTGACTGGGGGAGAATGTCTGCATTGTCAGCATTCCGTCCATCATTTGTTTGTTGTAACGCTTTTCGCCCTAAGTGGGATGGGTATTCCCAGACGTGGGACCCGTGCTCACTACGCCACTGGAGTCAAGCTATCCTGGCTGATGACGGCTGATAGCCAGAAACCGGTCCTAGGATGCTTGATTCCGGTCCAGGGAAGACATGGCTTGGCAGTTCAGGCTGGACTGTTCCCATGAGGCACAGGGTCAAGACTGATTTGCATATGGCCATGTCTAAACTGGGGTGGTGTAGTGGGCAAAAGAACGATGGATTTAACCCAGATCTCTTGACTGGGGGAGAATGTCTGCATTGTCAGCATTCCGTCCATCATTTGTTTGTTGTAACGCTTTTCGCCCTAAGTGGGATGGGTATTCCCAGACGTGGGACCCGTGCTCACTACGCCACTGGAGTCAAGCTATCCTGGCTGATGACGGCTGATAGCCAGAAACCGGTCCTAGGATGCTTGATTCCGGTCCAGGGAAGACATGGCTTGGCAGTTCGGGCTGGACTGTTCCCATGAGGCACAGGGTCAAGACTGATTTGCATATGGCCATGTCTAAACTGGGGTGGTGTAGTGGGCAAAAGAACGATGGATTTAACCCAGATCTCTTGACTGGGGGAGAATGTCTGCATTGTCAGCATTCCGTCCATCATTTGTTTGTTGTAATGCTTTTCGCCCTAAGTGGGATGGGTATTCCCAGACGTGGGACCCGTGCTCACTACGCCACTGGAGTCAAGCTATCCTGGCTGATGACGGCTGATAGCCAGAAACCGGTCCTAGGATGCTTGATTCCGGTCCAGGGAAGACATGGCTTGGCAGTTCGGGCTGGACTGTTCCCATGAGGCACAGGGTCAAGACTGATTTGCATATGGCCATGTCTAAACTGGGGTGGTGTAGTGGGCAAAAGAACGATGGATTTAACCCAGATCTCTTGACTGGGGGAGAATGTCTGCATTGTCAGCATTCCGTCCATCATTTGTTTGTTGTAACGCTTTTCGCCCTAAGTGGGATGGGTATTCCCAGACGTGGGACCCGTGCTCACTACGCCACTGGAGTCAAGCTATCCTGGCTGATGACGGCTGATAGACAGAAACCGGTCCTAGGATGCTTGATTCCGGTCCAGGGAAGACATGGCTTGGCAGTTCGGGCTGGACTGTTCCCATGAGGCACAGGGTCAAGACTGATTTGCATATGGCCATGTCTAAACTGGGGTGGTGTAGTGGGCAAAAGAACGATGGATTTAACCCAGATCTCTTGACTGGGGGAGAATGTCTGCATTGTCAGCATTCCGTCCATCATTTGTTTGTTGTAACGCTTTTCGCCCTAAGTGGGATGGGTATTCCCAGACGTGGGACCCGTGCTCACTACGCCACTGGAGTCAAGCTATCCTGGCTGATGACGGCTGATAGCCAGAACCGGTCCTAGGATGCTTGATTCCGGTCCAGGGAAGACATGGCTTGGCAGTTCGGGCTGGACTGTTCCCATGAGGCACAGGGTCAAGACTGATTTGCATATGGCCATGTCTAAACTGGGGTGGTGTAGTGGGCAAAAGAACGATGGATTTAACCCAGATCTCTTGACTGGGGGAGAATGTCTGCATTGTCAGCATTCCGTCCATCATTTGTTTGTTGTAACGCTTTTTGCCCTAAGTGGGATGGGTATTCCCAGACGTGGGACTCGTGCTCACTACGCCACTGGAGTCAAGCTATCCTGGCTGATGACGGCTGATAGCCAGAAACCGGTCCTAGGATGCTTGATTCCGGTCCAGGGAAGACATGGCTTGGCAGTTCGGGCTGGACTGTTCCCATGAGGCACAGGGTCAAGACTGATTTGCATATGGCCATGTCTAAACTGGGGTGGTGTAGTGGGCAAAAGAACGATGGATTTAACCCAGATCTCTTGACTGGGGGAGAATGTCTGCATTGTCAGCATTCCGTCCATCATTTGTTTGTTGTAACGCTTTTCGCCCTAAGTGGGATGGGTATTCCCAGACGTGGGACCCGTGCTCACTACGCCACTGGAGTCAAGCTATCCTGGCTGATGACGGCTGATAGCCAGAAACCGGTTCTAGGATGCTTGATTCCGGTCCAGGGAAGACATGGCTTGGCAGTTCGGGCTGGACTGTTCCCATGAGGCACAGGGTCAAGACTGATTTGCATATGGCCATGTCTAAACTGGGGTGGTGTAGTGGGCAAAAGAACGATGGATTTAACCCAGATCTCTTGACTGGGGGAGAATGTCTGCATTGTCAGCATTCCGTCCATCATTTGTTTGTTGTAACGCTTTTCGCCCTAAGTGGGATGGGTATTCCCAGACGTGGGACCCGTGCTCACTACGCCACTGGAGTCAAGCTATCCTGGCTGATGACGGCTGATAGCCAGAAACCGGTCCTAGGATGCTTGATTCCGGTCCAGGGAAGACATGGCTTGGCAGTTCGGGCTGGACTGTTCCCATGAGGCACAGGGTCAAGACTGATTTGCATATGGCCATGTCTAAACTGGGGTGGTGTAGTGGGCAAAAGAACGATGGATTTAACCCAGATCTCTTGACTAGGGGAGAATGTCTGCATTGTCAGCATTCCGTCCATCATTTGTTTGTTGGAACGCTTTTCGCCCTAAGTGGGATGGGTATTCCCAGATGTGGGACCCGTGCTCACTACGCCACTGGAGTCAAGCTATCCTGGCTGATGACGGCTGATAGCCAGAAACCGGTCCTAGGATGCTTGATTCCGGTCCAGGGAAGACATGGCTTGGCAGTTCGGGCTGGACTGTTCCCATGAGGCACAGGGTCAAGACTGATTTGCATATGGCCATGTCTAAACTGGGGTGGTGTAGTGGGCAAAAGAACGATGGATTTAACCCAGATCTCTTGACTGGGGGAGAATGTCTGCATTGTCAGCATTCCATCCATCATTTGTTTGTTGTAACGATATAATAATAGTGGGCAGAAGGATGGCGGTCAGAAAGCCCGAACACCACTCATCTGACGCATCGGAGGCAGCGGTAATCCCTACAATGGTGGCGGCGCCTGCCAGGCACCGCGGTAGGGATTATGATGTCCCTCCCAGCCAGCTGTTTCATGGCGGTTTACCCGCCATGAAAAGGCTGGCGGAAAGGGATCCTTCCTTCCTGGCCCTTGGATGTGGGTGTGTGGGGGACCACCTCTGGTGCCCCCCTACATATCCCTGCACCATGTGGCAGATACCGCATGGTGCCTGCCACATAGTGCAGGGATATGTTTCCTGTCTATTTTGTGTATTGCAGCGTGTGCTGCAGCACATAGCACCCGCCACAATACATAAGGCAGACAGTGGGACCACCTTGGAGGTGGTCGCATTGTAATGACACTGATGGGACCGCCGACAGCAAGTCAGACGGTTCCGTTGTCTGATAGGGTGGCTGCCACGTAGTGCAGGGATATGTTTCCTGTCTAGTTTGTGTACTAAATTACCTCCCACCCTTGACCCCTATAACCATACAAACCACACCTAAAAATAAAAAAACACACATTTAACATAATTAATTAGCAATTCAATAATTAGTATTCATTAACAACTAATTAATTACTAAATTACTAATTACTAAACTAATTTAATTAATTAAAAATGAATTGCTTCCCACCCATACCTCTATAAACCCACAACCGGCTACTGAACTAAAAAACACAAAATATAATTAAATACAACGTAATGACTACTAAAAATGTAAACCATGTATTAAAAAACATAAACAATAATGATACAAAAATGTTACATAATATACATGTAAAATATATACAAAAATACATAACTATAATTTGAAAACGATATTTTAATTAACTATATTTTTGCAAAGTATATTAATGACTTCGATATTTTAAAAATCGATATTACTTACATATATTCTTGTTATCGATATTCTTGCTGACGATATTTCCATATCATGGTATTTAAGCCTTGATATTTTGGTATGGATATATATATATTTTTTTATTTTTATTAGGATTTTATGAGTTGTACAACAGTCATATTCATTTCTTGTTACGGTGAGGCTATCTCTAGGAGAGTAATAAAGAAGGAAAGGATAGAGCAGCCAGAGGGAGAAGAGGGAAAAGAAGAGAGGATAGGAAAGCCCAGTGGGGAGGAGTACTGTACACAGGCTAAGCATCATAACAAACCCATGACATTTCCCTGCTTCAGATTTTATTGATCTAAGCGTTGGACCAGCGATCTTTGGCGACTTTGGTTCCGACTTCTCATGGGGGTTTTTGCGGGCAAGAGATCTGTCTAGGGCCTCCCACAGCCCCCGGGTAGACGCCTTCCATGGGGAGTACTGCATCGCCAAACTGTCCGCTCCCCTTAGGTACGTAATCCAGTTTAGCCAGCTTTGGAAGGTAGCTTTGCTTGTGTATTTACAGTTGTTTAAAACTGTTTTGATCGCTGCTGTCAGCAAAAGGTCCATTAGCTCCTCTTCCTTTTCCGATGTAAGATCTGTCTTTATGAACGCAGTGACAAGGGAGGCGAAGTCTCTGTTTGTTTTGCGATTGAAAACCTCATCTATAACGTCAAACACCCTACCCCAGAAAACCCTGAGTGTTGGGCAGTGGAAGATTAGGTGTGCGAAGTCCCCTTTCTATGTGTTGCAATTCCAGCAGAGGTAGTCCTCCCTAAGGCCAAGTGTGTGTAGGCGGTCTGGGGTCCAGTATGCTTTGTGGAGAAGCCAGAGTTTTGTTTGTGCTAGGACTGGGGTGATCTTATTTTGCGTGGCAGAGGTCCAGATCTTTACCGACTCATGCTCGCTTAACAGGGTGTTTAATTGTTTGTCCCAGAATTCGTTTATTTTAGCGTTGAGTTTAGTGTTATTTGGGCGCAGTAGCTTATATATGTGTGATACTTGGTGTCCTAGTTTGTTGATGTTCACAACATATCGGAAGATCGAGGGTTGGGTGCTGACTAGTTTGACCTTTGATAGGGCTGCCCTAACTTTTAGAAATCTGTAGAGGTCTAGGTCTTCTAATTGGTAGCTGGTTTTCAGGTCCATGAACGTGATGGGGCCTGGCCCCTTATCTAGTTGGTGTGGGAAGCAAATGCCCTTCTCTAGCCATGACTCAAAGTTAAGGCTCTTCCCCTTATATTTGATTTTGCTGTTTGCCCATAATGATTCTGATTTGGTACCCCTGATGGTGACCTCCATTTTTTACTGTCCAGCTTTTGTATTGTTATCTTGGTGTTTTTAAAAATCTGCTTGGACGTGTCTGGGTATGTGTTTGTCGTGAGCAGTGTGAGGGGGTGCCTGTTGTTTAGTATGGCCTTTTCTACCTGTAGCCATGCTGGGGAGTAGTCTGGCGATGGGGACACCCACTGAGTACCCTGTTTTGCCAGGAGAGCGAGTTGGTAGGTTTGGAAATCTGCAAGGTTCAGCCCCCCCTGCGCTTTAGCAAGTCTCAATTTCCTAATGCTGATCCTTGCTTTCTTGTCCTGCCATAGGAATTTGGTGATTATGTTGTAGATTTTCCGATGGAAATCGTCTGTAAGGAGAAGGGGGAGCATATTTGACAGATAATTGATCATCGGAGTGATCATCATTTTTATTGTTTCTATTCACCCCCACCATGTGAATGAATTTCAGACTCCATGCCTCTAGTAGCTTTTTTACTTTCCCTAGCAGGGCCTTTTCATTGTGGCGTAAGGAGCTGTATAGGTCTGATCCGAAAAGTATGTCTAAGTATTTAATGTTTCTGGTCTGCCAAATCAAGCCGGAATCCCCCAGCGAGTCCCTCGTACAGTGTATGTTTAGTGGTTTGCATTCTGATTTATGGTTGTTTAGCTTGTAACCTGATAAGTTGGAGTACTGTGTGATTGTGTTCATAAGTGCCTTAATTGAGGTTTTCGGTTGTTCAGTTACTATTAGGATGTCGTCCGCATACATGGCTAGCTTTACAACGGTGTCCTTGAATCATACCCCTTTATGTCCTCGGTTAGTTTTATCACTTGAATGAGGGGTTCTAAGGCCAATAGGAACAGTGATGGTGATAGTGGGCACCCCTGTCTGGTTCCCTGTTTCAGTTTGAAGGGTTTCGACAGTGAACCGTTAATCGAGATGCAGGCTGAGGGTGGTTGATAGAGGGCCATTGCCATCTTTATGAATGACTCTCCCAGGTTGAAAGTTCGCATGTACTCCTCTAAAAAGGCCCACAACCTTTGTCAAAGACTTTCTCTGCGTCTAAGGTAATTGCCACTGCTGGCTCCGTTTTTGTGGAGGATTGCTCTAGAATGTGGCAGAATAAGCGAGTGTTGTCGCTTGACATGCGGTTACGCATGGAGCCAACTTGGGCGTTGCTGATTAATTTAGGGAGGATTGAGTTAAGTCTAACCGCCAGTATTTTGGCATAGATTTTACAGTCCACATTGATGAGGGATATGGGTCTGTAATTTTTTGCAAGTGCTTGGTCCTTGCCTGCTTTAGGAATTACTATAATGTTTGCCTCTGTCATAGAGTGGGGAACTAGCCTTGTCTTTACTGTTTGGTTGAACACTCTTATCATGGTAGGGGTTAGTTGGTTTAGATAGGCCTTATAGAAATCGGCCGAGAAACAATCTGGGCCTGGTGCCTTATTCTTTTTAAGAGATTTGATGGCTCTTTCTATTTCATGGGCGGTGATTTCCTGACCCAGTGTTGTCGACTCCGAGGGGTCCAGCTTGGGTAGGCCTAATTCCTCTAAGTACTTGGTACATTCCTCTTGGTTAAAAGTCTGCTCTAAATTGTATAGCTCTGCATAGAACTCTTGGAAGGTGTTGAGAATGTCTTTGTGTCACATGTAGGTGATGTTCTTAGCATCTGTTATTGATGCGATTGCTCCCTGATTACGTTTGTGTTTCAGGTATGTTGCGAGTAGCTACCCTACTCTGTTAGCTTCGAACAGGCTGTGTGCTTTGCATTTGTTGAACCAAAGCCCTGCCCTCTTGCTCAGAATTTTATTGTACTCGTATTTATGCTGTGTTAGTGTGTTTAGGAGAGCTCAGTTCCTAGGGTTTTTGGAGTGATCTAGTTCTAGCTTTTTTATCTCCTCTTCTAGTTGGTCTGTTCTCATGTTCGTCTTTTTGTTTATTCTCGCCTTGATTCCTATTAATTTGCCCCTGATTGTCGCCTTCATGGCCTCCCATAGAGTGTCTGTGCCTGTGGTGTTATTGTGATGCTGGTAATCCGCTATGGCCTCCTCAATTTCCTTCTTGTTCTCTGGGTCAGAGATGGTTTCTTTATTAAAGCGCCATCTTCTAGGGGGAACTTCGTTGTGGTGTCCGCTTAATTTTAGGCTAATGGCTGAGTGGCTGAGTGGTCTGAAAGTAGTCTAGGTGCTATTTCTGACTGATCTATCAGGTGCGTGTGTGTCCCTGATATTAAAATGTAATCTATTCTGGTGTAGGAGTTGTGCGGGTTGGAGTAGAAGGTATAGTCTCTCGTCTCCATGTGCCTTTGAGGTTAAATCTGCTGCAAATGGTTTTAAGTGTTGCGTGGGACCGCGTGGGATGGTATGGGCATGTGGACTGTCTGTCTAGTGTGTGGCTGAATGGGATGTTGAGGTCTCCTGCCATGATTGTGAGTTCGTCCTGGGGGAGCTTATCCAGTGCCTCTGCCACAAACTCCTAAAGGCAGGGTCATCCGTGTTGGGGTCATATATATTCACCACGTGGAACCTTTCTTCCCCTCTTGACAGATTTGTAATTAGAAGTCTACCCTCCTTGTCTCAGGAGTGAGAGTCAATCCTGATCCTTGACTTCTTGGACACTAGAGTTACCACCCCGCGCTTCTTTTTGTCAGCTGGTGAGCAGACTGTGTCTGCTATCCAGTTGGCTCTGATAAGTTTTAAGTCATCTTCGTCAAGTTTAGTTTCCTGTAGAAGGATTATATCGCCTTTAGTCTTTTCCAGGTATCTTACTATCTTTCTACGTTTGATGGGGTGATTCAGGCCTTTGACATTTAGGGTGGCTAGGGTGAGTGTTTTGTTACCCGTCATCTGGTAGTATGATTTGTGTTAGCCTCATGGTTGTGCTTTTTCTCTGCCTTCGGGTTCGGGTGTGTTCTGGAGTCTCGGTGTGTCTTTCTGATGAAGCTTGGAGTGCTGTGGGTGATGTACGCTGGTGTGTGTCTAGTTGTGTGTACAAAGGGAAGAAGAAAAGTTTGGAAGATAGTGAAGAAAGAGAAAGAACAAAATAGAGAAACATACTGGAGCGCCCCCTCCCCCTTGCCCTCCTCCTTCCCTCCCTCCCCCCTCACTTGTTTGTAGGAGGTGCGACGGCAGGATCGCCGTTCCGCCTCCCGGAGACATGTTCTCTTTTTGGTCCAGTTTTAAAACTCCAATAGTCCGTATCGCGTAAGATCGTTCCGTTGTAATACTGTGCCATTTTTGCCTCTGTCCCCGGGTCTTCGATTGGCAATGGTGCTTGTAGTCTCTCTTCGCTCGTCGGTTTGGGGATGGTCTTCATACCTTGCTGGACTATTTTGAGGTAGGTTGTTGCAACTGTGAGGTAGATAATTCTTGAGGTAGTATCGTAGTGACTGGCATGCTTTTCATTGGCCACTGATCCCATTGCAGTCCCCGTTGATTGGGTCTGGAGATGGGCCTCTCTTGGCAGAGGCCTGTTGTGAGGTGTCCATGTTCTGGGCCGCGGGTCCGTTCAAGTGGCGGGCCAGTTCTTTCGGATCTGTGAAGAAGTGATTTTTGCCCCTGTCTGTTATTTTGAATTTTGCGGGACCTACAAAGGAGAATTGAATGTTGTTGTCCTTGAGTTTTTGATGGATGGCCAGGAAGCCTTTTCTGGTGTCCACGTGGGTTTTGAATAGTCCTGTGTGAGGATGATTTTGTGACCCTTCCAGTTGATCTGATGGTTTTTCCGAGCATAGCTAAAAATGCCTTCCGTAAGCTGCGATCTTAGGTGTTTGCATATTATAGGTCAAGCGTATTTGGTCGCTGAGTTCTTGAAAGTTGGGACCTGAAAGCCTTCGAATTGACGGTGGAATTTTATATTGGTGATCTTGGGGATCAGGTCTTCGAGGAAAGCTGCACACAATTCTGCTGTTTCCTCAGCGCCTTCCGGGATCCCCAAGATGCGGATATTCCCTCTGTGGCTCCTGTCTTCCATCTCCTCTGTCTGTCTTAATAGGCTCCCTGTGGCCTCTTTTATTATCTTCACTTCTCTACTCGCGTTGTTGGTGTAGTTCTCCACGTCGCTGATCCTCTGCTCTGCCGTTGTCAGTCTGATGTTTATAGCGTTTAGGTCGGCTCTGACCGCGGCGATTTCCAGTTGGATTGTGTCCGTGGTGAGTTTCGTAGTTCTAGCCAGCTCATGCACCTCCGCTAATTTCTTTAGGACCATTTCTAGTCTACTTATGTCATGCTTTTGTTTGATCGGTGAGTCAGCTGGTCCTGGTTCGTTCTTGCTCTACTTCAATTGCTGCTGTTGCAGCCGCATTTCCCTTTCAGACATGTTGGTGAGTTTTTGTGTGAGTTGGGTTACAAGTTCTGAACCGCTGTACCGCTCTGTTCTGCTTTGTGTTGATGACTGAATGCGTTGTGAACTCTATTTCAATCGCTATCAGGTTTTAGCTTTTGTTTTATGCTATTGCTTTTGCTCCCTCCCCCAGGGATCGCTGGAAGCGGCCCACGTCGGTCTATGCCGACCTCTGTCGGGCTATGTCGTCTAACCTCTTATGGATGTGCTGCGGCGGTGACCCTCCTGGTTGGACTGCGCGGTCGAGCCTGTTTCCTTCTTTGCCTTTAACAACAGCGTCGCTACGGCGGCGTAATGGGAGCCTGGTGAGGTTAGCATTCAACAGCCTGTCACCCGCAGTTCGTCGTGCGGCTTGAGTTTTAGGTTGGGGCCTTCTTGTGTTGTTAAGATCCCTTTCGATCCCTTTTAGTACTGCTGGGCAAGAGATCAGGGCTTGAGCGTACCTGGGTGGAGAAGCTCCTTTTTAGCCGTGTAGTTCACACGTTACAGGTTTTCCACCTGTGTGACAGTGATCAGACCCGCTTCCTATTCTCACAAGTCCCGAGTTGCAGCGGCGGTCTATGGGGAGTCTGGTGGGGTTTGCCCTTCGTTTAGTGACACATCACCTTAACTCTGTTCTGTTGCAGTGCGCTTCTCACGCTGCCGGTTAGGTGCCGCTCTTGGGACGGGCGGTTCTGATCCATCGTCTGTGTGCCGCATTATAGTACGGCTATCTCCTCCTCCTCCTCCTCCTCCTCTCTTTTGCTTCCTCTCTTATGTCGTTGTTCCCGGGCATTTGTGGGGCAGATGGTTAGTCCTTTGTCTGTTTCCTGTTTTTGCCAGCCTTAGTCCCTAGATTGTTTCACTTTCGCTCCCGCCATATCGAGTGATCTAGAGCTGTGTGTAGGAATTGTTCCCAACGTGTAGATTCACCTCGCTACTTGCGCGCTATGCTATGCGTCCGATATCCCTGCTCACAGCTGAGGCGGCCGCGCTTTATCGGTGCGCGCTGCTATAATTGGGGTTACGGTCCTTATCGCTGCATTGTGGCTGCCATCTTGGTAAAGTCCGTGGCTGTGCGGATTGTTTCCCTATGAGTGCGTCTCAGGTATGCCACTCACCGCTTCTGTGAACAGAGATTTCAGGCCTTAGTGCTGCTGGGGCCGATGAGCTGTGTCGCTCGGTGCAGGCATTGGTAGTTTATTTTGCTGCGTTCTTCTCCGCGATCTTGTTTACTGCTCTCCTCTGGGCGCCATCTTGTACCGCCTCGTTTCAGGGCGGCTCACCTCCCAATTTGTTTTTCTGCTTTTCCTGCTTTTTCGCCTGTGCCTCGTCTCCCGCGTCAGAGATCCTTGGAGGGAGCAGGGCTTCCGATGTTTAGAACTGTCTTCCTCCCGGTGATCTGGGCAGTTTGAAGTTGAGTATTTCGACTCGCTAGTCCCCGTTACGGTGCATCGGCAGGATCAGGCAGCCATTAGCTCTGCCGTCCAAGCCACGCCCCCATGGATATATTTTTTTCCGATATTTTGTCTAAATACCAGATCACATATAGAAAGGAACGGAGCTTGAGGGATACCTTGGTGCACAGTGACATCACTATGGCCAAACAGGTCAGGGAGCACAATCTCCAAGGGTTCTTTCCCTGTGAACACTATACAACATGTAGGAGTAGCTACTTGATAAAAGAATGCATCACACTCGCAATATCGCAATATCACCCGAAAGATCTCTCAATTTCTTGCATGCGACTCCCGCTTGTTGTCTGTATCCTGGAATGTCCTTGCAACCTCATATATGTGAGCAGTATCACCCAGACGGTTAAGAAAAGGATTCTGGAAAACACATGCAGGCCATTAACAACAGGGACCCCCCTACCCGGCAGCAAGGCATTTTCAGGACCATCAGTTCTGTAATAGCTCCCTCCTCTCGTATTTTTCTGTTGAACAGATCCCTTCGAACCCCAGGGGAAGTGGCAGGTTATTGAGACTCAGAGAGACGGAGTCTAAGTACATTCTGGATATTAAAACCAAGAGTCCAGGAGGACACAACCTGGATGAGGAACTGGGAGTCTATCTGAATGAGGAATAACTTCTCCAGTTATCTTTTGTGTAGCGCGTCTTATCTCTAGTTATAGTAACTTTACTGTCTGTGTGTTTGTATACCTTGTCCACACTTCATCCTTCAGTCTCTTTGAGACAGTAGCAAACTGATTTTAAGGTATCATGATTTTAATGTGAAGTATTTGTTTTCTTATGTTTCAGGAGGAAAAGAAGGGGCCCGCTCTGGAAAATCGGTGACAGCAGACCAGGTTACCTACCCTTTTCTTCAATGGCACTGGTTCAGTGATACACCTTGAACAAGATAAGATTCTGTGCACCTTTCTTTGTTTTTCGTTTCATAGTATAGATGCTGATGTTTCTTTATGAGGACCATGACTTTATATATGTCTGCTATCCTTCGTTCACTAGCAATATTAGTGTCAAGCTGTTGAAAGTTTGACCCCTCAGTTCCGAAAGAACACCCCCACCACCTCTGCCAGTATCCAGAAATAAATTTAAACTTGACATCATAACTTTCGAAGCCATGCATTGTGCACAGCCTGACTACTCACATTCCACCGTGAAAATGTCATTGGGAAGATAGCACCCAAAAAGCAATGACGTATTTAGACTGGCGTCTAGAATGCTCCAAACACTCAGTCCTTCTCAAGCGCATTCCCTTCCATTCCCGCCCTCATTTGTTTCCTTCTTCTACTTCACCTACCTTTATAGTGCCTTCTCTCTGGTAATTCCACCCTGCTTGCAATCTCAATTTCAATCTAAATTCCATTGTCCATTTTCGACTTTCACTGTGCCATGCCTTTTCTCGTTCATCACCTTCCCCCCTCCCAAAACGTACCTTCCTCCATCCGACCAGCTTTAAAGCAATTCGATTTTTAAAAAAATGTTTATTTATTGAGCGCACAAATACCCGGAGGTGCCTCGGTGCTAAGACTGTGAATGAGCCCAGACGTGGCGTTTAGTTCTGAAATAGCCACATTTTTAGCCCCTTTCTGAAGATGGTAAGTGAGCTTGCTGTTCTGAGCTCCCTAGGGAGCATGTTCCATAGTTTAGCAGTACCATACCAGAGGTTACGTCCTCTCCAGTTTAAGGACCATATCCTTGGAACTTTCATGAGTCTGGCAACTGTGGAGCGTAGTTGTCTAGCCGGTTCATACCAGGCAAAAATATCTCTAAGAAATCTTGGACCTGAGTTACTCAGCGCCTTATAGGCTAGGCTTAGTGATTTGAATTTAATTCATTTTTCCACTGGAAGCCAGTGGAGTCTTTGAATTTCTTTGGCTACTGATGCATGCTTAGGAATGCTCAGAATGAGTCTTGCGGCTGCCTTTTGTACTGTTAGGAGCTTTTTTGATGTTGCTTCTGCATATTCAACTAGAGCCCATTGCAGTAATCCAGCTTTGATAGTATCAGCGTGGTTACAACCGTCCTTCTAGAATCAGTGGGGATGTACCGAAGAATCTTCTCAAGTTTCTTTATCAGAAAGTGGGAGGCCGACACAATGGCATTGGTCTGATGTGATAGAGATCATTTATTATCAAACATAACTTCCACATTTTTTATATTCTGAACTGGTATTGGTGGTTCGCCCATCTCTGCCGGCCACCAGAGATGATCCCATCTGGTTTGCAGGTTTCCAAAGATAACAACCTCGATCTTCTCAGAATTGAGCTTGAGACAATGTTTTCCCATCCATCTGTTTATTTCCCTCATGCAGTCTTGATCTTTATACGCTGCTACCACTATCTGGGTGTCATCAGCATAGGACGTAAGGCTAAAAACAAAGTCTCGAATCAGAGGGGCGAGTTCTGATACATTCACATTAAAAAGTGAAGGGCTAAGAAATGAGCCCTGTGGAACTCCACAGGGGAGGATGTAGGGATCCGATTTATACTTGTCCAAAGTCACTGTTTGTCTTTCCTTCAAAAAAGAGGAGAGAAAGGCCAGAGCTGCTCCCTTAACCCCCAACATTTCCAGCCGCTGCTGCAGAAGATCGTGATCCACGGTGTTGAACGCGGCTGACAAATCTAAGAGAACAAGGGCGGCCGAACCCCCTCTGTCCATCACTGACCTGATCTCCTCAGAGGCCTTAATTAGTGCCTTCTTAGTACTGTGCTCTTGTCTAAAACCAAACTGAGAGTGATTGAGCAAATCAATTCATTTAGTCTTTATTCGATTAAAAATCATAAAAGACACAGCATCACAAATATATAAGCCACATCAATAAATTAGATAAAAAGGTATTAAATACACCAATCAAAAACAACAGGAGAGGAAGGGATCAACACGGCTAGTCCCCTCGGTTAAATATCAATAAACAACGAAGCCAGTGTATAATAAGGGGGCACTCAAATCAATGTGGTACATCAATCAATCGAGCCACAAGCCTCAGATTCCCTGTGAACCGTTATGTTCATTTGGAATATGCTTGGCAACAACAGAATAATACCCAGTGGGTATGAAAAGCCCTCACTCACCAACCTGGTCGGTGACATGCTTCATCATCGGGCTTCCACTGGGACGACCGAATGTCATCCCAGTGTGCTGCGACGCCAGGTTACTGCGGAGCTGGGTTGGTTGTGTGGGGAAAGTGAATTTAAAATAACCAATTAAGTCAAAAAGGAAAGTGAATTTAAAATAACCAATTAAGTCAAAAAGGAGAGTGAATTTAAAATAACCAATTAAGTCAAAAAGGAAGTGAATTTAAAATAACCAATTAAGTCAAAAAGGATAGTGAATTTAAAATAACCAATTAAGTCAAAAAGGACTTAATTGGTTATTTTAAATTCACTTTCCCCACACAACCAACCCAGCTCCGCAGTAACCTGGCGTCGCAGCACACTGGGATGACATTCGGTCGTCCCAGTGGAAGCCCGATGATGAAGCATGTCACCGACCAGGTTGGTGAGTGAGGGCTTTTCATACCCACTGGGTATTATTCTGTTGTTGCCAAGCATATTCCAAATGAACATAACGGTTCACAGGGAATCTGAGGCTTGTGGCTCGATTGATTGATGTACCACATTGATTAAATACACCAAGACTAATGTAATAACAGTAGATCAATAATAACAGTATACTCTCATAAAACCCAATAATAGCTTTTAAGTTTGCAGATGATTCCTCCTTATAACCCAGCACGTGGACCAGAACTTCGCCATAGCAACCACAATCACCTCCTTGGTGAGCAAATAATTTTTCTGGATAAAATGGGCTAGCTGTTTGTTCATGATTTTTTCTACTATTTTGGCCGGAAGCGGCAGCCGCGCTATTGGGTGGTAATTGTTTGGATTCGACACATCCTGATTGGGTTTTTTCAACCGAGGGAGTACGGAGGAGTCTTTCCATGGGGCTTGGATAGTGATAAACATATTTTGTTAAAAATTTCTGTGAGCTCGGGGCTCACTACCTCCGCTATGTCTTTCAATAATGCGGGTGGGTAGGGGTCAAGAGGAGACTCTGATTTAATTTCTCTAAGGGATTTTTCCACTACCTCAGGAGAAATCTGTGAAAAGCAGTGGAAACTATTTCCCTTAGATTCATGGTGTAGAGATGATTCGGTGGGCCTGCGAGGGGAGGTGGCTTCAAAAGCGTCATAGATATCTTTGACTTTGTTTTTAGAAGCTGCTGCAATCCTATCACAAAAAGTTTGGTTACTCTTGATTCGTTTATTTTTAGGTAGAGAGGACAATTTATCAACCACCCTAAACAGTTCTTTTGGTGTAGTGTTAGCTTTCTCTATCTGTTTGGTAAAAAAGTCCTTTTGTTCTGACATCAGCAGTTTTTTCTATTGAATTAGTGCGATTTATACATATCTTTCTCCTCTATATCGTAATTAACTCTCCAGCGTCTTTCGAGTCTACTGCACTTTTGGTTTTTCTTGACGCAAGACGTCAGTAAACCAGGGGGCCGAAGGAATGTTACGATTCCCAGAGGTTTTACCAATGGGTACTGTGACCATGAAGGCCTCCTTTAGCCAGTCCATGTATTTGGTGACTGCTAATTCTGGTGGGACGTTTAGCCGTGGGCGTGTTCTCTCCAGCTAAATTTGAAGAGTGACTTTATCCACCTTCTTCCAGGCAGTATATGTTGATGAATGGGTTTTGGTCATCCCTCCCAACTGAGTTTTTGGGACACAGATATCAAACCTGACTAGTGAGTGGTCTGTCCACGTTAACGGGAGAGTCTCTTTTGCTATAAGTCCCTGTGCAGAGGTAAAAATCCTATCAAGGGTGCGTCCTGCCTCATGGGTGGATGTTTGCAGTGTTTGAGATAGGCCCAGAGCCCCTAATATATCTAGCAAGGAGGCAGTCTCCTTGTCCTCAGGATCCTCCAGGTAGACATTAAAATCTCCCAGGATTGTAAATTCATTACTAGCCAGAATGGGTTCCATAAGTACATCTAGACTATGAGTAAAGGTACTTCTGGCCCCTGGTGAGCGATAAAGTAATATGCCCCCAAAGGTTTTTCTGGCATTAAGTTCAATTGCAAAGTGGAGGGCTTCATAGAAAGGAGTGAGAGCTGGGGAGAAGCTGGCCTCAAACTGCTCCCTGTAGATGACGGCCACTCCGCCCCCTCTTTTAATAGGCCTGTCTACTCGAAACGACAGAAATCCCTTCGGGCCGCTGTTATAAAGTCCGGGTCCGAGGATGCCTCGGCCCATGCTTCCGTAATGAACAAAACATCTAGATTATGTGTTTCTATCAAATCTGCTATTTCGTACTTATGTTTTGCCAAGGACCTAACATTAATGAGGCCGCAACGCGCTTCAGTCAAACCAGAGTGGTTTTCTGATTTTAAAAACTGAAAGCTTAGGAGAGATTGGAGCGCCCTCATCGTCTGTTGAGGTGGGAGAGAGAAACCACACGAGCAGGCTATCACATCATCGGAAAGTCTGCCTACAATGGGTTTCACTGACCTCAGGACACTTGTACATTTTCATTGTTTTATAAATTACGTTTAGTGCATCCTAAGGATAAATTGAGTGTAAATTGATTGTAAAGCACAATGACACCTATCTGGTAAAGATGCGCTGTTGAAATGTAAAATTAAAAAAGAAGTCCTCTTTGAGACTTTCTTTGACCTTCCAAATGATTCCTTCAATCCAGTGCATTTCAATAGAATGTTCGGGAAGAATCAATGTCTTCAACTTCAGTAAAGCCACGAGACCCTGAGCTGCGCGCCAGGCAGGCACTAGAGGGGTGACCAGGAACGCAGACTCGGACTCCTGAGAAGCTGGGGCGATGGCTGGCACACTGGCATGGAGGTGGCGCCTGTCTTGTCAGCTGTGTTTGCTTGTAAAGATCTCTTACGTTTGCACAGATCTTGCCAAAAGTATCATTAATAATGCCCTTTTAGGGTGCAATCTGCATTGTTAATAATTCACTTTTTGCTTTTCTTGTGTGTGCAGTGTGTGTGTCTGTGAGAGGACACATGCACGCGCACAAGAAAGCGACGGGGCATTTTCATGCTCGGACACAAGCACTAAGGCTGGCCCTGATTAATACATTTGATTTTATCACAGTTGAATCTGTATTTCTTCCCTAAAAGTGTTACCATTTAAACTTTGTCCATTCCGGTAACCATTCCCCCTCACGTTCTGGTAATGAGAATATTATTAGCATCCTCAATACTCCATGGTCCAGGGCAAGGAATAGGCGCAGGTGCAGATGGCTCAAATGTTATCACTGATTTAGGATTAACTCAGTTCAATGTCGTTTTCAATCTTTAAAGTTCAGAGTCTCAAGTAGGCGTGGTGGAATCACCCTTGCAACCCAGTCGCTCCCCCTCAGGTGCAGTCTATGTCCGACAGTTTACTTGCTGGTCATTTGTGGCAGGCGGGGCTGTTCAATGGCTGTGCGTTACTCTACCACCCTCACGGCAATGATTTTCTTTCATGGGGACTACAGCGGTAGCCTCTTTTGGGGCAAGATTCTTGGGTCAGACTCAGGTAGTCAGGCCTATGGGTCAGTACTCAGCTTTGGCAGGAATGGCTGAAGACAGGTTCTCAACAGTGGCAGTGAAGCCTCCAGGCCAGAAGTCTCACATTGGTGTCATTGGGGCAGTTGTGGACTCTGGGCCTATCAGGACTCTCCTCTCCTTGTCTGTAGTGGCAGCACCGGTCTTATGAGCCTGAGCAGGCTTCTTGACGACACAGGACTACAATCTCTTATACAATCAAGATTCAGCTCACTCATGAACTGTGCAGTTAGATCTGGGGCCTGCCAACAACTCGGGTCAACCCTAGCTCGCACTCTTGGGTTGCCAGCTTCCTCTGGATTCTCCTTATGTTGGGAACAAGCTGGGCATGGCTAGGTACACTCCTTCCTCCTCTCAGCAGAAAGGCAAACTTCTAGGCTCTTTAAGCAGAACCTCAGCACCTCCAGCAGTAAGTGTTGACATTAGATGGTGTCCCCTTACCTCTGGGACACTGGAAGTTCTTCGAGTGCTCTGTGGAGCACTCCTTTCCTTAGTCAAGTATGACTTGGGACTGGAAAAAGTGGGGTGGTTTGCATCTTTCTCCTATACTCATGTCCAGAAAGGGGATACAGACCTATTGTCTGAGGTTTCATAACCGGTTTAGGTGGTTCTCTTTCAAATATAATTTCCAGGCAGCAAGTTATGGCGTGTACAGCAGGTAGCAACAGGCCTCCCTTCAAGCATGAGAACCCAAAACATGGCCACCATGATGTGTGAATTCTCTGCACCTGGCTGTCATCAGCCTTCTAGAAGTAGTAATCTGGGACAGATAAAAGGGCATGCCTTCCTAGAAACATCCTCACCTTAAACAACAGAAACTGCAGTCCCACCTCTCACTCCTACCATCTACCGAATGGCAGTGCTCAGGAAGACCTAATCAACAGTCCTTTGCTAACAAGGACCTCATGGGATTTCTGAAAGAAGCTCTGCTCTCTTCCTCCTCACTTCAGTGTCTAGGTCTCCACCCTCCAGCCACAGTAATGAAGGCAATACACTTCCACTGGAGCTGTCCTCATCCTCCATCTTGGGCAATGCTAAACCAAGGACTTCCAAAATGGACCCACTGGCCCCAGTACTCAGACTTAGACAAACTATTTAAGTTTACATGAGAGGAGTCAGTAGAACAGTTGTTATTATTGCTGCTATACTAGGTGGGAAGGTCCTTTTTTAAATTGTACCTGTGCTGCTCAGTGTCTGCGCGTCGGCACATGCGCGCTGACACTCTTGGTCACCATCTTAGGAATGCGGGCAGCAGGTCAATCATGGAAGAGCAGGGACAATTTGGAGTTCTTGGTGGCTGTGATGGAAAAATCTGTTGGCAAGAAGTTGTTTTTCAATGATTTAAATATATGTCTATTGGGGGGCTTTGAGTGATTTCCTTTAATGTTAATGGGCTGAATAATAAGAAAAAAATGCGAGCCATCGAGCTATGGATTAAAACAGAGCGGCCAGCAGTTGTGATGTTGCAAGAAACTCATATTCCTGCGGATAAAATTAATTATTTTTCCATGTTTAAACTTGGTCCTCATATCGTGGGTTTTCTTGCGCTCAAGAATCTCAAAGGGGGGTTGCGCTTTTTTTAGATCGAAACTTAGACGCAGAAATTATCCAGTTTGAAGATGGGGGGGCAGGGCGGTGGTGTTGGGCCACGTGTGTAATAAAAGACAGCAATAGGCCAATTACTTTTGTTAGTTTTTATGCCCCAGTGGAAGATCGTGCCCCCAACTATGAGGAGTTATTCCAATCGTTGCTGATGGTTAGGGGGGATATAGTTATAGGCGGGGATTTCAATATTCTTATGGATATAAAATTAGACTCCACTGGTGCCCTGAAGAAACAATCTAAACCAAAGTCAAGAAGGTCTATTATGAAGAATATAGCCTTATTGGATCTTTGTGACCCATGGCGATTAAAATTCCCACCAAAAAAAGAATTTACTTGTTGGTCGGGAAGACATAGATCCTCTTCTCGTATAGATTTTTTCTTGGCCTCTAGGTTATTTAAATTTTCTTATCAAAAATGTTTGCATAATGGCTTCTCAGACCACGCAATGTTGGTAATCGAATTCGAAGTAGGGGAAGAAATTAGGCCCCCTAAGAGATGGATATTTAATAAGGTATATCTACAAGATAGTAACTGGGTCTCTTTTTTAAAATTGGAGATTGCTGAGTTTATTGCTCGTAATTCGGATACGGCTCCGCTTCACATTATTTGGGACTCATTAAAAGCTTTTATTCGTGGCATCATAATCGGTAAAGACGCAGACGAATGGCGCGCTATTAAACAAGCTAGGACTTTACTCTATCAAAAAATTCATACGCTTACTCTGCTTCGACAATCCAACTTTTCTAGTGTCGCGCAAAACAAATTAAATGAGGCCAAACGTGAACTCAGTACGCTTTTTTCTACACAGAGTGAACAGCAATTTCTGACACAATCTCAGAGGATTTATGAGGAGAGTAATTTCTCTGGTAAACTCCTCGCGTGGCAGGTAAAAGAGCAAGCCGCCGCAAATCGGATCCGTACTCTGAAGTGTCCTGCTACTCAGATAGAAACATCACAGTCTGATGTTATTGGCGCTATAATGTTGTCCCATTATAAACAGATATACAGCCAACATCAAGAGATAGATCATTCTAGGCTCGCAAATTTTTTAGCTAGATATGATATGCCCTCTCTATCTCAGGCAGATAGTGGTGCAATGATGCGTTTATTTGCTAAATCAGAATTAGAATTAGTGGTTAAGAACTTACCAATTGGCAAGGTTTGTGGGCCGGATGGCCTCCCAGCTGAATTTTTCAAGGTTTTCTTTAGTGCCTTTTCTGATTTACTATTACAATTAGTTAATTATATGCTAGTGGGCGGGCAAGTTCCAGACTCTTTTTGGGAGGGGACAGTTGTTAGCTTTCCGAAAAGAGGTAAAGATCCTAAAGACCCTAACTCATATAGGCCTATCACATTACTGAACACTGATTATAAGATCCTTACTAAATTACTATCAATACGTTTTAATTTCATTGCAAAGGATCTTATTCATCTGGATCAGAATGGTTTTGTGGCAGGCCGGCAATTAGCTACCAACGCACATTTTCTTACTGAGGCTTTAGATTATTTTCAGACAAAAAAAATCTCTGCTTTAATCTTATTATTAGATGCGGAGAAAGCCTTTGATCTGGTGGTATGGATAACTTGATTTGTTATTTTAAAGCACTTTGGAATTCCTCCACAAATTATTAGTTTAATTCAGAATTTGTACACGGGTGCTAAAGCCAATATAATTATTAATTCTGTTATGGTGGGTACAGTATCGGTCCAACGGGGCACCAGGCAGGGTTGCCCCTTGTCCCCTATTCTTTTCGCTTTTTTTATTGAACCGTTAGCTACAGCAATTCATGAATCTGTGAATATTCCTCCTCCGATCCCTTCTATGGCAAAAATTTAATTGTATGCTGATGATATCATGTTGTTGATTAAGACTGATATTCAATCTCAAACTGCTGCTCTACAGCTTTTTGAAGAATTCAAAGCTTTGGGAGGTTACCAAATTAATTTAAAAAAAACGGAAATATTAGTCTGTGGTGGGGGTGAGGTGGATTTACATGTTGATTTATTTGGCTGCATTAATTTAAGACCGAAGAGGAATTTGGGAGTTATGTTTTCCACTTTGGTTTCCGATTTAGCTATGCTGAATTTTGATCCTCTTTTACGTAAGGTTCAATCTTTGTTTATTAGATGGGATTCGTTGCCATTCTCCATTGTGGGGCGGGTGGCACTTATAAAAATGTCTATTCTCCCACTCTTCAATTTTTTATTTTCTGCCATTCCTTGTTTTTTGCCCAGTGGCTTTTTTTCAAAAGTAGAATCGTTATTCTCAGGGTTTATATGGGCAAAAAAAAGTCCCAGGATAGCAATGGGGACTCTTTATTTGGAAACTGAATTGGGAGGTTTATCCGTACCTAATGTCAGAGATTATTATAGCGTATATTTTGCCCAATATTTAGAACGGTTTAAATCTGGAATGCAGAGTCCAAATGTCTTTATCAATTTCTTTTTTGACCGAATTTGTCATGAAGCTCAGACCCCATTTCCGTTGCTTATTCCTAAATCACCGAAACTTAGTCGATACAAGATGATGCTCTGGTTTTTTAAGCGCCGTGACGTCTTTCTTAAAAGATATTCTCTCCCCCAGTTTAATATCAGAACTCCCTTAAGGAATGCTCTCATTTTTATGGGAATGAAAATTGGAGTGGATACTGTACTGCAATGGGAACAAGTTGGGTTTTATACTCTTTCAGATTTTTTAAGGGAGGGGGCATGGTTGTTACCAGGAGAGATGCAGCTATTAATCTCGGGGAATTTTATGCTACTAGGTTCCTATGTTTCGATCTTTAAAATGCTGGAACAAGTGGAGTCAAGACTTATTGGTTCCTCTAGTCAGTTATGGGACGATTTGTTTTTGACTCTTCGGATGAGGAAGCCAGGGGCATGGAAACGTTGCTTAGCCCAACATATTGAGGTAGATCTGAGTCAGAAAGCCATTAAAAAATGGCAAGAACAGGAGAATCATGTACTCACTATTAATACCTGGAAAACCTTAAATAAGCTGAATTTTAGTGTTCTTCGAGGATCTAACTGGAGAAGAATGCTATTTTTCAGTAAATGGCTCCTGTATCGTACTCCTGCCGCCATCGCTAAAATGTACGTCAATACTAGTGCCACCTGTTTTAGATGTCAGCAATATACTCCTGCTAACTGGTCTCACATTATAGCTCACTGTTTTAAAATTGTGCCTTTTTGGAATGAGATTTTCGAATATTTGCAAAAGTACTGTGGGATTCAGATTACTTATAACGTTAAATTAGTACTGTATGGATATGACTCTGATCTCGGGTTGATAGAACAGATGGTTTAACTATTATTTATTGCAATGGCAGTGGCAAGGTCTCTGGTGCTCCAGAACTGGAAGTCAATTCAAGTTCCTTTGTTTAATGTCTGGCTTCAAAAAATGAGGAATGTTAGAAAGAGTGAACTGCGATATGCACAGCAAATTGTTGGGACGAGGATGTTTGACAAAATTTGGAGGTCTTATTTTGAGTAATGTTGGACTTTTGTATTCCGTAAATAATTTTCCTTACTCTGTATCTTTATTTTTGGTTGCCAATTCATGTTATTGTCATATTGAAGTTCTGATACAAGAACTTCAATAAAAAATTATTAAAAAAAAAAAAATGGAAGAGCAGGGGCATTATAAAAGGCAGAAGCTGGCGCGAGCGCGCTTAACTGCATCCTCCTGAGGTGTGAGCCGGGAGAGACGCGGTATTGGTGACTTTTCCAATTTGCTAATTTGCACATTTATCGTTTTTATTTAGGGGCTGCTGCTAATTTCATTGGGGTAATTTTAATTGAAAGACATACAATTGTTATTATTGCTGCTATACTAGGCGGGAGGTCCTTTTTGTAATTGTACCTGTGCTGCTCGGTGTCTGCGCGTCTGCACATGCGCGCTGACACTCTTGGTCGCCATCTTAGGAAGGCGGGCAGCAGGTCAATCACGGAAGAGCAGGGGCATTATAAAAGGCAGAAGCTGGCGCGAGCGCGCAGCGGACGCGCGCAGAGGGTGCGCCGCTGGCGCGCCAAAGGCGCGCCTAAGGCAAGCCAGTCTGCGCTCGTCTGAGCCCGTTCACGTCCGGATCGCGTCCAGCGCCAGACATACTGCTTGCAGCCCCCTCCCAGTCAGAATTGTTTGGACGAGAGAACAGCTTTATGCACTTTCACAGTCAGATTATTTAGAGCCTACATATTTTGAACCAGGTCAAGTGGAGGCGGAAGAATGGGGACACAATGAGTTTCATTGCGGGTCCTGCGCGTTTAACATGAACATGGCTCCCTGGAAAGAGGAGGTAAACATTTGTATTCCTGGAGATATACTCCCTTCTGGATCCTTGTGCAGTTCCAGCTTCGGGCAACAGATCAAGGCCTGCCTGATTAATTGCAGGTCTCTCCCTAAACATGCTGCGGATATTAGGCTCTCGCTAAAGACCTATGATTGGGATATGATGTTTATTACGGAAACTTGGCTGAGAGAGAGCTCAAATCCAGATATTTTTATATCCATCCCCATAGGCTATAGAATAGTTAAGATCGATAGGGCAGGCAATAGGATAGGGGGTGGCCTGGCCATAATTATAAGGGAAGGTTGGGAAATTTCACATAAGAAAATTGATGACATTGGGCCAATAGAGGCCATGTCTTTTTATATCAAATTTTCCATAACCTCCTCTATGGCAGGGCTCTTGGTCTACAGACCCCCTAACACCGTGGCTACTTATTGGCCGAAACTGTATGACTGTATCGCTAACCTTTCTTTGAGGTACTCTAATTTCACCGTTCTTGGTGATTTTAATGTCCATATGGACAATGTGAACTGCCCTTTAGCCATTCAATTAGGAGATAACCTTAAAGGTCTTAATTTGACTCAAAAGGTATCGTTTCCGACTCATGCAGCTGGCCATATTTTAGATCTCCTCTTTACTAATGACCCGGTCGTTCAGGTGGAGGAGTCCCTACCGGTGACCTGGTCGGACCATATGTTGGTCACGTTCAGGCTGACTTGGAGGGTCTGTGACAGCCATAGGAGGTCTATCACGGAGAACAGGAGGAACTGGAGGAAGGTCACACCTGAATCTATGGGTGGTGAATTATATAACACCTCCCCCGAACTCTCCGGCGATCCTAATCTCGATGCTCCTCTTTTTAACGCTTGGGTCAATTCAGCCATTGACAAACTGGCCCCCACTACGTCGGTTAAACTATCCAGGAACAAACCTTCGGCTCCCTGGTTTAACATGGAGCTCCGTATGGAGAAAAGCCTGTGTATGAGGCTCGAGCGTGTTTGGGGAAGAAATTATGAACCCTCAGCCAAGTGTGAATATAAGGCAGCACAGAAGGAAATTTCGCAGTTTGAAGCGTTGGACTATTAGGGAATATGTGGCAAAACAGATTATGGACTCTGACAACTCTCCCAGAGAGACTTACAAGATAGTAGAAGGCTTTATGAAACCTCAGGCCTTGAAGAGCACGATTCCCCCATCGGTGGCTCTCTGTGAGGAACTAGCTGTCTTTTTTCAAAATAAAATTTCAACCATTTACTCTGCCTTTCCTGTATCAGGAACGTCTGATGTTGCAACTTTTGACACATCAGATAAATGGTCAGCTTTTTGTCCATTTGAGATGGAGGCGTCACTGAAGAAACTTATGAAAATAAAATCAGGTTCACCTCTTGACCCCTGTCCTGCCAGATTCTTTAAGCTATTAGCACCTGGGCTTAATGGTATCCTGAACTCATTCTGGAATACCTCCTTGGAGACTGGGATCTTTCCAACTAGTTGGAAAAAGGCCTTTGTTCGGCCTATCCTCAAGAAAGTGGATGCTGATCCACCAGAGCCCAAAAATTTTAGGCCTATCTCTCTCCTGCCGGCTCCTGCCAAAATCTTAGAAAAAGAAGTCCAGAGACAACTTTCGGACTTCCTAGAATCTAATAACCATCTTTACGATTCTCAGTCTGGGTTTAGGACAGGATACAGTACAGAGACAGCCCTTCTGGAGGTGGCAGAATCGATTCGTGAAACCTTAGACCAGGGAAGCTGTGCAATGTTGGTGCTGCTGGATTTGTCCGCAGCCTTTGACACGGTTTCCCATAGGATCCTCCTGAATAGATTACATCATTTAGGAGTAACAGGGACTGTCTTGAGATGGTTTTGCTCATTTCTTGAAGGACGGTCGCTACAAGTATTTCTGCACCCCTATGTCTCTAGCTCTAGTCCTATGCCTTATGGGGTTCCACAGGGTTCTGCTTTAAGCCCCACACTTTTTAATGTCTATTTGACTCCCCTTGCGGCAATTGTAGAAAAATGGGGGGTGAAGGTTGTCTTGTACGCAGATGACACTCAACTTGTGTTCTCTTTTAAAGAACAAAGCGAGACAGCCTTCGACAATTCTAGACAGTGTCTCTTAAATATTTCATCATGGATGACAGACAGCTGCCTAAAGCTGAACACTGATAAGACGGAGGTCTTATTTTTTAATCAACCAATTCTTGCGTGTACTAAGCTATGGTGGCCAGCCGAGTTAAATCCGCACCCGCTACCTGTGTCCTCTGCAAGGAATCTGGGTTTCAGGTTTGATTCCCAACTCACAGGCAAGGCGCAAATTACACATGTCTCCTCTCAGTGCTTTTGGAAACTTAAGGCTCTGCGTAGATTTCTTTACTTCCTGCAGATGGATTGCAGGAAGTCAGTGGTGTATGCCCTAATCACCTCCCAACTCGACTATGCCAATAGCCTTTATATTGGTCTCCCGGCGTATCTGATGAGGAGACTACAGCTCATTCAAAATGCAGCAGCCAGGCTGATCAGGAATGTGCCACTGCGACATCATATTACCCCCCACCTACGCAGCCTACATTGGCTACCAGTGAGTAGAAGAGTACAGTTTAAAGCTCTAGTATTGGCACATAGAGCAATAAGAGGGGTAGGTCCTCATTATCTGAAGCGGAGGCTTCAGAAATACCATCAAGTGAGGGCACTCAGATCCAACAGCTGTAACCTTTTGGTCACTCCTCACTTTAGGAAGGCAATGACTGGCGGCCGTGCATTCTCTGTCAAAACTGCTACATTATGGAATACTATGCCCAATGATTTGAGAAATATAGAAGCGGAAATCCCTTTTAGGAAAGCTCTTAAGACTTGGCTTTTTGGTTTGCCCTAGATACAGTGATCCTCCCTGGTCTCGCCTTTTCTCAGATAGGATGCCAGCGCCAGGACACGTCCGTTGGAGGTAGCTGTGCGCTCTATAACTGTTAATAATAATAATAATAATAATAAAAATAGAATGCACTCTCACGGACACAAGATGATGGTCTGGTTACACTGTAGATTCGAGAACAGGGTGCAGTGCTACCACCACTTTATGTGACACACCCTGGGCATGGACGATAGTCCACTGCTTTACCATGAGGGCATGCCTAGTGGTCTCAGAACGGGTCCTGGAACTCGCTGGACAGGCCTGGGCCTCTGCATCTGCACACACAGTCCTTTTACCATGCAGGGGATATTCCCATGGCAGCAGCAACTTACTAGCAATGTAATGCGACCAGGAAGTTCTACATTAAGAACAGGATGAATTGTATGGAAACTCTCGATAATAACGTGTAAGCATATATTTTTTTATTTTTATCAAATTACATTTTGCAAAGACTTTTTAACCTCTGTGTCAACTACTTCATGCATTCTTAACTTCTGTGTCAACAAGGAAAATAACACACATTTAAAAAACTGCGAATAGGCTCGCACATCAGAACCTAAATGTTTGTTTTTGTGTATCATGATACTTAGCTTCCAGTTATACGAAAAAAGAATCAGATGGGGCCCAGGGCACGAACGCAGGAACTGGCACCCACTTTCAGATTCATAACTTTAATGTATGAAACAGTAGCAGACCGTTTCATGATGTCTTGTTTATTTTTTTCTTTTTGCCTTGAAATCCTTCCTCTGCTCACTGCATGACAGGCATTCCACCTGGGGCCCCAGGCGAATAGTTTCAAGCCTTTCAAAACCAACACCCATTGCTGGATGCTCGAGGCGAGTCACTCCTTGTTTCTGAGGCATTTTCACCGGACTGTCTCCCTCCCAAGCAGCTCACTGAGCCCTTCCCGGGATCCCAGCTCCTCCATATTCGGTATGTTTATTTCATTATTTTATCATTTGTAGGGCGACAGACGTGTAGTCAAGGGGTGCAGAAATCATGCTTGCCGTCTAGTCATCAAATGCTTGTGTTTAGCCCGTTTCTAAGCGCTACAAAGCAGTGGCGGATAAGGAACCGCTGCTCCCCTAGATGAAGCGAGTTGCCCATGTCCACACAAAGCGCAGAGGAGAACATGAGGTTCTAATCATGGTGTCTTGATCTGTAGGCATCAGCCTGACCTATAGACGCCTTCCCAGCTTTCTTGTGTGGCTTTACATGCGTAAACGAAAAGAAAATGTGTATATTGTCATTTTCTCAGCACTTTCAAACGTACCCAATGTGTAGTGTTTAAAGCACAGAATGAGGCATCCTCAGTTGTAAATAGTGATAAATGTTTAGGATATATATTTCCGCTGCTCGGTTCGTGTTATTATAAAAAGTAGTCAAGTAGAAAAATACATCGGCAGTTCAACATGAGATACAAAAAAACTTCTCGACCCAATTACTGTTCTAACACTCACCGTAGGGAGAGCATGTTTGTATGTCCAGTGAGATCGGTGACTTTGCAGTCGACGGGGCCTTTTTACTCTGCACTACATAAACGAAAAGGTTCCTTATGCATATGCCAGTGTGCGAAGCAGATCGTGTGGATCCTTTTCATTACATTAACTGTGTAAAACGAGCAGCCAATGTGTGGCCCCTCTGTCAGCCCCACCATCATGCGCCCCCACAGGCAAACATAAATAAAAATACAGAAATTGACCAACTTCCATACCGTCCACCACATCTCAAAAGACCCTTTCCTCTTTACACGCAAACAGCGACTGGTGTCCGATCAAACGCCACAAGACGTGAACGCCGTGGTGTCAGGTGGTGCGGAGGCTGTGCAAGCCACGTCAAGGGTGCACAACACGTCACTGCTGCGTGTCCGTGAGGGCTACACACCACACGGACACCGGCCCTTAACTTCTGTGTGAAACTCATAAGGCAGGAGCGTGTTAAGATTGTTAATGCGACCTCTGGGTTCGTGGCTGGCGCTTCTCAGCCCGCTATTCATGCTTCAGTGACTGGCTGCTCGGGGTTTCTTGCTTTCACCTGCGCCTAGGCTCCTACAAGTCTCCACAAGCCCGCTCCGATAATGGAGAGACACGGGTGCGACTAATAGCGCAGCTGGGTAATTCTGTTTCAGGCAAGACCACTGCTGAGGAATCTGCAGTGCTGCGATATGGCCTTCGCGCCGCTCTTTCTGCGCACTGAGTGATAGGGAAAGGTAAGGAAGGCGCTGTATTTAACATTATATGGCACATTCCTGTCTTTTCCCTGCACTGGCGCACAATGTGCTGCATAGCGCCAACGCAAGGGTGTCTGCTTTGTAAGCAGTATTGGTTTTGTGCAGAGAGTGACACTTCCTGCACGAAACAATCCCATGTTGCATTTTCCTCTTTCTATGTGTGGTGCACAATGCAGCACACATATAAATAGGAAAAAACAAGGAGAAATAAAACCCAGGCAGGCGTAGCATTTTGACGCATTCCCAGGTCTACCAGTGTTGGTAAATCTGGGAATTTGCCAAAATCATATTCCCTCCACCCAAGGAATGCCTCCCTTGGGCAGGATTACACAAAGCAGAGATTGGTGCTGCATTGCGTCACTCCAGATTTATCAAGCCACTCACGGCCACGCAAGATGGCCTTGCGTGGCTTGTTAAATCTTACTTAGTAGTTGCGTCACTCTTATGCCCTGTTGCGTTGGGGAATGGGTGACACAACTGCTTGATAAATATGCCCCTTCTTGCCTTATAATCCAGATCTAGGTGCAGCACCACTCACATAATAACAAGGAAGAACCAGCCTTCATATTATTCTTTTAGTATACCATGCATTGCAGACTCATTTTGAATGGGCTGAACTGCAGCACCTCTGTGCCCATTGCCCATCTTGCGTCAAGAGTGTGTCGGTGTGTGCTCTGTGGTGAAATGTCCGCAATTCCCTTCCAGTATGTGGACGAGCAAGACCATTGACCTCCAGGTCAGGGAACACTGCTCTCCTTTCGCGCAGCTCAGTTGTTGCGCCACTGCCCCCTGCACCACTCTGGTCACAGGTAGGTGTTCGAGGCCCTCCTCTAGCCGCGCACCTCTGCCCCTGACATCGCTACCGCCATTCCCGATCGATACATGATCCAGAGGAAGGACCGCGTGAACCACCCAGGAGGAGGACTTGCCATCGCACACAAGAAATCCCTCCGGCTCACCACATCCAGCACAAGCGACTTCTTGGCCCCCACAGAACATCTCCATTTCCAGATCCAGATCCAGACCAACCCCAGAATGACCATATGCGGTACCCTCACCTACAGACCTACCGGACCACAAACCGCGTTTGCCGCATCCATCCCTGACCTCATTGCGCCCCACGCCATCGCCTCCATGTACTACATACTGCTCAGAGACCTGAATTTCCACCCGACAACCTCAGGGACCCCAACTCCACCGCCCACCTGGACAATCTCCCCAACATCGGACTAAAGCAGCTCATCACCACCCCCACCCACAAGGCAGGACACACTCTCGACCTCCATCTTCGCAGGAGGGAACAACATCCACTTCAACCCCGCTACACAACCCCTCTCCTTCTCTAAACCCATCGCACACAAACCTACACCACGCCCCCTGCGCAGGAATTGGAGCAAGGTCACTGAAGAGCACCTCAACTCCACCCGCACGACCGACATCAACTCTGCAGCCCACGAACTCCACAGATGGATCACGGACTGCGCAGATAAGCTCGCCCCCCCTCCGGAACTCTGACAAACAGCGCCCCACGAAAGCCACTTGCTTCACCACTGACCGTCGAAAATCCAGACGCACCTGCAGACGTCTCGAGAAAGTCTGGAGAAACAGCAAAACCCCGGAAGCACAGACCACCTACAAGAAGGCCATGACAGAATACCACCAACGCATCAGATCCACCAAAAGGAACTTCATCCAGGACAAAATCCTTGCCGACTCCAGCAACTCAAAGGAGCTCTTCAGCATCATACAGGAATTCACCAAACCCCCCAATGAAGCCTCAGACATCATGCCCTCCCGGGACCTCTGCAACAAACTCGGCTCCTACTTCCATCTCAAGATCAAGTCCCTCTACGACAACTTCAACGAACAGATACCAGACTCCGAAACCTCACCTACCTCCAGCAATGCCAGCCAGCCTACCATCTCTGCCTGGACCCCGGTCACTACAGAAGACACCGCCACCACCATGAAGAGCATTCACTCCCCAATGTACCCTTGCCTGTTGTACATCTTCCACAGAGCCGCTGCCGCCATAGCACCCGAACTACGACGCACCATCAACTCCACCTTTGAAAACAGCACATTCCCCGATGACTGGAAATGCGCAGAAGTCAAGCCACTAATCAAGAAGCCCTTCGCTGACCAGACGAATCTCAAAAACTACAGACCCATTTCTCTCCTCCCCTTCACAGCTAAAGTAACTGAGAAGATAGTCAACAGCCAGCTCACAAACTTCATCGAAGCTAACTCCATCCACAGCTCCTCTCAGTCCCGATTTCGAGCAACCACAGCTCCGAGACTGCCCTCCTAGCCGCCACAAATGACATCCGCACTCACCTCGACCAGGGCTATATAGAGGCCCTCATCCTACTAGATCTCTCCACAGCCTTTGACACCGTCTCCCATCACACACTCATCGCCAGACTCCACGACACCGGCATACAGTAAACTGCCCTCGACTGGATCCGCTCTTTGCTCATCGGCCGAACCCAAAGAATCAGACTCCTGCCCTTCTTCTCCGAACCCAAAGAGATCAGCTACAGGGTACACTAAGGATTATCGCTCAGCACCACACTCTTCAACATCTACATGGCCCTTCTCGCTGCCATCGTCAGACAGCACGAGTTCAGCATAGTAACCTACGCCGACAACACCCAGCTCATCCTCTCCCTCACAAAGGAACCAGACACCGCCAGACGTCTCTTGCCAGATGAGCAGCAGCTGCCTGAAGCTCAACTCAGAGAAGACAGAAATCCTCTTCCTCGGATCCACCCTCTCCGCATGGGACAACACCTGGTGGCCCACTGCCCTCGGCAACCCCCCCACACCTACAGATCACACCGCAACCTCATACTCGACTCATCCCTCACCATGACCTGACAGGTCAACTCTGTCTCCTCCACATGCTTCAACACCCTCCGCAAGACCATCAAATGGATCCCCCCCCCGAATCCAGGAAGACCGTCACCCACGCACTCATAAAAAGCAGAATGGACTAAGGAAACACCCTCTATGCCGGAATGAACAAAACCCTGCTCCGAAAACTCCAGACCATCCAGAACACCACCGCCAAACTTGTCCTCCACATCCCGCGACAAGACCACGTCACTCAGCACCTACGAGACCTCCACTGGCTCCCCGTCAAGAAGAGAGTGACCTTCAAGCTACTCACTCACACCTACAAATCTCTCTACAACACCGGACCCCAGTACCTCAATGAAAGAGTCTCCTTCTACGCACCCAAGAGAAGCCTCCGCTCCGCAGACCTTGCCCCTTGCCGAAACCCCTCGCACCCGCAGAGCCAGAACGGGTGGAAGTGCCTACGTCTACATCACAGCAAAGACCTGGAACGAACTCCTGCTCAGCATCAGACGTTCCCCCCACTCTGCTGGCCTTCAGGAAGAGCCTCAAGACCTGGCTCTTTTCGGGTAAGACGTAGCTGCACATCCCCCCCCCCCCCCCCCCCAGTGCCTTGAGATCTTCGCGGGTGAGTAGCGTGCTTCACAAATCTCTGATTGATTGATTGATTGACTTTTCACTGCCAGCACTGCAGCGCCTAACCAAACTGCACTGTAAATTGGTGAAATGCCCAAACAGCACTGCAAGTTGGTGAATGCAGTTTGGGGAGGGGAGCAGGTGATGGGGGGCACTCCCTTTAAAAAACCAAATGGCACTCATCACAGAGCAAACACCGGTGTCAATAATGTGTCTGTGTTTACACCGTGGTGAAATGTGCACTAGTCATCTTCTCTATGTGCTGTGCACTCCTTGAATTCTGTGAGATATTCTGCCCCTCAAAGGATGAGAAACCTTTAAGCATCTTTAAAGTCAGGATCAGATGTGGGATCCCATGGAGAACTCGGACCTAGGCCAATAAGAAATTTAAATTACGCTAGGGAAATTTGAAACATTCTCAAAGTTTTTATTACATGAAATTCATAACAATTCTTGAAATTTCCAGTTTTGCCTAATTTTTACTGTAGGGGCCTGATTTGCACATAAATGTGTATCTAAAAGATGTTTTCTTCTTGAACCAGTGTCCTGATCATTTCTTGCATTATTTTGTGATTATATTTTAATTGAAAGTATGCCTCGTTGTATGTATTTTTATTCAAAGTATGACTCTCGTTTCATGCTAAAAGCATAATTTCAGGTAATTTCCTGACTTTTCCATCAAACTTCATGTATCTTTGCTAAGGGAGAGGGCAATAATTTAGCAATTTCAGACACCGCTACTGGGATCCCAAAGTCGAACTCAAAGTAATACTAACAATGACCCCAAAGTCAGGCTAAAACTAATTTCCGAATGAATTCCAAAACCAATCTCAAATTAATGTGCCTGGGTAAATCACGAGGTTGCTTTTAAGATCACTTTCTGAAGGCTGGAATGAGCTCTTGGATTCTTTTCACAAGGAGATTGAGTACTAAAGGCCATATGCATGTAGGAAAGTGCTTGCAAATACCAAATAGGAAATTTTTGCGATTCGCTATTTGGTAATCGCAAACATCCATGTACAAATGTGCGTTTAACACAGTTTGAGATTCCCAGTGGGTTTCAAATAGAATGACCTCATTAATATTCATGAGGTAGATCTCAGTTTGTGACCCATTGGGGTTCACAAAAATCACAGGGATGGTGGCCTGGTGGGGTCAGCAGACAACAATATCTGTGATTACTTTAAAAAAAAGCTATGTTTTTTTTAAATGCAGCCCGTTTTCCTTAAAGTAAATGGGATGTGCTTCATAAAGAAAAATGAAAAGTTTTGTTTTCATTTTTAAGAGTAGGCAGGGGTCCGTGGGACAACTGCCTGCTCTTAAAAAATGTTTTTACAAACATTCACAAAGGGGAAGGGAGGACCCCCTCCCATTTGCGAATGGGTTAAAGGTGAATGTTTTGCAACCGCATTTCAGTCTTAATACATTCATATATACCATTGTGATTCAGTATTAGGAAGGGATGCCCTAAGCACGCCCCCTTCCTAATACCGAATCGCATACCCAATTTGCGATTCGGTAATAGGTTACTGAAGTGCAATTGTGTCTTTGTACATTAGAAAATGCTTTTTTGCGGTCACAAACATCCCCATTCTGTGAATGGGGCCATTGGGGACCTCCAAAAAGTTTTGTACATCTGACCCAATGATCCTTCTACAGCAATTCAATACAGTTCATAGTGAAATGATGAAATGTTACAGGTGTATTATTAAATAGCTGTAAGCAGATGGGACGAGCACAGGGCCAAGCGAATAATATGTTCAGTGAGAAATGGCAAAGCAAACAAAAACAGTGCTTATTGTTGTAGAACCGAGAAGTCTCTGATAATCACAAGTCCCATCATTTAATATGGTGGCACCACAGCAGCAACAAACTCTTTACTTTGAGGGCCAACCTATGCTTTCCTAATATTAATATTCAAGATTTATTGTGATTTTATTCTGAGCATCAAAGACGAATGTATGCAATTTCAATGTATCACGTCATAACAGTGGTGTCTATTTTCAATCAGTTTTGTCTTTTAGTTCTAAACTAAACCGGCTTCACTTACTTGTCAGGTCTTCACAAAAATGCCTAACGAGAATTGATGCATTTACAACTGCATATGCATGCTATAACTATGTACAACTACACAGTAGTAAACCCATATAAAAAATGAGGAGTAGGAAGTTTAATATGTGGTTTACACTGTGAGTCTGAGAATACCCTCAAACTCCTCTTTTATCCATTCCCACCCTCACATTAGATAGAGATTTCCTCAGAAAAGGAATGGCTCTTGTCACCTTCCAGGGCTGAAAAGTGAATGAAACACCCACAAACGTCCCAGGGGTTTAGGAGGAGTTGCATAATGGGTGAAAAAAATTCTTGTGGAGGAAAAAAAGAAAAGGAAAACATTTGCAATTGCATAGACCTTTCCATAATTTCAACTGTAGTTTGTATACAATTCCAACGTAGGGAAATAACAATGTCTTACATGCATTGGTAAAGCCTATAGGTCTGGCCTTGGTCGCCAGCTTTCTGGAATTCTTATTTTGTTTTGTCATGTTTTTGCAGGATATAATTGTTTGGGAATATGCTGGGCCCCTCATCGATCTAAAAAAAAGAATTGCTATAGGCAAACAACATTTTATGGTCCAGAAAACCGCACATTACCATTATACTCCCCGGCACTGAAGGGAACTACTTTGTGTGTGGATGTGTGACTTCTGAAAGGGCAACATGCCATAACTCATAGAATAGTCAGCCAATGGCTGAAGTGGACTGATAAACCGCCCCTTAATGCAAGCTGGAGTGGGTGGAACAAAACCACAGACTAATGGATGGCTGAAACCCCTATAAGTAAGTATGTATTGCACATAAGTGTAGTGAAATCAAAAGGTCTTGGCTAATTCAGACCGAAAAAAGTAAATCCCTCTGGCATTGGCTGAAAGCCTCTTGCCTTTAAGAAAAAAAGAACAAAAGAAACATAACATAACATAACATAACATAACAGGCGTATATGTAAAGCGCACGATTACCCATAGGTGTCCTGGCGCTGAATAACAGATGCTTATTGTTACCCAACTCAATGGTACTCATTTTATCGACCTCAGATGGATGAAAGGCTGAGTCGACCCGAAAAGAGAAAGAAAGACAAAAGACTGAAAGAAAGAAAGCAAAAAGGGAAATAGAGTGAATGAAAGAGAGAAAGAAAAATAACCCATGCATGCAAGAAAGTAAGAAGACAAAAGAGAAATAGGGAAGAGAAAGAAAGAAAGAAAGAAAGAAAGAAAGAAAGAAAGAAAGAAAGAAAGAAAGAAAGAAAGAAAGAAAGAATGAAAGAATGAAAGAAAGAATGAAAGAAAGAAAGAAAAAAGAAGAAACAAACAAACAAACAAATAAGGACAGACAAAAGAAAAGAAATGAAGGAAGAAAGAAAGAAAGAGAACGAAAGAAAGAGCGAGAGAGAGAGAGAGAAAGAAAGAACTAGAAAAAGAAAGAAGGAATGCAAAAAACGGAAAGAAAGGAAGGAAGATAGAGAAAGAAAGAAAGAACGAAAGAAAGTTAAAAAGTGGGTAACTCAATACAGAACATTTTCAAATGGATACAATGTGATCTGGTATGCTATGAAACAGCAGCTGTCAGAAAAGCAAAACACTCCAATAGGAATTTATAACAGCATTGGCAGGAGATAGGATCTGATAAAGATGAAATGTGCATCAGAAGTGTCCTGCTATCACATCAGGCTCTAAACACAAAAGCAACACTAAAAAAATTATAAAGTAAAAACAAAAACACTGGCACTGAAGGGAACTAGCTTCTTTGTGGATGTGCACCTTGTGGGAGAGCAAATGCAGTCACTCAAAGTGAAGTAAACCAGTGGCTTAGTAGGCTGACCCATTGCTCCATGCTATATACGGTAGTGGGCAGAAGTAAAATGTGAATGACACAATAACAGACCAAAGGAGGAAGAGGAGTGGCTGAAAGCCCCTATATATGTGTATATTATACATATTTTAGTAAAATTGAAAGGTCTTGGCTGGCGCCAGAGCTAAAAAGGCCACTTGATATTGCCAGATCTATGACTGGAAAAGTGTGACTGTTGCTACTTTTCAGGTGTTCTATTGCTGGTGTTTTGAAATTTCAAACTGTGCTAAATCTGCACCTGCTTGTCAGAGTAAATGTAGAGGTGCAGGGTTACTACTTTTTAATCAATCGAATGTGATGTGAAAGTGCTTCCAAAGCTGAATTGTGTCCTCCAGCGGCTCAAATGGAGAACAACATGAGCAGTCATATTCTGCAATCAGCAAACATGATAGTTTATGTAGCCATAGAGACCTAGCAAATTCTGCTAGTTTAATTAATGGGTAAGAGCAATAGAGGCAAGGTGGCCTGTGTTTTTCAGGAATATCATCAGGTGAAAAATCCTCCTGAGGAGTTTTAGAAAAAATATATCTTTTTTTATGCTTTCGATATATATAGACTAGGATGTGTGTAGTTTGTGTAATTTACTGTAACATAGTTACTTGAAATTACAGCAAAATTATGCTAGATTAAATGGAATTATGTGAAGAGCCTAACCCAGCATCTAACGTTATTTTCTTAGCACAAAATACACCCTTGTGTCCAAAATGGGGAGAGGATGGAGGAGAGGATGTAGCCTTACAGCTAGAGCAGTCAACCTCGAAGCAAGGGAACCAGGTTCAAGTCTCGGCAATGACGCTCAACATCCTGTGATTCTGGGCAAATCACTTAATCTCCCCGTGCCTAACAAAAATGAATGTGTCCTTCTGCAACTAAAATAGTGCTCATGTAAAGCGCTCTGATACCCGATGTCTCGGGTCTAGTTCACTCTATATAATTATTTTTTTTTAAACCGACCTGAGGATTCATTTGGCGCTAAGCAAAAACTACTGAATGTGACAGAATATGAACAACAGCAGCCAGCAGTCATCCACGCTCCCTTCCTGTGCTCTTGTGGTAGACATTTTTGCCCCCAATATTTTTTTTTTTATCAACATTTTATTGAAAAGAAGTCTCAGTTCAACACAGCCTCACGCCTACAACCCTGAGGGCCGGCAGCTTGGTAATTCCCAACAGTGCACACAGCTATTTAGCCAATAACCCGAGGGGCAGGCAGCGTACAACAACCACAGGTCTTTAAGGGGAAACGCTCATGGTGGTCAAGATGCATTTAACCCACTAGTCGACAAACAGCATTCACAGTGTACAGTAAACATCATAAAGCAATACTAGCGAACAGCACACCCAGGCCAGAGACAAGCCACGTTACCGCGTAGTTGGAATACCATTCCTCTCAAGAGAGGCCAAACACAGCCTCACTCCCTTCTGTTTCCGCCGGACGCGCCAGATGCGGATCCTTTACCATCCGCAAAACGGCCAGAGGTGTGTCTCATGGTGTGTCCCATGTGCAGGAATCAAATACCAGGAACGTGAGTGTTAGTGTCAGGAGTGGCAGGGGTCGTCTCACTCGGGGCGGCTTCTTTGGTAAGCAAATATGAAGTATATAGTCCCCAGAAATTCTTAGGTCTGTTGCTGGGGGGGTAGTAATTTGCTAAAGGTCTCAGATTGGGTGCTACAGTAAAGCATGTCATGCGACCATTGCGCCAAAGTAGGTACAGGACCCTTCAACCAGCACATTGCAACCCGTCGCTTTGCAGCAAGCAGGCCTATATCCACCAGTCTGCGGACCACTTTAGGCAGCCTCTTAGAGTACCCCAGAAGGGCCAAGGCCGGGTCCGGAGTAAGCTCCGTGCCCACCACTCTCCCCAGTTATTTTTGCCCCAAATTATCTGAATTATGCACGGGGGCATAAATGCTTCATGTTCGGTAGTTTCACAGAATTACAAAAAATACTCCAATTACTCCAATTACTAATTTTGCCCAGGTCTAACATGCAGATAGCTTGTTCTCTAGTGGTTAAAAAGCACTGAATCTATTGAAGTGTAAGATGCCAGTCATCCCTGGGTTGCCACCAACGAAAATATGGATACTATTCAATTCAGATTGACATATGAGTTAATTTTGGGTGTAGTAGATTGATTGGGGGAGATATTTGGATCTGGTTTATGAGAGTAAGATAACCTAAATTGGTCTACTTCAGCAATATCCACTCTCAAATATCAACCTGCAACAATATCAGTCATGGGATTGCAACTTGCTCCGTGTCGTCATGGTAAGTAAATGTAAAGTTGGAAACTACAGGGCATATGTACAAGGACTTAATGCCACCAGAACGTCATTTTTTAAGACGTTCTGGTGGCGTTAAGTCCATTGCCTTATATTCAAGGTGGTGTTAAGCTACTTAATGTGGCTTAACGCCACCTTGTAAATAAGACCCCCTTTCACGCTACACTTAGCGTGAAAGGGGAAGGCAATGGGTGCTGTGGTGGGTGTTCAGCCGCAATACCCATTGAATTTGACCCTGCACCCTATTTATGAGGGTGGCGTAACTAGAACCAGCATATCGCCATGAATGATTGTTTATGTGCAGGATGGTGTGCCTTCCTGCACATAAACAATCATTAACAAAAATGATGATTTGAAATTTCCATGTGTGCTGTGCAAAGCAGCACACATAGGAGTTACAAATTGCCATTCTGCATTGTTTATGTGCAGGAAGGGACACCTTCCTGCACATAAACAATCATTCCCCCCAAAGTAGGCACCCTGCATTAGCGTTAGGCAGCTACATTTAGTGTCAGCCTTAGGGGAAACGCAGGGATGCGGCGTATCATTGTAAATAAGGTGCATCCCTGCCTTTTTTTAACTGACGGAGTGCAGCGTCAGCAATTTTGGAGCTAACCCGCGCTCAGCCAGTTCATTGTACGTATGCCCCTACATTGGTTCCCCCTCCATACCCACATTTTCTTCAAGACTGTCTGTCCTACAAGACACTTAAAAAGGGCACCCCTGCATTCCTGACTGAGAAAGAAACACTGCAGACAGACTGCACTGAACCAGGAGCGAAGGCAGTGTCAGACTAGAGATGAATAAATGCATGAAAGAAAGGTTCAGCAGGCTGACCTTCTCCATTGATGCACTCATGATGTGGAATTACATTTCCAGCAACATCAGATTGACTCCTACTATCCTACATGTAAAAAGGAATTAAAGACCCATCTCTTTAAACAAAACTATATTCCCTGAGAATAGAATCCTTTGTGTCCTTGTCACTCACCTCGTGGGCCACTTACACATCATGACCTTGTGTGAGGAAGCAGTACCTTGAAACAGCTATGCTGAGGGCCTCAGGTATTGCAGAGTGCTAAATATATTCAGGCTGAGAGGGCATTTGAAACGTGCTGCAATGGAGAGTATGCAAAAGACAGACAATTGATGGCAGTTCGGGCTGGACTGTTCCCATTGGGCGCAGGGTCAAGACTGATTTGCATATGGCTGGGTCCAAACTGGAAAGGCATGGTGAGTAAAAAAACGATCGATTTAGGCCCATATGTCTGTACTGGGGTGAATGTATGACATTGTTCTGCATTCTGTCCATCAATTGTTCTTTTTGCATTTGTCACCCCGAGTGGGACGGGTATTCCCAGACGTGGGCCACGTGCTCTCCATGCCACTGAAGTCAAGCTATCCTGGCTGATGAGGGTGAAACCCCCAAACTGGTCCTCGGATGCTTGTTTCCAGTCCAGGGAGGACCTAGCCTGGCTGTTCAGGCTGGACTGGTCCCATTGGGCGCAGGGTCAAGATTGATTTGCATATGGCTGGGTCCAAACTGGAAAGGCATGGTGAGCAAAAAACACAATGGATTTAGGCCGAGATCTCTGTACTGGGGTGAATGTATGACATTGTTCTGCATTCTGTCCATCAATTGTTCTTTTTGCATGGTAGAGTATGGACAGTGAGCTACGTTTCCCTGTAGGCCACAGACTCACACGTCTAGGGAGATGATGGCTATTTTGGATTTGGCAGTATAACCTAGTGGTGTTGACATCCTTACTGAGCCATTTGTGCTACATGGATGTTGGTTTTCAAGCATCAAGGCATCTAGTTCCCCTAATGACTGGACTATGAATCTTTTGATTCTCAGAGACATATACTAAAGTCGTGGGTAGTTTGCAAACAAACCTTTGCCTACCCGCACTCTTTTTGAGTGCTAAAGACTTGGGCTATATCTTCAATTAAATGTTATTGTAATGGAATGGGACTGCAATCAAAGCACATTTCATATGTATACAAATGTTGATGTCCTCACTGCATAAGTATTAGAATTCGAGGATACAAACAGATAAGTGTAGGGAATCCCAAGATGCTTATAATGTTTCTTATGTATTCAGTTTTCCACAATCAATTAGAAACTATATTAATCTTTCACAACACAGTGTACAGTGAGAGAGCCTAAGGTAGTTATTTTAACATAGGGAGATGTACACACAGATGTATCAACAAGATAATCATGTCTGTTTATCTTTAGCTTTCAGGAATTCTCAATACTCTGTCAAAGCATAGATAGTAGATGTGCAGAGATTTTACTTAGGTGTATCATTTCCCCCTTACAGTTATGTTGAGTGTTCCTATGACAATTTTCTTAAGGTATCTTTTCATGCTGTAGAGAGCCAATACAGCTTGCAGCCTTCCTTACCCCAGAAGTGAGGAAGCAGTGCGTGGAGTTCTGTGTCTCCTTTTCTCTCTTATTCTATTCCTCTTTGCCCAACTTCTATCACTGGTCCTCATGTTCTATTATATGTGTTCACTTGTGGAAACATTGAGAGATAGAAAAGTACATTGCTTCTGTTGGATCTTGCTTAGAAGTTGAGGGCAAAACTGAAATTGCCCACATTTCAGTTCTCAGCTATTCTGCTGCTAGTGCCACTGTATATCAACACATGCACATGTATATATATTTTTCACCTGAAAAGATGCAAAAGGAGTTAATTTGTAGTTCAGATGCCTTACGAGGTTGTGGTGGCTGTGTAGGTATCCAACATCACATGATATTTTCATATAACAGGATAACGGGTGTCTCAGGGAAGGTTTTTGTTGGAGTAGGTTTAAAATTGCCTCGAAATGATCTAGGTTTTGTTTAACAGCAATATCTACCTGTGGAACAGGGTTCACTCATGGACAGAAGTTGCATTTACAGCTGTTGGTCCTCCTGCATTCTTCCAGATACCATAACATTGGACGCCTCTCCATGGGAGTTGAATGTGGCCCTCCTTTTGTTCCATACCTGGTTCGTATTTGGAACTCCATCATCCTTACATGAGGCAACCCCAGTCACAGTCTTTTCAAAATCTACATGCCCACAGGCTTAGTACCACACACCTAGAAAAGAGGTGTGGTATCCACTCGCTAAAGAAAAATAACTTGGATCCTGAAGACACCACTAATTATTACTCTCCTCCCAGTCATGTGCTGTTACTTAGCCTTGGTACATAGATGGAAAAGGCCTGTTGTCTTGTTTTTTCTTTTTACACTACTTAGTCTGGAGTCTGATGGTGTCCAGGCTGCAGGTGTGCCGAGAACCACCAGAGGTGGTGAGCTTGTCTGCAAGAAAAGCAGGGGTTCTGGTTAGGTTAGCTTTTTATATGATGCAGCTGGTTGAAGATGGTGTGAACTGACAATGAGAGTATTATAGAGGGCTCGTGCCCTACACACCCTTGGTGTGGTGGACACTCAACCTGTGTACCACGAGCGCTCGAGGACGCCTCCACGCCTCGAGGGCTCATGGACATTAAAGCATTAGAATGCGGGAGGGTTTTCATATGTGGGGAGGCGGTTGGCTGTAACCTTGGTTCTGATGTGTCATGCCGGCCAAAAGAGGGGTCCGCTCCTACCTGTGTTCTTCCAATAAATCCTCATCCTTCATCGATACCTCTATGTGGTATCCTACTTATCCACAACAATTTTGGCGATGATCTTGGCCGGTGCTAGGACATGTTCGGATGGCGTGGGTACGAGCGTCAAAGGTGCTTAGAGCTTTGCGGCACCTCAACAGGACACAGCGGCTGTTTGGTTCGGAGCAGAGGAGAGTGACGAACCCCTGGGTGGCAAAAGTCCCAGAAATTAAGCAGCACCCTAGCGAGACGTTGTGGCTGTGTGAAGGGTGTACAGCGGTATCACACCACATCATCGCTAACCCGCCCAGCAGCTAAGGTGGTCTGCAGCAGCTGTGTGGTGGGTGTAGGGCAGTGAGGGACCTGTGTCTCTGTGGTTCCGCCCAGCGTGTGAGGAAGTCTGCGACACCCTGCGGCTGAAGAAGTCTGCCCCGCCCATTCAGCAGAGCACCCAGTGGCTGGAGGAGTCTGCCCTGCCCATTGAGCAGCTCACACTCACCGATCAAGACTACTGGAAGAAGAGTCTTTGTGTTTTCCACTCTGCGACCTCATTTCATTCATGAAGCGGTGGTGTACGCTCCATTTGAGGCCGTGCTTCAATACACCCTGCTCTGTTCTGGAGGCTTCACCGATTTCTCATCCTCTGCTGCTGTTTGCTGTGAAAATATAGTGGAGGACCAACCCAATATAACTGGGAATTCTATGGTGATGTGCACAGATGGTAAGATTATTCCTTGGTGCACACACAAGTTTCTGCAGTGATGTGCACACCTTAATTATACATCGGTAATTGCACTAGGGAAATCTGCCTATTAAATACTTTGGGGCATATTATCAAGACTCTGCGTTAAAATTATCGCTGCTTTAGCGGCAGAAAACTGCAGCTAAAGCGGCGATAATGGGCTTGATAATATGCCCTTGAGAATTCCCATAGAAGCCCATGTTCTGGTGTCAACATGGGCTTCTATTGGAATTCTCTGCGGCATATTATCAAGCCCATTATCGCCGTTTTAGAGGCAGTTTTCTGCCGCTAAATCGGTGATAATTTTAACGCCGTGCTTGATAATATGCCCCTTAATCCTTTGGTGATGTGCACACCTAGTAATTAACTCTTTGTGCATTCACTGTTACAGCAGTGATGCGCACACCTTGATTTCTTGTTGTTGAACATACTGTGGTTTCGTCTGGGGATTTTTGCCTAATTTGTTTTAACCTCTGATGTAACTTTGCTTACGTTCTTCTTGCAACTTGGCTATCTCTTATTTATCATTTCTCCTGGTTTCTTACTATTTCTAACCTTCTTCAACCATGGAAGCAACAGGAGATAGCACTGTACCTGTGCCTGCCATACCACTAGTTTCAGTTATTCCTCACTTTCTTTTTTTATACAGCCTAGCAAACCACCCATGCCTTGGGATGATTGGGTTTTAATGTTTGACAACTACTTAGAAGCATTATATGGAGGAGAGTTTAAGCTAACATGCAGAAAAGCCTTGTTGTTGAGTATTGTGAGTAAGGAAGGCCAGAGAGTGTTCAGGTATTTGCCGCAAGCTGTTGGTGTACATTGTGAAGTTATTCAGGATGTGTATATGGAGACCAGACGCAGATTAACGATACGTTATGCCAAGGAGGAAAACCTGGATATGTCCAGTTATAACTTTTATTCTCAACATCAGAAAGTGGAGGAGAGTATTGATGAATTTGTTTCTAGACTTCGTGAGTTATCCACTAAATGTAGTTTTGGGGCAGTGACAGATGAACTCTTAAGAGACCTATTTTTTTTACAATGTGCCAACAAGAAAACTCAGGAGAGATTATGGGTAGCCAAAAATCCAACCTTGAGTGATGATACAGGGATAGCTAAGGTACTAGAACAATGATCTTGTGCATGAAGGAACTAGAAAAGAAAGAACAAAAGGTGGATATTTCGGAGGTGGGTGCTGTAGACAAATTAGCCCAGCCTGCCCTCTCTTCTTCCAAACACTCTGTCCAAAAAGAAAGGATATTTGTCTCTTCTGCTCCTAGCAGGTGTTGCAATCATTGTGGCTGCCTCAATCACGGTTCTGACTCTATGTTTTGTTTTGCACAAAACAAGGAATGCATGAGATGTGGTCGATTTGGACATTTTGCAAAGATGTGTAAATTAGCTCGGAGAGGGAAAGCTGCCTGTACACAACAAATTGAAACTCCACATAGAATTTTATGTGTTGACAGCAGTGAGCCTGGGGGTGTAGAAAATGAGTTACGTAGACTTAATAGACCCAAAGCGATGTTTAGAGTCAATGGCAGTAAGGTGTCACTTATGGTTGACACTGGATCCAAGTATACCATTGTTCTCAAATCTATTTTTACACGTTTTAGAACCCAGGGACATTACACCCACAGGTTATCAAGGGGAAACAATTGACATCATAGGGTTAATGGAATCCATGGTAGAGTTTGGAGGGAGGTCCTAACTCAGAAAAGTTTATGTGTCAGAAGATGGACCTGCTATTTTAGGTTGGATTCATCAATATGATCTACACATTAAAACTGATCCAAGGGCACCTATGCAAATCATGGTGGTAGAGGATGAATTCATTGATAATATTTTGAACTCACTTAGGCATGTCTTTGATGATAAGTTGGGCATGCTCAAAGGTTATGTACACAAAAGTTTGTTAAAAAAAGGCGCAATTCTAGTGCAACACAAGCTCAGAAGAGTCCCTTTCATTGTTAGGGAAGGAGTAAAAGAATTGCTTGAGGATATGCTAAAGGAGGAGATAATTGAACCAGTGGACACCTCCAATTGGGTTTCGCCAGTGGTCATAACACGCAAATCGGATGGCTGCCTGAGATTCTGTGTGGACTTGAGGTCACTCAAGCAGAACATCATAGCTGATACCTATCCACTACCAAACATTATTGAACTATTTATGTTTCTGAAAGGCAGAAAAATATTTTCAAAGTTAGACCTCAAGAATGCATACCACCAGATCGAGCTCCACACTGACTCAATGCCCCTCACTGCCTTTATCACCAAAGAGGGAAGTTTTCAATTTACTCGCATGCCGTTTGTCCTTTCTTTCGCGGCAAGCATGTTCCAATGCATGATGTCAGAAATGTTTAAAGGTATGGATCATATTTTATACTTCCAGGACGACATCTTAGTCTTTGGTGATACAGTCCAGGAACACAATGCTTTGTTGAAACAGACTCTACAAAGAATTCCTGATGTGGGAATTACTTTGCGCAGGGAAAAGGGTTCTTTCCTCACTGAAAGTGTTGAATACTTGGGTTATACCTTGTCGTATGAGGGTGTCAATCCTAAGTGAAGCCTCTCAAAGCCCTTGAACAAACTCCAAGACCTATTGCTAAAGATCAGTTGTGATCTTTCATGAGTCTCGTTGAATATTATGCGAAGTTTGTACAGCATTTTGCAGACAAAACTGAGAAACTCAAAGCTTTGTTGAGGAAAGTTCAGAGTTTTGTCTGGAGCTTGGAACAACTGGAATGCTTCGATTCCATCAAGAATGAAATTTGTTATGCAGGGCTTTTGGCTCCATTTGACATCAAGTTAAAGTCCATAATAACTGTTGACGCAAGTGCAACGGGCTTGGGTGCTGTTCTTTCTCAAAAACATTGTGGTGCAAGAATGCGGTGGCCTTTGCTTACAGGACCCTATCTAGTTCTGAAAGAAACTACTCTGTAATCGAAAGAGAAGCCTTGGCTGCCACTTGGGGTGTGGAGTACTACCGCACGTATGTGTGAAGCACAGAATTTATATTATGTTCAGACCATAAACCCCTACTCAAAATTCTATCACCTGGAGGGGCAGGCAATGGATCTGCTCGATTAGCCAGATTGGCAGCCAGGCTGCAAGAATTTCTTTTTGTCCTTGAATACATTCCTGGTTGGCAGAACAAACAAGCAGACTGCTTATCCAGTTTGGCATTAGATGGTATGCACTCTGATGACACTGTCATCTCTGATAAACAAGACAACCCAGTTGCTTCTGTGGAGGATGTGGTGTGTGAGGGGGCTGGTGCAATTTTATTGGAGGAGTGGAGTGAGGAGATGGCAAAAAACAACACCCTCTTGGAGGTGATACGTATAGTGACCTCTGGTAGAAGAAGTGAGAGTTGTGTAGCTGTGCCTGTACGTCCCTTCCTTAAAATTCTAGACGAACTGTCCACTTGTGGAAGCAAGGTGCTTATGAGAGGTGACAGGTTTGTTCCTCCTTCTGGTATAAGGGGGAGAATCATCAAAATGGCTCATGAAGGTCACCTTGGCCAGGGTTTGACACAACGCCATGTCAAGGCTCAATTTTGGTGGCCTGGCATGGATAATCAGAATTTGGAGTGGGTTGTTGGTTGTAAAATATGCAAGGAGGGTGAGAAGAGGCTCAAAGTGGGCAAGCAAGTGGTCACGGGACACATCTCCAATCCTGGCAAAGTTTGGCACAGTGTCTGTATTGATTTCATTGATCCCCTGTCGGAGTTGAAAGAAGAGTGCAGATTTGCTTTGGTTGTGGTGGATGTTTTTTCTAGGTGGCTCTCTGTGTCCTTCTGAGGGAAATTACTATGATATCCACTATTGTGAGTCTTAGCAAAATCTTCTTGAAAGAATGTACACCCTCTATACTTATAACTGACAATGGGAGTCAGCTAGTCTCCCAGGACATGGATTATTTTCTCAAAACCAATGGAGAAACTCATCATTGCACTGCACTGTACAACCCCCAAGGTAAAGGTATAGTGGAGGGTGCCTACAGAATGGTGAAAGGAGTGATACAAATAGCGGTGTCTGCTGGATTACATGCTAAATAGGTGGTACAGGACTTGGGCCTATCGCACTACCACTCAGGAAACCACGTCCAAGTCTCCCTTTGAAATCATGAGGGGAAGACCTCCGGGAAGCAAGTTAGTATCTTCTTGGTTGCGAGAGTGGGTATCTAGAGATGGATCGCAGATCCCTGAGCTGAATAATGATGTGGTTTCGAAGGGAAGAGTTGTTGAAGGTGACTGGGTCAAAATCAGGTCCGGTCGCACTGTTAAGGAGCTTTCCAAATTTAAAGGTCATTACAAAGTTTGAATTCTATGTCATTCTGGAGAATGATGAGCAATGTAATCGGCGCAGAGTTGCTCTATATATCAAAGAGGAGGTGAATGTGTGGGAAAAGAAGAGAGGAAGTGTGGTGGTTACTTGTTCATGGAGGATGCGGATTTTGACGCCTGTGGTCAAAGAGGCCAGGCTCCTGCTGTGCGAGAAGAAGCCGTGCTTCCCATGGGCCATGTTGAGAAGGGCCCCACTGTCGGGGAATCTGATAGTGGTGCAACCTCTTGGGTTGTTGGAGTTCGCAGACCACCTGTATATTTAAGGAACTCTGTTTCTTAACCATGCATCTACCCTCTACGGGGCTGTCTTATTTTATTTGTGATGCCCCTTGAAATTTGCTCATTGAATTTTTTAATGGCTACCCCGTTGTGATCATCCCTCCCTTTCTTTTCTCTCTCCCTCTCTCCCTCTTTGGCATCCCTGGTGCTCCTCACTTGCCTTCTCCATCACCCCTCTGTTCCCCTTTTTGCTTAGAGGTTTTTTTTTAACAAAAGGGGATGTGTTAAGTAGGGCTAGCACCCTTCACACCCTCGGTGTGGTGGACATATGACCTGTGTACCACGAGGGCTTGAGGATTTCTCCGTGCCTCGAGGGCTCGTGGACAATAAAGCATTAGAATGCGAGAGGTTTTTCATATGTGGGTAGGCAGTTGGCTTTAATATTGGTTTTGATGTGTTGTGCCGGCCCAGAGAGGAGTCTTCTCCTACCTGTGTTCTTCCAATAAATCCTCGTATTTCATCGATACCTCTGTGCTGTGTCCTTCTTATCCACAACAGAGAACCAATGGAGTTCCTTCAGGGTGGGGTTTATGTGATCATATTTCTTATGACCCTGGATGAGACGTGCTGCGGTGTGTAGGATGCACCTATGGGGTGTCAGTGTTGAGTCTGGGAGGCCATGCAGTGGGGCATTACTACCATCCACATGCGAGAGTACAAGGGCTGGAACAGCAGTTTTGAAGTTTCTTTCTAGAATAAATGATTTCTCTTTTTTTAGAAGAGAGAGCTGGTACCAGGCTGACTTTGTTTTTGTGGCAATGTGGTCATTAAGGGAGAGGTTGGGTTCCAGGGTGAATCTAATCGGTTTGGCATTCAGTGAGAGTTGATGACCATGATCAGTGGGATTTGTAGCACAGCTGCTCCTAGGAGTGTCCCATTGCTAGTCTTCGTGTAATTCAGTTAAGTCTGTGTAAAAAGCCATGTTTTCAGCTTCTTTTTGAAATTTTGCTCCGAGCTCAGCAGCCAAATGTACAGGGGAAGTTTATTCCATTCAGATGGACCAAGAAAGGAGAAAGAACACTCCCCCCCCCGGCTCTAGCCCAGAATATTTTAGGGACATTAGCTAAGACCCTATTTGAGGACCAGAAATTCCTGGCAGGGCAATAGAAATGGATTCCGTGGACAGATAACTTGGGCCAGTCTGGTGTAAAGCTCAGTAAATCAACACCAGATTCTTAAACAAAATGAGTTTCCCTACGGGGGCCAATGCAAAGTATGAACGGAGGTTTGAAGTTGTCAAGGTTCATGTCATTGAGCCAGGTTTGTACTGTATCTTGTTTATTCTTCTAGGTAAATAATGGTCATTCTGTTTTGGTTGGGTTGAGCTTCAGGTAGATGGTGGACATCCAGGAATGGATACTGTACAAGCAGTGTTTGATGTCTGAAGCAGAGGAAACTTTCAAACAGAGTATCGCATCATCAGCATATTGCAGAATCTTGATACTGTTATCTGTGAGCAGAGCTCCAAGCAGCTCCATGTAAAGGTTGAGGATAACAGGGGAATGGACAATTTGTGATACAACATATTAGAACTTTGCATATTGCAAATCCATTGTGAACAGTTGTTCATACAGCAGGCCAGTGCCTAATTTGAGCCGGTGGTTGCTGGTGGGGACCAGGCACCTGGCATTACTCTGGGAGGCTGGAAGGGTGTTGGGCTGCTTCAGGTATCGCACTGGTTTTGTGGCAGTTCAGCAGTTTTAAAAGCACTGCAGAATTTCTTGTATATGCAACAGTTTTAACACAACAATAAAAGTGCCAAGATAACTCTGGTGATTAATGTACCTGCTGGATAGAGATCAGAATTTTTTCTAGTGGCAGTTTTGACTCATATAAGGTAGCGCAGAGGGTTAATACGCCTGCTGCAAAGAGCATGTACTATGAAAATCATAGAACAGTATTTTATGCGCACAGCTCAGTGCGTCACTGCTTTTGTCACAGAGATTCTTTTCTCACTGTGCAGTTCATAAATTACAATCGTATTCTAGGTTAGAAAGTTATGTTTTTTCCCCAGTCTTTCATTATCCTAATTTAGCTAAAAAGGGTTTGTTTGGGTAGAAATATTTTTTAATAGTTTCCCCAGACCAAGAACTCCTAAAAAATACCTACTAGTATGGATGACATGAATCCTATACCTTGTAGTACCCTTTGTCTTATGTAACATTTTCTATACACTGATGTAAACATGTATGATTTATTGTCTATGTAATGTGTGTGATGTAAAATGCTCCGACACCCTATACTGGTATGAGAGGCGCTGAAAAACAAATCAAATAAATGTGAGAGAGGGGCTATGGAGAGTTGAGAGGCACTGTTGGAGGGTGATAGTGAGGGAATCATTGAAGATCCCCAATAAAGATTGCCATATACTGGTGCATTGTAAGGTCGTCATTTACTGCTCAAAAAAACGAATACAAATGAATATATAATGAAAAATGTGTTGTAGAATGCACCATTTTTTTCCAGTTTTCTTGGGAGAGTACCCCCTCAAACCTTGTAGTTGTAAGACTCGCTTCCTGCTCTTGCTCACTATGTACCGTATGGGGGCTGGTTGGACAAAATTTGCCATGGATGGTTTGGGTTCGCAGTCCAGCCCTGATGGGGCCACCAGGCACGTATTTTTGGGGACTGGCACTGATTTTTCTGCATCAGATATTTAGGAGAGCAAAGAGAGGTGGAAAAGCACACAAATTGGAACAACAAAGGAAGATGAAGATGGGAAAACGTCACCAAGTGAGAAAGCAGGTACCTGCAAAAGTGAGATAAGGGGGCAGGAAGGGTCGGATAATGCTTATAGAGGCCTGAGATGGATATAAGACTATGCACACTTGGGGGCAGATTTATATCGGACTTGCGCCACTTTTACGCCGCCGTTGCATCACTTTTGTGACACAGCGGCGGCGTAAACCCTGCGCCATGATGCACCCCATTTACAACGTGACGCATCTAGGGAGATGCGTCACGTTGTAAAGCTTGCGCCACATGTGGGCGTACCTGCACAGGGGGGGCATTCCGACGTAGGAACGCCTCCGAAAAGTGGCTGAGTGAAATCTACAAGATTTCACTCAGTCACTTTTCCGGCCATGCTGCGTCAAAACCCTGCGCCTGCTTGAAGAAGGCGTAAGGATTGACGCAGCATTGTGCCGATAGGGCACCCCGAGCCTTGCTGGAGCTGCGTCACGCTTGCGACGCAACTCCAGCAATGCGCCAACCTTCCGCCATCAGATGCGTCACGCATATGTTTATCCTTGCGCCATGATGCGCTGCATTGTAAATGCGGCACATCTATCGTGGCGCAAGGGTAAACTTCCGTGACGCATCTTTCCTGGCGCATCCCTGCTGATTTGCAGGGATGCGCCAGGAAACATAAATCTGCCCCTTGGTATTTAGTGTGCCATTTAATTATGGCACACATTCTTGTACAAATTAAGCACTGCACCTGGCCTGATTTAGAGTGTGGCAGATGGGTACTCTACAACATCGACTTGGGGCTATCTTTTAGCCCCAACCAGTGGCACTGCCAATATTGCGTTTGCAAATGTTTCTCTTATCTTTATCAATTGTGCTTCGTTTAATTCCATGTTTTTTTCTCTTTTACGCTGTAAGCCGTTACCGATCCACATGCAAGGAAATGCAAATTTTCTAGGTTTCTCATGTTTAGGTGGGCCATCCGAACCTCTTCTCCAAAAACACGTACAAAAGCGAAGTTCATCAAAAGCAGTTTATTAAACCCAATGCATTTCGGGCCTCTGGGGGCCCTTCGTCAGGGGAAACTGAAAATAACAATAGGACATATATTAAAAATCTACAACATGTATGCTTATAAGTTCATTATGTTATGCTAATTGTACGAATTAGATTCGTCTAAATAAGACTCCTTAAACCCTCTGTTATGTTATCAACTCTAATCTGAACCAACCGACTCTTAACATCAATCAGCATTCCTTCATTATTCCCATGAGAGTGTTTCTCCTAGACGCTAGATCAATGTTACCCCTCCGATGACTTCATTATCATAATCAACCCCCGTCACGTACTTCCAAGATTTCCAGTTTTTCGGTGCAGGACCCTTCCGATCTGTATTTCGCTTGTCTCGTACTACCCCTTCCTTGGCAACCTTCGTTCACATCTCTTCAACCCCTTTCTTGCTCTGTTTCTTCTAACGGTCGACCTTCCTAATCAGGTAATCAGTTACTACCCTACGCGAAAAATACCTTGCTGTCTGTGTTTCCTCTCCCTTAACAGGAATTTTCCGAAGTTACCCCTCTCCCGTTACCAAACAATCTATCTTATTATTCGTTCTCGCTCACCTGCTGTTACATATTCGTCCTCGTCATTCCTGCGCCCAAAAGCTTCAACTCTCCTTGTCTCACCACCCAAATTTAAACTCAAACAACCTCCCCTCCCCCTTCTACCACGTGACATTTTACACCTGACTATCGTCATCATCAAACTTGCCTAGAACACTCCAACTCCCATAGTGTACTCGAACTGTGTGCTCAAAACATTACGCTAAGCATGCTAATACATGTAATCATTTCAACATTGTTGTAACTTCGTACCACAATCATTTAAATGTAGACAATATAAATTAATTTTGTACATTTGTCCAAAAATGTTTTTCAGAATTCGTTTGACTTCCAAAAACAAATAATAAGCATGCTTGATGAACGATGTTGTTCCGCCCTGCATGGGACAAGAGATAACGTTTTTCACAGTATTCTTATTTTTCACTCGTTTTTTTGTATGGGTGCTAACCCGGTAGGGCAAAAACTATTGACGACATCATGAAGGAATGGGTTGCACACCTCATATTCAACCAATGTTCTAAATTAGATGTCCAAATCCACTTTATGCGTGCTTAACACTGGTGACGTGCTAAGCCCAAAAGCACGTATGAACTAAACAACATCGACTTGGGGCTATCTTTTAGCCCCAACCAGTGGCACTGCCAATATTGCGTTTGCAAATGTTTCTCTTATCTTTATCAATTGTGCTTCGTTTAATTCCATGTTTTTTTCTCTTTTACGCTGTAAGCCGTTACCGATCCACATGCAAGGAAATGCAAATTTTCTAGGTTTCTCATGTTTAGGTGGGCCATCCGAACCTCTTCTCCAAAAACACGTACAAAAGCGAAGTTCATCAAAAGCAGTTTATTAAACCCAATGCATTTCGGGCCTCTAGGGGCCCTTCGTCAGGGGAAACTGAAAATAACAATAGGACATATATTAAAAATCTACAACATGTATGCTTATAAGTTCATTATGTTATGCTAATTGTACGAATTAGATTCGTCTAAATAAGACTCCTTAAACCCTCCGTTATGTTATCAACTCTAATCTGAACCAACCGACTCTTAACATCAATCAGCATTCCTTCATTATTCCCATGAGAGTGTTTCTCCTAGCCGCTAGATCAATGTTACCCCTCCGATGACTTCATTATCATAATCAACCCCCGTCACGTACTTCCAATGTTTCCAGTTTTTCGGTGCAGGACCCTTCAACCCCTTTCTTGCTGTCTGTGTTTCCTCTCCCTTAACAGAGAGGAAACACAGACAGCAAGGTATTTTTCGCGTAGGGTAGTAACTGATTACCTGATTAGGAAGGTCGACCGTTAGAAGAAACAGAGCAAGAAAGGGGTTGAAGAGATGTGAACGAAGGTTGCCAAGGAAGGGGTAGTACGAGACAAGCGAAATACAGATCGGAAGGGTCCTGCACCGAAAAACTGGAAACATTAGAAGTACGTGACGGGGGTTGATTATGATAATGAAGTAATCGGAGGGGTAACATTGATCTAGCGGCTAGGAGAAACACTCTCATGGGAATAATGAAGGAATGCTGATTGATGTTAAGAGTCGGTTGGTTCAGATTAGAGTTGATAACATAACGGAGGGTTTAAGGAGTCTTATTTAGACGAATCTAATTCGTACAATTAGCATAACATAATGAACTTATAAGCATACATGTTGTAGATTTTTAATATATGTCCTATTGTTATTTTCAGTTTCCCCTGACGAAGGGCCCCCAGAGGCCCGAAATGCATTGGGTTTAATAAACTGCTTTTGATGAACTTCGCTTTTGTACGTGTTTTTGGAGAAGAGGTTCGGATGGCCCACCTAAACATGAGAAACCTAGAAAATTTGCATTTCCTTGCATGTGGATCGGTAACGGCTTACAGCGTAAAAGAGAAAAAAACATGGAATTAAACGAAGCACAATTGATAAAGATAAGAGAAACATTTGCAAACGCAATATTGGCAGTGCCACTGGTTGGGGCTAAAAGATAGCCCCAAGTCGATGTTGTTTAGTTCATACGTGCTTTTGGGCTTAGCACGTCACCAGTGTTAAGCACGCATAAAGTGGATTTGGACATCTAATTTAGAACATTGGTCGAATATGAGGTGTGCAACCCATTCCTTCATGATGTCGCAGATGGGTACTCTGTCACAAACGTGACATATATCCTGTGCGTCTTATTACAAGTGCATTATATATTGTGATAAGGCAGACGGGATATCCGTCACTTTTGTGATGAAGTATCTTTCTCACAAACTTTGGGCCTCTGTATTGCATTTTTTAAATTTAAACTTGTTTTCTAAAGCACAAAGCCTACCTTGCTTTAGAGCATAACATACGGAGAGAGTACATTAGAGAGCCCAAAATTGCATATCAAGATCTCTAGCATCACCAATACAACATATGGGTATAGGACATAAGGAGTATTTAAACAGTGCTGCGCAGTTGGAGGAATCGCGTTAACAGATGCAGTAAAATAAATAAAATGTTATGCAGGTGAGTACAAAGAGCAAGATGCATTATGATCGAAGAGTTCAACGTAAGCAACAACAGAGGGCCACTGGTGCACACAAAACACAGCTTCGGCTTCAGGAGGGAAGAACCTTAGGGTGAAGAAGATCCACGGTTATGAAAATCCATTTTTTTCGTGAGATCCCAACTTAAAAGCTGACAGAAAACGATGTATACTTTCCGTTTTAGAAGGCGTGAGAAAGCAGCGGGGTTGTCTGTCCACGTGGGAATGACTGTAACATGAGGTGAAAGTGTCTAACTCTGTGGTGTGAAAAGGTTATAAAGACAATATTTTGTTCTTTCTCCCTCTCTCTCTCTCTCTCTCTCTCTCCCTCTCTCCCTCTCTCTCTGTCCCTCTCCCTCTCTCTCTCTCTCTCTCCCTCTCTCCCTCTCTCTCTCTCTCCCTCTCCCTCTCCCTCTCTCTCTCTCTCTCTCCCTCTCTCCCTCTCTCTCTCTCTCTCTCTCTCTCTCTCTCTCAGCCCCTTCCCCGTGGCTGCCTGGACATGTCCCTGTACAGCTTTGGGATCGAGCCCATCACTTGCCACGCTTGGAACAAAGATCGCTCACGTGAGTACAATGTGAGACAACAGAAGTGCCTGTGCCTCTACAAACATCTTACCCAGAGGAGAGATGACTCCTGTAGAAACTGGGAAATCTCCTCAGCAATCCATTGTTTTTCAAAAGTTTACAGGGATGGGATGAGTCAGTTGCGCAGTTCTTAATTTGTGCCTGTGGTTTCCGGTGCTGGTACTGGCACTTAATTGTCAGCACCGGCTCTACTGACAGTCCACTACATGGCGGCGCTGTCTTTTAAAAAAAATTGAGATTGCACAACAACTGTGTTTATTAAGTCAATGTACGTTGAAAATGACTAATACTAGCTTCTCATGCCATTATTATAGCGGTGTGTGGCCTGAAATAGTCTGAATTGTCACACTTGTAGGGGTGCGAAGGATAGGTGTTATGGACGTCTTGCCATTGGCAGCGCTGGTAGGGGCAATGCATGGTGCAGGCTGCAGGCTGCAGTGGCCTTCGGAGCAGGGCCCTGACAGTATTATTTACAAGATAAGCATTGGGAACAACCGAGGTAGTGGGGCCTGCCGCGTCATGGGCCTATGCTGAATCTTAACAAACAGTCCCAGGCCACTGACGGGCTGTAGAAAGAGAAGCCCTGCGTCATGACGTAACATGTTCGGGAAGCCGATCAGACTGCCTGGCTTCCAGATCCTGACCCAGAGGGAAGACCAGCCAGCCCATCATGTCTCAAAGTTAATCTGTTTCTCCTGTGTCATTTTTGCAGACAGGAGATAGGAGCCCCAACGGGCGAAAGCAGAAGCTGCCACTGTGGCCGAGGTCAAACTTTCAGTTGGCCACGGGTTTGGAGCTTGCATTGCATTCGTTGATCAATCATGCCTTTAAAATGCAATATCTAAGAAACTAAAATGTTGCTGGCCAGTAGGCCAGGCCTTAGATGAAGAAGGATATATTATGTAGGACCAGTTGTTGGCCATGAAGCGCAGGAGTAGAGGGAGTTCATGCATTGTTATGGTTGGACCTGGGTAAGACGGAGGCATCCCACCCAGGTGTAATGTGACATAGTAGCTGTGGAGATAGGCAATGGACAGGTAAGAGGTACAAATACCAAAATGCAGAGAGAGGTTCCCTTAGGATCTGCTCTATGAATATAGGGGGTCTAAACGATTGGAAAAAAAGGGGAAGATTAGAGGAATTTGTTAAATTTACACGTACAGATATTATGTGTATACAGGAGACCCATTTGCCATGGGGGAAAAGGCATTGGTTAAACATAAAGGGATTCGAGACTCTATCCTGCTCCTCCCAAACGTCTACTATTAGGGGGGTCGCTATCATTGGCAAGGTTGGTCTGGGGGGAGCTAAACGATTCAAGGCTGACACCATGGGGCGGTGGGCATTATGCGAAATGAATTCTGGTATTACTATTTGTAGTATAAACGGGGCTAATAGCGACGACCCTGACATCTTCAATCATATTGAGAAGGAGCTAGCAAGCTGGCCAGCACCCATAGTGGTTTGCGGGGATTTTAATATCTCTGCAGATTTCGAAGGGGGAATAGGATATACCGGGCGAAAACCCCGGGTATATCGGGCAGTATGCTCAATGATGGATTCACATGGTTTGAGGGATGTCTGGGGTAGTATTGAATCAGGGAATTCAGGCTTTACATATTTTTCGCATCCATTTAAGAAATATTCCAAGCTGGATTATTTTATGATTACCACCACTGAGATTAGCACAGTAGAAATCAGCAAATTACCTATGATAATATCAGACCATAATCCATTGTTATTAACAATAGCTTTGAATAGACCAGCTAAACCATTGAGACCATGGACTTTTGATAAGAAGCTCTTAACAGATAGCACATATATAGCATATATGAAGAATTGGTCACAGGCCTTTTTTGATGCTAATAGATACAGCGCATCGCGAAACTCTGTTTGGGACAGCTATAAAGCTGCCTTAAGGGGAGAAACCAGCAGCTACACCTCTCGTAATTGGAAACGACTCAATTTAGAAAGAGAGCAATTAATGAATAAATTAACAGCAGCGGAGGAACAGCATAGGAAAGATTTATCTGATAGAAGGCCGGACACCATAAGCCTAGAAAGAGTGAGTACTCTCAAAGCTGCGATACAAAAGCAATTAGCCGAAAAAGCTGCTGCTGAATATCAAACACAAAGAAGGAATATGTATGAGACGGGGGAACAAGCTGGGAAAGCATTGGCATTACGTATTAGACAAGCGACCTTGAAAAATATTATTTCACACATAGTAGAGCAGGGCAGGATCTACGAGGAGCCAAAGGACATTATAGATGTCTTCAAAAGATACTATCAAACATTGTATCAGGAAGACTGTGGTGACAGAGGAGCCAATGGCTGAGTGGACAGGATTGGGGATCAAAGTGGCTCAGAATGATAGAGAAATTCTAGAACAATCCATTACTATGGATGAACTCTCGGAGGCCATACAAGAATTAGCAGCAGGGAAGGCTGCTGGCCCCGATGGCTTACCAATTGAGCTCTACAAAAGTTTTTTTGAAGAAACATCTATACTTTTGTTAGACCTTTTCAACGGGGTTATAAATACAGGTTTAATCCCTGAGTCATGGATGAACACCAATATAGTGGTGTTCCATAAAAAAGGCAAGCCCACGGAAAATCCGGGTTCATATAGACCCATATCTCTAATAAATGCGGACAATAAATTATACGCTAAGATCTTGGCAACCCGCTTGGGACGGATCATTGGGTCCCTGGTCTCTCCCTGGCAGCATGGTTTTATTCCTGGTAGGGGAACCACAGATCATATCAGACGAGCTATCGCGTTGTTTGATATCCATGCTGCCGGGGAGGGAGGGGTCGCAATGATCCTCCTAGATGCGGAGAAAGCTTTTGACCGCGTCAGATGGGAATTCCTGTGGAGTGTGCTCGCCGGAAGGGGGTTTGGACCAAGGTTTATGAAGGCTATTCAGGCCATGTATGCCACCCCAGTGGCGAAAATTCAAATGATGGGTGAGAGTTCAGATAAGATTTTTATTACAAAGGGGACAAGGCAGGGATGCCCATGCTCACCCATTCTATTCGCACTATATATTGATCCTCTAATACGCCAAATAATCAACAACACAGCAATTAAACCGGTAGTTACGAATGGATTTCAAACAAAAATTTTGGCATATGCCGATGATCTAGCTGTCATTACTACTGATCCTGAAGCAGCTATGCGAGAAGTAGTGGGTACTACGAGCAAATTTGGCGGACAATCAGGCTACCGTCTAAATGTGGGTAAGACACAGGTGCTCTGCTCCAAGAACATAAACAAGCCAAACTCTAGATTCGTCGATTCTGTGGTTTACCTGGGGATAACGATCAACGCACAACCGGAGTTGATAATTAGAGATAATTTCATTCCTCTCATGAAATCCATGAGGGAGAATCTGAAAAGAATGGACACGCTACAACTCTCAATAATTGGTCGCGCCAATGTTATCAAAATGACTATGTTCCCCACGGTGTTATATAAATTTCGGTCGATCCCCTTTAAAATAGAGGGGAAAATTATTAAAGAAATAGAATCCATCTTTATGAACTTCTTGTGGCAATATGGTAAGGTTAGAAGATCCATGAAATATATGTCTCTGCCTCAGGAAAGGGGTGGTTTGGGAATGCCAAACGTCAGATACTATCATTGGTCCTGTCTACTTACGCAGAGGGCTATTTTATTTGAACCAGTGGGAAGCAGCTCAAACTCCCCGAGAAGACAAGACGCGATTCCATCTATCTTTGAATTACTACTTGGGAGCGAGGCTACCGGGGTATTACTAAGGAGAACAGAAAGGAGATATTATAGCAAGTCGAGACTTAAGACACTCGAAGGAATATGGGGGGTCTGGGCAGCAGCTCAGAAAGCACTGGCAATCTCCAAATACAATCACCACACCCCTGGAACTCTAGCTTTTTTCCCAATTTAAGTAATGATGGGTCCTGGAGACACTGGGCGGGAAAAGGTGTCCTGACACTGGGGCAAGTTATTGTCAGGGATGAGTGCAGAACTCTGGAAGAATTAAGACAAAGGCACTCCCTCCAGGGTATACAAGATTATAAATACGCTCAGGTGGTCAGTACAATCAGATCAATAAGGCCCCGAATTATCTTAAGGGAGAGGTGTAAGATATTGGACTATTTGAAGGTCGGTGAACCTAGAATTAATTGTGTGTACAGGCTGTTTTTGGAGGAATCCCAGGGCGACATGGGCAAAACCGAGGCAGCCTGGGCTGCAAAGTTGGAGGATCCGGATATTGACATGGACAGAGCCCTTGAAACGGGTAGAAGATTCCTACGCTCCTCCAATTTAAGAGCTCAGCATTTCAAAACATTATTCAATCTCTATTACACCCCCTCTAAACTTTATGATTGGGGCAAGAGGGAGAATAGTAATTGTCCCAGATGCTGCAAAGGTCCAGCTGACATTATCCATATGTTTTATCAGTGCGAGAAACTAGAATCAATCGAAATAGAGATCGAATCATTCTGGTCTGGACTGTTGGATGCTCAGATAACCTTGTCTCCGACACTCATGATTATAGGATGCCAAAGTCAATTGAAATTAAATACTGAGACTGAAGCTCTAATTTTTATCTCCACAGCTGTACTCAGAATTTTTATTTCAGCAGCTTGCAAAGATACTGAGGCCCCAACCTTTCAAATGTGGCTATCCAGATTATTGGGTATACATAATGTGGAGACGGCTCTGTATCAACTCAAGGGTAAAAATTAAGAGAATTGGGGATGAAGATATGGGCACCAGTGGCTGCTTGGCGCACTAGTAGATTGTAGCAAACTTATTGATTTTCAGGATTATGGCTACGGCAATGCTCTTAATACTCTTATTCGCTATATTCTCTTTTTCTTTTTCTGTTTGTGGTAGCCGGCACTATTTACTATACGCATATCAATATCAATATCAATATCTATATCAACAACATTTCATGATTTACAACCCTCAACTTCAATCAGATACTAGCAATGTAATTCGTTAGCCGACCTCTACATACCATGTTTTTGTTTCATTTATTCTTTATTGTTAATTTTTGTGGTTTGCCTATATCGTATCAAGTCTTTTTCAGTCAAATTTATTCATACTGCTTTGTTATAATGTTACATGAATTCTCAATAAACAAAAAAAACAAAAAAAGAGAGGTTCCCTTAGTAGCTGGGGCAAGCGAAAGGGCAAGTTAAAGTGGTCACACTGTACATTGGGCCACTAGACAGTTATTGAGTGGAAGATGTGCAAGAGAGGCAGAGAAGAGTGACTGTGTGTGGGGAGGGTCAAAGATGAATGAATTGTTAATTCAGTAAAATGCTTAAGAATCCTTGTCAGAGATGCAGTAGTCAAGACTATGGAATTAATAACTAACGGTTTGCCAGAGCAATCAATACAACAGGGCTTGCTTGGCATTTTTCCAACAACACACACACGGAAAATGAAGGTAAGAATGGCGGCACAGGGCACGGTGTTACCTAGGCGTAGAACAGCAATTCATTGCGTGGCTTCTAAGGGTCCCAAGACATGATGTTTGGAAGAACGATTCACTTGAGCAGGCCATAACAGATGAGCAACATTTGAACAATTTATGGCGGGATGAGAAATTAACTGATGACTTGCTGAATGGGCAGAAACGCTGGTTAGGTTGATGGACCCTCGAAACAGAGTTCCCGGACCATTTGTATTGCAGCGGTACATATCTGGAGGGGATGAATTGTAAGTGGTGAAGATGGATCAAAGGTGCAATCACAACATATGGAAGAGGGTGAGTATAAAAGGGCATGTATATCTTGGATGTGGAGATGGTTCAATGCCAGTATGTGAAATGTTCATGTTTGCAGATCTTTAATCATACAAAAAGCAATAAAGTTTATTACATAAAAAATAATCCATGTCAAGTTTGCTGTACAAATGATTATAAGGACCCCACCCATTTTTATGCTTTAGGTCACACAAAACCTTCTGACAGCCCCGAATTATTTATTCTTAAACGCAACATTATTTATAACTAATGCTTAATTCTTAATGGTAATAATTACCATTATTTGGCAGACTAAAATAGCTGAAATGAAATTAAAAAAAATGCTAACATATTGTACCCTTAAAGTAGAGATCTCACCCCCTCCACTGTCCCACATAACCTTCACAAGGTGTGAAAATCGATCTTTGCACAAAGTCCACTCCTTCCTCTCCATATCGATTCCCTGGTATACAAATCTTGCCAGTTTCTATATTTCATAGAACCTCCAGCATAAGTATGGAAGTAAACAGCTATGCTGTACTGGTCTTGCTATGACCAGGCTAGCATGGGGCTCAGTGCATGAACAGACCCCCATGGGGGGGAGGGAGCTGGTGGTGTTCCACATGAACCCTAAAATTAATGAGCTCAAAGAAGTGGCAGAGGCGGATGAGCCATGCAGCGGGCTTTAGCATAAAAAGCCTCAAAAGTTAAAACACAGTCTGCAGCGCGGTGGCCGTTCCTCTGTAGAATCCGGCTAAATGGAAATGAAAATAAGGAATTACCTCTCCCTGCTGGTTTTATGCTGCACAACTGCAAAGAGCAGGAAACATCTTGCCTAACAATGTGCGCTTCATGGCTGCCGCTCACTGTTGTTTCTGGGTAGAGTCTGCGAGAGTTTATGAGACCGTTCCCTGATCTCTAGAGGCACCATGGCAGCTGGTTTACTATTTCTAAAGGCAAGGCTGGTGATGAGAAAGTAGCATTATTTGGAAGTTTCCCTCATACCTTCGACTCACCCTCAGATGGAATGTTGGAGAGTGGGGTCATCCTGCAAAGGGTTTGGGGTTCAGCCACGCGCGGTGGACCAGTGGAGAGGGTGCTTCTTCTGGTGCCCGTGTTTTGTGGATTGGGTGAGAAGAGACATTACCCTGCGTTGTGGATTCTCTTGGTAGAGAAGGATATGCTGCAGATCATGGGTTTGGCCTTGATAAAACAGAATGCAGAAGGAAGGCTGAGTTTTGCTGCGATGATGCCAGGAGCGACAGAGCTTTGGACAAAGGTGCTACCTAGGCGGGCATAGAGGAGGGCGGGTACTAGAGTGGGGGAGAAAGGTGTCCATTGGGGAGAGTCTGAGAGGTCTGTCACCTTGGTATAGTTTATAAACACCTTTGTCTTTATTGGGAACTGAAGCCTGATGGCTGTGATGGAGGCGTCACACAAAAATGGTGAGGGCCAGATGAGGGTTTTCAGCTGGGCGGAAGTGTGGCAGAAATGATCCCCAGCTGGGAGGGTTATTTCTGAGTGCTGGAACCATTTGGAACCAGAGTTTTGTTTTAACCTTTGGTGAAGGCCAAGGAGAAGAGGGAGTGGAAGACGGGGTGCAGAAAGCGGGAAAACATGACCAGCGTCACGGAGGTGACAGAACACTACCAGCAATTGACCCACAAGCAGACCACCTGGATTGCAGGCAGAGTGCCGAGGAGGCCAATCCAGGAGGCCAATAGGCACCGGCATTATGTGACTACCTAAACCAGGCACAAACCCGCTGCCAACAGGAAGGCAGCAACGGCGACAGGAGGTGGCAGTCCAGCCCCACCGGAGGAGCTGAAGGAAACCCAGGCTACAGTCATCAGTGTGGAGACGGTGCAAGGAGTAGGGAGTACGGAGACCGCTCGGGAGGACCTGACACAACATCAACAGGGAGTGCAACGAACAGGGACTGGGGGTACGGGGGGAGTGGGCACAATGGCATACATGCACAACGAGGTGTACCACACTGCGCACCCACACATTGCACGAACAGCACACCCACATTGACGACAATGAGGAACAACGCGCATAGCCAACACTGCAGAACAGAGGACACAACTAGCTCCGCACATGCACAGAAACATGCCTACTACATCTGACGGAGCCGGAAACTGTGAAATGGAAATGTACGTGTACTACCTCACATCCGTCACGTAGACCAAATGTACACTGTCCCGCAGAAGAATCCTGCACCCCCCCAAACAGTCACAATGTACATTGCCATACAGTCTGCATGCAAACCTGCACAATGCGCCAACATATATGTCAACACAAAGTCAATACGCACCTCCCCTTCATATCGCAGAGAGGCACACACCACATTCAGCAGAGCACAGAATACACCAAATCAGTGATGCCTGAGAGGACCACCACACCGTCGACACCGACGCCCTACAACAGCACATGGATATTCCACGCAACCTCCCACCAGGACCCGGACACCCAAGCTACTCAGAGGAGAACAACGAGCCTGCAACAGACCACACAGCAGGAAGCACCCGCAAGCACAGCTGGCTCACGACACTTCACCCACCCACACATCGCACCCCAATGCCATGTTCCTGCACGCCAAAGGGAGGTGGCCCAACAGGTGTGGGTGGGGTCCGAAACCATGGACTGCGAACCTGAACACATACGTAGGTGTCTATCACCCTTCAGGGCCTACCAACACCCCACTAAGGAGACCCACACTGCCATAGAGACACATGCAGGTGCACATTCACAGTACAGAACCACGGGCAGGAACGCTCAAATAACAGTCACACAACCCTGTTGGCTCTGCGTACGACGGCCCTGGACACTCCCCTTATGAATTGAGTGGGGGACGACAAACCTACATGTTCAAGCTACAACCCACTGCCTGCGGTGACACGTCTGCATCCGATGTACACAGCACAATGTAATGTCATAGGGCCCAGGGCCCTTATGCATACCACAAGACCACAGGGACACACGCCGATATCATGTTGAACAGGCTACGGGCACATGCGCCCGACCCCTTTATTGGCAGGGCCACATGTACAGTGACGCCTGTGCTGGATGTGTGTGGGGTGAGTGTAAGCCAGCTAGCACAAAATGCTTGGTGCTGGCAACAACTTGAACTTTGGACACCAGTGCAACAGAAACAGCAAACACATGCATAACAGAGTCAACTGCACAGCAACATAGAGGAAGCCGGAGTAAGAACAGAGGTCACCCAAAATTCAGTCAGGAGGTTCCGTGAGTTGCAGTGCACTGAGGTAGGGGCACTAGAGATGAGCGCGCTCATGTGAAGGAAATGCTAGGTTTGTGTCCCTTCGTGTTAGTCCTGATGCAGATGCAGTGGGGTGTGTTACACCTGCATCAACTTCCTCATCAACGTCCCAGGCCTCCAACAATGTCTGAGGGGACAGTTGCGTGAGCAGTCCACAGCGCAATACCCAGTAATGGTTCCGGGTGTGTAGCTTGACTACCACCTCCAGTCTGCATTCCTGCCTTGGGGATGTTGCCTCCTGCCCTCCCATTGTCTGTGCCATCTCCCGTCCGCACACTTGACACATCTTCCTCTTCATAGTCCAGCTCTTCCTCACTGCATGAGGTGACATTGCTGCGCAACATCTCCACAGCACAAAAGTCAATCAGTAACGGACAACGGCTTGCGGTGCACTGAGTCACTCGCACCTGGAGTGCTGAGCAGGGTATCAGGCTGATGATGGCATCCACGACAGGTCTGAGCAACTCCGTAAGTCTGTCAGGACCACTGTGTCGACTGTGGCAGATGGCTGTTGGAGGTGGTCCTTGCGGTGGTGGCGTGTGACTACTGCGGTGATGCCACGTCCAGGCCGATCAGGACTTGATTTGGTGTGTGAGCCCTGGTGGGACGCAGTTGGGGCCAGAGGCTGCGTACAGCGCTGGGCCACAGAGACATGGCGTTGATGACCCCAAGGCCAACGCTTCAGTGGTCATCCTATTTCTCGGAAGGGGTCCCGGACCGGTCCAGCACAGAATTAGTGGCCTCGGATGCACTGCGGCTGGCACATACACCCAGCCACGGGACGTTGACTTGCGGTGCAGTCAGATGGGCCATGCGACATGAGCGGGTCCTCATCAATGTCCGAGGAGTATGTTGCAGAGCGTTTCAGTGGACAGTGAAAGCTGTCCTCCAGGGCATGATGCGGAAGGTCTGATGTCATCTGGAAGCAGCAAATGGAAGAGTGGAAAGCGCGAACCCCGTTCACACCAACAACTCGGTATCAGCTACAGGCAGATGAAAACTAGCCCCTAGTCCATAGACTCAAACGCCACAAATATACAACCAGTGAGTGCCATGAATGTCGAGGAACAGACTTAGCGGCACAGGTGCTGAGAGGGTGTGCAGACTGCGATGCTGGTGGTACACTGATATGAACTCCATCATTGCTAAATCAAGACTCTGTGACCTACTGGCCCGCAGTGTAGGCCGGAGCCAGCACTCAGCAGTGACCCACAGCCACGTGTCATGGGCTCTCGAGGCACAGAGTTAGTGACACAAGGGCAGTTGTCGGTAGTGTTCGCTTACCTCCGTGACGATGATCCTGTTCCCTCCGGACTGCAACGTGGCATCCTCTTACGCATCTCTGTGCGTGCGATAAAATGCATTCTGCCTTGGAATGACCGATGTTCAGTACCAAATGTGTGACCTAGTTGGCCGTGGCATTGGCCTGAGGCAGCGGTCAGCATTGGCCATTCACAGAGTGTCGCCGACATAGGTTGGATGGCCCCACCGGCCTACGTAGTTCAGGTTCAGTGGCACCACGTGTTCGGTCACCTCCGTGACTGTGACCCGGCTTTCCTCTGGACTGAGCCGCATCTTCCTCTTACTCCTCTCCGTGCGGCCACTGGTGTGGACTCTGTCATTCGTGATTTGCAACTAGGTGCTGGATGTGGGACATACTGGTCCGCAGGGTAGTCCTGGTCCCCCATCCACGTGTCGCCGGCTGGCGTTGTACAGGGTTAGTGGCACCACGTGTCGCTAGATGCTCATATGGCACTATGCATCACTGATCGGTGTGGGTCTGGTGCTGTGGCTGCTGGCCCTGAATTGGGGTCACTGCCATTCATGAAACTGGACACATTTTCGCACATGTGACCAACTGGGCCGAAGAGTAGTCCTAAGGCGGCAGTAGAGTACGTCAATGAGAAAGGAGTAAAGCGGGCCTGTGTCGTGGAGGCCGTGATGGCCTGAGGAGGCTGCCAAGGTCGCAGCCCTCGGGCTTGGAGCTTGCACCGGCACGTGGGGGGCCCTCCTTGACACACGCCGGTGTCTGCAGGTGATCAGTGTGGCCTGGCTGCACAGAGGCGGGCCTGTCGGGTTCGTGGTCCAGCGTGCCAGGGTCCAGCAGGTGCACAGCATCGCAGGCAACTCAGCTCATGAGGACGGCGTTGGCCTTGTGGTGGGGTGGGAGGCACCACCCTGGCAGAGACGTTGTGCTTTCCGGAAGAGGACCATGCCCAGAGCTACGGGCTTTTTATTCACACCCCAACGCTGGCGTGGCGTACGCCGGGCCATCCCACTCCGGTCACGCTTGGGGGGCGGGAGCGTAACAGGCAACATTTCCACAAGGTCCCCCACTGGTTAGGGTGAAATGGTTGCGTCCACTGTCCACTGGACTCCATACACCAGAGGTGTGTGTCACCATGGATATGGGTGTGTTCTGCATACTGCGATCTGTCCAGCACATCTCCGCCACTCTTGGCATTGTGTACTTTCCCAATCATGGTTCTACTGCATCCTTCACACATGCCTGGTTGCCACCTCTCCCCACATTTGGATGTTGTGTGGCTGAGGTGCCATGCCATTGATGGGACATGTACAGGGCTTGCCCAGGTTAGCATTGCTAGTTGTTCTGTCATGTCTGGTGGGTGGGCATGTTGTTGTGCATGTTGGTAGTGATTTTGTGACGTGTGCATTGCCAGAGTTGTGAGTTGCATGGTTGTGGAGTTGAGGTGAGTAGGATGTCCATTTGAAACTTGCCAAGGGGCTGTGCATTTCCATTATTGCCATCCTGGGTAGGCTGGTTGATGATGGACTGTCGAAGGGTGAAGGAATCATGCACACTGGCTGTGTTTTTGGAGGCGACATTGTTGGAGGTTCCACGGCGTTCTGATGTTGTCTGCACATTGATGTGAGACGTGTGTTTCCTGTTGCAGTGATTGTGTGCTGTGTCACCAGGGGGCACAGGTGAGACATGTGTGCTGTGGATTGCCCCCAACATGTGCGTGCATCCTGCTATGGCATATGGTCCTTGCTTGGTCTCCAACGGATCCTGCGCATTGTGTTGGACATATGGGGACTGGGGTACCAGGGTGATGATGGTGTCCAGGACAGGTGTGGGGGACATGGATGTGGCTGGCTGTTAGACTCCTCTGACTCTGGCGGGTGTTGTTTGAGGGTGCCAGGGGCCAACAGGTGCAGCCAATCCAGCAGTTTGGTGTGGGGTGGGTTGTTGGTTGTCTGCTATGTTGGTGACATAGGCCTGTTAGGTGATGATGGTCAGGATGCGTAGGATGGTTGTCCCTTTCAGCCTGTAGTGGACGGTGACATTATCAGATGTTGGGTCTGTGAGGCTGGTGCGTTTCCTGGGGGTACGCTGTCTTTGTCTGCGCTTCCTCTGTGGTTGTCCGGGGTGGGTTCTGGGTGTGGGGTGGGGTCCTGGGGTGGTGTTGGTGGGTGTTTTGGCCCTCTTGGGTGTCCGGGCCTTATGATGAGTGGCTCCTTGACATCTGTTGCACTTCCGATGTGGCCCTGGGCTGTGCTCCCTTTTGTGGTGCAGCCTGCCGTCCGACTTAACACCAGGTCAGAGCAGGTGTAGATTTCCTGGTGCTAACGCACCTTATCGCCTGTTTTGTGTTTTTATCGCCGATCTGTCTGGTCGTTGAGAATGTTGAGGTGTGGTGTGGTCACAGCTTTTGGCACGGGACCGCCCACTCTGCATCTCATTTGCGATAGTTGCGGGGGTCCTCCGTGACGATGTTTTTTGCGGCTGCAATCGCGGGTAAACTGGTGCTGTGGGCTGTTAGCACCAGCTTGTGAATGGGGAGGTAAATTTATCACGACTTTGGCTGCGATAAAGTGCCGTTAATTCGGTAATAGCTCCTTGTTAATATGGCCCTATGTGTAGCAATATTTCATAACTGTAAAGCGGATGGTTTGTCTCCTGAGGACCTTGCTTCTGGAAGTAGATAGATGTAGTAGATGTAAACAAATTAGTGCAGAGGCTCTCATCAGGAGGCCACTGCAGCTTGCGCCACACATTGCCCCTGCCAGACTGCTAATGCTAGTAACAACTACTAACCATCTCACTCCTCCTACAAGTGTGACAATTCGGACAATTTCAGGCACCCAAAGCTTTAAGAATGGCTTGGGCGGCAGGTAACTTTCATTTTTAATGTGTATTTAATTAATAATTAACTGTTGCTGTGATCACCTCTAAATTAGCCAGACAGCACCACCTTGTGGCAGACTGTCACAAGCACCAGTGTGGACAATTAAGTGCCGGTGCCGAGCATCAAAACCCCCTGCTCTAATTAAGCACTCCATGTTCATTGCTATTGTGTGAGCCTGTGTGATTAAAGCCTGGATGTCTTTGTTTAGTGTGTATCCATTTGCATCGGACTGCACTGAGTGTGCACGACTTTTGAACCGTAGGCCTTATTACAGAGACATGTGATCAGATACTGCAGTAACTGTGTTTCTCATTACAGAAATTGCCATCAGCCCAAATAGTCATGTTGTGCAAATCTTTCAGAAATTTGACAACCAGTGGAAAAAAATCCATGACCTCAGCGAGCATAATGGACTTATCACAGGTTTGATCGTGCTCTATTCCTTACTTATTTCCATTTAGATCTTTATTGATAATATAATATAATGTATTTTATACAGTGCAAACTCACCAAAGTCGCAAAATACAGGTAGATAATATACGTTCTATTTTTGCAACTCACTGGCAGTCATGTTTTTAAAAACTCCAGAAAATGTTTTTGTGCTGTCACTGCCTGTATTCAATCCTCAGGGCAGTACTACACGATTGCTCCAATATCTGTTTTTTATCATACTATGTTATAATGTCACGTAGTGACTACTGCCTATAAAGGGAAAACAGATGATTCTATATCAATAATCAGAAATTAAGATATAATGTAGGAGGCAGTGGCACCCCAAAAAGCAAACATTGAAAGAAACTGAATACATTAACAGCCAGGAAAGAGGGAGGGGTTCACAAGATTAAAAATTCATGGTGCTTATTTAACTTGCCACCACCTTTATCTCTTTGTGACAAATTCTTCTAAATGTATTTGTTTTAAAAAATCATTTCGGGAACTAAGAGTGTTGCTTTTGCTAGGAATAACCTGAAGAAAAGTCTTTCAGGAAAATGGCCCAGAATGAGACAAAAATCTGCGGAATTGTGTGTAATCATCACATGAGGTAACTCCTCATTTCTATGTGGAAATACAGCTGTAATTTTATGTCCCAGAGTTACTGTTCTCTGCAGGATCTGGTATTCTGGGTCCAGAATTCCCAGTTGCGTTTCCAGCAGCGCTCAAGTGTCTTTTTAAACATCTGTCTGTAATCCAATGTGCATTTTAACCTTGAGTTTTAGCCTATCCTATCTGTTGCTCAAGATAAAGTAAATGAACGGTGATAATTTTTCTACATTTTCAGGTATTGCCACTAACAGAGATCTTGTTAAAGCACACAAGGGAATGACGGAGTGCCAAACAGCAGTCTAGAGAGCAAAGGGAGCCAACTGTGCGACCCAATAAACCAGGCAGCTATCCAAACCAGGATGATTTAATTGACCAATTGGATTTTTCAGTGTCATATGCCAGTGTAGACACAACCATTCTGTTGAGGGGGTGAGAGCTCCGCGTAGAATGGGCAAGGCAGATATTAAATTGGCTTTTCGCCTTCTGTCAGTGCACCTGTATGATTTCCATTGTTGAAAATACAATTACAGAGCAGTTGTTTTGTTGAGAAGTGCATGCCTATGGGATATTCAGATGCGTGCTCAGTGTTTAAAAAATGTAGCACCTTACTGGAAGGGGTTGTTCGTAAAGTGGCAGCATCTGACCAGGCTTTTCGTTATGTGGACGATTTCTTGCCTGGAGGGAGAGCAGAGGTAAAAGGTGAGTGCGTGAGATTGATGAAGACATTGGCAGTGGCCACAGACCGCTTTGGCATGCCACTAGCAACCAAAAAGACAGAGGTACTGACATTTTTAGGGATTGAGTTGGACTCTGTAGCAATGGTGTCATGGCCTCCAAGCAACAAGTTGGAGGTGCTAAATGATTTGTTAGATGAGCCTCTGTAGAGGGAAATATGAACTGCGACTAGTACTGCAGGCACTGTAAAGCCACAGCCCTGGAATTGTTTGCCCAGACGAGTGAAGGATGACTTGTTGGTTTGGAAGCATTATTTGGTGGGTTATAATGGAGCGATAATGTGGCTGCAAAATGACCTAATGACATGGATGGTGGAGATTTATTTGATGCCTCGGGTTTTGGGGTCATCTGGGAGGGTGCTGGCTTGCGGAGACTTGGCCCCAAATTTGGAAAGTCAAAGACCACATAATTGACTTTTTTTAAAGTGTTTTCCACTGCTCTTTGCAGTGGGTTTGTGTAGTGATGAGATGATGAAGGAACAGGAGGGTGATGTTTGTGTCTAGCAATGCAACTGTAGTGCAGGTACTGAACAGAATAACTGCTTCCAATGCTTGGGTGTTGAATATTCTGAGAGAAAAGGTCTTGCTGTGCTTGGAAAAGAACCTTTTCTGTCAAACTAAGCACATTGCAGGTCTGGATAATGGAGTGGCTGAAGCACTTTCTCATTCACAATGGGGAAGGTTACAAGGTTTGGCCCCTGGTGCAGTGAAGGAAATTCTCTGTTTTCCAGAAGACTTGTGGGGCATCGAGCTGTGAAAGCATATAAACTAGTGGAATATTTTCTGGTGGATTCCACGAGGAAGACGTACCAACAGAGTTGGAGGGAGTTCATAGCATCAGGTGCCAGACAGCGTGGATGTGATAGGTGGGGTTAAGGTAGGAATTCAAGGACATGGTGGAATTCGTTTATGGTCAAATAAAGAAGGGTTTATGTGTGATTACCATTGGTGGCAAACTGGCTGCTATTGCATTCACTGGGAAGATGCGATGAGATTATGCCCCATGTGGAGGAGATCTGGAAGGAGGCTGATAGGTGGCTGGTCCTGACTGCATGGCGAAGTACCCGGGGTATAGTGTTTGAGTTCGATCGGTTTCCTGAGGCCAATAGTAGAGCAGGCGAGAGTAACGTGCACCTCTGCATGCAAGGTGCAGCTCTGCAGAGATCTATTCAGGCATGTTTTTTTTTTTTTTAAGTTTTATATAACATGAACTGGACCCGAAGATATCGGGTATCAGAGCACTTTACATAGCACCAGTTTCGTTACATGAAGACACATTCATTTTTGTTAGGCACGGGGAGATTAAGTGATTTGCCCAGAATCACATGATGTTGAGCGTTGTTGCCGAGACTCGAACCCGGTTCCCCAGCTTCGACGTTGACCGATCAAGCCGTAAGGCTACATCTTCTCCCCTGGCATGTTCTTCAACGCCTTTAGATTTTCAGAGTTGGTAGGGGGAAAAGGAAGTTCGGGATTGTTGTTGGCCAACCGCTAGCATACAGAGGGTTTCAAAGTGCATTTGAGAAGGTCTAAGACTGACCAGAGGGGTAAGGGACGGTGGTGCACTTACACCTTTCGGTTCAGGCATGGATTTGCTCTTGGTTGCAGTTGGGGTCCTTTTTGAAGCTAACGGGATGGGGTGATGGCCCTACATTCTGGCACAAGAACAGCTCTGTAGTAAGCTCGGGCAAGTGCTCTGGGAGTATTGAGAAGATACTTACAGGGTTTGGGATTGACAGCACTGAACTCTGGCACTCATTCGTTTCGGATAGGGGCAGCGATGTAGGGTTTCTGGCTACCAATGGGGGCAGGCAGACAAAAGGGTTTGGGTAGGTGGTGGATCAGCTGTGTGTCGGGATATTGTCAGCAGGAAATTAACTAACAGGTTGATTGCTTTATTGGCAGGCACTCGTTGTGCAGAGTCCTACCGGCGGGATATATGGATCTGCGGGCACTCTTTGTTGAAGTAGGCCAGGGTGCAGGCCGAGAAGAAATTTGGAGGCAACCATTTGGGTTTGGAAAAAGATGGTGCATTAATGTGGCCTTGGTGGGATGCATTGGGGCCAATGGGTGACGGCCTTGTGGGAGTATAAGACAAAGTGGGGCATGCCCAATGTTTTGGTCATTAATCTAGGGGTGAATAATATAGTGCAGTCAACCTGTTTGTATTCTTGATGTCCATGAAGCGGGACTTGGAAATGCTGAAGATCAGCTGGCTTTCCACAGATGTTTTATGGACTAGACTGTTGCCTGGGGGGTGTAGGGGAATGCAGCAGTCGGCTCCAATAAATAGAGCCAGACGGAGCTGAATAGAGAGATGACTGTTTTTTACAAGATGAAAAGATTGCAGGTGATAGGTCATCAGAGCATTCTTTTTGAGCCCTCTATTTGTTCAGACAAGATCGGGTGCTCTTGTCAGAGCAGGGCAAAAACCTGTATTTGGAATGGTTGATAAGGTCACTGCAAGAGTGGCTGAAAGACTGTATGATGCTCTGCGTTCAAGGGGAACAATGGAGCCACGATTTTGGTCCAAGACAAGCAGACTCGATAAGATGGTTAACGTGGGTTCTAGTGTTTATGAGGTGGGATGTGAGGGGTGGGAGTTACTTAGGGGAGGCAAGTTTGTTTCAATTGCTTTTTAGCCAAGTTGACAGAATAGCTTGTGCGGCTCAGCTGAAGGGCTAGGTACTCTGGTGGCCAGTTGTAAATAAAGCAGCCTTTTGCACTCAGAGCAAGCAGAGTGGTGTGGTTAAATCCTCTCAACCAGGCCCCAACGTGAGCAGCGAAGCACGTTCCATGCTCAGGGAGGTTGGGAAGAGAAGGAAACAACAAGGGGACATGGCAGCAGTGGGGTCGCCCAAGCTGCGCCAGCGCGGATAGCGGCAAGCACACTTTTCCTTGCGCCCACTGCAGAGCTGAAGCCAACGCCCACCTTGGTACATGTTGTTGGAGGTAGGGAGCGAGCATTTTGCGGTTCTGATGCTGTTATTGTTGTGTTTTTCTTGTTACCGGACAGCATACAGAGGATGGAAAACTGTTGAGCTGATTGGGCAAACAATGGGGAGGGGATGAGAGAAACAGCAACGAATAATGAAGCCAAGATTTAGGACAAGGAACGGGCCTGATCCAAGACCGGACAGGCTCGACAAGGCTCTGGTGCGAGGACTACAAAGCCCCACAGCATTTTCAAGGTTGTGTGCAGTTCAGATGTGTTTGGGATGGTATTTTGGGGATGGCAGTTACTTGGGGAGGTGGGTCAGTTTCGAACCTTTTATTAGCCCAGTTGGCAGGGTAGCTTGTGTTGCTCTGCTCGCCAGTTGTAAATAAAGAAGTCTTTTCCACTCAAAGCAAGCGGAGTGGAGTGATCATTTCCTTCCAATCCCCAGTTAGTGTTCTTTTGCAGCTTTGAGTCGAGAAACAAGAGTGTAAAGCAGCTGCTAAGCTGAAAGCGCTGAATATCCTAGTTAAGTCTCATCTGCCTACTACTATTAAAGATCGATTGTTTATGGTCCCAGCAACAATAACAACATTCATTGATGCATCTCTCCAACAAGGTATAGTTCCCTTAAATATGCCCTCAAAGAAGCTGTTGCAAACCACGGGAACCATTAAACTACTCATCGCTAACCTTCCCTCTATCAATAGGATCTTGGAGATTACTTGTCAACTACAAGTGTTTGTAGGAGCTAACTCAATCTTTCACAACAGATAATCTAGTTTTAGACCAAGGAGAGGGATAGGACCCTCAGCAGCAGATATGAGGGATGATATCTTCTCCAGACTTGTTACACTCTTGGAACCAAATCCTTCTGAACTGGTCTATAGCTTAAGAGGATAACCCTTTACTGGCGTGGCTGGAAAACTCTTTTGTGATCTTTGGCGTGGTCTTCCAATGGCTCCAGTCTATCATGTCAGTAACCCAGAATTGGATCATCATCAGTGACTGTTAAATATCTCTCATGCAGGGTCTTGCATGGCTCCTCCTTATCTCCACTGTGGCTCATGATCTACATATGCCTGTTGTCCTGGGTTATCATCCGGTACCACCTACAATTGCACATGCATGCAGACGACACCCAACTCCAGACCCGGGTGGATAGTCAGAATGAGTACGGTGAAAACACTACTTCCTCACCTGAACACGTGCACCATTGAATGAAGAAGTACTATCTGGGTATGGATAGTTCAGTAATGAAAATCCTTAGACCGGATCCATTATATGACAATCTTCCCTTGAAGTAGCCGTTCCAATTCCTAGGTGTATGGCTTCACACAGATCCATTATTTGGTTATCAAATGAGAACAACAGTTAAAAACACCAATTTCAATCTCATAGTACTGATAACGACACTACTCTTGCTTCAGTTTCTAAATGCATCAGACATCCAGAATTCCGGTGCTATTTAGACTTGAATATTGCAACATTGCCCTTGTCTGAGCAGCAAGAGTTTCTGAAACTCCGGAGACTGCAGAGGTAAGTGGCTAGAATCTGCTTCAAAGATTGCATATCGAACTGTTTTTCAAAGAACTGCATCGGCTTCAGGCAGCCCAGACAAAAAGTTCAAACTTCTCTGCAATCTTCAAAGCTGAAGCGAGTTAAGGCCTGGAATACCTATAGTTCCTGATCAGCTCGGCAGCAGCTTCGGAGCCAGCATTGCCAGCATGCTCACAAAGGCCCGATGTATTGTCAAGACCCACAGAGGCAGCACTGGCAGCATTTCTACGTTGGTATGAGTCACAAGCCAGCATCTTATAACACTAATAAACACGTCTCTTCCACTTTGCTGTAAAGTGAGTGTCTGCCCTTCATCCCAATCAATCTCAATTAAATCTTTCACTTGTCTTGCACTGCTCTTGGCATAAGTAGTTCGTCGAGTCTCTGCTTTCATTTTGCATTCTGGTACCTACGTACAATCATTAATTTATTATGTGAACAATACAACTAACAAAACAACAGAAAGAAAAGACCAGGGGGCATATGCATCAACCAAACTAATACCGATTCCTTAATAGCGAAAAATAAGGAATCGCCATTAAGGAATCGGTAATTGGCATGCATCAACAGATTCGGTGAAATTTAGCGATTCCTTAAAAATCGCTAAATTTACCGATTCCTTAATAGCGGGGCACGCAAACGGCCCCACTAGCAAATAGCGAGTTCGGTAATACCGATTTGGCAAATAGCGAGTTCGGTAATACCGAAATAGCAATTACCGAATCGGTAATAGCGAAATCGCAAATTGCCGCGTCGCTCCGGGAACAGGCTGATGACATCACCAACCAGGAAATACTGCTGCCCCACCCACATAGCCTCGACAGAGGAGCAGACAGGAGCTGGAAAGAAGGACAGGCTGTGCAGAGTGAGGCCACACAGATTCTGCCATTCACAGCACACATCCATCATGTCGCAGGAAGTGCCATCCAGCGCTGAATCTGCACGCAAGCGCAAGAAGAAGTTCTCAGACAGGGAGCTGGAGTACCTCATCGAGGGAGTGTCCAGCAAACACGACCGCCTCTTTGGCAAGCTGTCCCTCAAGGTGCCTGAGACCGAGAAGCGGCGCATCTGGCAGCGCATCCGTGAGAGGGTCAATGCGGTTGGCGTCACTAGCCGCAGCATCGACGACCTTAAAAAAAGGTGGTATGACCTCCGGAAGCGCGCAAAAGAGAGGATTGCTGAGAGGCTCCGGGAGGCAAGAAGGACTGGAGGCGGAACAAGCACTGCACCATCCAACACAGCCCTGGAGGACCTTGTGGAAGGGACGATAGAGCGGGAAGCCGTCGTGGGGGTGATCCAGATGGACACGTCCGGCGCAGCCACAAGTGCCCAAGGTAAGATGCATGCCTGTGCCACACCCAGCATAGCGTAAATCCATACCCATGCCCCCAGCCCAATCTCACTGTGTCTGCAGCTCTGGCACAGACAGTTCCACACATGATACAACTGCATCTTGGGAGTTGTAGTCTAGTCAGCCCAGAGTGCAGGTACAGGCGTAAATCCTCACACAACACATATTTTGTACATGGCTGTAGACTGTTCATTTGTTGGACCACAGAGGGACATTGATGGGTACAACACTATGTAGGTGTAATCATCCCACTAATCATGCACTGTTTCACACACAGATGCATCACCTGGGGACTCTGACGACAGCGACCAGCTGATCATATCTGAGACACCCGTGGAGTCAGACCAGGAGACTGCGCAGGATGCGCACGCACCGCCAACACCTGCCACCCCACCAGCACCACCTCCACCAGCGCCACAATCAACGGCACCAGCACCTGTGCCACAAGCCAAGGCACCTGCGCCACAAGCCAAGGCACCACCACCTGCGCCACAAGCAACGGCACCAGCAAGCCAGCCTGCAGCCAGTACAGCCACAATACCGCAGAGGCACAGGCACCAAGTTGCGCCCTTGCAGGAGATGGCAACCCCCCCCCCCGCAATTGGCACCCACGCAGCGCACATCCACACCACCTGCTGCACCACATGGAGGCTCAAGACACGCACGGCGTCACAGGGCCCGTCGCAGTTCCGTCTCCTCAGCTGACCAGGATGTCCCAACAACCTCTGCAATTGAGGAGAGGATGCTGCGCACACAGAACCTGCAGGGAAGACATGTGGCTAGCATCAGCTGCAACATTGTGCGCCTAGCAAGGGAGATGCGCGCCATGACTGCAGCAGTCACCGACATGGGCTCCGCGGTCAGGGACATGGGCACGGCGGTCAGGGACCAGACCACTGCGGTTGCTGATGGCAATGCTCAGCTCAGGGAGGAGGTACGTGAGCTCACCCGTGCCATCAGGGAGGGCCATGAGTCCCAGAGGAGGAGTAACCGGCAGCTAATGTTGCGTTCTGCCGCCGCTACCAAGGCCATACAACGGCACAGCAACTGCACCGCTGTGTTGGCACGCCGCACAGTCTCCCTGCAGGTGGACCTTGGGCACTTCTGCGGTGATGTTGCCAAGTCACTGGGACACATCACCACTGCTGTGGAACAACTTCAGAGCAGCACATGCAGTGCTGCAGCATTGGGAGGGGATGACACCAGTGAGGCTGCCTCCAGTGTCAGCAGCGTGTCACTGGCAGAGGCCAGCACCAGGCGCTGAAGTTCGCGTGCCTCCACGGGGACAGGCCGTGGTGAGGGTTTGGATGCACCTGAGCGGAGGCTTGGTGTACGTGGCAAGCGCCACTAGAAATTTGGACATGCTGCAGGTCCATGGTGGAGCAACCATGGCCATCCAATTATTCTGTTTGCACAGGCCTGACTTTAAGGAACCTTTTATTTACATTTATGCAATCGGAGCATGATTCACAATGCTAGTTCTGTTGCACAATCCTCAGTGCTACTGTGCATTAAACAGTTGCACCCAACACCAACTTGTAATGTCTCATTTTACCCAGGGTCAAAAATGATTTTGCGTTATGTCTGTCCGCCTCCTATGGCCCTCTGCTGTGTTTGGGATGTGTGCCGGTCGTCGTTGGGCGGGTGGTTGGTCAGCCTGGGGGTCGTCATCCCTGTCCACCTCCATGGGTATCCCCCTTCTGGTGGCAATGTTGTGCAGCATTGCACATACAGCAATTATTCGACAGCATGTGTCTGGTTGGTATAGCATTGCGCCGCCAGTCTTGTGGAGGATACGGAAGCGGCTCTTGAGAATCCCAAAAATCCGCTCTATCACATTCCTCGTGCTGATGTGTGCAGCGTTGTAGCGATGTTCCTGCGGGGTTGCTGGATTTAGGTATGGGGTTAGTATGTATTCCCGCAGGGCGTAAGCACTGTCACCTAGAAGATAGAAGCATAGACTTAGCATTGGTGATGTACATACATGTGTGGTGTTGGTGTGGGGAAGCGTAGTTCTACTTACCTAACAGGAGTCCCTCTCCAAATTCACCATTGAGTAGTCGCCTGTGCATTCCACTGTTGCGGAAGATGTATGAGTCGTGTGTGCTCCCTGGGAATTGTGCCACTAGGTCCGTTATGATGTTGTTGGCATCGCACACAACCTGCACGTTGATCGAGTGGTATGACTTGCGGTTCCTGAAAAGGTACTCATTTGCTGACGGAGGGCATATGGCGATATGCGTGCAGTCGATGCATCCAATCACATGTGGGAATTGTGCCACCTGGTAGAAAGCCTGTTTGGTGCGGTCCAACTGCTGTGGGGTTGTTGGGAAGCTGATGTGTGTGTGTAGCATTGTCAGCATGGCATCTAGAAATTTTTTGAAGAAGCGTGACAGTGCGCTTTGCGACACACCTCCGGCAACCGCAATTACCCCCTGGAAACTCCCTGAGGCCAGTAGGTGCAGGCTGCATAGGACCTGAACGTGCGCAGGGATTGCATTGGTCCGGTGTGTCTGGTGCTGCAGTAATGGTTCCAGGTCTGCAATCAGGCGCATGATCATAGCGCGATTGAGGCGATATTTCTGGTACACCTCGTCCTCATTCTGGCCGAGCAGGGTTATGCGCAGTCTGAACACTCGCTCCTGGACCCTTCTCCTGCGCTGTCCTGCTGCATTTATCCGCATCCTCCTTGCAAGCACGTAGAGGGCAGCCATTTTGTGGGAGCCAACAGGGTCTCCTGGGCCAAATTTAAGGGTTTAGTGATTGCCTCAATCATTTGCACATGTAGGATTTTTTTTTTAATTTTTTTTTTTTTTTTTTTTGTGACTTTACCTCCAGGTTTTGATTCCCCTTATTTAGCTCTGGCAAAATAGCGATTTTTGGAATTTTCGTTATTAGCGAGTTTTGTTGCATTGGGGTGCGATTCGTTATTTGCTATTGGCAATTTCCGGGAGCTAATAGTGATTTCGGTAATTGCGAATTCGGTATTTAGCGAATCGGTAAATTAGCATTTTGGGTATTAGCGATTCGGTATGTTCGAGGTTATTTATTTAGCGATTCGTTATTTGCTCGGGTTTTGGGTTGATGCATTGGGATTGGGTATTTTTCACACATTACCGGGAGCTATTACCGAATCGGTATTTTACCGACTGGATTTTGGCTTGATGCATAAGGGTGCAGGTTTGTAAGACGGCAACGTGCGAATTCTATGGTAGTAAAACCGTACTGAAATTAAGAAAGAACATAATCATTGTGGCATCTCTCATGTTTAGAGTTAGCCTGCTTGTGGTTGAGTATCGTGCCACTGTAGTCCCTTTTCTATGTCGGCTGGTGATGTCATTGCAATTCTTCTATGTCCATGGTTGCTGCCAGTTTGTTCTCCTCTGTCGAGGTCTGTGGCCATCTGTCTCAGTTTTGGTTTTGAAAAGCCTCCATCTGCGGGGTGTGGCTAGTGCCCATCCACACTGCTGGGTTGCTGGGTGGATTGCCTCTGAAAAAATCAGCAAGTTCCTTTGCCACTTAGGTGTTGTGCTGCGCGTTTGAAACCTAGGATGGCTAGAACTCAGTCATACTGGTGAGGTCCAGAAGCAGAATGATGGCAATCGTTCATGTCAAGGTCTCCTCAGGAGTATTTCAGATCCTCTCCATCCCAGGGCAGGTACATATAACCTATGCACACTGAAGCTTGCTGCCATCTGGCCTCTGCCTCGGTGCTGGGGCTTTCCATACTCCCATTTCAGGGCCCCACTAGCATGATGGGAAGTCAAAGATGCCCCTCCGTATACAGATTCATACAACTACTACAACGAAGGGGCCTTTTTTGGTGCCCAGGCAAGCTCTCTATATTACAAACAATAGTGGCAATCATCCCACGGCGGAATTGACAGATCAGTGTAAACTGACCAATAGCTGAATGGCATTTCCAACAGCCGGTTGATAAGGGGGGCTGTGTGTGGGTTGTAAAGCTGGGCTGTGTGTGGGTTGTGAAGCTCTCCCAAAGCCGACCTGAAAAGATTTGAGTGATTTTTCTAGAATATTAACTTCTGGTTTGAGCACAAAACTGTACACCACTTTAATTTATTTCAACATCAATAACATCCCTTTTCATGCACCCTTCTTTCTTTCTGAGGCTCCGGAGGGGAAATGGCCTTAGAAGATGATTTGATGTTTCCCAATATTTTGATTATGCAGGACTTCTTTTCACTGTGATAGGACGTCTTTTTAGACATTTCAGAGAGGCTTAGTTGGACTATCTGCCCACTTGTTCCATATAATACATGGAAGATAAGGTCTCTGGGAAACGCCTTAGCAGGAAGTCCTACCTCAGCAAGATGAAATCTTGCCTCCTCAGTATGGAGCATCGAATGAGAAAGACTGAGGGCCTCATTTACAATAGAATGGCGTCGCGCGGTGCTCCAAGCAATTTTGCAGCACCACGCTGCGACATTTAAAATTGCAGTAATGTGGCGTATTTACAAGAACACAGTGCATTTCTGTACTGACCCCTGCGCTGGCGCTAAAAAAGCAGGCTAGCACCAATTCAGGCACCCTTGTGCCAGGTTGCATCGGTGCCTGCGTTGGGGTGAAGATTGATTTTGTGCAGGAAGTGACACCTTTCTGCACAAAATCAATCAATGGAGGCAATTTCCTCCTTCTATGTGTGCTGCAGAATGCAGAACTCATAGAAGGAGGAAATAACTAGGAGAAATAAGGATATTTTTCCTCTTTGCGCCTCCCTAACACCACCCCTGGGGTGCCTTTAGAATCTGACACATTCACAGGTTTGTGATTCCTTGTAAATCTGGGACTGCTTCAGATTCCGTGGGAACACCCACAGCAACACCCATGGAACGAATGCCCCTTTCATGCAGTTTTCTGCATGAAAGAGGCACATATTTACAAGGCCATGAAAAGCCATGCAAAGTGGCTTTGTGTGGCCCTGTAAATATGCTGCGGCACATTGCGCCACTGGGGCGTCAAAAAAGTGACGCTCTGGTGGCGCAAAAGTGACGCTAGGGACTCGTAAATGACACCCTGAGTGTTCCAGAGATTGTCATGTCCTCTCCAGGGCCACAGAAAATAAAGGGTCTGGTATGCCCTCGGGGCACTAGTGTTTCAGTAGTCAAATAGCTTTTATTAAATATCTCTTTAACTAATTCAGAATCTAATTGAGTCTGGTAAAGAGATGCATATTCATTGGCATATAACCCCTACAGGTATTGACTGGGCACCGGAATCCAACCTCATTGTGACATGTGCAGTGGACAGAAATGCCTACGTCTGGAACCTGAAAGATGGTGTGTGGAAGCCAACACTGGTGCTGCTGCGCATCAACCGGGCTGCCACATGCGTTAAGTGGTCCCCACAGGAGAATAAGTTTGCTGTGGGAAGTGGCTCCCAAACCATCTCCATCTGCTATTTTGAGAAGGAAAACGACTGGTACGTAGAAGAATCCTGTCCAGGCTCTCATAATTATGTGGTAACCAAGGATCGAGCCCATTGGCATGTTGCCCTAACACTCAAATGCAGAGAGAAATGGCTCTGAAAATTGTCAAAATGGCATAATAGATAGTTAGTGAATAGACTAGAAAAGTAGTGTTCACAAGCTAGTGTCAAAGTAACTTCAATATAAACCCTGAGACTATGTTAGATCCTCTGTGTATCAGTAAAGCTTGCCATTGTTCACTGACTTTGGCCCTTGACACCAATATTATTTCATGCCGGGTAAATCACTTTATCTCTCTGTGACTCAAGTAGTTAAATGTGAAATGTAAAATATAAAAGCAGCTGTACAGCGTACTGATCCAATTACATGTTCATCACTTGCTTTCTGTAATCTGGTTTTTACAAACCCAAATTCTGATCTATTCCTTTTACAGAACCATATATTCAAGATAACATAACATAATTTTTAAAGGGCATGTTTATTCTTGCGTCTCTATGTGCTGGAATACCAGTTGTTTTTTGTTATCCAGCTCAATGGCATTTTATTACCCTCAGAAGGATGAAAGGCGGAGTGGAACTGTCAGGCTTCGAACCTGTGACCATGAGATCAAAGAGAGGCTTGTGGAGTAGATGCATTAGTCCACTTAATGAACTCTTCTCACTTCTTTCTAATGTGAAACCGAAGAGATACCGCATGTAGTGTGTGGAATTTCCTTCCAACGCCAATGACATGGACATCAACAATTAAATAGGTTGCCCCGTGGCCAGAATGCATCCTAGCGTTGTTCTAGTGTTTTCCAAGTTTAGCGCCATCTTTGCTACATACCAACCAGAAAACCATTTCACAAAAAAGCGTGCCCTAAGGAAAAAATGGATCGAATCCAATATTCACCAGTGTGGTACTCGTTTGATGAGGACTTGAGGAAACAAACTTTAGCTGGCAGCTGTATTAGATGAAGAGATTTCAACAAGGAAAAAGAGATGTAACATGAATAGTGCACTGTGTTTGTTTCAGACATAGGTCCGTTTCGTTTTTCACATTTGAAAAGTCGTAGAAACTCTGTTTGCCTTGTGCCTCAATACATACGTTGAAAAAATGGTGCAATCAGTTATTTTTAGATTTGTAGAGTAGGACACTCCACCGTCAGACCCCAACCCTCCCTCTGCCCCAGAATTAGAATGTCTGTGGAATTTGAAAACTTTCAGTTACTACCCACATCCAATCATGCCCCATATTGGGAGAAACCTGAAAACGTGCCAATTTACTCATCACTGTTCCAATGAACCTTGACTTTGATGAATCACAGACTCTTAATCCAAAGTGAATTTGATTTACTATAAAGCCAAGAATAATTGGACGAGCAAGCACCTCAAGATGAGGGTATGGAAATACATTGGAACTAATACAAAGCCAAACCTACGGGTGAAATTAAGACGATGCAGCATACATAGAATAACCAATTCCAGAAGCAGGACACAAAAGATGATAGCTCCAATATTGAGTGTCCTCTTCATTGGAGGTTCGTAGGTAAAGAGCATTAGTCTGTCCCTACACTATCACTAACATGACATCCCTGCTCAGCGTTTTCCCCAGGCAAGTTATGAAGAAGGTGTAAGCATGTGAAGGCTTCCTAAGAAGCCCATTCGCGTTGAATGGGTCAAGTAGCATAACGCTACAGAGCTCGTTCTAAGATGATCTCTTCTCTCAATGCAAGGCAATAGTTCCGGACTCTGTCCCTAACTCAAATACATGAACTTGTAGAAAAACGTCCCACAATGCTATGCAGCATCACCCTATCCACGCAAGCCACTTCCTTGTAGGTAACTTTCCATGCGGCAGCAATGCTCCCAGGCCTTGGCTCGATGACCTTGATTCCCAGGCTCACTCTAGTGAGAAAGAACACATCCTACATTATCAGCATCGCCGTTCAATGTATCTTCTCTTCCCTGAGCCTTACTCCTAAAACAAAGACATTATTCTAATGAACAAAGATACATTTCTCCACCTGCAACAGAAATGTGAGGAAGAACAAGTTTCACATGCACACAAACTTTACTAGCAAGTCTAATATGAGAGCTTCGGGGAGAAATACACGTTAGGCCTACAGAATTCGCCCAACATAAGAAATAGCACGTAAATTCATAAAGCACATGTATAAATGAAAATTATTACTGAGCACATTTAAATCGATGTATTACATAAGCACACACATTATAAAAATCTTCAATAGCTACATGCACAATTCTACACATTAAGGTTTACATCTAGTCACACTTCAATTTTCACATTATTGTAGTGCACGATCTAATAGCATAAATAACACAATAAAGGATTATATGCGGACGTGACCTACTCATGGTTATAATGCACCCATACAAATGACAGAGCAAACCTGGGCTCTATCATCATCTTAGTTATTCTTCACTTTTGTTTCAATGCTGCTCCTTATATGCAGCTCAGTCAGTGCTCTTCATGGGTGTAGCAGTGCTTGGATGTCAGCAGTGTACCACTGATAGAGCATAATGCTTCAGTATCTGCACAAGTAACAGTCTGTGCTGCAAGCACATATCTCTCCGTCCGTGTGCACAGGCACTACTCCCAAAGAGGCATATATCTCAATCCAAAAGGGCGGGTTGAAGTCGCAGTCCAACAAACCAGCAACCATATCCCCGATGTGTAATGAGGCTGTAATCGGGAGCATACATGTTTTCCCACTGGTATTATGCATGGAGCAAATTTGATGCAAAATGTATTTGTTCATTTTGCTCCTGTGAAAAACGTGATCATGAAAGCTGAGGGTGAGCACATTTTACATTTTTTGTCCAACACTGGCACTTAATGCCATGCTGAGATCTTTGTAACCAGTCCTGCAAAGTCAGTTCATTTTGAGGAAATGGCATGCTCCAGGTTTGTGAAGGCAGAGATTGAGTCCCAGGTGGCTGTTTGCAGTATGTGGCTGGTAACAGAGGCATCAGTGGAAGGAAACTGAATGCCAGTTCCGCAACTGAACAGAGGGAGGCAGATCCTCTTCTTTTTGGGGCAGTTGACACAAAATCAAAACTGATGTAGGTCTGAAGACATATGCACCCGATGTACTAAAGATTTGCTGGACATTCAGGTGCAGCAAAGTGACATGAAAGTAAAGAGTCATTCAATTTTCATGTACAAGAGTGTACTTTGGCTGAAAGTCTGAGCGAGCACACCGCTAAACAGAATTGCATCACATAGTACAAAACCCCTGGTTATGGATGCAAATTGGGCATTACATTGAGAGAAATGTTTAAACGTCCATTGGAATCAATGCAAACCCACATCTACTAAAGGCTCACAAGGTAGCGTGACCTATCATTTTATGAAAAATGACTGCAATGCGTAAAGTACACGTCGTATGATTTACCATTGGGAGATCGTCAGTAGGCAAATCCTCTGACCTCTTGGTCTTAGAACTGCATTCTCCCAAGCAGCTCCGCTGTCTGCGCGCACCTCATACACCTCCCCTTGGTAGGTGTTTGATGGTGCCCAGGTCTACCTCATGCTCACTTCGCTCCACTCGGCCCGTTTTCCCTGCTCCTGGTGTGTTTAACCTTTTCTTTTTCCACTGTATACCAACTCTTGCCTTTTTCTGGGTCTTCTGTTATCGACTATTGTTTTTGTATTGTTGCATTGTAGCGTTGCCCCTTGTTGACTATTGTTTTTGTATTGTAGCGTTGCCCCTTGTCACTCCTGCCGCTGCGCCCCCTGCGGCCCCTCTCCCCTGCCGGTTCCCTCTCCCAGCTGCAATTCCCTCTCCCCTTCCCTATTTATGGTGGCCGCTGCGGGGGACGTGTGCAAGTCCTCTGACCTCTTGGTCTTAGAACTGCACTCTCCCCAGCAGCTCCACTGTCTGCACGCACCTCATCCACCTCCTCCTGGTAAGTGTTCGAGGCTCCTCAGGTCCACCTCCTGCTCGCTTTGCTCCCCTTGGCCCGTATCCCTTGCTCCTGCTCCTGGTGTGTTTAACCTTTTCTTTATCCACTGTATTCCAACTCGTACCTTTTTCTGAGTCTTCTTTTATTGACTATTGTTTTTGTATTGTTGCATTGTAGCGTTGCCCCTTGTTGACTATTGTTTTTGTATTGTAGCGTTGCCCCTTGTCACTCCTGCCGCTGCTTCCCCTGCAGCCTCTCCACCCAGTCGGTCCCCGCTTCCCAGCTGCAAGTCCCTCCCCCTTCCCTATTTATGCGCACTCAACCCCTGATGGAACAACAGCTGCCAGCAGTCCACGCCGAACACGACCCACAGACAGCTCTCCTGCACAACTGCCGCCAGTCCTTCACCCAAACCGCCCCGACCGCAAGCACCGCCGACACCGACGCCCTATGGTGCATCCTCCTCAACGTGCGCTCCATGCACAGACACACTGTGAAAATCTGCAGCCTCCTGGACTCACTCTCACCCGACGTCACCTTCTTCACTGAAACCTGGATCAACGACTCCTCAGCCCCTGACATCGCCATCACTATCCCAGACGGGTACAAGATCCAGAGGAAGGACCGCCCCAACAACCCGGGAGGAGGCATCGCCATCGCGCACAAAAACTCCCTCCGCCTCACCGCCTCCAGCGAAAACTTGCCTGCCGCCGAACACCTGCACTTCCAGGTCCAGACCAGCCCCAACTCCACACTCCGAGGCCCCCTCGCCTACAGACGCCCCGGCCCCTGGGCCCTCTTCGCCGACACCATCACCGAACTCATCACACCCCAAGCAATTGCCGCCACAGACTTCTTACTCATCTGATACCTGAACTTTCACCACGACAACCCCAGCGACCCCAACTCCGCCACCCTACATGACAAACTCACCAACATCAGGCTGAAAGAACTCATCAGCACACCGACCCACAAGGCAGGACACACTCTCGACCCCATTTTCGCTGGAGGAAGCAGCATCCACTTCAGTCACACCACACAACCCCCTTGGACTGACCACCACTGTGTACACCTCCTCGTCAACAAACCCAAGCCACCGAACCTGCTCCGTGCCCACGAGAAGGAACTGGAGCAAAGTCACCAAGGAACAACTGAACTCCACCCTAAATGGCAACACCCCCACCACTGCAACCGGCGCTAACCACGCAGCACCAGAATTCCACACTTTGATCGCCAACTGCGCAGACAAGCTTGCCCCCCAATCCCGACAAGCAGTGCCCCAGAAAAGCCGCCTGATTCACCACTGACCCCCAAGAAGCCAGATGCACCTGCAGGCGCCTGGAGAAGAACTGGAAAAACAGCAAGACACCTGAAAACTACACCACCTACAAGGACGCCATGACGGAATACCAACAGCGCATCAGAACCACCAAAAGGACTTTCATCCACAACAGAATCCTCACCAACTCCAGCAACCCCAAGGAACTCTTCAACGTCATTCAGGAATTCACCAAGCCCCACATCACCCCCTCCCAGGGCCTCTGCGACAAACTCAGATCCTACTTCCACCTGAAGATAAAGAACTTCCACAGCAACTTCAACAACCATACCCCTGACCCCGCAGCCAGCCCTCCCCCTTTGACAACGCCAACCAGCCCACTCTCTCCGTCTGAACACCGATCACGACAGAAAAGACCACCACGACCATGAAAAGCATCCACTCCGGGGCCCCCACAGACCCCTGCCCTCCACACATATACCACAGAGCCACCACCGCCATTGCACCCATACTACAAAGCACCATTAACACCACCCTCAGGACTAGCTCCTTCCCCGACGACTGGAAATGCGCAGAAGTCAGGCCCCCGCTCAAGAAGCCCTAAGAAGACCCGACGGACCTCAAAAACTACCGGCCCATCTCGCTCCTCCCCTTTGCGTCGAAAGTCGCCGAGAAGACCGTCAACGCAAAACTGACAAAGTTCATTGAAGACAACGCCATCCTCGACCCTTCTCAATCGGATTCCGGAGCAACCACAGCACCGAGACCGCCCTACTCGCAGCTACCGACAACATCCGCACCCTCCTCAACCAAGGCCACACTGCAGCGCTGATTCTACTCGACTTATCAGCAGCTTTCGTCTCCCACTGCGCACCCGCAGCCAGACTACACAACGCTGGCATACAAGGCACCGCCCTCAACTGGATCCGATCGTTCCTCACTGGCAGAAGCCAAAGGATCAGACTACCACCCTTTCTCTCCAAACCAACGGAAATCAATTGCGGAGTCCGACAGGGATCATAACTAAGCCCAACCCTCTTCAACATCTTCATGGCTCTCCTCGCCACCATTGTCCGACAGCACGGGCTCAGCATAGTCTCCTAAGCCGATGACACCCAACTCATCCTCTCCTTCACCAAGGACCCCGCCACCACCAGACTCAACTTCCAGGAAGGAATGCAGAAGGCCGCAGCCTGGATGAGCAACAGCGGCTTAAATCTCAACTCGGAGAAGACAAAAGTCCTCGTCCTCTGAAACACCCCATCGGAATGGAACAACACCTGGTGGCTCACCACCCAGGTCAGTCCCCCGACCCCCACCGACCACGCCAAAAACCTCGGCATCGTACTTGACTCCTCCTTCTCCATGAACCGACAGGTTAACGCCGTCGCCTCCAGTTGTTTTAACACCCTCCGCATCCTCCGTAAAACTTTCAAATGGATCCCCCCTGAGGCAAGGAAGACAGCCACTCACGCACTCATTACCGGCAGGTTGGACTATGGAAACGCCCTCTACGCCGGGTTCAACAAGTTTCTACTCCGCAAACTCCAGATGATACAGACCCAGACGCCAGACTCGTCTTCGGTATCCCTCGACACGAACACATCAGTTGACACCTACACAAGCTCCACTGGCCTTCAAGATACTCACCCACGCCTATAAATGCCTACACAGCACCGGACCCCATTAATTCAGCAACAGAATCGCCCTCCACGTACTCAAAAGAAACCTCCGCTCCACCAACCTCTTCCTCGTTGAAACCCCACGCATCCACAGAGCCAGGGCAGGGGGAATATCCCTCGCCTACATTGCGGCCAAGACCTGGAACGAGCTCCCGACCAACATCAGACGCGCCCCTTACCTGAACAGCTTCAGGAAGGCTCTGAAAACCTGTCGCTTCGACTGGACGGAACTGCTGACCCCCCCAGCGCCTTGAGACCCTCTCGAGTAGTGCGCTTATAATCCCCCTGATTGATTGATTGATTGATTGAGTATGGAGAGCATAGCGCTTGAGGGTATGCCTCTAAAAATTATAACAGATCCTTTTCAATAGACTTTTCTGCATGGTGGATTGTTGAATCACGTTTAGTATCACACAATCAAAGCGTTATGTGTGTTCTTGTGGCTGATGATGCCATTGGCACACAAAACCTAGAAAACATGATGCTGCATACTTTATATCTGTATGTCAAAGAATATAGAGGGGCGATGCTGTTTGAAAGTCTCCCAATTTTCTGTTTGGTCACTCTGCCTATTGACTGCAAAGGGTGTTGAGAGAAGAAACATTGTGTGTGTATGTACAAAATGGCGTGTGCGCTAATCCACCATTCCTTGACTTCTTTGATAGGTGGCTGAGCAAACACATCAAGAAGTCCATCCGATCCACCATACTTAACCTGGCCTGGCATCCCAACAATGTCTTGCTGGCTGCAGGATCCAGTGATTTCAACTGCAGGTACCGCCTCTCATCATTATAAAGTCAAATTCCTGAGGTGTTATTCAAGCTGAGTTACAATACAATAACCAAAGCTGGCACCAGAGACACTGGAATAGTTCTAGAAGGACAATTGCCTAATGCAACATATCCCATTCTCCCTCTGACACCTGGAAAGGGTAGCAGATAAGAATTTTAAGCCGGGGAATTTTACTCCTAAATTTTGGAAGTTGGCAGTGACCAGGGGCAAAATGTTCGCTAAACAATTGACACCTTGTGCACAGATAACAGAGAGGCTTAACAGACTCACAAAGCTAACATGAGGGCACACATACACACCCTTGCAGCGATAACAGGCCCTATATCTTGAGTAACATCTTCAGAAAGTTCTCGCCCTATACTTAAAAGGGTTTTGAGAAGACTTATCTAATTTGTGATCGTGCACTGATGAAACATTGTATTCTTTATGAAACATTCTCCTTAAACAGGACCTTGGCAACTGAACCCATCGCAAAACCAGCATTTTCACTACTTGCTTCATAGGCGGCATGCCCTCCATTACGCTTTGGCATGTGAATGCTGAAAGCCTCATTTGTAAGGGAAAACCTAAAAAAGAAGAAAATAAAAAAATAGACCCGTTTTTTAGCATAACAAATGTAAAAAAACATATAGATGAGGCATTTACCTACGGATCATCGCCCTTTGAAATGAAATTGAATCTGGCTAAATATTTAGAAAAAAGAAAATTCACCCTAAAGCATGTATTTAAAAAGCATGCTGAAAATGTAAACTATCCTGTGCAAGGAAACGCAAATTCTTTGTGTGAGGGGCATTTTCAAAGAAGTCCAAGTTCAAAATACTTGCTTTTGCAAATTGGGTGTACTCCAGACAACAGTGACTCATACATTCCAGACTTACATTTGTGTGGTTTCCAAAAATGGGGATTTTGTTTTTGCCAAATAACGCTACTTCTCTAAACATCTTATTAAGGTAGCATTGGTGCAAGAAAGGGCTTTCTTCTTTCTTGATTCATGTTTCAGTGCACCCTTTTGTTTTTAGAATCGGCCTAATTTCAGCTTCTAAATGGTGGCCTGTTTTTGGAAGTCCTTGTACCCCTCTTTCTTCTCATTTGAACCATATGCATGTAGCCGCAAAATAACACGCCATGCTGAAGTCGGTTTCCAGTCAGTTGCAGTCACTGACGAAGCTGAAAACGATTCACACATTTTGGAGCCCTTCCTGAAGTGTCATCACAAATTTCCATTTCCTTAGAATGCGCTTAGAATTTGAGCCGTACTCCTTGCTGTGTAATCATATTACCAAACTAAAACAGCAGTTAAAGAATGTTTTTTTGGATTTAAATTTGCCAACCATTGTAGAAGATGCTATTGTGGTAATGCAAACATAAATAGCACACTTGAAAACGATATTAAATGCATGAAGGATCGAGGCGCAAAGCAATTACTGTTTTTGCACAGTGCTGTGTTGTGACCCAGTACTTTATTTGCACTAGGTTGGATGTCCTAAGGTACTAAAGTCATGTCCAGGTACTCTCTTGAAATTCAGAGTATCAAGAACAGTCACATCATCATCTGTTAAAGAACGTGCAAGGGACCAGAAAATCCGTGTTAGAGCTGTAACACTTCACAAGCTGCCCTGGGAGTGCAGTTTAGAGTGAGATTGGGCACAAGAAACCCCTTGGTAATCAGACATTGGGCCCTGTATGCCACCCACCTGTCTCCCTAATAAAAGTGAAAGGTGCATTCTCTGTGATCCTGCCGCCATTGCAAGGTGCAAAATATTCACTCGGTTTCTATTGACTCTCTTAGACTTCAATATGCGGCCAATTCTCTTCTGCCGGCCACCAACACTCCCTGGTCTGCAGCTCACTCTTATTCAGAATATTCCTTCATTCAGCTGACAACACTTCCACAATCAATAGCTGCACATTTCAGATAACATGGAAAGTTGGGAAGACGCAGCAGAATATCTTTCATAAGTGAGTCATCCTGTTTCATCACTTGAGGGGTCATTCTTTTTGGCAACCAAACTTCTTGGTCCCCATCTGAATGGCCAGAGGAATTAGGAACCCTCCCAATACCTGTAAGGAAGGCAATAAACTTCAGGAGCCCTGATGGAGAACAAACTCACTTTTAGAGGCCAGGTAAATGCAGTTACCTCGTCCTCTTTCTACACCTTGAGGATGATAAAACAAATTCTCCCCTTCATTGCCCCGGGCACACACAGAACGATCGTAACAGCTAGATTATTGTAATGGTCTGTATTTGAATATGCAACAACAACACTTGAACACACTTCAAACCTTACAAAAAGCTGCCGCTTGGCTGCTTTGAAGGTCCCCTAAATTTAAATCTGCTTCTCACGCCATTCATAAATTACACTGGCTCCCAGTTAGGCCACAAATCCGCTTTAAGGCCTTGTGTCCTGCCTGGAAGGCATTGCACGATGCTGGCCCTGATTACTTGAAACAGAATGTACAGTGGTATGAGTCAAACCGGAATTTGTGCTCTCCTGGGGGTAAGAAACTGATAGTCCCTAGGTTCAAACGTGCCAACTGTGGTGGAAGAAGCTTTGTAATATGTACAGCAAAGCATGGAACCTCCTATCCTCTCACATTAGAACCATGTTCAATCTGTAATCCTTTAGGAAAGAATTAAAAACTTGGCTTTTCTGTAACTAACATTACTCCAAACCTTTTTGGCAGAGCTAGTGCCAGGACAGTTCCAGGTAATCATGTGCTTTAAAGGTCACTTTAATATAACATAGCATAACTTGAGAGACCCTTTTACTTCGAAGCATCATTGCACTAGGTTTACCACACTGATGAACTACCTCAGTAGGTATCTTTGTCTGCCCTGGACATAAGCGTGGGATGTACTTCCAGAATATCGTGGATTAAATCTCATGTTATAAAATTATTGTGGCTATAATATTGACTATTAAAATATCAGGAACATATGTATACATAGGAAAGAATAGGTTTACAATACTTAGTTGCAAATATATGTACATTGACAGAAGCGCAACAGAGCCAAATTTCGTGAGGGGCTAAAAAAAAATTCGGGGGGGGGGCTAATTTTTCAAGCAATAGGCAGAGTAGAGCTTCAGGGGCTCTAAGAAGGGGTGAAAAATAACAAAGCCTCATTAACACGCAAATGGTCTTTTAAAGACCTGGGAAGTACTCGGGTGCGGCTGTGTGTGTGCCTGGGAAGCTATCTCATCCTGGGCTGAAACACACGACCGGGATGGGGGGGGGTTGAAGCCCTTTGAGCCCAATGGGCGTTGCACGCCTGTACATTGATGCCATATATGTTTTCAAGGGATGCAGATGTGGAGTTAAGAATAGTAAGTCGATACCTATTCCTACTTTCATGATTTTTTGGTTTTGGATGTTTAAGCTATGACACCTTTGTGGGATGATATTTCTTTCCTCAATATTCTGGCATACAGCCATACCATGATTGCAATGTCATTTTCAGCCTTCATTTTGTGGAAAAGAGAAAATTGACTCTTTGTCTCTTAGACATGAAGACATTATTAACAGAGCACAGAGAAATGGATGCATGTGCTTGCAGTCATGCACACCAGTTGAGGGAGACATTGAGGGTACCAAAACATATAAGCTGCCCCCCCCCCCGTTTTCTGGGTGCTTTCTCCTTCTTTTCCTTTTTTTCTTAGTGCTTTCTCCTTCTTTCCCCCCATTATTTTATTGCATTCTCCATCCTTCCCCCTGTTTGTTTAGTGCTTTCTCCTGCTTTTGGCTTTCTCTGTCCTTTCCCCCTGTTTTTCTGCTCTTGTCTAATTTTTAACTGCTTTCTCCTTCCTCTTCCTCGTTTTTCTGAGTATTTTCTCCTGCTCTTGACTCGTTTTTCACTGCTTTTTTCTTCCTCTCCCCCATTATTCTCAGTGCTTCACCTGCTCTTATCTCATTTTTTGCGACTTTCTCCTTACTTTCCCCCATTATTCTGAGCACTTTCTCCTGCTTTTGCCTCACTTTTTACTGCTTTCTCCTTCCTCTCCCTCGTTTTCGGAGTGCTTTCTTCTGCCTTTGCCTTGTTTTTCACTGCTTTCTCCACAAAGCAGCTAGTAACTCTAGCGCCTTGAGACCCTCACGGGTGATTTACTGTGCTTTACAAATTCTGATTGATTGATTGATTGAAGCAAGAAGGCCTGTGCAATAACACCAAAGATGAAACAAACATTGATGCTGAAGCAAACACTGGAAAAGAGACACAAACATTACACAAAGAGACATCAACGAATCCAGAAAGCTCTCAGCACTGAGAAACCAAAGCAAAAGGGTACAATGTGATTTATGCTACCTAAAATAACATAGCAATATGCAATTTGTATTTTTGTAGTCTTAATTGTAACCTACCTTATTAGCTCTAGAGTGAAAGGTTTAGCTGAATGTGTCAGGATCCGTACCTTCTATATGTTGATGCTGAATATTTATTAGCAGGGGGCTACTGATCTCATGTGATTCACTAAACATTTCAGCAACTATAAGGCTATCAATCAATCAGCTTTATTTCGATATAATGAATATCTTAAAAAGCAGTACATAGACTAATGAACAATAAAAGAATAAAAGGAGCCAATACATAGAAAAATAAACATACATTTCATACTACAAGTGGCGCCAATAAATTAGATAAAAACAGTTAAAAATACAGATTAAACAAGATACAAAAGCCTAATTGATCTAATACGCCAAGCCCATCCTAGGAACTTTGCTAAGCCACAAGCAAAAAGGGCCCGTGGGTCATTTTTCAATATACGTAGGGCCTCCTTGTAATGTCTAGTTCCAAGTTCTCTACAGAGTGGCTTTAACCATCTACTGCGGGGGTCTACATAAGCCGGGCATTCAAACAACAAATGAGGAACAGACTCTGTCCTATTTTCACAGAATGGGCAGGAAGAGATTGTTTGGGCCGGAACCTTCCACCTAGAGGTCAGTTCCCCGACGGGAAGTAGACCTACCCTGAATTGGAAATATAGAGCCCTGTCCCTGCGGTTTGTAATAATATCCAAATATGGTTCACAAAAAGACACATCCTTTACCAAAAGGAAATCCAAGGTGGTCCTGCACAAATTGGCATTACTACTTCTGCCATCGGCTACCCATCTCCAATATATCTTCTTTAGGACAGATTTTGGGGGGGCAGTTGTTCCAAGCGTCGCCTAGGCCAAGATTGCCGAGAAGGCGCTTGACTTCCCTCAACCAACAAATCTTTGGCCAGCCTGGCAGGCCCAATACATCAGTTAAGCCATCCGCGTAGCTAGACATTTCTGGGACTCTCCAGATTCGTGCCCATAAAAGGAGAGGACGGAGCCTAGCCTGATCACTAATTGCCCGAGTACCCATATCTAGAAGCAGTGGAAGGGTTGGAGTACTATGGGGGAGCCCCATTAGATCTTTATGGAATTTACTTTCTGAGCGGGATAACTGATCCACATTGTGTACCCCCAGAGTTCAGCTCCATAAAGTGCTGCACTGACACCCCTTGCCCTGTAGATGTCTAATATAGGGGCAATGGGTTTGAGGGTTGAGGCACGTTGTTCCTTAAGAAGGGCACCCACCACCCTCTTGTGGGTCAGCAGCATCTTTTGGTGGTGACATTTCCAACTCATAGAGTCGCAGAGGCGAATACCGAGGTAATCGAACTCCGTAACCCTCTCGAGGGGAACAGAATCTAAGGTCGGTGGTTTAGCTATCTTTTTCGGGGGGTTAAGGACCAGGTACTTAGTTTTCCCTGTGTTAATAACTAACCCTCTTGCATCACAAAATGATTTAAAGCTAGTTAACAGACTCTGCATGCCTACCAGGGTTTTAGAGATCAGGAGGGTATCATCTGCAAACAGGAGGGTAGGTATTCTTCTGCCAGCCAGGGATGGTGCATCTGCAGGATGTTGCAGCAGGTGCTCCACCACTCCATTAACATACAATGAGAACAGAGTGGGGGCTAGAACACATCCCTGGCGTACCCCTCTATTTACAGGTATTCGTGCTGTTTTTTGTCCCTGATTACCCCACCTGATCTGTGCAAAATTGTCAGCATGTAGTTTAATTAGCATGTTTAATAAGTATGGTGGAATGCCCTGTTCCTCGAGCACACTCCAGAGTTGGCTGCGTGGGACCAGGTCAAAGGCAGTCCGCAGGTCTATAAAAGCGAGATACAGACTGCCTTTGCCCAGTACAACCACCTTCCAATACAGCATCATAAGCCGGAAGGATTGCTCTATCGTCCCCATACCCGATCTAAAACCGGCCTGGAAGTCAGAAAGAATGCCCTTTTCCTCAACCCACTGCAGTACTCTGCCCAAAACCACTTTTCCCGCCACCTTCTGTGAAGAGTCTAAGAGGCTTATGGGGCGATAATTGGCAGGGTCGTTCCGACTCCCTTTTTTAAAGATTGGAACGACCTCAGCACCCTTCCATGAGACCGGGAAAGTTGCCCCATCAAAACTAGCATTCAGTAGGGCAGCAATAAGTTTTCCCCACTCCTCCGGGTTAATGCGTAGCAAGTCCCCTGGTATGCCGTCCGGACCCGCTGCTTTATTGGGGACAAGACATTTGATCGCCCCTACCACTTCCTTGGCTGTAAACAGGAGCTCATCATTAAACTCGCAGGGTACTAAGGGATACTGTTCTGGCAAACTTACCCCCTTACCCGGGAGCATTGTGTAGAGCTGGGAAAAGTGGTCAAACCACGCATCCTCCGGTATGTTGCATGATATCATTGTGTCCACGGGTTTATCCCTAGCTCTTAGTAGGTCCCAGAAACCCTTCGGGTCTTTCCTTGAGCTTGCGGCCTTCAAGTCATACCAAAACTGGTTCTCCCATTCTACCTTTGCCTTAAATATAGCCCTCCTTTAATTGCCCCTAGCAACGCTTATCAGGGCTCCATTCTTGGATTTCACTGCCTTTATTAATTCCCCTTTGGCGTCGCGACAAGCAGGTGAAAACCACCCAGCAATGCCCTTCGTAGCGCCTCTTTTATAAGCCCTTCTTCCCGCATTATGGACTAAAAACAGTTCGCCTAGTGCGTTCGTAGTTTGGGCAAACAGTGTGGGTACCTCCTGCGCACTAATTGGGGGGGAATCTAAACGAGGTACAATATTAGCCATTATGGATTTTACCTCCAAGATCTTTCCCTCATTACCAGCAATGTTCTTCCAATTCAGGCGCCTACCATCGTTAGAGGGACACACTTCATGTGTTGTTCTCCACACGTGGGGGATTGGGGGTAGGGAGCATCCCATCCACAGAGGGGACAGAGACAGAGACAAAAGGTTGTGGTCACTGTGGATGGACGGCAAGACCACCATATACACCAGGTGAGCCCACAAACGATAGTTCAGCAGAATATAGTCAATCCGTGAGGAATGCCCTACTCTGTTGAACGTATGGGCCCCCAATTGATCTGAATTAGATCTGCCATTAGTTGCTCTAAGGCCATGCTCCAAGCAAAGGGCATTAAGGTCAATGGCACTTTGGGTCCATCTTCTAATTGGCGTAATTTGTAACGGTGGAATACCTCTCCTTGCATCATCGTCTCTGGTGCCTAGCACATCGTCCACAGCAAGGGGTTCAAATGTACAGTTAAAGTCGCCCGCTAGCATGACGAGGGAATCAGCGCTACAATTTTTGAGTTCCTCGTCAATGCCAGTTGAGGGCAGGATGGACGAGCCACCCCGTGGGCCTCTGACGTAAATATTAAAGATTTCAAGCACTCTCCCTCCACATGGCCCTCTCACTGTTAGCCTCTGAAGGTCAGGAGACTTAGTAGCTATACATTTAATGGAGTACCGCAGGGAGATGCTTACCCAAATTAATAGCCCTCCTGAGGGGCGCCCCTTCCCTCCACTCGGTCGTATGGCAGGAACAAAATAGGTGGTATAACCCATCTTATGTAGAGGTTCCAAGCACCAGGTTTCCTGGAACAAGCAGATCCCAAACGGTTCTATAAATACATTCCAGTCTGGTATGCTTGTGTTCCGAGCAAGGCCCGCTATATTCCAGCTGGCTACCTTCAGGGACACACTGCCAGCCCCTCCCTGCCCCATTGCTGATTCACTTACAGGAGGGGCATTAGCAGTGGCAGTAGCCACCTCAATAATAGGCAACGCCACAGCATCCAGGATTAAAATGTCCCCCTCAACTGACTCCCTACTGAGCAGTGATGACGCGAGTGCTTCGGGTGAAGCCACCGGTGAATGCCCCCTAGAGATAGTTGGTGAAAAAAGGGTACTAGTAGGTGACCCCACCAACTCCTCTCCAAATATTAGACTACTAGCTAATCTCTCCCCGGGTGCCACGTTATGCATCTCCTGTATTGGGCAGATTGCATGTCAGTAGCCTTGCCAAAAACGACCATGCGGCTGACAAGGGGTATTACCAAATAGGCTAAATTGGGAGAGGCTTCCACGAATCTGTCTGCCATCCCAATCCTCCCACATAGGGGTTCCGGCTGGCCTCACTGGCAAATTAGGGGGATTAAAATAACTAAGGTCGTGGATGCCAATTGGTCCCCCGCTACCTGTTGGGCTATGCTCCCTCACAGGTCCACTGCATACAAAGCTAGCAACCCTTGGATCCTCAAAATTTACTATGATGCAATCCCCACTTATAGTTTTTTGCTTAGTACCAATCCAGCCAACTCTCCTTACGTGGATGATCCGTCCCTCCCAAAATTTGGGCAAGGGTCTGTTTTCTTTAAGCCAAAATAGGGTCTTGTTATACAGTTCAGCAAATGTCTCACGCTTACCCGGGCTGAGCACAGGCACCCCAGTCAACACGGCTACATAGGGCTGACAGTCAGGGGGGAGATTAACATTGTAGGCCCTCCCACCCTTAAGACCCTCACCTGTCTGCTGTGCATGGGTCTTTGCAGGATTAGCTGATTTAAGTGTTAAAGTCTCAGGTGTACAAGGGGCTACTGGAATGGCGTCTGAGGTGATAGAGTTTGCTTTGCCAGGGGTGCCAGAAGCTGTGGCACATGCCGACCTTTTACCTAAGATGTTATTAGCGACCTTAGGGGGCTTTAATTTCTCTACAGGCTTGAGTACTGATGGCCCAGGTTTCCTCGCTATCCCTACAGCCATAACGGTAGGATGCGAATTACCATCAGTCACCTCAGGTACAACTGGCTTAATGCCTGCTGTAGTAGCTGTGCCTTGTTTAACTATAGGGGTCTCCCTGCTGCCAGTTCGCCCCCCCGGCCCATACTCCCTAATTCTTAAATGCAATTTAATGAATGATTTTAGGGAGAAAAAATTGTCTAGGGTTGCCTGCTCCATTTTATCCACCCGCTCTGATAGCCCCCTGATTTTATCTAACACCGGGAGGAGTATGGATTTCATCATTTTCTCCATGTTTTCAATTAGGAGAGACTCTGGGGGTGAGGACGCTGCAAGGCCACCAGTCTGTTCTTCACAGGCACTAACCACTGGCCCTCCAGATGTACCCTCCCCCTTCTCTCCCTGTAGCGGGCTGGAATCCCGCCCTACTGCCTTACGTAAGCCACCCGTCCTGACGCCAACCCACCCAGGTCTCTTATGGTCTTTAACCATTCTACCTTTCCGTGGGGTAGACAATCTTTTCCTTTTAGTGGGGACTGAGTGTATTTCTGCCTGCACCACAAGGGCCGATGGTGGGGGCGACATCGGGTGAGTAAAAGGATTAGCCAAAGGCAACGAAGAGATAGCTGTCTCATTCGCCATTAGATCTGAGGCCAGATTGATAAGGCTATCAAGGAAGCTCAGGTTTTCATGCATGGTGAGAGATGTGAAACTTTACTACCTATAAGAGCTGTGTTTTGTGTAGACTGAGGAAAGGGGAATTGAGTGACAAAGTGAATAAAATGCTAATGGATTAATGTAAGTCACTATCAAGCATTCAAACCATTTGTCATGGTCAAATATTTATTGTTCTCCATTCAATATCTCTCCACATCTTTCACAATGCCAAATGCAGGAATGTGCTGACGTTGTTTGTCTAGTCAAAGTGTGAGAATGAAATGAGACTGTTGCACCATCGCCAAAGGTGGATGGATTAGAGGGAAAGAGGTTTCTCATTGTTTCCACACTCATTTTTCATAGAAAGAGGAGAGGCACAATTAGTTGATCATAGAAAGTCTGCTTCCCACAAAGAAGTGTCTGTGCTGTTCCATTAAAAGCAGATATACGCTTTAGGAAGTGTATTCATGATCAGATGCAATTATGGGAGCTGTGCTGAGAAGTGTTGGCGCAGTCTATGAAAAGTATTACAATCCAGGCAATTGCACTGGTAGTCAAGGCAGTCCTGCTGAGAGTTCTTGATAGAATCAATGAACGCCTTGGCAGCCATTTTGAGGAGTGGTGGACCTGGAAGTTGCAGTGCAGAACATGCAGTAAAAGAATGACTGAGGCAAACCTACAGGTATTTAAATGTAACTTAGCATCCACATTCAAAATCATTTGCAGTTTGCGTACCTGGTACTTCAAAAGCTAAGATATAGGGCTTCTATGTAATCAAGTCATGAACCCGACAAGGATGCCACTGTCAATTTATTTCCGGAAGTTGTTAAACAAAGTAGTATTTTCTGCTGAAATTTAAAGACTCAGTAGGATGGCATGAGCGATGGCGTTGATTAGGACCAACATCTCTAAGAAAATCAGGGCACTGACACTGCCTGTATCACTTGCCACCTAAGGTCCTTGACAGCCACAAGTAGCAATGATTCTGTACCAAAGGGGAGTCTCAACCTCACCTGGGAATTAATCCAGAATCAGGGTCGGACTGGCCTTTGGGGCAATCTGGCAATCCCCGAAGGGCTGGTCTGATAGGTCAGTGGGTGGGATGTTTTTGTTTTACTGTTTGAGGGCAAATATTATGGTCTGGTGGGACATTTTTGCACTCTTGATTTCCCTGATATTACCACAAACCTTGCCTGCAGCAAGCACAAATGTAAGCAATGTCCCACATCTTGGAAAACATGTGTACAGCATGTCTTTACAAATTCAAAATTGCTCTGATTTGTATATGTGGGCCATTGTTTTGCTATTTTATTGGTTAATGGGAGCCACTTTTCTTTTCAGTCCCTGTCCTACCCTGTCAAAAATCTTGTGTGATACTATCAAGAAGGTTCTCAGGTGAATGTTGGCTAACCCTTACAGGTCGCAGATTTATGGCCCTGAAGCTGACAGGGTCCTTATGCTCCATGTTAGACCTCGCTTTTACAGCGGGTTTATCCCCAGAATCTTCCCTTTGTGGCCTTCTGTTTCTGACCTGTTTTGGTTGGTTTTATGACTCTGGGCACTTTACCACTGCTGATCAGTGCTAAAGTGCATATGCTCTCCCTGTAAATTGTATGTATGGATTGGTGTTTTCATAATTGGCTTATTTGATTTACTAGTCAGTCCCTAGTACAGTGCACTGTGTGTGCCCAGGGCCTGTAAATCAAATGCTGCTAGTGGGCCTTCAGCACTGGTTGTGCCACCCACATAAGCAGCCTGTAACTGTAACTCAGGCCTGCCATTGCAGTGCCTGTGTGCAGTATAATACTGCCATGTCGACTTGGCAAGTTCATCCACTTGCCAGGCCCTAACCTTCCCTTTTCTTACATGTTAGTCACCCCTAAGGTAGGCCCAAGGTACCCCTGTGGGCAGGGTGCAGTGTGCATGAAAGGTAGGGCATGCCCTGGTGTGTGCGCCATGTCCTGATAGTGAAATGATGCCAATTTCGTTTTTCACTATTGCAAGGCTATCTGTTCCCATAGGATAGAATGGGGAGTTTGCTTATAACATCCTATAAGCCTAACTACCCCTGGGAACAAGGTAGGAAAATAAAGTTTAGTATGCCTGAACTCAGAATGTTAAAATGCATCTTTTAGTGAGGGTAATTTTTACATTCTGTTTTTGAAAATACAACTTTTAGAAAGTAGGTATTTTCTTGCTTAGCCATCCAGTGTGCCTCTGCTAGGATGTGCATTGACTGTCTGGGTTTGGAGTGACAGGGGCTGGTGATGTGCAGTGGCTCCAGTGAGTCTGGATGACTCAGCACTAGGCTGAATAGGCTGGTCTGCATTTAGAGTGGTGGGAGGAGTAGCACCTGCACCTAAATAGGGCTGTGCCTGCCTTGCACAATGATGCCTCTGCCCCCCTGTGGTTTGTCTGGAGCCAGTGCTCACACTGACAATGGAGGTTGTTGTGCACTTGCAAAGTGTCCCCCAGAACTGGTTTTGACTGGGCTTAAAGCCCTGGGCCAGGAGAGAACAAAGAGATTTGCTGTATAAAAAGAGGGACCCACACCCCAGACTTTTAGATCACTTCTGGAAATCAAGAGGAACCTTTGCCAAGGAGAAGAGCCAGACAATCTGAGGAGAAATACTGCCCCTGTTCTGTTTTTTGTCTGGGGTTGGCCTGCTGTGGCTACTGGTTGCCAAGGAAAGGGGAACGGACTTTGCTGTTTGCTGTGTCCCCTGCTTGAGGAAGATCTCCAAGGGCTTGAAACTGAGCGTGCCTCCTGTTCTGAAGTCTCAGGGACACAAAGACTTCACCACCAGCTCCCCTGAACTTCCCTGCTGGGAGCTCTGATCTTCTAAGAGGTGCCTGCTGTAGTTTTGGACCTCTGGAGGCTGTTTACTGCTGGGAGCTGGGAAAAGTAACGTAACTTCGAGAAGCGTGACGCATCCACACCTGTTTCAGATGCATTGCCGAAGAAATCATCGCAGCATCTGCCCACGGCTCTAGAAATCTCTGCACGCTGCATCAGGTGCCTCGATCTCCGATGTGCAGGATCACCGCACCGATTCTGACGCAAGGGCTGCTGTGCGGTTGCAAGAACCCACGCATCATCACGGATCGTCCCATCGCATCGAGGCGCCAAGTCTGTCGCATCGATGGGCGGACGCAGTAAGAAACCGACGCATCACCTCCCCACACAGTAAGGAACCGACGCATCACCTTCCCACACAGTAAGGAACGGACACATCACCTTCTCTCCGGTAAAGAACGGACACATCACCTCCCCTGCGCAGCAGTAAGGAACCGATGCATCACCTCGCCCGAAGCAATGAACCGACGCATCACCTTCCCAGCAACACTTTTTGTTTGTGTGTGCGACGCATCCAAGGTACTTTGTGTGAAAAGTGTTGCATCTGCAATTTGCTTTGAACTGAACTATTTCTACCATTTGAAAGTCATAGTTTTATTACTGTATTGTGGATTCTTGTCTTTTTGGTCTTGTTTGGTTTAGATAAAGAAAACTTATTTTTGGAAACTGGTGTGGTGTCTAGGTGTAGTGTTTTCACTGTATTACTGTGTGTATTGACAAATGCTTTACACAATGCCTCTGAGATATGCCTATCTGCTCGTTCCAAGCTACCAAGGCTATAAGCAGGGGTTATTTTAGAAGTGTATCCCCCTTACTCTGACTAGGAAGAAGGGTCCCTTCTAGGACAAAGGTGCAAACCATTGCCTACTATAGACCCCCATTTCTAACACTCCACTATGGATCTTTTTCAAAGTACGGGCATCGTGGCATGTTTAAATGCCAGAGGGACAATCCTTTCGAGAAGTTATACATTGATGATTCCTAACAGTTGATTATTAATAAAAGGAAGGTGATAGTGCCAAAATCTGGCCAGGCAAGAGCCTAAGGGAGGAGCAGAGTCTATATTTCAGTGGACTGAATAACATTACACAATGATTGTTTCATAAAATGTTTCAATATCATTTTTGACTCGAGTTTCTTCCCATTTTATTGCCTGGCAGAGTCTTTTCCGCCTATGTGAAAGAGATTGAAGACAGACCCAGCGCGACGCCCTGGGGCACCAAGATGCCTTTTGGCGAGCTCCTGTTCGAGAAGGGCGAGAGCGGCGGGTGGGTGCACAGTGCCTGCTTTTCCCCCAGTGGGCAGTGCCTGGCCTGGGTCAGTCATGACAGCACTGTCACCGTGGCCGATGCTGCAAGAGATAAGGTGTAAGTATATGCCCTTCAGGAGGTTTGTCTGCATGTATGTTTTGGGGTCACAAAGGGGTCGGCGAGATGGAGCTGAGGAAGGTAGAGGCAGTCTCCCCCAAATAATGTTTACATTCAAAATTCACGCAGTTATACATAAAAAAATGTTTAAGCACGTGCATGACCCGTGGGCAGGGCAGCAGGGATAATTTAATTATGTGGTGTTTACCACGTAATTATGGATTTACTTTTTTTGCCATATAATTCATTATCTACTGCATAGTCAGCAAATTCCAAAATAATAAATTTGTTGTAGGCCAGACATATAGACAATTACTTGAAGAACCCACTGCACGTAGTACTGCATGGTTGCAGACTCTTTGCTATGGTTAATTGTTCACCTTTCGGCTGTTGATCGCTGATTTTAGTTGTTAACCTGCTGTTAAGGAGATGATGATTTTGCTTAGACTATATTAATGAGTGCCAAAATGTCAAAATAACACTGTCACATAATGTGTTGCGCTTAATGATTTGTCTTTTTTTGCTATATAATTTAACCAACCCTGGCGCACAATTGGTGTTCAAAACTGTCTCACTTTGTAAACACTGACCGCTTTTTAGCAACCCAATTCACCAATGGAGGCGACTTTTTCTCTGGTTTCTGGGCCTAAGGCCTATTCTGTGTTCCAGTCCGACCCCGGGCTCGATATTCTCTAGATATTCACAGCTCTTGCGTGGGAGTGAATGACTCTGACTTCTTTTTCTGTAGGGTGACCCAGCTGAAGACCGAGTTCCTCCCTTTCCTGAGCGTGATTTTTGTATCCGAGACCCAGTTCATTGCTGCTGTGAGTGCGATCCCTTATTTCCGTGCATGCTTTACGTGTGTTTTTAAGGCTTCGGTCCTGTATCCTCGGATACATATGCAGAATATCAAAATACTGCTCTCCTTTTCCACTTTGTAATATCAGTCATTAATACAGGATTGTATAAAGCATCTATTAATGAAGGGATACGAAGTTTCAAAGGCTGAATTTAAGAATGAAACAGTAAAGGCAATAGTGTCCAGCCCTGCAAAGCATCCATTTAGCATATCGGACTAGGACTGAGGCAGTACAGCTCTAATGCAGTCCCTGGCTTCTCCATCACTGAGAGACCTTGGAGTAGCAGTAGCTGCTGCAAGGCACTGAATGCAGCCCAAAGATATAAATGAGCCAGTCAGAACAGCTATGGTGAGTCCATCACCTCCCCTTGGCAGTCCAGCCAGAAAGAGAAACAAATATGGCCTCAGTTATCCTACCAGTCTGAATCCAGCCGGGAAGAGATCGAAGGGGATCCTGGAATTTAAGTTTGACGTGATTGAATTCTAAAGTAAGGAGGGTGGCAGAGGGGATGCAGTGCTGGTTGGTGTAAGGTGTATTTGATGCTGAGTGGCACATCTTGGATGCTTTGACCGAATTATCCCTTGTTCTGCTGGCTGATATCTTCCTCAGTGCAGAAAGATGAGGTCTCCCAGAACCCCAGAGGTGACTCTGGTGGGACGGGGAAAACAAGGCACAGGGTGGCACAGTTAAAGGTGAGAATAGTCAGAGGTACTCTTACAAATGTGTGACATTGGGCTAAGAAATAGCAGACATAAGATAAAACCAGGACGTTGCACTCAAGAATAGCATAAACAGTGCAGCATAATGATAGACTAATCCAACTACTTGGATCTCTGTAGATCGAGAAATAAGTGCTAAACCTTCACAAAGGGTAAATATTTTCTATCTTGCCCACTCCGTCTATTTACCCTTTTTCACTTGATGCCGGCACTACAGGTTACCAGGCAGCGGCGGCTCCTTCGCTAAAGAGGAGGAGCGTCGCCCGACTGCTCTGCGAGCAGTGTAAAAAGGAAAACGAAATCGATAATAACTAACGCTATTATCGTTTTAGTTTTCCTTCCTGCTCGGGTGCAGGGTGGGGCGGGTGGGCCGGGTGGCTAGTGCAGGGGGCAAGGGGAGGAGTGTAAAGCACACTCTAAAGTGGGCATGACGGTTTGGCCGGCCCAAGAGAACCGGTCAAACCGTCATGCGCACTTTGCATCTCCCCCACCAGGCTGCATTACACAAACTAGTGAAGAACATGCAAAGCCTCCAAGCTCCTGTCTGAGTGCCGAGCCATGGTGCTCAGATCAACCACAATACTGCTTAAGGCAGCTTTGTGATTGGACATGGGATTCCGGGAGCCTGGGAGATGCCTGTTGCGGTGCGGAGGAGACAGAGCAGAGGCGGCAGCACCCGGCGGCACCCAGGTAAGTCTGTTTTTTTTTTTTTTTTGTATTCCCCGGATCTGCTCTCCCCCCTCCCCCTTTTCAACCCCATTCCTCACCCGCTCTTAGTAGACTCAATATATTGATTCAGGCTTTTGACAGCCGTCTCAACGGGTTCACTGTTCAAGAGAACAAGCACTAAAGAACATATCACTATTTCTCTGCTGGTAATGATGCATCCCCGAAAGTGTGGCACGTTAATTCAACTGTATATAAATTCATATACATTTGATTCTCTACTATAGAACGCCAAAATAATGTTAACTGAAATTTAGTTGTTATTTAGAGACTTCAAAAGTCCTAATAAGATGATGAAACACGTTAGATGTTTGATATATAATTATATGAAGAACAAGAACTATTGGAAGTTATGAAATATATGACTTTGTTGTGTGTTCTGTTTTCTGTGACTAATTGGTTCTTTGTAATATAACTATGTGAGCAAACGTGAAGCTACTCGTATCAATTCTATAATAGTGACCAAGCATGATCGATTCCTTTTGCACCCAAAGAAGCAGGGTGCCTTTTCAGAATAGCACCCTTACAGAAGACGCTTCCATTCTTTAATGGTAAAGTCGATATTTCATTTAGGAAGCCATAAGTGGACATCTGTTAAATTAGCCACTGGTGCCTGCATTGTCTGTCAACTCTTTCGTAAAGTGTGTGATGAATGACCTCCAGTTCAGAAGAAGCCCAACGAGGAAGTAACATCTTGTGAAAGTGTGTGGCTGACTCTATAGGTTAGGGTTCTGGGGTTATGTTGGGGCCTATATTGCTTGGTTCTGTGATGTGAGAGGCTTCGCTGTCTATGAACGTGATGGTGTCGATGTAGCTTTGGATAACTTGAGGAACGTGACATGGTTTGTGTCATGACACTTAGGGGCATATTTACAATAAAGTGGTGGAGCGTGGGTTAGCTCCAAAATAGCGAACCCCGGGCTCCGTCACTTTTGAAATGCAGGGATGCACCATATTTACAAAAATATATTGCACCCCTGTGTTTCTCCCTGCATTGACGCTAAATTAAGCTGCCTAGTGCCAACACAGGCACCCTTGCACCATATAGTGCAAGGGTGCCTGCGTTGAAGGAATGATTGTTTATTGTTCAGAAAGGTGTCCCTTCCTGCACATAAACAATCCAAAATGGCGATTTGTAACTTCTATTTACAGCACACAAAGAAGTTACAAATCGTAATTTTTTAAATGATTGATTATGTGCAGGAAGGGACACCTTCCTGCACTTAAACAATCCTTCATGGTGTTTTGCAGTTTCTATGTGTGCTGCACAATGCAGCACACATAGAAACAGCAACAACTAGGAGCAATAAAGCATTTCTCTTCGTTTCGCCATGTTAAGACCAGGTTTTCCCTGGTCTAAATTTTGGTGCTGCGTCCTATTTACGCCACCCTTGTAAATAGGGCGCAGCGTCAGAATCAATGGGAGTTTCAACAGAATGCCCACGGGCAACACCCGTTGCCCACCCTTCTCACGCTAAGTATAGTGTGAAAGGGTGCATTATTTACAGGGCGGCGTTAAGCCTCGTTAAGTGGCTTAATGCGGCCTTGTAAATAAGGCAAAGCCCCTATCGCCACAGGAATGTCACTCAAAGGGGCGATAGGGGCTTGTATATATGCCCCATAATCTGTAGTACATTCTTAAAAGTAAATGGCATCAATCGTCATTAGAGTCTTCAGCCCATCAGGACAGTCTCTTTTATGTACAGTAGTAGCATGTTGACCTTGCATCCCCCTCGCAGGGCCACGATTGCTGCCCCTACCTCTTCACATACAGCAGCCCAGACAACATCGAGGTCATTGGGAAAATCGGGGGCCAGAAGCAGAGCTCGAGGGGGAACATGTCCGCCATGCAGCACTTCCGGAATCTGGACAAGAAAGCCACAGTCGAGAGCGAGGATCCTGCAGTGGCCACACTCCACCAAAACAGCATCAGGCGAGTTTTCATTGGGATGCTCTTTTGGAAACTTTTGAAAGTAACCTAATGTTTCTTGGTTTATTTGTAAAATTGTTTTCCTATATATTTATAAAAGTGAGAAGTGATATAGCTATTCTTCACTATAAATGCCTTCACAGGCACCATCTGAAATACATGTTCACTGTTCTTCTTTGGAGTTCACTTTAACCCCTTCACTGAAGGGGTGACTGCATACACTTCGGCCCTAGAGCTTTTAAAAAAAACAAAAATCAGCATCAGTGTGTTCAAACACAGGTACCTCTATGTGCACTCATACAAGTATATTTTTGCAGCTCATTCAGGGCTATGTATTGGTGCAAACATTTTAGATGTATCTCAGGCAGCCTGAACATATATTAATAAATATGTGGAGATGTTTTAATGTTTTTTTTACCAAAATTGCTGAATATATTGTTTTTCTTAAATGAAAAAAACACAAATTGTGAAACGCTAACCACGAAAATAATGTTCAGAATGTCTGGAGTCTGGAAATACTAAATGTATGTGGCCTTTTGTAAAGAATGTAGTGTATAGAATTAATTATATAATATCACTGCAGACCACTGCATTGTGTTAGTATGACTGTTATTTGATGACTAATAACAAACTAAAGACTATATGGAAAGTATAAAAATGACATATTTTCTAATTCTGTACTAACTAAGAAATCTTAGCGGCGCAAACTGGAACTCTCTTGCCTTGACTAGCTGGCCCGGAGAATGTGCTGAACAATATATTGTCTGGGTAGATTAGTGAGATGACCAAGTTTCGGGATGGACTGTTTCCATGATGAACAGGGTCAGTACTGATCAGCAGTGGGTGGGCCTCTGTCTAGAGTGGCACTGTGAGTGGAAAACGATGGATAGGAATGCTACCCCAAGTCATTGCCACTGGTTTGACTTTTGCAAGCGTTAATCCCATCCCTTTTTGGGTGTTTGTTTACTAATAGCATGCCTAGAAATTTGAGACTGACAAAGCTTTCCTGTCCTACTACTGTCAATGACTGTGTATTTCAAAAAGTAGTACAATTGCACCAATTCAAGGAGATCTTTTGTGGTTGCAAATGTAGTATTTTGTTTCATAAACCAGGCACTATATGGGCCTGATTCACAAAGGTAACTTATACTTGTGAGTAATTATTGAAGATAAGACAAGGAATCTCTAAGTTAAATAGTCGTTATTAGTAATGCAGAACAACATCTCCAGGTTGCCTCTCCAACGCTCCTCCTGGCACTGACAGTTATTCCTCACATAACATTCTAACACCAACACCCTGCAGGCGCGGTGCGTCCATTGGGGCGTGGGGGCGTAGCCCCCCCGCCCGCGCCGCGCCCGCAGCTGCAGCTCCCTCCTCTGTGACTGTGAATGTCCGCAACCGCAGCTCCCGAGTCCTCCCTCTGTGAATGTCAGTCAGCATGACGTCGGACCGTGGGCGGTCCGGTGTCATGTTGACTGACATCATTGTCAGACGCCTTTGGGAAAGGCAGCACAAGTGCGCATGAGTGGGCATGGAGCTTAATTTTTTACTCCGTGCCCAGTCATGCGTACTTGTATTTTTGCTGCCTTGCGCATGCCCATTAGGAGCCCCTCGGTCTCCTAAATGGGCAGGCGGCGGGCGAGGAGTAGGCTGTGCCGTCAGCCAATCAGTGGCGCTGCTGCAGCGCCAGGATTGGCTGAGGGCCGGGTTGCGTCACGTGGACGTGGTGTTCTGGACCGTTTGAAGGGGCAGTCGCAGAGAGGCGCCAACGCGGGCCTGGACATGAAGAAAAGAGAGTAATGTAAGAATTGGCTGCACGAGCGGAGTGTGTTTAAGGAGCCCTCATAGGGAATGAATGATGGCCGAGAACCAGGGAGAGGACGGAGGCAGCCGACAGGTAAGTGAACTTTTTTTTAACCCCCTCCTTCCTCCCTCCCCGTCCCACTACCACCTCCTGAGAGCAGCTGACCCCTGCGTACTGTATTTAATATTTTGTTCACTCGAAAGCTCTCTGGTTTTCTGTCAGGGACGCATTGCGCAATATGCCTTAAAGTGATGTACAAAACTACAGACAGTGTAGGTCAGCCTCGCAATGTCCTCTATTCATTTAATGGGAAGCAATCTATACCGCACGGCGAGCCTTTGAAGAGAGGAAAAGTGGTAAAAGCACCGTACACAGTTTTCTGAAATGCAGTTATGTTCTGCATTCAGTACTGTCTTTACGTTGGAAAAAGTTTTGTTTAAAAATCACGGTCTAAAGTACTGGGGTATGGTTAGGAAAATTCACTTGTGTAATGGCTACAGATCTGCTTTTCTCAAAGCTTGCTTTCTTGCACCTTTATCCAGAAAGATTAAAAATAAACAATTTGTTAACTGTATGTGCGTGCAGACGTTTGGTGTATACGTGTGAGCTTAGCTACTGTTGGTGCAGCAAGTGGAGTCTGCCGAGGGGTCCACTGAACCTATACAATGCTGTTTTTACCACCCCAACAGCAGTAAAGGGGACCATCTCCTTGCTTCCCCCATGTACCCATAGCATCCTTGCTACACTACTACGTGCGTGGAAGCATTTGTGTGTTTCAGGAAAATCGTCAGTGGTCACATGGTTTTTAAAAGATACAGAGCCTGTTCGTAAAAAAAAGTTATCTGAAGAAGACTCTAAACAGGAAATCATTCTACCTATTCACTACAGTTCCCATGATTGAACGCCCCAAACTAAAAAAAACATGAAATGAGAGTGACCTGCCACTGGAATTGCAGCTCACTCACTAGTAAAACACGTTAGAGCCCCCTCCTGATGTGATGATATGCAAGTTGTCTACCGCTCCAGTGTGCAGTTTTAGTCTTAGCCATGGTCACTGAAAGTGAGTTGAATTTTCTGATTATCTAATACTTTAAATGCCCAGTTTCTCTCAATTTCAGAGAACCCCCTAACAGTGCCCTCCCCTATGTACCCTCTCCCTGCATTCACTTGCAAATTGTGTGTGTGTGTGTGTGTGTGTGTGTGAGAGAGAGAGAGAGAGACAATCAGGCTTGCTGGCCACCGGATCCCAAACACTTGCGCCCTACCACTTTCAAATGTCACCAGCCGCCACTGACACCCTGTCCAGCATTCCATTTAGAATCTACCAAGGGGACAAGCATGAGGGGTGTTCAGAGGCTGAGGGAAAACAGGGAAAGACAAGAAGGAAAAAGGGGAAAAGGGGAAAAGGAAATACGAAAGCAAGATTACAACAGTCATTTGCACTCTTGAGTAAGTTCCCAACTCCACCTCCAATATTTCTTTATTTCCGTTGTTCACCATATAAGAGCAAGCTCCAACATGTACAGACAAGTTAAAATAATTAAAATAGTTTAAAAAGAGAAGATATAACAATTCATCTGATATAATGTGTTTTAAGTTAAAAGGCAATAAAAATCAGCAACAGGCAAGACCTTAGTTTTGCAAGTTAAGGAAATTTCTCCTGACATACCACATGAAATTTAAAAAGCGTGACACCGAAACGACTATATGTGAATCTGTGTTGTATTTTAGGATTCTAAAGGCTTCAATACAATGGGTGGTGTCTAAGTTTTTACATAGCTGGACTAACCATCTCTGTCTTGCTGTACTGTATCCTGGACAAGAAAAAAACACATGGAGTTCAGACTCATCACACATATTACAGGCTGGACATCTACTTAAATTACCCCCTGTCCATTTACATGTGAACGCACGCAGGGGGAGGCAACTGTGTCGAAACTGTACATATAATTTCCTGGCTAGTGCCGGGCGGACTGCATCCAGGCAAGCCTCCAGCCTGCAAGTGTCTAACTTCCAGGAAGAGTGATGTGAGGGAGCCATGAGGAGATTCTGTTTGAAGTTTTGCGGATAGACTGCGCCGGTAGCTGGAGATTTGTGACTTGCGTGGTGTACTCAGGCATGCTGTATCAAGGTTATCCCATAGTTCTTTTAGGCCTATTTCATGGAGGCCCTCCCTGACCTATCTAAACCATGGCAACTTCACAGAGCCGGAAAGTCTCAGAATTTCTAATAACTCTAATCTGTATTCTTGAAGCTCCGATGTAGCCCAGAGGCGAGGCCAGAATATTAATGGCCTGCAACCAATTTCCTCAGAAATGGATCTCACCCCTAGATCCATACGCAGTCAAACCAGGGGGGAGCTGATCGGTAGACTGAATAGTTGTCTGAGGAATTTGTTCTCGGTGATAACCAGGGGCCTAAGGTTGGAGTGCCCCCAGAGTTCAGCCCCATATAGGGCTGCACTCCTGGCCTGGGTTTTGTATATCTCCATTACCGGGCACACTGGTTTCGGGGATGTTTCCCTAAAGAACTTGGCCAGGCCACCTGTGGTTTGTGTAATTTTAAGGTTAGATTTGCTGATTTGAGCCCCCCAAGTTATATTCTGTGTGAGAGTTAGTCCCAAATAGTCAAATACAGAGACCTGCTCCAAAGAGCTGCCATTCATGTGCAGGTTTGGACGTGTAGATTTACTGGGGTTAAAAACCATGAATTTGGTTTTGTTGATGTTAATCTCGAGACCCCTAATCCTGCAAAATTCGCAGAATCCATCTAGTATTCTATAGATACCCATTGGTGACTTAGAAAGGAAAAGGGTATCGTCTGCGAACATCATGGCAGGGATTTGCTTAAGCTCAATTTTCACAGCTTCGATGTCCTTGCAGGCTCTGAGCGCATCAATCAGACCGTTATTGTATATGCAGAACAAAGTGGGGGCAAGCACACATCCCTATGTGACTCCCCTGTTTACAGGGATGGGCTGCGTTAGTTCCCCATTTTTCCCATATCTAATTTGGGCATAGTTTTCATCATGTAATCTTCTCAATACATTTAAGAGGTAAATAGGTAGTCCCAAATCGCTTAGTACCTTCCATAGAGGGTCTCTAGGTACCAAGGCAAACACACTCTTCAGGTCAACAAAGACCAGATACAGGCTACCCCCTTCCAGCTGGACTGTTTTCCAATAAAGAAGCTGGAGCCTGAAGATCTGGTCTATTGTTGAAGTTTTTTCCCTGAAGCCTGCCTGCAAGGTCGTCAAAATCTTTTGTTTTTCCAACCAAGACTGCAGATGTTCTAAAAGAACCCTAGCGAAGATTTTCTGTGAGACATCGATCAAACTGATCGGTCTATAGTTTGCTGGTGACAAAGGAGATACCTTCTTAAATACCGGGATAATCTCGGCACCTAACCAAGTTGCGGGAAGAGCCATTCCCAGTAAAATTGCATTAAAAATTGTCCAGAAGTACGGGCCCCAGATCTTGGGTTCAGCCCGATAGGGGTCCCCTGGAATCTTGTCCAGACCTGCAGCCTTGCCAGGGACACATTTATTTAAGGATTTAAAGACTTCAGACAGGGAAATCTCGGGGGTGGCTGTCACCGGCCCCAAATGGACCGGGGTTGCTGGGGTCTGACTACTCTCTTTGCCTTCTGGCGGGGCATAAAGGGCTAGAAAATGCTCTCTCCAGCATTCAGCCGCAATGTTTGGCTCAAATGCAGCTTGGGTGTTACTACTACCAGTGGTAACGATGTTCCAGAATACTTTCATATCTTTAGTTTCCAGGGCAGATTTAAGGCTTTTCCACTGATCTGTTTCCCACTGGGATTTGGCAGCTGCAATGGTGGTTTTGTAGTGATGTCTGGCTGCTTTTCCTGCGGTGTTGCTCTTTGTTTTGATGACCTCTACTAATGCCCTTTTAGCTGCCCTGCAGTCGCCATTGAACCAAGATTTCCTAGGTTTCCTGCCACAACCCCTGGTGCGCGTTACCCAGACCGTCTCCTCCAGCCTTTATGTTAAGGATTCGTTGATCTTATCAACCTCATCAAGGGTCGTGGCAAGGTCTCCAGATTTCAAAATCTCCGATAAAGCCTCTATGTTAGGGGTAATGGAATTGAATAGGAGAGTCAATTTATCCTGTGATTTTTCCACCCAGGCCCACCTAACCTTCTGCCTATTGTTTGAGAGGATCAATCTATGATCAACACCAGAAGATTTGACCGAATAATTCCCAGTAGGGGGAAAATTAAGTGTGAGCTTTAAGACGTTGTGGTCGCTATCTTGCCTCGGGCAAACAATAAAGTCTTTTGCCAGGGGCAATAACTTAGTTTCAAGGAAGATGTAGTCTAAGATGGAAGAATAACCAGCTCTATTGAAGGTTTGGTTCCCAAGGGAGTCTGAGCCAAAGCGGCCATTGCAGGCTCACAGAGAATACTTTATAGTAAGCGCCTTGATTTGAAGTGCCAATGGTGTCCAGGCCCTGATGGGAGGAATGTTGGTCTCAAGGATAGCCCACAGCTCGTCCTCCTCAGTTACCGGTGAGCCCGATAGGTCTTTCAGTGGTTCAAATTGACAGTTTACATCGCCACCCAGCACTACCAGTGCTTTGATGAGAAGACTATCTAATAGGTTATCAAGATGTTCTAAGGTTGCTGACTCCTGACCAGTCCTAACCGGCCTTGAGTATACGTTGATTAGGGCGATTGTCAGTTCTGATTTGAACGTTAGTATAAGGCACAGTATGTCTGGGGAGATATGCGGCATCAAGGCAATCCTACATCCAAGATGACTCCCAATTCACGTGCATAGCCCACCCGATGGCCTACCTTGTCCCTTAGTTACAGCCGGTATATAAAATGTGTAAAACCCTTGCGAGTTGGGTTCTCCACTAACCAGATTTCCTGGAACAGGCAGATATCGCACATTTCTATAAACCCCCCTCCCCCCGAATCAGGGCAATCGAGCTTGTTTTTGATACCAGCAACGTTCCAAGATACAATCTTGAGATCGTTTGTTGTACTATTAGTGTTTATAGTGTGCCCCTGTGCATTGGTGATTGAGTGGTCTAAAGTTTCTGAGGACTCTGGTTGATCTATGATTTTTACCTGAAGCTCATTCGGGGAGTCTAAAGTGAGTATAATGTCTGACCCCCACGCTGCATTGCCAATTTCTTCCCTGTTTCCATGTGAGTAGGTTGGGCCATGCAGGTGTATATCAGTGCCAGATAGTAAACCCTTAGTAATAATGGGAGCTTTGAATTTACCAGTAATGGTAGTATTTATGGGAGATTTAGGGTAAGCTATCACCCCAGTATAGATATTATCGGTGGTCTTGGGGGGGGGGGTCAATTTCACAGTGGCTAAATGACTTATCCTTAAGGTCCATGGTCCTTACCACTGGGTGCTCCCTAGTACAAGGAAGCCAAGAAGGCCACCTGTCACTCTTCCAGGGCCCCATTTCTATTCGCCAGAGGTAAGTTGAAAACGTGAGATTGCATTAGGAAAGGACCCTGACCTGTCAGTGGCCTAGTCTGGTGCCAAGTATTTAAATCGGCTCTAGGGTCAACCCTGTCAGCGTGAAAAAAGGACTTGGGATGCAGGGCACCTTGCCCTATCAGTGGCCGAATCTGGCGCTGTGTATTGTGTATAATTATAAAATCATCCCTGCTATTAAGGTGGGTCCTGAGGCATAAAAATGGGTGAGTGGAAGGAGACAAATAGCAGAACCAGTTAGTGGAAAACAGTTACTATAAGACAATAGATTTTGCACAATAGATGGGTTTCTGAAATTCACTATAACACAGTCCCCCCCTGGCATCTTTGGGTCTGTTGCCCACCCAACTCACTCTGCGTGTCAATAGTATTTCACCTGCATTACCAAGGTTGAATTTGCACTGTTTAGCAAACAGGTGTAGGCATTTATTCTTTAGCTCAAGGTGGGTTTCTTTCTGTCCTTCGTTAAGAGGTGGAACTCCAGTGAGAACAATGACATAAGGTGTTGAGGCTGGTGGTATATTTATTGTTGGGAGGTCCGTTCCATCCCTGCTTCTCAGTCTCTTCATCCCCCCTCTGTCAGAGGATGCTTCAGAAGTGCCCTCATTGTCAAGTACACTGCCCCTTACTAGACAGCCCTTCTTGGACTGATCACTTTGGGTTTCCAGAGTAACAGTTGGGGCCCCAATAGAGGTGATAGACTTCTCTCTAATCTCCATTATTCCAGATTCGGTGGAGACTTTAGTCGCTTTTCTGGGCTCTCTTGGCATTATTGAGGGCGTATGCGCCTGTCCTGCAGTACAAGTGCAAGTGGTAAACATTTGGTCCAATCGGGGGGATAACTTGGCCAGTTCTTCTCTCATGATTTCCCAGATTTGGCCTCTCAAGGATTCCAGCATGGTAGCTACCCATGCTGGTGGTTGCACATCTATGGGCTGGGGTTCCCCTTCCGGCATGATCGAGAAAGGCCTATCACCTGTGCACACTGGTGAGCCATCATTGAGTTTTTTATGCTTGGACCCAGTCCTAGTCGTCTTGATGGGTTTCCTTGAGTACTGGCTTGCCAGAACCTTTAGTGGCTCCCCTCCTTCTAGTGGCAACTTTCGGGGTCAAAACTGTGTCCAACCCTGAGGTCAGGGTCGGATTTGTTGTTTTAGAGGTTTGGTCAAGGACAGATTGTGTATTAATAAAATCCGTACTGGTGGTAAACTGTGGAAGGTCGGGGGTCAGTGATAGTCTGCGTTCGGTGATTTCAGTTTCATTAGCCACAACGCCAATGGCCCTTTGGAGCATTCTATCGATGGATGTCTGCGGTAGGGAGGGCAGTATAAGCCGCGGGGTGCGTGACATATGGCAAGTGTTGTCTGCTTCCCCATACCGGCAATTTTAGGTATATGCAGTGAGAGGAGCACTATAGTTATCACTTGATTAAGCAGATAGGTGTTCCATCACGCTAGTGTGCCAAGGAACTATGCAGGGGGAGTCAAACAGTCAAAGTTAATAACAGGTGTGGCTAAATAAACAAAGACAGGAGTCACTTACAATGTTTGGTCCCAGAATTCGCCTCGTTGTAATCGTGGCTGCCCCCTTCCTGGTTTTCCTTGGCTCGGGTAGTTACAGCCAAGTCGAGATGTACCGTCCAGGCTTCTTAGAGATTAAGGTGGGAAGGGGTAGTGCCAAGAGAGGGGGCCCAGCCCAGACTTGATCAACCGTGGACGGGCGCAGACATGCCTGCCCGAGGCCCGGGCACCCCCATGTGCACCCCACGCTGCGGGAGGTGGCCGAGACTTTTGTCCTGCCCCTGGGCGCGAGTGTGGCGTCACTGGCGCTGGGCCTGCTGAGAGATGGTGTTCTGCCATTTCCCCCACAGCGCGATTGTATGTGTGCTGGCTGTTTCCCTCACGGTGTGTGCTGGTGCTAGCAAGCCGTTCCCCTCACGGCACGAAGGTAAGGCCGGTGTAGCCCTTAAGCGTCCCGCACTGCGGGAGGTGGCCGAGCCTTTTGTCCTGCCCCTGGGCGTGAGTGTAGCGTCACTGGCGCTGGGGCTGCTGGGAGATGGTGTTCTGCCGTTTCCCTCACGGCACGATTGTATGCGTGCTGGCCGTTTCCCTCACGGCGTGTGCTGGTGCTAGCAAGCCGTTCCCCTCATGGCACGAAGGTAAGGCTGGTTTAGCCCTTAAGCATCCCGTGCTTCGGGAGGTGGCCGAGCCTATTTTTCCTGCCCCTGGGCGCAAGTGTAGTGTCCCTGGCGCTGGGGCTGCTGGGAGATGGTGTTCTGCCGTTTCCCTAACGGCGCGATTGTATGCCTGCTGGCAAGTAAGTTTCTACTTTTTGGCTTTTCAAAGTCCCCAAATGTAAATTTACTCCAAAGGTGTAAGTTACATGTTTTCAACAAATTTAGGGCCCTGGAGGCTATTCGAAAACTGCATTTTGTAGTACGTTTTATAGTAATACAAGAGTACTAGAAACATATTAATAAATGCTATTCACAAACTTCACTTCTACTATTTACTGCTTTAAAAAAAACAGTACCAGGCCCTTTATATAAACCGTAAAGTAGTCCCATAGACGTGGGCTAGATTCTCATTGTAGGTGGAGGAACATTCTAGTCTATTGAATCAATTATAAGAGATGCTTGTACAGAGCAAATCCTGAACTCAAGTATTCAAAAGTGTTCTCATGTGTGATGATCAAGTAAAAAAAAGCTCTGAAATAAAATGTTTTCCTAAAATCATACAATTTGGAGGAGTAGGGAAGCCATATTGATTTCAGGTTATCTAGTTTCACATTTTGAAATTCAGCAACAAGATGTATATTTCTGTGTCTCTTTCCTGTTTAACTGTAAAGGTCACTGTTTTGTCTTTTATTCTTGACCTAGGACACAAATCTGACACAGGCATAACAGTCCCAATTTAGGCCCCCTGACCCAACTAAGAAGCCACGGATGCATTTATTTGGGGCGTCAAACTCTAAACATGCCCCTGAAGCTATGCTCCTTTCAATAGACCAGCACTTTAACCATGTGAAGATCTCATTGGCGTTATATTGACGTGACACAGTCACAGTCTCCTCCTGTTCTTGACTATTATGATAGGCTCATCAACACATATGATGTACTCTTTTTATTGGTAAAAGTTTGGGAATGCTAGGTGGTGTTTGAACCGAATGTTGACATTTGTAGAGTATTCTGTGTGAGAAAACACATCTAAGAAATCCCTCGGTGTCTAATTTTCAGAAATGATTGGCAGGCTTCCCTCTGTGTCAGCTGACACTGACCTAAAAAACAGCAGCTATCTAAATCTCAAAAATCAAACTAATCCCAGACTTTTTTCTTGTGATTTCCATGGTGGCATCCATAGGTCATTCATGTCACAAGCCACAGGGCCACTTACACCTGTGTTAAACAATTTTACTTTGTAGAAATAGGGCATTCACAATGGTAGAACATTTCTTATCATCTCTTGTATTTTCCTACAGTTTTAGCTTCCTATTTTAAGCCAGTGTCCACAGAAGCACTTTTAAAAAACACTTCCTCAGATTCAATCATCATTATTGGTAATACGAAATTTCATAGTGGTGCATGGCCTAAACCCCTAATCATTCAGTCTTGGGTACATTGGAAAAATATATAACCTTTATTTGCCCTCAATTTCTAATGATTAGATTTTTCATTATGAAGGAATGCGTGGTCTTTAGACAGTTATAGATTGTAAATCATGGATTGATTATTGGCTTTGGGCATCACAAACACTATATATCTCTGAGAGGAAGAGATTAACGGGTGGAATGGTATGCTATTATAGCGGATCTACCTATTGTGCAAAAAGTTGCATGTTACAAGTTACATAATTCACCATTTTATTTCAATTATTGATTTCGTTGGGAAAATCTGGAGCAATCTGCTTATATGGTCACATTCTCAATTCAGATTTTTTCTGCTTCTTAGTAAGTAACTTCCATGAATTTCATACCTGTTTACCCCACAATTCGAAGTAGGCACAAGTTACACTAAGATGAAAAGTCTATTTTATTAAGCTAACAAAAAATCCAAGCAGCAGTTCCCCATGAAACGCATTGTGAAAAGTATTAGTTTCATGTCTCAGACTAAGAAATAATCTAGTCAACACCAGGCTCCTTCCTAGAGCACAGGTACACAGCTCCTTCCTCTCGCAATGTTTCTTATGGACGCTCATGGACAGTGAAGCATTGTGAGATGAAAGAGCTGTGTGAGCAGTAGGTTGGGACTATAAAGGGAGGGACTAGGGACAATCCTAGTCCCCACCTAGTGGTTCATTTCTTCTGTTGCTTGAACAGGAGGGGTGGCGGAAGAACCTGCGCAGCTCTGCCCCACCTTTACCCTTCAAAAATTCCTTACTATTTCCAGAGACATTAAATCAGGCCAATGGGCATGGTTAGGGAGGAGCTAGAGGTAGTAATGAGGGCTCTTATGTCCTCCCATAGTCTACCCACTGACTTGAACATGGGAACATCTGCATAAAACTAAGGAATTCCTTTCAGGCCTTTCAAATGTGTATGTGACATCACATGCATATTAATGAGGTGGCCCCAGAAGTAAGCACCGGGCCATCTCAGTCCAGAGTTTGCTGTTGCCAAGAAGGGATCGGGCATCAGTAAACTCATTCCCAACAACCCAAATGCCACCAGGAGATTGTCCTCCACCACGCATCAACGGGGCATCCCCGAAGACACCGTTACATGATGTATATACACAGTTTTCACACATAATAGATGGTCCAAAACCTTTTGCCTTCTCCCCTCCTGTTTAGTTTCATTTGTTTTTGTTAGCCGCAGGACTCTGCTAACCAGTGTAAAAGTGCTTTCTCTCACTCCCTAAAACATGGTGAAATTTACTTACACCTGAGTGGCATACTAAATTTACTTATAAACCCCTAGTAAAGTGGCATACCATATACCCAGGGCTGGCAAATTAAATTCTACTAATGGGCTTGCAGCACTAGTTGACACCCACCTACGTAGCCCCCTAAAACATGTTATAGGCCTGCCATTGCAGCCTGTGAGCAGTTTTAAACTGAGAATTCTACTTGGCAAAATAAACCCCTTTCAAGACCTAAAACTCCTTTTTTTGTACATATAAGTCACCCCTTACGTAGGCCCTAAACAGCCCATTGGGCAGGGTACATTGTATTTAAAAGTTAGTCATGTCCTTTTAACTTTGACGAATCACAAATAGTTTTTCAAGACTGTGAGGCCTATCTCTCCCAATGGATAACATTGGGTTATCTTATTACATTTCAATAAGTGATAACCTTTCTTTGGGAGCAGGTAGAAATATCATGTTTGGTGTCTATGGAATTGTAATTTAAAATTCACTTTAATGGTAAAGCTTGTTTTAAGTCACAGTTCTGAAAATTGCACTTTTAGAATTCCTCATTTTCTTGTACTAACCATTTGGTGCCTGCAGCCTATTTCCTAAGTCACATGACTAGGTGTAGTTGCAGTTGGCCTTTGTGTACTCCTCCCAGCTACACAATAGAGAGACTGGGTGTTGGCATGATGGAGAGGAGGGCGTATTGCTGTGCACAGCCTCACTTGCACTTCTAAGACTCTGCCTCAGCTCACAGACAAAGAAGTTCACAATAGTCGATTGTGTCTCCCGACAGACTGGGACCAGGGTAGGGAGGCAGGAAATTAAAGACACGTCTGTGGGGGGAAAACACCAGACATTTCCTCCACTTCAAATCCAACATCAGGTATAAAACTAAGACCTTCAGACCCACTCTTCTGATCACTTCTGGACCTGCGAAAGACTCAGAAGACAACTGCTCTGCTGCCCTGCTGGTGGAAGGCTGTCCTGCTGCAAGACAAAACTGCCCTGCTGCCCGAGGAAGGAAGATTGTACCTACTCCATGAATCCAGAACCACAAGAGTGACTCCAAGGGCCAGCTGACTGGCCTCCTTGTCTGAGCTACCGGGACATAACAAACTCCAGATCCTTGTCCTGTATCTGACCAGCTGCACAGACTCAACTGGACCTGCCTGTGCCCTGCTGCTGGCCTCTGCTTGAGTGAGTCTCGAACCCCCCAAGATGTGCCCTCCAGATCCTGGACCCTTGTTGGGCATCAGACTCTACTGACTTCTCCTGGCCCAAATGTGGGTTTACTCAGAACTGACATAGCGCAACACAACTGTATGCTGCACGACGCTGGACATTGGATCGCAGCACCTGGCAGCTCATGATCGGTGGCATAATCAAAATCGACTCAGCATGACACCGCTCAAAACAGGACCCCGCATCACAGCACTTCAAAGCTCCTGATCAGCGGCCTCATCTAAACTGACGAAGCACGGCATATCTCGACTCACAACCTCGCATCATAGGACCTCGCTGCTGCTGATTGGCAGCCTCATCAGTACCGATGCAATGTAATGCATCTCGACACAGGACGTTGCATCGTAGCACCTTGCAGCTCTTGATCGGCAGCTTCCTTAGAACTGATGCAGCCAATGCATCTCAAAGTGTGACTTCGTATCTCAGTCCAAATGCAATCAAGTACACTGTCCAGCGGGTGAAATGCAGTCCTGTATATGGCCTGCACTCCATTTCAGTCTGCTTGAACTTGTGACTTTGTTCCAGTCTGGTACGACCAGAAACCACAGTTGGCGCTTTCTGGTTTTTTATGCTACTTTTACCTAAAATTTGGAAATTGCATATCTCCAGTTCTATAGATTCTTTTATTGTCGTTCTGATATCATTTTATTTATAAAATTGTGCTCTATTTTTCAAGATTGGTGTGAGATTTTACTTGTGTTGTGTTTTCACTTTATATCTACTTGAGTGCTGCATAAGTAATCTACAGGCTGCCTCTAAGTTAAGCCTTCTTTTGTGCCAAGCTATCAGAGTTTTAAGCACAAGTTAATTAAGTGACTTTTGTGGTTCACTTTGACAAGGATTGTGGTTGTAGCTTGAGAAGGGTTTCACCTCCCCTCAACCAATAATCCAATTTCTCACATTTAGGTTGTGAGGTTTATTGTGGTACTTGGTGTATAGTTATTTTTTTAATTATATATTAATGAATGTTGATTGATGTGTTAATGTTATATTTTTTTAATTGTTATTCATTTGCTTAAATGGTTCAAAGTTTGCTGAGTTACGTTTTCAAATTTAAGTTGATGGTTTAATTGATTAATACATACATGTGTTCTTATTAAATTATTTTAATGATTAAAATAAAATAGATTTATATATATATATATATTACCTACTGGCGGTCGCCAGTAGGTAGTTATAGTTAGGACCCTGTTTCCATAGGAAATCCGCAACATTCTATTTGGAATAACTTTGGCGCCGGTCGACGAATCCTCGCGAACTTTTCAAAATAGGTGGGGCGCTATGCTCCGCTCCTACCCTGAAAGTCTCGGGGGGATTCGTCAAGCAGGGGCCGAGAAAAAAGGGGGGTCCCAAAACGCGTTTTCCCCATGCATTTTTCCATAGGACCTTTAGACACAGCTACAGCCCGAACGGCTGAACAGAATTACTTGAAATTTGGCAGAGAGGTAGCCATAAGGTCAAGGAAGTGCCTTTTGCAGGTCTGGTGTAAATCTGTTCAGTATTTCCTGAGAAAATAGCATTTAAAAGCATATATATATGTGGGCGGAGCCTAACCACACATCTCATCCTGAGATCTGATTGGCTGTCAGCACTTCATCCAAGAAGTGTTGGCAGCCATCTTGGGACCAATATACATGATAGCACCTCATTAAAAAGCATTGCAGTTAATAGAAGGTTTTAAGACTTTAGTTACATTATAAATCATTTGTTGATGGTACCATACTCATTTTAGGAATTGTGGTATGTTCTAAGGTGATTTCACCATGTGAAAAAGCCTTCTGCTGGGATATCATGATTGAGAGAAAAATATTTTCTCATGCTTTTACCACAGAGGTTTGGAAGGTGATCTATAGGCTAAACTGAGAGCTTATTTTCTGTAAATTCACATTATCTTTCTCAGTCATGTGAGAATGAAGTCTGACATTCTCAGTAAAACATGTACATCCAACAAGGGCAGAGACTGTCAGTTGATTCCTTTGTGTTCTACTGCAGCTTCCCAGAGTGTTCCAAAGAACTACTAGAGCGCTAACAGTCCTACTTATGATAAACGTATGGCACACCTGAAGCCATCTTGCTTGGATTAAAGTGGTAACTCTTAAAACATTTAATTTAAAAAGGAACAAAATGAGGGGGTTCATTTTTCCATAAAAAGTATGAATAGTGCTGCAGAAAGAAAAATTAGGGCACATTTTGAGTGACTTCTCAAATCCTCTTCTATTTCATTAAAAAATTCTGACATGCAGACTGAAACATGCACTTTCAATACCAGCAGCAGTTTTCCCTGGTGAGCAGTAGCTTTACTACAGTGATCTAATGAGCAAAAAGAGTGCTAACATTCTGAATTTATGGCAAATGTGTGACACATCTGAATGCCTTCTTGATGGAATCAAAGTAAAAAACTGAAAGTATTTCCTACTGAGGAGACTGCAGTAAATGAGGAAATTAGGAAACTTCATAACAAATAAGTCTCCCAAGATGGCCACCAGAGACAAAAGAGCCCAAATGTAGCCCAAATATCACCCAGATGTAGCCCAAGTATAGCCCAATGACAGAATGTCCCAGAATGTTCTTAAAAACAACTAGAGCGCTTACTGTCTTCATTATGACAAAAGTATGGCACACCTGAAGCCATCTTGATTGGAATAAACTGGTAACACTTAAAACATTTAATTTAAAAAGGAACACAATGAGGAGGTTCATTTTGCCATAGAAATTATGATTAATGCTGAAGAAAGAAAATGAGGGCACATTTTGAGTGACTTCTCAAATCCTCTTCTATTTCATTAAAAAATTCTGACATGCAGACTGAAACATGCACTTTTAATACCAGGAGCAGACTTCCATGGTGCAGTAGTTTTACTACAGTGATCTAATGAGCAACTAGAGTGCTAACATTCAGAATTTATGGCAAATGTGTGACATATCTGAATACCTTCATGATGGAATCAAAGTAAAAAACTGAAAGCATTTCCTACTGAGGAGACTGCAGTACATGAGGAAATTAGGAAACTTCATAACAAATAAATCTCCCAAGATGGCCACCGGAGACAAAAGAGCCCAAATGTAGCCCAAAATCACCCAGATGTAGCCCAAATATAGCCCAATGACAGAAGTGTGCAAAACACTTATTATTTTGTGTTTTTGCAGTGTTATATAGTGCAGACTTGTCAGGTATTGGAGTGCTTTACATGAGCATTGGTTACATCACACAAGAACAAATTCATTTTGGTTGTAGACATGGGGAGACTAAGTGATTTGACCAGAATCACAGAATGTCGAGCTGAAGCAGAAACTTCAACCTGGTTCCCCAGTTGCAAAGTCTGCAGTTCTGGAAGTAACACCACATCCTCTCCCCTAAGTGCAACATTTAATCAAGTGGTCAACTGGATAAAAAAACATAAAGATAACAAATAATTTAAAAGTGCTTTGTCGCTATTTGAAAACTCAGAAAATATGTCCTTATTTTAGTCTTTTAGAGCACTAACCATAATTTTGATGCCAATAAGACCCTCTCATATATGTAATTTCTAAAGGAAATGCTCTAGGTATTACAGTTTTGTTTACATCAAGATGATGTCAGGCGTTCCACACTTTTGTAATAAATATAGAATGTTAGCAATCTAGTTGTTCATTAGGATACTGTTGAGAGGCAGAGGCCAGGGGCACGGACTCTGAAAATTGAAGGCAGGTAGGAGGGTGCAAAGGCAACAATTTAACCACACTGAGCAGGCAGGAAGGGCCGTGGAAGCACAACAGACTATGGAGGGCAGTGGAAAGGGGGGCAGGGGCAACAAACCAACAATACAGGACTTGCAAGAGAGGCTGTTGGAGGGAAGATCTATTACGGGTCAAGGAAGCTAGGGGCGGTCCCCAGATCCCCGGGAGCCACCACAGAACTGAGCAGGAGAGTGAGTCAGGGACAAAAGGGGCACCTTAATTTGAGCCGGGGTGCCTAGGAACGCTTGCTCCAAAAATGAAGAAAACAGACATATGAGACATGGAATTGGAGGCAGAATACAATGGCAGTTTAATGAGAAGATGCAACTTCAAAGAAACCGCAGAATAGAGACATAAAGTACAAAATACAGAATCCAGATAATCATACAGCTGTCATAATATTCTCTGTATCTCAATTAATGTACTGACAGAGAGAGAGAGAAAACACATCTATAAATGCATCATGAGAAACAAGTTACACCAAGGAAAATGTTACCTAGGAACACTCACGTTTACTCTTAGAGCAAGCATTCCTGCAATTACAATACAAAATCTTTTAAATGCAAAAGTAAAGAGAACAATGGTTAAACATAACATGACATTTCATATAGGTAAAATAGAATAAGATACTTCAAGCAAAGCAGAGCAAGACATTTTAAGCAAAGGAAGACAAGAGCTCCCAGCTCTTGGGGAAAACCTGCACTGCCTGTTAACCTACATACAGACGGCGAGGTATCTGTGGGTGCTCCCTTTTTATATCATTTTGTGGGCTCCTTTGCACGCTACATCTACCTACGTATGCTACCCAAAAGCTTCGTCTGCAGATTTTACCAGACATTTCGTCATTTACCCACTTAATGCTGACAATGAACTGGGTGAAAAGGTCAGTCTCTCAGGCCAATCGCTTATCGTAAGTTCCATAGAGCAAGCAGAAAATAATGGGTATTGTACGGGAATTCAATATATTCATGTATAAAATCTCCTCAGTTCTCCTAACTTGACGCTCTGCGGTTGCCTCTTCCTTAAAAGCGGGAAACCTGCCCAGGAAGCAAGTACCAGTCCAGGATGCAGCCTACTGTATGTCGACAGCTTCAGGGGGATGTTGAACTTTGATACCGAGCACGGAGCACTCGGGTAGGGTGGGGGCTACTAGTTTGGATAAGAAGGCCTCGCAGACCTGCCTTCAGACTGCTATACACTAAAATTGCAGAGCTATGGTCAATTTAACAAAGAGGCCTACATATTGAACAGAAGGGCCTACACAGGGGTTTTATGCTGGCTGAGTGGTAAGGATGTCTCAGGATAATTATATAGCAACACAGGACCCGCTGGTCAATTTAATACGGCCTACAAATGCAGCTGGCAGGGCAAGGACAAGGGTCTCATACTTCAGGTGTGGACAGAACGGGCCAGGGGCCCCCTGTGATACAAAATCTACCCTCCTTCAAGGCTGTGGCAATGTAATAGACCATTGTGGGCAGAAGGAAGAGGCAATGGTAGTACAACCATACATGCCAACAGACCCGATTCAGCTAGGAAACGTCCAATATTTTTAAGCTCAAATGGGCTTTATTTGATCTGTCTCCTGTCTACAATATCCTCTTGTTCAATGTAACTCAAAGGGGAAAATCAATACCCCAGTTTTTTTCAAAATCTCCCTCTTACCAAGTTCAAAATGTTCGCAAGTATGGTACATTGGATCATGGAAGGAAATGGGATAGGGACATGGACTTGGATAACAGAGGACAGGAGGGACATGGAGAGGTGCACCAAACTGACCCTGCAGGGCAGGCATCAGGGTTTGCAGCAGCACAATACACCACACAGGGCATGCAGGACGGGAGTGCAGCACAACAATCCATAGAAAGCAAGAGGGAGGGGACAGGACCATGCACATGGACAACAGAGAACAGAGGGGCAAGAGGCAATGGTAGCTAGCTGACCATAATGGACAGACAGGAGAGAAAGCTGCAGCATAACAGACCATAAAGGGCAGGAGGGACGGATCAGGGGCATTACAATGGAACAGACAAGCCAGGAGGGAGGGAGTAGGGCTGGGGGCAAGGGGGCAGGGCAGGAGCAGCAAGATAGCCATGGAGGTCAGGCAGGATGGGAACTAGAAGCAAGACACACCATGAAGAGCAACAGTGAGACTGTGATGGCATACACACAGACCATGGAGGGAAGGTGGGAGGGGGTCAGGGGCAGCTAACTGACCACACAGGGAAGGTGGGAGGGGCCATGGCAGCACAGAAGACCATGCATGGCAAGTGGGAGGGTTAGTGGCAGCACAATGGCTATGATGGGCAAGAAGGAGGGTGGAGGGGCATGCACAAAGGACGATGGAGGATAGAAGGGAGGGTCAGGACCTGTGCACAGACAAGAAAGTTCAGGGGAAGGGACCTCACAACAGACCACACGGGGCAGGCAGGAGGAGCAGTTGCAGCACAACAGACCAGGGAGGGCAGAAGGGTGTGGCAGTACAATGGACCATGTAGGACAGGAGGAAGAGGATAGGGGCATGGCATGTGGACAGGCAGGGTGGAGGTGGCAGGGACAGGTTACAGTCATCTGACAATGCTAGGCAGGTGGGAGGGGAGTGGCAGCTCAACAGAACACTCAGAGTAGATAGGAGTGGCAGGTCCATGGGACATGGTGGGCAAAAAGGATGGAGCAGGGGCATGCACAAAGACATCGGAGGGCAGGGGGAAGGAGAATAGGGGCAGCAAGCTAAGCACAGAGTTTAAGCAGGAGGTCAATGATGGGGCATAGAATTGGGCAATGGAGGGCAGGAGGAGTGGACTGGTACATCATACTAAATTGAGGGCAGTGGCAGCACATCAGACCATGCATGGCAGGAGGGAGGAGGCTAGTCCATGGATTCACACAACAGAGGATAGGGAGGAAGGGGATGGGGCAGCAAGCTAACTGTTCAGAGAAGGCGGGTAATAGGAACTTTATTGTTTTTAAAACATTGTGTCTGTGCGAACTACTTAAAATATGAACAAGTATGCAGCATAATCTCACTTTTATTCAGGAAGAAGAGGACGTTTGTGACTGTGACTCCGGGCTCACTTGGCAGAAACACCCCCTGACCCTCCACCCCCTATCGCAAAATATAATGCCCGTGAAAAGGGTAGGTGAACACAGTGTTATATAGAACATAGTCCTGAGAGCACGATTGAAAATGAAAACTAGATATAGTGTATGGTATAAACTATGCACCAAAAAGTGTGATATAAGATGAACCGGGCGTGAAATATAATATGCAATACATTGTGCGCAATGACAGATTCATTGGAGAGCGCGAGATAGCACAGGCACTAGCGCGTGCTATGCGATATGCGCCTTGGAGTGTAATATGCACAGGGCAGTGTTGTGTAACCTAACTAGTCTCTAAAGTTGTAATATAAAATATGTGCTGGGGAGTGTAACGTTGCATATGCACTGTGACAAAGATATGGATCCCAGATTGTAATATGTATGGCATAGCACTGTGCGTTATAACATAGGCGTCGAGAAAGGCACGTTAGATGGGGCAATATAACCCGTGCGAAGACAAGTGTGGCATGACATATTCACGGGGTGGTGTTACAGTGCACATGGGCTAGAGAGTGTCATAGCATATGCACTAGCTAGTGGAATACAACACAGAGGTGTGTGGCACTCGGCAGGCAATGGTGGGTGTAACACAGCATTGGGCTCTGTCAGGAGCACGCCGTGAATCTCAAGTGATGTTCGTCCCCTTTCCAGAGAGTAAAATAAAAAGTATTACACATCCGGCAGTGGATGTGTGTTTTATTAACCGTGAGGGGGGTTTCTTGCATAGTTTTGGTCGAATTTTTGTCGAATCCCCTTTGAATGGCTTGGTGTGCATGTGTATTAAATGTGCCCGTCAATAGCTACCCATGTTTGTATAAATAAACGACAAGGGTGTCTACCAGGATTAGGCACGGTAGGGCATCAGACATGTCAGAGCTTCACTAGTGGTGTAAATACATTCCACGTGGATTCATTGCATGCATAGTCGCCTTTTAATGAATATCACGCAAATCGTCATGGTGATAGGTGCGTACGGTTTGTCCAGCATGTCCTAGGTGTGTCTATAAATATATATTTTTTAAAAATAATAAAAAACAGTGGCCGGCCCTGGGGATTGGGGTCAAAAAAATATAATTAGGAGACTGGCCCTGGGGGATGGGGTCATCAGGGCCAATAAATTAGAATAAGAAGGGGAACCAAACAGCCCCCCTTCTTAAAAAACTAAAATAAATAAAAGACTGGCATCGTGCCGGAGGCCATGCCCCCTCCGTGCAGCACTCTGCAAACGCGCCCCCAACAGGCATCTCCAGTATGCGCCAGGGAGCTGCGCTGCAGCCAGGTGTTCTGAGGCCAAGCCCCTTTTTACACCTCTCTGCAACGCAGCTCTGTGGCCCTTACTGGAGGTACCTAGTGGTCTAGTTTGACTCTAGGGACCCTTAGGATTCAAGGGGACTTAATCTCTCAACTTAGAACAGCCACAGGGCGCGTTTACACAGTGGTGAAGGGAGGGGACGGGGCCTGAGGTGACGTGTGCAAACACGCACTATGGCACGTTTTAAATTGGGGATATAATTTCCCTTCAATACTGAGGGCCCCTGGGGGCTAACTAGCCCACCAAGTGCTTCCAGTAAGCGCCACTGAGCTGCATTGCAGAGAGGTGGTCCAGGCCGTGCCACTTTTTACACCTCTCTGCAACGCAGCTCTGTGGCACTTACTGGAGGTACCTAGTGGGCTAGTTGGACCCTAGGGACCCTCAGGATTCAAATGAACTTAATCTCCCAACTAAAAATGGACACAGGGCGTGTTTACACAGTGGTGAATGGAGGGGACGGGGCCTGAGTTAACGTGTGCAAAAACGCCCTGTGGCCTGTTTTAAGAGGTAGTTTTAATCCCCATGCCCTATTATATACTAGGGGCTTACAGAGGAGGTCATGCTAATCACAGGGGGACCCCAACGCATAATGTTCCCTAGTGTATGTAGGTGTTTTCACTGTATTCTAAGTGTCTTTTAACATAGCACTGGCTCTAGGACTGGTTAGTCAGACTCAGTTACCACCAGTATCCGTCTGAAAAAGTTGAGGGTACAGGATGATTTTGCAACAAGGCTTCTTTCTGCTCTTCTTTTTGTTCTTTCTGCACGTTATCCTTCTTCCTGCACTTATCTTCGTATTTGAGGACTTCTGTTGCTTCTTTCTGCACTTCTTTTGTTTCTTTCTGTGCATTTTTTCTTCTTTCTTCACATGTCCTATCTCTGTAGGCATAGTTAGAAATTAGCATTTAAAAAACCTTTGAAATTCACAGAAAAAACCATAGGTTTCAGGCACGTTATAGTTAGGAATTAGCATTTAAAAAACCTCAGAAATTCACTGAAAAAAACATAGGTTTCAGGGGTGTTATAGTTAGCTGGACTTTTCACTTGTACAAAACCATTGAAATTCCCCCGTTATAGTTAGTTCAGCTAACTATAACTCGCGCGCCCGCAATGCACTGCTGATGACGTCACATATTACATCACTCATGACATGGTCAGTGACATCACTCATGACATCACTGATGACATCTCAAATGACATCACTGATGACATCACTGATGACATCATCCTTGTGATAGAGTGGCAGACCTCCTCTCACCCTAATATAACCTTTGATACACACATTCAAAAATAGAGACTAAAATTTTCAAAACAATGGACATACCAATACCAGTTACAACAACCTCTTCAGTAATTCTAAGATCCACATACACATCCACTCATTCACCAACAGTCCTATACAGTCACTCATACATGTACTCACTCATCATATGTACTCATACACCTATACATCCTGTTACACAATGCCACTCATCCATAGAGTTACTCACACACATAGTCACTCATGCTAATAAAGAATCAAACATCCATTTACTTGCATATACAGTTATACACACACCACCACACTTACTTCTACAGAAACTTACACATACTTAGTCTTTTAAACAATCACTTATAGAAACACATACTTATTCATACAGGAACTCTTTCAAGCTCTCACTCTCACATATACTCACTTATATACAACAATAGTCACATATACTAGTTTAAAACATATGTAGTTACTCATAAAGACACTATTGAGACAGTCATTCACTCACTAACACACCCATACACACACTCATCCACCCATACAGTCCTGCACACATGCTGTGTTCAACACATACAAACAGTGAGTCACTCATTCATGCACCTATGCACTACGTAATACCCCCCACCGAACCATGCAGACACTCAGACTGATACTCAAAAAACCAACTAATAACCTATATAGACACCCATGTAGCTACTCACCAACCCATGCAGCCACTTATACACAAAGTGAGAGACTGATACAGATATTTACATATTTAAACATTACTCACTAAGCCATGTATTCACTATGATACACTTAATCAGTCAGTTACACAATCAATTTTTCAAAAACAAATCATCCATTTAGACACTTATATACCCATTTATTATTCCATCGACCTTGAGATATACATATATAAAACATATTTAATTTTCAGAAAAACACACATTCACTGGATGATGTCATCAGTGATGTCATCAGTGATGTCATTTGAGATGTCATCAGTGATGTCATGAGTGATGTCACTGACCATGTCATGAGTGATGTAATATGTGACGTCATCAGCAGTGCATTGCGGGCGCGCGAGTTATAGTTAGCTGAACTAACTATAACGGGGGAATTTCAATGGTTTTGTACAAGTGAAAAGTCCAGCTAACTATAACACCCCTGAAACCTATGTTTTTTTCAGTGAATTTCTGAGGTTTTTTAAATGCTAATTCCTAACTATAACGTGCCTGAAACCTATGGTTTTTTCTGTGAATATATATATATATACACACAGTTTACTTCATATACGGAGCCCCCGACCCTTCAGGGCGACCTCAACACAATGGGCCTGGAGCAGCCCATCAAGCACCATCAGGTAACACAAAGACTTGAGGTCCATTACTGGCGAAGAGGCTTTTAATTCGGCATCACGCAGCATAGCGTACTTCCATTACCTAACGTTTCAACCATACATTGGCCTTGTTCACAGGTGGAAGTTTGACGATCTAATTGCCCAGTGCGCTCGTGCATGCTTAAAAGTTCTTGGGTCACGTGACTTAGTGAAAAAATACAAATCCCATAGTGCACTGCACCGCATTAGAAAGTACCTTGTGGAAGTCCTCATTAATGCTCTCAAAATTCGGCGCCCTGAAGGGTCCACCTGTGAACAAGGCCAATGTATGGTTGAAACGTTAGGTAATGGAAGTACGCTATGCTGCGTGATGCCGAATTACCTGATATATATATATATATATATATATATATATATATATATATATATATATATGCAACCAACTCTGCCAAGGGAAATGATGACAGACGTAGACTCCGTGAGAATAAAGCAAGAGGCCACGACGCGTTTCGACGGCAAGCCGCCTGTGTCACTACGACGGGCTTCACCTTCAACGGCCATTAAATGCCGAGTTACTTGCAAAATTGTTATGACAACGGTAAGTGCATAGACATAGAAATGTATCTTTTAACCCAAAATAAACTGCTCAAAGAACAGACTAAATTCACGTTTCTCACATTTTCAGTAAATCTCCATTTACAATCTTAAATTACACATTGATTAGAGTGTATCATTACAAACTTAGTAAATCCTTTTATAAATCCTTTTTTCAACTTATTAGATTTTTCAAACAAGAAACACCATGTGAATACATAGGTAATGTCAAAAAAGAAAGGGAAAAAAGAAGAAAAGGACGAACAGCTCAACTTGATGGGTGACTGTACATTGACAAAGAAATATATTCCTGAATAGGATACAATAGTATAGATCAATTGGCCTCAATGTTAAAAGTCAATATATCGTCAACATTATAGATAGTAACGCCCATGTGGGCTGTTGGGAATCATTGCATGGCTGAACACTCTCTTAGCTAAGTGATTACTAAGAAAAAACGGAGACAGAAACACAAAGAGCATGAGAAGAACGTGAAAAAGTCTATAATAACGATATCAAATATCGTTATAATAGAATATATATAATGAAGTATAATCATATGTTGTTAATATTAGGTAGCATATTTGTGTAAAAAATATTACACATAAATTGTTTAATATTTGGGCTTTTACGGGTGATTTTCACATAAAGGGGCTTATTACAATGTCGGGCGGACGCAACCATCGCGTATACAGGTCCGACAGACATCCGGTCGGCGGTCTCAACCACTTAATTATGCTGCGACCACACATGATGCGGTCGCAAGCTCCCTTTTCCGTATGGGAGCTTCTGCTGTGGTTGGAAACCGGCCGCAGCACAAGCTCCCATAAAGAAAAGGGAGTTTGTGTTCATCCCTGCACCGCATGGCTGGTACCTCATGGTCGCACTTCCACGTCTCGCAGCAGGTTGCATCATGATGTGTTTTCTAGGGTCTCTGGCTGCAGCTGCCAAGTTGGGACAGCTAGGTGCTCATTCATAGCCTGGAATGACAGTACAAGTTGGCTGTGGTCCGAGACAGCAATGCTGCCGAGATATTCTATATGAGTCATATATCGGCACAGCCCCCAGGAGCATACATAATAGTCAATTCTCGTGTGCCACAGGCCCTGGAGAGTGGAGCCGAGTAGGTGCTTTGTTGGGGAGGGATCCTTGACGAAGGTTTGACTACAGGGCCTTCTCCTTTAACTCCCGCCCCTGAGGTGTAAGAAACTCGTACAAATTGGAAACTGGCCGCAGCACAAGCTCCCATAAAGAAAAGGGAGTTTGTGTTCATCCCTGCACTGCGTAGCTAGTACCTCATGGTCGCACTTCCACGTCTCGCAGCAGGTTACGACTATTTATTGTTATGTTACGACTATTTATTGTGCGCACAGATACTCCAGCCAAGGAGCGTCCTGGCGCAGAGACAAGGTAGCACGTAACACAACCACGGGCTAAAAACAGAAACTAAGAAACAGCTAAAACAAGAAGGTTTTTATAGCCCTCCGAAAGGTCAGAAGGTCCTCCAGCAAGCGAATTTCAACAGGCAAGGAGTTCCATGCTGACGCAGCCATTACCCTAAATGAGCGGCCTCCCATGCGGCTAAGCCTGAATCTGGGAACCACCGCAAGGGCCAGACCCTGAGAGCGAAGGCTACGGGCAGGGACATACAAAGACAGACAACTCGACAGGATTTCCGGGCCTGTACCTCTCAAGATTTTAAAAGCAAGGCACAAAACCTTGAAGAGGATGCGCTTCCTGACCGGAAGCCAGTGTAGGGAGCGAAGGACACCTGTCACTGAGCAGAATCTGGGCAAGCCAACAATCGCCCTCGCCGCAGCATTCTGAACCCGTTGTAAGCGTGTTAGTTCAGCCTGGTTAGCCCCAGCCAGGAGAGAGCTGGCGTAATCCAGGCGGGAGATGATAGTAGCCTGGATCACCAGCTGCCTGGTCGGGGCGTCAAAGAACTTGAGAACAGGTCTCAAGCCCCTCAGGAGACCGAAACAACAGGTCGCGGTTCTTTTAGTATGGCCTACAAAGGAGAGGCCCGCATCCAGCCATACCCCCAGATTTTTCACTTCCGATACCGGGGTCGGAGTAGGTCCCAACTCTGAGGGCCACCAGTGGTCACCCCACAGCTCCACTCCCTTCCCGACGACCATCGCCTCTGTTTTAGTGGCGTTTAGCTGAAGGCAATTGCCTGTCAGCCAGCTAGCCAGCTAGCCACCGCCTTCAGTCCGGACTGAAACCTGCAACATGATGTGTTTTCTAGGGCCTCGGGCTGCAGCTGCCAAGTTGGGACAGCTAGGTGCTCATTCATAGCCTGGAATGACAGTAAAAGTTGGCTGTGGTCCGAGACAGCAGTGCTGCCAAGATATTCTATATGAGTCATATATCGGCACAGTCCCCAGGAGCATACATAATAGTCAATTCTCGTGTGCCACAAGCCCTGGAGAGTGGAGCCGAGTAGGTGCTTTGTTGGGGAGGGACCCTTGACGAAGGTTTGACTACAGGGCCTACCCCTTTAACTCCCGCCCCCGAGGTGTAAGAAACTCGTACAAATTGAGACGATTCAAAAAGTGGCAAGTATTTTTACTGCCTATGTATGCTTCTGATTGCATGATTACATAAATTGACCAACGCAAATAGCTGTGAAACTGAGGAGGTGAAACATATTGACAAATCACCCTGGTGAAAGCCCCAGACCTACTTAGGCCTGCGAGAGTAGGGCTGAAACATGTTGGTTAAAGAAGGGCTATAGGACCTGTGAGAAATGGGATTTCTGGTTGGCTAGGGCTTGCACCTAAGCCAGGCAGAAACCACCACTCTAGTCAGGGCAAGGGACTTACACGCTGAAGATAACCCCTGCTCATCCCCTTGGTAGCTTGGCACGAGCAGTCAGGCTTATCCCAGAGGCAATGTGTAAAGCCTTTGTGCAACACACACACACTGCAGCAACACGCTAGGCACACTACAAAAGAAACTCCCCACAAGCTTATATATAAAAATAGCCTTTGTATTATCCAAAACACATTAGAATCATAATCACACAATATACACTGTGCCAAGTGGCACCAGGTAGAAATTCACAGGGGATTATATACATGACAGGGCCAATCAGGCCACTGTCAGAACCTTTAGAAAGAACTAGTAGCACATATAAACACCACCAGTAACTACTGGTACCATACAGTACTTAGCATTATCACCTGCAACATGAACGCATTATTTCTGAATCACTTTGGCATAAAACACATTATGCATAACATTTGGCATCATCATCTGCATAACACATTATGCAACAAACATTTTAGGCATAACCACATTAGGCACCAACCTCATGAGCATAAACACATTATGCAACTTCTGCGGGCATCAAATTAGGCCCTTGTGCCCTACCAACACTGACCCCCTTGCCAACTGGCCTTCTTTGGGGCTCAAATGCCCTCTGTCCAAAATGTCAGGGCTCTGAATTATAGGGCCTTTCAACAGGCCCTCTGGCTGCCAAATCAGCAAAAGCACTGTGCGTCGCGCCCTGGGGGGGTCATGGGGTGCAACTTACCCCTTCCTCTTTATAGAGCAAAAGAAATGGCCCCACGTTGCAGCTGGCCGCGCTCTCGCGGTGCAGCTGTAAAGCAGAAACAGGCACTGGCACTACCGTGCCTCTGGAGCCCCCCTCTGGAACTCCTACAACCAATTTGCCCCACAAGGTAATCGGCACCACGGTGCCTCAGGGAGCACCAACACTGCTCACTGTGAGCCCCACTCACCGGGGCTCTTCGTGACTCCTCCTGTCTCAGGATGAAGGCAGGGCAGGCACCGACAATGTGCCTCAGTCGGCCCCTCTCTTGGGGCCTCTCGGGACCCACCTGTCTCTCAGAGATTGGGGAAGGTGGGAATTGATCTCGCAAGGCTCCGGCTCTTCTTGCCATGCACGGGGCTCTCCCGATCACTAAGGGAGCCCCGCCTGGGGTCAGGCACAAGACTGCCTGACTTCCGCTCCTCCGGGCGGCCCTCTAACCAGGCCGCGACCACCAGACTCTTCCTTGTGGGGCCCTGGATGCCCAAGAATGCGCGGAAAGCTCCCGCCTGTAGATCGACTTCCGCTGGCTACCAGAAGGCGAGGTGGGCTCCCGCCGGAAGGTCAACGGCGCCGGCGTCTCCCTCCTGTGGCCCCGCCCACAACCAGGCAGGAATGCCTGGCTTCCTCTTTTGGCCACACTTCTCTTTTCCGGGCTAATGCGGGGTGGGCTCCTGCTCCTCCTTAGTGCACGGGGGAATCCCCACGCCAGGGTTCCGTCTGAATGATGTGCAGCTCAGCGCTGCAAAGCAGAAATGCTCCTCTCATCCTGGAGCAGCGCAGCAGGGGTAAAAAAAAATGCTGCGCTCACGAGGCACTAGAACCCCAGAGTCCAGAGGAGCAAAGCTGGGCCCAGGCAGGCAAGCGCACAGAGCCCTCCAGCAGGGAGGCAGTCCCTCTAGGCAGTTCCTCCTGGGACCCAGCAGCAGCAAGTCCCAAAGTCACAAGGAAGCACTAAAAACATGGGGTCACAGTCCCAGTACTTATACCACATTTTCCTCTGTTCTGCCCTGGCACAGGGCTGGGGGGAACCAGTCCCAACTGGTTCTGGGGGGTATTAGAGCATTTTTTTTACAGGGCTCCTCTTCCCCTTTGTCAGGTGAGGGCTCGGTCATCAGACACACCACAGGGGGGCAGAGCTAGCATTCACCTAGGCAGGCACAGACCTATTCAAGGTCAGGGGACTGCTCCTCCCACTACTCCAAATGCAGATCTCCTATTCAGCCTAACGCTGACTCACCCTGCCCTCCCTGGAGCCACACACCTCACCAGCCCCTGTCACTCTAGAGCCAGCCATGCAATACACATCAGGCAGGCAGGTACATAGCACACAAAAACGCCAACTTCTAAAAGAGGCATTTCTAAAATGGTGATAATAAATCTGCGCACACCGTTGCGCAACATTTATTATTACTATTCCAACCTTACCAAACTTGACCACGCTGCTCCTCTCATATCAGGAATTACCACTGAAACACTTATCAGAGCATCCCCAATGCATTCCTATGGGAGGGCAGGCTCACAGCAGTGAGAAACCAAATGGTTGTTTGCCACTACCAGGACATGTCACACACTTAAGGTACATGTCCTACCTTTTACCTACAATGCACCCTGGCCATAGGGCTAGCTAGGGCCTACCTTAGGGGTGACTGACATGTAGTTAAAAGGGGGGTCACAGACGTGGCGCACACTTTAGGTGCCACGTCTCAGCGGCAGTAACACTGCGCACACAGGCCCTGCAATGGAAGAGGCCTGAGACAGGTTTGAAAGGCTACTTTGTTGGGTGGCGCAATCAGTGCTGCAAGCCCACCAGTAGCATCTAATTTACTGGCCCTGGGGATATGAGATACCACTTTACAAGGGACTGACAGGTAAATTAAATATGTCAAACAGGTGTAGACCAATCTTACCATGTTTACCACAAAGAGCACACGCACTTCACACTGGACAGATGTGCTAAAGTGCCCAGAGTCCTAGAACCACCAACACCATGTCACAAAAAAGGCCAGAAGGAAGGCAAAAAGTTCAGGGATGACCCTGCAAAAAGGGCCAAGTCCAACAGGACCATTTAATCATAAATACACCGTATTATTTAGTTTTACTGTCCCCAAACACTCAGTGAAAAAAAAGCGATACCTTGGATCGGTGGGGGGATTTTTAATCTGTAGTTACGCCCCCTAGTTCCTTTTTCATAAGAGCTCCCTTGAACATAGTCGAGCCCACCCTGACCTTTAGGAGTCAGGGTGAACCCAATGTTGAAGCACGACACTACTAGAGTGTGAGAGTTATTTAAAGAAAAGTATGTTTTTCCTTTCCTGCACTCATAGACGCGGAGTCTGTTTGGGGCGAGTACTCCCTCATCTCGTCACGTGTTGTGACATTAGATGTCATCTCGTCACGTGTTGTGACATTAGATGGGATACCCATCTATGCACAATGTACAATTGTGTGCACCATGTACCTGTTAGATTAGAATGAGGAGTCCCTTTCTAAGCCATGTTGAGCTTGCCAGACATCCTCTAGCTCCCAATGTGCCATTCAATCCCTCATGCCCTCAGCCGTCCTGTGGGAAGGCGCCCTGGGAACTGGAGGGGTGGTAAGGTCTATAGTGGTGTCCATAACACAACTGAAGTCCCCCCAAGGAGCAGTGTCCCCTTGGCCATGTGGCCCAGTTGCCCTAGGAGTAGCCTAAGGCAGGAGACATGGTCTTCATTGGGTGTTTACACACTTCCCAGCACCACCTGCCTGCCGCTCAACTGCCCTCCCCACCACTAAGACATAACACGCATCTTTATCTATCCTGACTGTCGTGGCCTTAAAGGGAACACACAACCTCACTCAAACCTGTGCCCTTCGGGCATAGGTGGAGTATGCCGTGGCATGGTCGTACCTTTGCCAGCGGCACTGTAAGTGCTCAACGTCCACCTTTGTAAGGTGTATCTCCTGGAGCATGGTGATATGCACATCTCACTGTTTAAGGTATATATGGATTGTGGGGTGCTTTGAGACTGTCCCCAACCCATGGACTTTCCACGTCATTAGAAAGAGGTTATGTAGTAATTTCGAAAATCTTGTATTGCCCCCTTCGCAACTCCTGTGTCCCCCCACTATCTCCAGCAAACCAAACCACAAAAGCCTCAACACCCCAACCACAGGAGAGCCCAGCAATGGCTCACCACCCAAACGTTAACATTCGAAAGTGCAAGTAGCATGCTGATTCAATATTCAAATCCCTAGTTAAGAGCGGTGTAGGGTAAGCTCAGAATGAGCACAAATTTATAGTCTCGGTGTTGCATCGGCCCCCTTACATCTATATGTACCTGAGTGTGACCGGGGGCAAGGTATATTTATTTATTTTTATTTTAAAGGTTTTATGTAGCGCTGGCTAGACCCGGAGGTATCAGAGCGCTTTACATGAGTATAAGATCATAGTTGCAGGTTACATCGTTACAAAGGTTACACAGTTATTAGAGCATGGCAACATAGTTACTTGTAAGGTCGAGATAAACAATAAGCACATATATGTAAGGGAAAAAGCAGGCAAGGGGAGAGATTCAGGGGAGGGGGTAAGGAGCAGGGGAAGTAGACAGAGAATGAAGGAGGGAAAGAGGAGGGGGGGGGAGAGACACAGCGTGGAAAGAGGGAGGGAGGGCGATGGGGACACATACCGGAAGACGAGTCAAAGCTGCGTCCAAAGTCCAGTAAGCTGTGATCATAGGGGAAGTAGTATCATTTCCCCATCTCTGTTGCGAGAGGCTCCCTTTACGCAGTGGACTCTCTCAGAGGGGTCTCTGAGACTCCAAGGCCTACATACTGGATCCTTCCCCAAAAAGGGGAGAGGGAGTGCTTTGGCAAGGGGGGCCATACCATACTTCAGTTGTGAGTGGCTCCCATGGCGCTGTGGACTCTCTCAGCGGGTTTGCTGAGACTCCAGAGTATAAATATTGGATCTTTTCCTAACAAGGGGAGAAGGAGTGCTTAGTCAAAGGGCACAAAGGACAGGGGGCTAGGCGGTGTAGCAGGTAAGGGGAGAGATTCGGGGCGTTTTACATGAGGAACACTAATGTTACAATTTTACAGCAGTGACAAGTTACATAAGTATCACGAAAAGCATTTAAAGAACATAGGGGACAAGCTTAATGGAGCAAGGAAGGGTAACGGGATAGGGTAAAGGGGTAGGAGGAAGAAAGGACGTAGAGCCGAGACGAGTAGCGCAGGGCAGGACTGGCACCGCAGGCCGTACCCCTTGCCGCGCACCCAGCAACGTGCAGCGGGGGCTAGTTAGGGCGTAAAAGTTCACGTGTCAGCAGGAGTTTCCGCATCCCAAGCAGCTGGCCAGACCTTCTAATTATGTGGCCATACAGGGAGCCCCGAGCCAGGAAGGCGCATGGGGCCGAGGCGGCCGGCAGTACGCAGACACGAGACGAAGCAATCAAGCTCGCGGGCAGGGAAGACAACCAGTAGTTTGTGCAGCACAGGGCAATGTCGATACCACAATTAGCGCTCAGTGCAGTTGGCGATGTTCAGCACATTGGTGGAGGTGTTATACTGCGGGGGCCCAGCATTACTTGTAGGGGCTCACTCCTGTAGTCCAGCCAACCTCGGGACTCGGTGAGATTTCCCAGCATTGACAAGACACCTGCTCCTTTGAACGAGTAGTAACATCTTCTTTGTGTGTACTGTTGTCGGTGGGGCTATTTGTTGTCAACTAGGGAATTCGGAGGGGTGGCTCCCTACACATGAGAAGCAGGAGCCGGCAGCCCACCAGGCAGCGTTACCACTGGTATGCAGATTTTGTCCAGGGTGAATTGCAGTGGCTGAGGCAGAGGATCCGGATCTCTCCCATCAGGGAACCCAGCTGGGGGTCGTGTAGGTTTTGCGGTGACGCTTGGGCTTTGGCTTTAAGTTTGCTCATTATTGCTCCCAGGAATCAGGAGAGATTCCACACCAGGATGCCCGTGGCATAGGGGGGAGGGCTCCCTCTTCAAGAACTCTGTGCTGGGCCCACAGATGTGCCGTCCTTGTCTCCCTGCTGGGGCCCATGGTGCCAAACATGCCCTCTGCAGGAGGCACCACAGGCCCAAGTGTCTCCTGGTGTCTATGCTGGCCTCTCTCCCCCAGGCCCAGTCCAAGGCCCTCGTTGTACCCCACACCAGGCACCGCAGTCAGTCCATGCGGTTTCAGGATCTCGTCCAGTACACGCTGGTCCACAGGGACTGGGAAGGTAGCCACCTCCACTCATTCTCCTGGCCCCCAGGGGCTGTCTGTCAGGAAAGGTGCAGTCCCCTTCCCCTCCAGTTGGCCTCAAGGTGCAACTCGTTCCAGATACTGCCCCTGCTCCTCTCTCCTCAGTCCCATTGAGGGAAGGGGGCCTGCCAACCTCGGAGGGCCCAGCGCCCTCCTCCTGGCTCCAAGAAATACTCAGCAAGGGTCCCTGGGGCTACCACGCGCCTTCCCACTCAGTTAGTCTCTGTTCTGTTAGCAACCCTTTATTTTACTTAATCGGCGCTCCTCCCAGAACCGCTATTTTCTCAAACTTAGGGGCATATGGATATATTGGGGTATCAAGCCCTTTTCCCATTCGCAAACGGGCCGATTCTCAGAATCGGCCCATTTGCGAACGGGAAAAGGCCTTTTGGGATGTATCGTCCCAAAAGGTTATCGTAAATTAGAGAATCGCAAAATTTGCGATTCTCTATTTTGCGATTGCAATTAAGGAATCGGAAATTGCGATTCCTTAAATGCAATGTGTGAAGCACAGAAAAAGTGTGATTTGGCCTTAAGGAATCGCAAATTACCACCAACTTCAAGTTGGTAATTTGCGATTTCTATGAAAAATGCACTTTTTTGCATTTTTCAAAGTGCCATGTTGCACACATACATGCCCTTAGGGCATGTATGTGCGCCACATGTACACACATACATATTTCAGGGATGGAACAGGGTGTCCTTTAGACACCCTGGCACACTTGAAATTGCATTCTCATTTTGCGATTCTCTAATTGCGAATCGCAAATTGAGAATGGCTTCCAATTCATTCCTAGAGGCCTCCTAGCCCATAGGAATGAATGGGAAGGTATTCCTTAATAGCGATTTGCAATTTGCTAATCGCAATTAAGGAATGCTAAGGAATCGCAAAATATTTGCGAATTTTTTATTATATCCCGTTTTGCGATTCTCAAATAGCGATTCCCTAAACATCGCTATTTGAGAATCGCAGTAACAGTATTTGATACAGATGTGCCCCTTAATCCAGTGAAGACTGACATGTTGCCACTGTCTAACAAGCATAATCTCTGATATCCTTCATTATGGTACTCACCCTTGTCCTTGAGCGGCTTCACTCCCTCTGTCTGGTCGGGTTGAGACCTTGTCCTAAATCTAGATGCTGACTTTAGCCTGCAAAAATAAGTTGCAGCAGTAGCTCAACCCTGCTCCTTCCATATCCATGCTCTTAGAAGAATATTTTCTTTTCTTTATTTTAGAGGTAGAATGGTAGTGACCAATGTCGTAGTTCAATCATGTATTGACTACAGCAGCTCTGCTTATATATGGCTCCTGGATAAAAAACATTTCTCACCTTCAAAAAGTCCAACACTTATAGGTCGGAGGCAGAGCGACCTTTAACCTTAACAGATGTGATTTCATCTCTGAACAATTTAGTCAATTCCACTGGCTTGCAATGAAAAAACTGATTATTTTCAAGGCAGAATATAACAGTGCGTACCCATTGTTTGTGTTTTACAAAAGAATAAAAAAAATACAAACGCTCTCATACTCGTCCATCATCAACTAAAGCCACTTTTTTTGTCCATCACACAAAATGCAGTAGGGGGGGTGCCTGGGCTTTTCGGGCACACGAGCAACACTCTAGAACTAAATCTCCTTGGAAGTTCATCTCCTTACATCCCTGATAAAATGATCGACCCCCTAAAGACATAGTTGTTCAATCAACCATTCAGATTTTTTCCTTTGGTTGTCCAGTACCTTCTCCCTGTGATTTCCTCTCCTATGGCACCAAGAGACTCGTTTGGACTTCCATGTGTGCTTCAGGCAGCCAGCACACTCGCCTAGGCACACCAGACCACAAAGGTCTACCAAGGAAAGGCACACAAGTGAACCCAGAACAGCTATAATGAAGAGGTGAGGTGCTGGATGGGCTGGAAAAGCCATAGCAGAAACCAAGACTGGCAGGACTGGAAGTGGATCACTTGAAGGACTTATGCCCTCACCCCACAGAATATCTGGAAAGGAGTGGAAACCAAGAAAAACATACTGGGGGCACTCAGGATATCAGGGCCTGGCAACAATGTCCCACCTTGACCCTAAAGTTGGAGGAGCCAGAGTTCCGCAAGAAAAGACAGCATGGAAGGAAAGGGGAAACGATGATCTTGCCACAACTACCTGGGACAGAGGGAGGCTGTCCACCAACAACATGAGCTACAGCGTCCACACTAAGGGCCTCATTTATATTTTGGTGGTCAGGCCGTTGTTCCGCCAGAGTGGCGGAGTAAATGCAACCATCGCTCTGGTGGTGGACACAACAGCCAAATTTATAAATGACCACTAAGCTGGTGCTTATTTATAAAGCATTGACAGGAACCGCCATCAAGGCGTTTATACAATTCGCTGTTTGGTTCAGGGCTGCATCAGCATGATGCAAAGCTGCACCAAACAGTATTCTTTTTTATTTTCACAAATAAAAGAAAATCCAGAAACTGGATTTTCTTTTTTGAAAATAAAAAAAATTAATTTTCCCTCAATGCTGGAGTCATCTCCAGTGGCTGGGGAGCGTTATTTGGTTTTTACTTTCCCCTGGCGATGACGGACAGTAAAAAAATGACTACCTGTCTGCCAATCCTGATTGAGCCATTATTCCATAAGGCCTTCAGAGAGGTTTGGCTGTGGCGGTGATGGGGTAGTCACTGCCATAGACAAACCGAAGGTCCTCCTACATTTGAATCTGAACATTGCTTCAGAACATTGCCATTGCAACGGAGTATACATGCCCACCAACATATAAATGAGGCCCTATGTGCTGAAAAGCAGCCAATCCAAAATCCTGGCCTACAGAACAGTGCAAAAACCAGAGGTCATCAGAAATGTACTAACCACCACGCCGGCCCTCACACTCAGACAAGGACAAAGACTAAGTGATCCCTGGCGCAAATTTACCCCATTCAAAAAAATCAGTGGGTCAATGGGTCAAGTTTTTATGTTCTAGCACAAGGACCAGCTTTTGAGTGTGCTTGTATTTCCATGTGTTTGCTTATTAAAGCAGACCTATTGGCTTTGGCAATTTTTTCTTTTGTTTTACACGAAAATAGAGGAGAAAGAACAACAAAAAAGAGACAGCTGGAGAACACAACAGGAGAATTCATAAATGCAAACAAACTTTAAATAAGCACAAATACAAAGCCAGCAGGAAAAACACAGAGGAGAAAGAGCAATGAGTAAACAGTCACAAGTTATGACTATGACAATAAAAATTATGCAGCAGTAAAGAAAAAAAAAGCAAAGGAGGATTGCCTTCTGCATATGATGCCTATATGAGATAAATAATTACATGTCATGATTCTGTGTACTTTTGCGATGTACAAATAGTCCCTAACTTATGCAAAGCAAGCACTCCACCAGACAGAATAATTCACTAAACAACCAGTGTCAAACAGGAAGTGAAAGTGAAATATGCTTCTAGTGGACCCAAAGCACACTCTATGGGGTAGATTTCCAAACATTTTTCGCTGGGTTAGCGTCACAAAAGTCATGCTAACCAGCACAAAATGTTTTGGGGGGAATTTACTTTCCAGCGCAAAACTTGTGTTGCGCTGGAAAGTACCCTAAAAGAAGCGCAAAGCACTGCTTTCGTTACTGAGCGCCAAGGGGGCGTTACATGGGTGGTACATGGGAGTTCCCATGCCACCACCCATGATTTTTGATGCTAAACCATATCTGCAAACAATTGCAGAAAGGGTTTAGAGCCAAAAGTTAACATCACTTCAAACCAGGCACTAACAGGAGAAATGTTTTTATTTCTCCTTTCTTTGCTGCACACATACAAAGTGGAGTGGGAAAAGCTTTAAAGCTTGTCTAGGCATGGTATCTTGTACAGGAAGGGTACCCTTCCTTTACAAAGCCGATGCTAGACTCACGCACACACCCTAGCGCTGTGGCCCTAAGGTGTGTGCGAGGCGCTCGGAAGCTGAAATCAGCGCCAGCGCTACGGAGAGGGGAGGAGAGAGTCATATCTCTGTAGATGTGGCGAATCTCCTGGGAGACAGATGCTTGCATCAGTCAAAAGCTGCACTAGTGCCAAACCCACCTGTGCCAACAGACCTGAAGCAGGCTGCAAGAAGATTGGGCTGGGGAGGCAGAGCCGGGCTTTAGGGGTCACAGCTAACGTGCGCAAGGGCGCGAGCCAACAAGAGCAGCCAGGATGAAAGGGGAGGGCCTCGCCCACCCCCTACTTGCCCGAGGCTGGCTGTGAACATGCACAATTCCAGAGAGGTGACTGGAGGGCATCCTTCAAAAGAGCCAATAGCCTTACAAGGGTGCAACCCTCACCAGCCTAAAGGGCTGAGGCTGTATACTCTTGTTGGCCTACAGCCGCTGACCAGACCCCCCACACCTGAAAAACAGTGGGTTTCGCAGATGAGAATGTGCAAAGGACTGGAAACAGCAAAGAAGACCGCACCACTTAACACAAACACCTATGGGAAGTCTGATGGCTGAAAGGAAAAGAAAGAGTTGCCATACTTGTAGTCCGTGGGCTGTTTGATGGCAGGAACACCAGGGGGCAACAGAGAGCCACATGGGGATAATCGCGAAGCAGACACGGCACTGGCAGCCTGTGCATGGTCAGAAGGGTCTCATATGTCACACTTTGGTAGCAAGGGAAGCCCAGAGGCTGCTGCGCTCAACCTGAAGAGCCTCGCACCCAGCGCACAGGCGAGAAGCGGAGAGGTATGGCGCTAGCCATGATGTATGGGGCTGCCAACCCGGCTACGACGATTATGACGAGTAAATTATGATTGGCAGACTAGTTTATTTGATTAACGAACTACCAATATGATTTATGATTCATCCTGTGATTTATGACTTTGGCATGTAATAACACTGCAGCCTTTTATCCCCATCATAGCATCATAGGGCTCAGCCGCTCATTGAAAGGCAGGCTAGGGTCCGGGGAAGGGAGGTGGGTAACTGCAGAGGCCACGGTGGACCAAGTAGCCCACTTGGGGTGGGTGAAGAACACCAGTCGAGGATTCACAGGACATGAGGCAACAGTGCAAAAGAGGGAGTCCCTATTGGAAAAGCACCAGCTTATCACGTAAGCAAGTATTTTGAACTGTCAGAAGACCCAGAGTAATTAGGCTTACTTTACTGACCTTGGAAGAGTGGTCCCTCATAGGGACCACTGAGATGGAAACCTGTGACCTGGCAGATAAACACATGCCTTATGGTGGAAACACTGTTTCCAAAACAGTAGACCACTGCGCCCCTGGATCAGTACTCAAACTGAAATATAGGTCAAAGAGAAAAGAGCAGAAACTAAACACAGGGCACAGAACGTCCTACAGCAGAGCAGAACACAAAACCACAGGCGGAAGCCAGAGATCACCAAAGCAGGCCACAAGGAAATGCTACCAGCTAAGTGCAGACCCACAGAAGCACAAAACCAAAGTGATATATATTAACAGAAGTGCTCATTCTCCCAAAGCATTCATTGTATCAAAATTGTAAGGATAAAAGTCTGAGTAAGGTTGCGAAGATTCAAACTTGTGACCTTGAGTTCAAACACAGAAATCACAGTAGATGCATTAGACATCAGACCCAGGTAATCCAGAAAGGAGTAGAAGACAATGACTAAAGAGACGGGTAGTGTGGAATTCCCAGGCTGTGAGATGCAGGCTGTGGCAAGACGCAAAGCATATACATACACAAGCAATTAGCACGGATAGCCGAGTGAACCACAAGCGTTCACTTTGCCATTATTTATACCTTCGGGCCTCGCCCTTCCCACCGGTTGTGCTGGGGTAACATTATATAGTAGAAGCCAGGTACCACTCTATTTCACTCCCAAGTTTTAAAAACATAAACCAATAATGGGTGAGTTCTCTGATTAAACAAAGCAATTGTGATCTTTCATTCTCTGGCTAAGCACTGGATTGGGCTGGAATCCATGCCTCTAGCTGTGACCACTCTCCCCCTGGCTCCTGGCTGGTCCATCGTTCATGCTCGCTTGGCTAGCGGGTGCGCACCTGTCTGGAATCGATGCAGCTTCTACCACTGGTTCAGATCTGGCTATTGAAGTGTCCATGTGGTGACCCTGAGTGTCAGTTTCTGGTGCATGGGTCTCGACTGCTGTGTGTGTCGGTTGTCTTCTTGCCAGTTCACCATGGATCTGACTCTCTTGAACCAGAAGATGTTTTGTGATACAGTTGTCTGGCCACATCAAGCTTTTACCATTGACCCTTGGATGTTGGTGATTCACCACACCTCCTTTTCGAAAGGAGAGCAGTAATTCCATCCTGGGTGTCGATCCTTCAGGATCGCCTTGTCGCCAACGGTGAGGTCTGAGATCACAGCCCGTTGATCTCTACTGGCTTTTTCATTTGTGGCTTGACATGTCTCCTGCGTGGCTTGGATGTCTATTACTGCTGGACTCCAGTTAGTCCCTGCTGGGATAATGTCTCAAGCACATCTTCTCATGAGCAGGTCACTTGGGCCACACTCTATGGTACTGTGTGGTGTTTGACGCTAGGCTCTCAAGAACCAGTGCAGGCTGCACTTGGCATCTTCGCCACGCTGTACCCCAATTCTGAGTGTTCTAATCAGGTTGCGCATTAAGCTCTCTACCTCGCTGTTAGCCTGAGGCCACTGTGGATTTATCGTTCGATACTCTATGTGCAAACTCAGCAGGTAAGTTTGCAAGTCTTGTCCTTCAAATGGGGCCTATTGGCTGTTTTCATTTCTTCCGGGATCCCTAGTATTGCAAATATCGTTTCTAGCACAAACTTGACGTTCCTGAATGCTGTGGAATGTACCAGTTCTACCATGGGGTATTTGGTGTTATTGTCTATCATTACAACAGTGAGCCTGCCGTCGGAGAAACTGTCAAAGTTCATGCTAAAACATGACCAAGGGGTTGTGCAGGCTTCTTCAGTGATTACTGGTGAGCTTGGTGGGTCCTCACTTGTGATGGTGCAGGAGTTACATTCGTGGACCCGTTCATTGACCCATTTGTCCATTCCTGGGAACCACACCTTGTCTCTGAGGTGAGTCTTCATCTTCGCAATTCCTTGATGCAGCTGGTGCGCTAATTCAACAACTTTCGCTCATAAATTCAGCGGCATCAGTATTTGGCATCCTCATAATAGGAGTCCTGTACTGCTTGTACTGAGTTCATCACACACTCTCCACAGTTGACTCATTGTTGTTTGTTCTTCGGTAGAGAGGGCACTTGTTCCATCTAGGAAATTTTGCCACTATCATTTGCATAGTGCCTCCTTGGCTTTGGATATGCTGGAGACATTTTCAGTGGCCTCTTGAATTTCTTCCAGGGACAGTGCTTTTGGACAAAAATCATGGACTACCATTCTCACAAACTCTTCAGCGCCTTCGTCTTCTTCTGAAGTGTTGGTGTTCCCATGAGTTGTCGCTGGGTTCCTGGACAGGTTATCAGCTAGATTGTTGATGTCTCGTCTGTATATGACTTCAAAGGAGTGTGGCTGAATTTCACAGCCCAGTGTTCAATGCATGGCAGTCTGTTCCTGGCAGTGCCGACGAAGAGGGGAACCAAAGGCTTGTGTTCGGTAACCACTCAAAACTTCTGTCCGCAGAGGTATAGATGAAAGTGCTAACATGCTCAGAGGATTACCAGTGCCTCTTGGTCATTTTGGGCGTAGCAGGTTTATGTTCACCCCATTGCATATGCAATGGGGAGCCATGACCCTTACGCTTTTTCTTGTAGTAGGACAGCACACAGGATTACAGGGGGTTAAAGTAGCCCATTGTTGCCTCATCTAGAAGTGCCTGTTTCCCTTCTTGAAGGCCTGTTTGGTTTTACTGTCCCACTCCCAGGGATGGTCGTGCTTGGTCAGGGCACAGAGAGGTTCTGACCAGGTGGCTAGGTTTGGAAATGAAGCTCCCACAATAATTTTCTATACCCAGGAAGCTTCTCACTTCTGATCTGTTCCGTGGGACAGCCAATGACCTGATGATGTCTACTTTTTTGGGGTCGACTTGTAGCCCATCGTTGGAGAACCCACAGCCAAAGAACACAACTGAGTTGATATAAAAGGAGCATTTCTGTTGATGAAGGTTTAGTCCATAATGTGCAAGTCTCTGCAGCATGGCTCTCAACCTCACGTGGTGGTCCTCCAGTGTGCCCGAATATATCAGAATGTCATCAATCACGTTGAGTATGCCAATCATTCCTGACATGGTTTCTCAGATGATGTCCTAAAGGACTTCTGCAGCGGAAGAGATCCAGAAATTGAGGCGTCTGTACCTGCAAAGTCCAATGTGCGTCAAGAAGTTGGTGATATACCTGCTTGTCTCGTCAAGTCCAAACTGCTGGTAGCCAGTGTTCAGGTCTGACTCCATTGAAGTCTGCTACTATCTCATCAATGGTGGGGGTGATGTGCCTCGCGTGGCGTATTGCTTATTCAGTAGCCCCATGTCCATGCACAGTCTGATAGCTCCTGTTTGCTTGGGCTTAGGAGCTATGACCAAGGGCGATACCCTTGGGGTGGGTCCTGTTACCTTCTCAATCACCCCTAGCTGTTTGAGCTGGTCTAGCTCCTTTTCCACTGGCGGCTATAGATTAGCCGGCACTGTTCTATGCCAGTGTCGTGGAGAAGATGATTTTGTCTATGTGGAACTTTATCTTCAGGCCTTTGAGGCACCCCAGCCCTCTGAATTGTTGTGAGAATTCCTCAAGGATGCCCTCTGCGTGCAAGCCATGTACTAGGGGAAGAACACCAGCACAAGGTCTTCCGCCGTGTGGCATCTGAGGGTAGTGCCAAAGTCACCTCTGGTTACGTGTAAGGGTGGGCGTAGCGGGCGTAGTGGGGCTACGTGAAGCAGCGCGTAGTGTGCCCAAATCTACGCACACTGCATGCTCCGCGTAGCCCCACTACGCGCCACCCACCTCCCACCCGCCCTCCTTTTAAAACATACCCTAATTGTAAATTAAATAATAGTAAAGACACTTACCTGAAGCGCGGCGTCTCCGGGGCTCCCTCTTCCTGGTTTCCAACTTCTTCTGACAAATGCGCATGCGCGGACACCCGCGCATGCGCATTTGTCAGAAGAAGTTGGAAACCAGGAAGAGGGAGCCCCGGAGACTCCACGCTTCAGGTAATAGTCTTTACTTTTATTTAATTTACAATTAGGGTATGTTTTAAAAAGGAGGGCGGGCGGGAGGTGGGTGGTGGGTGGCAGGCAGCTACGCTTCGCCTTGGCGTGTGCGTAGCGCTGCCTGCTTCGCCTACTTCGAAAACTGCGAAGCAGGCAGCGCTACGTACACTACGTGGGCGAAGCGTAGTGTCTCGCCCAGGGTTAGTTACGTGGCACCTGGCTTCGTTGTCTGACCTTCACTTTCTATCTTCATATCCACTACTCCCCTCAAGGGCAGGGGTTTAATTCCTCCATACGTATAGAACCTGGCTTGGGTAGGTGGCAGTTTCAGGCGTGGCGACAGCTTGCGGAATTGGGTATCGTCCATGACAAACATAGATGAACCCGTGTCTATGAGAGCAGTAATTTTTGTTCCTCCAATGTGTATTTAGCACATGGGTAGTGGACTTCTGCAGTGGTTCTGCCTGCCTGTCAAGGACACTGTGAAGACCTCATCATCCTCGTCATCTTCAGGGTTTCTCCCAATTGCCCAAATCAGGCAATTAACTGACCGGACTACTATACCTTTGATCCACTCACGGCCTGGGACTGTGAAGTAAGGGTGCATAAAATTAGAGCCTGATTAGATGGAAGAGAATGCCATGATGACAATGGGACATGGAGATTGGAGCCCCTGCATCAGACTTGGAACAAGCTAAAGTCTATGGGCCCTCCTACAGAGCTGTTCAGAGAAAGCAGCTGCACACCCTATTGGAATGGAATTGTTGGCAATTGGAGCAAAAGTGAACCATCACTTAGACAGCGCCTGCAACATAAACAAGCAAATAAAGGTAAAGGAATACAGAAAAAATCCCCAACAAACGTCTTGCCAGGCTGACCACAAGCAGACTCAGCAAAACACAGATGTCCCTAAAACAAGAAGGCCTAAGGGATTGTCCTAAGCCAAGTGTCTAATATTCATCGATACTTCTCTCAAAAATAAAATACCCTTCGATCTGTAAGCAATAGATAGTATATGCACTAATAAAAGTCTATTAACAACACTTATTCATAAAAATCAGATTTCTTTATTATTAATAAACATAAAAAATTGAATCATTTTGGAATATCTTTCCCTCCCGTATTGGGTTACAATCTTAAATGAATTTCATTAATCGCAATTTAAAATTTGATCAATATGAGCAAAAATCATAACAATATAAAATTTGATCAATACAAGTAAAAGTCGACGCAGCGTTTCGGTGATTTCACCTTCTTCAGGACTAAAAGCGATTTAAAGCGATTTCATCAAATCTAAAAAGAGGGAAAAGGTTTTATCTTAAAACCAAAATTGACTATACAGTGCATATACAGTCCTACAGATCATTATATCAACATCCATAGTAATTTTTTCGATTATGTTTCATTACTGACCAAACCTTAAGTTTCCACAGTATTAAAGACACTTGACGTTACAAAGAAATAATCATTATTAACTCGTTTTTTAGTGCAAGAAACAAGGACTACATTTATCATAGTTTTCTAATTCACTAAACATTCTTCAATATCCCAGAGTAAACATACCTCATATGTTTGAGAAATTAATGATGGATATTTTCATGGGCTATCCAGATAGAATCACCCTTCTAAACAGAGGTATTTTCCTGCTGATAAATGAATCTATAATGAAAAGGAGGTATAAACATTTAACATTTCTTCTATTTCTATTCTTATATGTTAAACATTATTTGAACTAAATTGCCATACCTTCTTAGTGGTAAAACTCAGTTAATTGTGTCCACAAGAGCCACCGTAAATGTGTCCATATGTCGAGGTAAATGCCTTTAAAACTTTGGCGATTGTTTTCTCTAAAAAGACAAAGATTAGAGAAATTGCTCATTCGAACACTAAATTTTTCTCTCGCTATATTGGACTCTTGGGTTTAATGGATTCTAGCGTTATAAGGCTTGTGCTCACCGTATTAATCAGATGCATATGAATCCTTTCTTCAATTATTTCCATATGATAAGGAAATTATATCAGACAGATCTGAAGTAGTGATTGTTTTCAATTTTCCACTTATTCACTTTCTTCTAGTCAGTCTTCTATGTGGAAAGATCGGAATTCATTATTACTATATTTATTCCACTATATTAGACAACCATTCAAATAGCACGACAATATTTCAGTAATTAGGCATCATTTTGTTACTATTCAGTATTCATGATGCAATTTCCTAGACCGGAATATTTTATATTGCTTCATTTGCTCTCATCATAGTTATTAATACATCCTTCTCGTTTTCTCTTCCTTTTTATATTAAGTTTGTGCCGTATTTACATGCCTATTTAGTTCTGTATTGCTTAGAAAAACAACAGTGGCGGTTTTCGCTAGTAATTAGGCATCAATTTATCATTATTCAGTATTCTCACTTCACTTCCCTGGGTCGCAATATACTAGATTACTTAGTTTGGGTACACCATTTTTAATACTACAATCTTTTCGTTTTCTTTTCTTTTTTTCTATTAAGTTTATGCCGTATTTATATGCTTATTTAGTTCTGTATTGCTTAGAAGAACTACAAGGGCGATTTGCGCTGATAATGGAGACGGGGGTTACTCTCTATTGAACTATAAAGGTACTGCTCCCGGAGTAGTCAGAATCTTTTAGCAAATCTGTACTATCGTTACTTAAATGGAGCTTTAAGCTGGAGCTGATATCGGGCTAAGAAGTAAATAGACTTTACATTCCCGCTTACCTTAGTAGATCAGATCGGCCTCCCTGCTCTTGTGGACCCTTCGATATCGGCATATCAAAGGTTTGTCCCTTTGGTCTCGTTATAAATCTTACACGACCGGAAATTGCCGATTACGCAATTGCGTCATTTCCTATTTGGGCTCGTATGTGAATCGAGCTGTCCACTAGTATAACCGTGGTAGCCATCTTGGAAAGGTGTAAAGATTAAAGTTTTTCATCATATATTCTTACCGTATCTACATATCTTTATAACTAACAAATAGTTTTTGTTTTTTATTATTCTTATTAGAGGTTGTTCAAAGCTATAAATGTTTTTGTCCAAAAGAATAATGTATATGTTTATCGAGAATACCACCTCTGATAACATTTATAGCTTTGAACAACCTCTAATAAGAATAATAAAAAACAAAAACTATTTGTTAGTTATAAAGATATGTAGATACGGTAAGAATATATGATGAAAAACTTTAATCTTTAATCTTTACACCTTTCCAAGATGGCTACCACGGTTATACTAGTGGACAGCTCGATTCACATACGAGCCCAAATAGGAAATGACGCAATTGCGTAATCGGCAATTTCCGGTCGTGTAAGATTTATAACGAGACCAAAGGGACAAACCTTTGATATGCCAATATCGAAGGGTCCACAAGAGCAGGGAGGCCGATCTGATCTACTAAGGTAAGCGGGAATGTAAAGTCTATTTACTTCTTAGCCCGATATCAGCTCCAGCTTAAAGCTCCATTTAAGTAACGATAGTACAGATTTGCTAAAAGATTCTGACTACTCCGGGAGCAGTACCTTTATAGTTCAATAGAGAGTAACCCCCGTCTCCATTATCAGCGCAAATCGCCCTTGTAGTTCTCCTAAGCAATACAGAACTAAATAAGCATATAAATACGGCATAAACTTAATAGAAAAAAAGAAAAGAAAACGAAAAGATTGTAGTATTAAAAATGGTGTACCCAAACTAAGTAATCTAGTATATTGCGACCCAGGGAAGTGAAGTGAGAATACTGAATAATGATAAATTGATGCCTAATTACTAGCGAAAACCGCCACTGTTGTTTTTCTAAGCAATACAGAACTAAATAGGCATGTAAATACGGCACAAACTTAATATAAAAAGGAAGAGAAAACGAGAAGGATGTATTAATAACTATGATGAGAGCAAATGAAGCAATATAAAATATTCCGGTCTAGGAAATTGCATCATGAATACTGAATAGTAACAAAATGATGCCTAATTACTGAAATATTGTCGTGCTATTTGAATGGTTGTCTAATATAGTGGAATAAATATAGTAATAATGAATTCCGATCTTTCCACATAGAAGACTGACTAGAAGAAAGTGAATAAGTGGAAAATTGAAAACAATCACTACTTCAGATCTGTCTGATATAATTTCCTTATCATATGGAAATAATTGAAGAAAGGATTCATATGCATCTGATTAATACGGTGAGCACAAGCCTTATAACGCTAGAATCCATTAAACCCAAGAGTCCAATATAGCGAGAGAAAAATTTAGTGTTCGAATGAGCAATTTCTCTAATCTTTGTCTTTTTAGAGAAAACAATCGCCAAAGTTTTAAAGGCATTTACCTCGACATATGGACACATTTACGGTGGCTCTTGTGGACACAATTAACTGAGTTTTACCACTAAGAAGGTATGGCAATTTAGTTCAAATAATGTTTAACATATAAGAATAGAAATAGAAGAAATGTTAAATGTTTATACCTCCTTTTCATTATAGATTCATTTATCAGCAGGAAAATACCTCTGTTTAGAAGGGTGATTCTATCTGGATAGCCCATGAAAATATCCATCATTAATTTCTCAAACATATGAGGTATGTTTACTCTGGGATATTGAAGAATGTTTAGTGAATTAGAAAACTATGATAAATGTAGTCCTTGTTTCTTGCACTAAAAAACGAGTTAATAATGATTATTTCTTTGTAACGTCAAGTGTCTTTAATACTGTGGAAACTTAAGGTTTGGTCAGTAATGAAACATAATCGAAAAAATTACTATGGATGTTGATATAATGATCTGTAGGACTGTATATGCACTGTATAGTCAATTTTGGTTTTAAGATAAAACCTTTTCCCTCTTTTTAGATTTGATGAAATCGCTTTAAATCGCTTTTAGTCCTGAAGAAGGTGAAATCACCGAAACGCTGCGTCGACTTTTACTTGTATTGATCAAATTTTATATTGTTATGATTTTTGCTCATATTGATCAAATTTTAAATTGCGATTAATGAAATTCATTTAAGATTGTAACCCAATACGGGAGGGAAAGATATTCCAAAATGATTCAATTTTTTATGTTTATTAATAATAAAGAAATCTGATTTTTATGAATAAGTGTTGTTAATAGACTTTTATTAGTGCATATACTATCTATTGCTTACAGATCGAAGGGTATTTTATTTTTGAGAGAAGTATCGATGAATATTAGACACTTGGCTTAGGACAATCCCTTAGGCCTTCTTGTTTTAGGGACATCTGTGTTTTGCTGTATTCTAGTACCCCGTCCCTCTGTGAGTGTCACATTGGGGTAACTCCCTTGTTTTTTGACCACAAGCAGACTCAGACAGAGTTGGAATCATGCACAGCTTCCTCCTGTACATTCACAAGGAAATACAAAACAAAGTGGCCACACTTTAAAAATTACTTCAAGGTCTGCTCCAAGGAACTAAAAGGAAATCTGGTTTCATTGGGAGCCAGAGTGGGTGACTTCATGAAAAAGTGATCAGAGGAGCAGCATCAGAAGTGGGGCAACACCACGTCTGGGAACAGAATGGGGAGCCACAACTCAAGTATAAAGATCTGAAAAACAGGTAATGAAAAGACCACATCTGAATTGGAAGTCTTGTATGGGGGTGGAGAGACACAATATCTTAGGTGACATACATGGGTTGCTACATGCCATCAGGAGTAGACTAGTAAACTTCATTTGTTGATGGACAGAACTCGCTGCATGGAAATAGGAGGCCCAAAACAAATCATATCCGCTTGCATGGCCACTTCTTTGAAGAAAGGGAAGAAATGATGGCTCTGGAGGGGGCCAGATACATCTGCTGTTTTAATGTCAGGGATTCCAGCTTTTCCAGCATTTGGGCTCATCTACACTTAAAAAGAGACGCGATTTCAGAGCAGTACTAAACCGTCTCCTTCAACGGAAAATCCAATCTCAATGGGGGCATCACTTCTGCATCATCTTTTCATGCCATGAGAAAAACAGGATTATTGAATATCTCATGGAAGCTAAAAGAAATCTGGGCCTCAAAAACGATATAAACCTTCACCCAGATGAGGACCACAAAAATAGAAACCAGAGAGGAAGAGTTTGAGAATGGTGAAACCATGCAAAAGATAAGAAAGACCATCACCCAAGTTGGTTGCCTGCCAGATGATCTGATAATCACCAGTGACTTAGCCCTGTACTCATAAACATGTGACAAAGGAAAAGACTCATAAAACATTATAGTGCTTGTTTTCTCTAAGTTTCTGGACTAACTGAACAAGTGAGAAGAGTCTGAGATGTTGGGACACATGACCTCAACACTTTAGGATTGGGAATTCCACAGAAGGCTGAGGGGACTATTGTGATCTAGGTACAAGGTGTATGTCTTTATTTACTGTTATGTTTAATAATATGTATTTGTACTATTTGTTAAGGAGTTGAGGCACATTAGATTGTAGAGATAAGTAACATACACAGAGAACAAGGTAATATAGCAATCACCTTCAAGACAAGATATCACACACAAGATAAGGGGCCCATACCTCTCTACTTCTCTCTTTCAGTGGTGAATTTCCTTAGCTTCAACACAAAGGGTGTAACACCACAAACAAAAGGCCTGGCAGTTCTGAATACATTACGCAGTGTGACATCTATTTTGTTTTGGAACACGCTTGCTCAACAAAGACTGGTGAAGGCTCATGCATAAATGGTTCCTCTGACAATATTTTGCTACAGGCCCTAACAGTATGGCAGGGATTGTGATCCTGCTGTTACAGTAGAAGCTAGCCTGTGAGGTTCTTTCGGTCACCCTAGATGAGGGGGGATGAGTTCCGACACTAAAGATTTCAACAGGATCAGTAATGTACTCTATCGCTCATATGTACCCTGCTACCTCTCAGCTAACTCCCAGCTACAGAATTTTCTGAAATGTATTAAAGCAGACATATAAAGCTGAAGGCTGCATCATTCTTAGGGGTGAACTTAACCTTGTTATGGAGAAGCTCAATGATACACCCACACTTAAATCAGTACAGGCAAGCTGTATACCAGAAGGGGGCATGATTGGTTGGAACGCTTGGGCCTGGTAGATGTATTGTAGCTTCAACGCCCAAATTAAATAGAAGTCTCTTTTTATCCAGATGCACTTAGACTTATGCCAGGCTAGACCCCGTTATTGTGAGTTCTTTCTCAGTTCCTATAACACAAAATGCAGGCGTGGGCATTATCACTCTTTTGGACAATGCTGTAATTTACTTGACTGCTGCAGCATGCTCAGCCTCCTCCTTTGGACAAGAGGTGGAGAATAAACAAAGGTTCCATGCAGGACAGGACTAAAAGAGAAGAAAATTACAAATGTTTTTAGACATGCCCAGTGACTAACGCCCTAGGAGGAGTAGACGTAGGCATTCTTCGGATCCAATGAAAGCAGTACCCTGGGGGTGTCTCATCTCAGGCTCTTCCTGGCTGAATACGAGTAGAGCAGATTTATGTAACTGTCTAGAATCCCATTTAAGAGAACTGGAAGAGATTCATAGGAGAACCACAAATGTGTGTCCTTGTTTCAGGACACTCAGGGCCCAAGTAAGAACACATGATACAGACAGGGCAGAATGCATGCTTCTTTGAATCAAACAAAGTTACTGCAGTTGGGACATGAAAGTAGTGAGACTACTGCCCTGTAACCTGATGGCCAAGATAACAAGAGAAGGAATTAAGAGAGTGAAAGAAGCCATGATCCCTTAAAAAGCAACAATGTAGAATTACATATAACATTGCATGTAATCTATAATTACTATTATGAAGCAGATGACACCTCCTCAGACCAAGTGACATCTTGCAGCAATCAAGGTTACCAAACCTGCTACCAAATCGAAGAGAATGTCCGAAATTGACTAATATGGCTCAGCAGCAATTTTATTGAACGTTCTCCACAAATACCCAGACACGTTTTTTTCTAACAAGATTTAGTCTTCTTACTTTGCATTTCCTAGTGGCATTTCCAAAGCACACTGGCTGGGCAGACAATTTAGTGCCCTACCCTTGTGATAATTTGGTAGCCCAAAGCAAAAGGCACTTTATGCTATTTTGCACTTAATATAAAGAGCCTCGGAGAAAAATGTAGTCCCAATTAAAAAAAAATTTTAGGCCTTGTTCTTATATCGATAGTTTTAACTTTCTGCATTCTCTGGCCACTCTTGATATATGCATTGGGGTCTCTAACTTTATTAAAAATGCCATGGCTATTAGGAAACAGTACTAGTAGATGTAGTTGTACTGGATTGGTTAGATTTATCACCGCACATCTTAAGTGTTTTATCTTCTAAAAGTGTTCTAAATCGTAAGACTGAATTTTAAGGCATGTATTCTTTTAAACTTACTTGTATTCCCTTTTTTAATAATTAAATTGTCTTTCATGCTGTTTTGTAAATAGGTCATCACAATCACAAATGTTACTGTTGATCTTTTGCACTTTCATGGTTTTCTTCTGAAACCGAATAAAGTTATTTTGACTGACTGACTATTATGGTGGAAACAGCAATTGGGGCGAGAGCAAGGTTGAAGAACTGTAAATATCCTGACCCAGATGGCTACTCATCCCTATTTTATAAAACAAAATAATTAGGGCACCTGCGCCTAGTCTAGCAGGAGTATTCAATTATTTTGCTGAGACCGAACTATGGACCACTCAGTCACAGTCTCAGATATGCAAAAATGGGTAAGGATATTATCATGAGCAGTTAGTATTACTACTAAATGTGGTGAAAAAATGTGCACGGACATTAGCAGCTAACCAGGGTCCCCTCTTGCTTGGTCCAATAAATTCAGATCAATTGAGGTTCAACAAAGGAGAACCAGCATGGATAATACTTAAAAGGTATTACATATTATATATATGTACATATATGTGCATCTATGTACATATATATCTATAGATAGATAGATAGATAGATAGATAGATAGATAGATAGATAGATAGATAGATAGATAGATTTAATGCTTAAGAACCCCATCACTTGATTCTATGAAACAATTTGAACAGGTGAACTGTCAATCCCTTGGTCAGACCGTGGAAACATTTGACTTTGGGCCAAAAGTCCGAAGCTGAATGCCAGCAGGATACGGAGACCCAAAGGCAATGGTAAGGGGGAATAGGCATTCCTTCCTTACATTTGCCATACGCAGGGGAACAAGGCAGGGCTATCCACTCACTCCCTTGCTCTTTGCTCTGCCCATAGAATCACTGCAGAATGAATAGTAAGAAACAATAATATTACTGGGATGAGAATTGGGAAAAACACATACAAGTGGACGATGTGCACTGATGATGGCTCTCACTGAGGAACACTACTTGCTCTATCCCTCCTTTCATGAACGAACTTCAAGAATATGTCAAGGTTTCTGGCATTTAAGTCGATCTGCTAAAATCACAAATATTTAACATCTCCGTCTGATGGTAACAAACTACACACCTTCAGGCTTGTTTCAGTTGGCTACACATTCTCTTACCTATCTCCCCCTTTTTCAGGAGTTGAAGGATCTACACACTGAGGGGCTTATTCCTATTCCAAGCATTTCCATTTTCTATCCCTGTGACTCTGCTTATGAGGCTTCAAAAGGCAATTGACAATTTTGCATGAGGGAGTAAAAGCAGTGGATAGATAGGTGATCTGTAAATCTTGCAGAGGAACAGCAGGTTGGGCACCTCTAATGGGTTTAATCCTAATAGACATCCCAACGACGATACATGGTGGAGTGGCAAAGACTGGAAATGGAGAAGAAACATGTGTGATTGTTGACAAAATCAGAGTGCTTAAACATACCTGAAAAATACCAGGGCCTGAAATGAAGTACCACAATTGGGGGAGATATTTCTTCCTTGTTGCCAGCACCGACATATCACTTTGGGTATGTTAGCCAGCAAACTGGGCTCAACTGCATTTCGATCAGCTTTTTGGTTCACTGTGGATAACCTAGACTTAAACCGGGCATGACTGAGGAACTCTTTAACGAATGGAAGTGAAGATGATGCTTCAGAGTATGAGATCTCTTTAAAGAAAACGACACCAAGCCTTTTGAGATGTGCGTAAAGGAATATAGCTCACCAGAGACTGAACAATAAAAGTACTGTCAAATATGACATTGGATCTTGCGTGCTCTATTAGACACTTTGCAGCCAGACACATGATTACATTTGTTAAGTGCATACTCATGAATGAATGAATGAGACAAGGAAATTACATCAGAAATGTACAAACTCATAGTAAATAGCAGCAAGCAAGTGAAACCCCCTGAGCAGAGCATATGGGAGGCTGAATTAGAGAACACGCTCACAGACAAGCAGTGGGAAGATACACATAACTGCCAAAAGACCTACTGGTAGAGAAATATTCTCAAATGTAATAATATGTTGGTACTATGCTCCAGACAGACTAAACAAATGGAGCAGAAACCGATCAGAATATTGTTGTCAGGGATGTGGGCACAGAAGCACCAAACTCCATGGAAAGTGGGCTAGAGCCCACTGGTTGCAAATCTAACACATCCATTCTCAGACTACCAAAATAGACACTAGTAAATATGCCCAACAGACACACTTGTCCATTATTGTCTTATGCATACAGATATCACCTACATTATGCACTGCTAGACAAGATACAACTGCATTGTAGGGAATATTGAGGACCCCAGTGTCTTGGTCTTGATGCCTGGTTAGGTTTCCTATTTATTTCTCAGTCTCAACCGAGTAGACGTTACAGAATTAGTGTTCCAGTTATAAGGTAGACTTCTTCCAGTAACCACGATTCAGTGAATACAGAAAGGTGCCTAGCACATAGTGCATACCAAAAGGATCCCCAAGGAGAAAAACAGCCAAAGGGGCAAAAACCTCGAAAAAGAATCCACAAAGGCTCCGGAAGGCTGGGATGACTTGAACTCCAGAAAAAGCCAAGCGGTGAGCTGGAGATAAGCTTGGCCAATGGAAGCTGGAGTGACCACCTTGAACAATGATACAGAAATGGCAAGGCTGATAGAAAACGACTGAAGTGCAGAGGAATGCGGGCAAGGAAAGCAGGCAAAGGTTCAGTAAGAAATCCAGAAGCAAAGAACCAGACGAACAACTACTTGAAGTATCACGAGGCAAAGAGTAGACAAAGTCACTTTCTTGTATAAGTCAAAAGATAGGACAGCATGTTGTCTTCATTTTGATTTGGGAAAGACTTTCCGTAACTTGCAGGGCAATGGCTATCTTAGACTTTGACAGATATTACGTTCTCTGGCAACTTCACCAAGGAACCCTGGGGAGGAGAAAACCAAGCAGGCCCATGGCATATTATCTGTTGTCTGCAAGACGGCCCAATTAGAGAAGAATGACGCAAAGATTAAGTGCACGGGTGTCTCTGCTGCTGGCAGGTACATCATAAATGAAAATGAGGCGACCTGCTGTGTGGGAAAAGAAAGGTGTCTCGTCCACCTGAGGCACACTTTCAGTCGAATGGCGGGTGGGACAGTGTCTGAACCAGGAATTACTGCAAGTGGCATGGCACCCAGATCAGGAGCAAAATCAACACAGCTTGTTTGTCGATCTGGAGATGTAAAAACTATCTGCGGCAATAGAACAGAAATCTGAAGCATCTGACATGGATTGTGTGCCCTTTTGGTCCTAGGACTCATCTAAGTTTGGGGGGTTAACGTGCCCTAGATATCTGAGCGTTATGAAGAGTACATCTTTAGACCGACTGTATCTGTACTGCAACAAAGTAGTAACTTGGGGAGAGACACGGGAGACTCTCTAGTCAGAGCAGGCGCCTGTTCCTGGGATACTACTACATCATTATCCAGGTTTTATAACACCAATGGAAAGGAGGAAGTAGGGTGGGAGGGAGTTTTTCTGTATGTTGATCTGAAACCTTGTATTTGATTACTACTTAGCATGGCATTTGCCCTGCCTCACTGACAAGCGGTGGTAGGCAAGGAATGTTATATGCTTTGATACATTTTATTCGAAGATTCAGTCCTTTAAAAGAACCACAAATATGAGAGATGGGTCTTATCAAGAAGGGTGATAGAAGGATCATGTGGGAAAAGACACTCACTTCGAAGATAAGGAGATTTTCTCTTTTCATGTTCAGATTTCATAGCTGGACCCAGTAAACATTCTTAGGAGGATGCTAATAACAGTTTGGAACAGTTTGAAATGGATTATTCCCATGAGAATCAGAGACACTACCGATTTGCATAAGGTGGGCCTCTGTATAGGATGGCATAGTGGGTCAAAAATTATGGACTGAGTTGGGCCCGTGACAGTGAGTGGCTGATATTAATTAAAGAATTCCATCCATCACCTTTTTGTTTGTTGCAGTTTGGAATTGCCTGTTCCCATGGTGAACAGTGTCACTATTATTTTGCATAAGGCGGACTTATGCCTATTGTGGTATGGTGGATAACAAATAATAGACTGGGATGCGCACTGAGTGATCATCATTGGCATTGGCTGAAACTAATTCAAGCATTCCATCCATCACCTTGTTGTTTGTTGGAGCCAAAAATAAATACATTCAAATATACTGTACAATCCTCAAATTTGAAAGACTCGACAGTCAAAGAAAAGTTGGATAAGGAGAAACCATTGATGTTAAAAAGGTCAGGCAAGACTCCAACCTTATTGCCAAAAAGAACTACTTATGTTCAATGGAAATCATCCTGAGCTACTAATATTTAGTACAGTGAACACATCAAACCACATTACATTAGTGACCACACTATGCACGTTTACAAGCAGTAAACATGTTTATGCATCAGGAAAGGTTGCCAGCAGTAGTGTAAAAAAAGGCATTGCCAATTTGGGAAGCCTGAAATACATAATAGCCATAGCTGCAGTGTTCCTGGCACCAAGGTAATAATGTTAGTAATAAGTCTCCCTAATGCCAAATTATATATTAATCAATAGCCTATAAGTATTAACAATACACCCATTTTTGCCTCAAATACACTCTTTTCAAATTTGGTAGACATATTTTAATTGGACTAAGCAAAAGTTTCTGATTCACTAGGTTGGACTGCACACAGGAGAGCTACTTAAAGGTAGCTGGAGAGCTACCAGTAGCTCTGGAGCAACTGGTTGCAGAAGCCTGTAGAGGAACTCAGGTCAAGCTCATTCTTCAGGGTCAAAGTCCAAAAATACCAGCAAGGAATAGCCTAAAGCAATTAACTCAACTGTGAAGTATGGCGTGCAGAGGAATTATGGACACCAAAGTTAAGCTTAAAGCTTCACAAGTGAGCGAGACTGAAGCCCCTTCAAAAGCAGTTGAAGTTGAAAGGAAAACATAGTACTCAATGCTGACATTTCATCGTTGATAAAGAAAACCAAATGCTTGAATAAGCTTCATACAAAAATCCAATACCTTGTAAGAGGCCCAAAGAAAGCATTATTATTGAAAGTGAATCAAAGGCCTTTGCGACCACTTATTCTTCATTAGAATCAAGATATACTGAAGGATGACACATACAGAAAGGAGATATTCACAAGGGTTCCAGATGTAGACAGGGAACAGGAGATGCATATGTACACAAACACTGACAAAATATTGACAAAATTAGCCTCCATTGGCTTAATTAATCAAAAAGAAAAAATAGTTTTTGATAAGTAAGCAGCTGAAGTACATAAGTAATAAAGCTATAATCCAGAGAGCTTTGGGGAGGACAAACTAAAGAAGAGGAAAAAAGCCCACACAAGATAAATACAATCTTCAATAAATATTAACAATATAACAAATTAACAAACTTCTAAAAAGATGTATAACATTCAGTAACATACCTGTTCAATTAGAGGAGATCTTATAGGACAGTAATGTATTTAGGATGCACTGTAAATCAATGGGTGTAAGAGCAAATAAAATTAGACCGTGAGCGTATAAAATATAGTGACTATGGAAAGAAACTACATGTGAAGGAAAACAATTAATGCATCAGAAAGAATGTCAATATCAGATAAATATAATGACGAAAGCAAAGGAGCGAAAAGACATCCTGCTTTAAATCATTTTGTTTATTTGTCTTAATGGAAAGCCCTCTATCACCTCCTAACAACATGCTACACCAGGTGGAAGAGTGGAAAGCTATCAGCAATCTTAATGACATTGGAGGAATACCAAAATTCATACGCTTCTTCCACAAGAGTGTGCAGTGGACATGACCAAAAGCCATTGAGAAGTCAATAAAAGCAGAGTAGCCAGATTGCTTATTGAATTGCACATATTCATCTTAATTAGATTGAAGAAAGGCTGTTTTGTCAGCAGTGGAAAGCTAAGGTTTAACACCAGATTCTTCATAAATATTATATTCTTTTCTCAGACCCAATCTTCCAGCTTTTCTAGAAATGTTCTTTGCAAATATTTTCCCCACTGTACCGAGTAGAGTAGGGTTGCTCCTTATGCCTTTTTTGTAAAGTGGAGGAATTACACTACCAATTCAAGATCTTGAAATTGAGCCGTTTGTATAGCAAAAGTTGAAGCACAGGGACAATAGTTTTCCCAAGAATTCTACTTAGGGACTTATAACGAGTACGGCGGTCCATGGGACCGCCGTAATCATGGTGGTGGTCCGACCACCGCCACACTGCAGGACCACTCGCAGTTATATATGTGTGCTGGTTGTACTGCCACTGAACAGCACCTACCAGCACGGATCAAGGATCCTGTGGCGGTCTGGCCCCTGTTTGAGGCCAAAATATGCTGGCAGTGCCCAGCGGCACTGCCGAGCATATTTTGAGTTGCCTCACCGCCACCTTTTTCTTGGCGGTCGTACCGCCATGAAAAGGGTGGCGGTGAGGCAACAAAGGGGGCCCTACAGGGCCTCTGTGCACTTGAGTGCACGCGGGGGCACCTGTTTTGCCCCACTGTAGTTATGCACCCCCAGTTCCTGCACTTGAAGGAATGCACAACATGGTGCATTCCTTCCCTTGCAGGAATGTGCACTGGCAGTTCAGCGGCAGTGCTGTTTAAGGTTAACAATAAGCCTTTAAACAGCACCTCCGCGGGACCGCCCCACTGCCCGCTCGCCAGACCACAAAATTACTTGTAATCTGGCAGGCGGTGGTGAGTTTTGGTGGCCCAGGAGTGGAGGATTAGTGTGCTGCCCGCTCCAGGACCGCCGAAACTCAAAATAAGGCCCTGAGCCTTTAACACTGTGACCTGTATCTGATCTATGGCATTACATTGGAATGTCATGAGGTAAGGAAAATGTCCAAATTTAAATTTAGTGAACTCAGTGATGCAAAACACGTCTCTAAAAAAACAGCTCTCTGTGTAGTGTTGAAATGAAGAATAGCCAAACCTGCTGTGAGATGGTAGTCGCTGGGATATTTTTCACTGCAGAACAATCTCTAGCAGTAATTTGCCAGATGGATCTAGAGTTTTTATTCTTGGATGCAACTGTTAAATCACACCAAAGGTGATGAGATTGCTTTTGCTGCATTTTAAGTCTATGTTTCTTTCAGGTCCTTCCTAATTGTTTTAACCCCTTGTGTGCCACGCCCTTTCCCCGCACTGTGCCGGCCGTTACATTAGCGGGCGGGGTTTATGACGAGCTGGACTCGTCATGGGCACAGCGCAACCGCGGCCCATGACGAATCCAGCTCGTCATGGGCACACAAGGGGTTAATTTACTTGCTCTACAAGCTGAAGGATCTTTATATTGTCTTTGTTCAACTCCATACAAAAGGCAAGATCTATTATATCTCTAGACTAAGGTTTAATTATTTTTACTTTGACTCTCTGTCTCCATACTTGGGAAGCAGTAACCAAAAGGCAATGTTTAAATGCCAAAAATAATATTATCCTCAGTGGCTTGCTGTAATTGATCTTTAAAAGTGGTTAAGCAGTCATTTACTTTAAGTACAGCTTTAGAGTTCTAGATCACCCAGCAGCTTGTATTGATGATCTCTGTTGTCCCACCCCTTAGATTCCAGGAATAGATCTTGTTTGATGAAAGTGCCATTTTGACGGAAAGAATCAAATGATCACTTTAAGATTTCCTGATTATCTGCCCTTCAGTAAGTAAATCAAAAAGGGCGTAGTTACAATATAATTTATAAGCGAGCAGCTAGAGGTCCCCCAATTGGGGCAAGAATTTCTTTGAGGTCCTTATTAGCAGATACTTCCAAAAACATTTGAAATTTTTCATTAATGTACCCTATAATTATGACCCAGTCTCCAGGACTTAAATGAATAAGTGCAGAAATGGAGTCAAAGAAGTTTCAGAGACTTTCATTATTCTTATTATCTGTTGAAAGTAAACATTTAGAAATAGACAAGTGGATTTCTTGTTTGACACTGCGGTTTTAAAATGGTTATGTTCTGTTATGTTATGTTAATGAGAATTTGTAGAGCGCACGTTCACCAACAGGTTTCGTGGCGCTGAATGATGCCTTATTCCATCCTTGGAGACAATGCACGAGAAAGCCAGGTCTAACAGTGAGCTTGCGAAAAAAGCCAGGTCTTCAGCTTTCTCCTGAAACGCAGATGGTCAGTTTCTTATCTCAATGATATGGGCAGGGCGTTCCAGAACTTGGGTCATTGAAAGGAAAAGTACGATCCAACCATGCGTTTACGTCTGAAACCCGGTACCACCAGTAGATTCTTGTACATGGATCTTAGCATGCACGTAGGGGAGTATCTGTGAATTTGTTAGATGATGAATGTTGTATGGGGTAAACGTAAAAAATACTAGAATCCAAAATAATACAGGAAACAAAAGTTGAATTAAATTCAAATAAAAAGGAAAGATGATCTATTAAAGTCAAATCAAACTACCTTTGCTTATTTTGTAAAAACTGAATAACAAGCTATTTTACTAAAGTGTTCTACCAGTGGCGCAGTTATGGAATCTTTCTGAAACAATTTTTTAACAATTAAAACGTATGAGTAACAATGATTTGTTAAATGGCACAAATATTTTCCCTATATGTAGTAATGGGCTTATTTGAGCTCCTTTTTTATAAATTTACTCTGAACTGGCTTAGGCATTCCACAAGCAGAACCAGCTTGTGAGTTTTTGATTTTATTTGTAATTTTTAACTCAATGTGTCTGCCCCCGGATAAAGACAATGAAAGATGAAACAGCATTTTGAGCACATGATCAGAGTTGGAAGAAAGTTTTTTTTAACAAAGAAAGAATAGAACTCAATGCTCTATTTAAAGCTAGAAAAGCTTCTTAAAGTTTGACATAGTAACAAGGGAGTTTAAAGAAGCTGACTAAATGAAGTTCTGGGTTAGCAGATACATTTGATTCATGATTTGGTTTACCACTTAGGGTATTAATAAAATAATTCAGTATCTCTTTTGAAAGTCCAGATATTGTCGAGGGAATTTCTTGATTAATTCCAACATTTATAAAAGTATAATCAATCGGTATACCCAATTAGTAGTGTCAGTGAAATCTTTAATATGCGCTAATCTCCAGTTGTTGAAACTCCAATTTTTTCCAAAGTGAGATCCATATTTTGTGGTTGATTTAACATGACCAACTGAGTGTCATCCATAAAAGTTGGAAGAACAAGTATCTTGTTTACTTTGCTGCGGACTGCCTCATCTTGTAAGACTCATGCAGAGAAGAAAAGTGAGCGACATTGAAGTTATGCTAGCTTTTGAAGGAATACTAATTTATTAAGTAACTAACTAACAACATTAGATGGGGTTTATTCATCTCTGAAAGAAGCATTTCCAACACTTTTTTCACTCTTTCATTTCTACAGTCAGCTGCGCATCTTCGAGGGAGGAGATTCTGGTGTTTCCAAATTCAGCAGCGTGGGAATAGATGGAGCATTGGTCATCTGGGACTCCAAGGTAAATTGAACACCCCCACATCAAAACAGGTAGTGTGACAGCTGATAAGAACCTGTTGGTCCTACTTAGTTTATCCATGTCCCTCTAACAACTTAGCACCCCTGATTCATTCTGCATGTTCACTGATTTAACTTTTGTTTTCTCAGCAGGGGCGGCTCCTCCTCTAGGGCGGAAGAGCTCCGCCCCACTGCTTTCTCGCAGTGCGAAATGCAGAAACATAAAATGGTAAAACTACCATTTTATGTTTCTGCTTCTCAAACTGCGAGAAAGCAGAAGTGTTTGGTTTGATGCTGCTCTACGAGCAAGGCTGGGAAGGGGAGGAGTGGTGTACCCACTCCTGACTGAGTATGACTGGTTTGGTCGGCCCTCTGGAGCCGCCCAAACCAGTCATGCGCACTCTGCCCTTTCTCCATACAGGCTGCAATGCAGCCTACATGGAGAAAATGGCCTCCCCATAGGAGCCTGCCTGGGCAGCGTCCCCACGAATCATAACGCTGCCATTGCAATGTTGGAATTGGCTTAGGGAAGGGTGACGGAGGGTGCCTGCTTCCTGTTCCTGCCAGAGGCAGGAGAGGAGAGCAGGAGCTCTGAAAACGGGGTACCCAGCCCGGCCCGCGGACAGGTACGTTTTTAAAAAATTCATTATTACATTTACCCCCACAGTTGACCCCCCCGCTCGCGATTAATGCTGGCCACAAATGTTTCTCAGTACTACTGTGCCACTGAGTCCATTATGGATCTTTCTGTTTTTGTTTACACCGCTTCTCCTGGGAGGCTGTTGCCTGCCTACCCTGTCTCTTACACTTAAACATGTTTTCTAGTGCTTCTGTGAAGCCTCCATAAACCTTCAGTATCATTTCTTGATGCCTGCATCTAAGGATGGGCTTTCCTGTGCACTGTTTGCAAACATTTGGTTTCTTGTTATATTCTACACCTTTCTCCAAAGATTGGCTGTACATTTATCTGTACATCTTGGAAACTACGTCACTTTAAAGTTTCCTTGTGAAAAATGTTGTAGAGTTTTGTATTTCAAAAGAATATTTCTGATTCGCTATTTCAGCACAAATGTGTTACTTAGTATTCTTGATTGTATGCCTCTACAGTTCTGAAAGTAAAAGTTCCAACCCCTCTTAGCCAACTCTGCCTGAGGCTCCAGTTGTGTCTTCCACAAGATGACTGACGTTTTGGTCCCCAAAGAATGTGCCCAGTTGAAAAAGAACCAACAGTGGGGCTCTATCTTTTGGTATAGTGGTAGGTAGTGAAGGAATGTGCAAAAAGATCTAAACACTACAAGCACGATAGTGACTCTTCACAAGGCCAGTCAAGTGATGGCTGCAGTGCACTTCCAAGTTGGACATCTAACATTGTACTGTTACACTTGATCTGGAATGATTTAAAGTGGCACTGGTCGTCTCCCTGTCAAAGCGATCAAGTTCTCAGCCAATCTCCAATACTGCCTCTAGGCATGTTGAGTCAACGCAACCAAATTTGCATAAAGAAAGGTTCTTTCATAGACAAAGAATAATCAAGCTTTGAAGGCGCCAAATAAAAAATCCTGACAGGAAAAGGCCAAAAGGGCCGCCATTATAATTAACTGACGGGAAATGTGGGAAGATGAGAAAGCCAATTCCCTTTTCAAGTTGAACACCTTCTCCCTCTGAATCGGAATTTCACTGATACATATCAACCGAACACTATTGCATTTGCTGCTTAGAAATCATTCCAGATTTTTGAAAGCTATTGACAAATTCAAGCTTAGCAGAAATTGCAAATGGCAACACAAGTAGGTGTAGGATCCTGGTCACGGAGAGCTTGTCGCTACTCCAGATCAATATACTCCTAACATTTTATGGCATGGGAAAAGGCTTGAGGTGTATTTTAAATCAACAGGGGGTAGAAGAAATGTCAAAGGAAAGGCTTGCAAACTGCCCCACCTGCTCTTCACACTGATGTTGAAAGATTACTGTGTGGAGGGAAATTTGGAACAGCGAGTTGGGTGTATTCTCTCCTAGATGAACCATACAGTCTCCCTGCTCAAGTTATCCACAAATGAACAGATCGTTTCATCTTAAAAGGGTGATAGCAAAGTGGCCTAGGTGTATGCCCGGACAAAGTTTGTTGGTTTTATTCTGACCTAGAAAAATATTTCTTAAAGATCACAAAAATTCCAACTTCACCCTTCATATCGCTTGCAGAAGGCACATATCTTGAATCTCTGGACTGAAACTGTACTGTACTCTTGATAAACAAGCATTGGAAATGCAATAGGTCTCGCATTTGTTGGAGCTGGAGCTATTGGTATTGTAAATGGCAATGTTTTGTACTTTGAAAAAGGTCTTGTGTTTGTTGGAGCTATTCACATTGTAAATGGCAATGTTTTTAATTTATCCTTAGGGTTTAATATAGCACGAACTTAACAGCCTCAGTTGTGAATTTCGATTCATTAAAGTTTTGTGAGCCCTAAAATTTGCACAAGTAAAGTGCTAACAGTATAAATATGGGCACTGTTTAATAAACAAAGCCACTGCAATACAAGAGCAAAGGTGACCGAGTGACTGCTTCTGGGTTGATGGAGTTGCTTACACTCACTGACCGTTAAAGCTAGCTAGCCCGCTACTATGAGTTTATCAAACTTAATGCTATGTTTTCTTATGTTATGTTATGCTATGCAATGCTATGTTTTGTTATGCTATGCTATGTTTTGTGTATGTTATGCTATGTTTTGTTATGCTATGTTTTGTTTTGTTATGCTATGCTATGTTTTGTTATGCTATGCTATGTTTTGTTTTGTTATGCTATGCTATGTTTTGTTGTGTTTTGCTATGCTGTTTTGTTTTGTTATGCTATGCTATGTTTTGTTATGCTATGCTATGCTTTGTTTTGTTGTGTTTTGTTATGCTATGCTATGTTTTGTTGTGTGTTGCTATGCTATGTTTTGTTATGTTATGCTATGATATGTTTTGTTATGCTATGTTTTCTTGTGTTTTGTTATGCTATGTTTGTTTTGTTATGCTATGCTATATTTTGTTTAGTTATGCTATGCTATGTTTTCTTGTGTTTTGTTATGTTATGTTATGTTTTGTTCTGCTATGCTACGTTGTGTTTTGTTATGCTATACTATGTTTTGTTATGCTATGTTTTGTTTTGTTATGCTATGCTATGTTTTGTGTTTTGTCATGTTATGCTACGTTTTGTTATGCTATGCTATGTTTTGCTATGCTATGCTTTGTTTTGTTATGCTATGCTATGCTTTGTTATGCTATGCTATGTTTTATTGTGTTTTGTTATGCTATGCTATGTTTTATTATGCTCTGCTATGTTTTGTTGTGTTTTGCTATGCTGTGTTTTGTTATGTTATGCTATGATGTTTTGTTTTGTTGTGTTTTGTTATGCTATGCTTTGTTATGCTATGCTATGTTTTGTTGTGTTTTGTTATGCTATGCTATGTTTTGTTATGCTATGCTATGTTGTGTTTTGTTATGCTATGCTATGTTTTCTTATGCTATGCTGTTTTGTTGTGTTTTGCTATGCTGTGCTTTGTTTTGTTATGCTATGTTTTGTTGTGTTTTGATATGCTATGTTTTGTTTTGTTATGCTATGCTATGTTTTGTTGTGTTTTGGTATGCTATGTTTTGTTATGCTATGTTTTGTTTTGCTATGCTATGCTTTGTTATGCTATGGTATGTTTTGTTGTGTTTTGTTATGCTATACTATGTTTTGTTATGCTATGTTTTGTGTTTTCTTATGCTATGCTATGTTTTATTTTGTTATGCTATGTTATGCTATTTTTTGTTATGCTATGCTATGTTTTGTTATGCTATGCTATGTTTTGTTATGCTTTGTTATGCTATGCTATGTTTTGTTTTGATATTTTTTGATGCTATGCTATTTTTTGTTGTGTTTTGTTATGCTATACTATGTTTTGTTATGTTATGCTATGTTTTGTTATGCTATGCTACGTTTTGTTATACTATGCTATGTTTTGTTTTGTTATGCTATGTTTTGTTGTGTTTTGTTATGCTATACTATGTTTTGTTATGCTATGTTTTGTTTTGTTATGCTATGCTATGTTTTGTGTTTTGTCATGTTATGCTACGTTTTGTTATGCTATGCTATGTTTTGCTATGCTATGCTTTGTTTTGTTATGCTATGCTATGTTTTGTTATGCTATGCTATGTTTTGTTGTGTTTTGTTATGCTATGCTATGTTTTGTTATGCTCTGCTATGTTTGGTTGTGTTTTGCTATGCTGTGTTTTGTTATGTTATGCTATGATGTTTTGTTTTGTTGTGTTTTGTTATGCTATGCTTTGTTATGCTATGCTATGTTTTGTTGTGTTTTGTTATGCTATGCTTTGTTATGCTATGCTATGTTTTGTTGTGTTTTGTTATGCTATGCTATGTTTTGTTATGCTATGCTATGTTGTGTTTTGTTATGCTATGCTATGTTTTCTTATGCTATGCTGTTTTGTTGTGTTTTGCTATGCTGTGCTTTTTGTTATGCTATGTTTTGTTATGCTATGCTATGTTTTGTTTTGTTATGCTTTGTTATGCTATGCTATGTTTTGTTTTGATATTTTTTGTTGCTATGCTATTTTTTGTTGTGTTTTGTTATGCTACACTATGTTTTGTTATGCTATGCTTTGTTGTGTTTTGCTATGCTATGCTTTGTTTTGTTATGCTATGCTATGTTTTGTGATGCTATGCTATGTTTTGTTGTGTTTTGTTATGCTATGCTTTGTTTTGTTATGCTATACTATGTTATATATGCTATACTATGTTTTGTTTTGTTATGCTATGTTATGATTTGTTATGTTATGTTAGGCTAGGCTATGTTTGTTTTGTTATGCTATGCTATATTTTGTTTAGTTATGCTATGCTATGTTTTGTTGTGTTTTGTTATGTTATGCTATGTTTTGTTATGCTATGCTACGTTGTGTTTTGTTATGCTATGCTATGTTTTGTTTTGTTATGCTATGCTATGTTTTGTTTTGTTATGCTATGTTCTGTTGTGTTTTGTTATGCTATGCTATGTTTTGTTTTGTTATGCTATGCTATGTTTTGTTGTGTTTTGGTATACTATGTTTTGTTATGCGATGTTTTGTTTTGCTATGCTATGCTTTGTTATGCTATGGTATGTTTTGTTGTGTTTTGTTATGCTATGCTATGCTTTGTTATGCTATGGTATGCTTTGTTGTGTTTTGTTATGCTATACTATGTTTTGTTATGCTATGTTTTATTTTGTTATGCTATGCTATGTTATGCTATTTTTTGTTATGCTATGCTTTGTTTTGTTATGCTTTGTTATGTTATGCTATGTTTTGTTTTGATATTTTTTGTTGCTATGCTATTTTTTGTTGTGTTTTGTTATGCTATACTATGTTTTGTTATGTTATGCTATGTTTTGTTATGCTATGCTACGTTGTGTTTTGTTATGCTATGCTATGTTTTGTTTTGCTATGTTTTGTTGTGTTTTGTTATGCTATACTATGTTTTGTTATGCTAAGTTTTGTTTTGTTATGCTATGCTATGTTTTGTTTTGCTATGTTTTGTTGTGTTTTGTTATGCTATACTATGTTTTGTTATGCTAAGTTTTGTTTTGTTATGCTATGCTATGTTTTGTTGTGTTTTGGTATGCTATGTTTTGTTTTGATATGTTTTGTTTTGCTATGCTATGCTTTGTTATGCTATGGTATGTTTTGTTGTGTTTTGTTATGCTATACTATGTTTTGTTATGCTATGTTTTGTGTTTTCTTATGCTATGCTATGTTTTATTTTGTTATGCTATGCTATGTTATGCTATTTTTTGTGATGCTATGCTATGTTTTGTTATGCTATGCTATGCTTTGTTAGGCTATGTTATGTTTTGTTTTGATATTTTTTGTTGCTATGCTATTGTTTGTTGTGTTTTGTTATGCTATGCTATGTTTTGTTATGCTATGTTTTGTTTTGTTATGCTATGCTATGTTTTGTGTTTTGTCATGTTATGCTACGTTTTGTTATGCTATGCTATGTTTTGCTATGCTTTGTTTTGTTATGCTATGCTATGTTTTGTTATGCTATGCTATGTTTTGTTGTGTTTTGCTATGCTGTGGTTTGTTATGTTATGCTATGATGTTTTGTTTTGTTGTGTTTTGTTATGCTATGTTTTCTTATGCTATGCTGTTTTGTTGTGTTTTGCAATGCTGTGCTTTGTTTTGTTATGCTATGTTTTGTTGTGTTTTGTTATGCTATGCTATGTTTTGTGATGCTATGCTATGTTTTGTTGTGTTTTGTTATGCTATGCTTTGTTTTGTTATGCTATGCTTTGTTTTGTTATGCTATACTATGTTATGTTTAGTTATGCTATGTTTTGTTTTGTTATGCTATGTTTTGTTGTGTTTTGTTATGCTATACTATGTTTTGTTATGCTATGTTTTGTTTTGTTATGCTATGCTGTTTTGTGTTTTGTCATGTTATGCTACGTTTTGTTATGCTATGCTATGTTTTGCTATGCTATGCTTTGTTTTGTTATGCTATGCTATGTTTTGTTATGCTATGCTATGTTTTGTTGTGTTTTGTTATGCTATGCTATGTTTTGTTATGCTCTGCTATGTTTTGTTGTGTTTTGCTATGCTGTGTTTTGTTATGTTATGCTATGATGTTTTGTTTTGTTGTGTTTTGTTATGCTTTGTTATGCTATGCTATGTTTTGTTGTGTTTTGCAATGCTGTGCTTTGTTTTGTTATGCTATGTTTTGTTGTGTTTTGTTATGCTATGCTATGTTTTGTTTTGTTATGCTATGCTATGTTTGTTGTGTTTTGGTATGCTATGTTTTGTTATGCTATGTTTTGTTTTGCTATGCTATGCTTTGTTATGCTATGGTATGTTTTGTTGTGTTTTGTTATGCTATACTATGTTTTGTTATGCTATGTTTTGTGTTTTCTTATGCTATGCTATGTTTTATTTTCTTATGCTATGCTATGTTATGCTATTTTTTGTTATGCTATGCTATGTTTTGTTTTGTTATGCTTTGTTATGCTATGCTATGTTTTGTTTTGATATTTTTTGTTGCTATGCTATTTTTTGTTGTGTTTTGTTATGCTATACTATGTTTTGTTATGTTATGCTATGTTTTGTTATGCTATGCTAGGTTGTGTTTTGTTATGCTATGCTATGTTTTGTTTTGCTATGTTTTGTTGTGTTTTGTTATGCTATACTATGTTTTGTTATGCTATGTTTTGTTTTGTTATGCTATGCTATGTTTTGTGTTTTGTCATGTTATGCTACGTTTTGTTATGCTATGCTATGCTTTGTTTTGTTATGCTATGCTATGTTTTGTTATGCTATGCTATGTTTTGTTGTGTTTTGTTATGCTATGCTATGTTTTGTTATGTTATGCTATGATGTTTTGTTTTGTTGTGTTTTGTTATGCTATGCTTTGTTATGCTATGCTATGTTTTGTTGTGTTTTGTTATGCTATGCTATGTTTTGTTATGCTATGCTATGTTGTGTTTTGTTATGCTATGCTATGTTTTCTTATGCTATGCTGTTTTGTTGTGTTTTGCTATGCTGTGCTTTGTTTTGTTATGCTATGTTTTGTTGTGTTTTGTTATGCTATGCTATGTTTTGTTTTGTTATGCTATGCTATGTTTTGTTGTGTTTTGGTATGCTATATTTTGTTTTGCTATGTTTTGTTTTGCTATGCTATGCTTTGTTATGCTATGGTATGTTTTGTTGTGTTTTGTTATGCTATACTATGTTTTGTTATGCTATATTTTGTGTTTTCTTATGCTATGCTATGTTTTATTTTGTTATGCTATGCTATGTTATGCTATTTTTTGCTATGCTATGCTATGTTTTGTTATGCTATGCTATGCTTTGTTATGCTATGCTATGTTTTGTTTTGATATTTTTTGTTGCTATGCTATTGTTTGTTGTGTTTTGTTATGCTATGCTATGTTTTGTTATGCTATGTTTTGTTTTGTTATGCTATGCTATGTTTTGTGTTTTGTCATGTTATGCTACATTTTGTTATGTTATGCTATGTTTCGCTATGCTTTGTTTTGTTATGCTATGCTATGTTTTGTTATGCTATGCTATGCTAAGTTTTGTTGTGTTTTGCTATGCTGTGGTTTGTTATGTTATGCTATGATGTTTTGTTTTGTTGTATTTTGTTATGCTATGTTTTCTTATGCTATGCTGTTTTGTTGTGTTTTGCAATGCTGTGCTTTGTTTTGTTATGCTATGTTTTGTTGTGTTTTGTTATGCTATGCTATGTTTTGTTTTGTTATGCTATGCTATGTTTTGTTGTGTTTTGGTATGCTATGTTTTGTTATGCTATGTTTTGTTTTGCTATGCTATGCTTTGTTATGCTATGGTATGTTTTGTTGTGTTTTGTTATGCTATACTATGTTTTGTTATGCTATGTTTTGTGTTTTCTTATGCTATGCTATGTTTTATTTTGTTATGCTATGCTATGCTATTTTTTGTTATGCTATGTTTTGTTATGTTATGCTATGTTTTGTTTTGTTATGCTTTGTTATGCTATGCTATGTTTTGTTATGCTATGTTTTGTGTTTTCTTATGCTATGCTATGTTTTATTTTGTTATGCTATGCTATGTTATGCTATTTTTTGTTATGCTATGCTATGTTTTGTTATGCTATGCTTTGTTTTGTTATGCTATGCTATGTTTTGTTGTGTTTTGTTATGCTATGCTATGTTTTGTTATGCTCTGCTATGTTTGGTTGTGTTTTGCTATGCTGTGTTTTGTTATGCTATGCTATGTTTTGTGATGCTATGCTATGTTTTGTTGTGTTTTGTTATGCTATGCTTTGTTTTGTTATGCTATGCTTTGTTTTGTTATGCTATACTATGTTATATTATGCTATACTATGTTATGTTTTGTTATGCTATGTTATGATTTGTTATGTTATGTTAGGCTAGGCTATGTTTTGTTATGTTATGTTATGTTTTGTTAAGTTATGGTATGCTATGCAATGGTATGCAACGCTAGGCTATGTTTTATTATGTCAAAGGCAAAGCTGGCTGACGGCAAGTTGTGTATCCAACGCTGTGCAAAAGTGCCATGTGTAAGGATTAGGCTATGCTATGTAATATGTAACTTCGGGCACTAGGGTGTTGCTGCAACTGAAAGAGAAAGGAGTGACGGGAGAGGAACAGAGCAGCAAGCGACGAACATAGGGGGTGACAGATCATAGGGGAAAGGTAAAAGAATAGAGACTAGAAGGGACTAGGCAATCCTCAGGAAACTGTACAGAAGACACTACACAGGAGAGTATGAAAGCGTAGACAGTAGGACAGCGGGGAAGGAAGAACAGCAGGAAAGGGAGGAGAGAAGGACCAAAGGACATACAAGAGGGAGAACGAGCAGGAAAGGGAGGAGAGAATGGCTAGAGGACATAGGGGGGGGGGGAATGCAGTTGTGTAAACAGGAAGTATTCCACACATTAATGTCGGTATGTTTAACGCATATCAAAGAACTCGGCTGGTAGAGGGCCTGGTGCTGACAGACCTGTTACCCGCTTTTACATAACACAAAATGAGAACATTTCCTGCAATTGAAGTAAACTAAAGTAATTAAAAACATTGCGTTTGCGATCAAACATCAAAGCAGCGAAAGTGAAAGTAATAGAGCAGAGCATCAAAGGGCTGGGTGAGAAGGGAGGGGGAAATGCAAGGGTCAAAGAGGCTAAAGTGAAAGTAATCAAGCAGAGCATCAAAGGGCTGGGTGAGAAGGGAGGGGGGAATGCAATGAGCAGAGGAGCAGCTGTGCACGTGCATGTGATGATCGTGCACTCAAGGTTTAGGCCAGCCAAAAGAGTGTGGGTAGCACTTTGAAAATCCCACATATAAAATGTCTCTTTGAGCCTTTGGCTCGCGAGACCTAAAAACTGAGGAGTCTCTCTTGTGTCGTGAGAGATGCTTTCACAAATCTGAAAGGCCCTGAAGAGTTCTGTAGCACCCATAGATTTAATATTTTTAATATTACGTACTAGTGTGATGTTTATTGTGCCCCTCAAAGTGGGTAATGAAGGGGGATGCCCACCTGAGGTTCCAGTTGCTTTGTCTCTTTTGCTACTGTTTCTATGTCTGGGACACCTCAGTCTGAATAACACAGCTTTGAATTTGGTATGAAGTTAAGAATTTCCTCTGCCTCAAAACTGGGACCTGTGACTGCTCTTTGTAGAAGAGCCCAGCACCGCAGTCCCCATTATTTACCCGGCCGGCCGATTGAAAACTCTAGACTGAAAACATGCCTTAGAGATGTCTGAGCCTTGTCACTTGACATGAACAGCATCATACGCTTTCCATCCTCTCGAGGACCTTTCCACTGAAATTGAGGTCCTGTCCTTCTAGGTCAGGTAAAGAGATGCTCCTCAAACCACTTTGGAGGTCTGTCATCGCGGGAAAAAGTGCTAAAGGTTTAAACATCAATAAAGGAACAAGGTTTCCCTCATTAACCATGGATTATCATAGTTTCCTTTAAATATACGCGACATCCGGACTTTTTTCAACATGTCCCTGTTAGTATTTTTTAAGCTTAATTCGGAAATGCGAACTACGCACCAGGTTTCCACAGTGAAATAATGTCAGTTAGACAGTGGCAGGATTTATACATGGTATTCAGCACAATAATTAGCATTTGACATTCATAATTAAACAAGACAACAAAACATCTCATTAAATGACAGTGCAAGGTGCATACACAAACAGTGATTGCACATGTTAAGTGAAATTAAAGTTTTAGACTTGGACACATATCTTCCATTCTCAATTCCTGACTAATTCCCACAATTGTTCAAGCAAAGTCGTTGTCTTGGGGAAGAAAGTCCCTCTTTTTTAGGGGCGGTCCCCTGCCTAGGTGCTCTCCTGTGTCCTCAGGTATATTATGGGGCTTCAGTTTCTTGGTTACAAGGCATTTAGTCAGTGCTCAATTTGAGCCGGTGGTTTCCGGTACTCAGCACTGGCACTGAATTGTCAAAACCGGTACTTATGAAAGTCTGCAACATGGTGGCCCTGACTGTCTAATTTAGAGATGAGCACAACAACAGATGCTTATTAATTCAAGAGACATCCTACGTTTCACAGTGAACTGGATGTCATCTAATCTGTTGAAAATCAATCCGGATAAAACGGAAGTCCTGGTTGTTTCAACTGCTGCGTCCCCTTGGAGCGATCTATACTGGCCCCAAGAGCTAGGCCCTGCCCCAAAATCATGCCCCAATGTCAAGAGTCTTGGGATGAAAATCGATCAAGATCTCTCAATGGCTAATCAAGTTTCTGCTGTAGTTGGCTGCTGCACTAACTTAATCAGGCAACTACGCAAACTCGCCCCCCTGCTCTCGAGAAATATGCTGCAAACTATTGTGTCAGCCACAATAGTGTCTAGAATTGACTATGGAAATGTGCTGTACCTCGGCCTTCCGAAGTACTCCATCAGCCGTCTCCAGGTCATTCTAAACGACGCAGCACGCCTGATCTTTGGAGTGCCGAGGAGGACTCATGCCTCCCCCCTGCTCCATCGATTACATTGGCTACCCATGCTGCAGAGAGTGGAGTTCAAAAGCATGTGTATTTGCCACAAAGCATTACACGGACAGGCGCCAGCCTATATAAAGGAAAGGCTCGAGCTCCACGAACCTAAACGTATCTTGCGATCGTCAGGTTCCTTCTTACTGTCTCAACCACGCTTTAAGCTAACAACCAAAGGAGGCAGATCGTTCTCAGTGCAGGCCCCTATCAACTGGAATAAGCTGCCAGAGGCACTTCGTAGAGAGCCCAATCTCCTCCGCTTTCGGAAGTCTTTGAAGACTCTACTCTTCAAGATCGCGTTCCCACTTCAATAACTGAACTGCTAGACCCGCCACCCTCTATCTCTACCATTTTTGTTCTGTACTTGGTCAGTAGCGCTTTGAGACCTGTCGGTGAGTTGGCGCGATACAAAACCCAGATACAAATACAAATACATAAAAAATTACTGTTACCAGCGCTCAAGCTATTTTTATAACGGTGAGGGACTGGAATAGTCTGAATAGTCACACTTTTAGAAGTGTGATGGTAATGGTTGTTTTGGCACTGTCATGGGCAGCGCTGACAGGCAGGAGCAATGTCCAGTGCTAGCTGCAGTGGCCTCTTCGGGAGGGCCAGGCACTTATTTGTTTACAAATTAAGCACTGCATTTAGCCCTCCTTAGGGTGTGCCAGGGTGTTTCGATCTCTGTGGGTATCTATGATTTGGGTGAGATCTTCTTTGGGTACTGTTGCTTTTATTTCCAAGACAAGTCAGGTATGCCAATTCCCTACGTTTTGAGGCTTGATAATCCTTTAAATCTGCCAATCAAGCTTTGTTTTGAAAAGTTGTTTCAGGTGGTTGCCATCTAGGGTGTCCTACCTTCCTCCGACGCCCCCAGTGCTGGCGTTGCAGGGTGCTCTGCTTTCGTCTGGTGCACGGACTCCACATCACCTCTTTTGGTGAAGCACAGTCAGTGCACTTCCCAACATCTTCTTTAACTCTGCGACATCCATGTCCAATATGACGTGGCAGTAGCCCCATGCAAATTAGTGAATGCCCCATTGTGATCACGCAGTCGCAAAATGTGCACTTGCATAATCCCTACTATCCCTATTAGCATAGATGCATTTGCAGCCCCTTTTATAATACCAAAGAGCCGCAGGGACGCAAGAAGCAGACACAAATGCCCTTGCGCTCTCTGTAATAGGGACCTTAGTGGTTAAAACTCTTGCACTGCCTAACGCTATCTCTCCCTCTAACTGCATCCTTAACTTTTTTTCTCCCCTAATCCTAAATGGGCGTTTGCCGAGCTATACTAAATATTGTGGGCCTCATTTATGAAAAGTGACACTTCGCTACGTGAAAACAGCGATGCGTCACTTTTCATCGCACCCTCCTTGCGACATGCTGGATGCGTCATATTTACAGTATGACCCATCATGTCGCAAGGAGTTACAGATACGTCAGTATTTCTGACGTATCTGTAGGTGCAAAAATGACGCATTGCTGGAGTGTGTCACAAAAGTGACGCAACTCCAGCAATGGGTCATTTCACATGGGCAAGTCCCATTTCAAATGTGCCTGCGTCAGTCTTACGCCTGCTGTGAGGCAGGTGTAAGATATTGACGCATTTGCATCCTAGAAGTGGCACAGTGAAATCTCACAGATTTCAATGCGTCACTTTTACGAGGCTTACTTGCGTCAGAACGCCCACCCTGCATACATTATACCTGGGGCAGGTATAATGTGGCACAGGGGTTTACAAAGTGACGCATTTACCTAGATGCGTCACTTTGTAATTATGACGCAACATGGCACATTTTTTACGCTGCTGGTGCGTCACAAAAAGTGATGCACCAGCAGCGCAAAAGTGACGCAAGGGCTCATAAATAAGCCCTTGTATTTTTATCTTATTGCTATTTGTTAATGTTCAAACCTCAGAAACAAAGATGGCACCCAGTTCCCCTTCTTCTTCCCAGGGCTTGTCTGCCTTCACTAGAAATTTTTCACAAGTTTTAAAATTCACTTACCCAATTGTAATTTCTTCCCATAGGTGCTGAAACCCACTTCCATGCCTTTTAACATTTTTCTTGTAGCTGTGTGCTTAATATCGATGTGTGTGTTATACATAATTTAAGATGCGTCAAAGGTCTTTGTCCAAAGTGTATTTTAATCAAAACTAATGGTCACTTGAATGAAAACCTGACTGCCAGTTTAGTCTGCCATCAGCAAAAAAGGTGGTGAAGAACTAGCACTTTTACAAAAGTACTTTAAAATGTCAAAAATATTTTTAAGTTATTTGAGATCACCACAGACCTGGAAATTCCCTAGTTACCGATGGAGGAAGAAGGAAGGAAGGCGAAGCAGGATAAAAATGCAGCTGTATGGATCTTTAGAAAGGTGTATCAATCGGGCATATTTATGGCTGTTATGATTTCCGTTTTTCGCCACAGCTCAATGTAAATAACACTCTTTTGCACAGGAATTAATACTGCCGTGAACTTGGACCTATTACGTGGCTCCATTTTGACTGGCAGCGGAACAGAGGCATAGAAAGAACATTTATTTCCGTAGGATCGCATAATGTGGGTAAATCGGGATTAGAAATCGGACGACCAACTTCCGCAAGCAACACTGTGAATCAGAGTTGGATTTGGGAAACTTCCTTATTTCCTGCTAATCACTGCCACTGGAACGCAGGACTGGCTGTTCAGAGTCAGCCTGTTGCGTACTTTGCCTGACCTGCGACAGACTCTGCCTGGCCCCCACCCTTGCAGGACCACCTGCCTCTCGGACCGCCTCACTGGCTTTTTCCCAGGTCTGCCTCTCCCGAGAGCCCTGCGATGTTATAATCTACCAGAGATTTGGCCACGGATTATGACAATACAAGTGCTTTTGATGATGTTAGAGGCTGGACAGCATCCCGTGAATACGTAAAGCCTTTTATGAAAAGAAGCTTACGCCCGAATGGACAGTGTGAGCATTGTATGTGCAGGCTCCGGGAGGAATTGAAGCGCAATTTCATTGAGCCGGCAGAATAGCTCTGAAAACTGCTTTAGTAATCCTAGGCGACGTGCACCCGTTGAGCATACACTGCCGGATTTCAGGAAGGGCAGGGATCTATGTTTGCAGAGTTTTCTGGCAGAAAGTTACTTTTTTGTTAGTCTCAAGCAATCTGCAACTCAGGCAAAAGCAAAAGTGAACACCACAATGACTATATTTGTAATTGTTTATTTGGTGAGCATCTGGAACATAAAATGGAGCATAAGAAACGACCGTCAATGGTCTATTGCTAAATGAGGATGAAGGAACTCTCATAGTCCGCTAGCCACAGTGTAACTATCGAGGCATGAACGTGCCACGGCCTAACACTGTCCCTCTTGTTTTTCCTTCAGTCTTTGGAGCATGGCAAAGGGACATATGACTGCTCAGCTATGACCTCAACAATCTCATAGAAGTAAAACACTGATGTCTTGGGGCGGTATCCTGAAACACCCAGTGAACCAGCCTCCTTTAGAGGCAAGGGACAACCCTCTGATTTGTGGAGGACTTGGTTAACCCTCAGTTGGAGGATCCATCGGTGGAGAATCCTCCAGCAGAATTATCATGGCCTTTCTATCCTTGTTGCAGTGGTAATTCTGGTGGAGTATTGCCAGCCACCTCTCACTCAGGCCCTTTTATAATTGTACCCCATCTGTGCATCCTTGAAAGTATTTCCTCAATCTCCTGTCCTCTCTGTCACAGAGCTGAAGCAGAGCTGCCGGGGTTTAGGAGAGAATAGAAGCTGGTGAAAGGAAATGACTCCTATATCCTCTCATGTTATAAGCCTGTATGCAAGTAGTAACAATCTACATCTCACAGAGAGAAAACTGAGCTCTTCCATCCTACTGCAAAACACCAGCAAGGATATCCCTGATCCTAAATTCAAATTCACCCCAACCAGCTCAACAGTCTGCTTTGTGATAGTCTTTGTTCTTTCATGGCGGTCTCTCTTGGTTTGCAGTGTAACCACTGGGTCTCTCTGTTCCAGACAAGGACCCAGGACAAGGCTCCAGGGCTGCCAACCACTGTTGGGTCACCAAATGGTTCATCATCTTTTGCTACTGTGGCAAATCAAATACTCTTGACTTCCTGACATCCAAAATATTCTCAAACTACCTCTAAAGGGAAGCAGTTAAGACCTCTGCTGCAGTGGGAGTCTGTAAATCTTGCTGTGCTCTCTGACTACTCACCTGTTAGATAATTAGTCACTATCTTGTCACTTTCCTGGCTTCCTGGCTACCCATCTTCCACATGAATCGGAAAACATTCACTGGGCCCCACTGTTTACCCTGTCCTCTGCTCACATATAAGTTGATTCCTGAATACGGCCTGCCATTGTTACTCCTGAAGACCAACACCCTGTGTTCAGATTGATGCAAGTCTCAACATCTCAAATCCAAACACCATTATCTGAAGCTGCTGCTGGGTAAATAGATTGCCAGAAATAGTTAAATCATGACCAAGTAGACAGTCAATATATTGAGCATTGTCTGTGTCTCTTTTTAACTTCCTTGGTATCACTATTATCTGCTTCCCTACCACTGGGGGGCACTTTGAACTCTCAGCTCTGGTGTAGTGGGGTGCAGTAGTCTCCTTAGGGGGTAGGAAGGTGCCTCTCTGAATTGCCATCTAAGGGCGCATCTGTTCTCTTCTTGAGCTACCACTTCAAATTATTTTTTCTTTTTACATTGTTTGCCCTAGGCTTTTTGGCTCTGGCCCACTGTTCCCTACTCCAAGTGTAATGTGAGTGTGGATGTGAATGTGGATAGCCTTGACAAAGCAAATCAGTTAAATCTGGAGACATAACAGTCGTATTTTGCCTTGGTCGGCAATTAGTATTTTTACATAGGAGAGTGAGTACCTGATTCTCGTACTGTTGGGGTGTGTTTAAGCCAACACCATCTGGGGTACAAACCACAGTGTAATTAAACTTGCACATAATGTCCTTACCTACCAAATATGCAAGAGAAGTTGGACTGAGCTAAAAGGTACGAGGGAGATGGCTATGGGTTAGAAATATGGTGAGGGGCTCGTTGGTTAGAAATGTCATCTGCATCAATGAACATTCCTGAGAGAGGTAATGAGGTATATTTACACGTGTTTAAAGCAGAGAGACCAGTGTTAATGAGGCACATGGTATGTTTACCATTAATAAGGCAATATTCATAGGGACCCTTCTTGTCTACAGGAACTAGTGTATTCATGGCACAGTCTAAGCCTCTCAGTCTGTCCTAAAATTCAGGATAGGAGTTGTGTGTCATCTGATGAAACTTAGGCTGGTCATAACGACCAGGCGCATTAGAAACTTTGTTGGGACAATCTTGCTTCGAATGTCCTTGCTGACCTCAGCCAAAAGAAGACCCGCCATTTTCCAGTGCTTCTCCTCTGTCCCTTCTGTTTCCTCATCTGCTCTCCCACCACCTTGTCCTCCCCTTCCCTCCCTTCTCTGCTCTCCTCTTTGAGAAGCGCCACTGCCTCTCCCGTTCACTGTTTGCTGCATGCTCTCGAGTTTTAGCAACATTCTATTGCTTCTGAAGCCACACAGTGGGTATCATCTGTTATTAATTCAGTTAACTTCTCAGTCTGTCACCTTATGAGTATGGTCATTAACGAGCATCTTACATTTGGTAGCAATCCCTGTACAAAAGCAGCACCAGCAGCCTCTTGAGCCATTTCTGTTGGACGGGCTATGCCCGAGTACAATTCTACCACATCCTGAACTCTGCCTAAGTTATTTGCTGGTGCTAAACTAGAGGGGGTCCAAGGAACATGGTCCATAATTGTACCCTTGGCTGCAGGGCAGTGCCTCAAAGGATAGAGGGTGCCTGGTGTTGGCGGAGAGGGAATCTCATCATCAGCATTGCTAGAATGGGGAGAAGTAAAACACCTCCTAGCTACTCAATCTTCTGTCAATCTTAAGCTTGCTCTGGTGATAATGGGGCTCGCTCTTAGCGGCGTCTGCATTCCGTGGGAACACAACACTCTCACAAAACACAGTAGTGGAATTGGCTTCTTGTTTGGTCCCTTGCATCCCTCTACCAGGTACTTTACTATCAGTCACATGGCAGCACTCACTTGTGCGTTACCTCCATGTACGATGGTTGCCTGCAGACTCGCAGGCCCTGCTGTGTTTCCACGTGCAACTGCAGCTGCACCCCGCAGTTCAGTGATCTCTGGGAATAGATAGGGACGGAGGAGGAGCAGTCAGAGTACAATCCCTGAGTCTGTCCCCAAGGTGACTGATTTAGTACTCAATCTTCTCCTGGGTGTTTTCATACCATGGATTTGGTATTCGTGTTTAGGTGTATGTGCCTCTTCATGACACTGCAAGCAAATAGGCTACTTTTCGTCATGTATCTTGTTCTTAGGATGCTTTGGTTTCATGTGCAAATTCCCTAATCCTTCCATATCAAAGGTACCATGTTCAAGAAAAAAACTTCTTCCCATCCACGTTAGTGAGTCCCACCCACTCTTTTAGATAGTTGCACATGCCTTTACTATACTGGAGCCAGATAGAGTGGGCAGGAGTCCGTTTTGGAGGGACTTTTCAGACCCCATCACTGTTCTCTGGAGTAACAAGGAAGAGGGTCTACCGGCCTAGTGCACACAAGCTCATCTTGTGGAGGGAGGATGGAAAGGAAATGGAAAGCAGCATAAGGCTGCCCACAGTTATTTTTCTAACTGATCTCATGGGAGAGAGAACATATTGTACTCTTGCACCCAAAGATCCCTTTGCGTTTGGCTTTTCCTTTGGTCAGACACCCAGAGGGGATCACAAATGTGCTGGGGGCAGCTGGACCAAAGGGCTGCTTTCTCTCACACTTTCATTCTTTACGGATCTGTTTTTCAAGCTCCTGTCTATGCTCCCCATTTCCACACTTCTTCTAGAGCCTGTTTACTCTAAACCAGGGAGTCACACACACACTTTCAGTTCTCTGGACTCCTCCCATTCCTTCCTACCCAACCAGCTTATTTTCCCATTGTCTCCTAATCAGAGGACACTTGTTTGTACCTTTGAAACAAACTGTTTACCAACACACAAAATATTAGCCACGCAATCAAGCGTAATACTGTAACTGCAGTTAGACTTTCCCTAATTTTGGTTCAGTGTGCTCACCCTGTTTGGCCAATTCACCAGGTCCAGGGCTTTGAGGTGCTCTACCCTAGTCTCCCTGGAGAGACTTCTCCCTTACCTCTGTCACCTGGGGTAGTCGTGTGGAGTTCAGTCCATCGCACTCCTCGTCTCTGTGGTTCGTTGTTAGATCTAGAGGAATCTCTCTCTCCAAGATATCTGGAAGGGGAATGTACCCAGTGATGAGATCTCCATTGTTACCAGCTTATGGCTTCTGTCTTTAAATGTATCACGAAAGATGAGCAGACCCGAACTTCAGTTTCGGCGGATATTTTCCTGAAAATAGATATTTAGCTTTGGACAAATGATTCTCTGTGACTGCACTGGCACCTAAATAGTTTGAATTACTATGGGGGGTGCACAAGAGAGAGAGAGGGAAAGGGAGAGAGAGGGAGAAAGAGAGAGAGACTTAAGTAAACAATGATTTTCTCATGATTGAAAATAGTTGAATACATATTGTCTCTATTACAGAACACTATATACATAGAGTGGGCTTTGGCCAGCCCCTTGCTGTTGATTGGATGGTTTCCTTTTCAATCTCATTTCCAGCCTTCTTATTTGATGGCCTTCTTCCCTAGTCTTTGTTTGTTTCACTTCTGGAGTGTTGTTGTTTATATCTTTATTCGAATGTAATACAATACATCCATAAAAGTACATTTTAAAACATACAGACATAACATATTCCTTTCATATAAAGAGAAACCATCCATTTCATCAATAAAACGCAAGATAATATCCAAGAGTATTCTAAAACCAGGATAACACATATGATACAATAAGTTAAAAATATAAATAATTATACAGAGTTAAAAAGGGATAAAAATACAGCAATAGTAGCAGCATAATTAACCTTCCATACTCTTCCTGAAGGTGATAGCAAGTTTCAGAAAACTGCATATAAACAAAGTATAATCACAATTCAGGAGTTGGAGGTAATAAAGTGCTGGTTTAATTTGGGTAAATTGTAAATCCTTTAAGCAAGGCTTCAAATACAATCTCCGAGGTACTAGGTAATAAGGACAAACAAATAAAAAGTGTGCCAAATCTTGCGGAGACTTCCCGTCGCAGCCGCAAGCAGGTAACACTTGGCCTCGATGGGCTCCTTTTGGTACTGCCAACAGGAGATGAAATAAATCAAAACGGAACCTTATCAAGAGATAGCGTTCATACCCTGACATAGGCCAGGATAGGTATGGTTCCATTTGAAAACATGTCTTAAGTAGGGCGTGTTTCCTTACACTATCTTTCGTCAACTCGCCCTCCTCCCGGGCGAGATACCTAGTGGACATGAATGTCTTTTTCACAAAAATTATATCAGCTTTAGTTATAAAATTTGGGGATGAGAACAAATCCGGTCGCCCCATTTCAGTGAGGCGGTCGTTAATATACCTTAGCCATGGAACCTTAAACCTACCGTCCCAGATTAGAGCTTCTTCTAGTATAGCATGAGTGAGAGGTATATCATCATTTAGCCAGGAGTTCAGCCAACATAACAGGGGATTTGCTGCTATTCTGTCACTCAGGAATGGTACGCCTAATTCCTCGTGTACCGAGAAATTTCCGGTGCCCCTTGGCAGCCTCAATACCTTCTTTAAGAAGTTGTTTTCTGTAACCTCCAGGGCTCGTGTCTGGCAGTAACCCCATATCTCACTGCCATAGCAGGCGATGGCGACACTTTTGGCTTGATATAGTTTGAGCAAAGCGGCCACCGGACTGTTGCCCATTTTTCTAGCAAAGCCAAGTATTGCTGCATTGACACGTATTACTTCGCCCTTTTTTTTAGCAATAGCTGGGCCCCACTCTAGTTGGTCGTCGAGAAGGACCCCGAGGTATGAGAAGGTTTTGGAGTTTGGAATTCTTTCCCCATTTGTATGAAAAGAGTTGTGTTTACCTGACCCCTGGCCCATTTTCATAGTGTAGGACTTTGAATTATTGATACTTAAGCCTCTGGACTCCATAAATTCATAAAAAGAATTTAGAAGTTTCTGGAGACCAATTGCGGTCCTTGAAATAAGGACAGCATCATCCGCATAGAGTAAGACTGGGATACCTTTTTTGCCTACGTAGGGGTAATCTGCACCTGTTCTCAACAGACAGTCCTCCAGCTCATTTATGTACAAATTGAAGAGAAATGGTGCTAGAATACATCCTTGACGGACGCCCCTATTAATTCTAATGTCCCCTGGCACCTTCAGGTCTTGTGAGTAACGGACGTTGGCTCTTGTGTCTGAGTGCAAATCGATCAGAACATAAACTAAGTTCTGATCAATGCCCATTTTCAACATAATGTCCCATAATTTACCTCTGTCCACACAGTCAAATGCGGACGATAGGTCCATAAAGGCCATGTGTATGGTTCCCTGGCGGGCCAAAGTGTATTTACTTACAATTAAATACAGGTTCAGACACTGGGTCACTGTTGAGTGGCCTGGTCTGAAACCATATTGTATTGAAGATAGAATATTTTTCTCTTTTGCCCATGTTGTAAGTCTGTTCAAAAGTACACCCCCTACCACTTTTGCTACAGAGTTGATTAAGGATATTGGTCTGTAGCATGTCGGGCTGCCACGATCACCCTTTTTAAACACGGGGACAATAGTTGATTGTCCCCAGGATTTTGGGCACCCAGATATTACAGCTGCATTTATTACATTTGTAAGGATAGGAGCCCATAACTGAATACTAGATTTAAAAAGATCCGGAGGGAGGCCATCCGGACCAGGTGCCTTATTGCTAGTTAAACCTTGGATTGCCTTTTCTACTTCGTTAATTGAGAAACAGGGTGGCTTCTCCTCTAAAATTAAGAGTTCATGATCTGAGAGTTGATCATGACTTTTAAAAATTGCACTGAAATGAGACACCCAATCTGCCTCTGGGATATTTGTGCCTATTGCAGTATCATTTGGGTTGTCAAACAAAGGTTTGTTGACAATCTCCCAGAATTTGCTGCTATTTCCCAGGACAGCTGGGTCAAGTAGGGACTCCCAAGTACTGACCTTAATTTCCTTTTTCCGCTTATCTAATGCTTTTTTATAGGTATAGCGGAGGATCCTAATTTCGCCTAGATCTCTAGGTTCGTTTTTTAACGCCATCCTTAAATTTCTATTTGCGACAGAGCATGCATGATCAAACCATTTAGGGTGACTATCAACTTGCCCATTTGCTGGAACCAGTAACATAGAGCTTACTATTAACGCTACACCTTCAAAAGTGACTAAAGTTTCCTTTGGAGACATAGAAGTTAAGGCACAGGTCGCTAATTCCTCACCACATAACTTATTAATATCATTATAAAAGTTTTCTTGATTTACCCTATGCCATTTCAAACGACGTTTACCGTTTATACATTGTAGAATTCCCCTGTCTTTACATTGTTTACGTAATTCAAATATACCACCATTCAAATTGATAGAAATGGGGTTATGATCACTGTAAATATTCATGTGAATAGTAAAGCAGGAGATCTGGTTTGCAAGGTCAGCAGATAATAATATATGGTCAATAAAAGACCCATAACGTGACCCTTTAAAAGTCGGAACATCAAAAACTTTGGATTCTGACACCAAAGACATGGCTACAAACAAGTTATATTCATTGAGTAAATCATTAAGGAGGGAACCGCGTCTAGTGTGGTCAAAGTGAAAACCATCCATGTTGTTACACCCAAGGGATCCCATTGGGGTATCTCTTGGGTTACCGCACGGATGTGCGTTAAAGTCACCTGCAATCAATATTTTACAAGGTAATAGGTCTGTTCCTTCTTTCAACATTTCCTTCAATAATAGAATGTTACACTCCCCTTGGCTAGATGTGGCGTTATAAAAATTGATTAAAGTCAAAGCATTTTTGCCTCTCTTCAATATAAGCACTTGAAGGTTACTATTTGCATGTTGGTGAATGGTTATATCACAGGACAAGGCCAAGTTTATAAAAATGGCCAAGCCCCCTTTTGCTCTGCCACTAGTAGAGGGGGATGCTGGCCTAAGGAAGCTTTGGTACCCTTCGATGAAGGCAGTATTTTCTTCTAACCATGTTTCTTGGAGACATATAATCGTATATTTTTTAACAAAAGCAAGCCAGGCAGGGTCACATATCTTGTCTGCCAAGCCTGCAATGTTCCAAGAAACTAAACTCATTTTACAACCATCATCATTCTGATTGCTTGGCATGGAAGAGCCTGTAGCCCCAGCATGAATCTCATAATTAATTAAGCCATGATTAAATGTTTCGTCAATACAGTCTCCTTGAGTAGTTAGTTGTATACTACGAGCAAAATTAGTTGGTACATTAATAGTAACACCAGCCAGGATGAAACCACTATTGGATATGGCTAAATCAGTGGATGAAGTCCTATCCAAAGTCTCAGCCATGCCCACTGGCTCCTCCCCGGGTGGCTGTAAACTTCAATCGCAGGTATCCAAACCACTAAGGATATTAAACCGGTTAGAAACTTCCAGTGGGGTGAAAGGTGTTTCATCTTTGCTGTATTCTCATTGGATGACTTGTGTCATTCCACTGCTTGCATTCAGGGAAGTACGTTTTTCTTTTTCTTCCAGCACTCCATGGGAGTGCAAGTGCTTTCTCCCTTATGTGCAGCTTAGTTCCTTAAATCCGCCACTCTCTCTGTGTTGCTCCCCTTTCTTGCCACTTTTGTCTTTTGGGAGCGCCCTGTAACTGCAATTTGCTCCAAAACAGATGTCTACCATTCTGTAATGGTAAATGTAAAACAAAAATGACAGCTGCATCATGCCTTATACATGTGCGGTGATGCATGTGTGCTTATACTTCATCCATCTGGGCCACCGTAGCATTATAATGCATATGTGAAAGCACACCATGGCACGTTTTGTTTTGCTGATGCAGTTCAGCATTGACAAAAAAATCTTTTTTTTATGTGACAGGGCAAAGTGCTGCAACTGCTGCTGGCTTTGTGGCAACTCCCCAAAAACTATTTCTTATATGAGGTTTATCATCGAAGGAACGGTAGTTGAGAGGAGGAGATTACATATTCTACATTTTGTTAAGTTTGAAATAAGATCTATAATGCAAGCAGTGGGTAAAACCTTTGAGGGAAACTATTTGATGGAGGAGCTCTGACTAAATACTGGAAGGCTTTAGAAGTCAAGTTAAACTCTAACTTTCCTCAGGCGTTTTACATTTGAGGAAGGATGTACAGCAGAGGTGAAGGGGAGAGCTCCTTGAGGAGCTATTTGTTGCAAATATCGTCATCACTAATTGTAGTGGAGCACTGCATCCAGGCTGTCTCCTTAATAATAGTTAAACCCAACTTAAATGTTATTGTTAGTGGGTAAATTGTAATACGATTTTGGTCTGCTCTATTTCACCATTTAAATGTAAGTTTTGCTTTTTTTTTTAACAATGTCATTGTACTGTTCTGAACGACTGCAGTGGTGTTATGATTAACTAACGTTTTAAATGTATTCATTTGTAATCAGTTTTATTATCTACGCATTAAAAAGTTACCATATCATACCTTTTTTCATATGATTGCTTATTTTGCAGCCATGAAAATTAAGTCTGGGAAGATGTCAGAAGTTCTTGGGAGCAAACCTCTTATACAGCCGGAATTCCTATGTGATGTCAAAAGTCTTGTAAAGTGCCCTAGATTATGAAAAACACATATAAATATGCATACAATTACTCAAGGCTCAAGTATCTCTTTTTTAAATGTTTCACGAACGTATTTTGTATACAGCTAGGTATTTCTGTGTGTCTGGGGTTATGTCAATCAGTCAATAAACTTTATTCGATTTGACCAAAGCAAATCATAAAAGTGCAAATTCATAAATACATCACATAATCACATGAAAATTCAACATAGTAATACAATGCATAAAAGGTTATTACAGCTCAGCATTCCGATCAAAAAGGAAAACACACATTGGAAGTAGAGTTAAAAGTTGTAAAAACAATAATGCTGGATGAGCTTGTCTAAAATTCAATGGTAACAAGAGAGACCGGATGTATTTGTAGCACAATGGATTGAACCTAGGGCACAAAAGAACAATATGCAGTGTATCAGGGATGGAAACATTATCACTATTACACACAGGTAACTCAGAGGCTTTAAGCCAACCGCCATCAGAAAACATAAACTGGGGAATCACATTCAGTCTTCAAAAGGTCGACAGTCTTCAGTGATGAGAAGACATATCAAGGTTCCAAACCACTCAACGACCTGACCAAATAAAAATGGGTCATTGAACGGTAAGTCAACGCAAGAGCCTCCCTCTCTGCACCCACCTTAATAGTAGAGGCCTCTATGACCCATTCAATGTCTGCTTAAATAATGCGATCTGGGTCAAAGAAAAGATCAGATCTGCCAAGGTCTCTCATATTACTCATGATGTATTGCAGCCAGGGGACATGGAACATGAGGTTCAGGCCCAGAAAGTCCCACAGAATCTTTTTATTGAATTTGAGCTCTTCTTCCAGCCAGACCAAAAGCCACAGGAGTACGGGGCAGAAACGAATAAATTCTGAGACATGTCCTAGACCTACTTGTTCATGGACAGTCTCATAGGGATTACATTGTGAGACCTTTATAAGGCTTCTCAGGAACTTCTTTTCTGCACTCTGACTAAAAGAGATGAGTGTGTACCCTCAAATCTCACACCCAAAACTAACTGTAGGAATGCATTTGGCCTTAAAGATATCAGTGATCATCTTAATATGAGTACGCCCAAGACTCCGTGAGAAATCCCTGATGCTATGTGTGACCCTATTAGAAGACGTTAAATAATTTTTAAGCAGTGATTGCCAATTACGTTTGGAATCCTGCAAAATGCATAGGCAGTGGACATTTTCAACCCTGCTGATATGACTATAGCCCTAAAGTTCTTGGATTTAGAGTTCTTGGGTCCAACCACCATAGTGTAAGATTTAGAAAAACTGGTATTAAGGTCCAAACAGTCCATGAAGTTAATAAAAAGGTCTAAAAGTTGCTGCAGTCCTTTTGCAGTGCGTGCAGCCAGGACTGTGTCATCAGCATATAGCAGGGCAGGCACTGGACTGTCCCCATCCCTAGGGACATCGTGGCACTCCTCAGTTAAAAAGGATTCCAAACGATTGATGTATAGAATAAAAAGAAAGGGCGCCAAGATACATCCTTGATGGACCCCTCACTTTAGCTTAAAGTGCGTGCGTTTCTCGTTGGTACCACATCTTACGGAAGCCATTAGTCCTGCGCGCAAGTTACACAAAAAGTGATGAGTGCAGGCTCGACCATAATGGACTCTAGCACTGCCCAGAGCTTATTTCTGTTAACTGTATCAAACGCTGTGCTGAGGTCCATAAAGGGCAGATCGATGGCTCCCTTCTTTGCTCTAGTGTACTTGCTGATGAGCAGATATAGGTTCAGGGTCTATTCTATGGTTCCACAACCTAGGTGAACCCATATTGCAGGTCCAACATGACATTATGCTCGTTAGCCCAAGCCGGTGAGCGATCCAACAAAACCCGATCAATTTTCACCACAGCATCCACCAGGCAAATTGGTCTATAACAAGTTGGGTCAGCTCTATTCCCTTTTTAAAAAATTACCACTATCACTGATTTTTGCCAGGGCGGTGGGATAGGGCCATGCACAGCAGAATTTAAATGCAAATTCAACATAGGGGCCTAAAGCTCAATACAAGATTTGTATAAATACATGGGTATCCCATCAGGGTCTGGGGCTTTCCCTGAGGAAAGGGCTAAAATGGCAGATTTCACCTATTCCGAGCAAAAGATGTGCCTATCCTTCCCCCGAGTACTAGGGACGAGGGTAGTTGGCCCATCAACGTTATAGATGGCCTCGAAGTGCCTAGTCCAGGCATGTTCTGTGGTGCCAATGCCAGATTAGAAAGGTTCTCCCCACTGTCCTTCAAGGTACAAGCAGCAAGTATGTTTTCCCAGGCCTCACTCATAAGTTAATTTTTTCACTCCTTACTGTAGGAGACTCTGGCCTTCCTCACCTCTTCTTGAATCAACTGCTTTTTTTTGCAATGCAGCCAACAAATTGTTGTGAGCCCTCGAGCATCTCATATCAAACCCTCGAGCATCTCATATCAAACCTAACCTGGAGAAGGCCAGCTTAGCTGCACCGCAGATATTGGAAAAAGATGCCAAGATGCAAGTATCAGGACATCCTCATTAAGACAAATTAAAAAGTCAGAATGCCTTAAAATTACCAAACTCAATAAAAAGTTAGAGGGTACAACCTTTGACCACCTAATCCTAGGGCCCTGGTCTATAGTTGCTACCAGCTAATTATATGTGCATGGCCTAACCGCTCATAATTCTTCCCAGTAGAAAGTGGCTGTGAGAGGGTTATGATCACTCCAAACATCCCATACCACCTGGAAATGTATAAGGGAGGAAAAAAGACAAGCTGAGGCAAAGATATAATCTATGGTTGAGCTATAGTCCCTACCCTTGAATGTGGGTACCGGGTTGGCGGATCTATATTCCTCCCTAGCCAACAGGTTGACTCAATTGTAATCAGAAATCCAATAATTTAACACTTCCCCCTGTCTTGTGTGTTAAATATTAACATGATCTGAGGAAAGAAATTAGTTACAAACACACCGATGTTGTTACAAGACATACAAGGATGCCAATTAGCATCTCCCACTAACAAAACCATCATAAATTTAGACAATCCAGAAAAATAGTCATCAAAAAACTTTTTAAGATCCACAATGACATCATAATCACCTCTATTCGAGACAGAATTGTAAACATTCACAATTAACAGTCTATCACTGTTGGGCTGATGTTATGTATTTCAAAAGAGGGCAGCACTAGAAATATCGTCTGGATGTACATTTGCCATTGAGCTCTGAAACAACACACTGTCATGCTGAAGACAATATACAAAATGTGTAAATGTGGTTTAACTTCCAAAAAGTCATGAACTCCTCGATCCAGCAGTTGTGCGACATAATGTCATCATGGTCCTGAGCCAATCAGAATCCAAGGCTGGTGGAGAAGGTCACAACAACTTGTTTTGTTGGCATGTCTGGTGACATTCATATTAAAACCCTCAAAATGTAATATAATATGACAACACAAAACCACAACAATGTAGTATGTGAATGTACATGGGGAATGTATTTGGGAAATCCTGATGTTTGTTTATTCTATTGTTATGACTTGATTACAGACTCTCGCATGGGCCGAACGCTGGAGGAAGGTTCGAATAGCAAGTGTCAGTTGCGGTTCGACCTTCATTCCAGTGAGTCGCTACATGCCGTGGGTGAATTCTGAAGAAGAATAAATTACATTTGGAAAACGTATTCTATGTGAACTCAACTTACTTCATTTGGCGATGACCGGGAACATCACCCACCAGCTGATCCCACACAATTGGGCCCCTGTGTCTGTGGTGATTGCTGGTGAGCTGGGGAGAGGCACAGGAGGGCAGGTGCTATCGCACTTCAGGGGGCGAAAGGATTTGGACACATTCAGCCTCACACTTTTGGTGAGAAGTACTGTTCGAGGACTGCTTTTGGTGGTCGGCTGAAAGACATCGAAGGAGCGCGGCTCCGCTCGAGTATCTGCGTGTGTCGGATAACCCGAGGGTGAGCACGGAGACGCTGTGTGCTAGTGCGTCAACACAAAGATGCTGTGTGGCACACACCAGGTCATTCAGTGGACTGGAAAGGATCATTCGGTGTCACGGCTTGTGCAGCACGTCAGCGAAGGGATGCTGCGTGGTACGCGCAAGCGTAGGCATAGGCACACCACGTTACTGCTCACCTGTCCTGTTTGTCTCGGTCAGGCAGACACGCCCAGTCCTAGTGACATCCTCTCGTAGGGTGTGTCGGCCATTAGTTACGGGCAAAAAAGCACAGCACTAAGGGAGCGATGAGTGCTACATAGTGTTATGTTTCATATAGGTACCCCCAATATAGGCTCAGGTAGTCACCTAACCTTTCACCTATATTCTCCCCTACCATTACACTACATAACGGTTCTTGAGACTGACCTTTTACCTAGTTACGTTACTGCTTACAGGATGTAGGGTTTTCCCTGAAAACTGGCCTCATACATTGTGCATGAGGATTCTTGGAGACTCAGCCGGACTACCATAACTATGTATAAGGGTCAATCATTCCGTCATTCTAAATCCAACATGACACAGAAAGGTAGAACCTCTTTGGGTATATAAACACCATATCTTGCTGAGGTAATCGGAGGAGTAAAGGACTTCCATGCCGACACACTGACGCGAGACGTTGAGATTCCTGCACGCAGACACGTCAGCTTGAAGTGATCTGACATCCCTTGTGGGGTGTCCATCTCGAGACCAAGACAGGGTCCCACAGTCTCTCACTTCAGGTAATGGGGCTGACTTTATCCTAGAGGGATTCTTGGCTTTACACCTACATACATGCTAGGTACACTTAGGTAAATCTAGTTAGGGTCGCATCGTAGGAGTACGCATTTATTACTGTCATGTGTTTTATATACTTGCCTGTATTCGTTGTTTTAGAACGATGGTAGAAATCTACCATCCTTTTACTCTGTTAGTGCTTCTAATCATTTATATCTGTTTCTGTCTAATGGTTATTTCAGCACACCTATTTTACACTAGAATGATGCTGGTTCAATAAATGCTTATTGAAAAACGTCCCCACTGTTCATTCTGTGTATAACTCCGAGACAAAGTGAGCACGAGTGACTGAGCGAAAGGTTTTGCACTGTTTCCATGATCCTGAGGGATCAGGGTTGTCATGTTCAATAGTTGCCAAGAACTATTCTCTCCTTAGTAAGAGGGGTTTCAAGTGGCACTGTAAGCTAGCTGGTACATCAGTCTAACATACCAGGTGGGGGTGTCTAGAATCAGTCCGGACACCAATCCTACAGTGTATGTTGTCTAAACGCACAGATACTATATAGGCTTATTGGAACTACACAACAAAAGGCATTGTTTAATCAACGGTGAGTGCTATGGAGACATTGTTTAAACAAGGTTGACAACAGTGTCAGCTGGTTAGAAGAAAGTAACTTTATTGATTGGTCTATACCACGAATTTGGGTCTACTTCAAGTGTTCTTTCTATCTCATAGCTTGCAATAACGTTGAATTTAAAAAGGTTCCTGGTATCAAATTTTTTGTTTGGTATTTTGGTGGCCCTGTATTTTTTCCATAACTTACAGAGGCTTTGGCAACATCACACCAAATCACTCAACCACCACCATTCTTTAATAAACCAGGTAAACCGGCTATGGCGTGGCCAGAATGGCTCAGGCTGTTTGAGAGCCATTTGGTAAATTTGCCATGCTGTTTGGGAGTCTAGGTCAAGCAGCTCAGCGCATTCTTGATAGTCTTCCACCGATACCTCCTCCTCAGGGACAGTCTGGTGATAGACAGTGGAATGTGTATATGGAGGTGATTGCCAGGCTAAAGAAGCCGTTTTCAGACACTCCTAACATAGTGCTGGAACGTCATAACTTCTATAAACACAGACAAATGGAGTATGAAAAGGTTGAGGAGTACATTTCAGCGTTAAGGGTTTTGGCAACTACATGTGGTTTTGGCCCTTTGTTGGATTATTACATTAGGAACCAGTTCGTATTTAACTGTGCAAAGAAAGATTATTAAACTGCAAAAATCCATCACTAACTGAAGTCATTGACTTGGCATTAAATACTGAAAGGTCGGCAATCTTGACGAAAGCCATGCAAATGGATACCGTCTCAGGTATCAATGTGGTTTCTTCGCATGACGTGGATCAGGAAGAACGGCTATGTATGGTTGGCACAAAAGATAAACCGTCAACGTTTACACAAAAATAAAAGGATCCAGCTTTTGTTACAGATGTGGGTCAAAGAGTCATCCGGGTAATTATACAGGGTACCCGGGCACAAACAAAAGTTGTTTGGGTTGTAAGATATTGGGTCATTTTCAAAAGGTTTGCAGGAGTAATAAGAAAACAGTAAGAGTAGGCAGCGTGGATGTAGATGTTGACATATGTTCAGATTCACTCAACAACATGGTTTTAACACTGTATTGTGACGTTGGGTCCACAGTGGTTAAAGGCCCATTATGTTCTGCTACTATTGATAACACTGTGTTACAGGTCATGGTGGATTCGGGATCAACTATAACGATTCTCAGGGATACTACCTTACATGAAAATTGGGGAAAAGACTTTACTTTGTGTCAAGGGGATGTGAACCCCAAAGCATTTGGGGGAAAGGATATCAAAATAATTGGGTATTTTTTGGCCAACGTACAATGTCTGGGCAGAAAGCCTAACACAAAGGTGTATGTAGCTATCAAAGGAAAAAATATAATTGGGTGGAAAGACCTGGCACGCATGGGCCTGTATCTGGTTCCTGGGGATAGGAACTCAATAAGTGTTTGGGATGTTTCTGTTTACAGTGTGGATGGGGCGGAGGATTCTATTAAGGAATTGTTAGCTGATTATAAGGCAGTGTTCAGAGATCAGGTGGGGTTGGTTAAAGGTGTAGAACATCATATTAGATTGTTGCCTGATGCTCAACCGGTAACTCACAAAGTGCGTGCGGTGACTATGAGTGTCAGGGAAGAATTGAAGAAAACACTAGAAGGATTGTGTTCTCAGGGAATTATACAGGCCACAGATTAGTCGCAGTGGGTGGCATCCATAGTCGTGGCACAGAAAAAGTCAGGAGAGATCAGGCTTTGTGCAGATTTATGCGGCCTAAACAGGAATATTGTCGTGGACTGCCAACCACTGCCTAGAATGCAAAAGTTATTGGCAAACCTTGGGTGGGATAAGTGGTTTTCTCTGATCGACTTATTGTAGGTTTATCACCAGGTATCTTTGAAGAAGGACTTGAGTTGACGACTTTTGTAACCCCTTTTGGTGCTTATAAGTTTCTGAGACTGCCATTTGTCTCGCTTCAGCAGCTAGCGTGTTTCAGAAACTTATGGATACATTATCTCAAGGCACCAAAGGGGTACAAGCATATTTGGATGATATTTTGATTTATGCACAGAGCTTGGAAGAGCATAATATGACTTTAAGGATAGTGCTATCCATTTAAAAGAATGAGAAATGACTGTAAGGGCTGATAAATATAACTTTTATGTGAGAGAGCTGGGATATTTGGGGCACACTGTATCGGAGGCTGGTATAAAACTGAAGTTCTCAGTGATTAGAACAATCAGTGATGCTAAGGCACCCTAGGATATGGTTACTCTCCGCACATTTCTGGGTTTGCAGAGTACTATGCCAGATTTGTTGCCAACTATGCACAAACGATGGAGCCATTGCGTACATTACTAAGGAAAGGTCAAAAGTTTAAGTGGTCTGAGGAGCTAGAGATTGTGTTTGAGAAGGTGAAGAAGTTAATCATATCAGCTCAAGCTCTACTGCATGTCAATTATAACTGTGAATGTCAGTGTGCAAGGAGTGGGGGTAGTGCACAGTCAGAGGGTGGAAGGTCGAGAACAGACCGTGGAGTTTGCGTCAAGGTCACTGAAGCAGTTTGAATGCCAGTATAGTACAATAGAGCGGGAGGCACTTGCTTGTGTGTGGGTATTATTAATTATTCTTAATTCATATTTGATAAAGCGCATGGATACCCTTAGGCATCCCAGCGCTAGCGGCAGCAAGTGAAGAAGAGAGTTCTCACGGCAAGTTCTGAAAGAGCCATCTTTTTAGTTGCTTCCGAAATGAGAAGTGCAGTGCAAAAGTTTAAAATGTATATTTGGGGGTCGCAGGTACGAGCTATAAAATGACCACAAGTCACAAGCCAATAGTTTATATTTTTAATAGAGGGAAGAACAATACCATGTCAGCCAGGCTCACCAGATTAGAGTCTAGGTTACAAGAATATAATTTCGAGAACAAGCACATTGTGGGAGGAAAGAATTTCCGAGCTGATTGTTTGTCCAGAATGCTAATGGAGAAGGATGATGAAGAAGATCCTCTAGAGGATGACGTGGAATGTGTGGCAATTGTAGGTGCAGTAGCGGAATGTGGGTCTGTTATATCGAGAAATGATTGGAGGGAGGTTGACAGAAAAGATCCTACACTGATGAAAGCGATTGAATACACTACCCATAAGTGGCCAGAGTTGAGATGTTTAAGCAGGGATTTAAAAATGTTGGCACAGATTGTTGAGGAGTTATCTGTGAGAAGTGATTTGGTAATGGTGGGTGATAGGTTCATTCCTTCTTCTGATTTACGTGAGGCAATCATAAGGGAAGCACATCAAGGGCCACCTGGGGCTGCAAAGACTAGTATGAAGGTGAAGCAGCACTATTGGAGCCCCTCCATCAATAGTCAAATGAAAATGTTGATTGATAAGCTTATGGAACACTGGAGTACAATACAGACGCCTTTGCACCTAACTCAATTTCCGAGTGCAGCATGGGAGGAAATTGGTTAGGATTTCTCTGGGCCATATACAGTTTTACCACCAGAGATAAAATACTTAATATTAGCTGAATATTATTTCTCAAAATGGATGTATTATAGGTTTGTCCAGTCACCAGGTACGAATAATACTATTGAGCTCCTGAAAAAAATATTTTTAACGGTGGTTGCGCCTAAGGTTATAGTCACTGATAACGGAACACATTTTGTGTCAGAAAAGATGTGTCAATTCATGAGTATTCGAGATATAAAACATCTCAAAGTGGCAGTTCAGATGGCTTGGTAGATCAAGGCAATAAAGTAATGAAAGGGTGTTTACAAACTGCCATCGTGTCTTGTTTGGATGTGGGAGAGTACATTGAACAAAAGTTGTGGAATTATAACACGTCGCCACACTGCATCACAGGGGTTACTCTGTTTGCTCTATTAAGGGGCAGGGATGTACACACATCTTTATTCCCATCATGGCTGAGTGAAATGAAAAAGCGGAATGTAAATAAGTCAAGGTCTGAAAATGCATCTTCTAAGGTGGTTGCGAAGCAAATCACTATAAAAATAAATTTTGACAAGAAGTGTTGCTTTGTGGGCAAGGACGTGTCAGTGGGTGTTACTTTGTGGGCAAGGACGTGTTAGTGGGTGACTGGGTTTTAATTAAGAAACCTCTTAACTAAGGTAAGAAAAGGGGAGCCTAAGTTTTCGGGCCCAGTACAAGTCAGTAAAGTTAGTAAAGGAGCAGTATTTGTTGTCGGTAGAGGTTGATGGAACAGGAGATAGCTGGTGAAGGTGATATCGGAACAAGCTGATATTATAAAGCAGAAGAGGTGTGGTTTGAAGGATCAGGATTGGGCACATTGGTTGCAGTCTAAGGGGAGTAAGACTGTGACAGATAGAGGGTTGGAAGAAGTGGAACGGATGAATGCTCCAGGTTTTAATGGGTCTGGTTTAGGTCTTCCTGGCATGAGAGAGGAGGCTACTTGACGATTCAGAAAAGTTCGATGACTTCATTAGGTATTAAGTTCCCATTTGCAGGATTTAGTGGTTGTGTATTAGATGTTTTTAGGCAATGAGTTATTTTATTTTATCATCTTAGTTTAAAAATAAATAACACAACACTATACCACATCACAGCGAAACAACATAGCAACACAATTTATTGTAACACAGCACAATTAAACTGTGGTTGTATGCTTGATGGTAGAATGCTATGATTGAAGTGGTAGATTGTGGAATGTGTTTTGATCTGATTAAAAGGAGAACACTGTGAAGGGTGTGGTAATTGGCAGAGGAGTTGAAAGCATGAGAATGTGCTGATTGTGTCGCCTGTTACTGTACCCACAACTTTCTAATTAAAAGAACATAAAGTCTACTTCACAGTGGTGCTTTCATTCCCCAACCTAACAATGACAAAGGCAGCAGACAAGAGGGAATTCTTCAGTGTGGAGGGATTAAAGAGATACATTTCTGAAGAGAGGATGCTATACTGCATTGGAGATCCTGTACCCGTGTTCAATCAGTGAGTCAAGTCATTTCAAGTCAATTATGCTTTATTCGACCATGAAAATTACAATCATAAAAGCACATATCACAATCATTAAATATTTAAAATAAAAGTTCATAGTTAAAATATCCAATTTAAAAAAAGAGGATTAAATAGCAAAATCACCTTACATTAAAAATTTAGTTTACATAAAATCCAAACATAATTCAAGTCCCAATAATTCACCTAAAAGGCAGCCTCCCAAAGTTCGAATGACATGCTTTTCCTCAACCGCAGGGCCTTTTTCAAAAAAGTAGATACCCTCCAGGCCACGTGTTCATTCTCTAAAAGTTGTAAACGAACAAGTGCTGGACGGCATTGCCTAAGGCCCTGCTGTCTTAAAAGGGGAAGTAACCAGACTTTCCTTAATTCTTTTAAAAACTTGCAAAAAAAGACTAGTTGGATGGTGGACTGCTCTGAGAAGGTGTCACACAGACACGGAAGTAACACTCTTGACCAATCATTCATTTTGGGTGTAGTCACTAATCTGTGTACCACACCCAGTCTGAATTTTATCAACAGCATCCTATCATGTCCACTTGGGACAAAATTTAAGTAAGGTTCCATACCCAGAGAACTAAGCCTTAGCTGGTGTTAGATAACTGTAGGTTTAAATGCCTCAACTGCTATTCTAACAGAACCCAACATTTCGAGGCACTCTTTCTTCAGGGTTTTCTTCGATACTCGAGCCATAGAGCTGGGATTTGAGTAAAACTCTGGGTGTCCAAGATCGTTCATAAACCTATAAATAAACCTAAGCCAGGGTATCTTCAGCGCCCCATCCAACTTAATACAGTCAAGCAGGATGTCTCTATTTAAGTGGGTCTGCTCACTGATCCAGATCCTATGCCATAGGAGAATTGGCTCAAGTTTGATAAGATCTGCTAAATACGGAAGGCCCAACTCCTCATGGCACACAAAAGAGGACGTGCCAGGAGGGACAGAGAGGATATACCGGAGGAAAGCGTATTCCACAGTTTGTAAGGGGAGGGAATTGGCAACACCCCATACCCCTGCCCCGTATATAGCTGCTGAAGTACACTGGGCCATGTAAATTTGCAAGAGTTCACCGGCCGGCTTCCTTCCCAGTCTCTTTGCAAAAGTAGCCAGGTTGATCTACTAAAACCCATTTTTCTGCTCAATTGCTCGGGTCCATGTGTCATTATGTCTGAAGAGGACCCATAGATACGAAAAACTAGTTGTAGTTGCTAGCTTCCTACAATCCCGACCATTCATTATAAAAGTTTTGGAAAGATTAATCTTTAAGGCCGAATCAAGCATAAAGGTGTTAAAACTGGCCAGGACCCTTTGTAACCCATTACCTGTACGCGCCATTAAAACGGCATCATCTGCGTAGAGGAAGGCCAGTATAGGTCTCCCACCTACTTGGGGAAAATCATGCCCACTCTTAAGGAGTGCCTCAGCCAGGCCATTGATGTATAAATTAAAAAGAAAAGGGGCCAGGACGCAGCCCTGCCTGACCCCTCTTCTAACAGAGAATCCCGCTGTGCACTGGCCGTCCACCCCGTATCTTACACTGGCTGAAGCTCCCTCGTAAAAACGGTGTAGGAAGGCAATAATATTAGAATTCACAACAAGGTCGGCAAGAATCCCCCATAACCTTGCATGGATTACAGAGTCAAATGCTGCAGTCAAATCGACGAAGACTAAGTATAGTCTCCCTTTTTTGGCTCTTGTGTATTTCCTGACGATCATTGCCAGGTTTAGACTCTGTTCCAGGGTTCCCAAGCCCTCCCGAAACCCATACTGGAGATCGGACAAAACATTATTTTCTATTGCCCAGTCCTGTAGTCGGTGCAGGACAACTCGGCCTGCCACCTTCACCATGGAGTCAAGAAGGGAAATTGGTCTATAACAACCAGGATCTTGGCGATTTCCCTTCTTGAATATTGGGACAATGATGGACTCCGTCCAAGTCTTCGGGAAGGTGGTACAATCACTGGCGTTGACCATCTGGGTTAGTAGTGGGGCCCAGAGCGGGACACTTGACTTGAACAAGTCAAGTGGCACGCCGTCAGGGCCCGGAGCCTTGACCCCCTTGCTACGGGCAAGAGCCAGTACCATTTCATCCAGCGTTACATGGAGGTTGCCATTGTATACGCAGAGAGGACCCTGAGATGGGAGCTCATCGGTGTCTGGGCCATTATATAATGCAGAAAAGTGGGTTATGCAATCCTTTTCTGGGATTGCAATCTCAATGGAAGGTCTTCCACCCCCACACAGAGGCGGGGTCCTTAAGATCTTCCAGAAGGCCGCAGAGTCCATTTTTTGGGCTGCGGCATGTAGCGACTCCCAGGCTTTTTCCCTCAGTGACCACTTTCTAGCAGCAATTGTCCTCCTATAAGAAGCTCTAGCCCTCCTTATCCCTCTAGGCTGCCTATGGAGCTCTACCTTCAGGCTGGAATATGCCTAAGTGCATGCGCTATTGAACCAGCCAGTGGTTTTCGGACCAGTACGGCATTGAGCAGTCAGTAACTTCCTAACCTCTTTAGTTATCTCAAGGAAAGAACGAGTTAAGTCATCTGCAGTAGAAAGCACATTAAAGCAGATGTCGAACGCAGTTTTACAGGATACGATAAGCTGCTTAGTTAATACCTCGGGGTCTACTTTGGACCAACGAAGAGCATACCTATTCGTTTTATTCAGCTCAAAGGATCCCATCACCTGGTTCACATGATACTTCCTCACAATGTTTTGAGCTTGTAGTTGTAATTTAAGACAAAGTGGATAATGGTCACTCAACACGATAGTCCCTATCATAAAGGACAACAAACTCGGGGCAAGGGTGTGTGAAACCAGCATAAAATCGATGGTGGAGACGAAGCCTCTACCAATAAAAGTCGGGAACATAGTCACAGGGGTGGGAACAAGTTCATTTGCAAATCCCAAATCATAACGAGACATTAAGTCGTTGAGATGATCCCCAGCCTTAGTGTGAGAAATGGTTATTGAGTACCCCCTCTTCCGTATCAGTGCCACAAATTTTCGGGTTAGCTGAATTACACAGTGCACAGTTTAAATCCCCCAGCAGAATAATCACAGTATCCATGGAGCTCGAATTACAAATAACATCCAAGGCCTCGCCAATCCTAAAAAGCTCCATCCCCAACTCTCCTGCAGGTAGATTGTTGTAAAAATTTACCACAATCACTCTCTTAGAAGGTTTTACATACAATTGAATGATCTGGTAGTAGCAATTCCATGAGGAAAAAACAATTTTATCCACCATTAACATGTTAGATATATACATACATAAGCCTCCCTTAGGCCTTCCTCCCAGGCCCTTCACCGCCAGGGTATTAAAGACCATATAACCAGAAATATGGACTGGCTCCAGCTCCCACGTTTCTTGTAGGCATAAGATGTCGATACTATCTATAAACTCAGCCCATACGGGATTTGAAATCTTTGCACGCAGCCCAGCAATATTCCAAGAGGTGATACTAGTTTCAGACAATAGTTTCTTGGAGGTGTGGTTCGCTGGGTAAATAGATAGGTGTTGACTTGCACTGGAGGGCAACCCTTCTGTGGTAAGTGGAGCGCTAACGTCATTACGCAAATCATGTGTATGGGAATTACCACAAATAGTCCCCGTGGAATTGCACACAGTGGTAGTAGGAAGTAAATTAGTACCAATACTGGGGCTCGCTATTCTACTACGCTGAACCTCAGGAGAGGCCGCAGGGTTGCCAGGACCCCCCTCAGCTATTTTGTCACACTGCATAGGAGTTGCCAGTCAGTCAACCTCGTCTAGATTATAAAGTGGAGTTAAGAATTACTGACAGGAATCGGGTAGCTGAGATAAGGTAGGCCGCCACCAAAGCCCTCTGGACGACGTTGGGAGGGTTTTGCAGGATGGTAAAAGAAACCCAATGGCACAATATTGACCCCCTGACTTCTAACTGGCCAAAGACCCACCCTGCTCAAAATTGTGCGGACAAGTGCAGGAGATGCAATGGAAAGGACCACACAGTCTCCCTCAAGGGACTTTTCGGAGTGACCCACCCACCCTTTCCTGCGGGCCATTTTAAAATCTCGAAAAAGCTCACTTGTCAAACCTGTTTTCCCAGTTAAGTGATGTAAGGTTCTATTACGCAGAGTAGACCCGTGTTCAGACTCCCCCTGAGGGAGCATGGGAACATTCACCAGGACCACTGTGAGTGGAGTAGCTTCGGATGGGAGATGAAGTACCTTTCAACCCATGGCTCCCCCCCTTGCTGCCCTCTGGGGTCCTGGGTCCATGCGAGACCCCTATTCCGTGGTCACCTTGTGTACCGGCTGCTGATAGGAATTAGATGTTGAATTTACAGGACTCAACTGGCCCTTTTGCCAGTTAGGATGAATAGAAACCAGGTGACCTGCCAGGGGATTAGGGGGAACACCTTCAGTAACAGTGAAAACTGTATTAAGTTGCAGGCTGGCGCTAGTAGGACCCCCTGTGGGAGGAAGAAACTGATTGGGTGCTCTGGTCTGGGAAGATGTACATACAAAGGCCTCTGAGACACTGAATGGAACCCTAGGAGCATATTGACTAGGGCCTTGGGTTGATACAGTGTTAAGGTTAACAAGACTTTCCAGAGTGACTAGTCTGTTCGCAATTTGAGTGAGTGCGGCTTTTAAGGGGGATACAACCGCCATTAATGTTGCCCCTAATTTTTGCCAGAACTCTCTCATACCTACACCTGCAGGAACGGCACTGACCGTCTCTGCAGGGGAAGTAAACTCCGGAAGCGGCATTTGTGGCACAGCATTAGTTAAGGTTTCCATGGTGCTAGATCTGCTATTGTTGGATTGCCTGGTATTAGCCATTGTTTTCCTTTTCTTCCCGGGAGGTTTCAGTCGGGAAGGTTGGATGATTTTGGCTTTCTGGGCCCTTGTGACAACTTTAGGTCTCGCACCCTCCTTATTTATTGCCTGAGAATCATGCGGGGGAATTGCCACCGGTGGCGGAGATGCAGGTGCGGAAGATATCGTAAGGGAAGTTGTGACGGACATATTAACTTCCTGAGCGTGTATGTGCGGATGTGGCCCTACTCCTGTGGGATCAAGAGACAGCCTATGTTCTGTTAATGCTATTTCATGCATTAAAGCTGACTCTGCCCGATTCAGAAAGGCATCCAAAGTGCCCACCACCCCATTCCCTGTGAGTGACTTTCTTTTGGCCATGATGTGCAACTCCCAATTATACACAAGTAAGATAATACCAGTCTGCTGAAACTAACAGCTTTAATGTCCCAGCCACTTAATAATACGCTTGGGAAAAACAAAACGTAGATAAGCACAACAGTGTCTCACCGGTGAAATATATTGGAAGTCAAATGTCAGCGGGGTGTCCCTGCCCGGCCTCTAATGGCCCCTGACGGGCTCAGACGGGCCCGCCCTTGTTCCGGGCTTCGTCCCGCGCGCGTCCCATGCCGCGGGTGGAGAGGCAGTGCTTTAAGCGTGGTGGGCATGCCTCCCCCTCACTCGCGGCAACTGAATCAGGAAGGTTGCACTCTGGGAGACAGAGTCCTCTCACAGAGTGGTGCCGATGTCAGCAGATGCTTCCAGCAAGGATATGTCAGCCCTGGGACCGCGTCCCACCAGGACGCCTCCAACCACCACGGGAAGGGCAGCAGGCAACAAAAGGGCAGAAGTCACGAGGGCTGGCAGCAAGGCAGGAAACAAAGGAACCCTAGCCGCGGGGGGAGAGGCAGCGCTTTAAGCGCGGTGGCCACACCTCCCCCTCACTCGCGGCAGCTGAATCAGGAAGGTTGCTTTCTGGGAGACAGAGTCCTCTCCCAGAGTGGTGCCGATGTCAGCAGATGCTTCCAGCAAGGATATGTCAGCCCTGGGACCGCGTCCCACCAGGGCGCCTCCAACCACCACGGGAAGGGCAGCAGGCAGCAAAAGGGTAGAAGTCACGAGGGCAAGCAGCAAGGCAGGAAACAAAGGAAACCCAACAGACATGGCAAACTCACCACAACCTCACTGCCTAGATGTATTGCTGCATGGTCTGTAAACCAACCCGTATCCCTTGATTACAAGCCGATGGTGCACTGGAAGCAATGTACACACCATCATATTGAGTGAGGCTTGGCCATCAGTAAGCTCTTGGCCTCTACAGGGAACATCATCACCCACCCATGCTAATCAAACTTGTATGTTGTCACCTTAAACTGTATATTCTTGCCTGGTATCTGTTAATTTATCAATGCCAGTCAGAGCTTGATCACTAGAACATTACAATTAGCTCAAGAAACAGAAAAATTATCTTTTATTAGCACATTGTAAACGTGGCTTACGCGCCTGCTCTTGCATTTAAGGGGATTTGTTTTTCTCAGTTTCAGCACTGCATTGCCTTATAGTCTTTCTGATTATTTCCTTAAGGGAGAAGTTCTCATCCAACACCAAAGTGTGAATCTTAGGGACTGTGATATATACACACACACTGGACACAACCTGAAAATACAGTTATTTAAAGAAGAAGGGACAACTGTGACTACTTTGTTTTGTTTATTCATTTTTCATTTTACATGGACAGCAGAGACTACTTTTCTCTTTCTGTACACCACAGAGGAAACTTTCTCTCTTAAAACGTTAAGTTCAGAATTCTACCACCGGTGTAGAGACCAGGTTCTTTGGATGTATTTCAGTATGCCACTAAAGAAGATGAATTATGATAGGACAAAAAAGCAAACGCTCATAAGTAAAGGTGTCTGCTTTACTCAAGAAAGCAAGGTGAACATGAAACTAAGTTGCAGCTTTGAGGTCACTAGCTATAAACTGTAAATTACTTGTATTATGTGACTAAATCCTCATGAAAACATTCAGCATGAAACCTTAGTAACATATGTCAATTGATTTGGAGTTTTTCACATAGTGGTACTAACTACATAGTTAAAAGGAGTAGAACAATCAGAATGATTTGCACAGGAAATAAGGGACGACTCCAGTAATGAGGGTCATACCACAACTAAGATAAACTGTGGTGAAAGAGCAGGAAAAAGGTATGGAAATGAAGTGATAGGAAAAATACCTTTCTGTGTTATAGATGTGGCAGTGAACCCCATTTGGGTAATTTAAAAGGCTGTCCTAAAATGGACAGAGCTTGCAATAAATATAGAAAGAAGGGACATTTTAACAGGGTTTGTGCAGTGTATGAAGTACATTTACTCACCACAAAAGTGGAGAAGGGTACGCAAGCACACAACCCTAAGGTACTTCTTGGTATAGGAGATATGAGTAGCAAACAGAATGGATTTCCTCATGCAGACTTGACACTGATGGCAGAATCAATCACAGTATTTTTTTATTACTGTGCTTGGTACATGGTTTTAGGGAAAGATATAGAAGAGAAATTGTGGAATCGTAGGAAATTACAACTCACAGAAGTACCTCTAGGAGACTATACACGACACAAGGTTATTCTACTAGGTTATTTTATGCAGATTTACATTTCCAGTGAAGGTGTACTAAGGGAAAGGTTTATGTAGTGGAAAAGGGGCAATCATTGCTTGGATGACCACATCAAGAAGAGATGTGAATTTAGCTAAACCCAGAGCTAATCCACCAGATTATGTAGTGAACAAAGAGTTAGGGCAGAAAAGAGTAAATAATGCTGTGTTGAATAGTATTTGTTGAAATTACAGAACAAGCATAAAGCTCTGTTTAATGAAGACCTCAAATGTTAGGTTTCAAACACTGCATAATTCTAAAAGTAAATACTGCACCCACAAAACAAAGGATAAGGAATGTTTCTCGTCCTCATTGGGCTCAATTGAAGTTGTGGTTGGAAAATCTATAAAAAAGAAAACTTATACAGGCAACTGAATCACCACCGAGGGTATCACCAGTAGTACTATCTTAAAAAATCCAGGAAACCTAAGATTTTTCATCGACCCTCTCAGTTTGAATGAGGCCATTTGGATTGGCTGTCGTCCTTGGCCAAATCTACATGAGATGGTGTTCACATTACAGAGCACCACTGTCTTTTTAACATCTGAGCAATACCATCAGAGTGTATTAGATGATGACTCATCTAATGTGCTTGTTCATTCTAGAGGGCATGTTCCAGTATCAGAGAGTTCTAGTGTTCGATGAAAGAGGGTAATTCTAGAGCTGTAGCTTTTCATGATGATATTCCAATGTTTTGCAAAACTCAGGGGTAACATGACCACATACATGAAAGAGTCTAGCATTAAATTAAACAAATGCAAATTCCAATGCCACTAAGTAGAAAACTTGAACACTTTATCAGCAACTTAGAGATAAAGACCGAGACCAATCATGTCAATCAGACATTTTGAAAGCACGTGTTCAAAAGACTTAGGAAGGGATACTCTTTTGTTATACCCTTTTATTCACAATTTGTCAGTTGCTATGTTACAAAAATGGAACCATTTAGGTCTATTTTCACGAAAAATGCTAAGTTTATTTGGGATCATGACTGAGATAAGGCCTTCACATTTCTCAACAGTTAAATAATTAGTGCATCATGCTTACAGTCCTTTGTACTGGCAAGGAATGAATTGTATGAGTGGGTGCTATTAACTATGGAATACGTCCTGATGCAACATGATGGCAATGAAGAGTGGATAGAATCTTATGATTGGATAGGAACAATTTTGTTGTAGAAGCAGAACTGCTTGCATGTGTGTGTGGATTATGGAACAATATAGAATGTTTCTTTGGGTGGCAGGTTTACTAAGTTTTCTAATGACAAAACATAACCACTAGTTCATAAGTTATCACCAGGTAGAAGAAGAACAATAACTATGAAGTTGTCTATGCTAGCAGCTAGATTACTGACCTATCAGTATAAAATAGAATACATTACTATGAAGAAAGCCATGATTGCCAATTGCATGACCAGATTACTTGTGGAGAGGGAGAACAATAATGAGAAACAAATACAAGAGAGTGAAGTAGCCATGTAGACAAGTGGGGTAGGAGGTTTAACTGGTGCATAAGTAGTGAGAAATCTACAAAAGCAAGCATAATGGAAGCATAACCAGTGGAGTTATAGGAGAGATACCCATTGATACTGTCGGTCCTTTGCTGTATTAGCTAGAGTACCTATAACCAAAGAGTATCCCACCCTCTATATGTCTAACACGAGAGGCACTAATCTCTTCAGCTGGTACACCGTCTGTTCAAAGGCAGGAAAGGAAAGAATTCCTTTTCTTTATATAACCCTCACACACTCTAATAGTGTTATGCTTCATTATAGGGTTCACCCTGACTCCTAAAGGCCAGGGTGGGCTCGACCGTATTTCAGGGAGCACTTAAGAGCAGTTGACCAGGGGCATAAAGATTAAAAGTCCTCCAAACTACTCCAAGGTATCCAGGGCCGGACTGGGAACCAAAACCGGCCCTGACAAAGTGCACGGCTGCCCCCCCCCCCCCATAGGGTTTTTCTATCAACTTAGCGGACCTATCACATGTATTATAGGTAGTCCATGTTGTATATTTAACATATTTACATCACTCACATGAGATATGTAACCCATTAAAAACTGTATCCTGTTTCAATTGTACAGCCGTGCATGTCATAAGAATACTGCAACTCACTCATTATCGTAGTGTGAAGGCACTCACCCGTTGGTTTTGGGACTCTTGTTCCTCAAGTGTTCGCGGCAGGGGGGGTCACCCCGTAGTCACACTCTTACGTTAACAAATGGGAGAGAGGTTCAGGGGAAGGAATCACATTGCACTCGTTAATTAATGGCCGGTCAGTGTACTGGCCGTACCCATCTGTCTTCGGTCATACAACCGCATGTTCGTATTTTACTTTCTTCCTCAAGGGTCCTACCCCTCCGGTTCACCTATTTGGTACCGCAACTCTCGGCTGTGAGAACGTCAGATAACGTAGAGCCCATCTATTTGGTTTGATTGTATGGAACTACTGAAAGTCCAGGGAATCATGGGGCTAGTTGTTTTTTATGTAGTTTGTTTCTGACATTTGAATACTCTGAGAAAAATGTATGGAGACACCTATGTTTATACTGGATCTAAAATTTAGATATCCGGTGATTTGTATGATTTTCAGGATGGTATATTCACTATTTAGGTCAGTAAAAATTACCTATTGGTGGGTCATTGACACTTTTTACTAATGATATATTATCAGCATACAAGTTCCACTTAATGTTTCAACGTTCTTGTTTATAAGGGAACTGAGGTGTGGCTGTTTGGTCATATACCATCTTTGTGCCAGTGAGGTGGATGAAGTGTAACTGGCCCATAGGTGTGATAGTTATCATTGAGTAGTGGTTTATCTTGGGTGCCTATACATCATTTTTATATACTGCTCACATGTCTGTATTTATATTCTGTGAGTGGCGGTTCATATGATGTAATGTAAAGGAAACTCAGAATAATCTTTAAATGCGGATCAGCTGGCCCCAGGGGATCACGTGTTGAGCTCATAGTCCCAACATTGTTCATTTTCCAGTAATCTCTGGGACAGTCCCATGCCACATTTGATTTTTTTTATCACTGTCCATTTAAGATACCGATCTGTGTGTCCCATTTCTACATAGTGCGCTGTAAGTCTGGTCGATGTTCTTGCATGTCGTATAGTGCTTCTATGCTCACTTATACGTATTTTTACCTTCCTGGTGGCCATCCCAATATATCGTTAGTTATATGGACATGATTATGTAGATGGCGTTATTAGTGTTACAGTTAGTGTGATGTCTTTGCTCCCATGGAGAGGGGAGGCCTAAGTCAATAAAGTTTGTTTGTGCTGTAAAAGGACCTACTGAGCTGGAGCCACAAGGGTAGTGTCCTTTTGCTTGTGGTTGGTCCCATAGGGTCATGTGTGTCTCATGTTAGCCTTTCCAGCTGTTGCTGTGTACTAGCATGTCCCGAATGCTCCTATTTAGTTTAAAAGAGAACAAAGGTTTATTGTAGGGCAGTTGGTTGGAGGTGAGGATGTGCCATTTTCTATTTATGATGTTCTTTATGATATTTGAAGACGAGTTGTACGTGGTGACACATATGAGTGAGTTGGGTTCCTCCTTCACATTGGTTTCAAGTAACATCGACCAGGGAGTGTTCCGGGCTCGTTTCTGTGCCTGTTCTATGATTCTTTCTGGGTATGTATTTCCTGAGTTTCATAGCGAGTTTCTCCCCCTCCTCTTTGAAGCTGTACAGGTCCGAACAATTCCCAGCTAGAGAGTAGGCATTGGTAATTGTTCTGGTAGATTACTTTTCAAAATGGGCAGAGATCAAAATGATGTACACTGAGGTAGAATTCTTGCATTAGGTGTTTTGCACAGAAAGACTTCAAGTCAAGAGAAAATAATAACTGATAATGGCCCACAGTTTGTGAATTGAAAGACAGAAGGGTTTCTTCTAAATGTTGGATTAAAGACAATTAGTGACAAAGTGAGGCATTGAAAAGATAAAATTGCTGCAAGCTGTTATACTTACAGAACATCTCCCAAAGTGGTATTAAGTGTACCTCTTTTTGAACCTTTAAGAGGAAATATGTGATGTTATCCCGCAATCAATTACCCCGCATACATCACCCCGCATTTTTTATAACTCAATTACAATGACCCCGTAAATTATCACAACGCAAACTTTTACATTGACTATACCTGTACCACACATGCCATTACAATGCAAAGGCATGCATGGTAAAGGTATACTCATTGTAAAAGTTTTAAAGGTAAGTGCGAGTACCCTACCCTACACCCTAATGTAGTACCCCTGCACAACCCTCACTCGACACCCAGTCCTTTTCCTTCATTTACACTACCCAGCACGACCCCCCAACACTACCATAAACCACTACTCTGCACTACACAAACACTACAACAGTATCCTAGAACACTACCCCAGCATGATCCTACTCTACACAAACACCACAACACTACCCTACACTACACAAACAGTACCCTAAACCCTAAAACACTACCCCCAGCACGACCCCCCTGACCCCCAGTCCGGTCCCTATACTCAAACACTACCCTGCACGACCCCGACACTACCCTAAACCCTAAAACAGTACCCTAGACTACACAAACACCACAATACTACCCTAAACCCTAAAACACTACCCCCAGCACGACCCTACACTACACAAACACCACAACACTACCCTAAACCCTAAAACAGTACCCTACACTACACAAACACCACAACACTACCCTAAACCCTAAAACACTACCCCCAGCACGACCCTACACTACACAAACACCACAACACTACCCTAAACCCTAAAACCCTACCCTGCACGACCCCCCGACACTACCTTAAACCCTAAAACACTACCCTACACTACACAATCACCACAACACTACCCTAAACCCTAAAACACAACCCCCAGCACGACCCTACACTACACAAACACCACAACACTACCCTAAACCCTAAAACAGTACCCTACACTACACAAACACCACAACACTACCCTAAACCCTAAAACACTACCCCCGGCACGACCCTACACTACACAAACACCACAACACTACCCTAAACCCTAAAACCCTACCCTGCACGACCCCCCGACACTACCTTAAACCCTAAAACACTACCCTACACTACACAATCACCACAACACTACCCTAAACCCTAAAACACTACCCCCAGCACGACCCTACACTACACAAACACCACAACACTACCCTACACTACACAAACAGTACCCTAAACCCTAAAACACTACCCCCAGCACGACCCCCCTGACCCCCAGTCCGGTCCCTATACTCAAACACTACCCTGCACGACCCCGACACTACCCTAAACCCTAAAACAGTACCCTAGACTACACAAACACCACAATACTACCCTAAACCCTAAAACACTACCCCCAGCACGACCCTACACTACACAAACACCACAACACTACCCTAAACCCTAAAACAGTACCCTACACTACACAAACACCACAACACTACCCTAAACCCTAAAACACTACCCCCAGCACGACCCTACACTACACAAACACCACAACACTACCCTAAACCCTAAAACCCTACCCTGCACGACCCCCCGACACTACCTTAAACCCTAAAACACTACCCTACACTACACAATCACCACAACACTACCCTAAACCCTAAAACACTACCCCCAGCACGACCCTACACTACACAAACACCACAACACTACCCTAAACCCTAAAACACTACCCTGCATGACCCCCCAACACTACCCTAAACTCTAAAACACAACCCTACACTACACAAACACAACAACACTACCCTAAACCCTAAAACACTACCCCCAGCACGACCCTACACTACACAAACATCACAACACTACCCTAAACCCTAAAACACTACCCTACACTACACAAACACTACCCTAAACCCTAAAACACTACCCCAGCACGACCCCCCACCCCTAAAAAATTAACCCAATCCCCCTTACCTCTCTCTCCTCGTGGTTCCACTCTCCTCCTGGTTCCTTCTTCACGAAGTCTGTCGTCTGTCTCTGAGGGGCGCTGCACGTCATAGTGTTTTTTTCACAACGCGTGTGCATTTACCATACATGCCTTTACAACGTAATTTGTTGTAAAGGCATGCGTGGTAAATGCACACGCGTTGTAAAAAACTGCAGAGTGATGGTATGTGGGGTCAAAGTCCTCACGGAGTAATGGTATGGGGGGGTCAAAGTCCGGGTAAAAAAGTTTAGTTGTAAACGTGGATTACCTTGACCCTGTTAGTTCAATGGTAGCTGAAAAGTAAGTTTTGGAAGGGGTCAGTGATTAACTGTTAAGAAATAAGGAAGGTATGTGAAGCATACAAAAACAGAATAAAAAATACACATATAATAAAAGCGGGAGGTACAGCATAATAAACATAAGAATTGTAGATCTGGTTAGAACTAAACAGTCACCAGATCTGGGGAAAGGGACTTTTCTTTGGTCAGTTGCAGTGTAGGTGATTAAACTGTATAAGAATGCTGTGACAGAGATTTTAACACACTTGTTCAATGATGTCATTAAAACTAAAAAGGTCCCTGAGTCATGGCAGAGAAGCATAATACAGTCTATTTACAAAAGTGGTCCTCAGGAAAATCCAGAGAACTATAGGCCGATCACCTTAACAGATGTGGAGGCAAAAGTCTTCTCTAGCTGTCTGTTGAACGACATGGAAGAATGGGCCACAAAAGAAGATCTTATCCCAACATTTCAAACTGGGTTTCAAAGGGGCGAGTCAATGACCACGAATCTGACTGTATTAACCTTACTTGCTGAAAGAGGAAAGTATAAAAATCAAAAGTTATATATTTGTTACATTGACCATAAGGCTGCTTTTGATTCTGTCCCCTGTAATTTACTGTAGGCTAAGTTATCTGCATGGGGTATTCCGAATCAGCTGCTTGACATGATTAAATTGCTGTATACTGATACATGGGCCCAGGTTAAAGTAGAAGACGGTAGATGTACAACCCGCCGACTTGAAACTAGTAGTGGTCCCAAACAGAGTTGCGTTTTGGCACCATGTCTTTTTAATCTTTTTATGGCCGACTTACTGTCACATCTTAAAGATGTCAATGCCCATTCACCTATGTTCTCAGGTCAAGAAATTAAATACCTACAGTATGCAGATGATACTATACTGTTAAGTCACACTGCTATAGGTCTTAGAAGATTAGTTGATTCATTTAATACCTAAATATCTGTTAACGGTTTACAAATGAATACTAAGAAGACTAAAATAATGACTATTAGTGGTACAAAACTAGACAAGAGTGCATGGAAGATCAATGGGTTACATATTGAAACTGTGAAATTTTCAAATATTTGGGGATTACATTTGATTGTCTTTTAAACAACATTTTATCAATCAAAAAGCAAAAGCTAGTGCCTTGTCCTATGCTTTTAGAAAGCTGCGAGATACTTTGGCATGTCCAAATCATGAGCATTTACTTAAGATTATGAAAGCAAAGTTAATTCCTTCTTTGACTTATGGCTCAGTGAATTTTCGAGGTAAAGACTCAAAAATGCTTGAGAACCTACAAATAAAAGTTTTTAAATCTGTTTTTAGGGTCCCAAAGTATATTGTACATGCTAATGTCAGATCGGAATTTGGTCTTAAAAGACAAACTCTGACAAGACAATCTGCCTTTTTAAAGTCATTACATTATTTTTCCTGTTCAGACAAGGGCTCTTTGGCAAACCAATGCTTGCAGGAGATAATGAGGTACGAGTATGCTACGTGTTGGAGAGCTTATTTAACTGAGAGGTAAAATAATTTTAAGTCTCCGCCCTTTGAAGATGAAACCAGGAGTAAAGTGGTGTTTAAACAGACAATAAATATCTCAGCTAATTTCTAATTGATTCTTTTGGATAAAATGAGTTTGTTAAAAAGAGACACTCTTGGTGTGTGTGAACAAGTCGATCCCGAATGCTGCTTGCCCTTTTGAACGCAAACAAGGGTTGCGCAATTTTCTCTCTCCCATGGTTCAGAAGGCGCCAGTGTCTTTTGACAATCTTCTGGATGGCATTGCTTCTAGTATTGAAGGTGCTCACGAAAGTGAGTCTAGTCAGAGGTGGTTTAGGGATTGGAGCTTCCAGGAGGGCCTCCCTATTGTTGTTAACCGCTCTCTTTTTTTATCTTTTTATGAGTGAATTAGGATAGTGTCTGTCCCGTAATTGTCCACAAAGACTCCTAGCATGCACCTCAAAGTCCTCTCTATTGGAGCAGTTCCTGCGAACCCGTAGGAACTGGCCATATGGTAGATTCTGGCGCAGGGACTTCGGGTGGTAGCTCTCGTAAAGGAGAAGTGAGTTCCGCGCCATAGGTTTCTTGTACAGTTCACTCTGCAATCCTGCAGTAGTGACATAGATCGACAGATCTAGGAATGCAATTCGTTCCTTATTTGTTTCCATGGTGAATTTAAGAAACTGGTTTCTACTGTTTAGCCATTGGTGGAATTCATTAACGGAATCCACCGTGCCTCTCCACACCACCAACACGTTGTCAATATAACGCTTCCACCACCTAATAGAGGTGTGGAAGGGGTTGGTGGGTGTCAGTACGTGTTGTTGTTCGAACTGGTGCACGTATAAATTCGCCAGACTCGGCGCGAAAATGCTGCCCATACTCGTACCCGAGATCTGGAGAAACAGCTTGTCCTCATACTTGAAGAAATTCATTTTCATGGCTATAGTTGCCAAAGCCATTATAAATGGTACAGGGGTGATAGTTTCACATATACTGTCCCTCAGGATGGATGTTACGACTTCCAAAGTCTCATCCTGAGGGATAGAAGTATACAGTGATTCTACATCAAAAGAGACCAGGAGGTCTCTTTCAATATCATAATCAATTTCTGGAAGGACACGCAAGACATCTGGCCAAATGATAGGACTGATCATTGAGTCTAATTTGATGGAAACCCTTTACAATCTGTTGTGGATTAATCAGCCATTTTACGAATAATCGATGATGTATCGGTCTCCTCTATGCATGTAGTGTTAGCCTTTTTTCCTTCTTTATCTTTATTAATACGTTATGTGTGTGCGATAAAGATATTTTGAGATCTTGTTGACTCAGTATCGACAGTGTAGCCTCTCAAATTTGGCTGTTAGACCCCTGTGTTTCGTGTGTTATACACATGTTCATTGTAACAATTTTCATTTTAATCATGGTATTTTAAATCTGGATTTTAAATTAGGGGGTAAATTACGTGATGTCTTATGTAATTAGCATGAAATATGGAACCAAAATATAATGTACCTTGTTATTATCTTAATTTAATGCATTATATAGGCTGCGATATGTAAAGACATGCTTTTAGCTAGATCAAATTGGCATATTTAAGCTTTTGTCGTAAACCAAATGATTTTTTCTTTATTTCTATTTGTAATGATTTATATTAATCAACAATAAAGAATGTATTCCTCCTGCTGTGACAGGATTGAAACACAAGGAAAAGACATTTGAGTAGGTAAATGGTAAGATATTCTTAGATGAGTAGGAATCAGAAGTAGAAGGCTCTGATGAGGAGGGTCTTGCTCCTCGTCACATCCCAGCATTGGAAATTCCAGACACTTTATGTAGAAAGCAACACAAAGCAGCCTCCTATTAAAGTGTATGACTACATTTTGCAATACTTTTGAATTACTGTTGATCCATACTTCTTATATTCGCTTCTCTATTTGTATTTGCGTTGGTCCTTTATGGTATTATGTTTGTTAAAAAGTTATTTTTCTTTTCTTCAGAGAGAGGAATATGCATTGTAGGGCATCTGCTGTAATGGAAGAATATTAAAGTGATAGCAGATAAAGTGTTTTGATAGTTTGATATGACTGACAGAAGAACACTGTTAAGGGTTCAGAATGTTTACTGAGGGGATGGAAGCCGGGAGATTTGCACCTGCTATTCTACCGTCATCTTCCTAATAAAGGCAATACAGAACCTTTCTCAGTGTGGTGGTTTTATTATCCAACTTAACAAAAATAACATCACTACAAACCACCAAACTACACACTATAGCATTGTGTATTAAAGTTTACCAAAAGCATGCCATAGTACAGTGGTTCATAGCACATCCTAGTAGTGACAGGGACTGCACAATCCGCAGTTGTCCATATGCAGGAATACTGCACCCAGAAATCTCAATACCGCAGGGTGCATTGGTGCAGTATTACCACATTGTTACAAATGAAACCATGAGAAATGGGGAACGTGAGAAATTGAGTTGTTGGTTGAGGGGGGTGTGAGCCCTTTTCAAGCGACAGCCACAATCCTTGGCAGGGTCAACCACAACAAGTCACTAAACCAACCTGTGCTTAATCCTCTAGCAGCTTGGCACAAAAGCAGTCAGGCTTAACTTAGAGGCAATGTGTAAAGTATTTATGCAGCACTACAACAATAAAAAAGGAAAGTACAACACAAGAAAAATCCCACAGCAATTTAGAAAAATAGAGTAAAATTAAAAAACATTATTTAACACTAAAACTAACATCTAACTAGTAGAACTGCAGATATGCAATTTAAAAGGTTTAAGTAAAAATAGTGCTTAAAAGCACAAAGTGCCAACTGTGGTAATCTGGTCTAGCCGGACCCAGGCAAAGTCACTATGACAAAGTCACTAGTTCAGTCTGACCATGATAGAGCATGGACTGGATACAGGGACCATGTTACGCCCTCCAAGAATTCTACATTATGTCCTTATTGTGGGGCATTGTGCCACACAGCTGGAGATCCAAGGAGCGATGCAGGATCCTGCATTGAGATGTGTCATGCTGTGTCTATTCCGATGAGGAGTTGCGATGGCTGAGATGTGAGGTCTGCTTCGAACTGCATTGCACTATGTCGGTTCTGATGAGGGTCTACTGCGATAAGCGGCCATGCATTGAGATGTATCGTGCTGCCTAAGGTCTGATGGGGAGCTGCAAAAGCTGTTATACAGGAGCAGCGAAGGCTGCATACACATCAAGTTGCGTTAAATTCAATGGTTCTGATGAGGAGCTGTAAGAGCTGTCAGGTTGCATTGGGTTGCATCTCTCTGCATCAGTTCTGCTGGAGACCACAGCTGGGTTGGCAGAGTACCTTTATCCCCTCTTCCAAGGGTTCAGTACTGGCAGCAGGCTGAGTCCAGGTATGTGTCAAGATGGTTGGAGCCTTTAGATTTACTCTGGTGGTCCTTGTTTCAAGATGCAGGTCCAGCTCTTCTTCCCCAGGCAGCAGAACAGTCCTTTTTGCAGGCAGAGCAGCAGGACAGCAGAGCAGCCGAGCAGTTCTTTTTGCAGCACAACTGCAGGGTAGCAAAAGTGATCTGAAGAGTTGGGTCTGAGAATCCAATATTTATATCTGGTGCCAGCTTTAAAAATGGGAGAAACCTCTAGAGTTTTCCCCCTAAAGGGGTGTCTGGAATTTCCTTCCTCCCTCCCTGCCCTGGTCCCAGATTGTATGGGGTCACAATAGACTAGTGTGAAATCCTTTGTGAGCGTACTGGAGTAGACCCTTTGAGGTGCAAGTGTGGTAGTTGACAGTTTTGCCCCCCCATTTAGTCAGCGCTGGCACATATTTCCAACACCCAGATCCTGTATTGTGATGCTATGTCTGAGGACTATACAAAGGCCAATTGCCAACTACACCTACTCATGTGACCCTGGAACAGGCTATAGGTGCAAATGGTTAGGACAAGAAAATGCCAGCTTTCTAAAAGTGCAACCCAAAACGATGATGCACGGAATGCTGAACATTATCAAACATTCACCTCCAGTTACAGATCTGGGTTTAATCCATCATCATTTTGCTTGCCATTTCATTTCAGTTTGGACCCAGCCATATGCAAATCAGCTCGTCTTGACCCTGCTCCCATTGGGAACAGTCCAACCCGAACTTCCATGCAAGGTCCTACCTGGGCCAGAAAACAAGCATAATGGGACCGTTTTGGGGGTATCACCCCTCATCAGCCAGGATAACTTGAAACCTGTGGTTACAAAGTGATGCTTACTCTTTCTTACCAGTTCAATGTCAAGGACCAGAGTGGATGGTCAGATTTTGAGTAAACATTTTCATTTACTCATTACAATCAAAATAGAAATACAGTGTCTGGTCAACTGCAGCAGCAGGGTGGGCGAAATCAATGATGCAGCCAGGTGATGTGAACACAGATTAGGAGTTGACATTATCTTGCTATGGCTTTTAACTTTTGAAGAGGAGCAAATAGCCAGCAGAATCTCTCATATTCACTCCTTTTGCTAAAGTGCACCTTGTTTAAGGCCAGGGCCCGAGGGGTGACATTTCAATCAGGCATTGAGTCACTCAGGGGGCTCTTATCTATCCTTCTGGCCAAATAAACAAAGCCAGTAAATCAGTGAATGGCAGAGGTGAGTTAGGATGTTCTGCTCTCTGTATTAGCTGACGCTGCAACATTGTCATGGTGTCCTTGACCAAACAGAACCTACGACCAGTGCCTTGTTAATCATAACAGCGCATTCCCTATTGTATTATAACTCCTACCAAGGCTCAGCTTAAATCTGGACAACACCTCTCAGTTAGAATTCTACCTTACTAGAAGCATATACTAAAACAGGCACAACGGGCACACATCTGCAAGACAGTAAAGGCAGGGAGCAGACCAGCACACCAAACGCCTCCCCTCCCACAACCATGTGTCAGGTATCTCTGCTAGTGAAGGACCTTGCAGTGCTTACTGGATAGAACCACAGCACTGTTCCCCTATTACCTTTACACCACCCATGTCCAGTGAGGTGTCTCTTACCTCCCTCTATGTTTTATGCATTGGGTAAAATAATATTCAGCAGGACTCCCCATTGTGCCTATTTCTGGCCTTTCTGGGAACAATGAGGGAGATACTTTTCTGGATCCCTGACCTGGTTTAGAGATCTGTAGAATGGGTGCCCCTTCCCTGGGGCCCTCTTTGCATACTGTACTCCTCGGTTCCTTCCAGTAGTCTATGGTCTCACCTACACAGAAGGAGTTGCCGGATAGAGCTGTACCATTTGGAGCCTGATCACTGGGCCCTGTGGGTCAGTGGACCACTGCCTACATATCCGTTGCTCCCTAATGTCATGTGGAAACCTGTGGGCAATCTGGCTTGGTTTTCTTCTGTTGGCATGAATAATAAAAGTGAAAAACGCCTAAAAGGATCCATTAATCAATAATCTGTACAAATCACATGCTGAATTATGAAATAGCATGTAAGATGCATAAACCGAACCTTGAAATTCACCACGAAGCTGGCTCCTGCTGCCATGTGCTCATGCCTCACTGCAGCAGCTACTTCCATGCAGTCGCGGCCAGCATGACTCACGGGTGGGGTGGTCGCACTTGGGTTATTGCGGGGGGATTTAATTTAAAAGAAAACGTACCTCCCTGGGTCCCACCGCCATCTCAGCTCCAGGCCGGGACCTGTGGAACAGGAAACAGGCAGCCTACCTCCCTTCCCCTAAACCAATCACAACGCTGCAATGGCAGCGTTGTGATTGGTGGGGACGGCGACTAGCCAGGCGCCTATGAGGAGGCCATTTTCTCCATGAAGGCTACATGCAGCCTACATGGAGAAAAGGTAGAGTGCGCATGACTGGTTTGCTCGGCCCCAGAGGGCCAATCAAACAGTCAGGGCCTGCAGCATTGGGCAAGCAACTCCTCCCCTGCCCTCCAGCAGATCCACCCACCCGCCCCCCCAACCAAACCCTTTTGCTTTCTGCGAGAAAGCAGTCGGGTGACGCTCCTCCGCCCTAATGGAGGAGCCGGCCCTGCTTCCATGCTGCGCACACCGCACTTCAAAGGAATTCTATGTCAGGACCAAAGACTTAGATTATGCTTCTCCTACTTTATTGTACACACACAGCAGCCCATGAAGGCTCACAAAACACAAAACTACATTTCCCAACTTTATGTGTCCGCCAATTACACCAACCCAAGCCCTCTAACTAGAACAGACACTATTATGATGCCTCTTTCTTTGCTGCTTGGCAGTCAAGATAAGTGTCATCCTACATTGCTAATATGTTTATGGGGCATTTCTTTGTATTTCAAATTATATCCTTATAGTTACAAGGGTTTAGTTGTATTTTCTTATTTAGTGTGATTTATTTCTTGACATATACCTTGTCGGCTTCACCCATTTTTACTTCAGAATGCTCTAAAGCGGGCAAACATGTACTGTTTCTTTTCCCTCTGGTGGCAAGTTTCATGTTCATTTTATTTTGCATGCTTTTGTTTCCTGTCGCCTTGTGGCCGTAAGCGTGGTCTTCAGTGGAGCAGGAGCCGGGATAAGGTCTGTGCCTGAAGTTCTCTGTGACCGGTGACCGCAGTCCTTTTTTTATGCCCAAGTCCGTAATGCACATGCACGCATCACAGACCCTCACAGACCCTCGTTAGTCGTTCACAGGCTCGCACCTAGATGCAGTGCTTGGGGCAAACTATGTATTTCTCCACAAAAGCAGGCTTACTGGTATTTCTCTTACTCTCATTAATATTTTCAAGAAATCAGAAATGCTTATAATTAAAGATGTGTCCTGAATTGCCAACAAGACTGGATCTCTGGGGTGGAACAGTATTGTGAGGCTTGGCCTTAGGGGTTGAAGGTGCGCTCCCTCCAAAGCTCACTGTCATTTGTAAAGACTTTCCTTTACAAGCCTTCTTGTTGGGGCTACCCTCACCCCTCTCCCCGTGACCTCATAAGGTTAGCACTCCCTTTATTGGCCATATTACTCCGTGAATGAATCACAGCCCTATCAAGGGGTATCATGAACACTAACAGAGAGATAGATAGATCCCTCTGAGACATTTGTGATGAAGAATGGTGGACGCTCTAGACAACTCCATCCAACAGTTTGTAAATCGAGCATTGGCAGAGGAGTTTAAACCATTTACAAGGCATTGAAGTACTATGCGCATCACCAAGAAGGGGATATGAAAGCCTAGACCTCTGGATTGCAGCGGACGATAACTCTGCCAGGGCTAGTGACACATTAACTAAATAGCCTCATTCTGAGGCATTGGCATATTATCTCAAACTTACCTGACTGATCATGGTTGTAATGCTACAGTATCACCACAAGGCACTTCTGTTTCAAACTCCCAGTGGGTGCAGATTTGGATTCAGATCACTTTGTTTCCTCCCAAGATTTTTTTCTTTTTTTTTTACCTTTGGAAAGAGTAAATTCAAAATACACAACTAACCTGTGCTTGCTGCTTCAGTAGGGCAGGCAGGCATCTTAACGTTTGATCCTGATGACATCATCCACCCAAGGTCGGCGTATGGGTCCCGACTCATGAAGTTGCAGAAAATATTCAAACTAGGTTACACAAGGGTTTTGAAAAAGAACTGTGTGCTGTTTATGAGCTGAATGTTTGAAACCTGTCTTACCGAGTAAGGTCGCACAAACCTCAGAGGTGAGCCCCAATATGGTTCTGTGAAAATACTTCAAAGGATCCAAAAAAAGGTATTGGCAGGAACTGGCGGGCATTCCAGGATAAATTACTTGATTTGTCTGATCCATTTAACAAGATCATTGAGATGGCATGTCAAACTATGGACAGTGGCGCTCCCATTGATTCGGACATATTGGCTGGCTGCGTCAGCACGCAGTGTGCCAATTTGGGAAATGCAAATTTCGCCATCTCAGCAGAGAGGTGCTGGTCCATTTTGATGGGGAGTGATTTGAAGTTGTCGGATCAAGCTTCCTCAGAGGCAAGATCCATGGTGGGAGGCATGTTATTTGTTGATCCATTTGCGAAAGACCTCAGAAGAATTGTCACCACGTTTACTGCTTTGAAAAAAGCTCAATTGTCCTTTAAAATTATTTCATCCTGGTCTTTTTGGAAGAGCCTGCTTTTTTTTCCTGTTTCCTCACGCAAAGTTCCCAGAGAGGATTCTCCTGTCGCAGATGTGGTGCATTTTTCCCCTCTAGAACCATAGATGCCACGACTGATTTCAAGGGGGTGGCTTCAGGGGAACATGATCAGGCGGATTCAGTACTGGTTTTCAAGGTATGAGTTGTTCCAATTTCAAGTGTGATTTTGGAGGCCAGGGTTTGTTCCTTCACAATTGGAAGTTGATTACCCAGGATTCTTGGGTTCTCAAGACGGTTTAGCAATTGAAGCTAGAGTTTTCCGACACCATAGTGCAGCACACCATTCCCAGGCACTTGAATTTTTCCCATCTAGAACAAAGTTTATAAAAGCATAAATGAAAAGCTTGTAGGAAAAATTGGCCATATGTATCTCGGAACATCATCCCAGCGTTTTCCCAGCACTGTGTTTTTGTTGGCAAAGAGTGTACGAGGTTGCAGTTTGGTATTGAACCTGAAAGAATTAAATGGCTGACTTTTGTAAAGGCACTTCAAGATGTAGGGTATCCATTTTCTAAGTGATCTGGAGAAAGAAACAAAACTGGAAGGTCCAACTGGACCCGAAAGATTCTTTCCTCGCGATCCCAATATTTGCTTCTTAGAGATGCTTACTTAAGTTTCAGTGGACAACCTAATGTTATGAATTCATCGTTCTTCTTTTCAACCTGTCATCAGAGCCTTGGTGTTTCACTAAGTTGATGAAACCTGTGGTAGAGACTAGAGATCCTGAAGGCGGGGGTGTGTTTGGGGGGGCTAGGGGTTTGGATCATTGTTTACATAGAAAATCTCATAATTCCTGCCTCTTACCAGCCAGACAATAGTAAGGTTACACTTGACATGGGAGAGCCATTTGTTGCAAGAACCGGGGTTTGTAATCAATACTAAGGCTGGGTGTAGTTCGTGAAGTTCCACTCCGCAGAATTCCACGGAGTTACAGAAAAACTCAGTGGAATTCCGCGGAGTATATTATTAGACTGCTCTACCATTCCTATAGACAGTTTAATGAGGACAAACATGTAAAGGGAGAAAAAAGACATTGTAAACAAGCATGTTTCTCCAGGACAACTGTACAGAACCCTCCCAAAGACAGCTGAAGGATCCCGATCGTGGGTCTTACCTGTCAGAAGTTTGCCAACGTGACATCCACTCTGTGACTGCGCACAGCCCGTGCAAGAGCATGCCTCTCAAAGTAAAACAAAATCCGGCGAGTCCACTGCACTCCTTAGTATCTCCCTCCCTCCCTTGACCACCGTGACTGGTACACGGTAGACCTCATTGCTCTCGGGGTCTCCACAGTATGCACTTCCGGGTGGTGCACCTGGGATTTCTGGGAATTGTATGATTTGACTGCTTGTGAAGGTGAAGAGCTAAGAGCAAATCAGAAGAGTGAGTTCATTCAGCACTCATGCACTGTTGGTTCCCATGAGAGCTGCAGTCCGGCCTCTGTACCACAGCCTTTGCTCTCCACGCCTCTCAGTTCCCCCTCACACCAGATCCTCGCCTCCATCATGTTTGGCCAGACTCCAGGCTGCTGCTCTCGAGGCCTTCATGGCCTGGACACCATGTCAGCCCACATTGCCTCCCATCTGGCCGCTCAGGAGGAGGCGATCCACTGACACGGCAGGAAGAAGCGGCCAGCAGCCCTGGACTGGAGCTGTTGTGGGGCGAGAACAAGAATCTCCGCTACCTGATACTGCATCTGCAACGTAGCCAGAGAGCTGAATGAGAGGCGAGGCCGAGCACACAGGCCTAACCGGCAGACGTAGTGGTGCTCTTGGTAGGCGAGAAGCAGGTAGGGTGAGAGGCGGAGCCTTGTCCTGGGGCGGGGGGGGGGGGGGGGGGGGGAGGGTGTTGTTCCTGTACCAGGATGTCATGCCCAAGCCGGGGAAGGAATGAAGCAGAGGTGTCAAGGTCAGGATAGCTGCGTGAACCGGAAAACTCCACTCCGACAGTGAATGAAGGAGTTTTTATTCTAAACTTAATGCTCAAAGTGGAGTGCGGAGTGCACAAAGCTCCGCAAACTCCGCCGGCGGAGCGGAGTTTGCTGCCCACACTTAATCAATACCTCATAATCAGTATTAGTCCCTTCTCAATGCATAGGCTTCCCAGGGTTTCAAGTGAATTCAGTGAAAGAACAATTGCAACTTCCAGTGCAGAAAATAAAATCCATCAAGAAGGAATTGAAGTCAGCATTCACTAGTCAGACTTTCACTGAGGTTGTTAGCCAGGATTGTGGAGTCCTTGATCCAAGCAAATTTTATGGGGGTATACATCTCTCTAACCCACCCAAACCTAGGTATTCAGTACTGTGGGATGTAAATGTGTGCAATGTTTCCTTGAGTACTGGATAGACAATTTTAATCTACCAATAAAGCAGTTATCTGAAAAACTGGCAATGCTTTTGTGTTTGATCTCAAGCAGACGAGTCTTGGATGTTCGTGCTCTAGACCTAACAGGTAGAGGTTTTTTTCTTGAGGGAGTATCTTTTCATGTAACTAAATTACGAAAACACATTATAAATGTATTTTTTATCCTTCTTTTCCTAAAAATCCTAAATTGTGAGTGGTACATTGTTTAAGAGTGTATGAGAATAGTAGCAGAGAGTTTAGACAGGATGCCATAGGTCAATTGCCTATTGCTTTGCAGAAACCTTTTAGACCGGTTACATCTGCACTGCTAGGCAGATGGATAGATGGCTATAAGAGGAAGCAGATACTGATGCTTTCAAGTTTGGAGTGCATTGTGCAAGGAGTGCATTGCCTTACAGGCTTATTTTCAAGGCTCCCAATTAAGGGACATAATGAGAGCAGCAGATTGGTCTAGTGAATTTACATTTAAGACTGTTTAGCATAAGCTAATTGCTAATTGTGTTTCCTTTGCTGTGGGACAGCTTTAAACTAGCATCATTTGGCCATTGGGTCTTCCATAGAATAAAAACTCTTTTAGCTTTTTATCAAGAATTTTCTATTAAGGAAGCGGAGGCGAAGGTTATCCCACCATGACTGTTTTGTTGTTGTACACAATCAGGTATTCAGATATGACCGGCTCTCCCTGTTGTCTTGTACTTATGAAATAGAAGCCTCTGTAAATGTCTCTTCCAGAAAGCAACCAGAAAAAAACGTGGAGAAGCAATCCTTCTGCATCTAATGATGAGACAATTGCTGTTGGCACAGTTTTCCTCCTTGTGACTAACCCCAAGCGCGTAACTCCGCTCCACCAGTGGAGTTTACGGAGTTTTGCCTACTCCGCGCTCTGTTGCGAACGCAGAGTTTAGGCAAAACTCCGACTCCGTGGCGGAGCGGAGTTAGCCGGCCCCTCTACCCTCCCTAATTAATTATATATTTTTTTAAAGGCACTTACCTACGGTGGCTGCCTCCTCCTCGCCATGGCCCCTCTCCTTCCTCGTCCTCACTGTCTGTTCCTATTGGGAACGCGCAAGATGTACAACGTAGGGGATTCCAATAGACAAGGACGGCTAGGACGAGGAAAGAGAGAGGCCATGGCGAGGAGGAGGCAGCCACAGCAGGTAAGTGCCTATTTGTTTTTATTATAATGAATTAGGGAGTGTGGAGGGAGCAGAGCGGAGTTCCACTGAGTTTTTTTCCAACTCCATTGAACTCTGCGTAGAGGTACTACGCCAGCTCCGCCCTGGCTTACTTGTGACCTACCAACAGATCATGCTTATGGAGTCTGCTGGTTGGTGATGAATCACAGACATTACATTTCGTTGATGTTGAACTATGTTGGAAATGTCTTTCTTCGCAGTTACAGTGTTTATATTTGGAGAATTGGACTTAAAGGAAGACTGTTTTCTCAAAGAAAGAGACAGCAAGAAACTGTCTGCCCTATTTATAAGGCTTGGATTGCTGTCATTGCTGGACGCATAATGAAGGGAAATGAAAATGTGTGCTTTGTGAACATTCATTGGCTGATATGTTTGTGCAGTAAAGGAAGAGAAGCATAATCATCACCTCCGTGTCCTTAACAGAATTGAACCTTTTTAATGCAATAGCTAGACTTTTTTTATCCATATAGTGTGGTGCATGCCGTACTTCCTTGCAAAGCACCGTCGGTATTCACACAGCCCGGCCAAAGCATGATGAGATGATGCCCTAGCACGTCAATGTCAGAGGATGCCAGCATGGAATAGTGGTTGCTAGGTAACACAACACACTGTTCTCCTCACTTCATGAGCACTTGGTCAGAGTTTCACTTGGTCTGGAAACTTTCCGAACATGTTTGTGCTGGCTTTTAAAGGGAATGCATAATTTTAAAAAAGGAGCGACAAGAGTAAGATAGAATTGATACCCTATATATGTCATGATGTACACCATGATTGGTTCATTGTTGGTTGAAGGCACAATCTTTGGCTCGAGGTATGGACCTGGCTATTAATAAAGGTACTGGCTTTGTCTTCTAGGAGCTGTCTCCAACCAGTCGCTCCCAAGCTACCTGTAGCTCATTGACTCCTTCAGAGTAGCTCACAGCCTTGAGTTAATAATTTAAATAAACACTGGGTCACATTTTCATTTTAAAGTTAAGGTAAGGATGTGCTTATTTTCCAGGCTGCAGATAGCAGGTACTGATAAGGAGTAGTGTTGGAGTCAGATTTATGACCCAGGGCACAGAGGTGAAAAACTGAAGCACTGAGGTGTGTAAATCTTAAATAAATATCCTTTTCAACTCAATATTGGAGGGTGAGAACAAATAATTCAAATGGGAGAACATTAAAGTGAAAAGTTACCCTAATGATTAAGATAACTCTTCCTTTTAGTTTTCTCCCATTTCAAAGATTCACATTTACAAACATCAGGCCTCTTGCTTCCAATGGCCAGTAAACACTCTGTGTCATATTTATAACTGAAAAATACAGTCACTTTTAAATGGGAGGGGAACAATTCTAAGTGAAGAAAAATACTTAAATGAAACACTGAGTCTCTGTTTTTCTCCAATTCCAATTAAGCCAATGATGTCTTAATATTTTATGAAGTGTTAGAGGGAGGACCACCGGGGAGTCGGTGAGACTACTCCGGGGACCTTCCTACCGCAAAGTTATAGCCGAGCGCCGCTGAGAAGCCCCCTCGGGGAGGTCTTTCTCCTATGATCGTACTAGGCCCAGTAATACCACCACACAGGACTCAATATCAGTTGCTTGACTTGGTTCTTTATCAGCAGTAGTACGTTCAATATTTACAGTGGGATCGAGGGATCCAGTAAGAGTCTCAATGTCTTTCAGGGGGATAGGGTAGCGGGACAGTCTTAGTACCAACCAGGTACGGGAGGGCTCTGCGCCAGACCTTGAGTGCTGGTCTCAGAGCGGCTCGGACGTGGGGAGCCGCGACGGCGTCTGCAGGGCTCGGGTGGTAGTTCCGCTTGGGTCGAGCCGCGACACAGTCAGCAGGGCTCCGGTGGTAGGTCCGCTTCGGTCGAGCCGCGACGAGGTCAGCTGGGCTCTGGTGGTAAGGTTCAACAAGGTCGGGCCGCGACAGCGTCAGCAGGGCCCCAAAGGTTCGTGTAGGTCTTTAACACGGTGGGGCCGCGACGTCGTCAGCAGGGCTCAGAGGGTGGGTTCAGGATGAGTCTTCTTCCGTAGGGTCAGCCGCGATCCGATCAGCAGGGCTCTTGACTCCAGGATACAACTGCTGTCCTGTTGTCGGGTCGCCCCAGATATAGGACTGGAGCCCTTTGATGTCCGGACCCTTGTGCCCGGAGGGGGCGGAGAGGCCGGGTAGGGAGCGGCCAGACGCTGGAGGGGGCAGGAGAGGCCCCAGGCCCAAGAGAGCTGTGGGGCGATCGTACCTAGGTGTGGAAGGACGGTTGGGGGTCCCATCGATACTGCCCTCCGCCGGGAGTGGGAAGGGTTCACGTGGTATGCCCCGAGCCAGGGGTTGGCGCCTTGATGTCGGGCCTCGCTGGGACAGAGGCCGGGTGAAGCGGGGTCACGCAGGTGGTCACGTGGAGTGACGTATAATCCAAAATGGAGGAGCCCCGAGGTGCATGGGACCTCGTGCGGCTTAGCGAGGGGGAACAGGACCACGTCACGAGGCCGGCTCCCACACGCGTCCCCCCCAGCTGAAGGCAGGGAGAGTCACCCATCTCCTTGGGGGTTCTCCTCGCCGAGGCGGAAGAATCTGGACAGGCCGTCAGCGTTGGCGTGGTCGTTGCCGGGCCGGTGTTCCACAGTGAAGTTCATCCCTTGCAGCGAGATGGACCATCGCAACAACTTGGGGTTCTCGCCCCGCATTTGCATGAGCCACCGCAAGGGCCGGTGGTCAGTTTGGACCCTGAAGTGGGTGCCGAAAAGGTAGGGCCGGAGCTTCTTGAGAGCCCATACCACGGCGAAGGCCTCCTGCTCGATGGTGCTCCACCTCTGTTCTCGCGGCAGCAGTCGGCGGCTGATAAAGGCCACAGGTCGGTCGAGGCCCTTGGCGTCCAGCTGGGAGAGGACCGCCCGACCCCGTACTCCGAGGCATCGGTCTGGACTACGAATTCCTTGCTGTAGTCAGGGGCCTGTAGCACAGGGGCAGCGCACATGGCCGCCTTGAGGGCCTCAAAAGCGGTCTGACAGAGGGGCGTCCAGTGCACCGCCTTGGGCTGTTTCTTAGAAGTGAGCTCCGTAAGGGGGCCCACAATGCTGCCATAATCCTTGATGAATCGTCGGTAGTAGCCTGTGAGGCCTAGGAAGGCCCGGACAGCGGTTTGGGTTGCGGGGGGCTCCCATGCCTGGATGGCGTCGACCTTTAACTGGAGGGGCGCCACCTGGCCACTCCCCACCCGGTGGCCCAGATAGGTCACAGATCCTTGACCGATCTGGCATTTACTGGCCTTAATGGTGAGTCCGGCTCTTTGGAGAGCGGCCAGGACTTCCCCGAGGTGTCCTAGGTGCGCGGCCCAGTGGTCGCTGAAGACGGCAATGTCGTCGAGGTAGGCCACACTGAAGGCTTCTAGTCCGGCCAGGACCTTGTTCACTAGCCTCTGAAAGGTCGCTGGGGCGTTCTTCATACCGAAGGGCATTACCCGAAAGTGGTAGTGCCCATCGGGGGTGGAAAAGGCGGATCGTTCCTGGGCGCCGGGAGTGAGCTTGATCTGCCAGTATCCAGCGGTGAGATCAAAGGTGCTTAGGTAGCGGGCGGCCCCTAAGCGATCGATCAGCTCGTCTGCTCGTGGCAAGGGGTGGGCATCGGTCTTGGTGACTGCGTTCAGGCCCCGGTAGTCGACACAAAACCTGAGTTCCGGGGCAGTGCCGGGGGCGGCGGCCTTCGGCACCAAGACCACCGGGCTGGCCCACGGGCTGTCGGACGGCTCGATGACTCCGAGGGCGAGCATCTTGGTGACCTCGGTCTGTATGCAGACTCGGACTCGGTCAGGTACTCTGTAAGCGCGGTGTCGCACAGGGGGGCTGTCCCCAGTATCCACGTCGTGGACGCACCAGGGGGTCACCCCGGGCGTGAGAGAGAAGAGGGCAGCGAAGGGTTGCAGCAGCTTCTGGCAGTCATGGCGCTGTTCTGGTGTCAGGGTGGCGGAGAGGCGGACTCCCTCCAAGGAGCCGTCTTGGCCCGAGGACCCCAGGAGGTCTGGTAGGGGCTCGGAGTCACTTTCGCCCCCATCGTCGGTAGCCAGCAGCAGGCTTAGTTCAGTTCGGGCAAAGTGGGGCTTGAGTCGGTTGGCGTGCAGGACCCGGAGGGGGTTCCTCGGGGACTCCATGTTGACTAGGTACGTGACGGGGCTCTTCCTCTCAACTACCTTGAAGGGCCCGGTCCACTTGTCCTGCAGGGCGTGATGAATACAAGCCCCAGCTAGGCCCGCAAGAGACAAGGGTTCGCTCTTCTGTAACGAAATCTATAAGGAAGTTGGCACGGAAACTGCAAAGTACAAAAACAACGTTTATTAACCCTTAAGGGTGGTCCTACAATCCACACAACACTCTTCAGTATTGCAAGGAGTAGCACACAGAACTTGCGTACATTGTCCCCTTTTATACACAACAGAGGGGCTCATGAGTGGGTGGATACCACAGAGTTGAAGAACATTACCATTTAGGGTCATTCTCGATACCAAATCAATACATGGGCGGAGCTAACACACTCCTTGGGCCCGCGAAAACACATGGTCAAGCAAAGCTAATTATAACAGATGTGGTCAAGTCTGGGCATGCGCCAGACGGACAAGAGAGAGCTATTTATAACTGTTGCTAGGCAGATTACAAGAGCAACTAACACAGAGGTCGGACTCTCCTCGTGGTGAACACGTGGCAGCATGTCAATACAAAATGGAGTCCGGACTTCGGCCAACATAATGAGAAAAACACGATAAAAGGGAAACACTAATGTTTTCAGTAAATGCTTAATCACATTCTGTCCTTAATTTACAACAGACGACCCTTTCAGCATTTACTGAAGACATCTGGCTTCCAAGAATAATCATCGTATATGTCAATTATCATCATTCCTTTAACCTCTTTAGCTAGACCCTTCTGGCGGGCAACATCGGCAATAGCTTTCTTATCTGGAATGCAGAATGAAATGCATACGGAACAGCACAATGGTCCACATTGAATACACATACAGAAAAGAAACAGAATTACTACAATAATACAGAGACCAGTTAGAACCTTCCAACCCCAGGCAGTAACCAACGCCCAAAACCATCCAGAAAAGGACCAAGTGCCGTTTTCTGTGTGGACTTCAGCTGCTATTTTGTGCAGTTTATTAATGGCATTATAAACGGATGGCGTATGATCAGGGATGAACACGCAGCAGCTACTTCCAATAATTTTACAGGCTCCTCCTCGATCAGCTAGCATCACATCCAATACCATACGATTCTGTAATGCAACAATCCTGGTAATCTGTAATTCTTCCGTAAGATTCCCAAGAGCAGCAGCAGTCTGATTAGTCACAGCTTCTACCACTCTTGTTAATCTTCGGATCTTCCTACTATTCAGAGCGGCTCCAACAAAGAAAAACAGTCCTAAATTAAAATCAATATACTGTTGCAAGCTGGTATCTGTTTGATCCACCTCATCAATAGATAGAGTACGTTTATATCTATTTACAGTCACATTATTCAGCAATTTCAAATCCTTATGATATGACGCAGGTGCTAAGAATACAGGAGGTAATAGGAATGATACATAGCATACCCCAGACCACCCAGCCGGCAAACGGTAATAACCTTTATTTCCACATACAAAATAGGTATTATGGGATGCTAGGAAGGTGCTGTTATTTAACCCATCAATGTTTAACACAGTTATACAATCACTGACACCGACAGGGATAAAACCCACACTCTGGACGCACAGGTCCGCTTGGGCTTGTGCTACTTGGATTACAAATTTATCCTTCCCCACAGTGTCTCTGGTGTTCGTGAAGATATAGGGGATGGATTCATTGTCCGGTCGGTACTCTTCCCATTCCCAAATTGTCCCATTCGCTTGTGGATATCCATTCTTGTCCTGATGGCATTCTTTATTAAGTCTGAAAAGCAATCGTCCCACTGTCGGTTTTCGAGTGGCAAACAACAGAGTGTACCATGCTCTACAAGAGCCATTGTGAGAGAAAGGAAGTGGTATGAATGGCGTGCCTCCTTTCTTCTGATGGGCTGGCATCATCCCACATATCCAACAGTTCGTAGCATTTGTAGCAACGTGGGTGTGATGCAGCATCTGAATGAAAGTGTTATTCAAATAGGATTGTCGATGCTTCAACTCTTGATATGGCAATGTATAAAAGTAGTGCTCCGCAGGCACTGGAGTCGTCAACACAAGTGTCTCTCGGGCTGGAGTTGCCTCCTCCACAAACCATGTGGTTATACCAATGATAGCTACCGTTAGCATGAACCCCAACGCACAAAAAAATTTCTTCTTCTCCATGTCAAAGGAAACAATACCCTGATGTCTTCCTGAAACTAAAAAGTCTGTCAGAACTCTTCCCCTTGGGCAGCGGTTGATTTCTTCACCAGCGGGCCAAGACGGGTGTCGCTACACTAATGCAGGGCTGATCCCCCCCCCTTGCCTCATTGGCTCTCCGTTTCACTAACCCAAGGGCCGTTCTGACAGTATGTCCCGGTACTGGAAACCTCACTTCCTTGGTCGCAGATGATATCGCCTTCCTCCAGAAGTCGTATGGTCCGGAAAGAGCTCCTCAGTGTCGTTTGGCTATGCAGCACGGCCTGTCTCTGCTGCTAGGATGTCTCGTTGATCGGTCAGCACGGCAGACCCCACCAATCCGGGCGGTACCTTTCGACAGTGCAAGGAATGGATCCAATTCTTCCTGTTCGAGACTCGCACTGCCGTCCTCGTTGCAAGAAGGACTTGCTCAGGTCCGACCCATCTCGGCTCCAAACTGTTCGATCTGTCGAAAACCTTTATCATTACATGATCTCCAGGCCGGAGACCATGTCCTTCGCCAGTAGACCGATCAGGGAGCGCCTCTCGGACCTGTTGATGAATAGAAACCAAGTTATCCGTTAACTGTGCCAGATAATCACTCATCATCACACAAGGTACATCATACACAGCCTTAGGCCTTGGTGGACCCCAAATGTTCATTGGGCGTCCAAATACAATCTCATAGGGTGTAAGGCCGGTTCGAGAGTGTGGCACCGACCTAATTGACAATAACGCCAGTGGCAAAGCGTCTGGCCAAGTCAAAGACGTTGAAGCTTGAATTTTGGCGATCTTAAGCTTCAGTGTACCATTATATTTCTCGACTAGTCCTGCAGACTGAGGGTGGAACACGGCGTGGAACTTCTGGGTGATGCCTAGGCCCTTCAAGACATACTTTATAACATCTGCTACAAAGTGAGGGCCATTATCACTCCACAGAAGTCTACAGACGCCGTATCGGGGGAAAAACTCTTTCAGCAATAGCTTCGCTGTAGTCATTGCAGTATTGTCTTTCGCAGGGTACGCCTCGACCCATTTACTGAAGGCGCAAACTACTACTAGAACATACTTCAAATTGTTACAGCGCTCAAGCTGGATGTAATCCATCTGCAGAACCTCAAAGGGTGCAGTGGGTGTCGCAAATCCTCCTGCTGGAGTTCGCGTGCCTTTCCCTGGGTTATACTTCAGACAGATCATACAGGTCTGCACCACCCTCTTTGCCGTGCTAGCAATCTCTGGATGCTCCCAGACTTGGGTAAGCAATTTCACAATTGCGGAAGCTCCAACATGTGCTAGCCCATGTGCCATCTGGACCATAGGTTGTACAAAAGCCGTGGGTAATTTCCATCTATCCATCTGCTTATTTCTCCAGCAACCCTCGTCATCCAGTTCTCCTTCGCTAGCCCATTGTTCCCGTTCTTTGTCAGAAGCGGTCTTCTGTATTTCTCGCACTTCCTCCTTCGCATCATGCCATCTCTCCACCTGTGACTTCACTACATACATGGCAGTAGTACCGGGCTGCATCGCAGTCTCCCGTGCTACTCGATCCGCTAACGCATTCCCTTCTCCAACCTTATCAACTACTTTCCTATGGGCACTACACTTAACAATGGCAATTTTCTTTGGGTATGTCAATGCAGTTAAAAGATTGTGGACTAACTCCCCATGCATTATCTGCACCCCATGTGACGTTAGAAACCCTCTCTCCTTCCAGAGTAGGCCGAAATCGTGCGCTACTCCGAAGGCATAGCGGCTGTCTGTGTAAACATTCACACACAATCCTGTACTGAGCTCACACGCTCGTGTTAACGCTATCAGTTCCGCTGCTTGAGCTGATTTCTGTGGTATGCGTGCTGTCTCCACTATCGTCTGTAACGTGGTAATTGCATATGCTGCTGAAGTCGTACCATCTGGTAGCTTCAGGCATGATCCATCCACCCACAACTCTCCATCTACATCTGAAAAGGGCGTATCCTGGAGATCAATACGACCCTTTGTTTGTTCCTCAGTCACAAGAATACAATCATGCGCTTTCTGTGCCTCAGGCTGGGTCTCGGGGTATGGCAACAATGTGGCCGGGTTTAATGTCACGCACCTTTTTAACGTAATGTGAGGAGCTAAAAGCGTCAACTCATATCCCGTTAAACGGGCACTGGTCAAATGCTGCGTCTTTGTTTGATTAAGCAGGGCATCAACAGCGTGGGGAACTAACACCAACAGTTTATGGGACAATACAATTCCTTCACTCTGCCGTATTGACACAGCTGTCGCCGCAACCGAGCGAAAACACCCCGGCAATGCTCGGGCGACAGGATCAAGTACAGCCGAAAAGTATGCACAAGGGCGCTGCTTATCGCCGTGCATCTGCACTAAGACTGATAATGCACATCCATCTTTCTCATGCACATACAACGAAAAGGGTTTTGCATAATCAGGGGTCCCTAACACTGGTGCTGAACAAAGGGCCTGTCTCAATTGCTGAAAAGCAGCGTCACACTCATCTGACCAGGGGATCGGGATGGGCGTGTCTTTTGTCAAGAGCGCTAGTAATGGCTTAGCTATGTGTGAAAACCCCAATATCCATTGTCTACAAAAAGAAACAAGACCCAAAAATGCACGCACATCCTTCTGCGTGGATGGCCTTGATGTGTCCAAAATTACTTGGATACGATCTGGTGTGAGTGCACGCCCCTCCTTAGACAAAAGGTGACCCAAATAAGTCACCTTTGGTCTACAGAATTGCAATTTCTTCCTAGAGACCTTGTGATTGTGGGATGCTAAAAAGGAAAGTAAGGCTATCGTACTTTTCTCGCACAACTCCAGGGTGTCAGCCGCCAACAGGATGTCATCGACATATTGAATGAGGGCGACCCCCTCAAGTAAAACAAAGGAATCCAACTGTCGCTTCAAAGCCTGACTATAAATACTAGGGCTTTCTGTATAGCCTTGGGGAATTCTACAAAAACGATAAGATCTATTGTTTAATGTAAACCCAAAAAGAAATCGGCTATCAGGGTGAATGGGGATAGAAAAGAAGGCATTTTTCAAATCAATCACTGAGAACATGGTCGCCGTAGGCGGGACCAAGGTAAGCAACGTCGTGATATCGGAAACCACCGGGTACTGAGGTATCACGATCTTGTTTACCTCCCTCAAATCAATTATAAACCGATAGACTTTTGCATCCGTGTCCTTTTTCAAAATTGGGAGAATCGGACTGTTACAGATATTATAGGGAACTTCTTCCACTACTCCCACTGCGATCAGGTCTTGCACAATCTGTATGAGAGCCTCCTCGCCCTCCTGGGAAATACGATACTGCGGGAGGCGTGGTAGTACCGCCCCCTCCTGGACACTAATGTGGACCGGAGGAATCACCATTTGTCCGACATCTGTGTCCGAAGTCGCCCATAAAGCTTGGGGGAGGGTAGCCAACAATGCATCCTCTGAGATTGTACACATCCGCCCAGATCGGGGGTAGTTGTCATTTAAAATCACCCTCACACCCTCAGGGGAACAACGAATTGTAGCCCTAAAGTACTTTAACATATCAAGGCCCATAATGTTATCCGGTGTGTACGGAGCAAGCAGAAACGGACAAGGCGCAGAAAAACAATCAACTTTAAATGCAAGGGGCTGTGAAAGAGGGCTTCGGGAGAGTGTACCGTCAAACCCTACCGATGTAACTATTGAGCCGGATGGGGGAGCCCCCGGAACCAAGTACCTAGACAATGCACTACGTGTCGCTCCTGTATCCACTAGGAACTGATCAGTAGAACCTAAAACCTCAGCCGATACATAAGGACCCGTCTGATCGACCGGCACCTCAACTGATTCGGACCCCCATCCTACGCATTCCTATGCATGCTGAGAATCATGATATCCTGAGCGATCGATGTCCGATACATGATACTGGTGCTGGCGATCAAAAACATTTGAGCTATCTCGGTGCTGTCCAGCGGTATCGAAACGGACATTATCGTTGGAATTCCCTCTAAAGTTCGAGAAGCCCCCTCTACCTCTCGGGCCACCCGGAGTGTGCCCCTGACGCGAAGCACGCAACGCTGGGCAATCCCTGGCCCAATGGCCCAACTGCTTGCAATACGCACACTGATTCCTATTCAAATCCGATCGGCCCGAAGGGGGACCATAAGATCCACCCCTTCCCCTACTATTATTACCCCGGCGGGGCGGGCCATATACTTGTGCTAACATCACTTTGGTTTTAAGATCTTTCGATTTCTTCTCCTCCTGGCCCTTCGCCTCGTGCTCCTGACGCTCATAATACTGAGCAATGGTCAGAAGGGCCGTCGGTGTCGCGGAGGACCAAGAACTCTCACTCGCTTTTAACCGGGCCGCAACTGCCGGCAGCAGATTAGCCACATATTTGTCCGCGAAAAGGTGGCGGCCCGTGTCGTCAGTAAGCGACTGGCCACTAAAATCATGAAACGTCTCCTCAAAGCGCGTAAAGAAGTCCGCGACTGACTCGTCAACTTTCTGTTTACATGCAGCTAACATGTTCCAGTCAATCTTTTTAGGGGGGATAATCGTCTTCAACTTAGCCACAATAGCCGCAGAGAGATCTAAAATATTCTGGGGGGGTTTCTGTGCGGGCTTTCGTTCCCTATCCTCATCCTCAAGGTCAGACCACCGGGCCTTGAAGGCAACCGCATCATCTACCTTCCGGACAGAGCGCCACGTATCCGGCGGTAGGATAAGGCCAAAGAATAGGTCTATATCCGCTAAGGTCATAATGCAAGAATTCAAGGCCCCCTCGACTTCTTCATAGAAGGCCGCTGGATTCTTGCGGGGGTCGGGCAGCGCATTCTTTAATGCCATAACATCGGCCCTATGCCATGGAGTATAAACCCAATTATATACAAAATATCCCCTTGCATCGGCGGAGTTAACATCCGAGCTAGTCCCTGCTCCCTTAGGAGGAACATACAAAGGCGCCGCCTCTCGCATTGGTTTAGCATGCACTATGTCATCCTTATCTGACTGGGAGGCGGATGGGTGGCCCCCTGCTGCAGACGAATCCGACTGCTTCTCCTCCTCCGTTTGTTGACGTGCTTTCTCTCTAAGGGCCAGCACTTCGTCCCGCAAAGCGAACAGCCGCCGAGCCGCCTCAGAAGCCTTAGGGGGAGAAAAAACACCATTACGTAATGCTCCGGCATCCGAAGACACGTCGGCAGGCTCAAGGACACTAGAATATTTTCGGAAAGCAGCAATTACTTCTTCTGAAAAATGAGACAGAAAATACACCCTCTCTCTATCTTGCCACGACCCCCAAGCATGGAACAACTCCTCCATAGACATCTTGCCCTTAAGTGCACGAAGGGAAAGTTTCCGAAGCTCAGCCATATACTCGGCCGATAACATGGACCGTGTGTCGACCTTACCCGGAGCCGGGCCAGAATCTTGCGGCCGTGGAGCAGATGCGCCAACATAAGGGGGCGGAGAGCGATCTAGTAAATAAAAATCGTCATCAGGATTATTAAGGACAGGATAAAGCGGCTGACGAACAACATATTGACCCGAAACTTGTAGCCTACGCTCTTTCTCTTGTCTGTCCGTTTGCTCTTTGTCCTCCCGACGCTTCGCTTCCTGCGCTCGCATATGATCATTCTTTCGTTGCTCCTTATCAAACAGCGCTTTCTCACGTTTCTCTCGCTCACGCACTTCCTTCACCCATAATCGCACACACTCAAACATATCCTGACGAGCACGTCGCTTACACATACACTGTTCCACATACTCAATCTTACGTATATCAAACGATCCATACAAAGGCCATCGCAACTCAGGATCCTTCCTAGTATATTTCCTCCATAACGTGCTGTACATTATGGAAGAAAGACCATGCTTCACGTACATATCCCTATTAGGAGTCCCCTCTGGGGGAGCTGGAGCAGATTCCTCGAGGTTCAACCGGTTCCCAAGACAGCAGCACCACTTACGAAGTGCGCTAAAAGCAGGCATGCTAGGAATAATGCAAAATATGCAGTATTATCAAAAAAAAAATGGCACTTAATCGTTGCGCCGTTCAAAGTTTACACAGCTCCGGAGAAATTTCTCCACATTACCTGCCTATATGTGTTGCAACGCATATATTTTCACAAAGACAAATTCAAAATATGACTAGTCACCATCAATCAAACTCAAATAGCCAGACCAGGCTTCAAAACTCGGAGCAAGTACCGTACAACGGTTCTTACCAATCAAGAGTCCAGGTTCCAACTGCCAAGCTCCACAATCGCCCAAACGGCTCTCACGGCAGGACCGACAGAAGAGGTCTCAGTCGATGACCGGCGCCACCCAGATGGTCAGCTCGGAAGGGAAGGAAGAAAAACCTCGGGATGCCAAGGCTAAGACGCCGCTGGCAGTGATCACGTCCCCGGCCAAACTCCTCACCTTCGTCGCGACCAGTCCTTCGGGCATCCGAGTCGCCGATGAGCCCCACGTGACGGGCGCCAATTGATGAATACAAGCCCCAGCTAGGCCCGCAAGAGACAAGGGTTCGCTCTTCTGTAACGAAATCTATAAGGAAGTTGGCACGGAAACTGCAAAGTACAAAAACAACGTTTATTAACCCTTAAGGGTGGTCCTACAATCCACACAACACTCTTCAGTATTGCAAGGAGTAGCACACAGAACTTGCGTACATTGTCCCCTTTTATACACAACAGAGGGGCTCATGAGTGGGTGGATACCACAGAGTTGAAGAACATTACCATTTAGGGTCATTCTCGATACCAAATCAATACATGGGCGGAGCTAACACACTCCTTGGGCCCGCGAAAACACATGGTCAAGCAAAGCTAATTATAACAGATGTGGTCAAGTCTGGGCATGCGCCAGACGGACAAGAGAGAGCTATTTATAACTGTTGCTAGGCAGATTACAAGAGCAACTAACACAGAGGTCGGACTCTCCTCGTGGTGAACACGTGGCAGCATGTCAATACAAAATGGAGTCCGGACTTCGGCCAACATAATGAGAAAAACACGATAAAAGGGAAACACTAATGTTTTCAGTAAATGCTTAATCACATTCTGTCCTTAATTTACAACAGGCGCAGGGGTCCACGGGTGACATGACCCAGACTTGCTGGCCCGGCTTGAACTCGATGGTTGAGGCATTTTCGTCATACCAGCGTTTCATGTCTTCTTGGCTGGCTTCGAGGTTGGCTTCTGCCAGGGCCCGGAACTTCCGAGTCTGGTTCCGCAGGGTCAGGAGTTACCGGTAGACGTCGGGAGGGGCATCTTGGACTTGCGCCTCCCAGCCCTCCTTGACCAGGCTGAGGGGCCCTCGGACGGGGTGCCCATACAATAGTTCGAAGGGGCTGAAGCCCAGGGATTTCTGTGGTACCTCCTGATAGGCGAACAGGAGGCAGGGCAGCAGGACATCCCATCTCCTCCTCAGGGGCTCTTCCAGGCCCTTGATCATCCCCTTCAGGGTTCTGTTGAACCGCTCGACCAGTCCGTTCCCCTGGGGGTGGTAAGGGGTGGTGAATTTATAGGTGACCCCACATTGTTGCCAGAGGGATCTCATGTACTTTGAAATAAAGTTCGTACCCCTGTCGCTCACCACTTCTCGGGGGAACCCCACCCTGGAGAAGATGCCCATCAGGGCCCGACCCACCACTGGAGCTGTCACGGTGCGGAGTGGGATGGCCTCGGGGTATCGGGTGGCGTGGTCGACCAGTACCAGGATGAAGCGGTGTCCCAGGGCGGTTCGGGGGTCGAGGGGCCCCACGATGTCGATCCCCACTCGTTCGAACGGGGTGTTGACGGTTGGAAATGGTTGTAGGGGGGCTTTCACTCGACCCCCAGTCTTCCCGCTAGCTTGGCAGGTCGGGCAGGACCGGCAGTGATGGTCCACGTCTCTTCTCATTCGGGGCCAATAGAAATGGGTCACTAGGCGGCTGTACGTTTTGTCCCGCCCGAGGTGTCCGGCGAGGGGCACGTCATGTGCCAGGTTCAGGAGGAACTCTCGAAATCGGAGGGGGACCACCAACACCCGGCCGGCCCCTAGTTCGGCGACTTTCTGCTCGCTATACAATAAGTCATTGTCCCAATAGACCCAGTGGGTTCCCGTGGGGTCCCCCGCAGCCTGGGCGGCCGCTTGCTGTCGGGCCCCCTCGAGGGACGGGCAGGCCTTCTGCTCTTGCTGGAATTGTTCGCGGGTGGGGCCCCCATCGTGATGCCACTGGGCCAGCTCGGGGATCTCGCTGAGGGAGGCGGCCTCGTCGGTCGAAAGTTCGGATGGCCCGGCCTCCTCGTCAGGTTCCTCCGTGCCGGAGGAGGGTGATAGTTCGGGGCCCGTCGGCCTGTCGGGGGCCGTGGCAGCGGCTGGTTGGGCGGTCATGGACCGGGTGGTGGCGCAGGCCCACTCGGGCAGTCCTAGCATCCCCAGATGCTCTCGGCGTTCCAGCTGGGCCCAGGGGGAGCTCTCTAGGTCATTCCCCAGGAGGCAGTCCACTGGGGCGTCGTCGCGGACAGTCACTTTTAGGGTGCCGGACACTCCTCCCCACTCGAAGGGGATCCTGGCCATCCGGCACATGCTCTCGGTGTTGTCCGCGGTCCGGACAGGGCATAGGACATGCGGCAGGATTTGTTCGGGGGTCACCAGGAGGCAGCGGACAGCGGTCACACTGGCCCCAGTGTCCCGGAGGGCCTCGGCCCGTCGTCCATTGATGGTGACCCACTGTTGGTACTTCTGGGTGTTGCTTGGGATGGCAGCTCGGAGCACCATTTCTCGGGAGCCCAGGCATACAAGCGACATGGCAGCTGGTTCCCACTCGGCGGACCCGCCGTCGTGGTTTTCCTCCTCGTCTTCTCCCTCCCCCAGGGCTGCGGCGGCTATTTGCCGGGGAGGGGGCCCAGCGGTCCCGTTCCGTCGGTTCACGGGGCAGGCCGGGTCGCTCGCATAGTGGCCGGTCTGCTGGCAGCCGAAGCAGGTCACTGTCGGTCGTGGTCCCGGCCGTGCGATAGGAGTCCCCCTTCGGCCCAGGGTCGGGGACGTGTGGTTGGTGGCTTGGCCTCGTGGCGGGCTTCTGGGCGGCCCGGCCGGGAATTCTCGGCTGCGGTGGGACCCCCCTTCTCCGCCTCGCTGGCGGGGAGGTCCCGTGGTACTCCGTTGGTAGTCCCCCACGGGGTTCCGGGGGACCCGGGTGTTGACCCATCGGTCTGCTTCGGCGGCGAGCTTCCGGGGCTCGGTCAGGTGACTGTCCAGGAGGTGTTGCCTTAGTTCAACAAAGCAGTTGTTGGCGAGGTGCTCCCAGACAATGAGGTCGAACAGTTCATTGTATGAGGTGACCTTGCTTCCTTTTATCCATCCTTCCAATGCTCGGCTGAAGAAGTCCACGTATTCGACCCATGTGGTACCGGGGAGCTTCTTGCAGTCCCGGAAGCGCTGCCGGTACATCTCGGCTGATAGTCCGTAGCGTGTGAGTAGGGCTTCTTTCATGTGGTTGTATGATGTCATCACTGCGTCGGGGAGTTGCAGCAGGGTATCCCGGCCCTCGCTGAGGAACCTCCCCCATAGGCCGGCCCCCCTATCCTTCCGGGGTACCCGATGGGAGGTCATGGCGACTTCGTACGCTCGGAACCATTGCTGGATGTCGTCATTTTTATAGTACTCCTTGACGACATCCTTGGGGATGTGAACCTTTGGCTCGGTCAGTGGCAGAGCGTCCTGGGCTCCGGGGGTGCTGGTCTCCCCTGTTTTAGCTTTTAGTTCAAGTTCCTTGAGGCTCCTCTCGTGCTCGAGGGTTAGCCGTCTCTCCTCTAGTTCCCGATGCCGTTTCTTTTCCTCGATTTCCTCTTGCAGCCTTCGTTGCTCCAAGGCTATTTTCTTCTCCGCCAGTAGGAGCTCACCGTCCAGCCGGAGTCGGGCGAGGTCCATTTCGTGTGTCCGGACCCTCTCCCGTTCTCGCATTTCTTCGTGGAAAGGCTGGTTTCTGGGATGGTTCGCCCCCCATCTGTCGGGGTTGGGGTTGGCAGGTTTCCGTCCCGGGCCGAGGTCCCTTCGGCTCGGGGTGGAGTGGTCTCGGGTTCTGCCCAGGCTTTCAGGGCTTTCTGCATTTCTTCCTTGGTGCCCAATCCTGTGGTTGGGATCCCTTTGTCCTTGCAGAATTGTTTCAGTTCTTTGTGGGTGTATTCTTCCAACCTTTCCGGCTGGAAGGTTGCGGCCACGGTTGCCTCTTGGCCGTCCATGGTTCCCTTTTCTTTCCGTCTGGTTAGGTAGTGGGTGCGTTACTTGCCTGTACGATTGCGTCTGGCTCGGATCCCGTCGCTGGCCACCAAATGTTAGAGGGAGGACCACCGGGGAGTCGGTGAGACTACTCCGGGGCACCTTCCTACCGCAAAGTTATAGCCGAGCGCCGCTGAGAAGCCCCCTCGGGGAGGTCTTTCTCCTATGATCGTACTAGGCCCAGTAATACCACCACACAGGACTCAATATCAGTTGCTTGACTTGGTTCTTTATCAGCAGTAGTACGTTCAATATTTACAGTGGGATCGAGGGATCCAGTAAGAGTCTCAATGTCTTTCAGGGGGATAGGGTAGCGGGACAGTCTTAGTACCAACCAGGTATGGGAGGGCTCTGCGCCAGACCTTGAGTGCTGGTCTCAGAGCGGCTCGGACGGGTCGCTCGCATAGTGGCCGGTCTGCTGGCAGCCGAAGCAGGTCACTGTCGGTCGTGGTCCCGGCCGTGCGATAGGAGTCCCCCTTCGGCCCAGGGTCGGGGACGTGTGGTTGGTGGCTTGGGCTCGTGGCGGGCTTCTGGGCGGCCCGGCCGGGAATTCTCGGCTGCGGTGGGACCCCCCTTCTCTGCCTCGCTGGCGGGGAGGTCCCGTGGTACTCCGTTGGTAGTCCCCCACGGGGTTCCGGGGGACCCGGGTGTTGACCCATCGGTCTGCTTCGGCGGCGAGCTTCCGGGGCTCGGTCAGGTGACTGTCCAGGAGGTGTTGCCTTAGTTCAACAAAGCAGTTGTTGGCGAGGTGCTCCCAGACAATGAGGTTGAACAGTTCATTGTATGAGGTGACCTTGCTTCCTTTTATCCATCCTTCCAATGCTCGGCTGAAGAAGTCCACGTATTCGACCCACGTGGTACCGGGGAGCTTCTTGCAGTCCCGGAAGCGCTGCCGGTACATTTCGGCTGATAGTCCGTAGCGTGTGAGTAGGGCTTCTTTCATGTGGTCGTATGATGTCATCACTGCGTCGGGGAGTTGCAGCAGGGTATCCCGGCCCTCGCTGAGGAACCTCCCCCATAGGCCGGCACCCCAATCCTTCCGGGGTACCCGATGGGAGGTCATGGCGACTTCGTACGCTCGGAACCATTGCTGGATGTCGTCATTTTTATAGTACTCCTTGACGACATCCTTGGGGATGTGAACCTTTGGCTCGGTCAGTGGCAGAGCGTCCTGGGCTCCGGGGGTGCTGGTCTCCCCTGTTTTAGCTTTTAGTTCAAGTTCCTTGAGGCTCCTCTCGTGCTCGAGGGTTAGCCGTCTCTCCTCTAGTTCCCGATGCCATTTCTTTTCCTCGATTTCCTCTTGCAGCCGTAGTTGCTCCAAGGCTATTTTCTTCTCCGCCAGTAGGAGCTCACCGTCCAGCCGGAGTCGGGCGAGGTCCATTTCGTGTGTCCGGACCCTCTCCCGTTCTCGCATTTCTTCGTGGGAAAGGCTGGTTTCTGGGATGGTTCGCCCCCCATCTGTCGGGGTTGGGGTTGGCAGGTTTCCGTCCCGGGCCGAGGTCCCTTCGGCTCGGGGTGGAGTGGTCTCGGGTTCTGCCCAGGCTTTCAGGGCTTTCTGCATTTCTTCCTTGGTGCCCAATCCTGTGGTTGGGATCCCTTTGTCCTTGCAGAATTGTTTCAGTTCTTTGTGGGTGTATTCTTCCAACCTTTCCGGCTGGAAGGTTGCGGCCACGGTTGCCTCTTGGCCGTCCATGGTTCCCTTTTCTTTCCGTCTGGTTAGGTAGTGGGTGCGTTACTTGCCTGTACGATTGCGTCTGGCTCGGATCCCGTCGCTGGCCACCAAATGTTAGAGGGAGGACCACCGGGGAGTCGGTGAGACTACTCAGGGGCACCTTCCTACCGCAAAGTTATAGCCGAGCGCCGCTGAGAAGCCCCCTCGGGGAGGTCTTTCTCCTATGATCGTACTAGGCCCAGTAATACCACCACACAGGACTCAATATCAGTTGCTTGACTTGGTTCTTTATCAGCAGTAGTACGTTCAATATTTACAGTGGGATCGAGGGATCCAGTAAGAGTCTCAATGTCTTTCAGGGGGATAGGGTAGCGGGACAGTCTTAGTACCAACCAGGTATGGGAGGGCTCTGCGCCAGACCTTGAGTGCTGGTCTCAGAGCGGCTCGGACGGGTCGCTCGCATAGTGGCCGGTCTGCTGGCAGCCGAAGCAGGTCACTGTCGGTCGTGGTCCCGGCCGTGCGATAGGAGTCCCCCTTCGGCCCAGGGTCGGGGACGTGTGGTTGGTGGCTTGGGCTCGTGGCGGGCTTCTGGGCGGCCCGGCCGGGAATTCTCGGCTGCGGTGGGACCCCCCTTCTCCGCCTCGCTGGCGGGGAGGTCCCGTGGTACTCCGTTGGTAGTCCCCCACGGGGTTCCGGGGGACCCGGGTGTTGACCCATCGGTCTGCTTCGGCGGCGAGCTTCCGGGGCTCGGTCAGGTGACTGTCCAGGAGGTGTTGCCTTAGTTCAACAAAGCAGTTGTTGGCGAGGTGCTCCCAGACAATGAGGTTGAACAGTTCATTGTATGAGGTGACCTTGCTTCCTTTTATCCATCCTTCCAATGCTCGGCTGAAGAAGTCCACGTATTCGACCCACGTGGTACCGGGGAGCTTCTTGCAGTCCCGGAAGCGCTGCTGGTACATTTCGGCTGATAGTCCGTAGCGTGTGAGTAGGGCTTCTTTCATGTGGTCGTATGATGTCATCACTGCGTCGGGGAGTTGCAGCAGGGTATCCCGGCCCTCGCTGAGGAACCTCCCCCATAGGCCGGCACCCCAATCCTTCCGGGGTACCCGATGGGAGGTCATGGCGACTTCGTACGCTCGGAACCATTGCTGGATGTCGTCATTTTTATAGTACTCCTTGACGACATCCTTGGGGATGTGAACCTTTGGCTCGGTCAGTGGCAGAGCGTCCTGGGCTCCGGGGGTGCTGGTCTCCCCTGTTTTAGCTTTTAGTTCAAGTTCCTTGAGGCTCCTCTCGTGCTCGAGGGTTAGCCGTCTCTCCTCTAGTTCCCGATGCCATTTCTTTTCCTCGATTTCCTCTTGCAGCCGTAGTTGCTCCAAGGCTATTTTCTTCTCCGCCAGTAGGAGCTCACCGTCCAGCCGGAGTCGGGCGAGGTCCATTTCGTGTGTCCGGACCCTCTCCCGTTCTCGCATTTCTTCGTGGGAAAGGCTGGTTTCTGGGATGGTTCGCCCCCCATCTGTCGGGGTTGGGGTTGGCAGGTTTCCGTCCCGGGCCGAGGTCCCTTCGGCTCGGGGTGGAGTGGTCTCGGGTTCTGCCCAGGCTTTCAGGGCTTTCTGCATTTCTTCCTTGGTGCCCAATCCTGTGGTTGGGATCCCTTTGTCCTTGCAGAATTGTTTCAGTTCTTTGTGGGTGTATTCTTCCAACCTTTCCGGCTGGAAGGTTGCGGCCACGGTTGCCTCTTGGCCGTCCATGGTTCCCTTTTCTTTCCGTCTGGTTAGGTAGTGGGTGCGTTACTTGCCTGTACGATTGCGTCTGGCTCGGATCCCGTCGCTGGCCACCAAATGTTAGAGGGAGGACCACCGGGGAGTCGGTGAGACTACTCAGGGGCACCTTCCTACCGCAAAGTTATAGCCGAGCGCCGCTGAGAAGCCCCCTCGGGGAGGTCTTTCTCCTATGATCGTACTAGGCCCAGTAATACCACCACACAGGACTCAATATCAGTTGCTTGACTTGGTTCTTTATCAGCAGTAGTACGTTCAATATTTACAGTGGGATCGAGGGATCCAGTAAGAGTCTCAATGTCTTTCAGGGGGATAGGGTAGCGGGACAGTCTTAGTACCAACCAGGTATGGGAGAGCTCTGCGCCAGACCTTGAGTGCTGGTCTCAGAGCGAAGTTGTACCCCGGGTGTGCAACGTAAACTTTAGGGATCAAGGCCAGGGTCGAGAACTCGGGTAGGGGCCAGAAGAAGAGGGGTGAGGGGGGGGGGGGGGGGGAAGTGGAGATCCGCGTGCAGCAATGCGTGAGGAGATAGGGGCTGTCCAGCAGGGCGTATCCGGCCGCCTGGCGACGCGTCGTCAGTGTGCGCGTCCTCTCGGGTAGCAGCGGTGATAAGTCCCGCGCGTGCGCCAGAGCACAGCGCAAGAAGTATCCGACAGTAGTAGCCTGCCGCGCAGTATGTGAGATGTGTCAGGGGAATAAACAGGTCGAGGGGGCCAGGAGCTAATCCCACCAGGGTCTCAGACATGTTGCCAGCGATCTAGTAGTATATCAGTGCCCACCTGGTGTTTAGGTTATCCCGCGGGCTCGGCAGGCCGTCTGAAAGGTGGCGAGGAGGCCATCCCAAAGGTGAGCGATGGGGTACTGCCTGAGTCCCGCAGTTTCCTCACGGAGGAGCACTGCACTTTCCGCCTGCGCCCAGTTGACGAAGGATGCCCTCCAGTGCCTGATGTGCGGAGGGGCCGTCGCCTTCCAGTGCTTGGTGAGCAAGCGTTTGGCTGTAACAAGCCCCATGTCCCAAAAGCGCGCCTGTACTCTATTCGCTTTTGTGCGCCTGTACAGGCCCAAGATACACGCTTCCCACGTGCGTGGCAGCCGTCCGTCCGCGCCGCGCTCGATCAGTGACAGCACGTCACTCCAATACGTCTGCACGTCAGCACAGTGCCAGAGCATATGCAAAAGGTCCGCTCCTGGTGACGAGCACCGTGGGCAGGCGGCATCCGTCCGCAGGAAATATTTATTGATCTTCTCCGGAGTGAGATACGCTCGCTGTAATATGTAATATTGTATGAGCTTGAAGCGGGGGTTGCGTGGAACGTTAGCCGGGCTGGCCAGTATCATCGCCCATTCTTTATCTGTCCAGTCTCTGCCCCTGTCCGTCGCCCAGCGTTCCCTTAATGTCGAGGTGGTCAGTCGTGAGTGTGCGAGGAGTGCCTGCACCAGCCAGTGTATGACATGTGCGCCATTGCCCATAATATGCAGATATTGGATGAAGGCATGCGTCGGTAGCTCCGTCGTCATGTCGCCCCAAGAGGCCGAGAGCGTCTGCATGAGGGAGGCATGCAGGAGGAACTGTCCTGCCGGGAGCGCCGTGCCGTCAGCCAGGGCGGCAAACGTCAGCAAGTCGCCGTCCTCGTACAGGTCACCTAGCGTATCTACACCTGCCTGCTCCCACCCTGCCAAATGGGCCTCCGTGAGGGGTCCCGTCGGGCTAGGCATGCCCAGTAATGGCAACTCCGGAGCGTACGGTGTGGTCGCGCGCGTGAGGCGAAGGCACCTCTGGAAACACCTGCGCGCCACCGCCAGGTAAACCTGGGAGGGGCAGGGCGCACGGGTCAGCGGATGAAACAGCGCGTGGACTTGCGTCCGCGTCCAAGCAGCCGCGTACGAGGCAGTGTCCTCTAGTTGCTTGCCGCCACCCATTGCATCTGCGCTGCTAGATAATATAGCTCCATATTGGGGACCGCTAGTCCCCCAGAGTCAGCAGGCATGTACAGTTTGGCCAGTGCTACCCGAGGCCTCCCCTTGTTCCAGATGAGGGTGCGCAGCAATACCTCCAGGTCGCGGAATATTCTGACGGGCACATACAAGGGCAGGTTTGCAAAGTAGTACAAGAGGCGGGGCAGCACTATCATTTTGGTCAGTGCTACCCTGCTAGGCACGTTGAGGGGCAGGGTGTTCCAGTAGCTAACCTGCGTACGCACGGATGTGATTGCTCTGAGGAGATTCCCATCTAGGACGTCCGCCGGGGACCTGTAGATCCGTATCCCCAGGTAGCGGAAGGTGGTGGGGTACCACCGCAGCCTGTCTCCTCCCAGGCGGACGTCGCACCCAGGTGTCTCCGAGCCAAAGGGATAGGCTCCCGACTTGGCCCAGTTAACCCTCAGGCCCGACAGTGCTTCGAAGGTGCGGAAAACGTCAGCGAGGGAGGCAGGGATGGCGGTCATGTCTCTGACGTATAGCAGCAAGTCATCTGCATATAGGGACACCGTGTGTAGGCCGTCCGGCAATGGGATTCCCCATTCCAGTCCGTGTGCTCGGAGTGTCGCAGCCAGGGGTTCCATTGCCAGTGCAAATAGCAACGGCGACAACGGGCAACCCTGGCGGGTGCCTCTGCGGACTCGATGGCGGCCGAGAGGATGCGGCCCGTGCGGACCCGGACGGTCGGCTCACTGTAAAGCAGGGCGATCATGGCGTTATAGCCCCCCCCCAGCTGGTATTTCTCCGTTACTGCCCTTAGGTATGGCCACTCGACGGAGTCGAAGGCTTTCTCCAAGTCCAGTATCAGGCATCCCGCCCAGGGCCACTGCCGCGGGGCGTATTCCTGTACCCGGAAGAGCCTGCGGATGTTGTGGGAGGTATGGCGTGTTGGGACGAACCCATTTTGGTCCCGGTGTACAAGAGTGGGTACGTGAGGGGCCAGCCTCCTAGCCAGTGCAGAAGCAAGGATCTTATAGTCTGTGTTTAGTAGAGCCAATGGGCGGTAAGAGCCCACCCGCGTGCCGTCCCTGTCTGGCTTAAGTATAGAGACCAGCGTGGCTTCATTCAATGTTGGGGGCAGGGCAGCTCCCTCCGCCGCCGCCGCGTACATGCGCAGGAGCTCCGGGATTAAGATATCCGAGCCAGCCTTGTAGAATTCAGCCGGTAGCCCGTCTGGGCCCGGAGTTTTCCCGTTGGAGAGCTGAAAGATGGCCTCCCTAAGCTCGTCCGCCTCCAGTGGAGCGCCGAGTTCGTCTTGCTGAGCGATAGTCAATTGCGGCATCGGCAGAGGGGAGAGATAGTCTGTAATAACAGCGTAGGGAACCGCGAGTCGGGAGCGGTACAATGTGGTATAGTGGGCAGTAAAAGTGTCATGGATACCAGCTTGCGTGTACTCCAGTTCCCCACCCTCGCCCAGTATAGCCGTCACTGGCTTGGAGCGGGCATCCCGCGAAATCAGCCACGCTAAAAGCTTGCCTGGTCTATCACCAAGGCGGTGAGTCCTCGCCGAGTGTGCCGCATAGTTGACATGGCGAAGCTCCAGGAGGCGCGCATGTTCCGAGCGGGCGTCTTGCAGCGGGCCCTCGTCTCCCTCCGCCGCCTCCTCCTCCCGCGCAAGTAAACTCGTTTCCAGCCTAGTGAGATCTCCCTCTAGTTGGTGTCTGATCTGCCCCTGGGTGCGCAGACAGTGACCTCGTATCACGGCTTTGAAGGCATCCCACTCCACCCTCGAGTCAGTTGCTGTGCCAGTGTTGTCCTCGAAGTACTGCGCGGTACGCTCGAGTAGGGCAGCGCGAAAAGCCGCATCTAGTAGCAGCGCTGGCTGCAGGCGCCATGTGGGGACAGGGGGGTGTGGGCGGGCCCAGGCTACGGACATGAAGTGTGGATTGTGGTCCGAGTGTGTGCGGCCCATGTATTGCGCGTCCGTCACATGAGGTAGGAGGTCTGTGGATACCATGAAGCGGTCTAGGCGGACATATAAGTCGTGAGCGCCAGAGTAATAGGAGTACGACCGCGTCCCCGGATTGCGCTGTCGCCAGACATCGTGTAAGCCCCATTGCGCAGCCCACTCCAGCAACGCCTTCGTGGCTCCCCTGGTAGGGGCGTTCGCGGGGGGCGGGAAGGAGCGATCCAGCGTGGTGTCTAAGGTGCAATTATAGTCGCCTCCTATAATCCACGAAGTGTCATGCCAGGGCGCCATAGTCGTTGATAGCCGCGCCAGGAAGCCTGCTTGTTCGATGTTTGGGGAGTAGAGGGATATCAGTGTGATGGAATGACCATCTAGCCTGCCTCGCGCGGCCGTGTATCTGCCCTCGCTGTCTATCGCAGTGTCTGTGGCCTCCCACGGGGTCCCCGGGCGGATCCATATCAGTGTTCCGCGAGCGAATGAGGAGTATTCCGTAGCGTAGAGTTGTCCCCGCCATCTACGGTGTAGTGCCCTCACCTCAGCTCCGTTCAGATGCGTCTCCTGGAGCAGCGCTACGTTAATCCTGTGCCGCTTTAGGTACGAATAAATATGGTAGCGCCTAGCCGGTGTGTGCATCCCCCTGACGTTCCAGGTGCATATTTGGGTACTAGCCATTACTGTCCTGTGTGTGGGGGTCTCCCTCCGCCCTCAAGAGCGCATCCCCCATCTCAAGGGCCCCCCAGGGCCAGCAGCCCGCTCCCGCCGCGCAGCTAAAGCTAGTGATGTGCATGCAGTGTCGTGATCTCCAACAGGGTGAGGGGAGAGGGAAGAAAGGGTGCATAGAAAGTCGAAACATAGCAGCTAAGTAAAGAAAGATGAGAACTTGTAGAATACCAAAAGGTCGGCTGCACAACAGGTCGCCGTCCAAACACTCAAGCGAGCTTACAAACTATACAGTCTCGAGGGGTGGGTAAAGTATCTTCGGAACAACAACGGAAGCAATGCAGGTTCGGAAGCGCCTCGCATGCCTCCCAGGCGTTGTGTACATGCTGCTGCCGGCCGGCGGGCGTCTGATGGCCACAGTTCAAGGCCGTGGCAGCTGCGCGCCCGGCCATCAGGTCAGCGGGGGGCTGGAATGCCCACGGAGAGGGGGGGGGGAAGGGGGAGGGCGCGGGCACGTTCCCCCCCACGACTCCCCAGTAGCAACAAGCCGAGCATGCGGCACCAAAAGGCATCTCTGCGTGTCTGTAAATCAGGTGTGTAGGCCGTGCGGCCATAAGTAGAGATTGTACTTACAGTGTCCGGCCCCACGGGCGGGCCCCCCCGCAGCGTCGTCAGCATAGGTGCCTGGGCCCTTCCAGCAGGTTCAGTTCCGTAAGGGGGCTATCCCGCAGGGGTTCGGGAGGTTGGCGATGTACGTCAGGTGGCAGCCCATTTCCGGAGCACCTCAGCCAAAGAGGTCCGCCGTTTGCGGTGTGACCTCCGGGGGTCCTCCAGAGTCCTGTGTGTCCGGGATGCCGTAGATTGCCTCGTCGTCCGTTGAGTGGGCCGTCGGGCTGGCGTCCGGCCGAGCCGACGACGCCGGAGAGTTGCTAATCTCTGCCACCCTGCGCAGGGCGTCCCGCTGCTCCTGTTGAACAAGGTCCACTGGCGGGGAGTGACTCGGCATCCCGCCGGTTGGCGGCGGCGTGGGTGACCCGCGGTGGCGTCGTCGTCTTGGTCCCCTCGGTCCTTCCATCGCGCCTGTTCCCGTCGTCCGTCGTGGCGCGGCTGGCATTCCGCCATCAAGCCAGGCCTCCGCATCTTCGGGACTCGTGAAGAAATGGGTTTTGTCGTGCGCCACCACTCGCAGTTTGGCTGGGAAGAGCAGCGAGTACTGGAGGGCCGCTTCACGTAGCCGTCGTTTGATGGGCAGGAAAGAGTGTCTTTGCCTCTGTACTCGCGCCGTGTAGTCCGGGAAAAACATCACCGTCGCATTGTCAATGGTAATGTCCCCTAGGTTTCTGGCCCCTCGCAGGATGGCATCGCGGTCCCTGTAGTTGAGGACTCGGAGGAGAAACGGCCGAGGGTTAGAGCCCGGAGGTGGTGGTTTCGCGGGGACGCGATGGGCCCTTTCCACCACGAAGTGCGGGGAGAGCGTGTTGTCCAGTAATAGGTCTCGTAGCCAGTCCTCGACCTTGCGGACAGGATTCGCCCCTTCCCATCGCTCCGGGATGCCCACCAGGCGGATGTTGTTCCTTCGTGCCCGGCCTTCCGCATCCTCAGCCCTTCCCTCTAGTAGTTCCACCCGATGTAGAAGGTCGCTTACCCCGGCTTCGGCCCGTTTCGTCGCCGGCTCGACCTCTGCCATGGCGTCTTCCAGCGCGGTGGTGCGCGTTTGCAGCTTTTTATGATCGGCTCTGAGGTGTGTCAGGTCAATTGCCACACTGTCTATGCGGGTCTCCAGGGAGGTGCGCGTCTGCTGCAGCGATTCCTCCATCCTCTCCATGGCCGCCAGGACACTGTCTAGTTTCGCCGTCACATGGTCCGTATCCATCGCGGGCCTCGTTGGCTCGTGGCGCCTTCTCTCCGCCGTCGACCCCGGTCCGGAGCGGGTTCGCGCCCCTCTAGGCATGGAGCCAGCGGCGTGCGGAAGACGTCCCCCCCGTCGACGTGGGGTAGGGGGGTGTTGCTCCGTCGATGCCCTGCTCCAGCGGAATGGGAGCGGCCCACCTCGCCGTGTCTCACCGCCTCAGCCAGCCAGGCCGTGTCGCCTTCGCCGCGTGTTCAGGGGCTCAGCCAGTGGGGGGCTCAGTCGCAGCCGGGTCAGCTCTCAGTGTCCCTCTTCCAGTCCGCAGGGCACCCCTGAGCCCTTCTTCCCGCGTCGGCCCGTACCGCAGCGCGTGGCGCAGGGGTCACGCTGTGTGTGTGTGCCAATGAGGCCCAGGTCGGCGCTCCCACAGCGGTTCCAGGGCTCCGCGGGCGATGGCAGCGTGTGCTGGCGCGTCGTGTCGCTGAAGCGCCAGGGTCACCAAGAGGAGAGCCGCCTCAGTGCGTCTCCTGTCCCGGCAGAGTGTGGCGCGGGGAGGCAGGTCCGTGCGTGTGTCCCCAGATCCGGGGGGCTGCCGCTGCTGCTCCCCTATGGCACCCCCAGTCCTCGTAGGACGCTGCAGCTACCTGTGATGTGTAGGTAGTCGTCGTTGGGGTTCAGGCGCAGGCCCACCCGTCGCCAGTGGTGCGGTCACGCGGTCTCGGGGGGGGTGTCGCTGTCCGTCACCGTCTTTTCCATGGCGCCACAGGGGGGTCCCCAGGCGGGTCCAAGCGCGGCCTCCCCGTCGCCAGGCCGCCCTCGCCTCAGTCGTAGGCCGCCGTTCAGTGTCGCGGCAGCTCCTCCTCAGATTGCAGCCTCGGGCCTAAGGAACAGGGCAGCGCCCCGGTCTTGCGTAGCCGCGAGCCGCGGCCGCGCGTCCTGCAGAGCGGTCGCGGCCTCGTCCGTGGGGCCGGTGCGGTGTTCCACCGCCGATTCGCCGCAAACTCGGCCAGGTGGCGGAGAAGGCTCCGTGGAGGGCCCGCCGACCAAATCAGCAACGTTTAGGATCGTTGCAGCGGAGAAGCGGCCCGGGGCAGGAGGGCTCGATCGGGAGCTCTACCCGGGCACGTCCGCTTCCATCGCGTGCTTAGCCACGCCCCCCCTTGATATCTGGCTCTATAAACATTACATTTAAAGACAATGAACCTGGGCTTGAGAGTGTCTGATAGTGTGCAAGTGGCTTGGCCTTCAGTAGCTTACAATGAGTTTCACTGATCATAAGTAGCTTTCACTACGGAAAAGTTGGAGAACTCTAGCTTATGGTATATTACCTGTGCTATGTTTAAAAATGTTATGATAAGAGGTATTAAGCCAGAATTCATATCAATACCTATATTTAGCTAATCATTATAGTACACAGTGGCGATTGCCACTGAGTAGTTATAGTTAGTTCAGTGTTTCTATCGGAACAGGGGTTTTTGTCTTGCTAATAACTTCGGCTTCCCATTGACAAATCTGGATGGAACTTTACAAAACAAAAAGTATATTCACCTCGACTCCTTCATAGAAAGTTTCGTACCGATCCGTTAAGTGGACGCCAAGAAAAATGAGGTTGGGGGGCAGCAAAACGTTGATTTCCCATCTTAATTCTCATATAGAACTGTTTTCTCCGATACAGAAATAACAGCTGAATAAAATTTCCCAAATTTGGCTAAAAGTTAGAACTTTACTCAGAAAGTGAAATTTTTTATTTGGTGTAAATCCATTCAGCCATTTTCAAGAAATTAATTTTTAAAGGTGTGTTCTGGTTGGGCTTGACCTGGTTAAAAGTTTGGCATATCTGAACTGTTGGCCCCCCTGGAGTCACATAGGAGTCCTTGGTATTCAGAACCAGCTCTCATTGGCTGAGGGAACTTCTTCTCCTCTCTGACATTTCGGTACCCTGGGACCGGTCATGTTGTACTAAGCAATCTCTTTGGCGGGCCTCCATCCAGAAAATTAGAAAATGTTGCAACCACTATTACAGGACTGAGTCACTTGATACCATGTCCTAAAAATGATTTGCAAAAATAGTTGAAGGGGCAGCGTAGGTACACACTTATGGCAGGAACTCAGAGTGACCCCATGGTGATAAAAGTTTTAAAGAAAAGCAAATGTGTAGTGGGTAGTCTAGTACTCCCTTGGGACCAAGTGCTGCCCATCCTTGAGGTACTGCAGTACTCCTGGGAGTGCTGTCACTCGAGCTTCACCCCCATGGTACTGTCGTACCCTGAAAAAGTCCTCAGGGAAGCTCGCATGCTTGCACTGTACCACAGTACCATGGGGGTGAAACTTCAGCAGACGGTACCACAGCACCAAAAAAAAAAAAATGTGGGTTGGGCATCTACTGAAGGAAGGGCATCTGTGGAGGGTTGGGCCAGAGGCCGAGCATGGGGGATGGGTTGAATGGATGCAGCATTGTTGGGCTCAGGGCCTGACTGGAGGCCGACCCTTCTGCTAAACCCTGGCTGCACACAACTGATGTCTGTAGGCAGCATAAATAGCTGAAGGCCTTGTGCAGAGGTAAGTTGGCAGCCCATGGCAAGGTTGAGTTGAGGTCCTGGCCTGGCCAGGCCCTGCCACCCTTCACTGCATATGGCCTTCAGAAGTGCAGAGCAAGGGGTCAGCTGTCCATGGCAAAGTTGGGTGCAGAGCCTTATGGTTAGGTATTGTAATAGGAACTTTCCTTATGTTTTAAAAAAAAACTGTAATTTACTTTAAAAAAGCAAAGGTTAACGTAACGTTATGGTTAGGTATTGTGATATCATCTCACCTTAAGACAAAAAAAACCTAGAACTGTATTGAAAAAAAACAATAGCTAAAGTGACTGTTAGACCTGGCATCATTGGCGTGGGTCTCCCTTCCTCTCTACTCTCCCTACTTTTTATATTGACTGGATTTAGATGTTCTGGGAGCCGTGCCACTGCTACTCAGTGCCACAGCGTGAATGCTCCCTGCATATAAATGAATTGTATGAATAAGAATAACCATAATGCCTACATCTGTGTAGCCTGTTTCAATAGCGAGTTACCCTCCATTTCACTGTCGCTCCCGCGAAACGATCTATTCTCATAGGCCAGGATGGGCCGGTTAAAAGATTACTTTCTATTATCCGATCTGTCCCTAGGAACCTAATAGGAACTTCAAGTGTGGTATGTTTGTGCTCAGCATATTGAGGGGCACCTTTTGGTAAGGACCATTTGTATGTTACATGTTTTAAAAAACCTTTCCTGAAAACGCGGTAGTTTGTGGCCTAAGCTTTACTGTAGGCTGTTGCGAGTATGTGTATTGGCCGTCTGGTTTTGGAGCAGCGGGGCCAGCTGGGTCAGACCTGGCTGGAGAGAGAGATTGGTATTCAGAGCATGAGCAGGGGTGACTCTTTGATCCGAGAAGGGCTGCGCCTGGCAAGGTGAATGATGGCTCCACCTCCCCTTGGGTGTCTGATAGCAGACCCCCTCATTCTGAAAGGACAGGATGTCGCCTATAAACCAAGTGCTCCCCGACCCCACCAAACTGGTTCTGACTGGAGTCAGTGATTTGTGACCTTAGAGAACAAAGACTTTTTAGGTATAAAATGCTGCGCTGAAACTTTGTACAAGTGTGTTCTTCTTGGATGTCAAGACGAAATAATGTCCGAGCGGACCGAGGAAAGGACTTTGAAACTTTCACCAAGCTTGCCGAAGAAACTACCCGAGGGCCTAAATCGAGAGCGCCTCCTACAGAAGTCTCAGGGACATTAGACTTCACCCCGTCAGCCGTCGGAATTCCTGTGCGAGGAATCCTACTTGCAGGAGAGGCCTCCATCGAGTAATCTGGAGCCTCTAGTTCTACTGTGAGGACCGCGGACTGAGCATCTTTGAATCTTTTTCTAAACCCAAAGCGGGCCGCTGCAGCTAAGAGAGAGATGCCACCGCTGAGAGCCCTCCTAAACCTGAACCTTTGAAATCTTCTGCTAAAACCGAAGCAGGCTGCTGCAGCTAAGGAAGAGCTACCGCCGCTGAGAGCCCGCCTAGGTCTGAACCTTTTTGCTAAACCTGTGGGGGCCGCTGCAGCTAAGGGAGAGCTGCCGCCACTGAGAGCCCGCCTAATTCTGCACCTGCAACTCTTCCACTGGATCTGTGTGGGCCGCTGCCGCTGAGAGAGAGCTGCCGCCGCTGACAGCCTGTGGAAATATGGATTTTTCTGATCAGTTATGTCCCCTATCTTGGACCCCAACGGTTCCATGTATGAATCACAAGTACATGTATGTTCCCTCCAGTTCCAGTTATGAAGACGCAAACACATGTGCGTCCACCGTCAACATGTCCTCTTTCAGATCCGCCATGAATAGGCCGGATATTCCATTCCTAAGTACGAAAGGCCACCGGCTTTATATGGTTCACTTATGCCATTTTACAGTCCAGGCAAGTAGGCCCTGATTCTGTCATCAAGCTTTTCTTGCCTTCTGCCTCTGAAAGCTCCAGTCTGAGCCTGCATCTGTGACCATGAACTTTGTCTCATTCCCTGCGCGGCTCACGAAGTCTGACATCAGCCTGTTGCCTGCCAAAAACTGTATTTCACCTTCGAAATAATCTGCTCCGTTCCCTGCCCAATGCATTCCTGTCTAGTAGTTTAAGTAAACATTCTTCCAGCTACCGAGCAAAGGCCCGGCTTCTCTGTCTTTATGCAAGTAATTCATAGCCCTATTATTATGGAAGATTTCCGCCCTCGCATCTAGTGTAGACACTTAGACGCTTGTACACGCACTAACAGTCAGTATAGTCAGTATAGAATAAGATTCTACTCTAAGAGACCTCTCTTTTGGATAACATAGTTCTTTAAACATAGGATGTTAGATATGATTTGGGATTAGGTTGACTTGACCCTCCAGACTTCTGTCGCCACATGTAGAGCTAAATGTCAAGTCCCCTTCACCCCCTAGTTGCACGTCAATCACACGTCATGCTGCTGCGCGCGCATTTCTGCCAAGTATTTCTGCTGACATTGCGAAATTCTTTCATGGAACCACCCTATTATGACATCACATCTGATGACGTTCTTTAAATCACACCCAGTTACGCCTATTTTTGCTACGTATGTATCTCTTATCTACACTATCAATTGTTACGCCTCTTGCATTTGCTTCACTGTAATGCCTATTGTATAAAAGTGATTAATTATCAATAAAGTATGTACTTCACTTCCTGAACCCTCGTGGTGATGGAACTTGGAGCAACCGATTCGAATCGTCCATTGGAATAAAGCCCATTCCGAACCTCTAATACCACGGATTCTGCCTCTTATTTACTGAGCTATTTTTATTATGTTTCTGTATCAAATTAAGTCCCGGTAATTAAATTATTTACCACATGAATGGCGCCCGAACAGGGACACTTACTCATCTCACGCGCCGGCGGTGCGTTGCAGGCCCGGTCTCCTGCCACAGCTGGACGGACAATAACGCGTACCAGCAGGATTTCCTGTATCTCCCTCCGGTCAAGCGGGGGCGACTGAGGCTGCGATCAACACCCAGACGAGGCGGTGAGAAGTGCGAAGTATCCCGACCAGAGCCTAGCTGAGAGAGCAAGATCCGAGGTATACAGAGGCCCACCAGGTGTCCAAAGTGTCCGAAGTTTTCGAGTCGAGTCCAGTCCGGTCCAGTTCAGTTCCGTTCCGAGGCCTTCCGTTCCGAGCTACCCGGTGAGTACCATTACTGGGGAGGCGTTCTGACGTGCACATAGGTTGTGCCGGTCAAGACGGGTTTGGGTACACAAATCCGGTCTGCACTGTTTTAGCAGTGTATCTGTACTGTTTAGCAGTATATCTAGTATATCAAGTATATAAATTCAGAATAATTCAGTTAATGTCGAGTATTATGTTTAATGATTACGTTTTCCTTAGATGGTCATCATCATTGTTGCTCAGTTAAATGTTAAATGTTAAATGTTTTAAATACGTTCCGCATATTGTGGTATGAATGACTGTTCATTATTGTGTTTATTTGTATTAAGTTTGTTCAAGATCAAGTATCAGACCAGTTCTCAATATGCCGCTCTTTTCGAAATTAAGACAGATCACAACAAGAAAAGGGGTACTCGAAGAAGCTGTTCCTATTCCTCCTAGGGACACTCCAGGGTACTTCATGTATCATAAACATGGCTTAGACGCTATATTATTTCTTGATTTATGGGTAGACTACACCAAGGAATTACCAGAAAGTCAGAGGTGGCCCGCAGCTGGGACCTGGGATGCAGAGTGCATCATGAAAGTAGAGGAAGAGTTATGGAAAAGGAAAGTCAGACAGTCACAGAAAGACGCCGTTGAGTTATGGCGTAAAGAATCTCATAGACGTACAGAAAAAGCACTCCGACAGGAAGAGAAAAATAAAGAGAATTCAAATAAAGTCCGAGAAAATCTATTAATTGAAGAAGGTACACGAGTGAAATCAGAACAAATAGATAGACAAAGAAATGCCCTTATGAATGGTATGTATCCCCTCCTGGCCGAGGGATTACCTAAGGCTACTCCGGAAATACCAAAAGACTTGCCAACCCCATTATTCCCAATAAAAATACATCCTAAGGGGCATCCTAGAACAGCAGAAGATGTTTTTCTTTCCTCATATTTAGATGACGCAGCTCCCGAGTATGCTAATCCCGCCCCACATAGACCGCCTGCCAGGGAGGTTCAACGCCAAGATCCAGTAGCTGTATCTCTACAGCAACAAATCCTGACACAAGTTCCGGCAAGCACATCTGTTTCTACATCTGTTCCTACAGCTACTTCTATAGCTGTGTCCACACCTATAGTTGCTGTATCGCGTTCAACGAATCCTTTCACGCCCGATACCCCAGATGGGGCTACGGGAGGTGCTACCAACATTTTTTCTACGCCACCCAGAGTAAATAAACTTACCTTTCAAGAATCAGCACATTCACGTACCCCCAAACTCATAAATGCCCGCACGCTTAAGGAACTTCTTATAGATTGTAGATATGACCCTGTGCCCGGCAAAGAGGACGAAATGATCATGGCATCATTACGTATCAGACGAGCCGCGGTGTATCTAGGGAAGATACCAGGAATGACTGTGCATCTAGATAATATATACCATTTTGTCCAAACAGGGCGAGATTCTGAATGTATTAACAGAGCTATGGAATACCAGAAAGTGGAGATACAGGGGGAACTGTTACGTTTCCTCGTAAATTGTGTGATCAGAAATCAAGACCGACCGGGGGTAGACCCGGAAGCAATGCAAATTCTTACCAGATGGAGCCAGAATATATCAGAAGGGAGACATGATAAGCAAAATTGTATAATAGCCATGTGCCGAAAGATCCGTAAAGAAATAGAACGCCTACACGAAGAGAGATTAGCGGTAGACCAGTTCGAACAAAGCGAGGAGGAAGGATCAGGACTGCCCACAGGACAGTCAGACACCATAGCCTATGTAGGTAGAGGAAGATCTTGTAATAGTACTAGATGTTTTATTGACCCGATACGTCCGATATGTCCAGATAATAACAGGAATTTCCAAACACCTATAATAAATATAAGGTCCCCCGAGCATTCGTTCCAAGCCGCTGACAAATTACTCCGAGAACGAAGGGGTTATCATTTTCTCGATTCTATGGATGAACAAGAATTAGCCAGGTCAGCCGTTCATTGGGTTGACAGTCCCGGAAAGTATGGTGATGATACAGTAGCACACACATTTTTGAATCTCACCCCAGATGAACAGCGTTTAGCTGGGATTTATATGATTCAACAACTCCTTATACTATATCAGAGTCAGCATTCAGATCCCGGTCCCTTACCTGATATATTGACTGAATTACTCACGAATAGATGGAGAGGTTCAGGTACTAAGTTAATTAAAGAAATACTAGAATCAAGAAAGCAGTACATTCTTTTTGTATGCCCAGAACATGTCTCATTGCCCATCAAGGAAAGAACTACGTATTACATGGACAGACAGAATCCTTTACGAGAGGTACACCCAATAAAAGGCGAGGACAATGAGTTTAAACGTGTATTTGTATATACGCCCATATCGAAAATAGAATTGTTACAAATGAAGAAAGTGGTACCCAGTCATGACAAAGACCCAGCGGGTTTCCACCGAGAAATTAAAGACATGTTACTCATGGGAGAGTATACCTATCCCGACATTATGACAATATTAAAGGTATTGATGCCTGCTGGCATTTATGAAAAACTCAAGGAAAAAGAGTGGAAGGTGGGAGACCAAAAGATAGAATGGTCAGCATTAGAAGCAGAAGAAAAGGCCCGAACTGCAGGAGCAGGGCTTGGGGATAAAACTAAAGCACTACCAGGTTTACTAGTACAGGTACTGCCACGTTTATTAACTACGAAAAAGGAAGACTGGGGTACAATTTCAGCCTGTAAACAAAAGCAAGATGAAGACACTAGTGATTTCTATGCCCGATTTGAAAAATGTTTTGGTATAAATAGTGGCATAAAAGCAAGTAGCGAATCATACCCACATCTGTTTGTGACAAAATTAGTTGAAAATTCCTTACCCCAAGTGAAGAATAGAGTATTAAAATTCGAGAGTACCTGGCAAGGTAACACCCCATCACAAATGTTGCAAATGTTACAGTACCATCACAATAGAATTAGAGAGGAACAAGAACACGAACAAAGACGCATGAAAGACACGAAAATGAAAATGCTAGTTTCCCAGACAGTTCCAGCTGACGGTCATAAAAAGGGTACGACACAGTCCAGTGTTTCGGCAGGTCCTGTAAAAGGGACATGCAACTATTGTAAACAGCCAGGTCATTACGTACACGATTGTCCAGTTTTAAAACATAATATCGCCATAGGTAATACAAAAGAAAGACCACGGCCACCTAGACAGGATCAGAATGAACAAGGAGCCCCGCAGCATGCACAGTCCATGCCAGCTCCACCACAGTCTATACAGTTTGTGCCAGCTGCACCAGCGCTGCCTGTTGCTGCCACACAAACCACGACACGACAGCTGTACCAGACCGCACAGTACGACTATCCTGATTATCAACGATACGCATGAACCAGCCTAGAGAGGGAAGTTGACTTACCCCTTATTGAGGTCCCTGTAGACCAAGAAGGACCCTATGTACATAGTGAATTATTAGGCCAAGATAGAAAATTTTTACTTGATACAGGGGCAAGTCGAACAACCATAAAACATAGTGAAGTTCCAGGGGCACCCCTCTCAGGCTCACAGAATATTTCCCTTGGTTTTTCAGGAAAACCTATTGTTAATGAAGTGTCACAGCCTCTTCCACTTACGATAGGACCTTTGACCCGAACTACAGATTTATTGCTTACTAAATCATGTCCAGAAAACTTGTTAGGTATAAAAACACTGAAAGCTCTAGGAGCTATAATATGTTGTTCTCCGGAAGGAGTAAGATTGTTTTTACGTGATTTTAAAGGTCACTATGTGTCTAGAGACATGGATCCCCGACTGCAGACTTTACCTACACATCTATGGGCACAAGGCCCTACTGATGTTGGTTGCATGAATATTACACCATATCGAGTTACACTAAAGGCAGGAGTGGTATTACCACGAATGCGACAATACAAGTTACCACCAGATGCTGTAGTGGCTTTACTGCAAATCATTGACGAGCTCATTGCCCAAGGAGTGGTTGTGGAAACAGACTCCAATGTATGTAATTCCCCGATAATTCCGATTCTTAAACGAACAGATCCGAAGGCCCCGCCAGTATATCGATTGGTTATTGATCTGCGCGAATTAAACAAGTGCATTGTGCCACAATTCCCTGTGGTCCCAGATATCTCGTCATTATTGACAGCTATTGATTCCGAAGCAACATTTTTTACTGTAATTGATCTCAAGAATGCCTTTTTCAGCGTCCCAATAGATCCAGAAAGCCAATACTTGTTCGGATTTAGTTTAAATGGACGTAGCTTTAAATTCACACGCGCACCTCAAGGATTTACAGAAAGCCCCAGCATCTATAGCCAAGCACTGAAACGAGAACTCGACAGTATCCACATGCCAGTTAACACTGCCTTGCTTCAATATGTCGATGATCTGCTGATCACCGCGAGAAGCGAACCCGAATGTGAGAAAGCATCACTGACAGTTTTACAATTTCTAGCCGAAAAGGGGCACAAGGTGTCCCCTTCTAAGCTGCAATTCTGTGTCCAGCGAGTTGTTTATCTTGGACACTCGCTGTCCAAGGAGGGAAGGCAGCTTACACCCGATCGCATTCAGTTAATAGCTAACATGCCAATACCCAAGACACAAAAGGAGGTGCGGGCTTTCATAGGCCTCACTTCATATTGTAGACAGTGGATCCCTCAGTATGCATTTCTAGCAAAGCCACTCATTCAATTGACAACACAGGAGGTAGCCACATCGACTGTTCTCCCTTGGACTCAGGAACATACACAAGCTTTTGAAAGCCTAAAGAAAGCTTTATGCCAAGCACCTGTTTTAGCAACGCCATGTTACAGTAAACAGTTTACACTCTTTGTTACAGAACGCGAAGGTACTGCCTTGTCAGTACTCACACAGGAACAAGCAGGATCACACAAACCATGTGCTTATTTTTCTAGTACATTAGATCCCGTAGCTCAGGCTTTGCCTGCATGCCTAAAATCAGTGGCAGCAACAGCTTTAGCAATTAGACAAAGCGATGCCATAGTGTTAGGACATCCACTGACAGTTCAAGTACCACATGCAGTAGAGGTTCTTGTGAATCGAACGCAAACACAACACTTGACTATAGCGCGACTTACAGGGTATGAATTAACATTGTTTCAACCACATATAGAAATCAGACGTTGTAACACATTGAATCCTGCCACACTTTTACCTGTAATCGGAACAGACCCACTAGCTCATGACTGTATTGAAGTTATTACAATAACGACGAAACCCAGACAAGACTTGACAGATGTCCCATTGTCAGACTCAGACCTGACATTGTATGTAGATGGTTCATGTATGAGAACAAATACAGGAGAGTTAGTGGCCGCTTACGCAGTCACAACAGATACTGAAATCATTGAAACAAATTGTATAAATACCTTGTCAGCTCAAGCCGCAGAGCTCATCGCTCTGACACAAGCCTGTATTCAAGCCACAAATAAAAAAGTCAACATATGCACTGATTCACGTTATGCATTCGGAGTTGTACATGACTTCGGCGTGCTGTGGCGAGAGAGAGGTTATTTAACTTCTCACGGTGCCCACATTCAGCACGGACCCCTCATTCATGCCTTATTAGATGCGATACATCTACCCACTGCAATATCAATTATGAAATGTAAAGCTCATACGAAAGTTACTGATATCATTTCTCAAGGCAATGATCTAGCTGACAGAACAGCTAAACAGACTGCTCAAACTCAAACATCCGACATGACAAAGACAATAGTCCCGACGCCAACACTTTGTATGACGATTAAAGATCCTACTCTTGACGTAATTGACATACAGACACATGCTACACCAGACGAAATAAAGAAATGGACTGAATTAGGAGGGATTCAAACGGATCAAGGATGGATGACGAAGGAAAAATTTGTGTGGTTCCTTCCCGACTCAATGGTTCAAGTCATCATTAACACAATACATAGTCCAGCGCATCTAGGAGAAAAAGCTATGCTAGACAGCATTCAACACATTTGGTTCAATAAACATTTACGAGCAGCAGCTAAACAAAAAGTTCGTACCTGTATGATCTGTTGTCAGTTCAACCCAGGAAAAAGCGTACCTGTAGAACAGGGTGGATTTCAGCCTCCTGATCACCCTTTTGAAGTCCTCCAGATGGATTATATCCAGATGGAACGATGTCGAGGATTCAAATATGTTCTCGTAGTTGTCTGTGCTCTTTCCCGTTGGACAGAGGCATACCCGGTTTCAGATTACACTGCCCCGACTACTGCCAAACAGTTGGTTCGAGAATTCTTCCCACGATACGGTTTACCACGTGTTGTCTACTCAGATAACGGCCAGCCGTTCTCATCCGAATTAATGAAACACGTTTCACTTTTGTTAGGCTATCAGTGGAAATTCCACTGCGTCCGACACCCCGAGGCAGCAGGTCTCGTAGAAAGACATAATCAGATCCTGAAAATCAGATTGTCCAAAATATGCAGAGAGAAAGGTGTCGACTGGGTAGTAGCGTTACCAGTTGCACTCTTTTACATGAGAATGGTAGCACACTCTCGAACAGGGCTATCCCCGTATGAGGTGATCTTTGGTAGACCACCAAATATGTGGGGGACGCCTATACCACGCAAAATAACTGATATTGACTGTAATATGCTGACAGATTACTTGGCTTCCTTGATGTCTGCACTACAATCTTGTCGTTCACAGGTAGCTGCAGCCTTTCCCGACAACACTGAGGTGAAACCCCATGACGTAATTCCGGGGGACCTGGTCCTGGTGAGGAACTTTGATCGAAAGACTCAGCTGGATCCTAGGTGGAGGTCGCCGCAACTGGTCTTGCTCACCACAAGGACAGCCGTGAAGATCGAGGGCAGGAAAGGCTGGGTTCATTCAAGTCATATCAAGAAATTTCATGGACTACCATCGGATGTGAATACCACACCTCGTGTGTCTTCACCCATTGACTCAAAACTTCCTTTGGTTGAAACGAGTGATAACGAACTTTATAAACTAAAACTCAGGTCTAATCAGTCAAGCAATTTGATTGTTTAAGTCCTCTCCAAGGTGAAGCGGTTGAATTGTCTCTGACATGTATCCCTTAGACCTGAATAGAGAACACACCCGAAAAATGTTGAAACGACAGGCGTACTGTAAATCACTGCGTAGTCATTGCACAGTGACGTTATTAATTTTGTTTTTCTTAAGTCTTTTAATAATTACTGCAAGTATATTGTTGCACATATATTATCCTATTTCTAGACATGTTTATAATATTACTGCTGAACATTCTTTTAGTGAATTACCTCCGCTTGAGTTGTCTTATAGATTTGCGCTGCGCAATAACACGTTTATTAGTATGTTACATCATTCCCATCAGGTTAGCAATGCTACAAATTGTTGGATATGTGGCCGACTCCCTCCCTATCAGAATTATAAAGGAATTCTACCTCTCTTTCCATACCCGTTCACACACAACGGCTCCTGTGGAGCATGGTTTAGTTTAATTAATTCCCTAGATTCGAATTCTGCAGTTTATCAAGATAACTGGGTATGGGGAAAATTGAACTTAGTTTTACTTAAAGTCTGCTACCCTAACAAGGAGGGACTTCCCAGGAGAACAGGAACTGATCTAGAAAATGAAGTGTATGGATTAGGTAATTTTACGCTTAATCTTATGATCCTAAATGTCGAATCCGAAGCTACTCCAATTTTGCCCGCTATGTCAATATTTCCAGTAAAAGGTGAATTATGTGTAAGAAAGAATGGTTCCATACATATGGGCCATAGTAGATGCACCACTGTAGTAGAATTTAGTGATCAGGGCAAGTCTACATTTAGAGCTTCCCGCCATTCCTATTTTATATGTGGTCAGACGGCATATGTACGTTTGCCTCTAGATTGGGATGGTACCTGCTACATTGGATTTCTTTTGCCACCTGTTTTTCTAGCTCCTCCTGACTATCACAGAAATACTCATTTAGTACACAATAGAGACAGGAGAGATCTCCCAATAGTCGATTACACTGAAACAGCATGGGAAAAATACACAGATTTCAATAAAGGTCTCTTTCCCTATATAGGTACTGTTACTAATAGTAAGCTGATACGTAGATTAACTAGAACCCTTGAAGCAGTAGTGAACGAAACTATTTCCGCCTTAGGCAATTTAACAGAAGAGCAGTCTGCTATGCGGATTGTTGTGCTTCAAAATCGTCTTGTCCTTGACGTCATCCTGGCCGATAGGGGCGGAGCCTGTAGGGTCATCGGATCAAGCTGTTGCATTTTCATACCAGAAAATTCGCCATCTGTATATAAAGCCATAACTCGCCTTCATAAGATTGTAAGCCAGATACACCAGAACCCAGGCACCTGGACTTGGTCCGGTTGGTTTTGGAGTGTATTATCTACCTTTGGATGGAAGGTCCTATCCTTCCTAGGTATTGGCCTTCTCATACTATTCAGTTGCTGTCTATGCCTACAATGTGGACCAGCGATCTGTGGTCTGTGTGCCACATCGTGTATTCCACCACCAAGATTTCATTCATCCCAGAAGAAGAAAGAAGAACAAATGATGCTATATGAACAGATCAATGGATTGATGAAGATTGATATCTCTTAACGGGCAAGTAGGGGACAAGGAGGGAATGTGGAAATATGGATTTTTCTGATCAGTTATGTCCCCTATCTTGGACCCCAACGGTTCCATGTATGAATCACAAGTACATGTATGTTCCCTCCAGTTCCAGTTATGAAGACGCAAACACATGTGCGTCCACCGTCAACATGTCCTCTTTCAGATCCGCCATGAATAGGCCGGATATTCCATTCCTAAGTACGAAAGGCCACCGGCTTTATATGGTTCACTTATGCCATTTTACAGTCCAGGCAAGTAGGCCCTGATTCTGTCATCAAGCTTTTCTTGCCTTCTGCCTCTGAAAGCTCCAGTCTGAGCCTGCATCTGTGAGCATGAACTTTGTCTCATTCCCTGCGCGGCTCACGAAGTCTGACATCAGCCTGTTGCTTGCCAAAAACTGTATTTCACCTTCGAAATAATCTGCTCCGTTCCCTGCCCAATGCATTCCTGTCTAGTAGTTTAAGTAAACATTCTTCCAGCTACCGAGCAAAGGCCCGGCTTCTCTGTCTTTATGCAAGTAATTCATAGCCCTATTATTATGGAAGATTTCCGCCCTCGCATCTAGTGTAGACACTTAGACGCTTGTACACGCACTAACAGTCAGTATAGTCAGTATAGAATAAGATTCTACTCTAAGAGACCTCTCTTTTGGATAACATAGTTCTTTAAACATAGGATGTTAGATATGATTTGGGATTAGTTGTATGGAAATGCTTAACAGTGGATATGCTATAAGGACCTGCACATCGTAAAGTATGCACTGTAATACGATAGATTATTATTCACAATTGTATTGGGTGCTCGCAAATCACCACATACTCATCCACCTAGAGTAATGGTCATCTCAAAGAATAGAAAATTCCCAAGATGTTACAATTTATGAAACAGGCGTGTGCTGCATCGCCTGTTTCAATGATTTGGGATTAGGTTGACTTGACCCTCCAGACTTCTGTCGCCACATGTAGAGCTAAATGTCAAGTCCCCTTCACCCCCTAGTTGCACGTCAATCACACGTCATGCTGCTGCGCGCGCATTTCTGCCAAGTATTTCTGCTGACATTGCGAAATTCTTTCATGGAACCACCCTATTATGACATCACATCTGATGACGTTCTTTAAATCACACCCAGTTACGCCTATTTTTGCTACGTATGTATCTCTTATCTACACTATCAATTGTTACGCCTCTTGCATTTGCTTCACTGTAATGCCTATTGTATAAAAGTGATTAATTATCAATAAAGTATGTACTTCACTTCCTGAACCCTCGTGGTGATGGAACTTGGAGCAACCGATTCGAATCGTCCATTGGAATAAAGCCCATTCCGAACCTCTAATACCACGGATTCTGCCTCTTATTTACTGAGCTATTTTTATTATGTTTCTGTATCAAATTAAGTCCCGGTAATTAAATTATTTACCACAAGCCCACCGGAACCGGCACCTCCGAGCCCTTCGCTGTACCTGTGGGGACTGCTGCAACTGAGAGAGAGTTGTAGCCGCTGAGCGTCCACCGCGGTGCCAGCAGGGCCGAGACCATGCTCTGTCCCGTGGGCCACTGCAGCCAAAAAGAGAGCTGTAGCCGCTGAGAGCCCGCTCCCTTTGCTACTTGGCATCATCGTGATTTGTCCCGTGGGCCGCTACAGCCAAGAAGAGAGCTGTAGCCGCTGAGTGCCCGCACCCTTTGCTACTTGGCATCATCGTGATTTGTCCCGTGGGCCGCTGCAGCCCCCGACAATGCTTCTTTGAGAACCTGCGCGCTGTGTCCCCTTTTCAACTACAGGTATCTGGTGCGCACCAGGTCACGTAGGCCCCGGCCCTGAACTCAGTCTGTGTCACGCTTTGGGTGAATACGTTATTGTCTTTTTGAGTGCCTATGGGGGGACGTGAATTGTATTTGTTGAAACGCTTTAAGAAGTCTTGAGTTAAACTGTTGGATAAAGATATTATTTTAATATACCTACCTGAGTCGTGTCCCTTTTGTGGTGTCATTACTGCCTTGTTGTACGTGGTCATAAATGCTTTACACACCGCCTCTGAGATAGGCCTAACTGCTCGTGCTACGTTACCACAGGGTTGAGCAGGGGTTGTCAAAAGGGGTAGCCCACTTGCCCTGACTTAGAAAGAAGGGTCCCTATTTGGACAGTGGCGCCAGCCCTGGCCAACTAGAGACCCCAATTTCTAACAGTGACGTTATAGTTAGGTGTTAAAATAAGTTTAAAACTAACAGTTAAAAAACAAAACCACACAAAAATTCATCAGTTACATTTCACTGAGCTAACTAACTATATCTTGCAGCCCTGCCATGCACTGCTTATGAACCCACATATCACATCACTCATGATGTGAAATGACATGATTGATGACATCACTGATGACATCTCAAATTACACCATTGATGACATCACTGAAGATATCATACAGTCACTGTGGCACCATCCTATATGTTTGTGGAATTGAGCAAATTTAACATGTTACATCTATGGACAATTTTGTATTCGCTTAATAGGATTATACATGACTATGCAGCAATAGGTCCCCTTCGAAGGTAGCATAGTTCATGTGAGAGCACACTTGAGCACACAAGGCTATACCTGAGCATATGCTGCCTGTACAGATGAAGATGCTCTAGTCCAGAGGTCTCCACCTTTTCTGTAGTGAAAAGTACTTCTGATCAGTGAAACTCATTGCGAGATACTGAAGGCCAAGCCACTTGCACACTGTTACCAGACGCTTCCACACCAGCTTCATTGACTTGAAATGTAATATCCATAGAGCCAGACACAATGGTTTGAACAAAATACTTTGACTAAGGGCACTATGACAGGGCTGACAGGTGTGTCGGTGACATGTGTGGGCATTAGTGGAATTTATGAGTTGAGGGGAAAGAGAGCCTGTGTCATATGTGCTTGTGACACAGGACAAAATCTTTCCACAAATGTGGCATTGTTATATGTATAATTAAAGGTTGCGACCCCCTCACGGGTGAAGGGGTCGCAACCTCTAATTATTCAGACACGCCAGGGATCAGAAGGCAATATCTTCCTGAACGCCAATAATCGATATATCATCCAGAAAACCATCTATCAACGATTCATAGTGCGAGTGTCCAGCTGCATTTATTTGTTATATGTAAAACACAGAGATGCAACCATTTTTTAAAAATAGGAAACATTTAAAGTACAGAAAACTGTTGTGCAAGATTTTTCACAATATCAATAAACAATTTACACTATAAATGTATCCCACTTTTAAAAATGGCTGTATTGTTTAGTTATTAATATGGCACAGTGTCTATCAGCCCCTGGGAGCAAAATTCCTATTGTGTGTACAGGTGACAATTTGAAATGGGAGGAAATTAAACTGAAGAGTTAACTTTACTTTTATATGGATTCCACAAAACTTATTTAATTGTCTCCCATTTCAAAGTGTTGCATTTACAAACAGCAGGCATCTTGCACCCAATGGCCTGCAGACATTTACCATATTTATAACAGAAAAATACAGCCATTTGTTTAAATGGGAGTAATTTAAAGTGATTTAACTTGCTTCATAAAATATTCAGACATAATTGGCTTAATGCAAAATTGGAGAAAAACAGTGACTCAGAGTTTCATTTAAATATTGTTCTTCACTTACTATTTTTCCCCTCCCCTTTAAAATTGACTGTATTTTTCAGTTATAAATATGACACAGTGTCTACTGGCCACTGGAAGCAAGAGGCCCACCATTTGTAAATGTGACACTTTGAAATGAAAATTAAAAGGAAGAGTTAACTTGATCATTAAGGTAACTTCTTATTTTAATTTTCTCCCATTCTAAAGCATACAGAAACATTATTTTGTTCTCGCCTTCCAATATTTAGTTGACAGGGAGATGTATTGAGGATTTACATACCCCAGTGTCTCCGTTTTTTGCCTCTGTGCTCTGGGTTATAAATGTGACTCCAGCACTGCTCATTATCAGGCCCAGCTATCAGAAGGCTGAAGATACCAATGTACAATAAGCACAGCCTTCCCTTAACTTTAAAAGGAAAATGTGACCTTGTGGTTATGTAAAAAGGAACTCAAGGCCGTGAGCTACTCTGAAGGTGTGAAAGTGCTGCTGGTAGCTCGTCATGACCGGTTGGAGGCAGCTGCTCTAGCCATATGAGTTCATAGCTATTCATATTATGCTGAACCAGTCCTTATGCAGTAGTTTCTGGAGCGTGGAGTCAGCACCTGGTACTAATGCAAAAATTTACCATTTTGAAGAATTCTGAAAGTTTGAAACACAGGTCAAAGGCTACCAAGAACAGGGCTGTGCTTGAACATGCAAGCAACCACTGTCAATGCTGAGTAAAAGTGTATTTGACTACAGATACCAGCATGCATTGGGTAGCAACGGAACAATTTCGCCACTGCAACTCCAGCCCTTGTTATATGAGGGATGTGGCACGACATATCTTGGTTGTTCCTGGACACATAGAGTCAGCATGTTGGCATGTTGGCATTTGAGGCCACTCACCAGGGGTGATAGTACAATGGACTGATGCATCAACTGAAGGGGTCCGTGTGCGCAGCCTGCCAGTCGCGTGTTGGAGACTTGGTGAGTCCTTTCAGCCTCTCTTCCTATGGCAGCTGATTAAATGGGTAAGATTGAGTTGGCTGACTGCAACAACCACTTTTCATAGCATTTTAAGAATGTGGCAAAGCTCTTTCAAGCAGTCGTCATTATTAGTGTCATCGCCATCCTATTCTTTACTCTCTAGCGTCATTATAAGTAGCCTTCTTTACACAACCCATGGTTTAATGGCTTTCCTTCTACGCTCCCCGCAAATAACTTGGCAACGTTTTCCTCTACTTTGTGTTTTGTCTGGGATGTTGCACCACACAGGCTAGCTTGCGCACCTGCTGGCACAGAGGCAATCTGACACGGTCACCCTGCAGCCCTGAGTTGGGCTTGTGCCAAACACGTGAATGCCAGTTGCACAATCAGCTGGGCCTCTATTGACACCTGTGCAGGGCAGGGTGCCAGGGCCTGCGGAACAGCTGCTTAGCAATACAGCGGGCACTCCAACTCGGAACACGTGTTGGCATTGTATTTTATTGCCCAGGTGCCTTTCCTGTCGCATTGAGTTACTGTGACCCAACTGAATGAAGCTCAATTGATCAACTTCAGAGCCCCTGACTGCCGTGTCACACCAGATGTCAACAATGTGCTTTCAACGTGCTGAGTCACCGTCCAAACTATGGTAAGACAACAAACCGCTACCAAAAACACAGCTGAGAGTCAGATAAACATCGCAAAGTGCTAGCAAGCACCTTAGCATCCTTTTGCCTGGAAAATACTTGCAAAATGAGGGAGATTTTGAATTCTGCATGATTGGCCTTCTAGTTTTGGGAGTTTTAAAATACTGCCATGCTTTTAGCAGTGTGTACTTGCAACAAGTACTGAGGAACCCAATCGTTTTGGTCTTTGCATAAATAAATATTCTAGTGGTGCACTAGTTGTGCAATTCGTCAATTTGATTCCAGTGGCATGGCCATTGAGGGCACACGCGCAGAGTTGTGAGCATCCACTGGGAAAGAAGTTATCAGAGTTCTAGGCGAAGTAGAATTTTGCCAACTGGAGCCCTTTTCGTAAATTGAATAAAAAGGCACATTTCTGGAATTTTCCTCATAATCTGGCTATAAGTGAAGTCCTTAGGCTGCTGCCTTTGCTGGCCGTGTCAAAGCCTGGCCCTGCCCCAACTCACAGCGTTCAATAAAGTGCACTGGCCTCGCTGGGGGGACAATTAGCGGCCATTGTTCTGAGGGGAAGAGTGGGTGGAACAAGGGCTGGAGCTAAATGAGGAACACTTGAGAGCTACGAATGACTTGCTTCAAGGAGCTCTCTGGTTCCACCCAGAATCCTCTCCTGCAAAGGCGAAAGCACACGGTGCGCAAGACCGTACCATGGCCCTGAGATAATCATCTAACCCCCACCCTGACTGCTCCTCTAACAAGTAACCAGAAGCACTGGCTGCCCTGCAACTGGTGGGAGATGGAGCCAGACACTGCTGGCAGGTGGGAATAGATAAAGAGAGGGGATGGAAGAGCAGGAAAGAAGAATCGGGGGGAGAAAGGAAAAACAACAGGGAGGAAGAGAGCAGTGGCAATAAGGTTGTAGTTGGCGGCTCGGGCACATCTGTCGTTCGTGTGATGGTGCAGTGGTAAACAACAAACAAATGATGGACGGAATGCTGACAATGCAGACATTCTCCCCCAGTCAAGAGATCTGGGTTAAATCCATCGTTCTTTTGCCCACTACGCCACCCCAGTTTAGACATGGCCATATGCAAATCAGTCTTGACCCTGTGCCTCATGGGAACAGTCCAGCCCGAACTGCCAAGCCATGTCTTCCCTGGACCGGAATCAAGCATCCTAGGACCGGTTTCTGGCTATCAGCCGTCATCAGCCAGGATAGCTTGACTCCAGTGGCGTAGTGAGCACGGGTCCCACGTCTGGGAATGCCCATCCCACTTAGGGCGAAAAGCGTTACAACAAACAAATGATGGACGGAATGCTGACAATGCAGACATTCTCCCCCAGTCAAGAGATCTGGGTTAAATCCATCGTTCTTTTGCCCACTACGCCACCCCAGTTTAGACATGGCCATATGCAAATCAGTCTTGACCCTGTGCCTCATGGGAACAGTCCAGCCCGAACTGCCAAGCCATGTCTTCCCTGGACCGGAATCAAGCATCCTAGGACCGGTTTCTGGCTATCAGCCGTCATCAGCCAGGATAGCTTGACTCCAGTGGCGTAGTGAGCACGGGTCCCACGTCTGGGAATGCCCATCCCACTTAGGGCGAAAAGCGTTACAACAAACAAATGATGGACGGAATGCTGACAATGCAGACATTCTCCCCCAGTCAAGAGATCTGGGTTAAATCCATCGTTCTTTTGCCCACTACGCCACCCCAGTTTAGACATGGCCATATGCAAATCAGTCTTGACCCTGTGCCTCATGGGAACAGTCCAGCCCGAACTGCCAAGCCATGTCTTCCCTGGACCGGAATCAAGCATCCTAGGACCGGTTTCTGGCTATCAGCCGTCATCAGCCAGGATAGCTTGACTCCAGTGGCGTAGTGAGCACGGGTCCCACGTCTGGGAATGCCCATCCCACTTAGGGCGAAAAGCGTTACAACAAACAAATGATGGACGGAATGCTGACAATGCAGACATTCTCCCCCAGTCAAGAGATCTGGGTTAAATCCATCGTTCTTTTGCCCACTACGCCACCCCAGTTTAGACATGGCCATATGCAAATCAGTCTTGACCCTGTGCCTCATGGGAACAGTCCAGCCCGAACTGCCAAGCCATGTCTTCCCTGGACCGGAATCAAGCATCCTAGGACCGGTTTCTGGCTATCAGCCGTCATCAGCCAGGATAGCTTGACTCCAGTGGCGTAGTGAGCACGGGTCCCACGTCTGGGAATGCCCATCCCACTTAGGGCGAAAAGCGTTACAACAAACAAATGATGGACGGAATGCTGACAATGCAGACATTCTCCCCCAGTCAAGAGATCTGGGTTAAATCCATCGTTCTTTTGCCCACTACGCCACCCCAGTTTAGACATGGCCATATGCAAATCAGTCTTGACCCTGTGCCTCATGGGAACAGTCCAGCCCGAACTGCCAAGCCATGTCTTCCCTGGACCGGAATCAAGCATCCTAGGACCGGTTTCTGGCTATCAGCCGTCATCAGCCAGGATAGCTTGACTCCAGTGGCGTAGTGAGCACGGGTCCCACGTCTGGGAATGCCCATCCCACTTAGGGCGAAAAGCGTTACAACAAACAAATGATGGACGGAATGCTGACAATGCAGACATTCTCCCCCAGTCAAGAGATCTGGGTTAAATCCATCGTTCTTTTGCCCACTACGCCACCCCAGTTTAGACATGGCCATATGCAAATCAGTCTTGACCCTGTGCCTCATGGGAACAGTCCAGCCCGAACTGCCAAGCCATGTCTTCCCTGGACCGGAATCAAGCATCCTAGGACCGGTTTCTGGTTATCAGCCGTCATCAGCCAGGATAGCTTGACTCCAGTGGCGTAGTGAGCACGGGTCCCACGTCTGGGAATGCCCATCCCACTTAAGGCGAAAAGCGTTACAACAAACAAATGATGGACGGAATGCTGACAATGCAGACATTCTCCCCCAGTCAAGAGATCTGGGTTAAATCCATCGTTCTTTTGCCCACTACGCCACCCCAGTTTAGACATGGCCATATGCAAATCAGTCTTGACCCTGTGCCTCATGGGAACAGTCCAGCCCGAACTGCCAAGCCATGTCTTCCCTGGACCGGAATCAAGCATCCTAGGACCGGTTTCTGGCTATCAGCCGTCATCAGCCAGGATAGCTTGACTCCAGTGGCGTAGTGAGCACGGGTCCCACGTCTGGGAATGCCCATCCCACTTAGGGCGAAAAGCGTTACAACAAACAAATGATGGACGGAATGCTGACAATGCAGACATTCTCCCCCAGTCAAGAGATCTGGGTTAAATCCATCGTTCTTTTTACCCAGATCTCTTGACTGGGGGAGAATGTATGCATTGTCAGCATTCCGTCCATCATTTGTTTGTTGTAACGCTTTTCGCCCTAAGTGGGATGGGTATTCCCAGACGTGGGACCCGTGCTCACTACGCCACTGGAGTCAAGCTATCCTGGCTGATAACGGCTGATAGCCAGAAACCGGTCCTAGGATGCTTGATTCCGGTCCAGGGAAGACATGGCTTGGCAGTTCGGGCTGGACTGTTCCCATGAGGCACAGGGTCAAGACTGATTTGCATATGGCCATGTCTGAACTGGGGTGGTGTAGTGGGCAAAAGAACGATGGATTTAACCCAGATCTCTTGACTGGGGGAGAATGTATGCATTGTCAGCATTCCGTCCATCATTTGTTTGTTGTAACGCTTTTCGCCCTAAGTGGGATGGGTATTCCCAGACGTGGGACCCGTGCTCACTACGCCACTGGAGTCAAGCTATCCTGGCTGATGACGGCTGATAGCCAGAAACCGGTCCTAGGATGCTTGATTCCGGTCCAGGGAAGACATGGCTTGGCAGTTCGGGCTGGACTGTTCCCATGAGGCACAGGGTCAAGACTGATTTGCATATGGCCATGTCTGAACTGGGGTGGTGTAGTGGGCAAAAGAACGATGGATTTAACCCAGATCTCTTGACTGGGGGAGAATGTATGCATTGTCAGCATTCCGTCCATCATTTGTTTGTTGTAACGCTTTTCGCCCTAAGTGGGATGGGTATTCCCAGACGTGGGACCCGTGCTCACTACGCCACTGGAGTCAAGCTATCCTGGCTGATGACGGCTGATAGCCAGAAACCGGTCCTAGGATGCTTGATTCCGGTCCAGGGAAGACATGGCTTGGCAGTTCGGGCTGGACTGTTCCCATGAGGCACAGGGTCAAGACTGATTTGCATATGGCCATGTCTGAACTGGGGTGGTGTAGTGGGCAAAAGAACGATGGATTTAACCCAGATCTCTTGACTGGGGGAGAACGTATGCATTGTCAGCATTCCGTCCATCATTTGTTTGTTGTAACGCAGTGGTAAACAGCCACGGTTGAAAGGGCCCAGGTGCACCAAATTATCACTATCAAGTTCCAGTACCTGGCGATGCCAGGGCATAGCCATGTCTTATTAAAGAAATCTGCGTCTAGATGGGTGCACCGGGATTACTTGGGTCAGGAAACCTACCAGCATGCCACAGGTGTTGTGATGTAAAGTAAGGTATGTATAAGTAACACAGCTAAATTAGCTGTAGCCTTCAGGCTACTGCAATTTCACGGGGGCCATGTGTGCTTCCCTCCAGCCTACATCATCTATGGTTTCCACACATCCCTCCCATTTCTGCTTCAGTAGACTTCAGACTCAGGCTAATTTAGCTGTGTTACTTACACAGGTACTGGAACTTGATAGCCAGAAACCTTACCGGAGTATAGTTCAACCACCGGCCATTTCATAATGAATTTTGCTGTGTCAACTTCTTATACCATCTCATAAGTCTGAGTGCTGCCTGCCAGCTGAGGAACACAACTCTCGTGCACTCTGGGAGATGAGCTGGGATGGGGGTGCTATATAAGAAGTGCTTCACATTATGTAGGCCCTGTAGGGCCAATTGCACTCAGTAGTCTGAAGAGCTACACCCAGCCAGTCATCAATGACCAAGATTTGTGATTTTCCCATTTTTGGCCCCATTCTCGTGTGGTCGATGTCCTCCAGCACTGGGGTGTCTCATCTAGTGCCAACAGCCATAGTGCTGCTCTACCAAGCACAAGTTGTCCATGTAGTGTCTCAACAGAGTGCTATACTTCTTTACAAAATGCAAGATTTGAATCTCATGCTCTGTGAACTGGCTATACTTAGACTTTTCAGCCTGTGGAAGATGTGATCTAGCCACCCCCCTGATAGTGGCCTTGCTAGCAGCCAACAATGTGCCTGTTGAGGCCGCTGAGTCTGTATTAATCTCAAAGTATGTTTGGAGCTCGTTGTGTAAAGGGTTGGTGAAGTGGTCATCCACCAGATACCAGGCATTCAGGTGCCACATAGGGTTTTTTTCCCGCGCAGGTGACCAAAAGTGAAGGACCACCACGGAGTGATCAGAAAACCCTCTAAGGGACAATTCACAACTGGGGTATGGAGCATGTCAGGTGCTGGCAGAAGCAGGACATCAATGCACGAGAGTGTTTTGGCAGACGCTGAAGGTGTGCATACTGCCGGGCATCTGAGTGCCAGGTCTTTCAGATATCGCAGAGGCCAATAGAGTCCATCCAGGCCTTGAGTTCTTTCAACCGCAGGGTTCATTGGTGTGTGGGAGGGACCGAGGAGCTCACTTAAGGGTTGGGGATCGTGTGGAAATCCTCACCTATAATTGCAATGCCTTGAGGGAGTACCATAACTACTGTTGTGAATTTCTTTTAGAGTTAGAGTAGGAGCTTAGTGAGGGATATAGACTATGAGGATATTGATCTGCCTCCCTTCAATCAAGTCCTGAATTCACACATACCAACCCTGAGGATCCAGGACTATGTTCATTACTGCCATTGGGAAGCATTTATGTAGGAGGATTGACACCCCTTCTAGATCGCCTGGCGTAGCATGTATTAAATGCCCTGTCCATACCCAAATCTGCATAGAAAGGCCAATGTGGTCCCCAAAAGGTGCATTTCCTGCAGTAACAACTCAGCTGGATGGGTCCTTTAGGCATAGAAGAGGATCATGACTCACTTAATATGGTCTAAGAGGCTGTTTATGTTGTAGGTCATGACATAGAGGTCCTTCATTGGAGACTGTAATTAATTGTATGGTTCGTACTACACAGACAAACTAGGGTCAAATGGTGGGGATGTGCTAGCGTCATGTGTGTTTGAGTGTGCTGTCAGACCAGTTTGCACAATTGAACAATTCAAGATCATTTGAACATCTGTACCCACCTAAATCCCTGCACCTCACACTTCCATCTAAGAAGTATCTGTCGCCCCAAGTTCCCAATGTAACATAACCGGTTCTAACCTAGTATAGGGTATTAAAGTTGGACCTTTTCCTATTAAGGATATCTGCATGGGGGTCTTGAGGTGTTCCTCCGGGTCCCAATGGTATCTTGTTCACCATCAGCAACCACCCCCACCAACGCCCTACCTCCTGCCCCCTCAAGTGCGAGGTGGCAAACCATGATTCTCACAATATCCTTTCTTTCTGAGGTGGCCCCTTGACTACCCTTTTGTTCACTGTGTGTCTCTTTAGAAAGGTGACACGCTCCCCTCGGCGGCAACCCCTTTCCTACCTTGACGATTCCGGCTCCTTTATGTGGCATCCACTACCCATTTGGACTTTGGTATTTTGAATGAAGGTTTTGGCTGGGCTTGCTTGGGTATTTGCAGTTGCTGAACTTCGAAACGACTGAGGATCCTGGCAGCAGATCATTTTCCTCTCTGCTACCCAGTCCCAGGCTTTTTCTGGGGATTCAAAGAAGTTAGATCAGGAATTGTAAAACACCTTCAGATTTGCTGGGTACATCAACATATATAGAAGGGAGATTCAAATTAACCGCCTTGAAGGATTTCCTCTGTTTCTGGAACACCCTGGTGTGGTTGGGGAAGATCATGATAAGGGTAGAATGAAACTGTAGGTTACCATTCTTGCTCACCTCTCTTATGCTGTTGTTGCAATCTATAAAAATCAATCTAAAGCAATCATGGGTCTAAGCAGGGCAACAGGCAGTGGTTTTGGGGCCAGGGTTCTATGTGCAGGCTCTACCACACACCTCTGGGATAAAGCGGAAAACAGAGTTTACAACGCTGCCATCACATTGCGTTACAACAACCGCGTTGTTAGAACACGATACCTTTACATCGCAAGTCATTAGATTCACTTGCTGTAGGGGGCGCTCTAACATAAGGAATAGTATAATTTACTATTCCAACACCTTCCCTACTGTTGTGTAGGCTGGAGTTGGAATAGTAAATTATACTATTCCTAAATCCAGCGTGCCCCCTACAGCAAGTCGATCTAATAACTTGCGATGTAGAGGTATCGCGCTCTAACTACGCGGTCATAGTAACGACCGCGTTGTAATAGAACGCGATGTGATGGCATGCAGTGTAACATGCTATATTCGGATAAAGCAGCCTCTGGAATCCAGGATTAAAGGCAGATCACTAAAAATGCTTCTAGTGCAGTGTTTTCAGCCTCTTCTAGGGACCCCACAAAGTGCAAATTGTTCCGCCGGAACCTATTATCAGCAACCTCAGCAGTTTTTTTCTAAAGTGTGTACCGTGGTAGCCTCTCAAGAGACCATTGCCTTAAGCGTTGGTACTTCATCCTCAAGGAGTTAAATTCTGCCTTCGGATTCTGTTACCCTGCTGACCACATTCTGAAGGTCCTGCTGTAGGAGGGCAACATCTACCCACACCTCTCCTATATTCGTTTCCATCACCTCCCGCAAAGTCTGAATTGCTTACAGGATGGTTGTCACCACCACAGAGTCTAATTGTCGTGACTTGGAAGGGTCACTGTGAGGCATAGTCTGATCTGAGGCAGAAGTGGTATATGTGTTGATCCGCAACTGGGTGTGCGCATTAGGGTCCTAATCCTGCCATATCATTTATAGTCCCGAGCAGTCCAAAGTCCCAATGCAAGCAAAATGTGGTCTTGTGCACCACCCTGGTCCTTGACTGTCCCCATGGGTAGGCCTCCGGCCGAGTCTGGCAGTGACAGACTCAGCCACAGGAGTAGTAGACTCCCAAGATCCAGAGGTATTTTCCACTTACCACTAGCCAGTCTCACTGGGCTTGGAAGCCCTCCTGGCCCACTTGCCTGGGCTCTCTTACTGGGGGCAGCATGTACAGCCAGTGCTGATAGTTCTTTAGCCTTCACTCCTTGTAGGTCTGCATCAGGTGACCTCCCCACAGCCACAAATGCAGGCTGCAGCAGCACCACTGGTACAGCCCAAGCAGGAGAGAGAAGGGTGGGGGAAGACATTAAGTAGAGGGACCTCCGGCTGTGGCTCACCTTCGCAGGAGGTGTGATGCTTTCGGCTCCCCTGCTGATTAGGGAGGGCAAGGCAGCTCACCCAAAGAAGGGCAGGTTGTCAGTGTGGCTCGCTCACCTGCCAGGGCCCCGTGCAGCAAATAGAGCCTTCAAGGTCTTGGAGGCGCTTCCACTCCTCTCTGTTGCCTGGTCCGACAAGGATCCCTCATCAGGGGCCACTATGCGGGAATTGTCCCACTGAATACTGGGGCCCCCACCATGCTACAGCATCAGCCTGCAGCTCCTCTGGCAGTAGCTCCGGATCCCAGCAGAGAGGAAGGATTCGAAAGCTGTGCCGGGCCCACTAGCCTCCACTCCACTCGGGAAACAGCACAAGCAGCCGGTCTCAAGTGACTGCAGCCACGTGCACCAGAGAGCTTCACCAATCCTTCATTGGGCCTTCAAACTGATGCCCACAGCCTTTCTTCAAGGGTGCGATTGGCCCCTTCGCGGCTCACTTTTTCCCAGAGACGGCAGCCCAGGTGATTTTGGGGATTCCTCCAGCTGCAGCTGCTCCCTTGGTGGGTCCAAACCACCGCCTCCCAGCACACCCACAGCCACCTCCAGCTCCCGATCACGGGGCCCTGATCTCAGTCAGTGGGACATCGCCATCTTGGATTTGGGCAGCCTCTCCGCATTCCTGCTCATACTCCCCTGCACGCCTTCTCGCCGTCTCTTTTCTCTCCCCTGTCACCTCCCCGTGGTCCTGGGGCCACCACCTGGGGGCTGCAGCTCTGCAAGAGCACTCCAAGCAGCTAGATGTATATGGATGGTGGTGGAGGTATGGAAGCGTTACAAGAGTGCATTTGGCATCTTGACAACACCCTCTTAACACACTTGTTTTATCTTGAATACTAAGGGCCTTACATAGAGTTTGGCACACAGGATACTCCATCGCAAATGTGACAGTTGTCCTATTCACCATATTACTGGTGTATTATTACCTAAGACACTTGTAATGTGATAGACAGAATATGTGCAACCCAGCGCAGGTCACATTAAGAATTGTGTGTGTCCTGGCATGCTGCAACAGCCTGGACAATGACACATGACAGAGGCCTGAAGCCCTTTCACCCTAATAGGTGTTGCACGCCTGCGTGCTGCGCTGCTGGCAGTATCTGCTCGGACTGTGTTGTGCTGTTTCTAGTGTTACTTTACTTTTTTTCCTGTTTTATATAGCGCAAACTCAACCTGAAGGTATTGGAGCGCTTTCCATGACCACTAGTTACGTTACACAAGGACACATTCGGTTTTGCAGGAACAGGTAGATTAAATGATTTGCTCAATATCACATGATTTTGAGAGAACAGCAAGACTTGAGTCTACTTCCCAGTGCTTAATTTGTAAAAAAAACATAAGTGTTGACAATTAAGTGCTGGCTTAGGGCACTGGGAACCACCGGCTCAAATGAAGCACTGCTGGTTCCCAAGCTCCAAAGTCGGCAGCTCAGGTTGTTATGCCACATCCTCTAACCCTGCTCAGTCTGAGTGTGGAAGCCTGCTGTTGAGATTCCCAGAGCTGCTCTGCTCACTTTCTGTAGTAGCATTGTACTTTCAGTATATTTGTATTTGTTTTATTTCTTTATTTTTATTTTAGTGATTTATAGAGGGAGGACATGGCCCACAGGTATCAGAATGCTTTACAAGAGCCCACTTACCTAACAATTGCAGCTGAAGTAAATTAGAGATAGAACCTAGGAAGAAATAAGAGCAAATATTCAAGACTAAGTGGGGGATAAGCTGTACACGAATGCAGCTCCCAAACTAAAAAATTATTTTTAGTTTTGTAATTTTATATAGCAAGGGAGTGGCCCAGTAGCATCAGAATGCTTTACAAGAGCACACTTGCCAAACAATTACAGTTGGAGTACATTAGAGATATAACCTAGGAAGAAATAAGAGCAGATAGTTAAAACTAAGAGAGGGATATGCGATATACAAATACAGTTCCCCAACAATCTAGGGATTTAACCAATGCTTTATTTGAGCTGGTGGTATTAGGTGCTAAGCACCGGCACTTAATTGTCAGCACTGGCGCTTATGACAGACTGCCATATGGTGGCGATGTCGGCCTAATTTACAGATGAGCATAACAACAGTTGTTTATTTAATTCAATATACATAAAACATGGCTAATACCTGCCGCCCAAGCCATTCTTATAGCTTTGGGGGCCTGGAGTAGTCTGAATTGCCACACTTTTAGGAGTGTGCTGATTAGTAGTTGGTCAGTGGTTGAAGTGGGCCGGATCGGAGAGCATGACGGGCCCAAACTTCCCCTTACTTTTTGAGATAAGAGAACCATCCTGGGATGGTTAATTATGAGAGTTGAAATGCACATCAGAATTGTAAGGCAGGAAATCTCCTGTGCTGGGAAACCGAGGGAGGGGCAGACAGCTAGACAAGCCTTCTTGGCAGAGACCCTGCTTGCCTGATAGAAATTTAAATGTGCACAACTGGTTAATCTACAAATGTAAAGGGCTCTTGGAAAACGGTATTTGTTTTAATAGACGTAATCACTTGAAGCTTCCTGATTACAGTTTTATTGCAAGGGAATTACCAGCTTAGCTGCAAAGTGTGTGCTTTTAATGGAGGGTTACAAAACAAATTGCACTATGTACAGACTGGGTATTACTAAAATCTATATTTTGGAAGCACTTTATCTTAAACCTTTTTCCACATTTTGTATCAGCCTATTTTAAACTGTGTTTAGTGCAAGTTTAAAATAATGATTTACATATTCACGGTGCTTTCTGTCAGAGACTGGGACCTCGTAGCACTAAACATACACAAGTCACTATTCTCCACTACACCAACCAGGATTCAGCTCTGAGGCCCACTGGTTACACACAGACCTCTGCAGTGCATTAACTCAGAGGCGCAACTAGAGCCAAATTTCGGGGGGGGGGTAAGAAAAAATTTCGGGGGTGGGCTGAATCTTTAAGCAATAGGCAGAGTGGAGCTGCAGGGGCTCTTAGAAGGGGTGAAACAACAGCGAGGCCTCATTAACATGCAAATGGTCTTTTAAAGATCTGTGAAGTGTGTTGTAGCCTATTAAAATAATAGGATTGTCCAAGCACTTGTTGTAAAAAAACAAGTTTTATTGTAGGTTCAACGAGCCACCGCTTCACACATCCAGTGCCATCAGGATTCCCCAACTGACCATCCCAGAACCCTGTGACATCAGAACATAGTGACTTCATATAGAACATTCACCATACCTAACAAGCATTGCTAGGCATAACATATTACCTCTCTTTGAAATAAACAAAAACAAAAGCACACAGAACACGATAAAACAAACAAACCCAAAAACAAAACAAAATAACTCTACCCCACATCATAGTACCCATTACCGCAACTTCCACGGAAGTTGCTTTACACGTGTGGACCTTCTGGGCCCCATACATAACCCACTGCTACCCCCAGTACTACTACCCCCAGTAGAACTAGAATGCAATGAAGGAGAAACACCAACATCGGAATGAACTTTGACTACTTTGCCCAAGTTCCACCAGTGTCCACCTTCAACCATAACAGCACCACCACACACTCTTTCTACACGAACCGGTTCACCAAAATTCTTTGCACCCTTGCAGACGTACCTCGGACTTTTAATTCGAACCAGATCACCAGGATTAATCCCAATCAGCTTGACAGAATTTTTAATATTATATCTGTCTGCCATTTTCTCCTGAGCAACCTTCACACGTACCTCCAAAGCATTCTGATCAAATTTAGAGGACACCTTGCTGGCCACAGTCCTCAATAACCAAGCAGGATACAAAGTAGAAGTGGGAATTCTCCCCTTCAAGGACACAAAAGGAGCAATTTTGGTAAGTGAATGAGGCGTCGTACGATAGAACCACAACATGGACCTCACCGCACCTTCAATATCAAGACAGTTCTGCTTTGCCCATTTGATACAATCTCCTACGACCCTATTCATTCTCTCCACCAATCCATTGGTCTGTGGATGCCCAACTGAGCTCTTTAAGTGTTTTACTCCTGACTCCTTCAGAAAATCCTCCATGTCCTGGCTTACAAATTGCACACCATTGTCAGACACGATGACCTCCGGGAAACCCTCTCTCATGAAAATTTCTTTGAGAAACAAAATGGCATTATTAGCAGTGGGAGTAGCACAAAACTTCACCTCCGGCCACTTGCTATGGAAATCCATTAATACGAAAGCAAAACGAAGATTATGCGGAAGAAAGTTGAAAGGACCAACTAGATCTATCCCCACTTTCGACCACGGTCTCATGGGAAACTCAATAGGTTGAAGAGGAGGAGTAGCAACCCTCAGCTTCTTTTCCGCACCACAACACACTCCACACCACTTCACGCTCTCTTCAATATCCTTATCCATAGAAGGCCACCAGTAATGCAATCTAAGACGCCTTTTCGTCATGGTAGCCCCCAGATGGCCATCATGCGCACAATCAATGAGCTTGGACCGAATGCCTGAAGGAGGAACACACCTGCCATCCCTCATAATCACACCATCTTCAATAGACAGCTCTTCAGAGACCTTCCAAAAGGGTTGAACTTCCTGACTAACATTTTTTTCTCGTGGCCATCCCTTCACAATAAACTCTTTCACACTATCCAAACACAGATCAGCTTTCACTGCCTCATTCCATTCCAACTCACTACAAGCCTTGTTGTCAACTGCATCTACCACTGCAATAAAACAATCCTCCTTATCCTCTTCCAAATCCAACGGATCAACATCACTCAAAGGCAGCCTAGACAACATATCAGCCCTGACATTCTGTTTTCCAGGAATATGCTTTGTAACAAAATTATACTGCAACAACTTAGTGGTCAAACGCGCAATTCTGGGAGTTGCATACTTTACACGCTCACCTCCTAAAATATAAACCAACGGTTTATGATCAGTGTGAATCTGAAATTTCCTGCCCCAAACATACGTTCTAAATTTCTCACACGCCCAAAAGCATGCTAACAGTTCCTTCTCTATAACAGAATAATTGACTTCAGCATCTCTCAAAAGCCTAGACGCATAACTAATAGTAACCTCCTCATTACCCACAACTTGGGTAAGAACTGCCCCCAAACCATAGTTGCTGGCATCCACCGTAATGACACAAGGTATCATTGGATCGTAAGCCCTTAAAGACTTTGCATTTGTCATTTCAGCCTTGACCAACTCAAAGGTTTCTTGACACAACTCATCCCACACAAACGTGACATTAGATCTCAACATATTGGAAAGCGCCTTCATTTTTCCGGCATACCCTGGGATGAAACGCGAATAGAATTCACATAACCCCAAGAAAGAACGCAGCTCGTCTTTATTCTTGGGACAAGGACACTCCACAACAGCCTTAACCAAACCAGGCCTCGGACTCACACCCACACCGGAGACCAAATGTCCCAAAAACTCTATCTCCTTCTTCCAGAATTCACATTTGCTTTTCTTAACTACAATCCCTTTTTCTTCAAAAGTGGTTAAAACAGCTCTAAGGACTTTGTCATGTTCATCTAAATGTTTACTGAAAATTAATACATCATCCTGAAAGATCACCACCCCTTTCACATCCTGTAACACAGATTGCATAACTCTCTGGAAGACAGACGCTGCCGACGCCAACCCGAAAGGCATTCTACAAAATTGGAATGACCCAAAAGGTGAATTGAAAGCTGTGTAATGTCGAGAGTCCACATCCAACAACACCTGATGGTAAGCCGAAGCTAAATCAATTTTAGAAAACCATTCAGCACCTCTCAGTTCCTCCAATAAATCCCCAATTTTTGGTAAAGGATGTGCATCCACCCAAATTTCCTTGTTGAGACTCCTCAAATCAACACATAAACGGATCTCGCCATTGCGTTTACGTGCGACCACCAATGGACTAAGCCATAAACTAGACTCAATTGGCTCTATTATACCAAATTTTTCTAGCCTGTCCAACTCTGCTTTAAGGTCAGCTCTAAGACTAAAAGGCACAGACCTCACCTTGTGCTTAACCGGGATAGCATTATCTTTGATCTTAATTTTGTGTCTGAAACCTTTAATTTTCCCCAACGAATCAGAAAAAACACCTGGAAAATCACTTTCCAATTTGTCAGAACCCAAACAGTCTTGCACAACCAACACCTGTTCACTCGTACCTGGTCTCAATATCATGCCGAACAAACCTTGGTGAAACCACCCTAGAATGTTGAGACCACGCACAGCCACATAGATTTTACCATGGATCTTGCGCCCCTTAAACTCCAGCACATCTTCAATAAATCCCTCCAGATCTATCTTCCGTCCTTCGTAGGAGACAGGTGCTCTATCTGGTGGAAACAAGGGTCTGTTACCCCAGGACTTCTTAAACAAATCATGGGTGATCATCGTGATACGTGCTCCCGAATCCACCAACAAGTTCAAAGTCACATCACCCACCTTTATTTCTTCATATGGATCCACACAATCTGCAGGATTTCCAGAAACTACACTCTCATCAACAACAGTCACAATCATATCCTGAAACTCTTGCACCAACTCATTCTCATCCAAACTCTCGTCTTTGCCAACACTGTTCACTTTCTCATTTTTCAACAAGTTCGACTGACACACCTTGGCGAGATGTCCCAGTCTGCCACATTTATGACATTTAGCATTTCTCCCGGGACAAAACCTATCCTTCCCATGCGGAGCATACCCACAACGGTAACATATATTAGTTTTCTTGAAGGGGCCCTTGAACTGATTTTTATCTTTTCTAATAGTGTTCCCCACAGCACTAGTGGTTGCAACCGCACTAACAGTATCTTTTGTGACCAACCCACTACCCAACTCCTTTATAGAGTTTTGAGCCAACTCCAAACTTTTTGCCACTTTTATAATTTCCTCCAAACTAGGATTCCCCATTGTGAGTAGTTTTTGTTGTATCTGCTTATCTGCGCAGTGCGCAATAAATTGATCTCTTACCAACTGATCTCTGTAATCACCAAAATCACACTCAGCACACAACTTTCTCAACGCACTTAGATAGGTATCTACATTTTCTCCTTGTACTTGTGCTCTCTTAAAGAACTTGTGTCTTAAAACAACCAAACTTGGCTGAACGTCAAACTTAATTATTAGTTTCTTAACAGCCTCTTGGTATTCATCAAGAACTTCACCTTCAGCTAAGACCAACACAGGAAGATGTTTGTAAACTTCTCTTCCCTCAAAACCTAATGAATTTAATAGTAGAAACTTTTTCCTTTCCGCTCTGTAGCGCGAAGCACCAATGGCCCCCACATAAGTTTCAAAGGCATCAAACCATTGCCTCCACTGTATTGGTGGCGCACCCGGACTTTCCAGGAACGGGGGAGGTGGATTTACAGATTGCATCGTACTCTAAGAGAACCACCAACAAAATGTCACAAAGTACACTGTTCCCAATTCAGCCCAACTGTTAATGGCCAGGAGACCTGTAGATAACACAAATGGAGTCCAAAGATTACCACTAAAAAAACACACTGGATGGATGAAACGCTCACGAAGAATGACCAAAACGGGAGTAAAATCACTTGACCTTCAAAGTCCTCGAAAATGTCCACAGCCTCCCAGACGAGTGATTCACTTTTCACGTCTTTTTGAAAAAGACTCAGTCACCAGCCGATGTCCCTAGACCGCTGATTCGGTCATTACGTGGACGAAGAAAAACGAACTCGGCACCTCACGGAAGCTTTGGTTTCTTTGACGAGAAACTGACGCGTCTGAAGCGTCGCAGCGGAAGCGTCTTCGCTCGTGATAGGCTGCTGCCCACAATGCTTCCACCAATCCGTTGCGTACAATGCTAGTACGTCAACATTACCTCTGATAGGCTGCTGTCAACGAAGCTTCCACCAACACGTCGCGTACCATTCTAGTACGTCATCACTCCTCTTCAGAGCTCCTCGGGGAAACAACCACTGGCACACTAACGGCTCTTTGATGGACCGAACAGCGTCGCCTCTTCACAACGGCTCTCAGACTGTCCGACAGCGACGTCTCCACAACCAGGTATTCCTACCGCTTGAAACAGGCACAGGAGTTGCCACGATGTTAGTTGTCCTTTTTTTTTCCGCTCAGCAGTCCCGCTAAGAGTTAAAAATCACAACTCTTGGAACTGTTTCGCTGAAATGACTTTACAAGAGCGCTGGCACAACACTGGTACGTAAGTCCAAAGGTACCACAACTTTGCTACCACGCGGCGCGTCGTAAACTGTCGGATGTAGGAACACCAGATTAAATCCAGACAAATCCAATCCACCATATGATGTTCCTTGCGATGGCTCGCCCGCTCGTCGCCAAAAATATGTTGTAGCCTATTAAAATAATAGGATTGTCCAAGCACTTGTTGTAAAAAAACAAGTTTTATTGTAGGTTCAACGAGCCACCGCTTCACACATCCAGTGCCATCAGGATTCCCCAACTGACCATCCCAGAACCCTGTGACATCAGAACATAGTGACTTCATATAGAACATTCACCATACCTAACAAGCATTGCTAGGCATAACAAAGTGCTCTGGTGCGGCTGTGTGTGTGCCCGGGAAGCTGTCTCATCCTGGGCTGCCACACACGACGGGGGGAGGAGGGGGGCTGAAGCCATTTGAGTTCAATGGGTGTTGCGCGCCTGCATTAACTAATAGAGGTTTCATAATGTACAATAGTGCCTTTCTCACTGATTAACTTAACTTGAATGTAATGTTCATTTAAACTGTGCGTTATTATATATGTAGTTACCTGAAGGTGAAAGACCGAAAAAAGTTACAGAATATTTTTTTAGTCACGCCTTTGACTCGTCCCTATGCTTACTCACCCGGCCCCCTTCCTCGCTCACAGCATCACAGTTCCCAAACTTTCTCTAATGCCCTGCGACCGCTGGTGTTGGTACTGTAATTGGGAGAGGTAGCAGGGGCAAGGGGTAGTGCAAATTACAGAGGGCTCCTTACGAGGGCCCTGGAAAATATTTTTTTTTTATCAATCAAGCACTGGATTTAACCCAATTGTATTTCGAAGAGAAGAGCTTTGAGATCTTTTAAGAAGGTAGCATGGCATACGGTCAGACCGAAGTTTGTAAACATTCAGTTACACTGTTGCACTCGCCCTCCCTATCTCTGAGCTGCAAACACTAGAAAACTAGGGCGCATTCGAAACATCAATCAAGCGCATGCGTGTTCGAGCTCCTGAGAGCAGTGGAAAAGTAAATCTGCCACAGAAGGGGCGGAGTTGAGACGGCACACCACGAATGCGCAAACCAATAGCAGTGACGTTGCAGTCAGGTGATCCAAGACGACACTGTGTTGTTTCCTGGTGATGGGATCTAGCCGCTACCGTGGCAGGATCTAGTGCTGGCGGACTCAGGGAGATTACACGGCGGAGGGATACTCGGGGCATAGAAGATCTTGGTAAAGCGACGGAGTGATATGTGGATTCGGGTCAACAAGTAACCCTGATAGCGAAAAGTAGAACAGGCGTATGTTTTCCAATTTCCGTGGAGGAAGCATTTTCGGAGCCGATACTGTAACGAGGGGTCCTCAACATTAAATACATCGCCTTTTACAGAAGAAATAAAGGACAGATTTTTTTAAACAATCCTCAACAGACTGCCTTAAACAACTGCAAAGAATTTGAGGTCTACTAAGTCTGGCTGTATTTGTGTATGCATTATAGTTTATGTTTTAACCCGTGAAAGTAGCCTGACCACATAACCCATAAATTCTTGAATTTTGAAGACTATTGCAGGAGTTTTGCTACTTTTTGTCCTGGAAACACTAGAACATTTTAAACACAAATCACCTGTTTGAATACTTGTTATGCAGCGAATTGCTCGGAATTTTTTATGACACCGCAATTTTAAGTGATTTTTTTTTGCGATAAGGATTCTGGTTTTATTGAAAATTAAGAAAATGTGTTTATTGTAGGAAAATATTTGGTATCAACACCTACCGTTGTGATTTTTTTTTTTCTGTGAGAAAACCTTATATTTGACTGGAATCCTTGGACAGGATAAACAATTTTGATTTTGGTCGTTTTCTAAAAACCAAAACAAACTGACACATAGCAGTAGGTTGGTTCCTTGCGTCAGAAAGCACGGAGGCCGCGGTTGAATCCAGCCGTGCCGGCCCTGCCCCCCGGGACTGGCGATGGATCCGGGTCGAGGAGAGGAGAGTTCTGAGGTCACCGGGGCCGCGGAGGGGCTCAAATGTTTTTCCTATAACCAGGACTGCACGTAAGTCACTTCTGTGGACATTTTGGGGTTACTCTGCGTTAAGGGTCTGCCGCTTTCCTTTACGGTGGCTTAATAATGCAGATATCTGTGTGTTTACCTGTAGGTCACGGCTTCGAATCCTAGTCATCCACGCAGCCGGTCATCCCTCCAAAGTGGATGAAGCGTGTACCATGGTTCTGGGTTATCGGTGCTTGGATTTAATTCTGTTTGTAAAGTGCACTTCATAGGTTGGATGTTATTATTAACTTCAGTGTTTTGACGACATGTTAGTAATGCATTATCTTGCTGTTGTAAAATGTGACAGGGAATGCCAGAATCTTATAATAACATGCATGGTGTACAGTGGCCATCGTCAAACAATAATCGGGGGAAAATAGATATTTTGTAGCTTAAAAGAAGTCTAGAAAGTTCTTCTCTTTTCCATGTCCTAAAATAATAGGCAAAAGTATAACTTCATCTGTGACAACACACATTTTGCACTTCAGAAAGTTGTAACATTTATTTCATTCTCCTCCCAGCATAATTTTTGGACAGTTGTTTGACAAAAAGTATAATGTCCTGGGTTTCTAGTGGATTTTTATCGCGTGTTGTATTTAATCAAACATTATAAAACAAACGTCTTCACAAAATTATACTTGGTCAGTCATTGACAACCTGGTTCATGCCCTTAGTGTGTTTTTAAGCATCAATATTACTTGGATCTATTTTTTTCTACTTTTGCTTTTTACATACACTGGAAACTTATTTGTTTATTTAGGCGTTTGCACATTCTTTCTTTGTTCTGTCCTATTTTGGTTCCTTTGACAGGCTGCTCTCTGTTTCCCTCTCCCCCGCCCGAGCTCATTGAGCAGGGCTGTCTCTTTCCTTGTGTAGCATCACGTGAGCACGACTAGGGATGAAGCGATGCAACAGGAAGGACATTACTTCATTCACTTTTGAGTGGCAGAAGTGTGCCTGATGGCAAACCAGATATTTCTTTTCATATACATCAATGTTGTAATACACACGGAACATGTTCGAAATGAAAAGCACATTCCATCTTCGACAGAGATCAAGGCAAACTTTACAGTGCACACAATATGTATATAGCCCAGCATAATATAAGCATAAACAAGCATTGGCATAGCCAATAGGTCTCGCCTTTGGGACCTTATAAGTGTTTAGCCATGCAACAGTTGCATAACTAAATACTTAGAAGGTCCCAAAAGCGAGACCTATTGGCTATGCCGAGCGGCCGCGAAAGTTATCGCGATCAAACTTCAAAGCGGCCATGCGGCCGCGAAAGTGAAAGTAATCACGGTACAGCGCGGCGCGCGCCCTCGCACATGCACTGTAGCTCTAGGCGGGCCTGGTAGCACTTTTTGGAGCCCTCTCAATAAGTCTCGCCAGACCAGCGCATGCGCTGGGTCAGACGAGACCTAAAAACAAGAAGGTCCCGCTGCAACAGCAATTGACTCTCTTATAACCCACTTCACTGAATTTACAAGGAACCACTTATGTTGAGGAATGAGTGTTCAGTTTGTTGTCCCAGGTGATATTTTATGCCCCAAAATAAAGTTTCCCCTCGGTGCTTAAAGAGGCAAATTTGCTCATACATGCACAGCCTCTGACGCTAGTTCACCACATTAGTCCGAAAATGCCCCAGCCACAGACCTTTGGGTGGTATAAGGTGACTTTGCTAACCCTTCTTAATGAATACCATCCTACAGAATTTGGAATGCCCTTCCTCCTGAGATCAGATCCAACCCATCCACTGTTTCATTTAAAAAAATGTCAAATGGCTACTCCTGAATGACCTTCATCAGCAATAGCCCCAATGCCATTCCCTATTTACTTCCACCTCCTGTTTGACAGTCTTTTTATCTGTGTTCAAAATGCTTGGTTGTCCTTTTGATATGCAGCTCTGCTGGAACTTTACAGTGCTTAACTAGTTGGGCCAATACCTGTGGACACCTCTTTTTTATGTCGTCTTCTCAGTACTCCACATGACATTTTTATGTTTCAGGTACTTCTTATGTTCTATATTGTACTGTACTCATGCTGTTACCTCATGCCAACATACGTCTGTTGTACAGCGCTCTGATACCCGTTTGGGTCATGTTCGCTCTTTATAAAACGTTTCAAATAAATAAATACATATATGTGGAGTGAGTGTCTTTAAGGAATGGATGGAATGGCTTAGTGAGTTAAGCACCAGCTGTTAAAATCAGCATATAAAGCCTGCTGGTTGCAGTTTTTGACCGTAAGTGGGGTTCACTCTGCGTTTCTTCCTCCAGAGGTCGATATTTAGAGTACCCTTTTTTTGAGTAATAAAAACTATGGTTTACAGTGCTGAGAATCAGCACATCGGGGTAACAAGTGGTGTACAAAACAAGTTACTGTGGCACTTCCAGTTTTGATTTTGCATTACCAATACAGACAGTATATACAACCATTCAAAGTGAAAACAGGACCAGCTAACTCGCACACTTATGACCTAGGATAGCTTGAGAGCACTGCGTCAGTTAGTGAGGTCATTATTAAGATTAGCATTGTTATTTAATTTTTGTTGATGGTCCCAAGGCAACAGCGTGAGCAAGGAAGTCACGGCAGCTGTGCAGCCCGATGCTGTATGGTGGGCACCGGAAGGCTGAAGCAAGCTGATGCTGTCATACGTGCAGCTTGGAACATTGTCCTGACATGCCCTGCCTGACTCTGGAATGAAGCCCGCTCCTGTCATGCTGTGAAGCTGCCTGGCTCGAAGCCTCGCGCAGAGGCCGCATGGTCGAGGTGAGGCGTCGTTGTCAGGAGCTGCACCACATACCAGTGTGAGTGCGACACAACATTCACTGGCATGGACCCAGCAGGGGAGAGTAAGGCCCCGGGGTGGGGATGTCCAACTCTTGAGGGCAGTTGGGGAGAGAGGAAATGACGCTGCATTCACCACCAGGGATCACCTCCTAAATGTGTGTCACAGGGAATGATGGAGAGTGGACATTTCAGACATTACAAGACCGAAAGACCGTTCAGAAGAGGGCAGACAGCCTTGTAAAGAAATAGAGAGGCCCACTCAGAAATGTGCAGAAAAGGCGGTGTGCAAAGTCGGTGACCTCAGTGGCGAACCAGTGAGTGGAGTTCCAACTCCTGTCTGCTGGACAGGGTCGGGCCGGGGCCGGGCAGAAGGCTGGGGATCAGCTGTCTCGGAATAAGGAAATAACTTGAGGCCATGTTGGCCTCTTCTGGCACATCAACTTAGCATTTATTTGAGTGCATTATCTGCACTGCCGCTCCCAACCTGTCCCCATCCAATGGAAAGCAAGAGGTAAAGCTAGGGCAGTACCACTGAAGTGAAGCCCCAGGAAGTATGAACATAGAAACACCAGACTCCCGCAGGAGCTTGGACATGGAACAGAGAGGCAGGTTCAGAGCTGGAAATAAAAAACAGACTGCCGATTTGACACACTCGCATTACATATGGTGGCTATCAGACAGTATATTGAAAGACATTTCTAGGGTTACAGATGGACCCATGTGAGGATTGCACTGCCCACATGTGAATCACACAGACTGCATTTAATTACAAAATTAGTTCCCGAAAATTCTCCAAAACTGCCTTCTTTTCAGCCATGCAGTAAATAAAACATATCCTCTGTGTTCGTCTCTTGTTTCATTGGAATTAATCGGGGAATAATTGTGAAAGTCAAAATCGTGCTCACCAACCGAAATCGAATCTATGCATACATGGAGTTGGGCTTGTCTGATGAGCTGGCATCTGAGGAAAGCACCCTGGTGGTCTCCTTTGATGGGGAATGCGCTTCTGATGCAATACACTACAGAAGGGGCCCTGTCCGACTCGAAGGGACACCACATGGGCTTGGTAGGAAAAATAGACTCTAAGTCATTTCTGCTTGAACCTCTGCCCCGCGCAGGAAGGTATGTGTTCAGTGTAAGTGTAAGGAAAACATGCAGGAAATTGTATAAACCCATTAATCCATGCCTGGCCGCATAATAAACAAAAGTATGCACAGGTCTACTTTAAGCCACACAGACCCAACATCAGTGGAGAGCGAACAGATAACTCTGCGGCCTCCATATCAAAAACAGGCCGACTGAAGTGCTTGCTTCGATGCACTAAAAATATACTGGCCCTACTGACTCAGGGAGTGAAAAGAATGTGGGTGGAGGAAAGCAAGACAAGGAAGCACTCGGAGGAAAGGGAGAAGAATGTGAAAGGTTTAAATGGCAAGTGTGAGCAGTGGGAAGCTGTGCTTTTGAGATGCTGTGAAGACACAGAACAAGAGATTGAGGCAGAGTATTCTGTGCACAGGCAAGAAGGAAAGAGTCTGTGTCTTATTCCCGTCTGTCGTCAGACTGAGCCAACACACAAAGCGAAAAAGGGCATCGCATCTTTCTTATTCTGCATGAAGTTAGAACTCACAAATGAAAACCCTCGAGACATTGCAAAAGAACTGCACTCTCTGTATAGAAAAAGAATATCCCCCAGGCCTCTGGAGACTTGCACGATGCATCTGCTATTCCTTGACAAACCATACAGTGAAGTGGCAGTTTTTTTTACCAGTGATGTATGTGTGGTGTGCACTCCTGTATGCAAAATAACTAAACTGTAACAAACTTCTCATGTGCCTGCTGCACTGGATCGCATGCTGCCTCGCACATGTAATCCGAACAACAATTAACAGCAAGTACCCCGGTACTTTGGACTTTGTGCGCACAAAGTCCAAGTTACCCGGGGTACTTGGCTGTCAATTTGTGTTTTTTTGTCACCATGCAGAGGGAAAAAACATACACATGGCTACTGGAATTCTGCGACTCTGTAGCCACTGCATTTTCAGCATAATTATGGATTTACCTTTCTTGCAAAATAATATTCACACTGGGGATCTAGTTATTGGCCCAACCAGGTGCGTTCTGCTCCCACTCCATCATGCAACTCACACTGAAGTACGCTGGGTATTGGCACAAAAATCGGGCTAACAGCTAGTTTATAGCCAAAAACTGTTTTGTATGTTGATGAACGTTTGTGTGATGGACCTGCTCAAAAGGGAGAAATCCTTCTTTACGACGGGAACCCTCACTCACCCGAGGGTGACATGCTTCATCATTGGGTCTCCTCCTCACACACGGGGCTGTGAAGTCCATGGTGTGGGCTACAACTCCCCTAGTCGGGAGGAGCAGAGGATTTTGATGAGCGATGGAATGAGGGACAGAGTGCAAGTGAATATACACTGTGGTGATAGTTAAAACTACCTCTACAGGGCCAAAATAACTTTGGGGCATATCAACAACAACCGGCGATAATTATCGCTGAGCGCACTTAGCGCTCGGATAATTATCGCCGGCTAGTGCTGATTTTTATCGCTGAGATAGCGTGCTATTAGCAACGCTTATCTCATCGGCGATAAAAATCCTAGCGCTATCTGGCTAACGTGAGATTATCGCTGGAAACCCAGCGATAATCTCACGTTAGCTAGTTGATAGGGACTCACAAACTTAGCCATGATATCCACCTTCCATAGGATATCATGGCTAAGTCAGTCCTGAAGCAGGTGTTAGGAAAGTAGCGATAACAGGTGTTATCGCTACTTTTCCTGACGCTATGCTTCATAGCGTGGGGCTTGATGATAGGAGAAATGTCGCTAAGCGACATTTCTCCTATCATGTCAGGTCAGGAACGCCCACTTTGCATCTCATTAGAGATGCAAAGCTGGACGTTAGAAATCCCCACGCTAAAGCAAGGTTTCACGCGTTAGCGGGACCTTGCTAATATAGCGATAAAATTATCGCCGCTTTTCGGCTGAAAACTGCCGCTAAAGTGGCGATAATTTGTTATCGCCTCGTTGTAAATATGCCCCCAAATTCTTTAGGTCCACTGGGATAGATCTAAAACCATGTATACCCCTCTCAATTGTCAACATGTTTCTGTCCACGAGCAGCACCACACCTTCGGTTGGGTGCTTCTGGATGTACCCAGTGGCTTGAGGGTGGATATCTCGTTCTCTGTAAATAGAACAACGGTGGACCCTCAGCACACACAAGCAATCATCATTGTGGCCACCTTGATCTCTGGCTGGCCAGTCTATTTTTGATTTATAACATTGCAAACAGAATGACTACTATTTTGGGTCCTGATGAATGCCCTGGAACCCCTTCTGAGGACCACTCACATGCAGAAACATGTTGAGCATTGAGAGGGGTATATATGGTTTACAACCCTGGTCCTCTTTTTAGATCTATCCCAGTGGACCTAAGGAATACATTTATTTTGGCCCTCCAGAGGTAGTTTTAACTATCACCACACTGTATATATATTCACTTGCACTCTGTCCCTCACTGACCTCATTCCATCGCTCATCAAAACACCTCTGCTCTTCCCGACAAGGGGAGTTGTAGCCCACACCATGGACTTCACAGTCCGGGTGTGAGGAGGAGACCCAATGATGAAGCATGTCACCCTCGGGTGAGTGAGGGTTCTCGTCCAAAAGATGGATTTCTCCCTTTTGAGCAGGTCCATCACACACACGTTCATCAACATACAAAACAGTTTTTGGCTATAAACTAGTTGTTAGCCCGATTTCTTTGACAATACCCAGCGTACTTCATTGTGAGTTGCATGCTTTACCTTTCTTGCCACATAATCCACCATCTGTTACATTATTAAAGAGTTCAACCAAAAAAAAGTTGTCCTGGAGGAGACTTGTGGTTGACCTGCTGCTGAATAAGGTTGAGTAGGCCTATACCAGAGCTTGAAATGCAAACTATGAAATAGATACAGTCTTTTCGTTGGTTAGGGCATGTGCACTAGTAGCCTGACCAGGTAAAGAGGGCTAACGGCCAGGAGTTCAAGCTTTAAAGATTCTGGATTTGGTGCAGTAAGAAACTTTAAATGCAAGGTTTTTTCAAAGCATTGTAAACTAGGAATGGTCACGGGGCTTTGGGATAGGAGTCTGAGATGTGTTCACAAGGCATCAAATTAATGTTCTGAGTAATCGCGGATCATTGTCTGTCCATACCACCAGTCTCGCTTTAATTGCCATTTGTTTTACAGAGAAAGGGCCAATGAAGCTGACTAGAATAGGTGGCCCTGGATGGGTTGTAAAGCTACCTGGGGGACTTGTGGCTAGAAGCTGACAAAAATCGGACATTAACAAATCACCCCTGATGATGCTGGTTGCAGACACCATTGGGTGACCAATTGTGATAAGTGAAAATGTTTGTAGAGGATAAAAGAGGTAAGGCGTGCTAGAACTGAGGCGAGGTTGTTGCTGCCATTAGAAAGGAAAGATTAGAATGGGAGTTTGAAAACGCTTTCAGAGTGCACGCATTAGTTACCAAGGCAATGTCTACATTCCAAGCTTTGAACAAAAAAAGGACTCATTTGTCAAAATAAAAGAACCACATAGTTACATTTCAGGACATCAGCAAATGTGCAGACAGCAAGACTTAAAGAGGAGGAGACTTGCCACCTACTGCACCTTCTGCACTCTTTTTATTGTATAAAGGAAAGTAATGTGGGTAGCTATTTTAAAAGCAAATTATTTTTAATTTAGGAAAAGCAATCACCTAGCAAGAAAAGTGGATATAGTGTGATAATGGAATGGCAATAGGGCCCAACTCCCTGTCATATTGATGTACTCCCCACATACCAGATGGCTTCTTTAGGTTTAATTTGGTTTTTATTGACATTCTGCAGCAGTAATACAGCAATTATGACAATACTGTGACCACACCCCAACATGTCCACTCAACTGGGTTTAATCATATCAGGACCTACAATTGAAACCTCAATACCTCTGGAGACAGTCCTGACTTCCTCCATAGCAGAAGTCCGTAAAAGCTCTGTGCGTGTCAACAACATGGTCAATCTTCGATAAGCAGTTATGTCGTCAGATGGCTTCTTTAAACATCTCTTTCCCAGAATTCAAGTTTGAAAGCAGGAGATGCCCTCTTGCCTGGTGATTTTAATTAAGTAAAGAGTGTGTGGGTTGGGAATGTTGTGAGAGTCTTATACCACACATTAGAAGGGTTTCCCCTGAGATTAAGGGCAAACTAAACCAAATGGTTATGGTAGCTGCTGGAAGGTGTTCACACTTGGAATAGAATATTTTGTACATACTTCGACACTGACTATATTGTAAATGAACAAATGAGTCTTTTGAGTGAAAGGGTTGCTTTTGGTAATATCACTTTCAGTTACCATACTAAAGTAAAGATTTTTCACCAACCACATCCAGTGGTAGTGGCTGAAATGATAAATACGTCTGTAAACCTTTGATATGGGATGCCAATAAAGCTACAGGCCAGGGCATGTAATTTTAGTCTCGGGTAGGCTAAATAGAATGAATAAACTGTAATGTGAGAGGTTGAAAAGGTAGCTTTCGGGTGGACGTGGCCGGGCAAGGTGGCCACTTGGATATAGCTCGCTGTAGCTATGCAGAGGCCTCCATGGAATCCATATTTTCTGAGGAGAAAATAGTCCCACATAAATGAAACAAAGCGAGAGATGAAAGGCAAACACAGGAGCACAGTATCTCTGGTGCTACTGGTTGATATTTTGACAGTAAGGTAGAGATTCCTGCTCGCCAGTGCGGTTTTGGGCAACATATATGGTGGAAGAAAGGTGGCAGCACCGGGGCCAGAGATTGGGATTTCAGAGCCCTGGCCTTATGGATCTTACTCACTTGATCCAGCAGTCAGCAAGCAGCCCAAAGGTGGGAGGTTAGCCAAGCATGCCTGAAGAGAGGCGGGTCTCCCAAGCATGGGACACATGGCTCTGACCAGTTGGCAGAGGGGCTGAAAGCAACTACAGTGGAGTAGCTACAAGAAAGGTAGGCCATCACCCTAGTACAGTCTACATCGTCCACAAGTATGATTTGGGTTAAAGCGTTACAATTAGCTCCATGAACCAAGTTACATCAAGTGACTGGTAATTAAAGAGCTGTCGCCAAAATCATCAAGGCCATACCTCCCTATTCATAAGTTCACTGGCAGACTATATGCAGTGAAGCGGCTCCCAGCTGAAATGGCACTAACCCTGCCACAAGTGAATAAATACATTTTTATTGATTTGATTAATTAAAATCATTACAGTAAATACTTGCAATACAAAATAACCATTTCTAAAACAATAAAAAGAAGTTTAAGTAAAAGATTTTTTTATTTAAAAACGCAATAATGCTAATGCTTCATTTGGCTATTAGCGGTCATCTTTTATGTGATTTTAAAACAGAGTGAGGCAATGCTGAGTTCAATTTAGTATTTACAGTAGATATACATTTTCCAAACCATGCAAGTTCTGTGGTACCACAAGTGTTAGAACGGTCCGAGGCGACAAGTTACCATATTTCTGCACTGGCCGCAAATGACAAATAGGAACATATAGAGCCCACCATCAAGTCATGCTGGCATAAGACAGCAGCCAAAGCTGTCCAAGGGCAGGCCCTCAACCAACGTATGTGAACCTGGAAGTGGGAAATGGACCTATATATGTGACTGTATGCTGGATAATTCCTGTTAATAACCATCACAAGAGGGGTCAGATGGAATGGAGGGGGACAGAACCGGCAAAGGCCAAAACCTCAGCCGAAAGGAGCTACCTAACTCGTGATTTAGCTCTACTGATCAAAACAATCCAGTCGCCTCTCCCTTATAGTCCCCATGATGAAAGCACAGAGTCGATGATATGAGAAAAACGATTAAAGTCCAAAAGAACTGAAATCCATTTTTCTTGCCATCTCTGTATTCTTCCACTATCCTGAACCTTGACTTCATTCACTCTGTGCCGTGGACAGCTAATATCTTCAAACCCTTCTCACCCCACAGGGGACAGGAGGTAATGTGGTGGGGTTGGATACAATCTTGACTGGGAAAAGAGAGGGTCCAGTTTACTATTAGGTTTACCGATCTTTTGGATGGAATATACATGTGTGTATATATGTATGTATGTATGTGTATATGTATATATATATATTCTACTCTCACCAAGGCTCCCGCACTCGTGGGCGGATGCTGGGTCGTGCGAGGGTTCACTCGCATTAATATCCAGCTCACAAACAAACTTTGACCAGTACTCTCTGTAAAAGAAATCCTTTTAATGGATTATTCGTGCACTTAACTGCTACACAGACGCGTTTCGTCAAAGTGCCTTTTTTTCGATGATGGCGGCTGCCCTTTTTCCAGTTTTTTGTATACCAATTGATTTAGTCATACTGGGAACAGGGAAAACAAACAAAGAAGTTTCGTTCCAATGTCAACGCCATCATACAACGTACATATGTACACAGGTTTCAATGCATTTTCAAATTCATATTACATTTATGTCGAAACCCTTAAGTTGGAGCTCAGTGTTATTTGACCATAATTATTATATAGAGTTAATTTTCTTATAATTTCATATGTCCCCTTCATATCTATTGTTCCATAATCGGAACATTAGGAGGCTACGCATAATTTGTACCATACCATCCTGAATGGGCTACATTACCTTTGTCTGGCCTATCATTTAAGCTCACCCATAACGAGAACATTGAAGGTTCACCTGCTATTTTACTTTCACGTCCAATATGGGCTAACATATCCTTAGTCAGGCTTATCACTGTGCTCAGTATCTCGCCCTGTATGGGCATTTTCTACTAATTGTTTTGGTAAACTTTATGTAAATTACATATATTTCAATGTTATTTCTTCCGATAGGTGAACCCCCAGTTCTTCACTACTGTTCAGACCCATCTGAGTTTTTGTTTGTAAATCTATTACATAGCGAGATTTCAACCTTCTTAGCTTTAACTCTCTGTTTCCACCGCTCACCTCTTGGGGTACATGATCTAAGCAAAATAAGTTCAATACATTTCTGTTGCTTTGGTGGTATGACTTGAAATGCCTTGCTACTGGATAAGTAACATCCTTATTGCTGATCGCCCTCATGTGTTCTAAGTTCTGCTGTTTAGTTGGATGAATTGGGTTCCCTAAGTATTTTAACCCACATGGACATATCAAGCAGTGGATAATGTAAGTGGTGTGGCAGTTCATAAATGTATTTATCAGTTTTTGGTTCTTTCAGGCCCGGTATTCCATAGGTAAAAATCTTAATACTATGTACACAGGCTTTACATTTGCCGCACTGATAGAAGTATTTCAGATATTCAGATACCCCTTTCTGTTGTTCCTTTGGTAGATGACTTTCTACTATCTTTACAACAAACAAATGATGGACGGAATGCTGACAATGCAGACATTCTCCCCCAGTCAAGAGATCTGGGTTAAATCCATCGTTCTTTTGCCCACTACGCCACCCCAGTTTAGACATGGCCATATGCAAATCAGTCTTGACCCTGTGCCTCATGGGAACAGTCCAGCCCGAACTGCCAAGCCATGTCTTCTCTGGACTGGAATCAAGCATCCTAGGACCGGTTTCTGGCTATCAGCCGTCATCAGCCAGGATAGCTTGACTCCAGTGGCGTAGTGAGCACGGGTCCCACGTCTGGGAATACCCATCCCACTTAGGGCGAAAAGCGTTACAACAAACAAATGATGGACGGAATGCTGACAATGCAGACATTCTCCCCCAGTCAAGAGATCTGGGTTAAATCCATCGTTCTTTTGCCCACTACTCCACCCTAGTTTAGACATGGCCATATGCAAATCAGTCTTGACCCTGTGCCTCATGGGAACAGTCCAGCCCGAACTGCCAAGCCATGTCTTCCCTGGACCGGAATCAAGCATCCTAGGACCGGTTTCTGGCTATCAGCCGTCATCAGCCAGGATAGCTTGACTCCAGTGGCGTAGTGAGCACGGGTCCCACGTCTGGGAATACCCATCCCACTTAGGGCAAAAAGCGTTACAACAAACAAATGATGGACGGAATGCTGACAATGCAGACATTCTCCCCCAGTCAAGAGATCTGGGTTAAATCCATCCTTCTTTTGCCCACTACGCCACCCCAGTTTAGACATGGCCATATGTAAATCAGTCTTGACCCTGTGCCTCATGGGAACAGTCCAGCCCGAACTGCCAAGCCATGTCTTCCGTGTGAGTGTTTGATTGGTTCTGATGCTCCGTCCATCACCACCCCCTTTTGTACCGCTTTGTTCGCCATAAGTTGGCAGGGTATGCTCAGACGTGAGTCCCTTGCTCACTTTGCCACTGGATTCAAGCAAGCCTGGCTGAAGACGGCTGAAATGCCAGAAACCGGTCCTAGGAAGCTTGTTTCCGGTCCAGGGAAGGCATGGCTTGGCAGTTCGGGCTGGACTGTTCCCATGAGGCACAGGGTCAGACTGATTTGCATATGGCCATGTCTGAACTGGGGTGGCAGAGTGGGCTAAAGAACGGTGATGGATCAAGCCCAGATCTTTTGACTGGGTGTGAATGTTTGATTGGTTCTGATGCTCCGTCCATCACCACCCCCTTTTGTACCGCTTTCTACTATCTTGGCACTTATAGACCGAGATTTTCTAAATGTTATCAAAGCTTGTGTGGGTAAGTGTTTCCTAATTATAGTATCTGATTTCAGGATCTTTCAATTTCTCTGCATAATTCTCTTTACATTTCTGGCAACATTTCAGAAATTTGTAATCATCCTGAAATTATTTTGTGTTTTTTCCTATTTTTAATCTCATTCTTCAATGAATCATCTCTTTTTTTTCTCTGTTACTTTTTGCATTGCTTTCACAAGTACTGTCTTACAATAACCTCGTCTCACAAATCTTTTATCACTATCATTTTGAAAGTCAGTTTCTCTCGAGCAGTTGCACTTAATGCGCAGAAGCTCTCCATAGGGGATGCTATTGATCCATCTTGCGGGATGACTACTTCTAGCATGTAATATTGAGTTATCCGCAGTCGGTTTCCTATAGAGTGACGTGCAAATCTTATCACTGACAAATACTTTAGGATAGTTCATCTTTTCAGGACTAATCTCGCTGGTAAATCTCAAATTAATATATTAGTTTAGAAATGAAATGTACTGTTTCGCTGATTCCTCCGTGCCTTTCCAGATGATGAATAAATCCTCTATATATCTTCTCCTACTGATGTAGTAAATATCTACCCAGTTGTCTTGTGCCCATGCCACCCGCTTCTCCCACCAGCCTACGAAAAAATTTGCACAGCTGGCGGCGAAGCAGGTGCCCATGACTGTTCCTCATATTCCATTTCAAATTCTTTATTTCGACATTGTCATAAAAGAATCATACAAATTTACATTTTTTTACAAATATTCGCGTTTGATACGAATATAATAAAATCAGTTATTATCAGAGGAAAAAATGTCAGTACCCATGAGACAACCATAAATAAAAATCCGTGGTTTGCACTTCGATATAAACTGAACTTTCTGTAGCCTACTCTTGGCGATTACAAAACTAATAGCGAAATATAGTTCAGAGCATTTTATCAAATGTCCTTCTTTTCCTCCACATATCTCTCAAAAAGGATGACATAGCAAAAACTATTACAGGATTTAAATCAGTTTTAAGAATTCGGAAAGATTGCATACATTGCGTAAACCCCAGGTTTTGCAGAGGGGAACAATCCAATACCTTCTAGAATTTAAGTAGGCAGGACAAAAAACAGTATATGCAATTCATTTTCAAGATCAAAATCACACGCTGGACAATTTTTTGGTAAAGACGAGGACCATTTACAAGTAAAAGCTCTAATAGGTAAAGTGCCGTATCTCCACTGTAGATACAGTTTTCTTGCTACAAGTGGGCAAATATCATTTAAGTCATACTCAAAGCAGTAAGAATCTTTGATCATTGTAAAAGAGCGTGACAAACTACCAGCATGACAATTCTGAATAGAAGCAGTTAGTCTAAATTCATAATACAGGTTAACCAAATGCTTACGTGAAATATTAGAACATGCTTTCGCTGGCTCTGACCACAACAGCGGGAGGCCAATTCTCCCCAATTCCTCTTTCACATACCTTAGCCATGGGTGATTTCCCGCTTTTGGAAGGCCTATAAATTCCAAGAGTTCTTCCCTATAAACCTGGAGTTCGGGGGTAGTCCAAATCCTCCGCCAGAATGTTAGGGGTTTAAGGCCCAATTCCTCTTTTATTGGTCTTAGGCCCATATCTAGTCTTATTGGCAGTAGCGGAGTGCTTGGGGGGAGAGCCAGGAGCTGCCTTGCACAATCTCTGGACGGCAATTAAAGCCCCAGAGTTCACCTCCATAGGTTACACCCCCCCCTTGCCTGAAGTTTGTATATTTCAAGAGGGGGGCCAATTGGTTTGACACAAGAATTATTAAAGAGTTTTAAAATGCCCCCCGATAATTAAGCTAACTTGAGTTGTGTTCTAATTTGATGAGGGACCCAAGACATAGTTTCATTTAAAGTAAGACCCAAGTACTCGAAGGTCTGAACCCTTTCTAAACTAACGGTCCCTATAGTTGGATTAGGGCGTGTTGTTGGTGGTGGGTTAAAGATCATGTATTTTGTTTTGAGCGTGTTTATTTCTAACCCGCGGTCGAGACAAAATGTCTCAAAACCATCCATCAATCGTTGGATGCCCATTGGTGACTTCGAGAGTAGTAGGGTATCATCTGCAAACATAATCGCAGGAACCCGGGATCCGCCGAGCTTGGGGGCATCACTATTTGAAACCTCATTCAGGTGTGAGAATACTCCATTAACATAAAGGCAAAAGAGGGTTGGCGCCAAAACACATCCCTGTCTGACTCCCCTGTCGACGGGAAATCTGGATGATAAAACACCACCTTTCCCGCACCTAACCTGTGCAAAATTTCCGCTATGGAGTCGGATTATCATATTCAAAAGGGAGACAGGTATACCCAATTGTGATAGGACCAGCCAAAGGAACCAAGTCAAAGGCCGCACGTAGGTCCACAAAAACAGAGTACAGTGACCCACCCTCAACTTGTACAGTTTTCCAAAATAATAAAGCCAAACGGAAAATCTGGTCCGTAGTGGATACATTCTTTCTGAACACTGCCTGATAGGGGCTTAGAATGGAACACTCTTCCATCCAGTCCCTAAGGCGATTCAAAATCAGTCCAGCAAAGATTTTTTGGGGGACATCGATAAGGCTGATCGGCCTATAGTTGACTGAGAGGAGAGGTGAACCCTTCTTAAAGATAGGGACTATCTCAGCTCCCAGCCAAGTATCAGGAACCGCCATACCCCGCTGGATTGCATTGAATAAAGCAGTTAAGTACGGGGACCAGACTTTAGGTTCGTGCTTAAATAGATCACCTGGGAGTTTATCCAGACCAGGCGCCTTACCTGATGGAAGTTTGATTAAAGCAACACGAACCTTTTCTTCCAGAAACTCAATCTCAGGTGCGTCAACAATGGTATTAAACATTAGACCTATCTGTTCCCTCTCGAAATTAAGATCATCCCCCCCATAAAGGGTAGAGAAGTGTTCTTCCCACACATTTGCAGCAATATTTGGCAAAATTGCCGGTGAAGTGTCAGACGACCCCGTGTTGACAATTTGCCAAAACTTCCGGTGGTCTCTTGCTCTTAGTGCCGATGTTAAATTAATCCAATTATCATTATCCCACTCCATTTTGGCATGATGTATCAATTGCTTGTATTCTGAAAGTTTTTCTCTTATTAGCGCCTTATTATTATTTAGCTTCACAGCCTTGAGAAGTTCTGTTTTAAGTTTCCTACATGTAATATTATACCATGTAGGTCTGTTACCTCTCCTTCTCACTTTGGGGGCTATAGGATTAAAAACTTCTGCCAGAATTAAATTCAATTCAAGATTTAGATCCCCAAATTTATAATAAACTTCAGGGGTGGGATACTGCAACGATAAAGCAGCTACTGCTTCCAATACCGGGATTACCTGCGCATAAAGATCTGTCACTAACGCTAAATTTGTAACCAGTTTCTCCCATCTAACCCTGCGCCTATTACTGGTTAGAAGGAGCCTGGCATCTGGGGCTTCAGTTAATTTACATGGGCCTTCAGGGTTTCCTGGGGACAGTAGTTCCAGGATCAGCGGATTGTGATCGCTATCAACCCTGGATTCCACCTTAAAATCGACAACCTTATCCCATGTGGAGATTCCAACAAATATATAATCCAATCGTGACTCATGCTCGATTTTGTTGAAAGTACATTTGGAGGGGATATCAGATTTTACACGACCATTGCAGGCCCTAATTGAATGATTTAATGTTAGGGCCATAATCTGCACAGCCAGTGGCGCCCAAGTCCTAGGTCAAGGGCCCGCTACTGGTGGGACTTTCCAGTATTCGTCCTCCTCCGAAATTGCACTGTCAAACAAGCCCATAAGCGGTTCAAAATGGCAATTGAAATCACCCCCTACCAGGAGGGTGATGCCTTGGGGAAGCGTATTTAAAAATGCCGAAAGCTCTTCAATGGTTCCAGACTCAGCTGAAATATTAACAGGTCTTGAATAAACATTGACCAGGGCAAGCCTGGAATCATTCGGCCATTCTAATATCACGCATTGGAGATCCGCTGACAACGTATTCACTACCTTTGCACTGCATCCAATATGGGAGCGCACCCAAATAATTAAGCCCCCTGAGGGTCTACCTTTTCCACCCCACCTAGCCGGGATTGAAAATGAAGCAAAACCACTCCGATGATAATCCTCCCTTGCCCATGTTTCCTGAAAAAGACATATATCATTTTTATCTATGAACTCCCCCCACTCGGGACATGCTATTTTGTTGGCTATCCCTGCTAAATTCCACGACAGAATTGACATATGACCAGCGGTAGGTGTGGGTTCTGTAATTATTACACCACAACCCTCGCTGGTCATTTTGGTTATAAGCAGGGAGCATTCCAGCTGGGCCCAACACCGAGCGTCCGGTAGGCCAGTGCCCAAAGGGAAAACTGATTGGGCATTATCCGCTCTATCTACTCCCCCAGTCCCGCCCCTGTTCTTACACGTGGCTGAGCAACCTAGCGAGGTATAGTTATTCGTAATAGTAGTATTACTCGCCCTCGGATAGCTCCTCAATATGGGGCTACAGAGTAGTCAGTCCACCTGATCGAGGCAGCTGAAATGGTTGAAATCAAAATAATGGGATGTGGGGTTGGGGAAATGCAAAGTATTCATATTCCTTCTAGGGTTACTTCTAGACCATCCCTCTTCTAAACCCGTAACAGGTTGACTAACAGGGGGTGGATAGAAATAAGCCAGAGGAAAGGTCTGAATTGAGGTCTCCTCCCTGGAGGACGGCATCTTCAGAATGTGGGCAACTGTCTCTGGGTCCCTAAAATTTACCACAATACAATCTCCGCTAATGTTTTTCTTAGTTGGACCCAGCCATGAGACCCTTCTGACCATCAGGATTTCACTAAAATTGTGTGGAGGGAGGGGTCTATGCTTGTTCAGCCAACTCACTACTCTATTTTTAAGTGAAGCGAATGATTCAACTCCTGTGTTAGTGGGTTGAGGGACTCCTGTTAAGACCACTACCAGGGGAGCAGCTTCCGGGGGTAAATTTACTGTCAGTTTCTTCCTCAATCCATTGCCCTCCAGATTGTCTTGCTCAATATGTACAAGAGGCTTTTCCACCGTTGGGCCAGGGCAGGAGTGAAGGGGGGGTCGGTATTCCTATATAAAGTGTCCTGAGCTGGAGATGGAAGATTTACCACAGCTGGGAGAGTTGTTAAAAGGGGAGAATTAACTGAATAAGTACCCCTTTGATCTACCACCCTCCTCCCTTCCATAGTTCCTGGCAAAGACCCTATGGCCCTTTCAATATTTGACAATCTAAGATCAATTTGGTCAAATCTGATAATTAGAGGGTCCAGCAAAGATTTCAGAATACTGCCCAGGTCTAAGGTCTGCTGAACAGGGCGGGCCTGAATATTATCACCATCGATCTGGGTGGAAGACTGTGCTATAGAGGGAGATGGGAACGGTGGATTTGTCGAATCACTAACTACTGAAGGCTTCGCCTTTTCTTTTGCCTGGTCTTTAGAATTAATACGATTTGCGAAGTTGGATAATCTTGCCTTCTTACCACCCCCTATCTGCTTCCCTCTCTTTCTTTTTGGGACCGCCCCCTCCCTATTATGTCTTGACTGAAGAAAATTAGCCTCAGACCCACTATCTCGAGCAATGGGCACATTAGGATGGGGTGGCGAACTATGATCGTAATTAGCCGGCATGGGATCTGATGTAGATCCAGAACAACACCCGGAGTTTGGCGGGGTAGTCACTACCAAAGAAACACTGTTGGAAATAGGGTTGGGTAGTGGCAAGCCCGTCAGGTGTTCTAGCTTTAGCTATATTGCCCAGGGACGATCTTTTTGCAGTCTCTATGCCCCGGGAGAGGCGGCGTTCAAGGATAGTGATCTCATTAGATAACAATGAGTTTGCTCTTATCAGAAAACTGTCCAAAGTACCTGACATCGATGTAGTAGAGATAAGTGCTTTGCTTCTTGTCTCTCTGCCCGCCATAGTTCTATGTCTTCAACAATAGGTTCGCTGTTGAATAACAATGTCAATAACACATAGGTCAATAAAACGGAAAATCCAAGAGGGGTGGCCCGGTCCGGTCTCACACGCTCTATAACTGGCTAAAACGGGCCCGCCCTTGGCCCGGGCTTCGCCCGCGCGCGTCGCGTTGGTGTGGTGGAGTTATATCCGTCCAAACAGGGGGCGGAGCGTGAGGGAAGAGGCTGCAGGTGTGGTGGAGTTGGCTGCTGGTCCTCGCAGTCCTTCACAGTGTCAGAGCCCCAAGAACAAACAAAAGGCTTCCACGAGCGGCTCCCGCGAAGCGGGGGCCGCGAGCCGTTTTCAAGTGTCCAAACAGGGGGCGGAGCGTGAGGGAAGAGGCTGCAGATGTGGTGGAGTTGGCTGCTGGTCCTCGCAGTCCTTCACAGTGTCAGAGCCCCAAGAACAAACAAAAGGCTTCCACGAGCGGCTCCCGCGAAGCGGGGGCCGCGAGCCGTTTTCAAGTGTCCAAACAGGGGGTGGAGCGTGAGGGAAGAGGCTGCAGGTGTGGTGGAGTTGGCTGCTGGTCCTCGCAGTCCTTCACAGTGTCAGAGCCCCAGGAACAAACAAAAGGCTTCCACGAGCGGCTCCCGGGAAGCGGGGGCCGCGAGCCGTTTTCAAGTGTCCAAACAGGGGGCGGAGCGTGAGGGAAGAGGCTGCAGGTGTGGTGGAGTTGGCTGCTGGTCCTCGCAGTCCTTCACTGTGTCAGAGCCCCAAGAACAAACAAAAGGCTTCCATGAGCGGCTCCCGCGAAGCGGGGGCCGTGAGCCGTTTTCAAGTGTCCAAACAGGGGGCGGAGCGTGAGGGAAGAGGCTGCAGGTGTGGTGGAGTTGGCTGCTGGTCCTCGCAGTCCTTCACAGTGTCAGAGCCCTAAGAACAAACAAAAGGCTTCCATGAGCGGCTCCCGCGAAGCGGGGGCCGCGAGCCGTTTTCAAGTGTCCAAACAGGGGGCGGAGCGTGAGGGAAGAGACTGCAGGTGTGGTGGAGTTGGCTGCTGGTCCTCGCAGTCCTTCACAGTGTCAGAGCCCCAAGAACAAACAAAAGGCTTCCACGAGCGGCACCCCTCATATCTGCTTGTACTATTGTTCTTGAAAAATAAAGATGTTGTTATTGAGGCAGAAGTCCACAAATTCTAACAGCATCTCATTATGCTCCGTATATTTCAAAGGACGGCCTCTGAGAAAGTATCTTATAGCTTCCAAAACATCTTTGTGCGCTATGCTGGTATACAGATTTGCAACATCCATTGCGATCATCAAAAAGTCTGGTTCCCAAACACTTCCTTCAGTTTGTTTAATGAAATCATTGTTATCTCTTGTATATGACGTTAGCTGGTTTACCCAGGGAGATAAGAAATCGTCCACATTGGTTGATGTATTTTCGGTCAGACTTCCAATTGAGGAAACTATGGGACATCTGGGAGGATGAATTCTATTCTAATGAATCTTTGGTAAGTGGTAAAATGTTGGTAACCTTGGATGTGGAGTTGCTAGGAATTGATATTCTTCTATTGTTAACATCCCTCTCTGATACCACTTTTGAATTAAAGCATGGGCGTATCTTATGCTGTTGAAATATTCATTATTTGTGATCGTTATATAATTACTCTCGGCACTCAATTGTCTTAGAGCTTCTTTGCGATAATTGTCCTTAGTTTGTAAGACAATGCTCCCTCCTTTATCGGAGGGGGTTTGTAAACAATTGTACGTTTGTTCCGTAAATCAGTTAGGGCTTGTCTTTGTTCTTTTGTGATGTTTGTCTTGATTTTGTCTATGTTCTTTCCCATACGAAGGGCTAAGATGTCTTTGTTTACACTGTTTAAGAAAACATCAATTGCACCTGTGGGCATTTGGGTCAAAAATTTCGATGTTGGTTTAAAGGGGATGGATCCCCCTACTTGTATCATCCCTAGATTCTCCACTCTATCAGTGTTGTCCCGGATGTCCTCAACTTGTGACGTAGCATCAGCTTGTAGTTATTCCCATAGTGCCAGTGTATCCAGATCATATCCTGTTAAGGTTTCCAGTGGTGTCCACTCTTGTTTTTGTGTTAAATAAGGGCTCATTGTTTGAATATAACTTTATTTACCACTTGCTGTATATAGGTTTAACCAATGGGGCATAACTCTATAAATTATTGTGAGCCCATTCTCTGCTTGATTGTTTTTGAGTTATTGTTAATTTAATGTTTTGAAACATTGCTTAGTCAGGAATATAAGTTGGAATCAGTGTTTAATCAATACAATGATATATTATACATAGTACCCCCAGGGGCACCCCACTTACCCCCCTCCCCCAAATTAGGTTACCCAAAGAAGACACAAGAAACAGTTGTAGATGGGTAACAAATGCTGCAGGATTTATTACATAATTCCAGGATATGTAATAGGTGGGTTATCTTACGGGCGATCCAAGGGCAGGCGGCCATCTACTTCACCTGCCCCGCCTGATGAGCCGGGCAGCACGGGAACGACCCGCACGTGCTGCCCCCCAAGTGATTCTTTTTTCGATCACGTGCCGTTGACATTCTACTCACGCCCCCCCTCTCGGGGCGGAGCGTCGCATAGCAAGCCCCCGGTTGTTCAGGCCCACAACCGCCCGCAGGCCTAGCGGGGCGCCGACCGGCTTCCGGGACCTCTCTGGAGGCTCCTCGTTTTGGCTCAGGCACCACGTGGTGCCGCGCAGAGGTACCCTTTGTACCGGCCTGCTTCCAGATCGCCCTGTAACTCCGCCTGCAACGAAAAGAAAATATTAAAACGTTCAGCCAAAAACCCCACCCCACCACACCACGCCGGGTAAGCGGTAGGGAGGGAAAAGGCGAGGTGGGCGACAAAGAGGTCGCCAGTGAGGGTGGGGGAAGGCTAAATAGCCTTCCCCTCACACCTGGGCCCGGAAGTGACGCGCCTTTCGCGTCACTTCCGGCCCCTGACACGGAGGGGGGCACAAACAGGATCCCTGCCCCCGCCCCCCCCCGAAGTAGGGAGTGGGGAGGGGTGACCGGGGCCCCGGGGCCACTAAGGCGCCGACCGCCGAGTGGCCCCCTGCGGGGGCCGCGGTCAGCGGCATAGTACCCCCAGGGGCACCCCACTTACCCCGCTCCCCCAAATTAGGTTACCCAAAGAAGACACAAGAAACAGTTGTAGATGGGTAACAAATGCTGCAGGATTTATTACATAATTCCAGGATATGTAATAGGTGGGTTATCTTACGGGCGATCCAAGGGCAGGCGGCCATCTACTTCACCTGCCCCGCCTGATGAGCCGGGCAGCACGGGAACGACCCGCACGTGCTGCCCCCCAAGTGATTCTTTTTTCAATCACGTGCCGTTGACATTCTACTCACGCCCCCCCTCTCGGGGCGGAGCGTCGCATAGCAAGCCCCCGGTTGTTCAGGCCCACAACCGCCCGCAGGCCTAGCGGGGCGCCGACCGGCTTCCGGGACCTCTCTGGAGGCTCCTCGTTTTGGCTCAGGCACCACGTGGTGCCGCGCAGAGGTACCCTTTGTACCGGCCTGCTTCCAGATCGCCCTGTAACTCCGCCACAGCCCTGGAGGCGGCTAACCGTCGCAACCAGGGCCCCCCACCAACCTAGCTCTTTACCTGCACCCGCTATTGACCAATGCTTCGCTTAAATCCAATAAAAACAGGTCCATGCCTATTTGAGAGAGGTGTACTCCATCCAAGTCGAAGTACCCCTTTACATTCCCCCGAATCATTTCATGGCGAATAAAGCCCAAAACCCCTTTGGGCTGTGAACTTACGCATTGCTCCATTAATGCGCCTCCTGGAGTGCTCTACCGCTTCTAAGGATTTAGCTCCCCGCCAGGACCTGCGGGGGATGATCTCTGACCACACGATCTCACACCCGCCCAGACGTTTGCAGATTTCCCCTAAGTCTCTTTTCATGGCTAATAACAGCAATCGTCTCCCCAGGGTAACAAGGTCGTTACCGCCCAGGTGTATCACCAACAGGTGGGGCAAGGTGGACCCGTGTGCTCTTAGTCTCTGCTCGATCTTATTCCTGAGTTCGAACCATCTCATCCCCGGCACCCCCATCCATTCCACTTTGGTCTGAGGGAAGTGTCGCATCCACTTTCGGTGCAATGCCCATTGGGCCGCCCGGGCGACAAATGAATGCCCGATCACCCACACCACTCGTCCTAATAAAAGAGGAGACATGGTGTACACACAAGTTATTTAATCAGAAAGGGTGATTTCAACGATACACACCATAAATCACAAACACTTTACTAAAAGCTGCCTCACGGGCGAACATATACCTTATAGCAATCAGATTCCCAACGCCCCAGTTTCTTCACCTGAGCAGCCTCTAATCCCGCCAGGTGAGCGGCGGTGGCAGCGCCAATGCGGAAGGAGTGGCTGGAATACCTTCTGTCCGGCCGTGCTAGCCCCGCCCTGGCTAAACTAGCCCTGATTACCTGCTCGAACTGGTATCTAGTTACAGGGGTACCATTTGAATGCAACAGGAGATAACCAGGGCCAGGCGGTCTGTGCTCCAAAAATGCCTTTACCCATTGTACTGGGCAGAACCTGGGGTCACCTAGAGGCTGGAGAACCACCCTGATCCCCCGCCCCGCCTGATCAGTCTTGGACTTGCGTAAAAGAATGGTCAGAGACCCGGAGATAGACACATCTGAAATTCCCAGCGCATCCCCTGAACAGTCGACCTTGGACCTAGCCACCAACTCACTGACTCGGAAAGCCCCGAAGAACGCTAAGCAGAATGTGGCTGAAAACAGCGTGGCTTCGTAATGAGAGTAGGTGACTGACTCGAGAGCCCCTAGCATGCCTTTCAGGATTTCAAAATCAATGGGCGCTCGATTATCAGGGGCCCTGGGCTCCTCCCTAGCCCAACCCTTCAAGGCGGCCCGGATGGGATAGGAGTTAGTAGGATCCGCCCCGCCAGACAACCTAGTGTCGTGGCTTACGGCTGCCAAGTGACTGCCCACCCAAGAACGGCTCTTCCCTTGTCCCCTAGCCCACACCAGAAATGCTCGGACCTGGGACACCATCGCAGCCCCTGAAGTACCCAGTGCTACAGAAGTTGCTCTGAATGTTGCCATGTGGGCGCTGTAACGCCTCCTGGTACCTGGGGCCAGAGCTCTTTCTCCCATCGCTTTCAGGCTCAGTCCCACTGCAGGATCCTCCATAGATGGTCCGGGAATGGGGTCATCTGCGCTCTCGCCCGCGGCCAGGCCTCCCTGAATCGGAGCCACTGAAAACGAGAAAGAGCGTCAGCTGCCACATTTTGAATCCCCTCAATGTGCCTGGCTTTAAACTCCACATTGATGCGCAGGCAAGCCCGGACCAACTCCCTTAATAAGCACAGCACCAGCCGGCACCTGGCGGACTGGTTGTTAATTGCCTGAACGACCGCCATGTTGTCAGACCAGAACACCACCTTTCTGTCTGACAGTGCCGCCGGCCAGAGGTGTAATGCAACAACAATCGGGAAAAGCTCCAACACAGTAATATTTTTGGTGATCCTACGCCTGCGCCAAACATTGGGCCATCCCTGCGCGCACCATTCTTCGCCCAGGATAGCCCCAAAACCTTCCCTGCCTGAGGCATCTGTGAACAGACAAAGTTCCTGACTATCAATCCAGGGCTGCTTCCAAATAACTGTCCCGTTAAAGCAGGCGAGGAATTCGCTCCATACCACCAGATCCTGCTTCAGCCCTGTCCCCAGCTTGACCCAGTGATGTTTCTTTTTTACACCAGCAGTCGCCCTAGCTAGCCTGCGTGCAAAGACCCTCCCCATGGGTATGACCTTTAGCGCAAAATTCAGGGTCCCTAGCAGGCATTGGATTTCACCTAGAGTAGCCTTGTCCCTACCCAGTAGATCGCAGATCTCCTGACGCAGGGCCTGTACCTTATCCGCAGGGAGTCGGGACACGCCGTTTACCGTGTCCAACTCGATGCCCAAGAATACCAAAACCTGCGCCGGACCCTCGGTCTTACCAGGAGCTAAAGGTACGCCCAAGTGTCCTGCCAATTCCTTGAAACATTGCAGCGCCCGTGCACAATCTTGCGAGTCAGCTCCCCCGATGAAAAGGAAATCATCCAGGTAGTGGGTCACTCCCTCAATGCCATACCTGTTTGTTAAGGCCCACTGTAGGAAGGAGCTGAACGCCTCAAAGTACGCACAAGACACCGAGCATCCCATGGGCATACACCTATCATAAAAGACCTGGTCCCCCCACTTGAAGCCCAGAAGGTGTTGGCTGTCCGGGTGTACTGGCAGGAGCCTGAAGGCTGATTCGATATCAGACTTAGCCAACCAGGCCCCCTTCCCTGCCCTCCTGATCATGTCGACTGCCAGGTCTAGGGAGCAGTAAGACACTGAGCATTTACTTTCGTCCAACCAGGAATTCACGGAGTCCCCTTCTGGGTGTGATAAGTTGTGGATAAGTCGGAAAGCCCCCGGCTCCTTTTTTGGTACCACCCCCAGGGGAGAAATCACAAAGTGGGGCATAGGGGGTGAGGAAAATGGGCCCGCCACCCTGCCCAGAGACACCTCCTTTGCTATTTTATCCCGCACTACCTCCGGGTGTTCCCTAGCTGATTTCTGATTTTCCGCATCCCTGCTCACTAAGGGGCCTTGATAAGGAATGCGGAAACCGTCTAAGAAACCCTCGGAAATGAGGGACCCTTCCTTGCTAGTGTAACCGCGGAGTGCGCTGAGGAGGTTCTTTACGCAGATGGGAGAGGGCCCTTTCCCATGATCGTGAGGGGCTAGGTCATGCGCGCTAGCAGCTGTGTATGCAGGGGGCCAAAGCGCAGAAGGGGGGGGGGAAACCCCCGGGCTACTTGCTCGATGAAGGCTTGTCGGGGGTGTCGCGCTTGGAGCATGCGGTAGCGGCATGGGGTGCCCCGCACACGCTGCAGTTGTGGGCGAAACGGCATGATTTGTCCCAGGAGCAGAACCCTGTATTGAAGAGCCTGCAAGTTCCAGAAGACCGTGCCCGAAAGCCAGGCCTGCGACCCCCCCCACGCCCGCCCCGAAAGGACTTCCTGCTCTCCCATTTCTTTTCTTTTTTATCCTCTTTCTCCTTGCTCTTTACACCGCTCTCTGTACCTGACTTCGTCGTAGACCCCTCAGTATGCTTGCCCATGTGTTTTACCCATAAACGGACCTCCAACTGGTCCCATTCAAGATCTGGGCAGATTGCTCGCTGTCTGCGGAAGTCACAATCGTAGTGGTACCATCCCATGCCCCCACCCTTAGCAGCCTCTTCAGTAATCACGCTTGCATAGTGGAAAAGGCCAGGCCCTTCATCTGGGAATTTCTCTACTATCACCGCTGCAAAAATGGCAAAGGCCTGACCCCAAGTCACAATATTTTTGGTGGGATATACATGGTACCGCACCCGCTTGTCCTCTTCCTTGTTGCCCATCCTCCTGGTATCTACCCCCTCCGCCCCATGCATCAGAAGGGTGAAGATATCAATAAATTCCCTGCGCCAAATCCCTTCTTTGGCCACTAGGGGGACCATCCAAGCGAGAGAACAGCGGCCCGAAACTAGCGGGGCCGTGGTAACTAGAGGCTTAGGTGCAACCGCTGGCGTTGGTGCCGGCGTCGGTACCACTGGGGGAACCACTACTGTAGTGTCGACCGCACTCGCCGCGCTCTCGGCCACAGCAGCAGCTGGGGGTGTGGGCCGCGGAGGAGGTTCCAACGCAGCCTGCGGCTGACACCACACCTGCGTGAAGCCCCCCGGCGCCGGGAGGACAGTCGGCGGCGGTGGGGCGGGCGGGCCAACCCCTAGGGGTGACCTGGCTAGCAGCAGACCGGATCTGACCTCAGCCAGGAAGTCTTTTAGAGTGTCTGAAAGCTTACCCAAATCCTCTGCCGAGGCAAATGTCGCCTGGGGCGGGCCAGGCAGTCCGTTGTGCGCCCCCGTCCCCAAGCTAACCGTCGCCTGGGGGGGGGCTGAGGCCCTGTGCGGAGGGGCCGCTCTATTCCGAGCCGGTGGTTGTTCGACCGGAAAGTCTTTGCTCGTGGGGCGGCGGATTCTTTTTGACCGTGACGGGCCCGCAACCTCCCCTACATCCTTATCCGTAGCCGGACCGTCCATCGCTATCCCAGAATCTGGGGGGGTACTGGCTTTCAATAGTTCCGTCGCCCAAGCTAAGCCCTTGGACCTCGTCAGTTCCAAGAAAGCGGCAATCCGAGATTCCTCCGAAGTGTCCGGCACGGACTCCTCAACCTGTGTCCCTGGTGTGAAAAGGGGGGGGGATAATCCTTGGCTGTCCATCACTTAGCAGTTGTTCTCTCTTATCTGCAATTGGGAAAGAGAGAAAGTTAACCGCCTATTCACCCCCTTTGTGTTTAGTTCTTCGCTCCTGAGTGGCACATGCTACTCCGAGAGGTACCCCCATCCCCCAACCGCCCGTACTTACTCCCGTCTGAGCCCCGAATGCGGATGATGTTTGTCTCGCGTCTCTCTGTCGCTGATTAACAAGCCTCCGGTCAGTGAAAGCAGACGAATGTACTGCAAGAGAAACCAGCATAAGCGCAAGAGAAGCATACACGAAAAAGGCGCGGCTGTACCGCCAGAAAAAAGGGGGGGGGGGGGAGAGAGGGGAGGGGGGGGGGACACAGGTGCTCATACACATCACGTTTAACCATGTAAAACCTGTTCGCGTCTGCCCTCATCCCCACCTTGAACCTGGCAAGCATCCCACCCCCATACTACCTTCCTTGGGGCCATTTGCCCCAACATCACAGTCTCGCGTGAACGAACCCAACCAACTCTCCGTTCATTTGGCTTTATTGTAGCGTGCCCGCAAGATTACTGACACCCTTTACATTACATATTCAGGCACGGGGCCACCACGCTGTCCTCACACTAACATTGTACAGTACCCGCGCTGTCCAAAAGCGCCGGCCACCTCCCCGGCCCAGGGTGACCATTACAAATTCCGGGGCACTACACGCAACTCCGCGATCCCCCTTCGCTGCTCAAGGGCACTCTCGGACGCCATGCATTGGCCCCCCCGGATCGGGCCCTTGCTACCAACTACCTGCCCACTCGCGGGCCAAGCGGAGGGAGGGCGGCTACCCGCTCCCTGCTGGGACACCCGAAACGGCCTACTGTGGGACCGGACCTTCGCTATGCTTGCTGGTGCCGTCCCCCCACCGCGGCCCCACCAAACAAATCAAACAGGGCAGAGCCAGGCCACAAAAGAAACACATTGCCCATTTTATGTGGCGCGAATTCGCCCCTTGTATATTCGGTGCTTACATGTGGGCACCGTATTTACATAGCACAATCAGGCACGGGGGGGTAGTCGGTGACACCCTGCACAGTCATGTCCGGGGAGATAAATAATCCAGCCCGATACCCCCGGAGCGGGCGCAACACCTTGTTCGTTCCGGCCCCGCTAAATAATCCTCGTTTAGCCCCAAATTCACCGCGGCCGGCGCGACACCTCGCACATTCAAGCCCCGGGAGATAAGCCGTTGGCCCAGAGTCGCCGGTGCACACGCGACCCAGGGGATCAAAGGTAATGATGTCCTGCCCCTAGACGGCAAACCTGCCTGTACAAAAACCCCCACCTCTCCCCTGACTCACCGCGTTACGACGCCCGCTGATCCGCGATCGGAGCGGCGACGGGCCGGGGGTCATTGACGGCTTCTACTCCTGAAAACCATGGACGGATCTCAGGCCCGGCCCCCCTGCCTAAACCCGGGGAGGAGCGCAAGCCCCTGTGACCCGGTAACACGCTGCAAGGCCGCAGTAAAGGCTTACACATATTAACTGCGGATTTGTCTATCGAAGCTATTAGAGCGCTCTAAATTCGTACCGGTGACATGTGTTCCATATTTATAAGGCGCAAGGAGCGCATAGCACCGCATTTACCTACATACATCGGCCCGGGGAGATTAAGTGATTTACCACGGATGCGCACCGCCTTTACATACCGATAGGCACTGGGGGATTAAGTGCTATACCCCGCGACACAAAAGCGACCGCGGCCCCGAGACTCGCTGACGGACCACCCATGAGACACCAAAACCCCTTTGGGGGGGGAGGACCTGAGCCTCGATCCATATACTTTGCTCCTACGCATAATCCTTTCTCTAGCGCGAGGCTCGCCCCGAAGGTATCAGATTGCATCACACCGTATTCATAAACCTATAAGCACGGGGAGATTCAGTGAACAGGACGGGGCCGGACAGGGGCTCTCACTGACCCCTGCGCCGAAGGAGAAACGCTAAGCCCCACACCCAAGATGGCGGCCAGTATGCCGATGGACGCCGGGTAGCCGGCGCGGTTGCGTCCCCCTCCTGCACTAGCAAACAGTGGCAGCGGATAACGCGCCAAATACAGCATTCCTCAACGATCGCACGCGCATTAAATCGAAATCAACACGAGTTGCGTCCCGCAATCGACTCCTCGCGCCCACCCGCGCTAGCCATCGTGGCCGGGAAACAAACAAAACACAGCTTCCCCAATGATCGCACGCCCCGTTAAGCGTAAATAAACACGAGCCTTGCTCCGAGCACGGTCCCCCCCCGCCCGTGGCACTCCGACCACAGGGCCCCGTCTCCTGGTACTGCCCAGGGACAGGGCCGGGGCGAGGGGGCAATCCGGCAACTCACCGCTAATATTCGGAGTTCCCCAGCAAGGCAACGACGACGACCCCCGCGAAACGACGCTGCGTCCGATTCGTCGTCACAAAAGGCGAGGTGGGCGACAAAGAGGTCGCCAGTGAGGGTGGGGGAAGGCTAAATAGCCTTCCCCTCACACCTGGGCCCGGAAGTGACGCGCCTTTCGCGTCACTTCCGGCCCCTGACACGGAGGGGGGCACAAACAGGATCCCTGCCCCCGCCCCCCCCCCCCCGAAGTAGGGAGTGGGGAGGGGTGACCGGGGCCCCGGGGCCACTAAGGCGCCGACCGCCGAGTGGCCCCCTGCGGGGGCCGCGGTCAGCGGCATATACGTTCCAATATGGCTGCCTTTGCCACTTCAGTGGTTTGTCTGCCCTCCGTGTCGGATTGCCGTGTAAATAGGAAGCTCAAACGTGCGCAGGCGTTGTGAAAAAGGCTTTTATAGCTGAAACGCATCTGATGCTGTAAGAAGTGTTTCTGCTGTGCTTAATAAACAACATCAACTTTGCTCGGAGTGCCGCACTGTACCTAACCTGTTACGGAAGCTGCTTTTTATTTTGACACTCAGTGTCCTACGAGCACCCCTGGCGGTCTGGCTGCACTTCTTCTACATGCAGCAGTGTGTGTATGTATGTATGTATGCATCTGTATGTATGTGTGTGTGTATATATATATATATATATATGGAAAACCAACATTCTTAAATTAGCCTAGGGGCTTTGAGAGTCCCCAAGCTAAATGTCACTACAGTGCGCCATACTGGCTGAAACACGTTTGGTCTACGACAGTGGTTCTACGCATGGAGGTTTGTACCCAAAGCACTGGTCCAAACTGAAGTATCATGTTTTACAAAAGAATTGTATTATTCTTACTGTTATGAACACATTTGTATTTCTGAACACTAAGAGGAAAAGAAAATACTTCACACATTGCTACTCAGCTGTCACTAATCACAAATATAAAATTATCTGAAGAGCCTAGACAGCTCACCACAATATCCCCCTGTTACCACCCAAAACGCCCTCCAAACGCAAACATAAACATTAGGTTGGAAAAGACCAAAGCCAACAGAACCTATTCCCTAAGCAAAAGAACTAAAATATGGCTATATTTCTGGGAAGTGCAATATGACATCATAGCCCTGCAAGAACCACACATAATTAAACAGGAGGAATAGTTTATCAAACATAAATCAGCCTTTTGCATTCCGCACCTCAGCAAAAATAAAACGTAGAAATGTTATTTTTTCCACACACACATTTGGTTCAAACCTACAGGTCATAAAGGAGATGACGAGGTCCGATGCATCATGGTCTCAGGCTTCTTACACTGCAAAAAGCTCACTGTAGGTGTAGTATATGCTCCAAACGCCGGCTAGGATACTTTCTCACTTATGTCTTAACACACTAGGGGACTTTGTCTCTGGTGAGCAATTAGTCACTGGAGATTTTAATTCAGTATGGGATTCAATCCAATGCAGATCATGGAATATAACAAGTTACTCGTGCGTTTAAAAAAACTAAAATTATATTAAAAAATATGTGTCTGAATGACCCCTGTCTGGAACAGCATATGAATATGATAGACTATACTTTTCACAAATGCACAGGCCATATTCTAGCATTAATAACACTTTGGTAAGCAATGCCCTCATGCCTTTAATCCTTAAACCAAAATACGCTGGATAATAAATTGGGAGGGGGGCCCCACATAACTTGCTATATCGTGAGGCATAAGATCAACCCCCAGTGGAAGATAGATTTTTCTTCCCGCACGGCACAGATACAAGTTATTGGAGACAGAACTAAAGGAGCATATTTTTCAATATTTTTTCCAAACGCCCCTTCTTCCTCCAAAAATTACGTGGGGCACTTTTAAGATGGTCCTTGGGGATATTACAATGGAGTGCTACCCAACTTAAACAAGCATTTGAAATACAATAGGTCTCGTATTTGTTCGGAAAGCCGGTCCGGCTTGGAACATGCTGCCTTTTGCCCTTCGGGGCACCCAGGATCCTCTGCTTTTTAAGAAAAAACTAAAAACGCTGCTTTTTTAGCCTCTGATTTGTGTGCATTGTTCTTCCTGGATCAAGCGCCGGGACACTCTCGAGTAGCCGTGCGCTGTATAAATTAAATATAACATAACATTAGTTTGAGTTAGAGACATTGGCATTGTAAATGTCCATGTCTTTTACTTATGAGTAAGTTCTTGGTAATAAAACAGCATTGGTGACCTGATCGTCTATGACCCAGTGGAAGCAAAGGAAATGCTTGACGTTCCCTTGGTATTTAAATGGTCTTCCTCGTCATTTGATCACATGAAGGTTTAAGGGTATACAACACGGGGGCTGTTGCCGCAGCAACAAACAGTGGGGGCCAAGACAAGGGAGGAGGAGAAAAAGAGAGTTCAGATTTTACAGTGAAATTATTATAAGTGGCCAAAACGCACAATGCGGTTTTTGTTCCCACGTAGACACTGTAACTTGGAGTGTGATATTTTATTAGGGGATGGCAGTGTTTATGGTTGGTTTATTGTGACATCTGGAGGCCTATGCAGTACCAATAAATATGTTTAGTACTGCTTCGACCCGCCCCCAACAAGTCTGACTATGCTGCTGGAAATCTCTGCCAACACGATTATAATTTATACTATTTGTAGGAAAGGCTGTGTGACCGCATGGCTGTAATGGGAAGCAAACTAAACAAAACACAAACACTTATTAACACGGCGCCCAAAGTAATTAAACAGGGGGAAAGAGCTGCAATGGAGAGCTCATGCTGCTTTTAATAGAGTATGTATTTTAGATTTGGGGGATGTACTTAAACGCCGTAGCACAGGTGTGGCTCATGGCAAGTAATGTTAGGACGTTTAGCCTAATAATGTATTTTTCTTTGCAAAATGTAAAAGGTGCAAAACAGGGACATGCCTGAAGGAAACACAAATTGAATTTTAATTGCACATGAAAATGTGTTCTGTAAAGTCTGTTGCTTTATGAAGTTGGTGAAGTCCATAGCATTCCTGCCAATACAAAACAAGGGAAGAAAACAAACAGACCTTGTTCTTTGAATGCACAGCAAATGTGGAAAGATAAGAGCAAGGTTCTGTTTACAACAGAGTTCCGTAAACCATGATCACTGGTCTCGAGTGCTGCAGCTTAAAGAAAAAAATAGTGCTCACAAACTGTCTGAGTAACAACACGTGTAACGGGGCAGTCCTTGAAAGTTGGTGGAGTGTAAAGCCATATTCAGAATACAAAATGTCTCATGGAGACAGTGCAAGCACTGCCTAGATGAGACATAAAAAGCTAAATGGCACAGAGTGCACACTACTTCAAAAAGATATCACCCAGGCCAAGAAGAAACATAAATAGAATTCAACTAAATGCTAAAGCATAAGGAAACTGAATGCAAATGTTATCATCTAGTTAAAACCCACCCTCCGTAGACATAAAAACAACCTGAATACAACCTTGCAAATGGGTTTGATTTTAGTTTAAAGCTCCCTATAAGTACCACAAAATTAAAAGAATAAAATGTTAGGAACAGCAACATGAACTTCAAAGCATGTCTCTAATTTGAGCACGGTTGTGAATTTGTGAAGCTCATGTTGTAAAAGGCCCTTGAATTGAGCAAAGCCCAGTACTTAACATCATTGTTGTTAGATTGTTCGGGTTTTGTGTTGTGTGGTGCCTTCTTTAGACAGTGTTTACATTTGATTTGGTATCAGTTATGAAGACTAGTTCTTCAGTCAGCTCTGAGCTCCGACTCCTTGTGATGTTGGAGAAGTTGGTGAAGTGCTCCCCTTGTTCCTCTAAGGATATGCTAACGTGGCAGCAGCACTGCAGGAAGAGTGAGCTGTTCCTTGGCAGCATGTATGCGTGCTTTGGCCTGGTCCGCCGCGTGCACTGCCAGGGATATCTCCTGCATGACTTCCAAGAGGCAGATGCACAGCCAGAGGACCCCAAGCCAGGTGCAGTGGAATCAGGACACATTGACAGGGAGATCCAGACTTTTGTTTTTTAGATATTGTGAATTATGTCTGTTGATGGGTTTGGACCTTTGGCTCCAGGGATTCACATGTTGTTATGCAAAGCATCCATTCAAACTGTTAGCATTAGATCAGTTAACCATGGACACATTCACAACTTATTTAGTTCAGTAAATGTTTGTCTGGTATCTTTACTGACTACAAAAAAACTGTTATACATATATAATGTTAATTAAACATACTTTGGGGTCATCTGCAGCACATGTTTCACAAATCTGTGAAATCTGTAAAATATATCACAAGTCCCTGTTAAATATTGGTTTCATCACCATAATGGTAGATCCATGGTCCAAGGTTCATTGTTTAATCAACATTCAACATTCTATTCGTGAAGGGGGGGGCACATCCTGAATTGTATAATTCCAATCGTGCACATTGCTAGATGACCATGCAGAAAACACTGTCAACAGCTTCTTCCTTTTACAAACAGAATATATTTGACCACACCTGATGGTGTTTTTTCCTAATTGTGCACTCGTTTTTTTCATAATAACATTTTGATTGAAGTATTTGTAAGACATAACAACAGATGCAGTGCAATCACAGAATCACAGTTCATCCAGTATACGTGTCATGGTATATTATGTCCACATAGCATAGCCTCAACCCATAAGTCTATAATATTCCCACCATTTCCTCCAAATTCTGTGCTGCTTGTGAGAGTATCCCCTTGCAGCATATACAGGTTCTTCTTGTTTCGAACACCAGTCCATTGCTCCACGACTTGGAGTGAAAGGAGGAGTTGCAGCTTTCCAGTGTCACGCAATATCTCTCTTGACAATCAGAGTACCAATCCCAACCAGGTTGTGCTCCCTGTGCCTCTCACCCATATCATCCATGTACGTAAAAATACAATGCGGGGTGATAACTGCATCTGCCTCCCGATTATGCGTGATAGGGTGTTAAAGATGTTTGTCCATTATGCCGCTATGAGCAGGTAGCCCCAAACCATGTGAAAGAAATTGCCTCCTATCACCAAGCATCAGAAGCATGTAGGCAAGGTGATCTTGTTCGCCCACCAAAGTTCGGGTAGAGGTGAGGTAAGTGATATGCAAATACTTTTACTAAATGAGCCGAAGTCGGGAGGGCATGACAAGCTGATGCGTGCCCATTGATGCATCTCTCCAGTCGCTGTTCTCTAGATGACCCACCCACTTTTCCTTCAATGCTACAAAGTTATCGGGGAGTGCAATATTAGTGATTTTATATACCGGATAGCCCGCTTTTCCACAAAGGACCATCAGGACTTTACCCTCCAGTGGGCTTAATTCACACACCTCAGATCATGAGGCAGAGTGATGCGAAAGGGAGTGGTGGAGTTGTAAATATATGTAAAACTGGGCTTTGTGGAGCTCAAACTTCAATTAATCACCTTGAAAGGATTTCATGAAGTTAGATTTCCATATATCTACTAGCCTTGAGATCCCAACCAAATCCCATTTACCAAATCACTCAAGCTGTGCACAGTGACCAAATCAGGTTCCACACCACACAGTGGGGTTTCCAGAGTAACGCATCAGTCCCAGCCAATCCATTGCAAGTCTGCCCTCCAAGCCAAGGACACCTCCCTGGTAGCCTCCGGGAGTGAACTTGAGAAGGGGGAGCCGTGCATCAACCCTATTATATTATCCTGACCTATTAAGGCAACCTCTGCTTGAAACACAGTGTCTTGCCACCGCCCATTTAGCCAGACTGGGATGCCCAGTAGTACAGATGTAGGTCTTCCATTGCCATCCCACCTTTGTAGATGGATTGCGAGCATTTCCCAAAGGCTATACTTCTGTCCACAAGAGTCATCAAGTTAAGTTTCCTGGTAATGCCGTGTGACATGAATTCCCAACTAACGGAAGATCAGCCTACGACCAGGAAGATGGGATCCCCACTCAGTGCATCCCCTGTTTGCCACCAGTGGGACCAGGAGGAACTTAGACCAGTTAACTGACAAACCTGATGCGTCTTCTTAGAGACTGATTTGCATATGGCTGAGTCCAAACTGGGGTGACGTTTTGAGAAAAAGAATGATGGATTAAACCCAGATCTTTGAGACTGTGGATGAATGTTTGCATTGTTCAGCGTTCCGTCCATCATTTGATCCTTTTGCTTTTGTCGCCCTAATTGGGAAGGGTATGCCTAGACGTGGGTCCAGTGCTCACTGCACCACTGGATTCAACCTAGCCTGGCTGATGAGGGGTGATGCCCCGAAACCGGTCCCAGGATGATTATTTCCGGTCCAGGGAGGACCTGGCTGGGCAGTTTGGGCTGGAGTGTTCCAATGAGGAACAGGGTCAAGACTCATTTGCATATGGCTGGGTCAAACTGGGGTGGCATGGTGAGCAAAAGAACAATGGATTAAACCCAGATCTTTGTGATTGGGAGTGAATGTTTGGATTGTTCAGCATTCTGTCCATCAGTTATTCCTTTTGACCCAGCATCTGGAAGAGGCATGGACCTGTAATGTGGGGACAGGAAAGGAAAACAACTATGTTGACAGTGTAGAATCTGATTAAATCCTCAAAGCCCGATAGCTGTAAGTCATACCTAGCCCAGGCCATGAGTGGCTCAATGACTACAACAAATAGAAGGGGAGAAAGTGGGCAACCCTGTCTGGGACCTCTGCAGATAGGCAAGGGGAGGAGAAGCATACCATTCACCTTTACCTGTGCTTGAGGCTGACTATATAAGGTACAGGCTTGGGCCATGTAATGAGGCCTAAATACCATGCACTGCAAAACCCAATGGAGGAAACCCCACTCCAGAAAATCGGATATTTTCTCGAAATTAAGGGGCATGAGAGCCCTGGGGCCTCCCTTATGGTGAATCCAAGCCAGAGCAGTGTGCACTCTGTGGATGCAGTGTTGGGTACTTCAATGAGATATGAAACCACATTGGTCTGGGTGGACCAGCTGCGTTATCACCCTGAGGAACCTGTTTGTTAGGACTGGTGTATAGTTTAATCACTGTTTTGATGAGGGAAATGGGACAGTATGATGCACATTGTTCTGCATTTGGAGGACCACAGTCATAGCCAGATTAAAGTCTGAAGAGAAGCAACCCCTGCCAATGGCCTCATCTTACATCTCACATGGAGGAGAAGAAGGGACAGGAATTTGCAGTAGTATTCGATAGGACACCCATCAGGTCCCATATTTTCCACAGGCTTAATCTCTTTTAGGACTCCCTGCTAGGATGATAGGTGGGTCCAATTCCGCTCTCCAGCGCACTCAAAGTGAGCAGGGGTTCCAGTCGCATCCACTTCGTATATAGCTCCCATAGTTGTTGGCAAAGGCTGCTGCTATCTCAGTTGCTTTTGAGACTTGGACACTAGTTGGGCTAATGCTGTTGGGAACCACTCTAGAGGCAATATCCCAAGTCACCAACAAGTATAGAAGCTTATAGACTTATCCCTCTATTCTTATACCCTTCTAGTTGATGTGTTCCTGTATTGGTGTTCTTCATCAAAACAGAGCTGCCTCATCTCAACAAAGCTCTTTTCACCGCTAATTTACATTGTACTAGTTCCCCAGATTTGTCCTTCTCTTCTTGCTCCAGTGTCCGAGTGTTCTTTTCTATGGTGGGTATCTTTTGCTGCTTTTCCCTCTCATGTAAAATCTGGTGACCCATCTCATGGTGGCCTGTGCAGCTGCCCAGCACATTCTGGGAGATTCTGTCATACCGCAGTTCGGATCCAGGAAGGCCTTTAGCTCTTTAATTAAGAATTGCTTGCACTGCCTATCTACCGGGCATCATTCGCTATGTTGCAAAACTGTACAGGGACCGCTTGTGGGTCACAGATCCTGACTAAAACTGGGGAATGGTCAGACATCCCTCAGGATAGGTCCTGGCTGACATCATTCCAAGAGATCATTTGTGGGGAGTAACAGTAAATCAATACAGGACAATGTCTCATGACCCACAGATGTACGAATGTATTCTCTAGTCAGCAGGTGCCAAATGTGCCAGGCATCACATAAGCCCAGTGCGTCCACCAGGCGGCTAAATCTGCATCTCTCTCAAGACTGGCCAATCAGGACACATAGAGTCCACATGTGGGTCCAGCATAGTGTTAAAGTCCCCCCATAGTAGTGTAACACTCAGTGGCGTAGCTAGGGGGGGGCGGTCCGCCCCAGGCGGCACTATTTTGGGGGCGGAAAAAGGCATTCAGATAAGGCTCGGCTTGCTTTCGTGGACGTTCGGCGACGGGCAGAGAAGGAATAGGACTCGGGCAATGTCCTCTTCTTATTTGTGCAGGCAGCTGTCTCCCCCTCTCTTCCTATTATTCCTTCTCTTTCTGTCTTGTTCCTCACTTACTGAAAAACATAACTTGAAGAAACGGTTCACAACCTCTTTCCTTCTTTCATTTAGTTGCTTCCCTGTGAAATGGATCCAAAAAAGAAAAACACTCTTGCGGGAAATGCCATTTTTCTGACATTTTTCTATTCCAAAGTGCAGCGGGATGGAGAGGAATAGAAGGTTTTAAATATGAAAAATAAATACATAACTAAATAAAGCAAGACAGAGTGGTTGCAAAGTGGCCTGATTGGTTTTATTCACATCCAAATACATGAGCCTCACTTTACAGAGTTTGCCAGTGAAGCACTACTTTTGTTTTCTAGTCTTTCTATGAACAGCAGGGTTGTCCCCAGGTGGGGAAGTGCACCATTCCTGGAGGTACTGCAATACCTGGTTTATGGATGGATTGGAAAACGAAATGTGTACCATCGCTCTGTTTATGGATGTGGTCTTTTTAAACCATACTGCTTACGTTTATTAAGGATATAAGCAATGGACATTGAAATGGTTCCCTTCAGGGCCCTGTAGGCAGCATATTACTCTTATCAAGTGCATAATTTGAATTGAGCCACATCCAAGTGTTTATAGTGGGCACAATTAGGTTGTAGCTGAAGGCAGTGCGAGTTTCTCTCAGTGGGGCTGTATGGTGTTCAGTGGGGGAGAGGATGTGGCACTATGGCCAGAGCTGTCGAATTTGGAACTGGGGAACTGGGTTCAGCCTTCATGACCTGTCCACCAGACCACTCTACTGAGGGAGCATATTCCCATGCTAGACCTTACAAGGCCCCACTAGATCTTAGAAGGCTTGATGTCTTAGCACAAGCAGGTGTACCCTAGTGGTGTAAATTGTGAGTTAACTTTGAAGGCCTGTCCACCACAATCCATACTGAAGTTCATCTCCAGTCTTGCGGGCAGGCCTACGAAGCAGCACACCCTAGAGCAACAGTGATCCAGTCACTGTGACTCTGTCACTGAGGTCACATGAACCTTGAGCAGGTTAGGGCGGTGCAAACCATGTGACCGCACTGGTTACCTATTTCGGGTGGGTGCGTAGTGTTTGCAAGTATATTATGGTTTTAAAAAAGCTTGCTGCCTCCTTCCTGGCCTCCAGCAATTTTCAGTAACAATAAAAATGTCATGATAACTTGATTAATGTTCTTCCTACAGAGAGATTCGAGTTTTGTCTAGTGGAAGGGTTGACTCCTGGAAAGGTAGCACAGAAGGTTAATATGCCTGCTGCAAAGAACATGTACCATGCAGATCACAAAGTGCACTGCTTTAATGGGGGGACCATGATGAATGGTCATTTAATGTCAGCTGTAGATGATGGATCCCTGAACAGTGTCATGTATGTGCATGTTTGCATTGTGCTGAGGGGATTACCAGGTAATTGTTCACGCAGCTCTCTGATGGATGTTACATGCGGTTTTTCTGAGTCCCCAGATAGATCATGCAGTCTGTGTGGTCTCTTTTGTGCTGCCAGTGACTGCCAGTCACCGGTGTAGCCTTGGACCGTGTCATGTATGTGCATGTAACTTGCATGATCGAGGTAACTATTAGCGGCGATACTACGTGTCTCTTGGTCCTCTTTCAAGTGCTTGCCGTCCTTTTTTCCCAGCAACCCCACCCCCAGGGGCGGCAATCTGAGGGATAGCACCGGGCGCCACAAGCTCTAGTTACGCCTCTGGTAACACTGCAGCTGTCCCTGCAAGTGGACCCTCTGTGTCTCTAGTGAGGATTTGAACAGCTATGGGGGGAAGTAAGCACTAAGGAAATTGTATCTTTTCTGTTCTAACCAGCCTTTCACTGTGACAAACATCCCGAGTAAATTGTGGGAGGTCTGGACCTGTGTAGAAGTATCGCCACCCTCCCAGAGCCCTTTGTGTGTCCCATATGATGGAGCCTGTTGTAGCCGAATCAAACGAGGAAGGGAATTTGTTGTCCTGGAGATGGGTCCCCTGTAGCATCAGTACAGCTCGTGCTTGACGTTTCACTAACCTCAAAACTGTCCCCCTCTTTATGCGGTCATTCAACCCGTTGACAATCCAGGTCCTGACCATGAAATTATTCATGTCGGGCAGGGGTATGAATCAGTGAAACGAACTCTATGGCTACCACGTAAGTTCAGAGCAGGCCATTAAGGAAATGTAGGGATCCCACATTACGGGCTTCCATCCAAGAGGTTTTCGATAACTATTTTAAGGAAAATTACAATGGCGTGATGGATTGGGACACCATCTGCAATGTGGCTAAAACTGTAATCACGGGGGTGCTAACTTTACATACCACCTGTTTCAGACACACATAAAAGGAAATCAGGGACCATGAACATATACAAAACAAGCATTTGCAATGCAAGAGGTCTCGCATTTACGAGAGTTTGAGCTGACATTGTAAATGACAATGCCTTTTATTTATGTGTTGTTTTTAAAACCGATAAATAAAAGGCATTGTTATTTACAATGCCAATAGCTTAAACCCTTGCAAATGCGAGAGTTATTGAATTGCAAATGCATTCATGCTGTACATTTTTATTAAAAAGCGTTAGGAGAGAGCCCGTCCTGCCTGCAACAGCAGGCAGGACAAAGCTATTTGAGAAAATAGTGCTCGAAGGCTGTAATTAAAGCCTACCAAATAACAACACACATAACAGGGGGTGTCACCATGGGACATGGTGGTACTAAGGAGGGACTTCTTAGCTTATTGGCCAATGAACAGCCACAGTTTACAGTGGACTGTGACACAAACCAATGAAAAATATGCACGGAGAGTGGGTGGAGCTTCAAGTCCCTACCTGAATACAGCGTGCCTCGCAGAGCAGCGCAAGCGCTGCCCAGCCTCGACCTTAAAAGAAGGCTCTTTCTGAGAATATTGTAAACTGAAGAAACCGAAAGGTGAATTAGAGCACCTTTTAATGAAAGATGCAGCTAGAATAATGATTTACACAAACCAATGCTACTATGAAAAAGGTAACAAAGCTGACAAGATTCTAATGTATAAATTACTTAGGCTACAGACGAGAAAATGTATTTCCTTGGTCCCAGATGATGATGATGATATCCTGCGCTCTAACATAGCCTCCATTTTGGATGTCTTTCATTCATACTATGCCACCAGGATCTAGCTGAAGCAGCCCAAGATAATTATTTGGAAAACTTGTAATTCCAGAGAAGGTATGAGCTTGACTTTACTCGTCTAGAAAACCCCATCCCCACTGATGAAGTCCGAACTCCGACTTAGACAACTGAAGAATAATTAGACCCCTAGCCCAGATGGTCTGTCAGTATCTTTTTACAAAGCATATATTAACCTTTTGGCTCAGGCATTAACAACGTTGTTCAATTCATTTTTGGATTCCGGTAAAGCTAGAAAAACAATGATGGAACCCATAATCATTCTAATCCCGAAACCTGACAGGGGTCCTACTAGATTTGGGTCCAACAAACCAATAGCGTTACTGGATTTAGATGTAAGATTTTAACATCAATCCTAGTTTTGCAGTGCTTGGGCCCTGCTCATTTCACCGGAACAATCTGGGTTAGTCAAGAACCAAAACACAAGCAGCAACACTAGATTTGCCTACAATCTGATATATACAGCAGAACGTCGGGGCAGTCAAATGGTTCTTCTCTCACTTGAGGCGAAGAAGTCCTTTGATAAAATAGACTGGAGATTCCTCCCAAAAAATTGTCCCTAACCTCACAAAATACCTTATGGACAACTTTGCCTCCCTGTTGACGCAACTAAGAATTAGAGGGGAGCTTTTCCTTAAAATAACCTTAATGAGGGAGATGAGACAAGGATGACCCTTCTCCCCATTATTGTTTGTCCTCTCAATTGAGTCCTTGATATAAAAATAATAAAAACAGCCCCAACATTAAATGTATTACTATAAATGTATCTTAACCGAGTACGATGTATCCCTTTTTCCAGACAACATTTTCTCTTTTGTCACTGAGCTGGATGTTTCTATCCCTGCTCTGCGGCATTAACTGAATGCTTTTGCCAAAGTTTTCAGATTTAAAGTTAATTATACAAAGTCGGCTGCTATGGACGTTTCAGGGCAAAGGGTAACCAAAGCTGTAATTCAGAGGCTGAGCTTCCAATAGAATGAATCCTCTATCCTATTTTTAGGAATCCGGGTGTCTCGTTCTGTACAACATATGTAGTCACACAATCTTCACACGCTACTTGAAGTACTGTACAAAGATCTCTATAGATGGGATAAGCTAGAGATCGCATGGCTAGTCTGATTAGCATGCGTTAAAATGAGCTTCCTTCCCCAGCTGTTGTATCACTTACAAGCTTTGCCTCCCCAAACCCCTAAGAGCACCATCCTCAGAATACAATCCTAGTCTTCATTGAAGGCATCCGTATGCCTCCTCAACTGAGGCCAGCTTTGGACTGGCAATGTGGCTCCCCTAAACCACTGTAGGTAGAAGTTGAACAATCTTACTCACCTTTTATGACTACCCTGTAAACACGGACCTCAGGAAACCATCCTACTTCATTCTCTTAGAATATTGGAATATTCTAACCTGAAGAAGAAATACTCCACATTCCCATCCCCTCTGAACCCCATTAAGAATAAGCCGAATTTCCGTCCAGGGATTTGGAATTCCATATTTCAATGCTGGAACAACAGGGAGCCATTGCGCTTAGGAGACCGCTTTCATGAAGGTAATGCATTAGCTTGGACGCGACATAGGGAAAAACAATCTAAAGACAATATAGAACTTAGCCCAATAGAACCCTTGTTCTGTAACAAAACATAGGGATCTCTTTACTATAGTCGACCTGTAATCACCTATACACAGAAAAGCCCCGTCCTACATCGTCAAAGGAAATGAAGACTTGGGGATCCCCACTGCAAATGAAACTTGGGGAAAATGTGGTTACGAGCAGCAAAGTCTTTTATTTGTGTCCAACACAAAGAAAACGTTTATAAAGTTTTAACACACTGGTACATCACACCAGCCTGCCCAAAGGTTATACATGGAGGTTCAGAGTTATGCTGAAAGACCTGCGGGGAGACATGATGCACATTATGGTCTTGCGCAAAGATCAAAGAATATTGACAAATGATCATAGCACACTTCCAATGAATCACTAGGATTGGCCTTCTTTTAGACCCAATGGTACTGATCCTAGGGGCTCCTGGAGAAAACTCTATATATCCACTCACAAACTCTTTAGGGAAACTCCTCACGCATTTTGTGTTCGCGACTAGGTGATCTTTAGTACAATTTTGTAAACAAGAAACAACTCTCCCTGTCCATATTTGCTGGTCAAAAATGTGGTCGGTTTATGCAAATGAACAGTTGACTGCGCTGATTCATGGTGATATGGCTAGGTTTGGGAAAATATGAACCCCTTTGTAACTTACATGAAAAAGAGACCTGAGAGGATACTCTTCTACGTTTAGGCATTGATGGAATGTCTTTGGAGTCGTCGCTTGCAGACTAGAGCAGTATACGATTGTGAGGCCACTTAAAAAACGTATTTTTTATTTGTCAACTGTGCTGTTCTTTTACATGTATTTATATAATTGCTATTATTTGACTTCTGTGGAATAAAAATAAAATATTAACAAAGAAAAAGCACACAACTAAAATATATGCATCACAGAAAGAAATTAAAATGTAATGTAATGCATTATCCAACCAGACCGCAAAAGAACTCGAAACAAGCAGTTTCTATATTAAATTATTATGCAAGAACATAGGAATTCATAAGCCTTGAAAAAGCCCAAGGATAAACAGTATTTTATTTACGAGACGTTAGTGATGTGTTTGTGATTAGGCTCCATTTCAAAATCTGTATGCACCCTTTGTGCTTCCGGGTCAACACCACGTTATCTATGAGAGCCAACTCTGGGCTGCTTAGCATGCTGACGTATGGAAAACTCAATAAATAACGTATTAAAAAAAAAAACTCTGGGCTGCTACACCTTAGTATGTGTTACTTCTGATTGTGGTGTCATTAGTACCTTTGGGCCAAGAAACTTCCAACTTTAAAAGTACTAAACAACCCTAGCCCTAAATTGCAAGACAAAGGAGTTTTCCAAAAAACGTTTTATTGTGAAGAATTGGACCTTATTTTAATGTGATAGCATCAATGCACCAGAGTTGCATCCATAATATTGTGCATTTATTAACATTCCAAAAGATCACAATGAGCCAATATTTGTGAAAAGTATAACAGGAATTACCTGTTTTTGAGAGCGGATCACATTATGTTTTTGCGCCTAATAACATTACGAACAGCGCTGCATTTATGACAAGGTATTGTTAGTAAACAGTATATATTGTTTATTGACTCGGTGTTCGGTGTTTCTATTAGGATTTCGTTGCAGATATGTTTTTGCTTCAATGTACTGTGTGATTTCTCTTATGGTATTCTAGTTTCTGCTGTACACATAATACAGGTGTTATGAAAGTGATGTAATAACATTGGCTTGATATTCTATTATTGGAACTGTAATTGTACTGTGTAGCATCTGGTCTCCACTTTCACCCCAGCTACTTCATATTAGGCCATCACTTTTCTATCAAGCCACCCGAGAAAGCCAAAGCAAACGACCTACTGTCCTGGTTTGCAGGGCACACTTTGAACTCTTTGACAGTTCTGAGCTCTGTGTCATACAGGATGAAAGGGAAAATGCATGGCATTGAAAATAAAGTGACTATAATATATGGGATTCTGCAATCCCTGAATAAAAAACCGGTCTCTAATTTGTTCATAATCAGCGACTTGTGATGCACCAAGTCACCTATAATAAGGAAAGGCGTTAGCCACTCAACTGTAATAACTTATTACAGTTGAGTTTTAAGGTCACTGTGCCTGCTGCCAAAACCAGCAGTCAAAGGGAAAGGCAGATCAGATCATGGAGCATAATTAAAGCAGCTATTTAAAGAACAAAAACGAAACGCTGCATTTCTTTTTTGTGGTCTGTTTTTATAGCTGTACTGTGACAACCAGAAAGGAGAAACCTATGTCAACATGTTTATGTTTGAAACTCCTCCGGTAATTATAAAAAAGTTAGGTTTCGCCATCGTCTTTAAAAAAAATAAAAAATACTGATGTGTAATAAACTGATTCTAATAGCTTTTTTGCAACAAATATCTAAACGCTCATTTGATGGGTTTAATTTTGCACTAGATTCTACTTTTATTCTTCATGTTTCCAGATGTGCTCTCTCTTTCATATAAAAGAGTTACACACCAAGATTTAAGTGGTTTGTGGGAAAGGTGATGGTGTGACAATGCAATATAAGAAATAAAGTACCCCCTGCTGAACATGATACGGATATTGCAAGTCACCTCAGAGTTCCATGACCTTTTAATGCAACTGGGCCTCTAGCCTCGTTTCTCTATATGGTCATAGGACTCCTTGGTGACTTGCAATTTCCTTATAACATCTGGCAGGGGTTACCTTATCCCACATATAAAAGTTAGCAAAGCCAAGATAGAATTGGCTGATTCTGTAAAATAAATGCTTTTATCACCAATGGCAAGGATTAAGGTTGATATTTTTGTAAGACTAGTAGAACATTATTTCCAGTTAATTTACATTTTTGTGTGGTCCACTGTCCCAAAAGTACTGAGCGAGAAATGCAGCTGCAGGAAACCGGGGTAGGTGAAGTGAAACAGTGCCACCCTCATGGTAAGTTGTGAAATTTTTAATGTCTTCATGAAATTCTTTGACTTCGTCCAACAACAATTTGCCTAACCCTGTTTTTACAAACTAAACCTTACTCGAAGTTTTAATTTAGTCTTATTACGTTTTTAATATCAGCATTAAAATGACAGTCTTGTGTGGCATGTGTTTAGGAACTGCAGAATTACACCCCAAAGGCTTTGTCTCAGTAATGCCATGTTTAGGGGACAATGGATTTATGCTCCCTTTTCCCAAAAACCTCCACCCCGCAGGAAAGGAAAGAAGGACTCGATGCTCATGGCTGCCTCCTATGCATGCTGACCTCCAAAAGCTGTTTATTGTTGGATATTTAAAAATATTTCAGTCCGCCCAACACCTTCAGTCTGAGGCAACAAAAGTGGGTAGGATGTCTCCTTAATGTGAACTTAACATCTTGTGCTCAATCACGCTGGCCTTGTGTTACCTTTGTAGCATTATTATGCCATGCATAAACTTTCACAGCGTGCATTTCAACTCGCCTACCAGGATGAACTTTATCTAAAAAAAAAAACTAAGGCTTAACTGCTGAAAGATGGACTTGCCCACCAGAGGTTAAAGTTTTTTTTTTAGTTAAGTATGGTAATAAGAGCTAACTTCACTGATAAAAAAGGTTAAAGTGATGTTATACTTAGGCTTTGTAATAATACAAAAACTATAGCTTTAAAACAAAAAAAGTTGTCAAGTTATAGTTTACTGAGCTAACTATAGCCTGCTCCCCTATCAAGTGATATGACCTCACATATTACAACGTCCCTTGTGACATGTTAAATGACATCATTACACATAGTTTTAAAGATTTTTTGTACTGAGTCCCCATGTTTTGTAATAGCGGCCGCAATATTTCTGTTGATGTTGCAGCCAGCCAGTCAGATTGCTCGGTACCATGGGATCGGTACCAGTTCCGTGGTACAGAAGCAACCGATTAGGGGAAGGGAGCTTTCTCAGCCAATCGGAATGCTCTATTTTTTTTAATTTGCTGTACCGCTGGAGTACTGTGGTACTCCGTTGGGACCAAGTGTTGCGATATAACTAATTTTTGGCATTTTGTTAAAAAAAATATAAAAATAAAAGGTTGACCAGATTTACACCAACTCACAAAAAACATGCTTTCTGAGTAAAGATATTGCTTTCTGCCAAATTTGATGCAATGTTGTTCAGCTGTTTTTTCTAAAACATTTCTAAAAATTCCTATGAGAGAGTGCATGAAGAAAATTAATTTTGAGACCCTCATCTTTCTTGGGCCCCCCGATGGATCACCGCGAGACTTCAGAGGAAGGCACTGGGGTGGATGAACCTTTCTGTTTTTTAGAAAGTTTTGTGAAGATTCGTCAAACTGCACTAGGGTTATTAGCAAACAAAAACTCTCCTTCTATAGAAACTCTGATCTAACTATAGCTACACCATGTTGCCCACCACTGTGTAATATATATTACTCTTCATTCATTGGTCTGTTATTGTCATTCATATTTTTCTTCCACCCAGGAAAGCAAACATAATGGGGCAATGTGTTAGTCTACCTGTTTGGCTTACTTCGCTGTGAGTGGTGGCATTCTTCTCTCTCATAACGAGTACCTCTGCAATCAAAGTAGTTCCTCCAGTCTCAGGACCTCCTATAGCAATGTGTTCTTTTTGAAATCCCAAAATATTTTTTCCAGTCAATTTTGAGTTTGTACGTTTGTTTTATTTTTTTATAGTGACAAGTTCACAGCAGCTCTCCCAACAATAAAGTTTTACAAAAGCAATGACAAAACAAAACGTACATCGAAGAAGCCAAAAGGCTGGCAGCTAATGCGAGACCTATTTGATTTGCAACTCTTGTTCTGTCTGGCCTATGGCTTCCCGCGTGGTGCCAATAACACATTCCACATTCAATGCGGTCAGTACAATTGATGTCACATGGGGTCAAAGGTTGTGCCTTACTGCTCAGCCGTTATCTACCTGTCACCCTGCTGAGAAATTTGGACGTTGGCTGTGCATTTTCTCAATAGGGAAAAAGCACATTGTAACTTGCACTGCACTAACACATACAAGTAGTGTGTAGAATCCACCTTGGGCCCTGTTATATATAATCCATTTAAAGCACTGCTCGTCTATTCACTTTCTAGCAGTAGGTTGCTTACATTTTTAGGTCAAGCCTAGCGCAGCCCCCATGCGCTGCTCTAGGAGATGACCTTTTGGAATCGGTCTGCACTTTCCTAACACTCGTGCTTGTGGCAGCATCCACCTTGCGGGAGCGAGCAGCGGCACGCAGGGGCCATCTGTTTCTACTTAGCTTGGCATTAGCGTGGCCGCGTGCGCTTGTTTACATTTCTTTACTCTCTCTCCCCTGCCTGTCACACCCTCGCCCTCCCTCTCAGGTGCCCTGTTTCCAGCTCTGGGCCCCCGCCCTTTGACAGGAAAGCAAAACTTGTTCGTTTTTTTTCTTTCCCTTCCTATGTCTTTCTGTCTCTCTGCCAGCTGTTACGCAATATTCTGTAAACAGAAAGACATAGGAAGGAAAAACGAAAGGAAAAGCAAACACATATAAGCATGACATAACTCTTAGTACCCTGTTTAACTCCCAGATGCAAAGTTTGGCCTCTGATACAGCAAAAAACGTTTTGACTGGATGCACACCAAACTTGGCATGAAAGAGGAACTCCCCTCAGAGCAGTCCCATTACTTGTATTTTTTCAAATCCATCTGTTAGTTTTTGGGTCGTGCCTAGCCTACCCCAAAACAAGGAGCCAGCTCCGCACTGCTCTTTATTTATTTCCGTTTATCGCGCATTCACGTAGCACTAGCTGGGGAGAGGTTGTGGCCTATGGGTTAGCGCTGCCTACTTTGGAGCTGCGGAACCAGGTTTGAACCTTGGCGTCTACTTGGCTCAGCTTTCAGAGATTGTGGGCAAATATTTAAATCTCACCGTACCTAACAACTAATGAATGTGTCCGTGTGTAACGTAACTGGTGCTTATGTAAAGCGCTCCAATACCTCCAGGTTGAGTTTACGCTATATTAATCTGCAAAAATAAAATAAAAACTCGGCACGAAGGGACTGAAGTGCTTTGCAAGAGCACCACTTACATTACACAGGGACACGTAGCAACAGTGCATCTGCAGCCGTCTTTATTAACCCCCCACCCTTTCCGTAGTTGCCAGCTCTGTGACCCCGCCCTTTGACAGAAAAGCGAAACTTGTTAGTTTTTCCTTCCTATGTCTTTCTGTCTGCCTGCCTGCCAGCTGTTATGCAATATTCTGTAAACAGAAAGACATAGGAAGTAAAAATGAACGGCAAAGCAAACAAATATAAGCATGATCTAACTCTTAGTACCCTCTTTTACCAAAAACCATTTGCTGTCTCTTCACTTGCAAACCAGCTTCCTATTATTGGGTAATGTATTTTGTTGGAGGGGGGACTGAGGGGTGCCAATGTCAATACTATGGAGCTGGGGAACCAGGTTTGAGCCTCAGCGTTTACTCGGCTCAGCTTTCTGTGATTGTGGGCAAATTTCGAAATCTAACCGTACCTAACAACTAACGAATGTGTCCTTGTGTAACGTAACTGGTGCTCATGTAAAGCGCTCCAATACCTTCTGGTCTGGTCGAGTTCGCGCTATATTAATCTGCAAAAAGGGACTGAAGTGCTTTGCATGAGCACCACTTACATTACACAGGGACACGTAGCAACAAGTGCCTCTGCAGTCGTCTTTATGAACCCCCTACCCCTTCCGTAGTTGCTGTTTTCAACTAACCAATGCTTTTGACACCACTTCCCTGCACGACGTCCCCCGCATGACCCACCACGTCCTGCTCCCTGCCTCCTTTCCCATTGCTTGGCCATAAAAGGCCAGTTTATGGCCTCGTAGCTATGTGGTGACCACTCTACTTCTCTGAAAGTGGTGCGCCTGCAATAATGTCTGTGCCACTGATACCGTTTAAAAAAATAATAAAGTACACAATACATAATTTAAACGTTGAAATCCAAGAGCACGTAAAAAAATAGTAAAACAATTTGCCAACACACTCTGTTTAAAATATAAATAAACTCTCACAACAAAATACATACGGATGAGTAGGTCAAGAACAGCCACAATCCAATAATGTAATGGAGCACTTCAACACACAATATTTTATTTTGCCGTTGCACCACCAATTTGTACACTAATGTACACCAGTGTCTTATAATTTCTATGTCTTTCTTTATCTGTCTTGTGCCGTGTCCCTCCTCAGCGTCTGTTTGTCTTTCACTGTGTCTATGTTTTAATTGGGAACTGGTTGCCAAGGAATACAAGGTGCTCATATGAGCTATTTTACCATAACTGGCTGAGGGACTCTGTTTAAATGTTAGCATGGAGGTTTGAACAGTGGGTCTAAAATGGAAGCAGTGTTGGGTAGAGTATTTTGTTAAACTTTTCACAAATAAAACTGTTACAGCGCAAACGGAATGGAAACTTTCGTACATCATTCTTATCTCAGTAAACAACTTGCCAGCCTGTTGGTTATACAGCACCCATATGTACAAGTTGATCAAAGCCACATTTACATCTCCTACCTATGATAGCGTTCTTTACAAGGAGGCGACATTTCTCTTTATTGTGCCACTGCAGACTCCCATTCAAACACACCTACTAACTATTGGAATGTTCCACACCACTCCAGACTTGTTGGTGGCTAGAGTTGGTCGTCTTTCAGAAGCAGAGTGTTAATGCATTTCAAACACATTCAACTAGAAGGGTAGCCTAAAAGCAACATTGTCCTTTCAGCCAAGGCGGGGTCCGCAGCCTATGTCTGGAAATCAGTAGTTAAAATAAAAATTTATATTTACATAGCACTTTTTATAATCTGTTCATGCAGATGCCAGCAGTTATGCAATTTTTTCCAACAGCATGGTGAAGCACCTTTATTTATTCTTTAGTTTCTGGTCGGCTCACTCAACGTCTCCAGCTGCCTTTCCTTTCCCCCTCCACCAACACCAACAGAAGCACAACACCTCCTCAGCATCACTCAGACCAAGTGCTGCACGACCTCACACATCACCACCAGCGCAAAACACCTCCGCAACAGTACAATACCTCAACACCACCTCTGCACCACTGCAGCACCACCACACTACCTCAGCATCTGTGCAGCACCATCACCTTAGCATCAGAACAGCACAAGCACAGCGTCGCACAGTGCCACCACAGCATAACTCAGCACCACCTAAACACCAGCACAGTAATACCGTAGCATCACTTAACACCGCCCACTCACAACAACATTACCTCCGCATCAGTGCAGCACCAACTCAGCACCAGCCCAGCCCCACCACAGCATCAGCACAGCATCACCTCAATTGCAAATAACAACACATTACCAGTGCAGCATCGCCTAAATATCAACAAAGCATCTCTCAGCACCACCCAGCATCAGTCAGCACACCCCAGCATCACTAAACACCACCTCAGCATCGCTCAAAAACACCTCAACATCACTAAGCACCACCTCAGCATTACACAGCATCACCTTAATATCGCTATGCACCACATCACTATCACTCAGCACCATCAAGCACCACCTTCCACAAAAACACCACCACCTCAGTATCAAACAGTATTATTTTGTAGCAGCACCACGCATAACACAAGGAAGTAAAGCAGGTTACCAAACCTTAAGTTTAGTTGTTGCTTAAAGTGCATCAATTTGTTTTAGTAGTGAAAAAATATGTTTTTACTAAGCAATTTATTTTGAAAACACATTCTGCTCACATAATATATTCACATATTTATAATAATGTATACAGAAAAACGTAGTTCTTAAACATGTTATAAAGCTGCTGTTACCCTATGTTCATACCATCCCAATACTTGAGTTCAATTCACTGCCAGTTTAATTTCATACCCTATTATTAGTATTGTACATATGTACCCTGCAGTTTAGTTGTACAAAATAACACTTTAAATAAGTACCTCCCCATACAGTTCTATAAAATGCCTAATAAATGTGTTAAAGCTTCTACCCACGATAATGTAAAGCATGACTAAAAATGTATAAGGTCCCAAAAGCTATGCTAATGCTTGTTCACTTTGAGGTTCTATGGTATTTACTTAGCAAACCCCGGCTTTTCGGCAACAATTGTGTGTAAAGCGTTTGGGTGAAATAAAGTTGCTCTCCTGCCGGAGTGTCAGATGGTCTCTGTGCGGACTTTAAGGATTAATGCGGACTTCATTCCTGAGGGCAGAAGGAGTGACAATGAAATGAATACGTATACGTACATCCTGTTATGACTTTGCTTGTGTACAAACAGTGCTTAGCTGTCTCCGGCGTCATTCTATAAATCTCCCTACGTGCTGCTCCCCATTCTTTGTCTTTCCTGTTGCTAAAGATGGCCGCTTGCCAGCGTGTGACGCGCTGAAAGGGCTTGTTTGCCATTCCCTTGGCTTGCAGCCTCCACCGTCATCCTCGTGCCTCAGCCCTTGGCGCGTGTCTTCAGGATAAACAATAGGTGGTAGCCGCATTCTTCTGCGCAATTACCGAGCCTGCGTCCTGTGGTCACCAGTAATTAAAATAATTGTTAATATTAACCAATATTAACCCCCACGGTCACGCACCTGAATAGCACTCCACTCGGAGGACAGGCTGAGGGAGTTGCGCCAGAGTCGTCCGAACGCTTGGCCTTGGGATGTGTGGTGGATGCATTCGTGCGCTAAAGTATCTTTTCAGTTAGTCTGCGGGCTGGCAGATCATAATCCAGCCACCCCGTGTACTGAATCACGGGAGCATGACAGCGTTTAATGCGGCTGGATAGAGATGGACCCGCTGTTTCTTTGCTGCATTTCTATTGCGGTCTTACTCATGGTCGTGAACATAGTTGCACGAAACCTATTGAAGGTATGAAAACAGAAATGACTGATGAGACAAAAAAAACTGTTGAATACTTGCAGTATTGAAAATCCAGCATTAGAAAGTAAGTATGTAATTAGCAGCTCTTAGGTTTTAAAGTTAATGAAAAAACAAGAAAGAGAACGAGTTGGGTTGTAGTGAGAATCAAAAGTGTGAGTGTGGAGGAATTGACAGAATGAGAAATAAAGGATCTCATTTTAATAAGCAGAGGCGAAGTCAATAGGTCTGTCTTTGGCTGCCAGCCTTTTGGCTTTGCCAATGCTTGTTTTGTCTTGTCATGGTTTTTGGAAAACTTTATTGTTGGGGAAATTTACAGACGTGTGTGTATGTGTGTGTGTGTATGAAATCAAAGTTTAAAGTGATGTTTCAGTGTCGAAATAAGATAAAAAGTAATATTTAAAATCCCAAAACATATGAAATTCACTGGTTGTGTTACTGAGCTAACTATAATTTCGCCCCTGCCATGCACCATTTGTGATCTCACATATTACATCACTGATGACATCTCAAATGACATAATTGGTGACATTACTGAATACATCAGTCATTGTGGCACCATCCTATAGATTTGGGGACTTCAAGTAATTCAACACTCTTCACATCTGTTTTCAAATTCCCAGTTGGCCCACAATTTGTAATGAATATTTGATTTAAAATGATAATGCGATCCTCAGTTGATATGTTCCTTCAATTCTTGGACTCCATAGATCATTTATTCGAGATTAGTTCTTCAATTAGTCAAGATAGCCAAAATGTGTTTTGTCGCAAATATCGACTTCATTAGGGCTACAAATAACAGAAAATTGTATTTATTTGCATTTTTGCAGTTTATTTTACAGACCGTATCAAGGCACACATTATTGCCCGCACCAGTGACTTAGTGTATGTACCAAGATCTTTGGCATTTTTGTTCACTCATTGTGGGCAGGCACGTGAGGAAGAAAGACATTTCACATTACATTAATGTCCATTGTTCGTATTACCCTAGAGTTTACGGACTCACTGTGTTTGTATAGAAAGATTCCACACATAATAATCATATTAGATAAAGGTCACAGGATCAGGGTAGTCGCACATTGGAACCCAAATGCAGGTGAAAGGCATGCAGGAGCATGTAGGGTAAGACCACATACATATGGATTGAAATTATACAATTTGATTTAGATTGGGATTTAACGGTTTATTGACAGAAACCCTTTATATATAGATGGACCTGTGATATGTCTCCTAGCTAACAGCATGTCTATGCCGTTGATTAGGCTTGTTTGAGATAACAAGGTAAGGGGTTACATGCTCCGGGGAGAAAACTGCACTCCCATACCGGTAGCGTACCAAGCTCCATCACCACACGAATCCTATCCGCCATATTGCTAAACTCGTAAATAATGACAATGAGTGAACAAAAATGCCAAAGATCTTGGTACACTAAGTCACTGGTGGTGGCAATAACGTGTGCCTTGATACTGTTTGTATAATGAACTGCATAAATGCAAAAAAATCCAATTGTTTTCTGTTATTTGTAGCCCTAATGAAGTAGATATTCTCGCCGAAGCACATGTTGGCTACCTTGACTACTTTGAAGACCTAATCTTGAATAAATGACCTATGGAGTCCAAGAATTAAAGGGACAAAACAATTGAATATTGCATTATTGCTTTATATTGAATATTCATTACAAGTTGTGTTCCAATTGTTTTAAAATATGTACTGGAACCCCTTTGAGCTCCAAATTGTGAATGTAGGGTGAACATTCCTCTCTTGTGTGCACCACCCTTCTTTCTCTCAATCTTGATATATTGTGTTAAAATGCCAGTTGAGCGCTGAGTCAACTCCCTTCCTTCACCCTTCTTTTTAACTCTTCACCTTTAGACAATTTTCTATTCACCTTGATTGGATTACCCTGTTTGAGGCTTCACAAGACCCACAATTGTAAGTCAAAAGGTTGACAAGTATACATTTTCCACTGTAAAGGCACATTCTGTCAGGCCCTATGGACAATGCGCCGCAGTTTAGAAAAATACACTAGACACATTCCTAAGACAGACATTATGGCATATAGCCTTACAGGCATGCTTACAACACCAGTATCAGTTAAATTATCTTTAAGTGGACACCCATACATTCTCTATTATTCAATAGTCTGGAATGCCTTAAAATATTAAGTGAAGTTCTGGAAATAAACATGCACAGTTTGTCTATACCACTTTATTACAACTATTTAACACGGGCATGTGCCTAGATATCCACTGGTGGTCAATGTATTGTCAACAACAGCTTTGGCTTTTCTCACAGCTTTTTTAGAACAGGCTTTGGCGCAACCTACTTTGAAGCATACCTGTGCAGCCCATATAAGGTGCACTCAGCCTTCAGCTTGTTTAACCTAGAGCTATTCTTCCACCCCGAACTTTATTAATTTTTTAACGGTGCACAATTTAACTTTTAAACTGCACAATTGCACTTGTCATCAGGGCTTACGCTATGTACATGCTATCTACCCACATGTGTACACTCAGTAACTCTACGCTGTATTTGACTATGATGTTATCAGTGCTGTCACCAGTGATGTAATTTAGGATATAATTTAACATGTCATGAGAGATGTAATAAGTGAAGTCATAAGCAGTGCATAATGGGGGCGCAAGTTATAGTTATCTCAGTAAATTTTAACTGGTGAATGTCAGAGGTGTTAGGTTTTTAAATGTTATTTTTTTACCATATTTCAACAGCTAACAATAATTTCACTTTAACCTTTGTTTTTTTAAGTGAATCTCAAGTTTTTTTTCTATGTAAGCTAAAATCCTCTTCTCTACACTAACTAAAACATCACTTTAACCTTTGTTTTTTTCAGTGACTATCACTGGTGTTTTGAGTTTATAATGTTAGGTTTTAACCAGGGCACAAGTCAGGGGTATACGCAGGTACACAGTGTCCACCCACTCTTTTCACAGGGTGGACGCTGTCCCCCCTGGCAAGAAGTTGAGTCCCACAAAAATATGTTGAACTTGTCGCAGTGTCATTTTCAGACTCCAGGACACGTTCAGCAGCTCCTGCATGTTTTCTGCTTTCTATTCCTGGCAGCAACGTGCAGGCAGCGAGGGAGCTTTTTATCATCTCCAGCTGGGCTGAAGTTAAGGGGCCAATAGGCCACCTTTTGTTTGAATATCCTGACTGGGGGCGTCATGGAACCTCACTTTTAAATGTAAATGCCAGAGAGGGGAAACAATGGCCCTCAGCTTGATATCTCTTCACGGGTGACATCATGTGCTGTGATGGCACGCGTCATGATTTCACTTGCATACTGCCTGGCCTGGTTAGTCCCACCACTTATGTTTTTAGGACTTGTGCCCTGGTTTTAACTGATCTTTTCATTTTCACCTATCTATTATGTCACTTAACCCTTTGTTTTTTCCAGTGAATTTCTGATTTTTTTTTAAATGTAAAGTAAGATCTTATTAGCATACCTAACTATAAGGTAATTTTAACCTTTGTTTTTTTCAGATAGTTTCATTTTTTTTTTTTTTGGTAAGCTAATATTGTATTAGCATACCTAACTGTAAGGCACTTAAACTTTTGAGTTTTCAGTGAATGTGTATGTGTGTGTGTGTGTGTATATATATATATGTATATTCACTTAAAAAACCATAGGTTTCTACAGACGTTATAGTTTGGGATTAGCATTTAAAAAACCTTTGAAATTCAGTAAATAAACCATAGGTTTCAGGGACGTTCTAATTAGTTGAACATTTGACTCATATAAACTAGAGAAATTCGCCTGTTATAGTTAGTTGAGCTAACTATAACTCGTGCACCCGCAATGCACTGCTGATGATGTCACATATTACATCACTCATGACATGGTCAGTGACATCCCTGATGACATCACTGATGACATCTGAAATGACATCACTCATGACATCATCCAGTGAATGTGTGTTTCTATAAAATGTAAATATGTTTTATATATATATGCCAAGGTGTATTGAAGAATGAATGCATTTACAATTGCCTAAAGGAATTATTTTGTATGTATGTGACTGACTGTATAAGTGAGTGATTGAACATGTCTTACTGAATGTATGGGCTACTGACTAAACTGTGTAAAAGTCTGTATTAGTCTCTCCATTGGTGTGTAAGCAACTGCATGGGTTGCTGAATACCTACATGAGTGTCTATATAGGTTATTGATTTGTTGTCTGAGTATCTGTATGGGTCCCTGAGTGTCTGTGTGGGTGGGTGGGTGTATGAGTCTGTGCATAGATGTCTGAGTGGGTGATTCAGTGGTTGTATGGATTAAAAAGTGCATCTGGAAAGGGCTGTATGGGTGAGTTAGTGTGTCTATGGGTGTGTTGGTGAGTGAATAAATGTCTCAGTGGTATATCTGTGACTAACTACATATGTTTTAAGCCACTATATGTGAGTGTTGGAGTATATAAATGAGTATACGTGAGACTAAGTTATTTCAAGAGTGGGTGTATAAATAAGTGTCTGCTTCTATTAGTGATTGTATAAGACAGTAAATATGTGTTAGTATCTGTATAAATAAGTGATGTGGTATGTCTAAAAATAACGAAGTTGGAGTGTATAACTGTATACATGATTAAATGGGTATGTGATTCATTCTTTGTATTACTGACTAGGCGTGTGAGTAACTCTATGGATGAGTGGTAGCGTGTGACTGCATGTATAGATGTATGAGTGCATATTATAGTCCTCTATTGATGAGTAACTACATGTATAAGTGACTGGATGTGTGTGTAGACCTAGGAAATAGTGAGTGCTATGTAGTATATGGCATTCTTCTGTGTATGGTTTCAAAAATAGTAGTCAGCATTTTAGAATGGATGTATCAAAGTTTATATTAGAGCATCAGTATGTGCATCAGATTGTCACGTGGGTGATGTTATCAGTGATGTCATTTGAGATGTCATCAGTGATGTCATCAGTGATGTCACTGACCATGTCATGAGTGATGTAATATGTGACATCATCAGCAGTGCATTGCGGGCGCACGAGTTATAGTTAGCAACAGGTACATTTCTCTGGTTTTATATGAGTCAAATGTTCAACTAACTATAACGTCCCTGAAACCTATGTTTTTTTACTGAATTTCAAAGGCTTTTTTAAATGCTAATTCCTAACTATAATGTCTGTAAAACCTATGGTTTTTTCAGTGAATTTCGAAGGTTTTTTAAAATGTTAAATTCATATTTTAATGTTTATAAAACCTATATTTTTTCTATTATATTTTTAAATATTTTGGAACTCTATTATACTTCTTGTTTTTAACTTTAAAAATCATGTAATGTTTTATATCTTCCCCCAAAAATATGTTGTTTTTTTGGGGGGGGGAGAAAACTGCACTCCCATACCGGTAGCGTACCAAGCTCCATCACCACACGAATCCTATCCGCCATATTGCTAAACTCGTAAATGATGCGCATTTCGTATCCGACGAGTTTGTGGCACCGCGTCTCGCGTAACATCATATACGCATGAAGTCACCCCAGGTACTACTTTGGAATCCGACGGGTACGCAGTAACAAGCCACGCGTTACGTCATGTACGGATGGGGTCGCGCCTGCTGCGCGTTGCGTATTTGACGAGTACACGCTGCCAGGCCCTGTGCTAAGTCACAGACGTATAGTATCGCGCTGGGTAGGCCATGCCCTTCTTTTTTTTTGTCTCAAAAGTATATCTAAATAACTTTAAACAGTATATAAGAGCACGCGAAAATCTAAATTATTTTAAACATTTATATATTTCTAACTGTAATAAACTTATATTATGATAAATATATTTTGTCAAAATCGCGTCGGGTGCGGCCTCCTTGCGCGCTCGGTGCGCGATTGCCATGTGACCTTAAAAAAAAGCATTTAATTGGTTCATAACATTTCCCATTGTAACAGTTGTACGACCCCACCCATTTTACTCATTCTCTCTACAGCGTTTGATGAGAGACACCTCTTCTGCTTAGAAAGCTTTTTTGAAAAGTGTTTTCCTGTATACACATATCTTATACTACACACAACATACAACGATCATCTTGATCAATATTCATGCTCTGTACATTAACCTTCCACGTGTGATTGCCATGCATCTCAAACGTTCCATCAAAAAACAAATATGTGTTACACGATGCCATTATTGTGCTGCCTTTCGGCCTGGGTATTACTGGCTGAATGGAGCATCATCAGCCACGGGCAGACTGCACATCCTAGATCACGTGCCATCTCATTAACAATAGTTTCCGCCCTCCCGACACATGCTACACTAATCTAAATTGCGCACTCTGCGAGGTCAAAACTACAAAAGAAACACACATAAGTACACTTCCTGGCCAGGCAGGAACTGAACAACGCCCAAGTCCCCTGAATAATTGTTCACACCCCTACGCTGGCCTGGCGTACGCAAGCCCAGCCCACTTTGCGTATGTATAAATAGGATAACCACGACGCCACACGTCCCTCTTCTTCCACACTACCTCAAATGATTTGCCGTATCCACGTTGCATATCACAATGCGCAATAAAAAAAAGAAATGGATCCATGAGGTGTACTCCATTCTGGCAATCAACACGGGCTCTAAATTGTGAGCCCTACTGCCCGTCGTCTACGAAAGGGATCCATGAGGCGTACACTCTCCTGCAATCAACACTCCATCTGAATTGTGAGCACTGCTGCCCATAGTGTTGGCTCACACAACAATGACAGCAGTTAAGCAGAGCGGCCTGGGTGCACAGGGCTTCCAATTGAGCGCGCTGCGGCGAGAGGGGTGGGGTGCTTCAGCCTAGCTGCGCAGGTCCGAACAAACAATATTGCCATGTGTTATGATGTGATCTTTGACCTCATTCAGTCACATCTCTGTCTCATTTGAAAGACCTGCTGTACTGTACTGTAGGCCTGAGCCAGCGGGCAGTGCTGCCCTACAGACACCTCTTCAGCGCGGTGCTGCGGGAGGGATGGGATGCATCAGCCAGACTGCACACATGCGAATAAGCGATATTGCCATGTGTTATGATGTGATCTTTGACCTCATTCAGTCACATCTCTGTCTCATTTTAAAGACCTGCTATACCATAAGGTAGGCCTAAACCTACGGGCAGCGCTGCCCTACAGACACCTGTTGAGGGCGTTTCTGCGGGAAGGTTGGGGTGCATCACCCTGAGTGCGCACGTGCGAAAAAGCGATGTTGCCGTGCGTAATGATGTGATCTCTGACCTCATTCAGTCACATCGGTATAATTTTAAGGACCTGCTGGACCGTACTGTAGGCCTGAGCCAGCGGGCAGCGCTGCCTACAGACACGTGGCGTTGTCTTTTAGGACACTGTAGTGAGCTCCTTACTAAGTGTACATGCACACAGGCTCCCGCCACTGCATTAGACGCGCACATTATGCTTCTAGCATGCTCTCTGTTACTTTGTATGTGAACGTTGGCATAACATATGATCATTTAACCTTGTGTATTCTCGTGCACTCCAACTCCTCTTTGAACCACGATTACCACTAACAGTTGGTAGATCGTACTTCAAAAACGAAGGATGCACTCAACTCCTATTTTCTATCAAGCTTGAAATAAACCTTCATTTACCTCCAGGCGTTTCCACCATTAAATTATTTCTCCCTTTTCAGACATTTCATTGATTGCCACAAGAAGGGCGGAGGGGAGCTGACCCCGCAATGATGCCCTGGCATTCTGACACCTTCCATTGTGGTATCAAGACACCGTCCCCGACCGGAGACATGGTCTATCGGACAAACATACCCCAGACTAGGAGCTTGCACCAACACGTCATGGGACACACCAGTGGTGGCAGGTGAGCAGTGAAGCCTCGGTGTGCTAGACCTACAATTGAGCACAGTGCGGGGGAAGGGGTTGTGGTGCTGCACCCTGGGTGCACAGGTGCATGCAAGCGATTTTTCCGTAGCTAATAATGTAGGACTATATTATCAAAAAACAGCGATAACATTATCACCACTTTAGCGACAGGAAACTGCCGCTAAAGTGACTATAAGGGGTTGATAATATGCCCTTGTAAATTCCCATAGAAGCCCAGGTTCACACCAGAACCTGGGCTTCTAAGGGAATTCACAAGGGCATATTATCAACCCCTTATCGCCGCTTTAGCAGCGGTTTCCTGCCGCTAAAGCAGCGATAATGTTATTGCCCTTCCTTCATAATATGGCCCATAATCTCTGGCCTCATGTATTTAATTTTAAGGACTTGCTGAACCACACTCTTTCGCGCAGACCCCAGCGTCCTAGACAAACGGGTGACGGAGGGTAAACACTAAGGGCTGGGTGCAATAGGCCGACGCTCTGTCTCCTCCTCCCTCTCTTCTTTTGACTCTCCCTCCCCTTCTCCCTTCCACCCACTCCCCCCCCTTCCATTCTCACTATGGTCCTTTCATTCGGACTACCTTTCTTTACCTCTGCCACATAGCACACATACTTATGTTTCATTTTTGTCTTGCAGGTTTCCTACGCTGCTTCCACTGGAGTCCAACCCACGTTTTTTTTTATTATACTGTTCTAATAAAGTTACATTTCTATTTATTTATGTTTTAATAAAGGTTACTTATTTTTTCAAATAAATAACTGAGTGTATAGGTCTTCTTTTTCTGACAACACTTGTCTATTGTTTATTGTGAAAATCATCTGTTTATAGAAAATTTTAAGGACAACATTATTGAATATTAGAGTGCACCTACCAAAACATAATCTATCTGACTATTAGACAAATGAAGCCTGGGTAATTGTACAACTGCAAGAGTTCTATGAGTGTATCACTTTATAACACCATAAGTACTGCCTGTGTGATTACAGAACAAATAAGGCACTGCCTAGGACCACTGAGGCTTCAGGGACTGCCGAGCCCCACCCTGCATATTTAAATAAAGACCCGGAGTGTGGCGATCCCCGGACTTCAGTTGGCCTCGAACCCCCCTGAACAATTAAAGAATTTGCTATTACAGGGTCGAAGCCATGCACCACCCTCTAATAGCAAACACAAATGTCCAGCGAATGCACACCCCGGGCCATTGTATGAGCTGCGCCCTCCCTACTACCATGATGCATTTGTTAGTATAAACGCATACTAACACTACTTACACATGTGTAGTACAGCGACCAGAATGTAGTGAAGAAGCAGAGGAAGCACAAAATCTAAAAATATAAATCCTACCAGTAGTCGGATGACATAGTTCAATGAGCCGACGACCCTGGCATGAGTAGAAACAGCTACACGAACAAAACGGGTCTTCAGCACAACGCAAGCAATTTTGAAATATTGCTGAGTGGTGCCTTCTTTTTGCCTTCTCCCACTCGTCACCAAATTTATGTAGTGAAGAGGCAGACAGCAGTGAATCCAATAAGTAGATTTATTACAAGAAAACAAGACACCTGAAACAACCACCAACAGGAGCAGACAGCAAAGCAACCGTCTAATCCAGCACCGTGTATAAACTCCGCAAGGTTCCCCTCATGTCAGCCCTACATTCTAACATTACATACTGAGGGCCATATTATCAAGGAACGGCGTTAAAATTATCGCCGCTTTAGCGGCAGGAAACTGCCGCTAAAACGGCGATAATGGGCTTGATAATATGCCGTAGAGAATTCCAATAGAAGCCCATGTTCTTGTGTTAACATGGGCTTCTATTTGATTTCTCTACGGCATATTATCAAGCCCATTATCGCCGTTTTGGCGGCAGTTTCCTGAAGCTAAAGCGGCGATAATTTTAACACCGTTCCTTGATAATATGCCCCTTAGATTCTAGTAGAATTACATACTAACATTCTACTATGACTTACAGTGGAATACTACACAGAGCACATGACTTTACAGCAATGAGCTCATAGTTTCATCCACGAGTCTTGACACCGGTAGGGGTAAGACTTTCGCTTCCCACTCCCTATATTGTACTAACTAACACTTCTTCCACAACTATGCTACAGCGCCCAGAGCATATCACTTTACAGCAATGAGCTCACAATTTAGGCTCATGGTTTAATCCCCGAGTCTTCACACCAGTAGGGATGAGTAGTTTGCTTCCCACTCCCTATATACTATAAACGCATACTAACACTACTTACACACTTATACTACAGCGGCTAGTATCCTACACCGCCCAGAGCCCATCACTTTAGAGCAATCAGCTCGGTTCCATCCCCAAATCTTCACACCGGTAGGCGCAACTACTTCGCTTCCCGCTTCCGGTATACTATCAACACACAGTAGCGGTCAGTAGTTTGCTTCCCACTCCCTGTATGGTATAAACGCCTACTAACACTACTTGCACACGTATGCTACAAACACCAGACCACATCACTTTACAGCAATGACCTCACGGTTTAGACTCTCGGTTTCATACCCGAGGGTAGCACCATATCATATCACCACCATGCCACTCTGAGCAACACCACACTTTCAGTCCGTTAACAGTGATAACTACCTACTGTCGATCACCAGTAGGTAATCAAGAACAAATTACAATAGGTCCTTGATTCTTTTAGCTTTAAAAAATTCTCTCTATTACTGTCTTTCTACTTTTCCATATAAATAGTTTTTTAAATATTTAAGTACACATCGAAGTCAGAAATGCAACGTATTCTATCAACTAACTTTCTAGAACATGTGGAGGTTAAAAGTTCATCAATTTTTTTAAACCTAACGATATATTTTTGCAACATTTTCTCAAACATTTAACGGCACGTGCAGGTTAAAAGTTCACGATTGTTTTAAGTTCGAACAGTGCCTTCCAAATGCAAGTAGCAGTTGTGGTTGAGTTGAGCAAATTTTATCCTATAATATGTACGTGCAAACTGCTTTTTCTCAACCAATCACAAACATACTTTTCCACAAAACGAATGTGCACCCTACTTTTAAAAAACAATGCTTTTCATCTCTCAATCTGGTACCGTTTTGTATGCGAAAAGAGACTAGTTCCCCATCTTTAAACATATCTCTTATTCTACGAAGGAACTGCATGAGCTTCCATACCTTCCAGCCATACCTTCAAAATGCTAGTGTGGATCGTAGGACATAGCTATGTTTTCTGGTGCAAGAGGTATGCAGAACAGAGACGTATTGACTTAGGCCTAGGTTTACAAAATGTGGACATTAAATGGTTTGGACAGAGAGGATTGAAGTGGCACCAATTGTTGTCTCTGGTTAAAACCTGTTTGCATCTCCAACACCCTGACCTCATTATTGTGCACTGTGGTGGAAACGACTTAGGCACATTGACTGGGGTAGGTTTGGAAATGCTTATGAAGGACACCTTTGGACAATTGATGTTACTTTTGCCTCAAACTGTCTTTGTATATTCCAATATATGCCAGAGACAGAAGTGGAAATGGTCCTAACTATTTTGTCCTCAGATTGAAAAAATCTCGGGAAAAAGTCAACAAAGCTGTCTCTGCATACCTCCGAGACCAAAAAATGGGGTCCATATACAACAACAACAACATACGTTTTGATATGGCGGATATATACAGAAGTGATGGAGTACACTTCACAGATCAGGGAAACCGAGTTTTCCTGAATAACTTGAAGCTGTGCATCCGCACTTATATGTAGCTCCAACTAATGAACACAATGTATTCTCCACACTGCTGTGGTGCAGCGGCCAGACCATCTCACTTTGCAGCACAGACCTCTCGCTTTGATCCCCAGCTCTACTCACCCATAGGGGTGAGTAGTTTGCGCTCTACAAATACCATATTGATTTATCTTCGCACTCCCTATACAACACCACCTAAGCACCATACACAAGCTATGTTCTAAACAAAAGTTCATCCAAGTACCTATAACTACATGCTGACACTACTTGCACAGATGTGGCACAGCGGTCAGTGCACATGACTTCACAGCATATGACACACAGTTTGGACTCACGCTTTAATCCCCGACTCCGGCAGCAGCTCAGCTTAGCAACATGAGACTCTAGACAGTACCTCACATATATTCCGTACCCCAGGACTTTCATACCAGTACGGGTCAGTAGTTCGTCCTAGTAGTTATAAACACATCCGGACACTACTTCCACAACTGTAGTGCAGCGGCCACGGCACATGACTTCACAGCATAAGACACACAATTTGGGCTCACGCTTTAATCCCGGAGTCCCGCACCAGCTCACCTTACCCGCATCAGACTCTACTTAATACCTCACTTAATTTCCGTAGCCCACCACTTACACACCAGTAGGGGTAAATACTTCGCTTCGCACCCCCTCTATAGCACACCCTAGACACCCCACAGTGGTTACAGTGCTCCTACCCTCCTATTTCCCACTTTTTCTCCCCTTTTTTCACCTTACTCGCTTCAACGGAATCACAAAATGGCGGCCAAGACTTCCTAGTTGCAACCGCTCGCAGCCAATCAGCAACAAGCTCGTGCTCGTAACGCCTCAGCCAATCAGATGGCAGAATTCCCAAATATCGATATCTGTAAATTTCAATATTTCTCAAAAACTACTGAACGAATTTACACCAAATAAACAAAAGCGTGCTTTCTAGACCAAGACCCTTCTCCCTGCCAAATTTGGGGTAATTCCGTTCACCCGGTAGCCTTGTCTAAAGTTTCCTATGGAAATTAACATGGAGAAAACACGTTTTGGGACCCCCTTTTTTCTCGGCCCCCCCTTGACGAATCACCCCCAAACTTTCCACATAGGAGCTGATCTCAACAAAGAATTTGTTTTGAAAATTTCACGAAGATTCATCAATCGGTGCCAAAGTTATTGCAAATAAAATGATGCCATTTTCCTAGAGTAACTAGGTCCTAACTATAACTACCTACTGGCGACTGCCAGTAGGTAATATATATATATATATATATATGTGTGTGTGTGTGTGTGTGTGTGTGACACGCCGCTTTGATCACACAAATATTGGTGAACCCTAAAAATGCAAACAGATGCATTTCTTCAATTAGTAAAAATCTTTTGCAGCATAATGATATACCTCGTTTTATAACAAATGTATGTTTTTGTTTAATAGCTCCTTGGCTGTTGGAACCGCAACTGGTTACAAGCTTTTCTCACTGGGCACTGTTGAACAGCTGGAAGTTGTCCATGAAAGTGGTGAGACTTTTCATTTTTTCAATTTGTTGGCATGAAGATCAGAGTTCACATTACATGGCAGAGGTGTATACAGTAAACGCAGATAAATAATTTGCATTCATATTAATTAAATGAGCCGTGTTGCCTCCTCCCCAATACCGTAATAAGGTTTCATGCTGGACGTTGTTGAATAACAGATGATAGACTCAGAAGCGTGGCTAGGTTACCCCTTGTGCAGAACCAATATTTCGTAATAACAAATTCTATCAAAACATGCTCTTGGGAACAAAAAGGAACGGTCACCCACGTCCCAAAAGATACTCTGTGGCCAAAGGACACAGAGGGTAAACAATAAACAAAATATTGTTCCCGAGCAAAACACCAATAGATATTCACAGGTAAGCCATATCAAATCAATACAATAAAATGTCCATATCCAAGCTGTCCTTGGATATGGACATTTTATTGTATTGATTTAATATGGCTTACCTGTGAATATCTATTGGTGTTTTGCTCGGGAACGATATTTTGTTTATTGTTGAATAACAGTGCTTTGTATTAACCCCTTCGATGCTGCGCAGATTCCGCCGCTGTGCTGACGGAATCTTGCGCGGGTGTGCTCATGACGGAATGGTTCCGTCATGAGCACAGCTCAACCGTGGGTCATGACGGAACCATTCCGTCATGAGCACCGAAGGGGTTAAACTAGCGAGGGGAGCAATAATGTGGATAGTTTATTAGGACGACATCCAGCAAATTTCATAATAGGTCTCGAAACTGAACCAGACATCATCAACCATACTTATGCTTATGGTGTATTGTTTAAAAAGAACTTGATTTCTTTCTGTTCATTGAATGCCCTCTTTTAGTTGTTTTGTAAAACCGAGGTCCTTTTCAGTTTCAGAGTTGTTGACGTATAATGATAAAAAAATAAAAGAGTTTGAGATCATTCTAAGTTTTGTATTGTAGTTGGAGGGCAGGGTCTTCATAAAAGCGTTCAAAGCCATTCAGGAAGGAGGTAACTTCTTTATTTCATGGTTTACAACCACAGCGTGATAGTTCCTGTTACTGCAAACACAAAGCAAATGCAAGGAGATGATGGACTCAGCGCTGAAACTTTTCAGACACTCACCCCCAGTCACAGATCTGGGTCGAATCCATCATCATTTTTTAGCTCACTTCGCCACCCCAGTTCAGACCCAGCCATATGAAAATCACTCTTGACACTGTGCCTCATGGGAACGGTCCAGCTTGAACTGCCAAGCCAGGTCTTCCCTGGACCGGAAACAGGCATCCTGGGACCGGTTTCGGGGTAACATCCCTCAACAGCCAAGCTAGCTTCCCATGAGGAACATGGTCAAAACTGATTTGCATATGGCTGTGTCCAAACTGGGGTGGCATAGTGAGCAAAAGAACAATGGATTAAACCCAAATCTCTTGACTGGGGGTGAGTGGTTGAAAAGTTTCAGCACTCCGTCCATCTTGTGTTTGCTAAGTTCCTGTTACTGCTCCATTCTCCCTCCATCTGTAATCAGCTCCCAGGCCTCCCCTCATCACACAGACACCAACATTCCATGCATTATCACAGTTTCCACACTCAAACCTGTAGAGCATGCCCACTCAGTTATGCATACATATACATATACTCATCACATCAATACATAATCCCTTTTTCTTACATTCTGAATAAATCAGGCATACCGGTGCACTGTATCATGCTCTTTCCCTACACACAGGATTAATGTCACTGCAACAGTGACCCAGAAACAACAAAACAAACTCTCAATGCTCCATCTTCTACAAGCAACACATACATGCATGCTCAGAAGGAGAATGCCCTTCATCACATACTGTTGCCCATACACAAAACTGCAGCCCAGCACTCCACCATGCCCAACACCCAGTCACACGAGCTGGTCAAACTAGCATGACCAGGTGCCAAAAGAAAGAAAGAATACCTACATCTGCACCCAGGACCTCATTCTCTGGAAACTGAACAAGCATTGTATTAAATGTCTCTCACACGTAATGATGACAGCCGCTGGTGCGCTCAGACTGAAACTTCTGAAAACAAAACATTCAAACACCAGTGCAGCCCAGTATTACCACCCCAACACCAGTCCATGACAGTAAAACTGTGATAGGACCAGTTAGGGCTCCAACCTCTGGGCTTGCCTCAACACACAGACACAAACAATCCTGTGCTTAATCACATTCTCACAGCATCCAGACTGTATACTCAGCCTATGCACACAGGAACACAGCATGTCATATCATCCATTTCTGTTACAAAGGAAAAACCCAAACAAATCTTTACTAGGATTCCAGCTTCTGAGCAAAAGAGGGTGAGAGTCTACTGTAAAGCTAAAGTCAAGGCTTTAACATTTCACTACATTTTTATTCCAGTTAATTCGAAGTTATATTTGGTGAGCATAACAATGAGTGAAGAAATGAACATCACCCTTTCAAAAAAAGAACTACTATATATTGTAATAAAAATCATTTCTGATTAGACAGAACACTAATGACTGAATAACAATTTGCTGAAGTCAGAAGAGAGGTTTCTCCTTTGTGTACCTGGTTTCGGAATTCCACAACTGAAGTCCAGTGGATACATAGGAAACCCTCTTAAAAGACCTTGGATAAGACTTAACAAAAGAAATTGCTACAAATGTAAATTCATTGGCCGTGCCTTAAGGAGTATGGCAAACATCAGGCATGTGCCACGTGCATAGACGTTCGGGCTCGCCCAGTAAAATTTACTCAAAGAGCCCATCTGACAGTAGATAAACTTATGTCCCAGTTATCTACATTAAGGTGCTCTATGAATGGCATGCTTAGGTTTACTAGAGTAGGGATGTATAGATAATACAGAACGTTTACAAAATGATAGAATTACCATTATAGGACACCTATTTGGACAAACAGTACTAAACAATCATCCATCTCCTTAGAGCCCTACCAATGACTAATATGTATACGCTTTCCATTCTACACATTCACTTTCATTAGAATATTGCAGGATACCAGTTTCATATTGAAAGTGGCATAAAAAGACATGCTTAGATGTTTCATGACATTCAGTTTGGTGCTAGCTCACTAATTATTCGCTTTTCCGGCACCACACTATTTTCCAGAAACAATTAATGTAAACGGAGAGAAGATAGTACAGCTCTTGAAGGTAAGAGATTCTTTCACTGAAAAAGCAAGCAGTCAGGTGTTGACCTTGACTGAGATAGGTGCCTCTTGATGTTGAATGTAGTTGGTAGCCGCATTTAGTGATGATTATCAGCACTTTATTAAAAATTAGCAGGCCAAGATTCTGATCAATTCTCTCCATCTTCTGCACCACTTTCCTGATGGGAACTGACAGCAAAATTAATGGACTCTGGAAACTACCACAAGTGGCTTAGACTTTGCCAGAGAATCAGTGTCACCGGTCCCATGGCTCCAGAACGTTCTCCAAGACAGGGGCCTTCTTCTGTCTGGTTCTTATCAAATGAAGACATTTTTTAACCTTTACCACTGATGTCTACTAGAGGGGCTGGTGTAAAATGGAAATTTGTAAAGATCTCTTTTTTCAAGAAGGGTGTGGAGAAGGGCATAGCACCCTGTAGTAAACTTGGGGAGAGCCAATGTGAAATGCAGCCACTCCACCATATTTGCTACCATATTAATTGTTCTGACACAAGTGCCTTCTTGACTACTACTTTGGTGTATCTAATTTGTCCGCTTGGCTATTGACCAATGCTGTTTCTCTGCGCCTGGTTCTGCTGTGGTTTTGAAATTTGAAAATCTGTGTGCACATACATACTAAGCTTGAATTTGTGAGCCACCTATTCATGTTATCCTCCTGATTAACAGCATCAGCTATATCAAACTGTAGTACACTCACCTTGGTCTGCTCTGCCAAATAACGTATTTTTAAATCCTCAATAAAAAGAAGCCATTCATAATTTAGGCTTTCCTCAGACCAAAAACAAGCTCAGGGCATGGCAAACTGCTGAATTGTAGCCACCAATGGTTACTCTGTTTTTGTGTATGCTTGGCATGTTGTTACAGTTCTGCAGAAGTGACATGAAGTGTGAAGTTTTTATATAGGTTCTGGTAGCATTGCAATCTTGAAAAAAAATCCTTAGATCTTTGTACTGGCTCCTCAGGCTGAAGTTCCCCACTGGTGTTATGGTCTGAGTTGTTACTGGCCTCTGCTATCTTAGGGTTGTCTTAGATCTTGTGGTAGGTCGTTTCTGTGCTTGTCTTTGTTGTTTTCACTAACTGGTTGGGGGGGGAGGGGGAATCTTTCAGATCAGTGATCATTGCAATCCAAGTCCTGATATCATCTTCTAATTTATCATCTCTTCAGATCTGTTTCATCCTAACTTTCTCCGCTGTTGCCCATTCGCACACGTCCTTCAACCATATTTCACATCTCGGGGGTATAGAGCTCATCCATGTGATCACAATTCACTTTTTCGCCAATATTAACCCCAGGAGTACAAATTTCCTACTAAGTTTCCTATTTTTGGGAGTGGGCAGTAGACCTAATAGTACTGTACGTACCTCCCTGGAGACCTGCCAGCATGTGGCCTCTTGTATTTTCTGTAGGATTTCTGAACAGAAACAGTTTAGAGATGGGCACATCCACACCATATGCAGGAATCCAGCCTCCGATTCCTCACATCGGGGCATTCACTGGAGCAGTCCGGGTATATTTTAACCAGCACTTTGGGGGTGAGATAGGCCATGATGAACAAAAATATACTGTATCAATTTAAAGCGAGCAGTCAAGCTCACCGTTTTGACCCCTTCATGTATCCTCCCCCATTCCTGTTCCGTTATGGGATCTCCCACCACCTCATCCCATCTCGACTGCATAGGGAGTATTCTCCTTGGCAAATCCTTGCGTATCTCACAATATAGGTGGGTAATCAAATGTCGATCTTGAGCCACATAGAGCATTACTTGCAATGTTTTAGCTATGGGAGGCTTCTCAGGGAAGGACGGCCAGAGCTCTCTAGCTACCCAGGCTATATTTATGTATTGTAGAAACTGGCCGCTGCCCAAATCAAATGAGGCTTCCGCATTCTCTCTAGACATAAACAGACCATTATTGTATAAACCCCCCTTCTTTTCATTTTCATACTGACATTGATTCGGCTATCTTAGCAAAACGTTGTACCACCCACAAAGGCCTGTCCGGGGCATATGGTGCATGTCTTACCACTTTTCGTATTGTGTTCTCCCACACTTCGGCTACATGACGGATTATGTAAGGGCAATCTCTGGGGATCCCCCTGCCGAGCATCAACGCTCTGGCAATGATTTTCCCGTGTGCGTCCCTGCCAGCGGTCTTTTTTCCCAATTATCCTGAGCATCCAGCCAGCGAATTGCATGTTGTAATTGAGCAGCCATGTAATATAATTCCAGACATGGGACCTCTACCCCTCCTTTTTGCCACAGTCTCTGTACTGTTGGCAGACAGATACGTTTACGTTTGGAGCCCCACAGCAAGTCAGTTTGTCTGCTATTTTGTATTGTATTTTGTATTTTAAATCAACTACCGGGGATTCTGTATAGTGAATGCTGTAACGCATAAAGGCATCTGGGCAAGATGATCATCTTAGTGATAGCGATCCTGCCCATGATGGATAAGGGCAATTCTCTCCAGAAACGTATGGAGTCCTGAAGCCCTTCCACGACCCTCCCTGTGTTAAGTTCTAGATAGATTTCGGGCTTATGTGCCAGCTTAACCCCTAAATATCTGGGAGCCAAGGTCGTCCAGGGAAGCCCCACTCTAGGGAGCTGGGCACTTGGTTGGTTTGCCAATTTCCCAAGTGGGAGTAGTTTAGATTTCTCCTGGTTTGTTCGGAGACCAGACACAGCACTGAATTCCTGCAGTACTTCTAGGAGGATTGGTATTGACTGAGTAGGTTGCCGGATAAACACGAACGGTTCGTTTTGTTTTGTCCAAAGATAGCCCCCATTCTCAAATCCGATCCCTCACTACGGCCGCCAATGGTTCCATTGCGAATATAAGAGGCGACAGGGGGCATCCCTGCCTGTTTCCCCTTGCCAGCGGAAATGCCTCAGAAACCCTATCCCCTGCCCTGATCCTGCCCGGGGAGCCATGTACAACAATTGCGTCCATTTAGGAAATCCCTGACCCACCTCCATTCGTTGTAATACAGTCCATGCATAAGGCCAGGCCACTGAGTCGAAGGCTTGTTCTAATTCTAATAGGGCGAGGGCTTAGTCCTCCTCCACCAGACAAGGAGCGTGTGCCAAACGCTGTAGATTATAAGCGGTGCTTCGTTGTGGAATAAAACCAGCCTGGTCTGTATGGATCAGATGGGTCATATAAGGAAGAAGTCTAATCGCCAGGGTACAACTTATTAGTTTCACATCCAAATTTAAAAGCGAAATTGGTCTATATGAGTTCGACAGCTGAGGATCCCTGTCTTGCTTTGGGATCATTATTACCAATGCCTCACTCATGGATGCCAGTAAAATCTGCACCTATAAGAGCTTCATTATATACCGTCAGTAACCAGTCAAGTAATATGGGTGCAAAGTGTTGATAAAATTCAGCCGGGAAGCCGTTGCTTCCTGGAGTTTTACCAGTTTTCAAAAGTTTGATAGCCTCCATTATCTCTTCTTTTGTTATCAGAGCCCCCAGCGCTCTCCAGCCGCTTGATCCAAGTGGGGTAACTCCGATGAGGCCAGGAACTTGTTTATGGCGTCCTGTGGAGGTACGGGTCGTTTCCTGTAGCTAAGTGTTTAGCGAGTATGTCAAGAATCACTCCTAGGTTTTGTTTCAGTTTCCCATTGCTATCCTGAATATGTATTATAGGTATCATGGTAGATTCCATTTATAATAGCCTGCCCAGCATGGCCCCAGACCTATCCCCCTCCCGGTGCAAGCGTTGCCGATATGCAGTATAGTTGTACTTTTCTAGACATTTCCATGATTCCAGTAATTCTGAGCGAGCTACGCACCATTCTCCCATTTTATGTGGAGATGTGTGGATCTCTATCTAGAGTTAAGCCAATCTGCCATCCTGGGTGCCTATATCCTGCTTCAATTGTTGCGTCTTCCTGTAGGCCGTGTGCACATGGATCTGCCTAAGGACCACCTTCATGACTTCCCAATCATAGTCCCTACTAGAGACCGTTCCCCAATTTTCCTCAAAGTATCTAACCAAAGTGGTCGAAACTACCGCTGCAAAGGGGGGGTCCGACAATACCTCTGCCCTGAGACGCAACATAGGGATTGCTGACAGAGGTCGTTGACCCTCAAAGCTAAGCAAAACAGGTGAATGGTCAGAGAGATATCTTGACTGATAAGTTATCCCTTTTACTTCCAGGGTCATTTCCTGGGAAGTTAAACAGTAGTCTAGACGGCTATACGTGTTAGTCGCCGGTGTATGACATGAAAATGTCCTCTGTCCAGGGTAGTGCAGTCTCCATATATCCGTGAGTTGCATGCATTGCAGGATATCTTTCAATGTCTCAGTCATGCAAGGTTTTGTGTGCAGTCGGGGAGGCTCACGCTCCAGTGTCTCATCTAGGACACAGTTAACATCCCCCACCAGTATTACTGCAGTACCTTAGTATGGTGTAGCTGCCGCCATGACGGAGGGAAATAAGGTGGGGGAGTCGCCATTGGGCATGTATACATTTATGATGCATATTTCCCTCCCTTCCATCGTACCGTGCAGGATCACATATCACCCCTCAGTCCTCAACATGATGTAAATGTTGAAAGGGAAAGCCAGGTGCTACCCAAATAAGTGTCCCCCTTGCAAAGCCTTAATATGAAGTGGCGTACATCTTGCCCTTCCACCTAAGTCTAGTGCATGGTAGCGAGTCCCCCCACATGTGTGTTTCCTGCAGGCATGCGATCAACATTTTATAGCATTTTAAATAGGCAAATACACGTCTAAGTTTCTGGAATGCTGCCAATCCCCAGACATTCCACGTGAGTATTTTCAAGGGATTAGAAGCCACAACCATGACTCTGCAATTTGTGCTCTCCCCCGCCCCCAGTTACCCACCACCTCTCTTGACCTCCCCCCACCGAGTTGAACTTTAATTCCATATATGACACTCAGACCAGTTGTTTTGGTGAAAAATGCCCACCAGACCCCAACTTGTTGAACAATCTGAACTCCCCAATCCCCCCTCCTCCTGGGCAGCATTGCTGGTCCCGCCTCCCCCCGACCGCGGAGAGTTAAGGCCTGCCAATGTCACCCCATCACCCCACACATTAACAAATTACATGAAATAAATAACCATTGCACCGAAGTCCATTTTTCCCTACCTATATGCTTACTCCAAGTCCAGTGCTTCTTAACTCGATACCCCAATAATATTAACATACAAGCAACCGAGAAAGCGGCAAGTCTCTAGCTCCTAGCTCGTGTCTCGCCCCCTGGAGGGTGGGGGCAGTCCCTTCCGCTAGTGGTGGTACATTACAGATATGACATTCTACCGCAGCATATGCATCATTCATGTGTGAGATACTGTTTAAACTTATCTGTATCTCCCAGGCCAGGCCGGATACATCACTCTCAGCTCGTAGAGTCTTTGACATAGTGGAGTCTAGAATTACATCTTGAGTTCCTTCTTCGGAGTCTGAGACTATCTCTGCCAATTGCAGGGTTCCATCTGGGCGCACCCGAATTCTACCCATGCTTCCACTGTCCTCTTTGTGGGACTTCTGAGTGTCACAGATTCTGGCCCTACTCGGGCCTCTTCCCTGCGAAGAACGGGAGCACCCCGACTGGGACGCCAAGCAGGAGTCCGGTTGGCCAGATTCATCCAGCCAGGCTGTCACTTCCGCTGCTGGAAAAAAAAGAAGAAAGCTTTTCCCTTATGTTCCACCCGCAACTTGGCTGGATAGAGGAGACTGCACTTCATCCCTGCATCTCGGAGCCAGCGTTTCACTGCCAGGAAGGTTTTCCTTTGGTCCTGTACCTTTTGTGTCTAATCAGGATAAATTGCATTTGTGAGACCTTGATATGATTGTGGCCCTTTCGAACGAGTGGCCTGAAGGATGACGTTTCTATCCCTGTAATAGAAGAATCGGATTATTATAGCTCTTGGCAGAGCACCAGGATGAGGCTGCGGAGCAAGCGCTTTATGGGCTTTCTCTATATTGAAAAGTTTTGAGAGGCTCCTGGGGGCCAGATCATTGACAATCCAATTCTCCAGGAAAGGTTCAGCTGATGGGCCTTCGACTTTTTCGGCAAATCCTATAAATCTTAAGTTGTTCATTCTTGTGCTGCCTTCCGCATCCTCGGCGCGATCATTCAGTTGTATCACTCTTTTCTGCGGCAGCGTGACCGTGTCTATCCAACACTTTATGGAGATCGCATCCCAGTAAGTTAACATCAATCGCAACTGTGAACCATGTCTTCTTCGGTGGCCTGAATCGCCACCATAATATCTGCAAGAGAATGGGTCTGGATCTGTGGGGTGTTGCATGTCCTCCCCTTGCTTATCCTGGTTCATGTCTGGACAGTCTGGTCCCTGGGGCCATGGCTGCGCATAATTTGAAATTTTGTTGGTTTGCACTCTATTGTCTTTATCTTTCATAATTTTGGGTATCTTTTTGGACTTTTCCGTCCTGCTAGCTGATCGGTTGGATTTAGTTCTAATGTCCGCAGCCCCCAGAGCCGAGGGACTCTAGGTCAATTACCACTTCTCTATGCTGCACATAGCTCAGATCCCACTATTTGATGACCTTGACAGACAACCGGGAACAATGCACGTTTACAAGCTTTGACAGCAAAGACATGGAGAGCGAAGTCTAGATTCAGTCACTCATGGCCCCCAAAGCACCTCCGCTCCCGGCATGAACACTTCTGGATCGCGTTCCAAGTGACAGTCGAGATGCGTTTGTGGTCGCACTCCGTCTAGGCCCTCCATGTGGGTGTGATCTCGCCGCAGACACTGAGCACCCCCTGGGTATAGGATATGTGGCGACGGGCTATTCGTAATGACTTCCAATTAGGGTGCACGAAACTGTGCATAAGCTCAAGGAGACCGATCCTTCTCACCAAGGGATGAATTACTGAATCTCCTGGTCCCAGGAATCCACTGGGATTCTTATAGGCTAACAACAGTTTCTCTCTCATGACTTTCTGCACCCCCAGACTAAGGATGGAGGTTATACAGAGAAACCTAGAGAAATCTCTACTTCTTCCTGACCATTTAAATTATTTTAGCTAGGTACGGCTCCTTTGTCTAAGCACAATATCTGCATCCTGATGCCACAAGAGGAAATTTCTATAGGGCAAGTAGGCTTCTCTGGCAGGACCATTCCTCTCTAGCTCTATGGGTTAGCGTTAGTCTGTACTACTATCCTGAGGTAAAATACTGGAGCAGACATTCATGATAAAGTTAAAGACAACTGTCTCCAGTACTCCATCAGGCAAGATGTAATCACTGGAGGCATAGACTTTTATCTCCTCTTTATATAATAATACTGAAACTTATAAAGTGCAACAGCTACCTCATTCAGAGGTGTCCCGGCGCTCTAACAGCAGGCATTACGCGCATAGAGGTCCAAGCCCTGCTCCCAAGCCTAGTCAGGCCTGAAGAGTCATGTCTTCAGCGCTTTTCTGAAGCAGGTCTCAGAATCAGCCTGGCGAAGGTTACCAGGCAGAGTGTTCCACATCTTGGCCGTCCTCTGTCACCCAGACGGGCTTTTGCAAAGCCGGGGATACAGAGCAGATTTTGTGAGTTTGATCTCAGGGACCGATTTTGCATATAGCAACATAGCCTATGTTTAAGGTATTCGGGGCACTTTCCCTTTAGCGCCCGATAGGCCAGAGTCAAGGCCTTAAATTTGATTCTTTTGGCTACTGGGAGCCAGTGAAGTTCGAGTAAATGCGGAGAGACATGATGCCGAAAAGGTATGCGTCCAATCAGTCCCGCAGCCGCATTCTGCACCATCTGGAGGCGTTTAATCGAATATTTAGGAAGGCCGAGATATAGACCATTTGCGTAGTCCAGCCTAGATGTCAAAGTGGCAAGGACTACGGATTTACGGCAGTAAAAGTATATGTAGGCATTCTATCCTTTGAGTGGATCAAGTATAGCCTTTTAAAGAGTAAATCAATTGTGATGATGCCTAGTCAAGCCTATTAAAATATCCAGGTTTCCCACTTCCACTTTTACCCAAAGGTAATGCAGTTCCTGTCCTAAGCATATGTTTTCTGGAATAAAAAGTGCATGTACACAAAATCTGACATAGTGGTTCCCTCTCTCAAGTGTGTAGAGCTCAATCCTGCCTCTCTGCTCACCACATGTCCCTTCCAGTTACAACTGCTGAACTACAAAGGAAATGCCTCCACTTTGTCCAGGCCTTCTGTATGCAGAGCCCGGCTCTAGTACATCTGGTGGCTTCCCTTCTATAACGAGGGAAGGTGCTACTGAAATCTATTCAAGTACAAATACCCCTTTGACAGCCCATGTCTTCCCACACTTCCTGGGTATAGCGTGGCTAATACTTTGAAGGAGCAGCAGCTGGTAGGCAGAATCCACAAAGGAATGAATTGGGTTGTGCATGTGTTGTGCAATGCATTTTAGCAAAGCTAAGACAATGACATTTTATACTTTATAATTGTTTTAAACGGAATATATAATAGGGGTCCTTCACGACTAATTCCCAAAGTTGGACTAGTCCTGCATATACACACACTTGTCTCGCCAGAGTGACTGTTATGTTATTCTGTGTTATGGTATGTTATTTTATGCTATATTATGTTATGGTACGTCAGGGCTTTAAGTGGACTGAAAAAACTAGGGGGACTCTCAAAGGGGCGTAGAAAATGCAATCAAGGGTGTGGCTTAAAAATATGCAAGTTAAATATCTGTGGTTTGCATAGCGTCCTCCCGACTGGTATTTTGCTGCGTCTCTGATTGCATACAGAGATATAATACAACAAGTAACATTACACCTACAACAAGCCAGGGCTATTGGCTTTACCAATGGTTGTTAGTTGTGCTAGATAAATAAGAAACAACTATGGCTTTGTTGTATAGAATATTGAAAGTGCTTCAGTTTTGAAATAATGAGGCTGAGGTAATTTCAAAGAGACTCCTTATAGTTCTTTCAAAGGTAGTGATGGGTGGCACTGCTGCAGAGTTGAGATTTTTTTTCCACCCTGAGGGAAAAATGAAGAGCCCGATAGAGACCCCTCTCAGCACTGGTTTTTAGAACTGCCGGTGGTGAGCACTGGCAGGACCTGGCCCAGGTAATGCCCTGTGGTACGTTATGTTACCCGTCATTGAATAGCGTGCAACTGCTACTAGTGTGGCATCGCGGTACTCCAATTAGCTGGAGCAATTACTGAAGGGTCTGGAAATAAAATAATCTATTCTCTAAACCAAGCCCAAGTGGCAGCAGGAATTAAGTAGGCAAAAGCCACTGCAGACTTCAAAACAACAGTTGCCAGAGCAAGAAAATAGGGTGATGGAACACCTCAAAACATGAATTTTCTTAAAGGTATGTTACTTGTTAATATATGGTGTGGACATTTTTAATGTGACTTAGTCATGAGCAGCGAGAGCTTGGAAATATCAAAGGGCCACTATGTGCATTATAATAATTTGCAAGCTATATGGACTGATTGGGTGTGCACGCTTGAGCTGCTGATCTGACCTTCCTTTTCCCGGGTCCTTCCAGAAGAGACGCCAGAGGTGTACATCGTGGAGAGGCTCTTCTCCAGCAGCCTGGTAGTGGTGGTCAGTCGCATCAAGCCCCGGCAGATGAACGTCTACCATTTTAAGAAAGGCACCGAGATCTGCAATTACAGCTATTCCAGCAACATCCTCTCCATACGACTCAACCGTCAGGTAAAGGGAAAGGGGAACAGATCTGGGTGGAGGCAAGTCGGTTTCTAGGGCTCACATAATGTAGCAGTGTGTTTTCCTTTGGTCCACATCTCAGTGGAGTATGGTTTGTAGGTTTATAAATGCATAAAGCAATTCGAATCGTACAAACTACTTTGAAAGTTATTTGCAAGCGCTTAATAATATTGATAACGGTAAAGCGAGGCAGGCAATGTGAGTGGGTGTACGTGTTCGCTTTTAAAAAATAAATAAAACTGCTAATATTTTTGGTTATCCAGTTTTTGAACATACTCAATTTTTACCAGATATTATAATGCAATTGTACCACCAGGATATTAAATGAGATTCTTAGGAAGCCAGAGTGTGCCCAAGTGGAAAGTCAGCTGCTACAGCCAACTGGTTAGTCCCTAAACCAAATCACCATCAATGCTTTATTGAGGCCTGTCTTAACAAGCATTGCTTGCGTTACAGGGTCTGCGTTTTCATGGATTTTAGACTATTCCACATCATCATGTGAAGCTACCAGTGATTCTATGGTTTCGGATCCTAAACAACCTCAATGGTATTATAGTGAGTTCAGAAATAGGTCATTACCAACGGTGTCACCAATGTCTTTGCCTGAAATAAAAAGCACATTCCCCAGAAGGACTACACAAGACACAAACCCTTGTTGTGGTGCTTTATCAAAATATTTCACCCAGAATTAAGGCATCAGTAAAGGGGCATAAAGGTGTGTACTGTAGGAGATGTGTGAGAGATATTTGAAAAAAAGGGGTGGACTTGATTCTATTCAAAGTGAAATGGAGGTTGTTTCTGTAAAAGAAAAAAGTTATTACTCTGACATGCTGGGATTTTTTTCCCAGCACACGGGGCTCATTTCTAAGGTTTCTTGCTTGGGACCACCAGACTTTTAAGAAGTAAAGTATCAGTCTGTAGGATTGCTTTAAAGAGGGCAGATCGTCTAATCTACAGTGGCCATCGGCATTTTAACGGATTGTACGTTTTAAGATGGCAGAGCCAGCTGATGGTCCACTGTGGAAGACCTGGCACATGCCCCTCCCCCTCCTAAAATGAGGAGCACGAACCAAAGAGTTTGCAGGACAAGAACTATGCAGATTACAGCGGGACCCTGTTTCCACACTGTAAATGGTGGCCAAACCATGGGGCATAAAACATCTGAGCTGTCCGTAAGCACGTACGTTGGTGAGAGAATTAGTTCGAGTGGAGCGCCACAAGTCGACATTTGAAGCAGATGTGTGACTGTTGTGATGGAGCAGAGGCGGCACAGAAGCCTCCTCACCACGGCTGCAGGCAGTGGGACACCTACTGGTGGTAGGGCGGGCCTCGCTGGGATGTAAGTATCTGCAGCAGTCCCATGCGGAGGTCTCCAAAGGGATTCACAAGAAAGAACTGTTCTGAGAAAGGTGTAGGAACGTCATTGGTGCTTTATTTCTGGTCTTGCGTGTGTACAAGGTGATATCACTACAGGAAAGGGATGGTGTGCACAGGTTCCTATTTACCGAGAGAGGTTGCGTAAGCCATAGTCCCCCTTTTCCTGCACATCCTGTCTTCTAATATCCGGGTCGAGGCTGTGCACTGACCTGCTAACAGCTGTCTTCATGCGGTGATTGCCAAATAACTGTTGAGGGAAATGTTTTTCCAAAAATAAATGTTCTCCAAATTCAAAGAAAATCAGGACAGAGCGGATGTGGGAAAGAGCTCTCTGGACCAACTGTAGGGAGCCAAAGTTGCACAAGATCCAAGCTTCCCTTCCTAGGCAATGACGAAGATGAGCCTTGACACTGCAAAATTATATGGAAAAAAGGTGCGGTGGAAAAAGAAATTCGACTGAGTAGAAGTGGTCGAGCAGGGAAATGGCATCAGAACCAAATTAGGATGGCACTTGCACGGTGGACTGCTCCACGTAATATGCATTGTTAAATACGTCATTATTTGCAGGACATTTATAGCGTGGGAGTGTGAGACACCACACAACAGACAGCTTTTGTTTACAGCAGCTTTGTTTTTGACACTATGTTTTAGTGTAAAATGCTTCATCTCGTCAGAATTTGACACAGCAATGCATTTTGCGCTAAAATATATTGATAAATGACAGATTTGCGCTTCATGTAATTGTGCATAATTGAGTATCATTATACTGAAATGTCACAAAATTACACAAAAGTAAGGAATGCAAATTTCGCACACACCTGATTGGAACAAAATGGATTTTTATACGGAAATGGAAACTTACGGGGAGAGAACTTACCAGTTATTAACCAGTAACAACTAAAAGGAAAGGTGTACCTGGAGAGAAGATCTGACGTGAGTGGCGTACCTAGGTACCTCAAATCTGATTACAACTGAGACGTGAAATTACATAAAACAGAAACCAGCGTTGCAAGTGATTAAATGAGAGAATTTAGCTTCGCCAATGATTAGAGGTAGGGGTGAAAATGTGTTCCTGCAAAAAGCATTTTATATATATATTGTGAAGTCTGATGATCATTTTTGTCAATAAAATTAGAACTCTAGGAAGACCATCCAGAGAATCGCTTACCTAAATTGGAATCCATGTTAAAGCAAGTACCGATGTAAATGTTGCAAAGGATGGCTAGAACAACATGAACAATGGATGGCACATTGAAGACCTATGTTCAGCATTAGGAAAAGAAAATGAAGTCAAAGAGAAGCAAGCAGAAAAATCTAAAAACACACGTCAGAGTACTATCTGTGAGTGAAAGGGTCCCTGAAATACCCTAAGTGGTCTCACCTCAAAGGTCTATTGTGCCCTGGGTGAAAATCAAATATACTTGGTAATTAACGACTCGTGGATAAAGCTCATAGTTGGAATGGAATGGTCATGGAATTAAATGTCAGTGACTGTAAAGTCACAAAGCGCTGCACAAGCTCTGCGCCTCGAGCTTTCTGTAGTCTGTTTATATGCCAGCGGCATTACCAACATCATAAGATGGGCCTAAAAATGTCATACACGCTGAACAAGGCACCTTAAGATTTTTATTAAAAACTGAGACTTTCGACCTCGGATCACCAAAATATGTTTTTAGTAAAAACGTAATTACAGCATTCAAATTATCGAATTGTACACCCGAACTCCTGAAATCTTGGACTCCTGCGCACTTGAGGCTTTTCCTAAAACACTTAATACCAAGGATAAGTTATGATCTTGACATCCAACATTGCTCTAAACTACATCATTATGAACTTTACGAAGAGACTATATACATAGAATATATACATTTGCAACAGAATATTCGTTTTACCTTAAGGCATGGAGTCCGGCGATGCATTATATTACTTCGGCTTTAGATTCACCATTTTAAAGCTTTTACCTCTTAAGTGGAATTTTAACGAAAACGCCAGTGGCTTATGTGACCTCTGTAACAGAGGTGTGCAAGACTTGAAGCATGTTGTCTGTATGCCCTAATTAGATATTGTTAGATGCTAGAAAGCGGTACCTAAAATTAGATCAAACAAGATGTAATACTACAACAGTACAGAGCTTGATTTCGCTTCTTAAGTCACCACCTAGTGAATCTGTGTGTTATTATCTGTTCAAATTTTGTAAAACTTTTTTAAAATTGTACTAAAATGATTACTTTATTCATATTTAATAACACATTTATTTTTAAATTTGTTGTTCTCAGTAGAGAACTAAATCCAATAAATGTAAACTTGAAACTTGTGTCAAACCAGAGTTACCCACTTTGGTACTGTATTCAATGATAGAGAAGATGATATCTCTAATAGCTCACATGATCGAGGGAAACAGTAGCAGTTAAAAAGTATGACTCATCGGCTTAGATTTTCAGTGGGTGAGGTCACTTCTGCCATAGAAAGGTGTAGTAAAGGTAAGGCACCTGGCCAGGGGGTGTCTTTTCAGTCCTGATAAAAACAGACTTTTGGGCACCCATGTTAATGCTCTTGTTTAATGCAGCAGGGCCAGGGACCTTTCCCCAGTCTTGGACGGAGACCATAGTGGTCACTTTTAAAAAAAAAAGAGAAGTAGATCAGATCCCAAGTGTTACCACCCGATCTCCCTCCTGGTCTCGTCTGTGAAGATCTTGGGTAGAGTTCTATTGGGAAGATTAGAAGGCTGGGCTGAGGGAGGCGAGACTCTTACTGAATCACAATATGGCTTCAGGAGAGGCATCGTATGGCTGAACAATGTCTTAATTTGAGCCTAATAATTGGGAAATATAGTAAGGCTTCAAATGAGCACCTACATCTTTGTTTCATAGACCTGACCAGTGCCTTTGATCTTGTTAATCACTTCAAATTGTGCCACACTTTAGCTTCACTAGTTGCACTAGAAGATATTGTCGCTTGTCTTGCCCAGCTGGGTCAGAGCTCAACCGCAAGAATTCGCTGTGGTCCAAATGAGGAGTGTTCACCTTCTATTAGGATGAAGAGAGGGGTCAGACAAGGTTGTTTCTTGGCACCTTTCCTCGTCACCCTATACATCAGTAAAATTGATACAAAGTAAAGTACTAGACCTCCCTAGAATAAGATCTCGCTCCACCTCCATTTTACTTTATGCAGATGATGGGCTATTAATGGCAAGAACAGCTAACGGTCTGTACTTAGTCACTGAATATTTTGTAGCGTTCATGGACAGTAGATCTTTGAAGGTTAATCTAAGTAAAACTTATACTATTTTTTGTGGTCCTGGCAAGAAATAAATTCGTAGACATGAAATAAAAGGAAGGTACTATAGCAATATATTGACTTGGTTATATCTTGGTGCACATTTTGATTCTCTTGCCAGCTGGGATCATCTTCGGAATACTAGTAGTAAGCAGTTTACCAAGTTAATGGAAGAGATCGTTCGATGTACAACAAAGTTGGGCCAGAAACCTTTTAAAGAAATGTGTGTCATTTATAAAACCAAATGTTTGACAGCGGGCTTACACCAGTAATAATGTTTTACAAAGGGTGGAGAATCGGTTTGTAAGAAGGCTCTTAGCGGTCACACCGTCTACCTAGACTTTGATAACGCATAAAGAGTTAGGGCTGACACACTTGGAAGATAATCTGAAGGTACAGCCTGGACTCTTTTGGCAGTCCATCAGTGCCAAAACTGAAACCACCTTTACCAGGGCCATCAAAAAAGTGGTGTTGTTCTTGACCATGCTTTTATATTTTGTGGATCGATCATATAAAAAATATATTGATGTCGGGGGGGAAAAGCGTCACACTTGAAAATCCATGTTGTATTATTCTAAAACGAACCTAAATACTTGTTGATGAAGAACACAGACGACAGAGATCACTAAAATATTAGTAAAATAATGATCTGTGCCTCGATTCAAGGGAAGGGACTCAACTGTACCTTTGTTTGCCTGCAAGAACTCATCATTGTTTTTTTTTTTTGACACAGCTCGTTTTATGGTAGCTTTCCTTACTATGGGTTATTGGAGCAAAGAGCTGCCTTATTGTCCATTTGTTAGTATTGCAAGACAATCAACTGTGCACCTTGTACTCTATTGTAAATTGTGTGCCCTTTATAGACGGATTCAAGCTGGTAAAACCGGTTCTAGTCCTGACGAACTTTAAAGATTATCGGATGGCTGTTAAGTTTTTATGTAATGTGGAAAATGATGATATTTGCCACTCTCTGATTCACTATGTTTTATGTGCAGTAGGAGAAGGGGAACAGCTTAAACACTTTGAGCGATTGAAACTGCGAATTACTGTTTTAATTGTGAGTGACTGTCATTTTAATTTTTGCTGTATTTTATGTGCTTTTATGGTATGTCATTTTTATAAACCGAAAAAAAGATTCATGAAAATATAAATTCACTAAAATACTGTAATTAATGTTGCAGTGGTCCAAGTACTGGCGTGAAATTGCCACCGCACTTCACTTTTTTCCCTATTGTTGGCAGAAGCGAATCACCTGAAAATGTCTGATTTATGCAGACTTCTGCTCATAGGGAACAAACAAATAAAATGCTGCCCTGCCTTGCTCATGAGGAGAGTCAGTAAACGGATGCGAACAGGTGATTTTTCGCATGCAGTACCAGGATTTTCTGTTGCTGAGTCTTGGTGTAGAGGTTTCTCTGTTTGAGGTGACTGGCCCAAATGTGTTTTTTAACTAAATCAGGACATGTCGTGTGGGTTTTAGCCTCCAGACCTTTGGTTTCTAGCCTGATGAGAGTGTGTGAAGACTTTCATGATGTAGCCAGAGATGCGACCAAGCTCGGTGATTTAGATTGTTTTCTTTCATGCACAGTGCACTTTTCTTTTTTTTCCAAAAGTGCACAGAATGCAGGTTAAATGAGTTAATTAAGTAAATCTGTGACACTCGGGTTGTCTTACTGTGAGGGTTCATGTTTGGTTGGTTGTTCGCTCAAAATATGGATGCACTTTCACGAAACTCCTGTGCTAGGTTTTTATTTTTTAGTTTTTTAGAATCTTCACAAACAAGGGGGGGGCACCTTGTCACCCAAAATCTACAATGCACCATGTGTTTCTGAAACTATTGCATGGCCCACAGAGGCGCAACTAGAGGCAATTTTCGGGGGGTAGGGGGGTGGCTACTAAAGATTTCGGGGGGGGCTGACTCTTCCAGCAATAGACAGAGTGGAGATGCAGGGGCTCTAAGAAGGGGTGAAGAACAACAAAGCCTCGTTAACAAGTAAATGGTCTTATAAAGACCTGTGAAGTACTCTGTTGCGGCTGCAAGAAGACGGACCCCAGCCCGGGAAGCTGTCTCAGCCCGGACTGACACAAGCGACGGGGCCGGGGGGCTGAAGCCCTTTGAGCCCAGTGGGCGTTGCGTGCCTGATGGTCTGCATGTTCTGTTCATTTTTTCCTTAATGTGTGTTTTAAGCTTGCATTTTATCTTACTGTCCTCCTACAACGTAATAGTGTTAAGGTTCAACAAAGCTACATTTGATGGAAGCAAATTTGGACCCAATTAAAAATATATTTATGATTAGATTTTTTTATTTTATTTATTTAATTTTCACCCAAAGTACAGAAACAACAGTTAAGTGATCTGCCAGACAAAAGGCTAGATTTTGTCAGACAAGGCATTACCCTTTTGCAAGGCATGCTGTATTCCAGTATGGACTTGAAGCTCCGCCCACTCTCCGCCCATATTTTTCATTGGCTTGTGTCATTGTTTTTTGTAAATGCTGGCTTCTGATTCGTTAATAGGCTTGTTAGTCCCTCCTTAGTACCGCCATGTCCTCATTTGTAACCTCCCATGAGGACTGGCCCTTTTACTTCTGTTGTTATAATGTATGTCTTATTTAGTCTGTAAGCACTATTTTCTTTAATGAGTTTCTCCTACTGCAAGCATGACATGCTTTCGTGCAACATTCAGCGAGCTTTCACTTTCCAAGCAGCCTGGGACAATGGCGGCTGCTTCTTTGAAATGAAATAGGTCTCACATTTGCAAGAGTTTGAGCTATTGGTATTGTAAATGACAATGCCTTTTATTTGTGTTGATTATCAAAACCGATAAATAAAAGGAATTGTCATTTACAATGCCAATAGCTTAAACTCTCGCTTCTGCATTGTAAATGGTTGTTTCCTCAGCTACTTATTCCACAGCAGACATATGTGCTTACCCTTGACCATAGTGATTGCGCAGCAGCGGCACGTGGACATGGTGGATGCTCGGGCTTCTCGCTCTTCTACATATTTTCTTCAAATTTGTATCTAGGGGGTTCTGACAACCATATTGCTTTCATTTTCAGGTCCAAGATCAGCCCAGTTCACTCAACTCCTAGATTAGTTACTTCTTCATTTGTCGTTCCTGTCATGAGGACTCGGCGCAAAGGGGCCGGTATGTCTCTCGGGCGAGTCATTTCCAGGAGCATCCTGTGTATGCTTCTAGTTTGTTCATTACAGTGGATCAAGTCCAACATTCACATTTTGCACATTGGCATACTTCCCTTCTCCAGTGGCACGCAACCAGACATTTATTTAACAATAGAGTTGGGGCTCAATTGTTTTAACCCAACCCAATAGTGCCATCTGAAGCTTGAGAATGCCCGGCATGTCGATCATCTTGACAGGGACTCCAACACCGCTATTCAGAAACCCCTCACCCCAGGGAAATGCCACGCCAACCCTTGCCTCCACGGCCTTGCATCTTGCAATGAGAATCTTGCCTAATGCCCTATTTCTATTTCACAAACGCTGTATAGTAGAGTCTATGACAGTATCTTAAGTGAATCAGGCGAAGTCTGCTATTTGATTAATAAAACATATCTTGAGGGGTGTGTGCGTCTCGTCCCTTAATGTGGCCTGGGGAGATAAATATTTCCTCCTCATAGAGCCACAGCCCATTTCACAGTTGTTATTGTCTGTAGCTAGATATGACATTATCATCACTTGTCAGACTGAAGTGTTGGTGGTGTGGTATTGGAAGCGCATGTGAATGTATCAGTTCGAGTTTTGCTCTGGACTGGAGTATGCACCAGGCCTACAGTGTGCCATGCACCATGCTGATCTCAGTCGACCAGCTGGACATCCTTTTGCATGATACATTTGACAGTGGTGTCAGGTTAGCCATAAACTGTTCCACCGCCAAGTGGGCAATATAGTTTTGGGGATGAAGCCTGTAAAAGGCACATTGGGCCTGTTCACATAGGTAGTATATTTCCGTGCTGGACGCGGCAAAGCAGCCTTGTTGACATGGGAGAAAAATCTGTGGCAGCAGGTGACATTTGAAAGTGGTTGGGCGTAAAAGTTGGGTATGACTTTTATGTAGCAAGCAGGCTTAATGGATAAACATTCCCGAGAAAAAAGTGAAAATAGATTGGCAAATGGTGCATTTGAAAGGAAATGAATTTAAGACTAAAGCACGGCTTATAAAGGAGTGGGAACAAATAGTCTTGAAATATTGGAACACATTAAAAGCTGCCCCATATCTTACTTCATTATATGTTATACAGCTACTGTAGTGTGCAATGCACGTTAAATCACAATCTAAGTACAGGGGGAATAAAACCAACTCACCTCACACTGAAGGGGTATGGAGTAACTGGCCGTACAAAGGCAGAGTGTATTTGATGCTGCTAAATATTAAACCAAATAGCCCTGTGTCACTTCAATCGCAGCAGTGCAATTGTACAAAAGCCTTTCTAGATTATATAAATTGCCCTGGTGTCATGGCGATTTTGCACTGACATTTTCAGATTATGTAAATTGCGCCGGTGCAACTCTGTACTGGCATTATCCTGCCTAGCAAGTTGACCGATGCAAAACCAACATTTGCGCTAGTATGCCTGTCCTAATGTCAGTGGGAATTAGTCCAGGCTTGCACCGGTGAAATATATATATTCTCAGTAAACTAATGTGACCTTGGGTCCACCCTGCATACCTCTTCAAGAAACGGATGAGACGTTGCGGACTATTCCTATAGGTGCCCAGCAACATTCTAGAATAACTCCGTGAGGTGTAAGCTGAACCCTGTGATAACATGTCACTAGTTCAACTCACGAGAAGCCAGGGCCAACTCAGTCGTTCATACTGCTGAGGCGGATAGTAATGCTAACTTGGCTGATAGTTGCACGTGTATGCCGTACAATTACAAAATTGTGAAACTGATGTTGCAGGTGGTATACAGATGGGATCTGTCTCTTCTCCATGAGCATCCTACAATGACGTCATGGAACTATAGATCTGTTAAGATAAGCAGCTGTCTGCCATGCAGTCCCATTCAAAGCGACCCAACTGTTTACTTGCTAATAATAAATACATTCCTGATCTAGGATCGTGTTGGGGAAGCCTGTGACCTGGCGCATGAGCCCTGCCTTCTTTTAGTTTGGGTGTCAGCAAAACCCCGTCCAGGCGGCGAGCACTCCCTCCCCGCTCCCCCCTGTTTGTTGCCATCGCTGCGCGCTTTTCCCTTAATCAGCACTTGACCACTTCTTGGTGCCTGAAAAGGTCGCAGTTTTATTTTTTTTTTTTTTTTTTTTTTACAACAAGCATTTTGTAACAGGAAATCTTCATATTTCGACTTTCAACATTCATGGTCTTATTATAGCCCTTCAACGACCATGTTTCACTTCTATCTATTGTTCATTCTTTTCTCTGTTCACATTCTGGACCCAGCCGCCCCAATTGCCCGGGAGGGGAGGGAGGGGCCCCAATCCCTGTGTTTCGATTCACGGGTCTAGGCTTCAACCTGCTACCGATTTGTAGGGTGTCCCTTTCTGGGCATGCCCGGGCTGCAAGTGCCGTCCCGCTCGTCCTGTATCCTTTCGGGGCCCTCCCTTCTCCCAGGGGTCTCTGCCGTTTGGCATCCCAAGGACCTTACTTGAGCATCTACTCTATTTTCTTGCGGCTGGGTCCTTGTCATCTTCTCCGTCTGTACCCCTGCCGTGAGGCATCCCCGGGGTCCTGCGGGAGTGTCATCTCTGTTCTTTCTCCGGCGGCACGCCGCCCAATGGCTCCCCCAGTGCCCCTGGCGTGAGGCATCCAAGGACACTGTGTGAGCCTTTCATCTATCTCCTAGTACTTTCGTTCTCTACTAGGTTCCTCGTGTCAGCTCCGCTACCCTTCCCCCCCTACGGCTGCGACGCCCGTATCCATAGGTGTGGGTGGGTGGGCTTCTTCTTCTTCTTCTTAGCGAGGGGGAGCCTTGCAATTGAATTTCCTGGGCCGTTGGGGCCCCTTTTAATATCCCCCTTGCCTACCTTTCTCGCCCCCTGATTGGGGGTGGGAGCTTCCTTTGTTTCTGGGCCTATCATGCCCTCCCCGGCTTAGCCGGGTTTTCCTGATTGCGGGGGCGTGGCATGGAGGGGTCCCGCCGCCGGCCGGCGTTTTACCCTAGGCCTCTATTGGGTCCGGCTTTGCCTTCCCCGGCCTGGGTCCTTTCTCCCGGTGCAAATACACACAGGCGTTATAAACAGTTTTGCGTTAAAGCGCATAGAAATATGCACCTGCCCACCATATGCGCTATTTCTTAGTGAACCTCTACCCTAATTAGTAGGCGGATCGGAACATCCATGTGGCAGTTAAGCCTTTGCACAAAAAGATCTGCTCCAAAGAAAACTGTATCTGGTTTATGTTCTTCCTGACAGAAGAGTAGCCTGACTCCGGTGGCCTCCTCAGCTTCCTGCGAATACTTCTGGCTGCCGCATTTGTATGCGTAAGGCCGGGAGCTATTTACAAACACAGTAAAGAATGCATGCCATCCATACATACAATGTCAAGTCTCTACTCGGCTCCCCTTCCCTGTTCGCCCACCCTAAATCAGCGTTAGGTGGGACAGTTAAATGTGGACATGGAACAGGTGACCATGCCCTCCCCCACCCACTGCCTCCCCACCCCCACCCTCCAACCCTGACATTCATATCCGCGGTCGGAAGCAGGTGGCGTCACGCTTGGTTCTCCGCAGCTCATATGTGTCGGTGTTTTCATCCCTGGTGTACACATAGAAAGTGAAACTCACGAGCAACCAACGGGCTCGGGCTGCACAACGTAGGCAGAGCACAGCTTCTTAAAGATGTATGTGAAGGGGTACGGACGGTTTCACAGCTTCAAGTTTACAGACTTTTTTGGTTTACCGTTTTGCACACATTGTTATTTAAAGCTACCAGAATTATGGAACAGAAAATATAATTTGCAAACACTAGTTATTTTCCTGCACGCTCCACTTTGTGCTTGTAGAAAACGGTGGCTTGTAGGGAATTGTCCAGACAGTTTCCTCTACGCATAGAAGAGATTTCCAAAAGGTACCTTGCCGAAAATATTCTTCATTCATTTCTGAGCGTGAAAATGGTCTCACCCACAGAAGCAACACAAACATCGTAAGCCGCCAACGCTTAGAAGCGAACAGACAAACAATGTGCTTAAACAAGCTTCACAGCCACTGCAGCGATGTCATGTTCCCAGTGTGCCCTCCGGTCACAGGGGCCATCCGCGTGGAATGCATGTGAAGAGCAGGCAGGGAGAGAGCGTGGGGCCCTTCAGGCGGCTCACACATCATAAAGAGGCGGCCGCAGCAGCTCCCTGCAGAGAGTTGTCAGACAAGAATTTTTGAATGGACAGGTGGCGACTGTTATGACAAATAAACAACAGAAGTGAATATGAGAGGTAGCTTACCACGTAGAAGCCAAGGACAACTCCATACTAGGTTCCAGTCCCTCTGGGCACCAAATATGCAGCTGGTTCCCAGCACGCCGCTAGAGTCAGCCTCATGTTCCTGCACAAAAATGTCCTTGTGTGAGGGGAATGCATCACGTCACCCTGAAAGAAACATATCCAATCACTGTGTGGCTTGACAATAAAGCTACACCGTGATTGGTTATGTTCTTAAATTACCCTCCCGCCCACAGTGCCTCCAAGCGCCGTACCTCAGGGACTGGTTAACCCAACTACAGCCAATCCTAAATTTGCTCTCATGCAGTTTCAAGTAGAACAAGCATGAGAGCAATTTCAGGATTGGTGTGAGCAGGGCAGTCCAGAGCTCCAACAGAGAATGACGGACTGTGCTGTGTTTCTCAGACACTGTAAAGGAGAGTGGGTTTGAGAAGTAGTAGGTGCGTATGTTGGATTGGACACAGTCATAACTCTGCCCAGCCAAACATGCGCACTGGACCGCAGCTGAATGCCATTTCCATTTGCCAATCCTCAGGATTGGCCCCGCCCGGGCCCCACCCCTGATAAACAAATATCAGCAAGGCGAGCCCATTCATTTGAAGAGTACAGAATTGGGCAATTTTTTTATTATTTGCTCATGGCTGGCCGCACTCAATGGGGGGGTCAAAGCCCCTATACCCGAGGAGAAATTGCTGCTGGTAATTATTATTTCACAAGCCCAACTGGGCTTCTTTCTGGCCCAAACCTGTCAGTCAAGCAACAACTTCAGTCACTGGAAGAACGTTTTGGTGATGGGTATTGGTTTGTTAGAGAAATAATTCAGGAATATTGGGAGTATCACTATTTTGGTGAGATCAACAACGGCCAGTTATCGTGATTGAATGTTTAATCCATCTTTGTATTTGGTGCTCTAGTTTGCTGAGTGCAGACTAATAGTTAGTTATAACCATCTCATCCCTATCCCTACCTTTTCCAATTCCTAAATATTTAATTGGGCCGTCACACGATTCTAACGGGAAGTCCAGCATAAATCTTTTACACCTGGGGGTGAGAGGAAATGTTTCAGACTTTTCCTAGTGTATGGGTATACCAGCCGTTGCCCCATATTTTGTGTATTCTCTGAGAACTGGGCTCAGACGTATGTGGATATCACCGATACATAAATTCATGATATTAGAATATGTCTAGATGTGAATCTATTTGCATATTCTGAATAATATTGTCGTAGTTTAGCGGGAAATAGTTTAAGAGGGATTGCGACTAAGTTCAGGGGCAGCCCTGATGTGTGCTTCTATCTATAGCAGGGGTCTCCAACCTTCACAGTAATAGCAGCTACTTATGTTCAATGAACCTCACCCCAAGCTACTAATATTATCAGTGTTGTACAAATCAGACAAGATTAATTAGTGACCACCCTATGGAAGATTACCTGTAGGGATCATCTCAGTGCAGGACTGCCAGCAGTAATGTAAAAAAGGCTTTATCAATGGAATGCTTCAATGAGGGTTATACAGAACATATCAGCAATGACCCTGGCACCAAGGTGATAATAGCAAGGCAATAATATTAGCAATTAGTCTCCCAATGCTGCATGAGTTATCATTCAAATATCAGCTTTATATATGTTTTGACAGATATGGATTCTGAACATTAACATGTTCGTCTTGAATTAACACTTTTCAACGTTGGTACACATAGATAAATTCAACCAAGTAAAAGTTTCCAATTTAGTACCCTGGGCTGCACACAAAAGATCTTCTCGCAAGTTGCTGGAGAGCTACCAGTAGCTCATGAGCTACTTGTTGGATAAACCTGATCTAGAGGCATCGGAGGTGAAATCTGTCCATTGATGCAGAGTTTGGTCACTGAAGAGGTGTTTAGCAACCTCAAACAATTCAAAAAGGATCCTGGCATGCCAATACAAGCTGGTATCACCATCAAGAACTCCCACTCCAGCAAGTCAAAAACCTCTGTGGCATCTAAAAAGACCATCACTGCGTTTGTCTTCGGTTCCACTTGGTTCAGCATAGTGAACAGGGTGCATTAATTGGGGGATTTGGAACGACCAGAGACAAATCCCTCCTGGTCAGGCAGGACCAGGCATGGTAGTCGGAAGAGCAGTCTGTTGCCTTTTTATTTTGGCCAAGATCTTATCGTCACAGTTTATGAGTGATAGTGGTATGTACTAGTCACATCTGTCTGAAACCTTTACAGGAATTAGAAGGGTGATAAGAAGAGCCGTGTGCATCGAGTTAGGTAAAACACTCTTCATCATAGCCTCTTTAAATACTGCTAGCAGGTGCAGGACTAGGTGCTCATAGAATTCCCTGTTGAATTTGGATGGGAACCCATCCATACCTGGGGGCGTTTCCAGTTGGTGGTTCTTTAATTACCACCTAGATCTCGTCTAGTGTAATGAGGTGGGTGAGGAAAGTTCTTTGAGCTTCTCCTAACCATACTATTGATGTATTCTCCAAGTACACATCTGTGTGTGAGCTCATGTTGGCGCATTAGGGCTAGTATAAAGTTTGATAGTATTTGCTTAAATTTCCCAAGATCTTCGCTGTTATCATACTTGGGGTGATCATCCTCTTCATTTATGCATACAGTGCCATTAACTGCCCTCGGCAGATTGATAATGTTAGCCTGTGTCTTGCCTGGGTGTTCACCTGCCTCATTAACAGGCGTCCTAGTGTGTTTACCCAGATACTGAAGTTCTTTTTCAGCCGCTTCATTGAATTTTGATATTTTGGATCTTAGCAATTTGCTACCTTTACCATCTTCAGGTATGTGGAAGCCACCCCCGTCTGCTTGGTCTCCCCCTCCTGTCTAGGCAAGTGATCAGATACTGTTTGTTTTGTACCACATACTGTTTTTAGCACGCCGTGCAGTTTGGAAATGCAGCACTTGTGTATCACTACTTTAAATGCCTCACATATTGTCATCATCTAATCAACTAAGCCCCTGTTATTCGTAAGTAAGCCTTTACATCATTCCTGAGCTCATCTCTAAACAGTCTATCTAGAAGTACCTCCCAAAACTGTCTCCATATCACCCTACTGTCTAGCGAACCGCAAATCTTTTGCTTGAGGAACACTGAAGAGAGATCTGATAATGCCTTATCAAGGTGTTCAACCATGTGTGTCCAGGCGCTCACATCCTGTTTGATTGCATCTTCTCTCAGCTTGTCTCATCCTGCAGACATTCACCAGTTTGTGGTCTGCTAGGACTGCCTGCATGTCAGCTGCTTCTGAAGTACTGTATCTGTGTACAGTGAGTGATCTGTCCGTCTGTAGATTGAGCACCACGTTAAAATCACCATTTATTGGCTTTCAAGCATAGTGATATTGTTAGGCCTCATACATCATTAAAAAACAAAACAGGGTCATCTCTTTTGGTACACTAGATGTTGCCTATAGTAATGTGCTCACCCTCCAAAGAGTATTTTGCTATATCATATATGTCGTGAGTGTCTTATACACACTGTAGTTGATGAAAGGGTACCCTCTTTTTATTGAGTATAGCTACACCTCTAGTGTATGAGGAATCTGAGGATGTAAAGTAGCGCCCCCCATTCTGCAAACATTTTCCTGTCTGCTCCTTTAGTGAAGTGCATTTCCTCTAGGAGGATAATATCACCTTTGTGCATGTTTCCAAACACCAGAACCTGCCTACTCTTTCGTGGATGTTAAGGCCCTAGATGTTACCACTTTATACTTGTGCAGGGTATTCCTCCAGGTACATCAGAATTTATGTAGAATATGGAATGATTTAAGAATCTGAACAATACTACTGACTGATGTGCTGGATATAACAGCGAACATGACAGGCTGAACCATGTTTAAGAGGTGATTGCACAAAAACACAACTCCACCTGTGCTAGAGCCCCAAACTTGGCAACAAATTCAGTTGCCCTCCCCCTGAACAAAATATACCTTACCTCTAACAGCCAATAAGTGCAGGGTACAGTCATCCCCACATGGTTAAGATCAACTAAATAGGAGTTTACAATTGAAGTTCCCATGCTTGCCTGGTCATATTCCTCCAGTTAAAGTTGATGTTGCGGTGGCCAGAGGCATTTAGCATGAAGCCCCACCTTGGGGCTGGCATACTTCCCGAGCATCTTCCATCAACATTGCATTTCAAAAACTAGAACAAGCCTACTACTGTGTACGAATCAACAACATTAGGCAAAACATGTAATTTAATGGCTAATTTGAAGGAATTTGACCACTGAAGCTGAGTCACTGGCTGGTGAAATTTGGGTGTTGTCATTCCCTCTTGCCTGTGTTCTGTCTTTTGGTTTATCTTCTCTTTTTATGATGAGGCTTGCTGCTTGCTTCTGTGCATTATTCTCAGCATCAGTGGGTAAAGCATACGATATGTCTAGTGTTGTAGTTTTTTCTTCACTGCTCTGTAAGACTGCTCTATAAAACATTTGGATTGCCAGGGTAAACCCTGGTTACACTGATATTGTGCCACCCACATGAGTAGCCCTGAAAAGAGGTCTCAGGCCTGCCACAACAGTGCCTGTGCACAGTTTGTTAACTGCCATGTCGACTTGGCAAGTACAACCACTTGCCAGGCCTTACTCTTCCCTTTTCTTACACATAGGACACCCCTATGGTAGGCCCGGGCAGGGTGCAGTGTATGTGAAAGGTAGGAGATGTACTGGTGTGTATAACATGTCCTGATAGTGAAATACTGCCAATTTTGTTTTTCACTATTGAAAGGCTATCTTGCCCAAAGGACAGAATGGGGAATGCTTTGTAACATTTTACAAGTATATCTTCCCATAGGGATAAGATAGAAAAATTGAGTTTAGTACCCCTGAACTCGGAATTTAATAACACATCTTTTAGTAAGGATGGTTTTTAAATTGTGTTTGAAAATACCACTTTTAGAAAGTGACTATTTTCTTGTTCAAACTTCCTGTGTGCCTCTGCCAGTTTGTGGATTGACTGTCTGGTATTGGAGTGACAGGGGCTGGGGAGGTGCCATGGCTCCAGGAGTCTGGATGAGTCAGCTGTAGGCTGAATATTCTTGATCTGCATTTGGAGTGGTGGGAGCAGTAGCACCTGTACCTGAATAGGGCTGTGCCTGCCCTCCACAATGCTGGCTCCGCCCCCCGGTGGTTGTCTGGGACCAAGGCCCACACTAACAAAGGATGTTGTTGTGCACTGGCAGAGTGCCCCCAGAACTGGTTTGAACTGGGCTCAGAGCCCCTTGCACAAAGAGAACAAAGACATTTTGTGGTATAAGTATTAGACCTAAAACCCCTGAACTATAGATCATTCCGGGAAGAATTCAAGATGAACCTTTGCCAAGGAGAAGAGCTGGAGAAACTGAGGAAAAGTACTGTCCTTGCTGTGTGTCTGGGGTTGGCCATCAGTTGCTGTTTCTGCCAAGGAAAGGAGAAGGACCTTGCTGTGTCCCCTACATGAAGGAGATCTCCAAGGACCTTAAGTGTGCTGGCCTCCTGTTCTGAAGTCTCAGGAACACAAAAGACTTCCTGCAAATCTGCTGGTGCTGCTGGACTCTGCCATCTGTGAGTCCTACCCTTGCCTGAGGTGCCTCCTTCCAGTTACAGGACCTCACAGGTGGATTTTGCAGCTAATCTCTGCAAGAACTGGCGCAAAGCATCGCAAAGCCGTGCACAGTCTCTCGGAACCGGCGCCGGACGACGCGAAGCCTCGCCGAGTCTCGCCAGGCGGCACGAAGTCTCGCCACGCAGCACCGACGCCGGACAGCGCGAAACCTCCCAAAGCGACGCATCGTACCTGTGCACCAAGTTTTTCCACGCATCACCCGCAGACCAGAATCATCTTGGATTTCGATGCCTCACTTCCCCCTACAGTCCGGATTTGGCGCATCACTGCTCCTGTGTGCAGAAGAACTGTTGCCTCGCCTCCCCAAGGACTCAGGAACTGACGCATCACTGTGTTTTCCAATGCTTCCTTTCTCTGCAGCTGTTTGGCCTGGTGAATTTTGACGCATCTTCAGGTACTTTGTGTAAAAGTCAAGCATTCATAGTTTTCTGTGGCACAAGTTCTTGAAACAAGCAAAGTACAGAGGAGGTGCACAAAATAATGTCTCTGGACACCGTATAACCCCCCCCCCAATAGTCTGCTGAACATCAGAACAGAAAAAACAAGTATCCCCCACCCCCCGAGACCCCCAGTTTCTAACACCCTGCAAACGGGTATCAACCATTTTACACATAGTCCTTTGTAGGCTGGACAAAAGAATAACAGATGGAGTGATCCTCCCTCTTAAAGCCACACATTTGGCACTCCTAGTCTATAGTGTACAGTATCCATGACCATTTTGACTTAAAACTGTTGAGGGGAAGATTCCCATGTCTGAATTGCACAGAATTTGTTTTAGCTAAATTCGGCTCTATGTCATTACAGTAATTTTCAAAACAAAGTTATCCTTAAACATTAGATAAGAGGTAGTTATAGTGCCCTGTGCATGCATTAAAAGATTGTTTGTGTTTATAATTTTTGCTTTGAGTTTTCAACTGATTCACAGTGATTGTTGGGCAGCAATCCACTGGATCATGCCAAAGTTTGGGCAAGCCAATGTCCTTAAAGAGTCTTTACCAAATTTGATCCAGGGGAGTTTAATTGCATTCCGATGGTTAAGAATTTCCTCCAGCCCATTTTGGTATAATGAGAGTCATGGGGTAACCCAGATGCATCTCCAGTAAATAAGTGGCCAGAGTTTTGTCTTGTCAGTAATTGGCCTGAATCCCAAGTCAAGCCTCAAAGGTAATAGGGGAGTGCTGGCTGGTAGACACAAAGTCTGCCTAATAAATCTATTTTCAGCCATTATCAAACATTTTAGTTTTTTGTGACCCCCAAATCTCAGCCATGTAAAGGGCTCCCGCAAGGGCCTGGTGCATGTAAATTGAATAACAGGTTAAACAAACTTGCAATGAGACCACTTATATAGGTTCAGCAACCATACACTTTGCTGATCCAGTTTCAATCTTCTTTTAGCAACTTGCGATGACCAGTCTAGGGGAACGCCATTCAAAGTGGTATTAGATTGTGTGGAGGGACAGGGATTAAAAACCATAAATATGGTCTTACTGATATTAATTTCCAGCCCCCTCATCTCACAGAATCTGCTAACCATCAAGCAGTTTCTGGAGCCCCATGGGTGTCTTTGATAATAAAAGTGTATTGTCAGCAAACATGAGGGCCGGAACCCTCATGCCTACTAGGCGTGGTGCATCATTGTCCCATCTATTTAAAAAAAACAAAAACAAAAAACAAGCATTGGCATAGCCAATAGGTCTCGCCGTTGGGACCTTATAAGTGTTTATCCATGCAACAGTTGCATAACTAAACACTTATAAGGTCCCAAAAGCGGCCGCGAAAGTGAAAGTAATCGCGGTAAAAGCAGCGCGCGCGCCCGCGCACATGCACTGTAGCTCTAGGCTGGCCTGGTAGCACTTTTTGGAGCCCTCTCAATAAGTCTCGCCAGACAGGCACATGCGCTGGGTCAGGCGAGACCGAAAAACGAAATCACTGAAAAACAAAGTAAAAAGGGTAGGTGCCAAAACACAACCCTGTCAAACGCTACGCAAAACAGAAATTGGCTCTGTAACTTTGCCAAGCTTGACACATCTGATTTGTATGTAGTTATTCCGGTGTAACCTCTCTATTATTTGCGCAGTTAAACTGGAATGCCAAGTTTAGTGAGGCTTTTCCTCTGCCAAGCTCTTGGGACCAGGTCAAACGCAGCACTAAGATCGACAAAGAATGCATAGATCCTCCCTTTGTCAGAGCTTACGATCTTCCAGTAAATCAACTGCATTCTAAAGACCTGGTCTACAGTGGAAGTATTGGCTTGAAAGCCCGCTCGGAGGGAACAAAATGAATTGCTTTCCTCAAGCCACTGCTGAAGCCTGTCTAATATGACCCTGCTAAAAAGTGTTTACGTGGTGTCTAAAAGGCTAATTGGCCAATAGTTGACAGGATCCATAGGGCAACCTTTCTTGTTTATGGTGAAAATCTCTGCCTCTGCCCACGTTTTGGGAAGTTTGGCCCCATTTAAAATAGCATTAAAAACCACAGAAAAATAGGGTACCCAAATATCTTATTCTGTTAAAAACAAGTCACCGGAGATCTTGTCAATGCCAGGTGCTTTACGAGGTGCTATCATTCTAATGCCTCTTCTATCTCCATACACTTTATCAGGGGAAAGTCGTCTTCAGCCCATGCAAAAGAATGATTGCATGTTCAGGAACTGGGACCTCAACAGGTTTAGCATAAAAATTAATAAAATGGGCTACCCATGCCTCTGCCACCACAGTATTATCAATATTAGATCCTTCCTTCCCTGTTTCCCGTGGCAATCAAGTTCCAAACTAAGGTTTGATTTTTATCCCGTGCAGCTGCTAAGAGGAGTCCCCAGTTTTGACTATCCCATTCCCTCTTTGCCCTCACAAGGGCCATTTTATACACAGCTCTCTTTTCCTGAATGACTTCCCTGCCACAGGACTTAATTGCAATGATCAGAGCGCTCTTGGCCATAGGACAATCTTTGTTGAGCCAAGATGGTACGCTAATCCTTGGCCAATTACTTTTTGAAAAAGTCCACCTTTAAACTAATAAAGAGGGAATTATGTGCGGCTTCAACCTCTGATGTGGTTGATTCCTCAAAAGGCCCAGGCTTCAGAATGCTAATAATCTCCAGAGCTTGGCCCACCTTGTTATATTGATCTCAGGGCCCTCTCAGACCTAGCGACAGGTGACCACTAACGTCTTTGTTTATTATTCATTAGTATGCACCTCTCATCAAGTGGATGTGAGTGAGATAGCTGCGTTTGTGAGAATTGAAGTTCCAGCTCCACCTCAAAGGGCGTTATGGTCACTATCATGCCTCTGCGACACCACCATATCCTCTAAGAACGGCCAGAGTTTGACATCTAAGAGGACATAGTCAATGAGGCTAGTGTTACCAATTCTATTAAAGGTGTGACTGTCTTTTCTGTCAGATTTGGTCCTTCCGTTGCATGCTCGAATCATGCAATTAAAGGTTAGGGCATTTAGTTGTATTGCCTGGGGGGACCACATTTTAATAGGGGGAATGATGAGTGCAGGAATTGACCAAGTTCTGTCCTCTTCCAGCATTGAGTAAAAATTCACCAAATTCAGGGGTCCAAACTGACTATTAAAATCACTATCCCTATTTTTTGCACATCGGGGTGAAGGCCAGTTATGTCTGAGATTAACACTTCTATGGTGGGGGATTCCTGACACTTGGCAGAAGGTATTAAATAAGAGTTGTTGATGTTAACTGAACATCCATTAGGTCATTTGATAGATAGACAAAGAATGTCCTCTGCAACTATTTCTGAACCCAGCACTTTACATCTCGCATGTACCCCAATCCAGGTCGAGAGTCCCCCAGAAGGTCTTCCCTTACCAAACAACCTGGCATTAGCATAGAATATAGCGAAGTTCGAACAGCTAATTTCACGTGTTAGTCAAGTTTCTTGGAAAAGACAAATGTCAAAGGTGTAAATATAGTTAGTCCAGTAGGGGTCGTCCAGATTGGCGCCCAGACCAACAACATTCCAGGAAAGTATCCTTAGTTTTTTTATGCATCCGTGAAGGGTGGCTAGTCTGCTGGGGCCCCGGTGTGTACCATAACACTACTAACAACTGGGTCTGCCCCACCGCTGCAGCCGAGAAAAGAACATATCCATATTGAGCAGCTAGGTCTTCAGATAGTCTTCCAGGTTTTAAATCTTTTGTTCAGCTTCTGTGACACCCCCTTTGTGTTTATCAATCATCTGTGCCACGATGTCTATTTTGTGGTTAAGAGTGTCTTAAGGTTTGTTGCTTGCTTCTTAAGAGTGATTTCATTTCTACTTCGACATCATGGACCTGCTGGCTCATTGTCTCTGTTTCGCCCGGAGTATTGTCTGGATGAGCTGCTCGTTTATTTTCAAATTGTAGCTTGGCCTGTTAAGCATCCAATTTATCCATTGTGACCACGGGAGAAACTTTGAATTGAAGGGGAGAGGAAGTTACTGATGGTTATTCTTCTAGTGTATTTACGGCAGTGGGCGTCCTGAGCCCACATCACGGTCTTCTCAGTACCCGGGGCTTAGCCCGCATGGGACATGCTGCAGTCACCATTGACCCGTGTACAGTATTCACAAATGCAATGTAAGTGCTGTGATTGTTTATATGTGCACACCAAAAGCATATGCTGTGATTCAGGAATGTGTCTGGGATGCACTTCTTGTGTGGCTCTCAATAGGGGCTCCACCAACTCGCAGCTCTGTGGAGTCATGAGCAAACCCTCCCCAATCCCACCGCCGTGTGCCAGGTTCTTTGCTATGGTGAGAGGAGGCCTTGGCTATATCAGGCTTTAGTACTTCAATTTGATCACCACCCACATATGCAGGCCTCCTCCTCGGGGCCTCCGTATGCCTCCTGAGCTTCCAGGGCAGTTATGTTATGTAGACATTTCTGAGCCTTCGTGTCCTCTTTCTCCCCACATAGGTGGTTTGTTGCCTCTGCCTTTAATCAGAACCTGTTGCGTTGCTGAGGTGGCAGCTGGGGCTGAGCTTGCTTCCCCACTCAAGAGTCAGTGATGATTGCGGGCCAAGCTCTACTCACCCAGATCTTCCTTTCCCTTTCAGCAGGGCATCTCAGCGGGTTCCAGTGCTTCCATGATCACAGTTCCGGGGCAGCTTGATGCAGTGACGGTCATCATCTTGAATTCACCACAGCGTTCACAGGGAAACAATTTATTTCCATATAAAGCTGATCTTGGGGCAGTAATAATTGTTCACGTGTACTTTGGGACATGTACTTGTTTGCTTCCAGTGTCTCACGACCCCTCGGCTGTGTACTTCCATGGATGATGCTGGAGCTTGGCCTCTGGCTTGTAGAGCCTCACCCTCGGGCGGCCATCTTGAGACCCAGCACTCAGGTGCCCCCTGATTAAATTTTAGGGATGTACAATTGGCTACAGTTTGAGTTGCCAGTAAAAGTTAGTGCCTGTAACTCAAAGACTAGAACATATGTTTAGGTTGAGCCTACTAGACTGTGCATATTCTCTTTTGAGAGACATATTTTGTGCTTACCAAGAACATGCAGGGGTTTGGAGCCTAGACATTGTTTTCACTGGTTGGCTTTCCAATCACTGTTATTTGCTTGCTTTGTTCACCTTGTGTCTCTCCCACCCCTAGAGCATTGTCAATTTACTTGTGTCCTTCCACTGCTCCGTTTTAGGGACATCGTTTTTTCTTTTGTCTTAAGCACTCTACATATGTTTTCCATCTGTCTACCTAGTGTGCTTCTCTTCCCCCCTCTGCTCTCCGTGTTGCTCTCTCTTGCCCTTGTGCTCTCTCACCTGTTGCTTCTCCCCATCACTGCCTTCCTTGTTGCTTTCCTTCACCTATACAATCCTTCTTTCGCCATTGCTTCTCCTCCTCACTCCTACAACACCCCCTGTTGCTTTCATATGTGCTTTTCCCCACTTGCTTTGCTGCATCATAGTGACTTTCTTTTAGTTTATTTCCTTTAGACATGGAGTTTAGCTTCTTGTATGTTGTACAGCAGGGCCAAAACCATTGCCAAAGCCAGTAATTCCCAATGCAAAACCTATTGGATTTGCCAGTGCTTATTGTTTGTGCAGACATCAAAACAATGTAAAAGAGCACATCATTGAAAGTGCCTTACTTATTAGTTCGCTCTGTTTTCAGTAAAAGTCTGCAGCGAAGTTCACTGCTAAGTGGCAAACACGTCCACTCTGTAATATTCACTTAATAAAGTTCTCTCTCTTTTATTTCCATGCCAACACTGCAACAAACTGGTAGCCAAGTGAGGGGGAAAACATCTGCTCGTCGACCAGTCATGGCGCCGGACGTAGCTCCTTATTTCCATTTGCTGTTGGCAAGTCGTGCATGGGAGCAAAAGAGAGAGGGCACCTCGGGATGTCTGTAGAATATCATTATGGGATGGTCACTCCACACATCTGCTGCCGCGAAGATAAAGTGACGCAGACACTATTAGTAGATCTGAGGGGAATGAGGCTGCTTCCAGTTACGGAGCTATCAGTGGTGCAGCTGGTGCAGGGGCACCGGAACCCAGACGTCTGAGGGGCTCCAGTCGGCTCTGAACTGACTCCAGTATTTTTTACAGGCTATCTGCTTAGATTGTCTCGCTCTTCTCCTTGGGACCGGTCTCTGTGTAGCATTTTCCTCGGGGAGGGGTTGGGGCAGAGTCACTGACACAGAGAGCAAGCAAGGCACGAGGCTGGCACTGGCAAACTAAGGGACTTCTAACGATGCGTTCAGTGGCATTGGGCAAGAAATTTCCTCCTGAAAGAAAGGATAAAAACCGGAGACCACCACAAGGAATGCAGTAGAGGAGACAAAACGAAGTGGAAGGGAATACCGCGATAAAGGTGACAAGAAAGATGTCTGTAGGTGAGAAAGGAGTAAGCCAGCTATGGGAGTAAAATATAAAGGAAGAAATGAAAAGGGTAGCGAGGGTGAGGAAACAGTTGATTGAGATATAATGAGTGAGAACTGAAAGAAAGATCGGAGAGGAGAGAAAATGAGACCGCAGATGAGAAGAACAGAAGTGAAAGAAAGAAAATGTATTGGACAGACAGAAATAATAGAAAGATGGCGGGGGAAGAAAGAGACGAGGGGGAGAGAGTGAATGAGGTGGATAATTGAGTGTAGAGGGGTAGAAATAGGATAAAGAGAGAACAAGCAAAGAGGACAAGCTATGGAAGTGAGAGAGAGGAAGCAAGAGGATGAAAGTAAAAGAGAGAGTGTAGTATGTAGCAAGGAGATGAAAATGTAGACAAAGAGATAAGGATGATAATAATTGACAAAGTGGGATAGATAGGAGATATCGAAGTTCCAGAAACAAGGAAGTCAGATAGAAGGGGAGGATACAGCTGGGAGAGAAGCAAAATCAAGTTATAGATTTGAAAGAGAATTGGTGGAAGGTAAAAGAGAGGACAGGGAGAGAAGGGAGGCTGGGGAGAAAGAAAAGGGAGAAAAACATGGGTAGGTTAAAGAGTCGCAAAGGAAAAAGATAAAACCCAAGAAACGGGTGAAAGAAATACAAATGAGTGAGAGAGTGAAAGTAGATAGAGACGAGAAAAAGTGAGACGAGGGAGGACAGGCTTGAAGATAGCAAAGAGCAGAAATTAGGGTAGAAGGTGGACCCATAATTAACATCATAGCTATCATTATTTTACTATATAGAAAGGCATTGGTGCCCGGGGGTACGCGGTGCACACCTTATGACTGCCCTATAATACCAACCTGGGGGGCAGGCAGATCCATTTTCCTTGCTTGCATTAGGGCTCATTGATCCTTGCTTCGCCTCTGCGTGCTACTCTATAGGCTTTCAGTCATTCTTTTATGCAGCTTGGTGACTGATCATATATTAAGATGGTCTACTTACTGCATGGGCAGGTTGGAGATACAACCTGACTTTGTATAACTATACCTTCTCCCTACAAATAATGACTACTCAATTACAAACCTTCACCCACATTTTGACACGAGTAAAATACTCAACGACTCTGAATGTACTCGGCAGAAGTTCAGGAACGTCTACATTTGTGGGACAGATGTGTCGGTACAGATCAAACTATTGTTACGGGTCTGGTGCTGGTGATCTTCCACCACTCCGTTGGCAGTGCACATATGTGTGCTGAGCATTCATGCACAGTCAGAATTGCAATCTTGGCGAGTAGTGTACTTTCTCTGGAGACATCTGCTTGGTTGAGTTGTCATGCCTGTGTTTACTGCTGCGTGGAAGCCGGTGACTGCTAAGGTTTGCTTCGGAATTTGTTGCCAAAATCAACCCATTGCCATGGTCTTCACAAAACATGCTTGCCAGATGAAGTTGTCTCATCCTGGGAAAATTATACATCATTGGATGAAATCCCCTTAGAGAGACAAATCTGGACTGCAGAGAGTCAAAGTTCCCTATTTGCTGCTGAGCAGTTACCCTAATGTCAAAAACAGGGTACCCTCAACCATCCCTTATGGAAGAAAGGAAATGTGTCTGACATCCACGCGCAGGTGCCGATTAGAATAAATGAGCATCATTTGTTTTCACCCTGGACTGAAAAGCAGAAGTGTGTGCTTTAAAAAAAAAAGTGGAGGGTGACCAGTTATTTATAATTCCGCTCGTGAAAACGTGTGACTCCTCACTGAAGGTACTTCAGCCCGTGATTGAAGGTTGACTGATTATCTGCCTTTTTGAAGCCAAGGGAGGGGTTTTTGGGTTGGCAGCTGTGCACTGAGTAAAGTAAACAGACACTACAAATCAGTTATAACTATAGATCTCTGTAAAGGCCGGTATCCTTCATCGTCCTCACAGTGTAGTTGCCACATCACTACACGCAATCAGAAAACATCTCTACTTTTAAGTTTTAAGTCATTACAGCTGGGGGGAAACGTCACAATAACTATGGCCTGTACCTCAGGGCCGTGTAAAAGGTTCTGAACAGAACTACAATTGTTTTAGACATTTAAATACTACCTCTTCTTCAGCTCTTTATTGCCTGAACTATTTTCCCCTGATACTTCAGCCATCAATGGACAAGGAGGCATGTATTGCAGTAGGCGTATTTGTTGCACTGCTCTGGTTTATTACAAGAATCCATAACTCTGTCTGCATTTATCACACATATGAAATAGAACAGCTGGCGGAGGTCATTTTTAGGTCTCGCCTGACCCAGTGCATGCGCTGGTCTGGCGAGACTTATTGAGAGGGCTCCAAAAAGTGCTACCAGGCCAGCCTAGAGCTACAGTGCATGTACGCGGGCGCGCACGCCGCACTTTACCGCGATTTACCGCGATTACTTTCACTTTCCCGGCCGCACGGCCGCTTTGTTGTGTGATCGCGATCACTTTCACTTTCGCGGCCGCAGGGCAGCTTGGCATAACCAATAGGTCTCGCTTTTGGGACCTTATAAGTATTTAGTTATGCAGCTGTTGCATGGCTAAACACTTATAAGGTCCCAAAGGCGAGACCTATTGGCTATGCCAATGCTTGTTTAAATCTTCTATGTGGTTGATCTGCACTGTCATTTAAGCAAAATAGAAAATCCAGTTATCACACTTCTGTTGCAGAATATTACACATTTTAAATAGAAGCTTAAAATGCTGAACAATCTACCCAAAAGTATATCACTTAGGAGTGATGACCTAAAATCTTTGGCATGAACTGCAAATCTTGGTGCTGGAAGTCTTCAGAACTGGTGGTAATTTTGTAGTATTCCCAAGAAGCGTGGTTTGTTCAGTTCTTATGTTACCTCGGGAATGGTGGCTCTGTTGGAAGGACCACCCCACACTGTCACATGACATGGTCTTGATGCCACCTTTAAATGACTGAGCTATTGCTCCTTATAAGCCTGTACAACCACTAGTTCTTGGTTCTAAATGGAAACCTCTTGATTGCAAGTGGCCCAGTACTGGAGGAGATCATTACCGCACCGTTCAAATGCAACTCCGTGAGGGTTGAAATTTATAGGGTGCATTATTTATCACCTAATACAAGATTTTGAGGAATAAAATGTAGGATTTTGTTCTCGCCACACTAAAAGCACAATTTTACAGTAATTATTAGTCCCTTACCAGGGATAAATTCCACAAGTTTGACCTGACGAAATGTAACTCTCAGGGTCAGACTTTATCACTCCAAGTAATTGACGGACATGGTGACAAATCTGCATTGCGAATAACTCCAAACCATGCGCAAACGGAGGTTTGGACAGGGATCGAAATTTAAAGGGCCACTCGTAATGTGGGTTCATTTATGAATAATTCGGGCCATGTAAGTATACAACAGGGGGGGGGGGGTGAATTATGCTCAGGGTTGAGTAAATTATGCAGTAAGAAAAGGCAAATAATGCGGCATTGTGCAGCACATTTTGTGACGGTATTAAATTCATTGTTTTGTCAATCTTAAACTTGCTAACACTGTCTGGCATTAGTTGCACCTCTTTAGTACCAGTTGAACGCCCAAATATAGCAATAAACTACAGAAAGGTGACCAGTCAACCTTTGCAAAGGGCCTCTCACTGCGCGGCTACACTTGTTGCTGTGTGTTTTGTAACTTTTGAACCGTTTGAGCTACAAACAAAATATTTTTTTGTTAAAATCTGCAGGTTATGCAGTACATAAAGGATTATGCGACAAATGCGACTATGGGAAAATTGCAGCGGCCGCACAATTGCATAATTCCTGAGGCCCTGTTTATGATTCGTTAAGATGAATTGTAGGATTTGAGAACTGACCACTTTAGCTTTGGGCATTTAATCTCAGATCTCCAACTCCCTTTGTGCCTTATTCGCCCTCTAAATCGTCCTCATACACAGGCACTGCTGGGAAGGGGGTCACTTTGTGAGTGGGTGAATCAGTGATGATGTGTATTTTTCTTCGTCTTTAACCAACTGGGCTTGTTACCTCGCTCCCTGAAGTAAGTCACGTCTGTGTTCCTACGTGGCGGGAGGGTGGGGGAGAGCAGTTTTAACTACCATAATCAACATTGCTTGTTGAAACAAACCGCAGGAACACTTCTTCAAACAAAGATGAAATAGCGCCTCTCTTGTGCATTTTTTAAAAACTAGTGTATTTTCAAATCATTCCGGTAGGCCTATTCATCTAGTGTAGCAAGAGGAGCATGCGCAGGAGCTAAAGCATTCAACAAGAAATTGTCAAACTGTTGCCAAAGTTGAAACTATCGCCTTAGTAATTAAAGGTGCTTGTAAGTCTACTTGGTTACTTAACATATTTAGGTGTAAGTGTGTAGTTGTGTTTAAAAGGTATAGGAACATAATTCTTTTCAGGCATGAGAGCGGGCATTCTTATACAGACTAAAAAGAAAAGTTCCCTATGTGCTAGAAGTCACAAATTTGTAGACCTGTGAGCCTTAGGAGGCATCATCCTTGGTAGAAAGAAACAAGCATTGGAAAAGCGCATAGCTCTGGCCTACGATATGAGAGGTATTGGCTTTGTCAATGTTTAGCCATGTTGTACAGAAGAATGACTGCTGTGCAGCACAGCTTAAAAAAGCATTGGCATGGACAACATGCACACGGCAGATAATACGGTAAATGAGTTAACACATCCTATAGTAATTTTCCGCATAATTTGTCAATAAACTAAGGGGCCAAGGAGGAGAAAGGCTTCTGCAAAGATAAAAGGTAAATCCAATAATAGAAAAAACAACAACATATTGTTGCTTGTATTGGGACCAAAGTACTAAGGGCTAGCAGCATAGGGGTATTCTAGACAAATAAGACAGTTAGACTGCATGCCTAAATGCCCTTTGGAACTTGAACAGAGGGTCATGCTACATCTAATTATTAGCCACTCTGACCATAGATAGGCAGACAATAATGTAACGATTGGTGGCTCATCAGTCCTTAAACAAAGTGTTATTGCATCCTCTGCTGTTCGAGTACCCTTAAACTAAATAATGGGAGAAACCAAAGTCTTTGTGCCTGTTTATATTTAATGCAAAATAAAATAAAGTGAATCACAATGTCTTTGCGCCCAAGGAAGCAATCATAATAAATACTCGTCTTTTGGTTCCCTCTATATTTGGCCAAATAGACTTGGCAGGGAAAATCCCCAGTCTGGGCCTTATATATAGGAACATTTTCTACTCCAGATGTAACCCATCAAAAATACTTCTCAAACCCAGGAGTTGACTTGTGAGTGAGGCATTTTGCTGCCAGATCACCATCTCGTGGTTTTTAACTAGTTCCCCTTCTATGTGTAACCAATACCGCCTCTTGGCGAGTTCAAATGAGACTGGACCGATATAAGTTGAATCCTTCCAAAAATGTTCTAGTTGTGAGAAGGTTTTGAACATAATCTTGCCAGTTATTACCATTCATGCCGGAGTGGGTGCCATTTCTTGGATTGCTTTTTGTACATTGACCTGAAAGGGCTTCTATGCACACTCACCCAATTAATACAGGTTTCTATCCAGCCCCAGCTGGTATTGTGGAAATGGCCATTTCGAGTTATAAAGGGACCAATGGAGTTCTGGGACTTGGACCAATTGGGACCTGAAGAAGTTATTAACTTCAACTTGAAGCTTTTTTAAGCTACCACTTCCCCACAATTCAGCCTCATTTAAAACCGCAGTCACAGCTTTCTGCTGGTAGATCTGCAGAATGATACTCCGGGATTGACCACCCGCTTTGTTTCACGGCAAGGAATTCCTGTGAGTTTTGTAATAAACTGGTGTTAGCCCTGTCTATCCATGCTCTCTAACTCAATTTCTTCTCAAAGCGGAACCCCAAGTAGTCATACTTGGTAACCCACTTTAAAACATCGACCTTGAGTTTACTTCTACGACAGACGGTTGGCGTGATCAGCATTACCTTGGTTTTTATAGTGTAGATTGGTTAGACCCTACCAAAAGCAATGGTCCAAAAACACATCAAGTAACTTGTGTGATGTATTTTCGGGTGTCAACAATAGGACAGTGTTACGTTGAAGGAAGACAGGGTCAGTTTTGTCTGGGATATATCTTCTTTATTTAGATACAACAAATCCAGAGACCCCATCCACAGCTTCAGCCACGATCTAGCTAGGACTTCTGTCGCCAAACCATTCTAATCCTAACATTCTAGAGATGATGCACATGCTACAGACCTGTCCATCATCTCTTAGATACAGAACCTCCAAGTAGCACTAAGCTACCATGAACCAGATACAAAATAACACATCACCTCCCTTATTACCAAAGGAATTAAAGTACCAGAACAGATCATATATACAAGTATAACATAAACACCACACAGCATTCTTGATGATCATACAAGTGTGTCAGATATCAAAACCACAGAAAAAAATACATTGTCTTGTTAAACATTAGTACCACAAACATTATAGATAATCATGAAAACGTTCTGGTCTCCTCTTCACCCATTGTGGTTTAACACTCTGATCTGCCAACCCACCTTATCCTGTGAGAATTCACCTTTCTTCCCCACTTAGCGCACATTTAGCTACTCTGTTGAGATTCCAGATCTTTTGATCACTAGTTTTAACAGCTTTTCTAAAAAGCTTAATCACTCTTAAAGGTTAATTAAACTTGCAGACCTTATGCCAATCCTTCTTTGGAGATTTAATTTTTACCCAGTCACCAATAAACAGCACAGTTTCCTTAACTGCTTTTCATATATCATACAGTTCTTTTCCCCAAACCTTTTTTTTCTCTTTTTCCCCATCCTTCCACATCTCCCACCTGATCATCCACTTCCTTACGCTTACTGTTTACCCAACTCGGTACAACTTCACTACCAGCAATTCTTCTCCAACACAACTGAAATGGTGACACACCTGGAGTGGAATGTGATGTCCGGTGATATTCCGTAACTTTTCTTCTCATACTATCCTCCCAACTGACTCCACACACCAAACATTGTTGCAAATTCTCCTGTAACGCCTTGATGAAGCATTCAACAACTCCATTAGTTTCTGGGTGATAAAGTGCTGCTTTCTTGTGCTTGATTCCTCTTACTTTCAAATACTCTTCAACCACCAAAGAAGTAAGTTGTACCTCGCCGTCAGTAAGAATGGAGGAGGGAAAGCTTTCCCTCTCAAATAATTCCTCCAAAAAGCAAATGATATATTTGGATTCTATTGAACTCAGCACCTTTATCTCGGGTCATCGCGAGTACCTATCAATGCATACCAGAACATATTTATCACACGTTTTCACTTTTACTGGTCCTAGTATGTCCAACGCAATGCCCTCCCATGGGCCTGAAGTTTGCCCTCTTATCACCATATGCTGCATCCTACACTTGCAAGCCTTGCCACTTTTCACACACTCAAGACACTCCCTCATCTCTTTCAACCATCCAATCCATTGCAGCCCACCAGTACACTTCCCTTAGCCTTTCATTAGTTTTGGAAATTCCCATATGGCTTGCATGGACACTAATAACCAGCTTCTTCCTTAACTGTTGTGGTAGGACCAATTTACTTCCGCCTCAAAAACAATCCGTCTACTATGGCTAATTCATTCCTTACTTGCCTGAATCCAGAAAAGTCCTAATTACATTTGTCCTAGCTACACACCCACCAGTCACCAACTTTATCACCTTCTGCATACACTCATCTCCTTGGAGTTCTTTTTTCCTCTCATCTTCTTGTACAGCACCTTCTATAATCATAAAAACATTCACCTCTTTCTCAAATTCTTCACCTCCAAAACATTCATCTACCACCTCTTTGTCTCCTTCTTGCACCAAACACATCTACGAGACACAATCTGCTTGCAGGTTATCAGCCCCTGGTATATAGTTACAATGAAGTCAAACTCTTGAAGTGCAGCCACCCATTTGCGAGTGGGACTTGAAATTTGGTCTATACCTTTCTTTGAAAATACCTCCTTAAGAGGCATGTGATCTGCTGTCATGACCTTGAACTTGCGCCCCCCACTGAAACTTCCTTAATTTTCTTATCGCCAAGAAAACACCAAGAACCTCCTTTTCTATAACAGACTAATTGGCTTCAGCTCCCCTCAGCCCACATGAAACAAATAAAATGGTTCTTAACTTCCCATCTGATTTTTGCATAAGGACAGCTCCAAGTTTTTTAGAGCTGGCATCAGTCATTACTATTGTCCCATCGTTTGTATCAAAGGTTCCAAGATCTACAGCAACCCCCAAACTTGCCTTTACATCCTCAAATTCCTTTTGGCATCCCTTACATCATACAAATTCCTTGCCTTTTTTCAATAATGACCTCATGTACTTTCTGCAAAATTGGGAACAAACTTTTTATACAATCAGTCATTCCGAAAAACGTTACTGATTCCTCCTTACACCCAGGTGATGGTAAGTTTTTGATCACCCCTACTAGACTTATCTTGGGCTGAATCCCTGTACCTGTTATTAAATGCCCCAAATACTGTATTTAAATTTGCATTTCTTTTGTTTGAGTGTGAGACCACTTTTCTGCAATCTCGCCAATACATTTTGCAATCTCCTGTTATGCTCCTCCAAGTTGGCACCAACCACCAGCACATCATCTTGATACACTCTCACTCCTTCAATTCCTTTTCACACCCTTTCCATAGCCCTCTGAAATACAGAAGCCACGGATATCAACCCAAATGGCATCCTCAAGAATTTATATATGCCAAATGGTGTGACAAAGTCAGTCAGCTCTTGTGAAGTGGGTACAGTTGTATCTGGTGGTAAGCAGAGCTTAAATCCTGAGTGAAAAATGCCTGGTCCCATTAAGAGAACTTACTATTTTGTTGATCTTTGGTAGAGAGTAATGGTACACCAACACCGACTTATTCAGCTCTCTTAAGTCCATCCATAGTCTAGCCTCCCCAATGGCCTTGCAAGCCATCACCACAGGCGCAACCCATTCAGACGCTTCATCCTCTTGTGTGATTCCACTGTCCATCAGTTTGCACAGTTCTGTTTTCATACTTTCTTTGTCAGACAAGGGTACATTCCTAACTTCAGCAATCTTTGGTTTCGCCATATATTTGAGCTTGATCAAATGCACATAGTTTTTTAAATACCTCAACTCTTTATTTAAAAACTTCAGGAAATGCCTTCAGTAACTCATCACAGCCATCGGAGATGCTTCTAATCACTGGCATATCCCTTGGGTGACAGTAGGATTTTCATTGGGGTCAAGATATACATGATCACGTTGATGAAACCCACCTAAAAGTGAGTCCTCCTTAACAGACACATAAACCTTTCCTGGTACAATATAATCCTTGAATTCAATTGTTCCACAAATATTGCCTAACAATTTGATAGGTGCACCCCCATACCCTCTGGGTTTAGTTTCTGGTTTTGATAACTTCACTTTGTCTTTCAACTTATGTTCATAAAATACTTTTGATATTGGAGTAATTTTTGCTCCAGAGTCAAATACATTTTTGACTGGCTCTCCATTAACCAACACAGTTTCTAACTGTCCTTCAGGATTGCCTCCTTTAGTTTACAGGACCACAATCTCATCTACCTCATCCCTATAACCTCCTCGTCATCACAGTCTACTTCCCTAACATTCTTCATACTGTGTGAGGACTTATAACATTTAGAAAAAATATCTTTCCTGCCACAGTTCCTGCATATAGATTTCAATTCGGTACATTCTTTGTAATTTGCCATGTGGCCTAAGTTGCCACTCCGATAACACCTTCCCGAAAATGTTTCAACAGACTTCCCATGTTTTTCTCCTCCTTCTTGCTTGATTTATCTTCCACCCGTCATCTGATTGCTCCACCCAATGCTAACATTCTAAAGCAGTCAACAGATATTAACTTGTGTTTAATGTTGCAAGGCGGAGTTTGAGGGCAATACTAACGCAATAGAAAGCAACAACCAATTCCATCAACACAAGGGTGCTGCACATCTGAAGTCTCTGTGGTGGGCCTTCCAAATGAACATGACGAGCCCATTTTATTTCAGGGCGGTTTAAAATGCTAAGCAACTGTGGGGTTGGCCTACTAATACTCCAGGTCGTATGGGAGTATTGTGCTTGGAATAAGGTTTCTGGAAGCGGGTGAAATGGGTAGAAACTGGCAGAAGACAATACCTTGATGCTTTATTTTACTCAGGATGGGTAGTCGGTGGGACCTAAAGTCACACATCTGTATCACTCTGTATTAACTTGAAGTTAAATCAAACCTCTGTTTAATAAACTTGTAACAGGTGTTCATCCTCCAGGCAAAGTGCATGCTTTCTCAATTACTAATATAGAAATATTAAGTAGGGCACTAATGGCACTAAGTAGAATCATAAAAGAACAACTCAAGCAATTATGCTTACTTTTGCACATTATACAGCCTACAGTCACACTGCTTGTTGCCTGACCAGAAAGCAGCTAAAGTGCTTGTCCCTTGATGGGCATTCTTAGAAAGCATGAGTGGGGTTGGGGCATTCTGAGAGGGTAGGTGTATGATCATTTGTTGTATTTCTTTAGCTTTGTCATCATGGACGCCAGTGATCCACCGCAAATCAGATATATGTATCTTTATTTTGTATATTTTAAGAGTATTGACAAGTTTTAATAGCATATTGTTCCTTTTCTCTCCTTGGTTTTACTGTTAGAGGCTGATCGTGTGCCTGGAGGAATCCGTCTACGTCCATAACATCAAGGACATGAAACTCCTTAAAACGCTGCTTGAGACACCTCGAAACCCAACCGGTGGGTGTAAATCTGTGGCGAGCTGTACTGAATTGGTTTGTTGGATTGTTTTAATTCTAGGCTGGGGTTCCTGCAAGATAGGCACAGCAAGACTTTTCTAAGTATATTTTATGGAATTGGACATGTGTTTAATCGAGTTGTTGAAAATGAAGGGGTGCATCATTTTCGAGGAGAAGGACTTATGTGTTTTTGTAATTATTAAAATAAGTTCAATAGGATTAAAGGTTTCACTGAAGTAGAATTGTGTTCCCAGCTTGTGAGATCAAGCTGGTTTCTTACACCATGAAGATATCTTCATTGTTAACTGCTCATCATTCTGACATTTTATGCTCAACTCTTCAGGCTGGAGACTGTTTTCCTACCTACAAAGTTTCCTACAGCACAATAAATCACATCAAAGATTGTGTGTCTAAAAGTCTAAAAAGCAAAGCCAGATTACCACTTGTCAGTTAAAGCTCAATCTTGATCTAATAGAGTTGCGAAAGCCCCGTCCCGTAAGCAGTAATGGGCAAAATCACAAGACGCTGACCTCTCCTGACAAGCGATTCAAAATGCCAAATCACTTGGCGTCCAATCTATACCACAACAAATACAATTCAAGAAATCCAATAGCAACAGTTGTCCACTATCAGCAAACACGTTTGAAGACTAATAAAGAAATTCACCCTCTGTAAGGACGGTGTATTGATATTGGCCTCCCATGCACTGAGGTTCATATGGATCCTCAGTGCAGGAGGTAGAATGTGATATACAATGATATATATATAAGCACATTTACACCTGCACTAATCGAACTCCGCTCTCTTTCAAAGTCTGCTGCACTCTGAGATCAGCACGTATCGCTTTTAAGAGCTCAAAGGTTAACGCACCCCACTACTGAAAGAAATTTAGAATCTGCCGGAGACAAAGATGTCTTCACAACAAAAACAAGCTTCATGTGGAAACTCGTAGGTACGACAAGACCTCTGCATTTATCAGTTCGTTATCAAGATTCATTAAAAAAATATACCTATCAAGGTAAGCAGGCCAGGACCCATGCTTCACACATTTCAAATCCTGCCTGAAAAATCTTCTGAATTCAGTTTAATTCTTCATGATGCTTCATTACCTACGGATAACTCCCTGCTGTTGTCCACTTGTTGGAGACAGTTAGGGTATCTGAATATCCCTCCCTTAAAAAGAATGAATATATGTTCGAATCTTTGCTACCTCATTGAGACTCCCCCCTCCTCTACTCTGTCTAGTCACCTTGATAACTCCGATTGCTGCCATTTAACGACCCCCCTCTTTCGTTTCATAAACTTGTTCTTTCTACACATCTACCAATTATCGTTGGTTGCATTGGCCCATCTCTCTTCTTCTTCACATACTCTTCTAAATCTGCTTAGTAGAGTATTTACGAACCAAATTTTTTTACTTAAGTTCACCACTTAACAATGAAAATGTTTCTGTACACACTCATGTCACCTGTTGATTGTAGGTCCCTCCACCTACAATCGTTGTAAAGTGATTTATTATCCCCTGGATAGTGACCTTACTTTGTACACAACATAAAATAAAATGAATAGCACACAACTTGTAGGCATAAAGAAGGAGGCTCAACAGGATGCAGGAAACTAGGTCATTTCCGGAAAACAACGTATGCAGGAAATGTTAGTGGTTTCGACTAGAAAAGCCTGACATATCTATTTATTCCTGTCCATGTACATAAAAGAAAAGCATTCGTTTACTGCTTTTGCTGTACACTTACTGGTGCAGCAACCTAAACAATAACCCACATCTTGAGTGCCCTCTAGATTGTGAATGTGATGAATCTGTGACCCTGGATACCTATAATTCAGACATTCATTTCTGTAAATCAGTTTAATGCTTAGCCATGAATTGGCATCAGTACTTAAAGGAGCAAACAGTCACCAGATCTCATTTTGGCACTTCTCATTTGGAATACTAGGGCTACTGCTTGTCAATGAAGAGTGCCATCCAATGAACAAGACGAGGGACCCTCCACTCATCACTGATGTCTACCCAAACCCTGCAGGCTAGCTCATTTTGGATGCCAAACTGTTGCATTGTTATAAATGTCCTTGTCATGGACACTGTTGTGATTCAACTCCCATGAATGACACGTGAAATTGTCTTTTGAGGTTGCGGTGGCTCAGCAGATCTCGATATTGGCGCGTGTACCCCTGTACCCTTTATATGTACCTCTAGACAGACGCCTGCGAGGTGTCTGCCACTCAGTCTTTCATGAGCTTTGACCATCTTTAGCTTGGCAACCCTTATGTGTGAAACTATTAGACCGCATGCAAGAAGTCACATATACACCATTTTAAGCCTGGACTCTCTTACTCTGTGAGGTTTTGATCAAGGCAGATTGCGTTACTCTAAACCCACTCAAGTACACATCAGCAATAAGAGAGATGCCATTATTTATATACAACACAGAATACTTCTATTTCTTGGATAAAACATGATGTACTTTTAGATAGACAGGTTCCACCAACTGGATTACCGGTCATTACCCACTAGTGTAAATCCACAGTTCAAGTGCATAAAGTCACACATTATAAACATTTTCCACAAATGCAAGCATTCCTGAAATTGACGAATCTGTGTTTTCCTCTGTCTCCTTTAAGGCTCTGATTAATGTCCTTGTGCATCCTCTCTGACAGGTACCCTCCTAATGGCGCAGCACTAATTCATACCATGTCAACCCTGCTGTTGAATATTTGGGGAGTGTGTTCCTTCTCCTAAAATAAAGACAGGAAACTCAGGATAGCCTAAACTGCAAATGGGCAGATTTCACGTGAGGAGGCCTCTGCCGCTGACGTACACAAGCCTGGGAATCTCTTAAAGAACTCATACCCAGTGGGTAAACCTTGGTTCAGACTGAAATTGGTGCCCCACTGACCCGCAACCGCTGGTTTCAGTATATTGTCTACCCTGGAATTCTGTAATGCCAATCCAAGAAGAGCAGAGGGGATGAAATACTTGGTAAAGTGTCATGGGGTCTACAAGCGAACTCGCTTTGTAGCCTTTGTAGGGGCAAGAGGAGAGGGTGGCTAGACCCAACTGTAGTCAGTTAGGCGAAGGGGAGAAAGTTGCCACCGGTTGGCTCACTGCTGCTGCTTCCTTTGGATGCTTGCAAGGTGATGCAGGTGCACCCTCTTAATTCTGAGTTATCCTCAAAATCGTTCAAACCTCTCTACCAATTTTTGTTTGTGTTAGGCTTTTTGTTTTGCCTGTTCTAAATGTTTACCCTCATCTATCTACTGTTGAATCCTAGGACTCTGTGCACTGTCCATTAACCATTCCAACTCCTACTTGGCCTACCCTGCCAGCTCGACCACGGGGGAGATCACACTCTACGATGCCAACAATTTGGTGAGTTGGTCATAGTTGGTGCTTTTGTGATCCTCCAGGGCTGGGGATGATCACGAGGAGACATAGAATGGGGGAAACCACTTTCGGGAAATACAAATACCCCATATTTAGCGAACTTATGTGCGGGATGGACTTTTGTGGCACATGATTGAGGGATTCCATTTCAGTTTTAAGATATTAGTCAAAGCTGTGCCTAAGAAATCACCACTGGGGAACACTCACTTTTAACTCACAATGGGCATAGCCCATGCCTCCATGAGTATTTATTGTGGTTTCGTTTCTGATTCCCAGTTAAGTGAGTGATGGGCTTTGAAGTATAAAGACAGCAAATATATTATTCTATAACAAGAAAAAAAATTGAAGGAATTTAAGAAAGCTCTTTGTGGTGCATTAAAAGTAAATCAGAGCTAAAAAACCTTAGCCTGATAGAAAATACAGAGCTCAAATTGCTAGAGTGATTCAGTTGTGTAAAATCCCCATAAAAAGGTCGACTTGCCCTAAGTAATTATTGGGATGTGTAAAAAATGCTTATATTTATTTTGAAAAAACATGAAAAGGAAGTGACATCTTGAAAAATTCGGTAAACAAAAAAGGTTACACTGCTGCTACGAACAGCCTAAAATGCTAAGAAAAAGAGGGACTTCTGCTCCCTCTCATGATACAATACACTTGTGCTGAGCTTCAGATGTGACATCCCATACGTTAAGTGCTCATTGTTAGGGTCTTGTGAATGGAAAAAGATGAGGAGTGGACGTTGCACAAAATAAAACAGTGCCAGAGATTAAAAGATGTTTCACCGTGTGGTGATCTTAATCTTCATTTTGAAGAGGCAACGTGTCGTTTGGCTTCTACTCTTATTGAGGATTTGGAAGCACTACTGCTTATTCAACCGGTACGTGCCCCTACGCATAGTTTTGGGCCCCACGTTAGATCCAATCTTTTCAAATTCATCAGAGGTTTGGATGGATTCCTCCATCTCTGTGGTATGGTCTTACCACTATATTATCCCCTTTCAGATCTCCTCGACTACCCCTTTACCCATTCTGAAAGAAGGGAAGCATCGTACATCGCGGGAAATTGACTGAGATTACCCCTGCTGCCTTTATGGAAGCCCTGACTGCTAATCGTCCAGTCCTGAGTAAGTGTGTTGACATGACACATTCACAACTGAAGAACTGGATAACTGGTGCGCTTGACCAGATTGCGCCTAGAATAAATTGGTTAGTTACTTGATCAAAACCTTCGGCTGAGTGGTTTAACGAGGAACTACTGTTGCAAAATAAGACTTGTAGTGCTTAGAGCATCTTTGAGGCACAAACTACAGTTCCATGAGTAAAGCCAACTACGTTAAGGCACTGAAGGACTATCATAACCGGATTAGAATTAAGCGCAGCCAGTCCTTTCTCAAAAGATTGAGCTAGCTCACAATTCTTCACAAGAGCTTTTCTTCATCGTGAAATCCTTGTCTTCTTTGCAACGTGTCTCCATGCAGATTGCCCCATCTGTGGAGAGCTGCAATTTGATTGCCCAATTCTTCTTGATAAAGTTTCCAAAATCTAGGAATCTTTCCCAGAGGCAGCAAGGCTCACTCCATGCCTTGAAACTTGGTTTAAACCATCTGGCTATAGGGAGATAGGCTTTCCATCTTTAACACCCTATCCTTAGAAGAATTGCGTGCCATTGTTTAAGGTGAAATCTGGGTCACCAGCTGAACCTGCCCCGCTCATGATCTTGGCTCGTGGTATGGTGGAGATTCTTGCTGGACTATGTGACCTGCTGAACAACACACTTGTGCTTGGCCAAATACTCTCGAGGTGAAACATGCCACTATTGTGCCACTCCTTAAAAAAAAAAAACTTTGGATCTGGCTAAACTGAAAAATTTCAGACCCATCTCCTTGCTTCCATTTTTTGCCAAAATAGCAGAAAAACATATAAACAAACAACTTACGAGTATTATTGAGGCTAAGGACCTTCTTCATGACATCTAATTGGGGTTCGGTGCACAATAAAGTACGTAATCTGCACTGCTGTGTGCCTCTGAGTCTCTTAGACTCATTGTTGTTGTGGACAAAACTGCAGTGCTGATAATGCTGGACTTAAGTGCAGCGTTAGTCACGTTATCCCACGGCCTTCTGTTAGAATGCCTTTGCGATGTCGGGGCGTGGCCCTGAGGAGGGCGGCCTCTTTCCTTCAGAACCACACCTTTCAGGTGATTCAACAACCTTTTTCTTTTGAGGTCTTGATGTTGAAGCAGGGGGTGCCACAGAGCTCTGCATCATCGAGTGTCACGGCTTCAACATTATGCCACACACCGATGGCACGCAGCTCATTATTACGCTATCTCATGATGAGGGAGCCTCTGCGGCTCAGCTTAGATGCTGCTTGATTGAACTAGTGCAGTGAATGGACCATAGCTGTCTCAAGCTGAATGCCTGTAAAATTGAGGTTCTCTTCCTAGGCAAACAACCATCTATCTGGTCAACTGCTTGGTGGGCAGATGTTCTTGGTCCTTTACCAGTTCCTAAGCCAAAAGAGAAGAACCTCGGCATTTGGTTTGATGTTAAACTCTCATTTCACAGCCAGAGTGCCAGCCTTGCCGAGAAATGTTTGGGTATCCTCAAAACATTTATTAAGATCATGGGTTTGCTCCCTGAATCTGCCAAGAAAACAGTAGTCCAGTCACTGGTCGTGTCCAGGCTAGACTATTGCAATGTGTTATATCTCGGTGTCACACAAGGTAGGCTGAAAAGGTTTTAGAGGTTGCAAAGCGCAGCAGCACGTCTATTGCTGAACCTCCGGAGGCGCTCCTGAATGGGTCCAGCCCTTGCTAAGGTATAATCGATCCCACTAAGCAAGAGGGTGTCCTTTAAATCCACGTGTTTCTGTCATAAAATTCTGAATGGCAAAGGATTTCGCTACCTATTACCTCTGGTGAAACCTCACCTGCCCAGCAGAAGTCTTAGGTCCGCAGAAGCTGCGCTCCCCAAGAGTCCCATCATAAAAAGAGCATGTATTGGAGGGTGTTCCTTTAGCTCTTTTGCTTCCAAAAAGTGGAATACCTTGCCGCTGAATCTGAGACAGGAATTCTCCGAATCTGTGTTTCGGAAGAAAATTAAGACCTGGTTTTCCCGTCAAATCTAGGGCTATCAGAACAGCATATCTAGGGCTTCTTTAGGCTTCTCACTAGAGAATGAATTCCTAGCGTGGGGACGCTCCGAATGGAGTAACCAAGTGCTCTAGAAATAATCTATTATTAGTGTGTTATTGGGGTCTGGTAGCAGTGGAGAGGATGGGTGGGCGCTTTGTGTGTACAGTCAATGTGGCCTAGGCAGCACATGAGCAGGACATTAATTCAATCACTTTCATTTCCCTCTGAACAGAACACAGTGTGCACAATTCCTGCTCACGATAGCCCACTTGCTGCAATCGCTTTCAACTCCACGGGATCAAAATTAGCCAGCGCCTCTGAGAAGGTGAGTGAAGATTCAGCCAGCTACATCAGTGTCAGGTCAGAACTGCTATTACTCATCAGGGGAGCCCTGGCCCATCCAGTTTTAATGAAAGGACATCTCTAAATCACTATATGCTCAAAGATTTCTTCAGAGTCTGTTAAAGCTGAAACTTGGCCAAGCATAATTCTTAAACTTGTTGCTTGGACACCTGAGTACAGTATCAACCAAAGTTAGAAAAACATCCTTATTAAATAAAAGCAAATATTATTCTAAAAAAGCAAGGAATCAATTATTTCATGGTCTGCAAATTGTATCAACCTGAAGCTTGTTTAACTGAGGGTCATGGTTATATATTTGTTAACGTTTAAAGAAGATACTGTTTCGTTTTTGTGCCTTTTGGTTGCCAGCTTCTTGACATTGTAACTTCAATGAGTTGAATCTGCTTCTTGCTGAGATATGGCTTTTTTTTGGCTAGGCGTAGTAGTGTGATGGTGGCTACTTTCTTGACTATGACACAGCTGATCTTGAAGGCAATGCATGTTTGAGGGAGAGCCAGTGAAGCTCTGTTGGGATGGGGAAATGTGACAGTACTTTATCGTTTGTACCTTGCCTTTAACCGTGCACAGCACTCCACGCCTTTGAGGCTAGGTTTACACCATATAAATGTTAATTGCATGCATACATACAGTAGGGGCTACAGCACAAAACATACAAGAACCGAAGAATTGTCATCCAATGGCATGTATGGACCTTGTTACAATATATGATAATGCTTCATGACCCTAAAAAAAAAGATCATGTCTTCAAAGTCAAATTCTTTTACAAAATACCAAACCTACCCATACTACATTACCCAAAGTATTCTCATAGACAGGCTTATTAGAAGTGTATTATAACTAGTAGCAGCTGGCACGGATCGGGGTATAAAACAAAGAACATTTCACTTACCTCCTCGCCGCGTCTCTCCTGTGCAGTGCAGCATTGTGATTGGTCTGAGCACTGTAGTTCGGCGCTCAGATGGGCTGTAATACAGCCTGGGCGGAGAACATGCAAAGTGCGCAAGACTGTTTGGCCGGCCCAAGACTAATGACCAAATACTCATGCGCACTTCCAGAGTGCCCAGCACTCCTCCCCTGCTCCTGTGTCAGCAGAGCTACACCGCCCACAAAGCTGCTGCAGCCGCCATTGATTATAACATGAGATAACAACTTGGAACCATAACAGAAAATCGACCAATCATGTTCTCTACATCAGACACTTTCTTCTAACACCCAGTAGCTTCACACACAAAGAAACTAATATACAATTACTGCTTCAATTCCCTTTCCACGCTCAAAAACACAGTCACTCTACCTCTGATTCACATCACAGTTCCATTTTTCACAAGTGATTGTAGGGGTGTAAGTGAAGCGAAATTAAGTACAGTGTGCTGGGCAACACACTCCTGCTTTATTGGGACCCTAAGGTAGGTTACAACTGTTAGACCCTCATTACGACTGGACCACAATTCCTGATTGTAAGCCTATGGAATCATGACAGAAAAAGAAATATTGATTTATTTTAATAGGAAGCTGACGTTAATATTGGATGGGTTCTTGTGTGAAGGTGAAAAGGGACTTTTCTCTTCCTAGCCAATGTGCTTGTGTTGTCTTTTCTGCAGGGAACAGTCATCCGTGTCTTCTCCACACCGGAAGGGGAAAGGTTGTACGAGTTCCGGAGGGGAATGAAGAGGTGGGCTGTATTTCAGACCTATGGTTAACAAGAAACCCGACGATTAAAGACCAGCCATAAACAACTGGTCGTCGTGCAATACCACAATGCATTGTGATAATTATTTGTGTAGCGTAGAGGAGATAAGTCACTCAGTATGTTAAATGTAAGAAGGTAAAAATACAATTTCCTCATTCCAATAGCATTGCGAACCCCGTGCAACTTATTGCAGTTCTCTGACACGTATGTGAATTGTTGAAGTTTAGTTGTTCAGCTGAATACAGGATACAAAAACTATCCATATAAGAAAATGTGCACTGTCTATTTCAAGTTGAATTATACAGAACACCTTAACGTGCCAAAAGTGATAAGCTGTCATGCCACACATTAAATGCTCAGCTAACAACAGAGCGAAAGTGCGAAATGTAGTGTCACAATCTATACCTTTGGGAAAAGTACTCTGCACCTGTTTCTCCGTTCAACACTCTCCAACTAACAACAGTGATAGTCTGCATTCTTTCAAGAAACGATACGTAAGCCACAGGGCCATAACAAAAACCCTGCAGCCCCTGCGGTCAGAGCCGAGCTGGTGGTAGCGGGCACCGGGCATTTCCCCAGTGGGCCAGAGGGATGGGAGGCGGTTTTGTCACTGGCTGCAATATCGGCCCATTGTAACAAAAGCGGGAGCAGTGCTGTTTACTACCACCCCCCAGGGGCGGTCGAGCAGCAATCTGCCAGGGTTGATTGCTGCTCCTAGGCTGGGGGGGGGGGGGCGAACCCCCCGGGGGCCCCCCTCTGGCAATGGGATGTCCCTGGCCTGAGAGCTCCGAATTGGGTCCAAAGTGTGGGGGACCCCCCTCAAGTTCTGTTATGCCACTGGTATACAGGTTCCTTTGCATGCCAAACTAGGTCAATGCTTCCCACTTACAGGCCCAAATTAGGACACTCTTCTGGCCAAACATAGAGAGCATCACAGCATCAGTAGGGAAGGCTCCCAGGTTGTAACTAGGAGTTGTGTGAAATTGAAAAGACATACCGCCACACCCATTATTTATTTTCAAAACTTTGCATCCTTCGATAAGGTCCTCAGTTTTAAAAAAAAGATTGTGGTAAAAATATTGCATAAAATACGTTTTGTAGGATGCCAATTAAAAAGAAAACGACTCACTTTTAGTAGGCAAATTCTCCCTTCCAAAATATATTACAGGCAAAGTTTTACAGCAAAACGGCTTTTCTGTGTTTTCAGTTGTGGACAAGGTTTTGTGAAGTTTACAAACGTATTTTTTTGCAGCGCTCTTCAGCTTTGTCAACCTTTATGTGTACATTTAAAATTACATACAGCGCTATTTTTAAAATAGATCTAGCATAGAAAGTTAGGTTTTAAGACGACTTTAAAAAGCTCTTCTCCAGATTTAAAAAAACTTCCATTCACCCGCTTTAGCCTTTCAGTGGCCTCGGCTTTAAAATCTGTAACCAACTTATTTTCTTACTGGTTAGTCCACCCCCTTCCAGTGCAACTGTTTAACTGTATTTACAGACTACAACAACCCCGAAGCATTCTAATAACTTCTAACAAAGATTCTGTTTCCATGGCTCAGGTATGTGAACATCAGCTCGCTGGTCTTCAGCATGGACTCTCAGTTCCTCTGTTCATCCAGTAACACAGAGACTGTGCACATCTTCAAGCTAGAACATGTTGCTGAGAGGTAACGTTTGGAGTCACATTCCACAGCTTCTTGGATTTAACTTTGTTTCTCCTTTTTAGGTCGAGCCTAGGCAGCGCATGAGCTGTCTCTCCGAGACATTCAGTAATTAGTTTATCTAGTGAAACTCCACCTATTGTGCTCGTATTGGTTTGTTCACTTGTCTGTTAAATTTCTTGTGTGTTGATAGGTTAAGATGCATGTTAGTTCCTCCTTTTTTGGGGGAAGAACTATACAGCACCGCCTAACTATTGTAAACATGCTATTAGTGAGAAGAAGTATTTGTGTTGGAACTCTTTCGTTGGTTGCGTGCTTAATTTGTGCATGGTTGTGTGTTTAGTTTCCCGACTTTAGTTAGGAATAGGTATTTGTGTTTGATCTGTTTCATTTGGTTACGTGCTTAATTTGTTCGTGTATGGTTGTCCGTTTAGTTTTTCGATTTAAGTAGAGCTGTGAATGTTAAAAATGTTCTTTGTATTTTAACGTGAATGATGTTTATTTGTCCATTTTTAGTAGTGTGTTTATTTCAATGTACTTTCCGTGTATCTGAAAGTTCCGAGAAAGTGATAGTTAATATTATTTTGTAAACGCTTTTTTTTTCTGTGTGCGCAGCGAGTGTTTTTAAAACATGCTAATGTTGTATATTTTATTTGACTTTGAAGTGGAGTTTTAATTTGTTTGTGCAATGTGAATAATAACAATGTTGTTTGTATTCAAACGTGAATCCTGTTTTTGTCAGGCTTTAGTAGTAATTGCATATGGTTTTTGCATTGTTACAGCCGTTCCTCTAATGCATCCTAGCTGAGCATATGCAGAGGCCATTTACGTCTGTCCCTTGTTCTGGCTGCTTTACCGGTGCAGATCAGTAAAAAACACATTTTGGGGATTGCTGCAGTTCTATCGCTGTATGTTTCTTTCCCCGCAACGCCCTCAAGTCAAGACCATCACCCACCGGGAGGGCAGCGAGGCGGGTGTTGCGGGTTAATTCTGAGAGTATTTCACACAATGTGTTTGTGGCCGCCTCGCTTCATCTTTGAGCATGGCAGCCTTGATATTTTGCAATTTTTGTCATTCTTTTGACTGAAAGCATTTCAGTCTTGCCCGCAGTCTTCGTTAAGCTCGTTATGGTATCATTCAAGCTGTCTGCTTCACTGTTTCGCTTGTTGCCTTAGCCAGCCTCTTCTACACTCTCACAATCCTAATGTGGGGATGGGCGGAACAGGCAGTGTCATGGATGCTGCACAGCCGAAGTCACTGTATACATCGTTCAGGTTCCCCTTAATTGATGTTGATCAACCCCACATCTACTCTGGAAGATATGGAAGGGCTTTCCCCCCCCCGAAGCTCCATTCGCTAGGCTTTAATTGCAGTTCCCGGGACTGACCGAGTGTGCGGGGGTGGGGCAGAAGGGTGTAAGGCGCATGAAAGAAGATCGTGGCCGATACTCAGTCTGAGCTAGAAGCAGATGAGAAGGCTTCATCGGGGCCTATGCTCTCTGGTCGCCCACTATTCTAAGCAACAGAACTACCAACACCACAGAGACAAAATTCACTTTACTTATGGTCTGCCACACAGCATCCTATGAGCTTTTATCGACCTAAGAGTGCCCGTTTTTATGTAAGAGAGACTCAAGCAGTTAAAAGAAGGCCCGTCATTACATTGTACTTTTTTTTTAACATAATTTCCCTGGGCTTTATCTATTTACTTCTGTAATTGTACAATTGTGTTTTCCATAAAATATCTTTTTATACTTTTTGACACATTCCTTTATGAAATAAAACTTTAACATATTTCAGAAGCTTTTTGTGTTTTTACACTAACTTCACATCGGTGGGAAAGGGTCCTGCCGCATGCACACACCCTACAGTTTGCTTTCACGTCTCCTTTTCTCTCAGCCTGAAACCTTCTCTACTACAGAAGTCGAGGGGGCAGGGCAGCAACACCCAAATGTTTCTCTTGTCGCTTTTGTGGTAGTCATGCTTTGCTTGCCACACGTGGAGTTGTTATTTCCAGATGTTCTTTCTCTGCCTGTGTGACTAAATTGAGGACTGACTGGGATTAAGTATGTTATGAAATAGGGAAAATAGTTTGTATTTTTTTTGTACAGTTGCAAAAACATGAAAATTAACTCTGTTCACGTTCTTGCAGCCCCGTAAAGTGCGCACTCCTAACCTGTCTCTAGTTTCACCTCATGTGTGACCGGCCTGAAAGTATTTGTACGCTTTATAACTACATTTCACAACTTTGTAAAGAAAACCGTGCCTACAGTTTCTTGGTCTTTTGAGTGTGTCTATGCCATCTCCTTCACCCACATGCACCATCGTACCTGCCCTCCCTCTGTGGTAGATTGATTTTGGGATTCCAGTGAGTAGTGGCTAACCAATGTTCCCTGGGCCTTGGTGCAAGAATGGAACAGGCCCCCCCTAGCCATTGTTTGAACTATGAAATACAGCAATAATTAGGGGGCCTCACTCTTTGGTGCCCCAGGGCCACTGCACCTGATGCACCAATGGAAGATACAACACTGCTGGGGATAGTAAAGCCCATATGTAGCCATGTTGGAATACCTGGGTGTATTGAGATACTTTATGAAGGAGCACATTCCATATTTTTTTATGGTAAAGTTAATTACATACGACCTTCAGCTTGCAGTTTTTTCTTTTATTTATCTTACTTTCATGGAGAACAGTCCGGTGGAGACGTCAGCCTGAAAATTAAACCTATCTGTGGTATTAGGTCAAGGGTCTAAACAGACACCATTTTGTGTAAATGTAAGCATTTGAATTGCATAGTAATAAAGGTTTCTACAACATGGCTGGCAAAAGAGGAACATAGTTTGTATTTGCCATAAATCTCCATTACAGGTCTGTTGAATTTTTTTTCGGGTGCCATGCGAGCTCGACTGTACTACAGTTAACCGTTAGGAAAGGTACACCTACCCACCAAGCTATCTCAGTAGTGCATTCATCTGCTCTGTCGGGCATGCCAACGGGGCAGCAGCACCCTTTGTGCGCACAATTTCTTTCATTGAAAAAACGCACAATAGGTTTGCCAACTGCATTACCAACTTGCTGCCTGCTCGAAAGCAAACCATCCACCATGACACTATGCCAAAAATCCACACAAAAGAATAGAGAAACGTGTATATTAAAGCACACAAATGCTGACTTGCAATTAATTACCTTTGGTAGGTCAGGTTAAGGAATTGCTTATGTGGGAGAAGAATGTGCGCACCAGAGAGCAATGTTGAATACACCATATAACAGAAGTCATTTATTTTACCTAATTATGTCTCCTTTCCAAAAGCTTAAACTATTCTTTGGAGCTCCCCTCCACCTGCTCCCAAATGATATATTTTACAATTTTACATTGTTTTAATATTTTTTTTAATGTTTAAGCTGTATTATTTAATAGTGCACGCGCTAACAAAATGCACACCATGCCTTTTATAATAAAGAGAGCATTTATTTAACATCTCTTCATGGCACTGAAGCCTTTTGATAACTTATTTCTTTAACTCCTATTTCTAGTTTGTTTCATTTCAGCCACCTGTCAGCAAATCTCCAGACGCAGTTACTAAATTAACTTGATAGTGAAAGTGAAGTGTTTCTTTTCACCAGTGTTTAGCGTGGCTTTCAACCTTGACATCTAGCTACTTTGTGAATTTGTGCTCAATGAAAGGCCTCCTTTCATTGTAACTGTTTCAACATTTTTTAAACTTGGTAACACAATCCACACAAATACAATCCACATCATGCCACATAATTCCAATTAGCATAATTTCCCTCAATGCCACATACTTGCACACCACACAATTCAACTCTACACATTACATTCCACACCACATAATTTGATAACAAACCAAATAATTTAACTCCACAACACAATTACATACCACACACATCCAATCCACACCACAGAATTTCACATCATTCCACAAATTTCAACAGCATACCACATAATTAAACTCCATTACTTACTACTACCCAACACAAAATACCATTCCACATAATTACACTTCATGACACAATCCCACTCCACATGATTCCAATTCACTCAATACCACATAATTACTATCCACATAATTCCACTGCACACCATGCCTTATAATTCCACTACACAATTCCATAACTAACAATTCCAATCCAACCACTTAATTCCACTCCACACCACACACACCCACTCCAAACCAAAAACATGGGTAAAAGACATTTTCATTTACAACGCCAATAGCTCTAACTCTTTCAAATGCGAGACCTATTGCATTGCAAATGCTTGTTTAACTTAAGCTTACCTTATCATATCCTTTTCCTGATCTTTTAATCTCTTGGTTTCTCATTGTTCCATCTTGAGCCAAGTTTTCCAATTTCTCTATTTTTATTTCACACTCTCCAAAGCAGAACTAGGTTTACTGCATTTTCTCTGGTCAATACGAGCCAGAGAAAATGCCCTGACGGTGGCAGGGACTTGTTGTAACGTAATCAAAACACTTTAAAAATTCTTTGACTTTATCCCTCTTCCCGCGAGAAAGACGGTTGCAGTGGCACATATCCTGTCACGACTAGACTATTGCAACAGTCTACTAGCAGGAGCAAATAAACAAGTACTTAAGAGACTACAAGTGGTACAGCACATGGCTGCTCTTCTAGTTCTAAAATTACCATGTAGATCTTTCGCCTCGGCAGCCCTTAAAACCCTCCACTGGCTACCTTTGCATAAGAGAATCTTATTCAAGGTACTTTTAATCACCTTTAGAGCATCCTTGAATCTAGGACCAACATATCTGTCTGCCAAATTCACCCCATACACTACTGCCAGAACGCTCAGATCCTCATCTGCAAACTTTCTCAAGCCTCCCTGCTTCAGGTGCAAAACCAATGGAGGAAAACCGTAGCTGCAATAGGAGCCAAAGCAAGGAATCTTATGCCGACGCACCTAAGGCTGATCAAAACAGAAACCCATTTAAGAAAGGCCCTGAAGACCTGGATCTTTGGATCCTCAGATGAATTTTGCTAATCACTTATATATTGCCCTCTCTTGTCCACCTTGACTTTCTCCTGCATAGCGCCAGGATGCTCCTTTCGGAGTGACAGCTGTGCTCTATGAATGCCTATTCAAATTTAAATGGCAAAGTTCTGAATAGTGACAGATGTTGCCAACTTGGTGATCCTTTGTGTTTCTCGCACATAGTCTTGAGTCAAATGCCTTAGCACTTCTCCTAGCATTGCATTATGACAATCCGAAAACAACTTTTTAGTTGGGTTGCCTAACCATTACATCTCTTGATCAGAGTGATAGAGGCACCACACACCTGTCAGGAGCTGTGTGACAGAAGTTGTTGACAAATTCAAGGTGACTGATCCCTTACATAGCACCAGTGTCACTGCAGAGGAGCCCAATCAGGGAATTGCAAACATACTCACCAAGATCAGTCATGTATGTCCAAAGAGTGCTGGTGCATGTATCATACATTGAATATTCAGAGTGTCACAAACAGTATTGGACACGTCATCATGTTTGGTTTGAGGTTAAAAATAATGGAAGACTGTATCAGGAGTCATTTGATAATATGGATGTTAAGATGAAAAGGGCTCAGTATAAATCAAAGCCAACGTAAAATAAACTCATTTCATAATATAAACAGAGCACAACAGGGAAGCGATGTTGCAAGGATGAAAGAACGGGAAACTTTATGTGCACTTATGGCTGTATGAAATGTGTCCATATTTCTGATGCTGCATTCTGGGAAGCCCGTCCCATCAAGTGCTGATGGAAATAGTACAGGTTTGAGTAGATTCTTCCACCCTAAAAGCTTAACACTGTTGGTGAGAGTACAGTGAGGTGCCAATCATGTCTGTTACAGCCATCTTGAACCAGACTTGGAGGTGATAAGCTCCTTACAAAAGGTTCACCTCAGCACTCAGGCTAGGCGTTGTGCACTAGCTTCTCTGTCAGGGAGAAAGGTACACTTGCATGTACTGTATTCACACTTAAGGTAGCATTGGCACACAGGCACAGACCTTTGACTTCAGCATGTATCCTCCCACACAGATCTCACCCCGCTAAGAGCCCTTGCATAAACTTACCCTGCTGTGGTGGCAACAAGCACTTGAATGCACTTACTCCGGCTGTGCTCAAGGAGCACACGGAGAGGCTGGGTCACAACAATGTACTGTGAACAAGTGAAGCTGCTTTGCTGTCCAGCATGTTGTTTCTTCTGTCATCCTGTGTCAAACAAGCACGTTTTGCCACTTTCCTCGTGTCTTGACCCCTGTTCTTTCTTCGCAGCCACAATGAGTATTCACTTATGCTACACAACATACAATTGTCTTGAATATATTTAATGTGTATTTGACACACTTATCTCAAAATATTTAAGCAATCTCCATAGCGATGTGATGGGCGGCATATAATTGTATGCATCACTTGTTACTTTTCTGGCCTGTTCAATCTTTTACTGTTACTACAAATGCCGAGATTAAGGTCGAAATAAATGCCTGTTAATGGAATTTATAATTTCCCCGGCACAATCTGGGTTTGTTCCTCACCGCTCCACTTCGCTCAATCTCCGGACTCTTTTTGCAGTGATTCACAGGATAGATCCCATTTGATTCTTTGGAATGGCCCTTTTTTCTTTCAGTGATGCGCCGCATGGGGATGCCTGAGGGTTTTGTTTCCACTACAGCTCTTTTGTACACTTGCCCCACAGCTAGACTGCGTATCAATGGCACGCTATCTCAACCCTTTTGCTTGACGCATGGTACAAGACAGGGATGCCCACTGTCCCCGTTATTGTTTATTTTAGCTATGGATCCTTTAGTCAGACACTTCCAGGAGCATCACTTGCACCGGGGTCTGCAGTTTAACACGGAACCATTACTAGTATCACTTTACGCAGATGACACTATACTATATGTGCGACACCCACAGACTAATCTTGAGCCAATCATTCGGGAAATATTGCGATTTGGCCGTTTTTCGGGACTTGGCATCAATTGGCACAAGTCTGTAGTTTTTCCGTTGACACGCAGCACTACCCCATGGGATTGTGGGTATCCCCTTGAATGGTGCCATTACACAGTCAAATATCTCGACATCCACATACATCTGGACACGTCCAATATAATTAGTATAAATTATGGATGGGCAGTGAGCTCCTTAGAGACGCAGGTAGAAAGATGGCTGCGTCTTCCACTGTCCATGGTGGGTAGAATTGCCATTCTTAAAATGATAATACTTCCTAAATTTTTATATCTTTTTAATAATATTCCCATTCCCCTCACTCAGTCCTTTTTCTTGCAGTTACGGCAACATCTTCTAAGATTGTTCTGAGGGGGGTGGGTGACCTCGGGTTAACTGGCAGATTTTGACTCTTCCGTATGAAAGGGGAGGTTTGGATGTTCCTGATTTGTATTTATACTATTTAACTGCACAGTGCAGATATGCATATGCTTGGTACCATCTGGACGCACAGGTTCCTTTCCTGAGACCGGAGGCAGACTTAGGGTGCAATCAATCAATCAATCAAAGACATTTATAGAGCGCACTACTTACCCGTAGGGTCTCAAGGCGCTTGGGGGGGGGGGGGTGCCATTACTGCTCGAACAGCCAGGTCTTGAGCTTCTTCCTGAAGGAGAGGTGGTCTTGGGTCAGGCGCAGGTCAGTCGGGAGGGAGTTCCAGGTCTTGGCGGCCAGGTAGGAGAAGGACCTTCCTCCTGTTGTCGCTCTTCGGATGCGGGGGACGGCGGCGAGGGCGTGGTTGGCTGATCGGAGGTGGCGTTTGGGAGCGTAGAAGTTGATTCGGTTGTTGAGGTAGCTCGGGCCTTGATCGTGTAGGGCTTTGTGTGCGTGGGTGAGGAGACGGAAGGTGATTCTTTTGTTGACGGGGAGCCAGTGCAGGTCTCTCAGATGTCCGGAGATGTGGCTGGTTCGAGGGATGTCGAGGATGAGTCTGGCTGAGGCGTTCTGGATCCGCTGGAGTCTCTTCTGGAGCTTGGCGGTGGTACCGGCGTAGAGGGCGTTGCCGTAGTCCAGTCGGCTGGTGACGAGGGCCTGGGTGACGGTCTTCCTGGTCTCGGTGGGGATCCACCAGAAGATCTTCCGTAGCATGCATAGGATGTTGAAGCACGACGAGGAGACGGCGTTGACTTGTCTGGTCATGGAGAGGGAGGAGTCCAGGATGAAGCCCAGGTTGCGTGCGTGGTTCGTCGGTTTGGGTGCGGAGCCCAGGGCGGGGGGCCACCAGGAGTCGTCCCAGGCGGAGGGCGAGGAGCCCAGGATGAGGACCTCCGTCTTGTCTGAGTTCAGTTTCAGGCGGCTGGTCGTCATCCACTCGGCTACATCTTTCATCCCTTCGTGCAGATTGGCTCTGGCGGCGGCGGGGTCATTGGTCAGGGAGAGGATCAGCTGGGTGTCGTCGGCGTAGGAGATTATGTTGAGGTTGTGTTGGCGTGCGATGGCCGCGAGGGGGCTCATGTAGACGTTGAAGAGGGTGGGGCTCAGCGAGGATCCTTGAGGGACGCCGCAGATGACTTCGGTGGCCTCTGACTTGAGCGGTGGTAGGCGGACTCTCTGTGTTCTTCCGTCGAGGAAGGAGATGATCCATTCCAGTGCCTTCTCCTGGATTCCGACGTTGCTGAGGCGCTGCACTAGGGTGCGGTGGCAGACAGTGTCGAATGCCGCGGAGAGGTCTAGGAGGATGAGGGCCGCTGTATCTCCGTTGTCCATCAGGGCTCGGATGTCGTCGGTGGCGGCGATGAGGGCGGTCTCGGTGCTATGGTTGGCTCGGAAACCAGACTGTGAGGGGTCGAGGGATCCATTCGTCTCGAGGAAGGCGGCCAGCTGTTTGTTGACGGTCTTCTCGATGACTTTGGCTGGAAACGGGAGGAGCGAGATGGGGCGGTAATTCTTGAGTTTGGTGGGGTCCGCTGTGGGTTTCTTGAGTAGAGCGCTGAGTTCGGCGTGCTTCCAGCTCTCAGGGAAGGTGGCGGTGTCGAAGGAGGTGTTGATAATGTCCCGCAGGTGGGGTGCGATGACAGCGTCCGCCTTGTTGAAGACGTGGTGAGGGCAGGGGTCGGTCGGAGATCCTGAGTGGACGGAGTTCATCATGCGGACGGTGTCTTCGGTGTTGACCGGAGTCCAGGCGCGGAGGGTGGTGGAGGGCGGCGTTGCTGCGGTCGTGGCGTGCGTCGGTTGAATGCTGAAGCTGTTGTGTATGTCCGCGATCTTGTTGTGGAAGTAGGAGGCGAGGGAGTTGCAGAGGTCTTGCGAAGGGGTGATGTCGTTGTTTCCTGCGTTGGGGTTGGAGAGCTCTTTCACGATGTTGAAGAGTTCCTTGCAGTTGTGTGCGTTGTTGTCCAGCCGGTCCTTGAATGCAGTTTTCTTGGCGGTGCGGATCAGTTGGTGGTGCTTCCGGGTGGCGAGCTTGAGGGTGGTCATGTTGTCCGGTGTTGGTTCCCTTCTCCAGGCTTTCTGGAGGGCTCGGCAGTTCTTCTTGGAGCTCTTGAGTTCGTCGGTGAACCAAGGGGCTTTCTTGCTGCCGGGTCTGTTGGGGGGGGTCCTCAGTGGGGCGAGTTCGTCCGCGCAGTTGCTGCTACATTAGGTGAAATGACTTCACTGTCGCTGATCCCCACACCGGAAATTGCTCTCCTGGGATACACGGTCAACTTTCCCAAGAAGGTCAGGGGGTTTGCTGCACTTGGTTCCTGTTAGCTAAGCGGAGATAGCGCTAGTATGGGGTAAGGGAAATGCTCCCACCTTACAAGCCTGGCTGCGTAGCCTGTCATATTGTAATGTAAATTGCGAAACTTACGCTTCCATAATGCCCAGCTCCTCGCGCCCCAAAGATATATGGGGTCCGTATAGGGCATATATTGCTGAGAGGTGTCGGGATTCCGCCACACAGATTGAGAGCGGCATAGTACCTGAGGGGGTGGGGTGATGGGCTATAGCATTGGCATGTGATTCCTGTTATTCAATTCGCACTCAACTCACCTTTCTATTGTGTGCACGCATCATTGGTTGGAACGGACGATGTGATGGGTAAATACTGCATAACATGACTAATTGACGTGCTGGTAGATCGCAGATAGGAGGAACCAGGGCCTTGGAGTATGCTAAATTATTTTACTATTTGGATCAGTCTACCAATTTTGTTGCCTAATATTGTGATTTGCATATTATTGAGTATTATTGCTATGTGATGAAACGCCTGACAATGTACCACACTGACATTGTTTACCTCTTATTTTACGATAAAACTGGAAAATAAAGTTTACAAAAAAAAAAAGGTAGAAATAAATGCTTTAAAAGTTCAAAAGGATGAAGAGGGTTAGGAACCTGTGCACAGTGTCATTTTAAGAATATTAAGGGCCCTGGACAAGACTGTAATGAACAACTTCACATTTTATTATCACTTTTCTGCTAATTGAGGGACACATGATGCCAAACAATACTTAATTACATGTCAAACTTTCAGTAACAGGTTACTCAAAAAGAGTTGAATAATGTCTTGCTTCGGGCTCACAAATCCTTATGATAACAATAGGAAGAGAGAACTAGAGGGAGAGATAGGCCAAGAGGAAAAAGAGAAGTTGCGATAAGGAAATAGGTGGATTAGAGAGAAAGTTCAGCTTTGTGGGGGGGGGGCTCCTTACAGGCTGGGCCCAGGGCAATTGCCCACTTGGCCCATGCCTTAAAATGTCTCTGCCTGCGCACCTGTGGTACTGGAGGAGATCCAGCAGAGCTGGACCCACTCGGTGGTGCTGAACCATGGACGCTTTGGGGAGTTCCTTTTAACAGCAAACAAGACACTGTGAGTTCCAGTGTTATGACACAGACAGGAACAGCCCTTCTCCCGGACCTGTAAGCCAACCGTGTTATCCCTGGTCTTGGAATTTTTTTCCTTACTACCAAAGCAAATAAAATAATTCAGGGTAATAATGAATACACTGTGGAGACCTCTGTTTACCACGCAGGTCGCATATTAAAATTCAAAAAGTCTCATTGGATTGAGTGCATTAGAGTTAGCACTGATGCGTGGAGTTGTACAAGTGTAATCCGCGCCTAGAGGTGCTTGTTTGTAGTATGTTCGTCACAAGCGCACCCACCAGGGCATAAGCGAAGGGAGTGTGGCTGTGAGCGACTGGAGTCCCATTGCAATTGATAGGCTGGTTGGTACCATTCCTCTTGCCCTTAAGGAGTTAGGGGCATGTCCCTTTTAATGTGAGCTGACCAGTGGAGTCACTGTGCCCCAGCATGGCCTCAAGGTGCTTTTTCATCCCCCTGATTCCAAGGCCCTCTTAAGGATGCAGAAAGTGCATCCCTGATTCTATCGCTCTGTGCCCTCTTAAGGATGCAGACAGTGCATCTTTGAAGCTGTCCACTGAAGCGAGTCGCCCACCTTTTAACCTTCAATTGGTTTATGGACCTTTTGGCATAAGAAGATAACTGTTCGAGGCATATGAGCTGTAGATCATATACTTGTGCATAGATCGCCATCTGGTGTTGGGCTCGGATGTTTGCACTTTTTTTTTGTCTTCGAAGAAGTTTTTGTAGTCACGAGATAGGTGACTCCTCCTTAGGGTGATAGTGCGCATGGGCATCGACTCCATCTCCAGATTGTTTTTTTCCGCCATCGGGTTCGGATGTGATTTGCTGCGCTCCAGCTCGGTGTCATTCTCGAACCCCCTTCGACACGCAATCCCTCACCACTCGACAGTATTGTCTCGATCACGTTTCCCTTTCGACGCGCATCTTCGAAAAATATAAAATCATCAACCTAGATCTTCGACGCGGGCCTTTGGGCCTATCCGCGCCGATCACGCCAGCAGTCAATGGAAAGAACTCCTTTTAAATGCCCAAGGTGTGGTGCTAAGTTCCCACACACAGACTCACACCAGGTTTGTAATCTCTGCCTCCCCCCCGGAGCACGAGGACAAGAACTGCGAGGCCTGTGCATCTTTCAGATTGAAGAAAACCACCCATGACCGTCTGGCTCGATATCACGAAATGTCCCGCGGAAGCAGCTCGATTCCGGACATCTTTGAAGCAGATCCCAAAGTCCAGCCAGGACAACAAGCTGATGAAGGAGAGATCTCTGTCTCCAAAGCCGACGACTCCGACATCGAAGATAAGGCAGTCACACCAGCTCAGCGGTCCGTGAGTACTTAGACCCTCTCCTAACCAACCCCAAACAAAAGGCTCCGGTAACACCTTCGCCTTCGGGCTCAGGTCGACACCGGCAACACATTTCAGACGCCCCGCCCTCGGGCCCTGCTATGAAACCGAAAGAAAAGCCTTCCGGCTCGGGCTCGAGCCAACCCCATCCTGGTGCCAACAAGTCACCTTCGGCACTGAAGCCCAAAACTAAAAAGGTGCCACACCCTTCTCCGTCTGCACCAAAATTAGCCTCGACGCCGAAGCACTCGGCGTTGAAACAAAGGACAAGCATTCGGAGCCGAAACAGAGTAAATCAAAATCTTCGGAGTCGAAAAAGGTCTCGGAACCACAAACTCCTATACCGAAAACTAAAGAGTCCGATACCCCGCAGAAAGCTTCAGAAACAAAGGCAAAAGAACATTCTGACCCTAAGCCTTTGGCTCCAAAAAAGGACATTGTACCCAGACAACAGTCTGTGCCAGATTTTTCGGATCCAAAGCAAAAAACACTACACGTTGACCCAGAAATCGGTCACGTTGTCGCCAAGCCTCCTAAAAAGAGGAAGCTGGACACTCCAGAAGACTCTGGAATACCCATTAAACAAAAGGAAATGGGCACTAATACTTCTCCACCTCTCTCTCCTTCTCCGGCTGATCCTAATTTGTTAATTCCTCCAGCATATTCCCCACAACATACATTTTCACCTCATCCACAGGATGATGAAGATGATTATACTGATGGAGATGGGAATAGAGATCCAGATAAGGATGATGACGCACATGCCATCCCACATGATGCAGATCCTTGGGATGATTACAATACAGATCCTGATCCACACAATGACCCGGACCGCTATCCCTCTAGACCACCACCACCAGATGATAATATTGGGTTTGTGCAACTAATTAATATGGCTGCTCAATACCACGGTGTACAATTACACTCTGATCCCTTAGGGGAAGACTTTTTATTGGAAACATTTGCACCCTCACAAAAGTCCACACACACCCTGCCAATGCTCAAAGGCATGCTAAAACATGCACCAGAAGTGTTTAAAGACCCTATCAGAGCCAGGATCCTTAACACCAGAGTGGCCAAAAAATATAAGGCAGCTCCCGATGACCCAGTCTACATCAGAGGTCAGGTCCCTTTAGGTTCTCGTGTGGTGTCTAATGCACGCAAGAGGGCTAATTCACAGAGCACAGGCGACGCTCCTCCTGCTGATAAGGAATCAAAACTCAGACGCATCTGGCAAACGAACTGTGTCACAGGCTGCAAATCATTGGAGGATTGCCAATGCCCAAGTTTTATTAGCCAGATATGGCAGAGCTCACTATGAGGAGCTTGAAAAGCTTATGCGACATCTTCCTGAGCAATATAAAAACAAAGCTAATGACCTTATACAGGAGGGTAAACTAATAACCAACACATCTATAAAATGTGCCCTCGATGCGGCTGATACAGCATCTCGTGCTATTAATACCAGCGTTTTACTACGCAGGCACGCTTGTCTCTGGATATCCGGCTTCAAGCAAGAGGTTCAATCCACTATTCTTAATCAGCCTTTTGAGCAAGAACATCTTTTTGGGCCCACAGTCGATAGATCTTTAGAAAAGATGAAAAAAGATACTGAGACTGCCAAGTCCATGGGGGCCTTGCAATTGTCTTCCCCTAGAGGCTCTTTTACTCGCTCCTTTTGCAGGTCTGGCTCCAAAACCACTAGCTCAGAACATCCCTCTCCATCATATAAAAGTCCCAATCAAACTACCTCCTCCAGAGGATATTTTCAAGGAGGAAACGGGTAACAACAATAAGGGAAGAGGCTGCGGTAACAGTACTCGCGGCTCCACCACCAAACAGTGACTTTCCTTCACTTCCCCCAGTCGTTCCACTCCTGTCAGAGTACGTCTCTCACAGTTCCTACCTGCCTGGAATTCCATCACAACAGACAGGTGGGTAAGACAAATTATCCAGTATGGTTATTGCCTGGAACTCACCTCCACTCCCCCAGACATTCCTCCCAGACAACGTCCAATGTCCTTGGAACATCTGACTCTTCTAAAACAAGAGGTTCTCTCTCTATTAAAAAACATGCAATAGAACCAATCCCCTCACCTCATCAAGGCACAGGGGTTTACTCCCTATATTTTCGAATTCCAAAAAAGGACGGCTCTCTCAGGCCAATATTAGACCTCCGAGTGACCAAACCTTTACATTTAGTCAGACAACTTCCACATGGTCACTCTCCAACAGGTGCTACCACTGCTTCAACAAGGTGTCTTTCTCTCCCCTCTGGATTTAAAGGATGCCTACTTTATTATTCCCATTCACCCCGCTCACAGGAAATATCTCAGGTTCATGGTAGACGGTCAACACTATCAGTTCAAAGTCCTCCCGTTCGGGGTGACCACAGTACCCAGAGTCTTCACAAAGTGCCTCGCATTAGTAGCAGCTCACTTACGAAGACAACATATTCACGTGTTCCCTTATCTGGACGACTGACTCATAAAAGCCAAGTCACACAACAGCTGTGTGCAACACTGTTAGACCTGTCAGCCCTTTGGGTGGTTCTTCCTCATCATTATTTATTTTGTCCCACTTTTGCCTCAAACCCTGTTATAATTTTTCCTTTTTGGGAACCACCAGACTTTTTAGTGTTGATGCAGGGTCAGGGAGCCATTTTCCCTACCCCTGGAACTTCTGTCTGAGGGCCTGAGACACAAAATGGTGGCCACCCATTGTCACCTGTGACATCATCAGAACCCACTGGAGATTTCTAGAACCTTCCGTAACATTCTGGAACCCTGTGACAGTGAGAGGCAGTTTAGAATGTTGGGAGGCCATCTCAGAGTGGCAGTTGGCAACTGACTAGAGAGGAGAGAGGACCAGTTCAGAAGGAGGTCGGAGTAAGGCAGCAGGGGTGGAAACCAGTGCTTGGAGTGGGGTCCAGAAACCCACCCTTGATGCTAGTCCCTACTGACCAAGCCCAGCCTAGAGCCCTGTGTGGGACCAAGACCAGAAAAACCATCTTAAGGACCTACATATTGTGAAGAGGCCTTAAAGAAGAAGACCAGCAAGCTCCTGACCTGTTTAGCGGTGTCCTCCTGGAGTCTTGACGTCGAGAAGCCTGGAGACCTGAGGCCTGAGGTGGAGAAGCGGCGCTGACAGAAAGCAGACGTCGTACCCGGAGCCGTCAGAGGTCGAGAGAGGGCGCCGACGGAGGTCGTGGAGAGGCACCGGAGGTCGAGTAAGGAGTCACCTGAGGTCGAGGTGAAGCGCGCCCGAGGTCGGGAGTGGAGATCGCACTCCGGAGTCGCCGGAGATCGAGGTGAAGCGCGCCGGAGGTCGGGAGTGGAGATCGCACTCCGGAGACGCCGGAATCTGAGGTGAAGCGCGCTGGAGGTCGGGAGTGGAGGTCGCACTCCGGAGACACCCGGAAGCGGGGAGGCCGTGACCCTGCGACGCCGGAAGGCGACATCGAGCCGGAGCAGCCCAGCGACACCGAGCCAAGGCCGCCCAGCGAGATCGATCCAGAACAGCCCAGCGACATCGAGCCGAGGCCGCCCAGCGACATCGATCCGGAACAGCCCAGCGACATCGATCTGAAGCCGCCAAGCGACATCGATCCGAAGCCGCCCAGCGACATCGATCCGAAGCCGCCTAGCGACATCGAACCGGCGCCGAGCGGAGCCGATCATCGTGAAAAGGGCAGTAAGTGGTAGAGGGGGCGTCTGAGGCCCCATGGAGCCCTAAAAGACCATTCTAGGGGCTAGAGGGGTGTTAGAACCAGCCTGGGAGTGCCAGGGGTGAACTGAGACTGGTGCAGCGACCTCTGTGAGGGGTTGTGTATCTTGGGAGAGCCAGATCCTTGGGTTACCCTTATTCTACCTCAGTGCAGGCCCAGCCTTGACCAATCTAGGTGGGACACCCCCCATGTCATCCAAATGACCACAAGCTGTACTTGGGCAAAGTGAAACCAAACTACCTCGTGAAAGGGTTGTGAACTGTAATTGTCATTGATTGTGTTATTTAAGTTATTGAGGGTGCTTAATTTATTGACTTCCACTGTATTTATTCCTGACTGTATTTATTTGCCATCTGTATTTCCTGCACCTATATTTATTCCGTGTTTATTTATGACCTGATCCTATTTATTGAAACCCCACTGTGGTATTATTTATTTGACCTGCTATTTTCAAGAAAAGTCTTATGGTATTGTATGTATGTTTTGAAACCTGCAACTTAGAGAAAATAAGATAAAGACAAACTTCTTTCTTTCATAATTTTTACGGTGTAGTGTCGTTTTTGGAACGGATGAACGCATGGTTATTGTGAGGGTGTGACGTACGCTTCACACGGTGCCTGACCCCAGCCGCTCGAGCCAAGCTACCATTGTGCTGGGAACCTGGTGACTGCTAACCCGGTTGCCCGGTTTCCAACATAAAATTGGTGTTCAGTGGTGGGATTGAGCTGTGCTTGCGTCTACTCGACAATAACTGTGGGTAGTCCATAGGCCTACACCGGGAGTTTTCTCCAAGCGGACTTCCTAATTTTGAGTTTAGTTTTTTCTAAATTTACTTCTGGTGGTGGGAGGAGGTATTACAAAAGTTACCCCCCTGCATAGATTCTGTAAGCAACTGTCTTCTATCCTGAGTGGGCAAAATGGAGTTTGTATTAGAGGATGTGGAAACTTATACTGTGGCCCAACTCAAGAGAGTTTTGTGAGCGAGAGGGGGTGTTTTGTCCCCAAGGTGCAAAGAAGGGTGAGCTCCAGACCAGCTTAAGGGCTTGGGGGGAGGCACAACGAGAAAGTAAGGTGGAGAAGGAAGATAGGGATGGAGAGCCTGACAGCGAGGGGGCTGGTTTGTACCAACCTGAGGTGGGGAACCTAGTAGCGGGGCCCAGAACACTTTCAAGGAAGGGCAGCAGTGTCTCTAGCCACGGCTTATTAGAAGCAGAATTCACTGACCGGAGGGAGAAAAGACAGCTCACATGGGATTTGGCGAAGCTGGAGAATGAAAAAGAGGAACGGAGGATGGCTCACGAGTTGAGGCTCAGGGAGATAGATCTCCAGATCCTACGGGTCGGGGCACACCCTGTTCCTAGTGGTGGCAGCGAAGAAAGAGAAATCACCAGGGAATCCAAACCCTATTTGCCAAAAGACATAGTAGCTAGTTATAGTGCGGGTGATGATATCGCCAAGTGGCTAGCGGCCTATGAGATCTCATTAAGAGTCCATGGGGTTCCAGAGAAGTATTGGGGAGGAGGATTGTATAAATACATGCCTCCAGCTGGTAGGGATACATTATTGGCCCTGGAGCAGGATGAGCAGACCCACTACCCCACCATGAAAGTGGCGCTCGTAAGGAAGTTTGGACTAACACCCGAGAAGTATAGGCAGAAGTTCCGGGGTAGCCACAAACTGGGCAGACAGAATTGGGTGGATTTCCTGGACTATGCAAAGAAGGCATTAGAGGGTTGGATACAAGGCAGTGAGGTGAGGGACTACGAGGGGTTGTTTGATTTGATGTTGAAGGAACACCTGCTCGAAAAATGTTTCCCTGAACTGCGTCAACACCTGGTGGATAGCAAGCTGACCAATCCCCGGAAGCTTGCTGAGGAGGCGGACATTTGGGCTAGTACCCGGGTGTCCACAAGGGGGACTGGAGGGGACTCTCAAAAGACCGGACAGGGCGCCCCCCAGAAGAAAGTGGGAGGGGAAAAGAAAACGGAGTTCTCTAAAGGCCCCCAAAATAGTTCCCAAGGGAAGGGAACAGGATTCACCCCTAGGGCTAACCCACCCAGAAACCCTAATCCTGGCCAGAGTCAGCAGCCAAGGGTTGTCCATTGCTACGAGTGCGGTGGTGTCGGACACTAAAAGGGAGATGTGAAGTGCCCGAAAAGACCACCCCCTCCCATCGGAGGAAAGGCCCCCGGAGTAGCTAGTGTAGTGCTCGGGGAGGAGATGCCCTTAGGTAAGGGAAGGGAGTGGGCGGGTGTCACTTTAGTGTCCATGGGAGAACGGGAGATGGTTCCTAAGATCCAGGTGCCCGCAAATACCACCAAGTATGGGCAGTGGGTCACCATCAACGGCCAAAGAGGGGAGGCTCTGAGAGACACAGGAGCCAGTATGACTATGGTACGTAGCCAACTGGTGTCTCCAGAGCAGGTGATTCCCCATGTACTCCACCCCGCCGCGATGGCTGACGGCAGAATGGGCCACTATCCGGTGGCCGAGGTTTCATTTGAATGGGAAGGGGTTGCAGGGTTACTTCGAGTTGCCGTAAGCCCTGCCGTGCCAGTCGATTGTCTGCTGGGGAATGACATGGAGCATAATGCTTGGAAGGAGGTGGAATACCGGACTCATGCTGAGATGCTGGGTACACCTGACTGGGCCTGTGTCAGCACAAGGTCTGCGACTACCCGGAGGGGGAGTTCGTTTAGGCGGGAGCCTGGAACAAAGGCACCGCCGGCTGCCAATCAAGGGAAGAACCGAGGACAGGAGGAGCCTGCCTCGGCATCCGCGCCCCGTGTGACGGATAGGCCACTGGAGGTGGTGGACCAGGAGTCCGCGGAGGGGGATGTTACTGAACTGGAGGACCTCCCCATCCCGGCCGAGTGGCACGTGGAGGGAGGGCCGACCAGGGAGGAATTCTGCAAGGGCCAGAAGGAGTGTCCTACCCTTGAGGGACTGAGGCGACAGGCCGAAGCCCAGGCAGCAGGGAACGTTGAGGGGAACTACAATATTTACTGGGAGGATGGCCTCCTCTACAGTGAACCCAAGGCACCCATGCACGGATCGTCACGGGCCTTGGTTGTCCCTCAACGTTACCGAGCCTTCCTTCTGGAGTTGGCTCATGAGATCCCCTTGGCAGGACACCTGGGGCAAGACAAGACCTTTGCCTGTCTTGTCCCACACTTTTATTGGCCTCAGATGAAAGTGTCGTCCGACACCTACTGCCGGACGTGTGTGTCTTGTCAAGCCAGTGGGAAAACAGGGGTGAAGCTGAAATCTCCCCTGGAACCACTTCCTGTCGTTAGCACCCCCTTTGAAAGGGTGGGCATCGACATTGTGGGTCCGTTAGATCCGCCTACTACAGCTGGTCACAGGTTTATCCTGGTTCTGGTGGATCATGCCACACGGTACCCAGAGGCCATACCTCTGAGGACCATTACTGCACCTGTTGTGGCTAGGGCCCTGATGGGAATCTTTACCCGAGTGGGTTTTCCCAAGGAAGTTGTGTCCGACAGGGGGACCAACTTCATGTCAGCATATATGCGGGCGATGTGGAAGGAGTGTGGAGTGACCTACCGGTTCACCACTCCTTATCACCCCCAGACCAATGGTCTGGTGGAGAGGTTCAACAAAACCTTGAAAGGCATGATCAGAAGTCTGCCTGAAAGCCTGCGGAGGAAATGGGACGTCCTCCTACCCTGTCTATTGTTCTCTTACAGGGAAGTGCCACAAAAGGGAGTGGGCTTCAGCCCCTTCAAACTTTTGTATGGGCACCCTGTGCGTGGACCTCTCAGCCTGGTGAGAGACGGATGGGAAAGAACTCCCAGAAAGCTTCCCCAGGACGTGGTGAGCTACATGCTGGCCTTCCGGAGCCAAATGGCTAAGTTGTGGAAGCAAGCTTCTGACAACTTGGAAGCCAGCCAAGCAGTGATGAAGGCGTGGTATGACCACAATGCTCACCCGGTGGAATTGGAGCCTGGCCAGAAGGTGTGGGTGATCGAACCAGGAGAGCTTAGCGCCCTCCAGGATCGCTGGTCAGGACCCTTTGAGGTGTTGGAGAAGAAGGGTAAGGCTACTTACTTGGTGGACCTGAAGACCCCTCGTCAGCCCCTACGGGTGCTGCATGCCAACCGCCTCAAACCCCACCATGAGAGGCCCGAAGTCCTATTGTTAATGGTGACTGACGGAGCAGAGGACGTGGAAAGCGAGCCTCTCCCCGACTTATTTGCGTCTCAAGAAAAGGATGGGTTGGTGGAGGGAGTGATTCTCTCCCCGTCCCTAACTCCTGAACAGCAGGAGGACTGCCGCCAGGTCCTGGGGCAGTACTCTTCGTTGTTCTCCCTTGTTCCGGGTAGGACTCACCTGTGCGTCCATGACGTGGACACAGGAGACAGCCCACCTGTGAAGTCAAAGATCTACCGGATGACAGACAAGGTGAAGGCCAGCATTCACAGTGAAGTCACTAAGATGCTGGAGCTAGGAGTAATTGAACCTTCCAGCAGCCCCTGGTCCAGTCCGGTGGTACTAGTACCAAAAGCTGTACCACCGGGTGCCCAACCGGAACTGAGGTTCTGTGTGGACTACCGGGGACTGAACTCAGTAACCAAGACTGATGCTCACCCGATCCCAAGGGCGGATGAATTGATTGACCGGCTGGGAGCTGCCCAATATCTGAGTACCTTTGACCTTACTTCTGGGTACTGGCAGATCTCTCTGACTGATGGAGCTAAGGAAAGGTCAGCCTTCTCCACGCCCAAGGGCCACTACCAGTTCTGCGTGATGCCCTTTGGGCTCAAGAACGCACCTGCCACGTTTCAGCGTCTGGTGAACCAGATCCTCGCCGGAATGGAGAGTTTCTCTGCTGCTTATCTGGACGACATTGCCGTCTTCAGTAACAGCTGGGAGGATCACTTGCGTCACCTGCAAGCTGTTCTCCAGGCCCTGAAACACGCTGGGTTAACGATCAAGGCCAGTAAATGCCAGATCGGGCAGGGGTCGGTAGTGTACCTTGGACACTTGGTGGGTAGGGGAGCGGTGCAACCCCTCCAGGCAAAAATCGAGGCAATCATGGCCTGGGAACCCCCCAAGACTCAGACTGAGGTCCGAGCTTTTCTGGGCCTCACAGGATATTACCACCGCTTCGTGAAGGGGTACGGTACCATTGTGGCCCCCCTCACGGAGCTTACGTCCAAGAAACAACCTCGACGGGTAGTCTGGACGGAGGCTTGCCAGCAGGCCTTTGTGAAACTGAAGCAAGCCATGTGCGAGGCCCCGGTCTTAAGGGCCCCAGATTTTTCCAAGGAGTTCATTGTCCAGACGGATGCATCGGAACATGGCATTGGGGCAGTGTTATCGCAACTCAATGAAGAGGGTCTGGATCAACCCGTGGTCTTCCTATCCCGGAGACTGCTTCCCAGGGAACAGAAGTGGAGTGCAATAGAGCGTGAAGCCTTTGCAGTGGTATGGGCTCTGAAGAAGTTGCGGCCATACCTGTTTGGCTCGCACTTCCTAGTTCAGACCGACCACAGACCCCTTCGTTGGCTGATGCAGATGAAGGGGGAGAATCCCAAGTTGCTAAGGTGGTCTATCTCCCTACAGGGAATGGACTTTCAGGTGGAACATCGGCCTGGAGTGGACCACGCCAATGCAGACGGTCTCTCAAGGTATTTCCGCCTTAGTGATGAGAACTCCCAAGGGGTTGGGTAGCTCTCCCCACTTTCAGCTGGGGGGGACGCGTGTTAGACCTGTCAGCCCTTTGGGTGGTCCCTCCTCATCATTATTTATTTTGTCCCACTTTTACCTCAAACCCTGTTATAATTTTTCCTTTTTGGGAACCACCAAACTTTTTAGTGTTGATGCAGGGTCAGGGAGCCATTTTCCCTACCCCTGGAACTTCTGTCTGAGGGCCTGAGACACAAAATGGTGGCCACCCATTGTCACCTGTGACATCATCAGAACCCACTGGAGATTTCTAGAACCTTCCGTAACATTCTGGAACCCTGTGACAGTGAGAGGCAGTTTAGAATGTTGGGAGGCCATGAGTGGCAGTTGGCAACTGACTAGAGAGGAGAGAGGACCAGTTCAGAAGGAGGTCGGAGTAAGGCAGCAGGGGTGGAAACCAGTGCTTGGAGTGGGGTCCAGAAACCCACCCTTGATGCTAGTCCCTACTGACCAAGCCCAGCCTAGAGCCCTGTGTGGGACCAAGACCAGAAAAACAATCTTAAGGACCTACATATTGTGAAGAGGCCTTAAAGAAGAAGACCAGCAAGCTCCTGACCTGTTTAGCGGTGTCCTCCTGGAGTCCTGACGTCGAGAAGCCTGGAGACCTGAGGCCTGAGGTGGAGAAGCGGCGCTGACAGAAAGCAGACGTCGTACCCGGAGCCGTCAGAGGTCGAGAGAGGGCGCCGGCGGAGGTCGTGGAGAGGCACCGGAGGTCGAGTAAGGAGTCGCCTGAGGTCGAGGTGAAGGGCGCCGGAGGTCGGGAGTGGAGATCGCACTCCGGAGTCGCCGGAGATCGAGGTGAAGCGCGCCGGAGGGCCGGAGTGGAGATCGCACTCCGGAGACGCCGGAATCTGAGGTGAAGCGCGCTGGAGGTCGGGAGTGGAGGTCGCACTCCGGAGACACCCGGAAGCGGGGAGGCCGTGACCCTGCGACGCCGGAAGGCGACATCGAGCCGGAGCAGCCCAGCGACATCGAGCCGAGGCCGCCCAGCGACATCGATCCGGAACAGCCCAGCGACATCGAGCCGAGGCCGCCCAGCGACATCGATCCGGAACAGCCCAGCGACATCGATCCAAAGCCGCCCAGCGACATCGATCCGAAGCCGCCCAGCGACATCGATCCGAAGCCGCCTAGCGACATCGAACCGGAGCCGTCCAGCGACGTCGACCCGGCGCCGAGCGGAGCCGAGCGGAGCCGATCATCGTGAAAAGGGCAGTAAGTGGTAGAGGGGGCGTCTGAGGCCCCGTGGAGCCCTAAAAGACCATTCTAGGGGCTAGAGGGGTGTTAGAACCAGCCTGGGAGTGCCAGGGGTGAACTGAGACTGGTGCAGTGACCTCTGTGAGGGGTTGTGTATCTTGGGAGAGCCAGATCCTTGGGTTACCCTTATTCTACCTCAGTGCAGGCCCAGCCTTGACCAATCTAGGTGGGACACCCCCCATGTCATCCAAATGACCACAAGCTGTACTTGGGCAAAGTGAAACCAAACTACCTCGTGAAAGAGTTGTGAACTGTAATTGTCATTGATTGTGTTATTTAAGTTATTGAGGGTGCTTAATTTATTGACTTCCACTGTATTTAGTCCTGACTGTATTTATTTGCCATCTGTATTTACTGCACCTATATTTATTCCGTGTTTATTTATGACCTGATCCTATTTATTGAAACCCCACTGTGGTATTATTTATTTGACCTGCTATTTTCAAGAAAAGTCTTATGGTATTGTATGTATGTTTTAAAACCTGCAACTAAGAGAAAATAAGATAAAGACAAACTTCTTTCATAATTTTTACGGTGTAGTGTCGTTTTTGGAACGGATGAACGCATGGTTATTGTGAGGGTGTGACGTACGCTTCACACGGTGCCTGACCCCAGCCGCTCGAGCCAAGCTACCATTGTGCTGGGAACCTGGTGACTGCTAACCCGGTTGCCCGGTTTCCAACAAACACACACACAAAACAATCCAGTTGCTTCACCAATTGGTCTTCACGGTGAACCTCACCAAGTCCCACCTCCAACCATCCAACACACAACAATATCTAGGAGCTACAATAAACACTTCAAAAGCTCTAGCATACCCCAACCCAGTCAGGATAAGCAACATACAAGTTATAATATCGCAATTTCAGCCTCAAGACTCCTTACCAGCTCGAGTGTTCATGCAGTCAATCGGGATGAGGGCCTCTTGCATTCTCATCGTCCCTTATGCAAGATTCCAAATGCTTCCCTTACAGGAGTGTTTGGCACGTCAATGGAACCAGGCTCAAGGTCAGCTAACAGATCTGGTGTTGGTGGACAGCTGCACACATTACCCTCTGCACTGGTGGAACACACAAAACCTTTCCAAAGGGCGACCGTTCCTCGACCCGGTTCCACAGATAGTGCTAACAGCAGACGCATCGCTCAGCGGCTGGGGAGCTCATCTTCAAAACCATACCATTCAGGGCATCTGAACCCCTCAGCAAAAACAACTCCACATAAATTACCTGGAATTACTGGCAAATTTTCTGGCATTAAAATCCTTTCAACTCCATCTAGTAGGCAAAGCTGTCCTGGTCCGTACAGACAACATGACAGCAATGTACTACATGCAGAAACAGGGAGGGGACACACTCTCTACAGCTTTCACACCTAGCTCAAAGCATATGGAGATGGGCCATTCCGCGAAACATATATCTCCTTGCAGAACACCTGCCAGGAGTACACAGTCAGATTGCAGATCTGCTCAGCCGTCAAACACAGCAGATCCACTAATGGGAACTTCATCCTCAAGTTCTTCTTCCATTCTTTCACATGTGGGGCCATCCAGAAATAGATCTATTCGCCACACACCAAAACGCGAAATGCCCAAGCTTCGCATCCAGGTAGCCACACGCATTGTCCAAAGGCAATGCGCTATGGACGAACTGGTCAGGCAAATTTGCTTATGCTTTTTAACCTCTCCCGGTAATTCCGTTAGTGGTTCGGAAGCTCAAACAGCATTCCCTCACAATGATCCTGGTTGCTCCAACATGGGCCAAACTACCATGGTTCACAACCCTCTTGGAACTATCAGTAGTTCCTCATCAAAAGCTACACCTCTCACCCAAGCTTCTCACTCAGAACCATGGAGAGATAAGACATCCAGATTCCAGTCAACTCAACCTTGCAATCTGGCACCTGAACTCTTAGAGTTTGGCTACCTCGATCTCCTGCCAGATTGCATGAACATCATTTAAAAGGCTAGACGTCCTCCCACCAGAGCATGCTACGCCTCAAAGTGGAAACGATTTGTAATTTACTGTACAAATAACAAAATCAATCCACTAGAGGCTTCTGTTTAAAACATTATCTGTTATCTCTTGCACCTACAACAATGTAACCTAGCATATACATCCATAAGACTACATCTCGCTGCAATAGCAGCTTATCTCCAAAACAGACAACACTTGTATTTGTGTAGAGTACCCACTGTCAAATAATTTGTGGAAGCACTTAAAAGAATAACTCCACCCAGAGCTCTACCCTCTCTAGTATGGAATTTAAATAGTATTCTTACCAGACTCAAGGGTCCCCCATTTGAAACTCTGCACAAATGCGAATTACAGTTCCTCACTTGGAAAGTAGCTTTCCTGGTTGCTATCACATCTCTTAGAAGAGTTAGTGAACTCCAGGCATTAACCATACAAGAACCATTTTTGCAAATCTATCATAACAAAGTGGTTCTTAGGACTAACCCAAACTTTTTACCTAAAGTAGTTTCTGCCTTCCACCATAACCAGTCTGTTGAACTCCCAGTTTTTTTCCCTCTACCAGACTCCGTGGCAGAACGGGCTGTTCATATGCTAGACGTTAAAAGAGCAATACTCTACTACATTGAAAGAACAAAATCCTTTAGAAAGACTAAACAACTCTTTGTGGCTTTCTCCCCACCTCATAAGGACAATCCCATTTCAAAAGCGGGGATTGCAAGGTGGATTGTTAAATGCATCCAAATATGCTATCTTAAAGCCAGACACACATTAACCAATCCCCCTAGACCTCATTCCACACGTAAACTAGGGGCTTCTATGGCATTCTTAGGGAACATTCCCCTAGATGACATCTGCAAAGCAGCAACTTGGTCTACACCGCACACTTTCACAAAACACTATTGTGTAAATGTGCAAGCAAAACAACAAGCTTGTGTGGGCCAGGCTGTATTAAGAACACTTTTTCAGACCACTGCAACAGATACAGGTAGCCATCACTAAGGAGATAACTGCTGCATAGTCTATGCACAAGTATAGGATCTACAGCTCATATGCCTCGAACAGAAAATGCTTTTAACCAGTATGCATCTGTTCTTGGCATGTAGAGCTGTAGATTCATATACGCCCACCCGCCTCCCCGGATACCTCTATCTGTTGCAGTACTATCTTACTTAGATACATCACACATGGACATCTCTTTATATTTCTTACTAACTCCATCTTAACCCTTTATGGCGAAAACAATCTGGAGATGGAGTCGATGCCCATGCGCACTATCACCCTAAGGAGGAGTCACCTATCTTGTGACTACAAAGACTTCTTCGAAGACACAAACAAAGTACAAACATTCGAGCCCAACACCAGATGGCGATCTATGCAAAAGTATATGAATCTACAGCTCTACATGCCAAGAACAGATGCATACTGGTAAGTAGCATTTTCCTTAGGTTTGCACATCAAGATTTCTGGCAATTGTATAGTTGTTAGTGGGTTTGAAGTAGGTTTTTCAGTTGTATGTTTAATATAGTACAAAAAAATATGAGCAGCAAATAAACAAACTGGACTTTCACAGTGGGGGTAATGCCTTATGTTATTTTAACAAATCCTGTTCTTAGCAATTTTTATCAAAGCATTTTATGCATAATGTTTTAGTACTCCATTACTTCGTAATCAGCCCCAGTGCTCATTCAATTCTTTTTGGGAGAATGAGAGGCGGAATTGGTAATTCCAGGATCTGAACCTGTGACCCGGTGATCACGCACAAATCTCAGTAGTGAGTGCTTAACACACAACTTATTTGAAACATATGCTTATGTTTTTTTCTTTGAATATATCATATATTAGACTCTTATATGCTGTAACATAGTCCCATTCCCATTAAAGTCAAGGGTACAGTGAGGCTAGGTTGTTATTTGCTGTCATATTGTTATTCATTCCTCATCTCATGTGAATAATCAAACTCTTCAAAAGCTATGCAGAGGAATGAGGCCAATTGTACCACACTCAGACTTACCTAAAAATGAGAGCAGCAACTGGAGTGTGCGTTGGTATGGGCCAGTTGTATGAATAGGTAGTTGCAATAACTGGTTGCAAATTGTGACTAGTATTCATGCAACCAGTAAAGAATTTTACGAACTGACTTATGTACTAATGGATCAGTTAAAAGCATTCCAGTTCATATTGGGTCACAATCTGAGCCACCTTATGAATAATAATGAGATAGGTTGTAAATTGCAACTCACTACAACTGGAGGCCATCACAGGGACGGTAACCAGCTGGGGTCATCAGACCGCCATGTCTGTGATCACAATTAAATAAAGATATTTTTCTTTTAATTGTAGCTTATTTTCCTTAAAGGAGAGGGACTGGGTTTAAAACCTCTTCCGTGCGTCAGACATTCCCCGGCCGCCTGACGTAACGGTGGGCATGTGCGTCAGACGGCTGGGGGCCGTCCGATTTGCCCATGCGTAAAATTCACCCGCACAGTGGTGAAATGTGAGCAGCAGCAAAGCGGTTATAAAGAAAAGCTTTCTGTTATTTTGTTTTTTGTTTGTTTGTTTTCTTGAGAATTGGCAGTGGCCGCGTGAACCACTGCCTGTATCTCAGCAAATGTTTTATTTTTTTAATCCACAAAGGGGAAGGGGCTTTAGGTGGATTCCTTTCCTTTTGTGTCCGGGTTACCGCCTTCTTTGAGGTCTAGGTAACTTTTTCTATGTTTTGCAGCTGGATATCAGTCGCAAAAATATTGATTCATAGCATACTTAAATGTGCAGCAGTCTCCTACAACGTGCCACTTTAGATAACAAAACAAATCAGTATCCATTTGTAATCCCATTTTGTTGTCGGAAAACGTTTTCTTGCTCCTAAAATGGAATTAGTACATGTGCGAAAAGCATTTTACGGCCGCAAGTGCCTAATCGGTGTTAATCACTCTATAAATGCTCAGTGCACGACCCTAAGTGTTTTATTCGATGCAGAGATATCAATGCTTCAAAACACTGATGTTTTGCAAGAACAAGTAGTGGGTTGGGGACTCGCTTAATGTAGTAGTAATAAATCCTCACCCCCTTTTTAGGTCTCGCCTGACCCAGCGCATGCGCTGGTCTGGCGAGACTTATTGAGAGGGCTCCAAAAAGTGCTACCAGGCCAGCCTAGAGCTACAGTGCATGTGCGCGGGCGCGTGCGCCGTACCACGATTACTTTCACTTTCGCGGCCGCATAGCCGCTTTGATGTTTGATTGCGATCACTTTCACGGCCGCTTGGCAGAGCCAATAGGTCTCGCTTTTGGGACCTTATAAGAATTTAGTTATGCAACTGTTGCATGGCTAAACACTTATAATGTCCCAAAGGCGAGACCTATTGGCTATGCCAATGCTTGTTTTAATCACTTTTAGGGCAAGCATTACTGTGTATTATTCCCACTACCTCTCGAACATCCTCAGTTCTTTTAGTTTTTAGTGCAGAACAACTTTGTTTGCCAACAAAACAAACATTTTACAACAAAATTGTAGTAATATCTTCAGTCGTTTTACCAGCGTTAAAAAAAATCCCTGCGTTCTGAGTTTACAAGTGATGATTTTGCGGTATATCTGTTTAATCGATTTACAAGTTATATCTAAAGATGACCACAGGGTGGCACTCACGTCAACAAATTAAAATCGGAAGGAACATGAAATGCTAGCGAAATCGAGTTCCTTCGGTTATTTAAGTAATCTCGCCAGCAACCAGCAGAACTTAGAGTTTGACATTACTGATCATTTATAATTATGTCGATTTTATTTTTACCAAAAGGGACGCACGGAAAGGTGCAGTGTTTGCTTCTAGAATAAAATCTGAGAGATTAACGCTGGTCCGGATTCATGACGCTATTCGTGCACGTTTAGTTTAAACCAAAATACCTTTTTCATGAGTGTAGAACCACTTCTGGAAATCTCAGAAGCTGGTTGTGCATTCGTGAAGGCGTTTACTGTCGCAGACATTTTAGTGTGGGTAAATGTGCGCAGAGCAGCGTGGAGTGGACATTTGAGGGCTGGAATCCTGGGTGAGCGTAAGCACACCTGAATCTGTGTATTCACTCCATCCTAATCACCTTTCACTCTGGAAAATGTTTCTCATGACAAGGGCAGGCCAGGCGTAAGTCCCTTTCCAGGGTGGGCAGGAGAAAGGAACTCAGCAAAACTGTTGGGGGGTGTGGTGTCTTCCGACACCGCTTGGGAGCTCGGTCTGGGGGTACCGGTCGAGGGACTGGGAGGCCTCGTGGGCAATGAAAATCGGAGCCAGTGGTATACGTTTTACTGGGTTCGCCGCCGCCGGCGCCTAACTGGCGTACGTGCGTGCATCCCGTTCCTTTATTCACCTCACGTGATCGGACGCGTACGCCCAAGCGTATCGCGTCACGATTCACGATATTACATTCCTCCCCAACAACACAAAAACCAAAACATTTTATATCCATTCTACTTTAGCACTATAGATCTCCGCATTCCCCATTTTCTTTTCCGGCCCAGGATACGTAATTAAACTAAAACAGTCTTACGTGAAATAGTCCTTAAGGCGGCAGGATGGCTCGGGATTACTTCGGAGATGGTACCTTGGCGCCTCCACATGCGGAGCGCTCTCTGGATCTCTTCTCAGGTCACCACTAGGCTCGCCATCGCTTTGACTATAGAGTTCGGAATGTCCGCCCAGGCTGGGCCTTTCCGATGGCTGTTGAACTTGGGGAACTTCTGTAGCCTCCGGCTGTGGTGGGGCCGGCCCCTGCGCTGCATCGGTGAGGGCATTTCCGTCCCTAGATCTCTCCACACCGTCCGGATCGCTACTGGGACCAGCCCGCTCCCGACAGTCGACAGGGGATGGTGAAATATACTTTTTGAAATAGGAAACATTCCTGGTGATCCTTTCCCCTCTCCGGGCGGCAGTGACGCAGGTTCCCCTGACGGTCTCCACTGTCCACGGCTCATTTTGGAACCTCAGTCGAAACTTGCTTCCGAGGGTCCGGTCCTTTATAAGCACCATGTCTCCTGGACTGATGTTCGGGGTTGCCGCTCTTCGCCGGGTGTCAGTACGTCTCTGGGCGTCAATGGCGCTGTCCTCGGGGGTTTCAGGTTGCCACTCCGGGTGGTGAGGTATGGTATCCATGACTACTCTTCCCATTAGCAGGTGCGCTGGGGCGACCCCCGTGGTGGTGTGGGGTGTCTGGCGATAGCTCCGGAGACACGTGAAAATTGCCAGTTCCACGGACTGAGACTTGTCGTGCGCTATGCGTATGACCTTGTTAAGGGTTCTCATGAACCTTTCGGCTTCCCCGTTGGCCTGCGGCCATCGGGGCGTTACTCGCCTATGACGGATCCCCAGACTCTGTAGATATGCGGCAAAGTCCTGACTCTGGAAGGGTGACCCGTTGTCTGGCCGAATCTCCTTCACTAGCCCATGAGTGGCCATGATTTTCTCAAACTTGGGGATGACCTCGCTTGCACTCAGGGCCGACAGGATTTCCACTTCCGGGTACTTCGAGTGGTCGTCGATCGCCACGAGGGTGTGGCGCCCATCAGGCAGGCTGCCAAAGTCCACACTAATTTGAGACCACGGAACTCTCGGCCGCGGCTCCATGATGATGGGTGCGGGGCGCGGCGCTTCCCCCGTGACCTGACACGAGTGGCACGCTCGAACAGTGGTCTCCACGAGATCATCCATCAGGGGAAACCAGACTTTTGAGCGAAGTCTGGACTTGGTTTTGACAATACCTTGATGTCCCACATGGGCTAGATCTACCATCTGCTGGGTCAGTGATGTCGGGATAACTAGCCTATGCCCCCTCAGGAGACATCCGGTTGTATCCTCGGTGAGTTCATCCCGGACATGGTAGAGGCTGTCCATGATTTGCTGCGCCGTCGCTGTCAAACCTTTCCACTCCTCCCGGGCTCGGTGCCAGTTGTTCTGCTGGACGGCCCTCTTGGCCCGCTGCAGGCACTCATCTTGGCTGGTGGCTTGCTGAATGCTGACCATGGAGAGAGGTATGGGACACGAGCGAGCGGTGACACACCGTACATACTCCTCGGTGTCGGTGGCCTCTTCCATTTCTTGGGGAGTGGCTTTCCGAGGATGGCGCGAGAGGTAATCTGCAGGATTCCGGGATCCTGGTTGGTACTCTATCTTGCAGTTGTAGTTTTGCAACTGCAGCATCCACTTTTCAATTCGTGGTGGAGGTTTCGTTGAAGTTCCGGAGAACAGTGATACTAGTGGCTTGTGGTCGGTGGCAACCACGAACGGCTTTCCGTACACGTACAGGTGGAAATGCCGACAGCCCCAGTGAATGGCGATGGCTTCCTTTTCTATTTGTGAGTACCTTTGCTCGGTCTCAGTTAACGATCTGCTCGCGAAGGCTACGGGGCTCCACTCATCTTGGGGTGTGTTTCTTTGCAAGAGAACGGCACCCAGTCCAACTGAACCAGCATCCACAGCAATGAGCGTTAGTTTTGCGGGGTCAAAGAATGCGAGTGTCGTGGCCTCTGACAATGACTTCTTGACCGTTTCGAAGGCTTGAGCCTGCTCGCTTCCCCATGTCCACGGTGTGGAGTCTTTGGTCAGTTCTCTCAAGGGGGCTGTCAGGTTGGCCAAGTCCTGGATGAATCTTCCACAGTAGTTGACCATCCCTAGAAAGCTTCGAACCTCCGTGACATTGGTGGGAGCGGTTGCGTCCTTGATATCCCTCACCTTCTCGGGATCTGGGTTCACCCCTTCTGCGGAAAATGTGTACCCGAAGAATTGCAGCTTCTCACACAGGAACTCGCACTTCTCTCGATGCAGTGTTAGGCCAGCTTCCTGGATCCGGCGCAATACTTGGAGCAGACGCTCATTGTGTTCTTGGACCGTCTTCGCATGAACCATAATGTCGTCACTGACATTGATCGCCCCTGGAATTCCGGCTATGAGCTCTTGTATCACGTTCTGGAACACCTCGGCGGCGCTTGACACTCCGAAGCTCAGTCGAGTGTACCGCCTGAGCCCCACATGGGTGGAGAACGTCGTGATGTTTCGGGAGGCTTCGTCCAAGACTAATTGATGGTACCCTGACCGGAGGTCCAGTTTCGAAAACCACCGAGCACCAGCCATCTCCCCGATCAGGTCGTCAATAGTGGGTGTGATGTGTCGCTCCCTCTTGATTGCGACGTTGGGGAGTCGCATGTCGACGCATATCCGGGCTGCGCCGGGCTGCTTAGGTTTCCTGGCAACCACGATGGGGGACACCCACGGCGTGGGTCCTGACACCTTCTCGATTATTCCAGCCGCTTCGAGTTTCTTGAGCTCTTCCTCCACCAGCGGCCGTAGGTGGAACACTATTCGCCGGTGTCGGAGGGCAACCGGTTGGACTGTCAGGTCTATGTGGAGGTGAATTTCCTTTCCTCGAAACCTGCCAATCCCGTGGAACACCTCTTCGAACTCACTCAGCAGAGTTTGCATGGACTTGTAATGCACCCCGAATGCAAAGGTTACTACTCCCAACTCTTCTGCCGCTCGGCATCCCAGAAGCATGCCCTGGCTGTCCTCAGTGATGTAGATGTTGGTGGTGACAGACTGAGTTCCATGTAATATGACTGTCCGGAACCGTCCCCGCACTCTCAGCGGTGTTTCTTGGCCATATGCAAACACGGTTATTGTGGACGGGCGCAGGGCCGGTTTTGGGCTCATCGTGCTGTACAACGCAGAGGCCATGATGTTGATGCTGGCTCCTGTATCCACCACTGCCGTCATGTCTTGCGCCCCTACTCGGATGTTGCATTGTGGCAGCCGCCTTGTCTTGCGCGTAGTGGTGCCTATCATGTGGATTCGGTGAACCACCCTCTCCTCTTCGTCATCATCATCCATGTCGCTAGCTGCCGACTCTCCATCTTTGACCGCGTTCACCACAAGGCGGGGCTTGCGGTACCACTTCTTCGGCCGACACACCTTTTTGAAGTGATTGAAACGCCCGCACCCGGAGCATTTCTTCCCTCTCGCCGGACACTCTGCTGCGGCAGTATGTGGCGGTCCCCCGCAGTAGCCGCACGACTTTGGCTGCTCTGTGGCGGGGGATCTTGCCCCTTTCTTGTCCCATTTCTGCTTAGGCCTGGCCGATACCGCATTGACTGGTTCCACTTTCACTGGCGCTTGAAGCGCAGCCTCCATGTGCGCTGCCCGCGCCTTCGACAGCTCTTTGGTGCGACCCATCGTCAATATTTCCGCCAGCGGCTTGCCTGATTCCTCCAGTATCCGCTCTCTCAGTTTGGCTGACGCGCATCCCTGGATAATTTGACCTCTGATTTCTTCGGCCGCTAGATTCTTGAGGCGGGCATGGAATCTATCCAGCGACTCTTCCGGCAGCTGGCGCGCTTGTCAAAATATGAACCGCTCGTAGTCGCGGTTAGCCATGGGTTCGAAGTGTTCATTCAGGGCAGCTATTAGGGTCACGTGCGTTTTGGGCGTGGGATCCGCAAGCGTCTTGACGATGTTGTGAATGTCTTTCCCTCCTAGGTGAATGATCATGGCACGCTTTTGGTCTCGGTGGACTTTGGTAGCCTCAAAGAATATTCGTAGCCTGTCTTCCCAGTCTTTCCATCTGGCCGCCACTGCGGATGGTGACCCCTCCACTGTGAATGGTTCAATTGGGGGTATATTTGTCATGGCTGGCGCGTGTTTGCTCCTGCCAGGCGAGACCTGTGAAGAACCAGGGTGTCTTGTCATTCTGCGCGGGCGAGACCTGCCACTCACTGGGGTAGCTCTTCCTTCTTTCTCCACCCCCTTGTCCACCAGTGTGCTCCACCTGGCTGCCTACAGCAAAGGACCTCAGGGTGTGTACCCCTCGCGTGAGCAGATGAACCTCCTCTTCCTTGGGGTCTCTAGCAATCCCCCTCAGGTACTCACAGTTGGCTGGGCAGGGCTGCTGCTGTGTGTGGCTTCCCACGTGCTCTCTCCGGTGCTCTGCAGAGCCTGTGCGAGGCACTGGTGTCAGATTTCCCCCTGGGGCCTCAGAATGCAGGTTTCAGTCACCTCCAGTGACCTGGGCCACGCGATGCACACCACAGCACCCAGCAGTGCCAGCGCGCGCCCCCCTCCGGAGCTCCAAACTGCCACCGGATGCCGAGAGAGGTCACGGCCAGATCGCGCAGGGGTACGAGCGCTGCAGAGGACGAACCTCACGCAGCCGCCACACCTGCGCGGAAGATACAAACAAGGGCACGCCCACCCTCGTCGCCAGCTTTGTGGTGTCTTCCGACACCGCTTGGGAGCTCGGTTAGGGGGTACCGGTCGAGGGACTGGGAGGCCTCGTGGGCAATGAAACTCGGAGCCAGTGGTATACGTTTTACTGGGTTCGCCGTCGGCGCCTAACTGGCGTACGTGCGTGCGTCCCGTTCCTTTATTCATTCACCTCACGTGATCGGACGCGTACGCCCAAGCGTATCGCGTCACGATTCACGATATTACAGGGGGGTACGAGAAGGATTTTCTCCAATGGTAAAATGTTTTCTATGTGGACAAAGAAGCAAACGTTTCAGCATTTCCATTTTCTCTCTCCCAGCAGTTTTTTCGCATGAATAAATAAAATATACACCTGCATATTTGGGCAGGCAGGTATTGAATTTATAAATTTTACCCAGAGTTGTTCCTGGAAACCTGTGACTTCTGCAGGTTTCCATGCACACCTCTGGAAACTCCTGGGATTTAATATCGTAAATCTTCACCTCTCAAACGTTGCAGAACTGCTCGTTGCGATTTACGACTTTTTAAAGAATCGAATGCCCAATGTTTAACAGACGGTAAGTGAGCAAAAAGAAAGTTACAAATTCCTTTAAATTCTTAAGAGCATCTCCCTAATTTCAGTTTTAAGTGCCTTTGCGGCATAGAGATTTAAAGTGCTGTTTGCGATCTGGATGTATGAATCATTAATTTCATGTCTCTGTTTTCAGCAACTTAGACGAGCCTCCCTCATGGACAGGATACATGGGTAAGATGTTCATGGCGGCCAGCAACTACCTCCCGACCCAAGTTTCTGACATGATGAATCAGGATCGCGCCTTCGCCACAGTTCGATTAAACTTCTCCGATCAAAAGAACGTCTGCACTTTAGCCACGTATGTTAACTACGTTTCTGCTCTTTGTTAGTGTGATTTCAGTGGGGGAGAAGGGCAGTGACATCTCCTCGAGCAAACTGATTCAGTGCAACACAAACTGCAGAAGAATATGTGTATGTACCTAGGTGTGGGGTTGTGCAAAGCAGTGAAGAACAAACTTAGCGAAGGACTACGAAGAACTTTACATGGACAACAGCAAATATTACGATCCACACTCATTTACCGGGCTGTGTGCATTGACGTCAATTCACCAAAATACCTGGGGTAGCGGAAGTGACTTCACATGCCCCTTGACCTTCACTTTCACTCGCATACATATGCTTATACATACACACGCATTCACACACACTCTGCCCACACATGCACACACATTCACTCATACACACTCTCTTACATAAAAACATTCAAAACTGCATGGACACAACAAACATACATTTAAAATCATTTTTTGACTTACCTCAGTTGCTAGGGAACGTCATATTCCATCTATTTGTACTCCATTTTTTATTAAACTAATAGTGAATAATGTAATATTATTCACTATTAGGATAATAAAAATTGAGACAGAACAAGGTGAGTGAAGCCCCCACCGACGTCCATAAGGACGAGCCGCTTCTGTTCCTGCCACTGATTTTGCCACTGCTGATGCTTGAGTTGGCGGTCACAAGGCGCATGCCTGGGGTCGCCTCAGCGACCCCTAAATGACGTCCATGGTTGTGTGGGAGGAGTGTTTCTTGAAGAGATGAGGCTTCAGCCCTTTCCTGATATCCAGAAGCCCATGATTAACCCACACTACCTCACCCCGCACAGGTGCTGCCTGGTATCCGTGCCAGTGAGTGTAAGGAGTTCAGTCTTTCTTGCAGTCCTGGGCTTGGGGCTCAGGAGGGAATTCAAGCTATATTATCCTATGGGAGAGGGGGTTGTCTGTGAATAAGGGGTCAATTAGCGCAGGTTAACCAAGGAATTTTCCACCCGCCACATCACAGGCACATCGTAACTTAGGATGGACTACCTTTACGCAAACCTGCATGAGCCCATTGGCCGTGAAGAGCCACATTACACGCGGAGTGGTCAAACCCGTACCAAGGCACAGATCTTCTCCCCATGATCACTTTATGGACTTCCATGCCCGTCCCTAAAGCCAGGAGCAGACTAAAATATCTTGAGATGTTCCAGGCGGACGAGCGCTGCACAGAAGAACCTGTGAATGGGTAACATTTATTTACAGGGACAGAGGAGCAGCAGCAAAGAAGGTGCCCTGCACAACACACCCTTAAAACACATTTATATTTACAGCTACAAATTAAGAGAAACATGAGCACCTGCAGTGAAACTGCCCTGAAGTGAACAAGCGTTCTTAGGGGATTTAACACAGCCAAGCATCTGCCATTGGCCTGCTTAGGCTGTGTTTGCGATTGGAGAAGTTCAGATTCTTCCTGAAACAGTGCTTTCCTTGTAACTGTAAATCCTAATATACAATTTATTGCAATCCATGCACTGCTGATCTTTTCCTTATTTTTCATGCAGACATGCCTCTAGTACGCAGCTTAGGTTTCTTCATAAGATTGTTTCTGGATTTCATTTAAATCAACTATTTCCCTCCAAGCTTTCTTTTTCCAATGTATCTGCTCCACTGGAACAATCATTCCAGCTACTGATTCCAAAAGACCTCAGGTTTAACATTGAGAGAACTAAATATGCCCGATCACCTAAAAGGTGTAAGCAGCAGGCTTTTCCTCTGCACTTCTAAACATGTGTTGCAAAGTGGTTTCTGGCCTTTGCTACCAAACACCTTGTCAGCCATCCCAGGGGACATTCTCGAGCAGAGAGGCTGCCCTGCAGCGCGTCTGGTAAAACGCCCCCTTTTCTATGCAGATAAACTGAGTAAATGTTCAACAAATGTCCTCTCATGTTCACTGCTTCTGACCCCACATATTGCATCACTCATCCTCAGCTCACTTTACGCCCTCTAGTTCAAGAAGTCAGTCTTATGAAACATTAGACAATGTTTTGACAAATAAGGCATAAAGTCTGCGTGTCTCTTCAGGACAGGTGCTACTCAGACTGAATCATATCACAAGGACCGCAACATGTAAGTATTCAATGTCTGTATCTGGAACGGGGCACAAACAGCACTTGATAACATTCAGTCTCAGTCCTCAACACACCTTCTTCTCTTTAGCTCTCTTTTACTTGTTTCACCTTTTCCCTAGGCGTTGCACTGTCAGCACTATATGCCCCAGAACAAAGCACCACATACATTCCCACTGATTTTCACTATACTGAATATGGTCATCTATAGTAGAGCCAACACTAGTGCACGTTGTTCATACATGTAGCCACTAATTTCAACATGGTAGTCTTCTCTTTGTTCAGATGTAGCCTTCCCTTAGTCCAAAACCTAAAATAATGGGTGCTGAGTCAGCCCCAATAATAGTGATGGCCCATCCAATATTTATTCTAAAGTGTTCCAAAGTTCTGCCTCTCGCACCTTGGTGCATTATACCCTGCATGTGAACCTGGAGAACATGGCAACGCTGGAGAACGTTGTTGCAGTGAAATAACAACTCAATGTTAATTCACAAATACATGTGATTGAGTGACGAATGAGGAGTCAACCCACAAGCATTCAGATGTGTACATCGCAGGTTCCAGTCTGCAGCAGGAGTGTGTACAAGAAGTATACCTTAATTACCACTCAACACGCTTTAAAGTCACCACTTTGCATCTCCACTTCCCTTTAGGATTCAGAAGTTGCCACGTGTTTTGGTTGCATCATCTGATGGACATCTCTACATTTATAACCTAGACCCTCAGGATGGAGGTGAATGCGTCTTGATCAAGAAACACAGGTAATGGTGCATTTGTTAAAAATAATATTCCCACTACAACTCGTTATTTGCTCCATATGTTTAGCTAGCAGTGGCTTTACTGCGTTCAAAGTCCCCACCAGCTGAACAATGTACAACTATGTGTTTTGCATCAAGGGAATGAGGGCTATGGGTGCAGTAGATGGGCCTGAGGGTGCCTGGGCATTGTTTTGAGCCGAGCCTTCCCAGTCTCTCTTAAAAGGCTGCTGCAGAAGGTTTCGCCAATGCATATCAAGCCACCTATTTTAGAACGTTTATTTAAATGTATTCATTTCTAAAATGCGACATTCAGTTATAGGAATATTGATGCTAGGAAAAAGACACAAACAAACTAGCAGAGACCGAAGACTAGGTGGGACACCAGGAAATCATTGACAAATCAGCTATTTACGAAACAGAAGGTGAAGTTGGTCCGACACTGGTAGGCGTGAAGGTCATTCCAGGGTTTAGGCCCAAGGATCCTGAAAGACCTCTTCCCACAACGGATCCTGCAGTGGCGGAGGACTACGAGTGGCGAGCGGAACCCTGTTCTGAGAGACCTGGAGGAGTTTAAGGTTAAAGCAAGGAAGAAAGCGACTCATAGTCCATGTTGTGGAAAAAAACTGTGTATCAAACAAACGACTTTAAGATGAATCTATATCTAAAAGGCAAGCCTCTGAAGAGAGCAAAGCAACCCAGAGACATTATCGGATTGCCGTAGGCCAGATGCACTGCCATATTCTGAAGTCTCTGAAATCTGCCAATCGAATGTTCTGGACACCTACAAAAATTGCATCGCCATAATCTAGACGTAACAGAATCATTGATCTTATCAGTTTAACCCAGTTCTCATGAGGTAGAAAAGGAACAGTTTTCTTCAGGGTTCTGAGCACTAGACAACGTGCAGCTCAACCTTTTTTAATCTATGCATTAAGAGACAGGCCTTGGTCTCGCCATTCCCAAAGTTCTTTACTGCTTAAGTAAGTGTCAGAAGAATTATCTCAGAGGAGGGACAAAGTGATAAGAATTTCATTCCTGTTGCCATTAAGTTTAAGAAAATAGGAAGCCATCCTGTCTTGTAGAGCTGTCAGATATGTTGTGAGGTGTAAAGTCACATTTGAGGTGCATTTATTGAACTCGATGAGAATCTGCGAGTCAACACCATATAACAGCACTTGGAAACCATCGCTCTTAATCAACTCCCCAGGAGGCATTATATAGGTGTAGGAAAGGATGGTGGAAGGAGTGGTTCCTGTGGGACTCCGCATCTAACTGGCTCTTCTTTGGAATGAAACAGAGGCAAGGAAATGGTTTGTGTGTATTCTTGGAAGAAGAAAATGAAACAGTCCAGAGCCGTGTCTGCCAAGGTGACCATTCGAAGATAATTGATACAGATACACTGTCACCTGTGTCAAAGACTGTTGACAGGTCAAGCAGCAGGTAGCCAGCAGAGCGGAAAAAAACTCAGGTGTCAAATAGGAAGCAAGAGCCACTGCCATGGTGGCTTAAGTCCTATGTCCAATCGGAAAGTCGAACTGGATTCAGTCAAGAAGCTCGTTGGGCTCCAGAGCACCTGCAAGTCACTTGACCACAAAGGGTTTCATAATTTGAGTAAAGGTGAGAATAATAAAAGTATCCGGGTGATCCATCAAATGGGGCCCGAGAAAAAAGTGGAGTCCCAAAACACAAAATGCCCATGCATTCTCCATGGGCTTCTTTAGCAAGCTCTACAGCAAAAACTGCTTAACAGAATGACACCAAATTTGGCAGGAAGCTAGATCTTGGTCCACAGATCGTTCTTTTTATGATTTGGTGTATATCCATGGTGTAGGTTTCGAGAAATTAAGTTTAAAATAATTGTATGTCTGGTCAGCTAGGTCCCCAAGAGGCTAAAGAGAGTCTTCCAGGAGCGCCAGTTTAAAATTAGAGTGCTCTGATTTGCTCAGGGAGATATTTTTCCCATGGGTCATCTCACTCTTGCGGGAGTCAGACTCCAGCAGGAGCGAACGCTCTGATTGGCTGCCAGCTACATGAGAAAAATGTTGCTGGCAGCCATTACAGGACTCAAGGACTTAGCCCCTGTCCTGAAGTAAAAAAAATATATATATAAAGGGGCAGGGTAGGGACACCCAGCCCCCCTAAGCCCCATGGGGAGGGACCCCCGGGGACCAAAATGCAAAATAAATCAGCATTTTTTGCCGCAATCCAATGAGACTCCTGTAGGATTGCAGAAAAAAATCGAAAATGGCGGCCATTTATACACCTTGAGGAGCCCACCCCCGGGACGTGTTTCATTAGGGTAGCAGTGTGCGGCCCCCTCCCCAAGCCATTATAGGCCCCAGGGTCGCATTTCATAAGGGGAGTGGGGAATGAGTTAGCGCATGCGTCTCACTTGCGAGACACTGTTGTTAACAAAAAGGGATTGGAGCTCGCCCATAGCTTACCATTTTTTTGCTTGTGTGGCACTCTTGTTTAGAGTCTTGTAATTCGTCAAGGCAGGCCCAACATAATTTCCGTTCCTCTTGATGGAGCAGGGACCAAGTACAGATTGATTCAACTTAATCAATGCCCGTCCCATGCTCCCGACGTGATTGTGATACTATTTTGTTCTTTTTAACTTTTAGTAGCCTGCAAATAGAAGGCGTATGCCTGGCAAAAACGTGCCCAGCAGGACAAACAAAATTGTAAAGATTTATTTTCTATAATTTTTTTAATTTTATTTTAATTTTTTTTATTTTCAAATATTGCATAACATAACATACAAACAAATGCCATGTATACATTGACAATATCTTATCACAAGCACATAGACTGATACATCCTGCAGGTGTGCATGATAAGAGGGGATGATTGCATTCCTTGGGGTGAGTCACATAACTTTCAATTTCTAGCCAGGCTGTTGACGTTGTAGATATGTGGAGAGGGGCTCCCAAATGTCCTTTGGTCTCGATGCCATAGGAAGTACATCCGCATATCATAACAACTGATCTCGGCAATATACCAGGTCAAGTAGCCAGTTTTCATGTTTAGAGCTTCCTTTTCCACCCCAGTGGATTGACACCCTCCTTTTCGCCAGCAAGAGAGCTAGTGCTGTCAGCTTGCAGTTGGCAGGTGTAGTGCCCTTGGTCAGACTCAGAACACATGTTGCTGGCAATAATTCTATTACTTCTCCCGTTATTTCGGCGACTGTATGGGTAACTTGTATTCAGTATTGGTTCACTTTCATGCAGCCTCATGCTAAGTGAATGAAATCTGCGGCTATCGCCTTGCATCTATTACAGTTTGCATTCTCCCTTAGGACATATCTGTGTAGTTGGAGTGGGGTGTAATACACATGGTGCAAAAACTTGAAGTTTATAATCCTTAGGTTACAGTTTGTCGTTAAGTTGCCCTGTGAGTACGCAGCATGTACTCAAGTCCTCCAGTGTAAGCGGTGTGGAAAGTATTTTGTTCCACTTTGCGAGCGAGGTATCTTGAATAATGGGAGTGTCTGTCTGGGATACAATATATAGTCGTGTGACTAAGTGTTTTCGCGTGTCAGTCGCGAACAGCAGCTGCAGCGCTCCGAGCTTTTGTGGTTCCATTGGAAATTGCAGGTACAAGGTGGAGAGTGCAGCCCTAAGTCTGTAATATATGAAGGCGAGAATGGACGGTCGGTCACCCTCATCATGTATAGCAGTTAACATTATGAACTTTCCGTCCCTGTACATATCTCCAAGTGTGTGAATCTCTACTGCATCTAAGACAGCCATTGATCCCACCTCCGATGATACTGAAATCTTCGGATGATGTGTGAGTGGCAGCGCAGGTGCATATCATGGTGATATCTGTGCTCTGCGTCCCAAAGCTTGCCAAGCCATTGTGGAGCAGTGTACAGTGTTAATTTCATCTTTTGACACTTCCATATGGTCATGTGGGATCAGCGCCTTTAGTGGCACAGGTTGTGGTGCGTCTGCTTCGATTGCTATGTGTGGTAGGTATCTAGGGGCTTTTAGCCAATAAAGTGCAAATTGCACCTGCACACATAGGTAATATAGTTTAAGGTCCGGTACAGTAAAGCTGCCCTTTGTAAATGGTAGTGGTAACTTGTCCCGTTTTAATCGAGGTTGTTTACCTGCATGTTAGTCTAATCAGATGTGTGTGCACTGTTGGGAAAATGGTTCTGGGTAGCATATTGGAATGTTCGCAAACAGGTAGAGGAATTTCAGACATATTATCATTTTTATTATCGCTATTCTTTCTGCCAGTGACACCGGTAGCCGTATACAGCGCAATATTTGCTCTTCAAGTCTGGTTATCACCCTGCCATAGTTGTAATGAATGATCAGACTTGGGTCCTTGTGGATCCATATACCTAGATACTTTATTGGCTCCTCACTCCAATCTAGAGGAAACTCCAGTGGCGTTGGTGGCGTGCACTCAGTTAAGGGGAGTATAATTGACTTGGACCAGTTTATCTCCAGCCCTGAGTGTCTTTCATATTGGATATATTCGCTGATTAGTCTTTTCAGATTAAGCCCAGGGTCCCTTACATATAAAACCATATCATCCACATACAGCCAGATGGCCAAGGGGCGTTGGCAAAATCACAGAGCGGTGTCCGCATGTTGCTGTCTCAGTATACACGCCAGAGGTTCCAGTGCAATGGTAAACAGGAGAGGGGACAGCGGGCATCCCTGCCTTGTTGCCCTGCAGATTGCGAAGGCTTCTGATGTGTGCCCATTAATTCGTACTCTGGCCGCTGGCTTGGTGTCTAATAATTTTATCCAGCACATAAATACCCCAGGGGCACCCATTCTATAGAGTATTGTGAATAAGAAGCACCATCGAATGGAATCAAACGCCTTGGCGGCATCCAGTAGAACCGCCGCCGCGGGCATCTTCTGATCTAAGTTGTGAAGAAGCGCAAATAGGGTTCGCAAGTTATGTGCAGTGGAGCGATCTGCCAGAAAGCCCGTTTGGTCTAGAAGAATCATGACCGGCAGGAGGAGTTTAAGTCTTGACACCAAAGCGATTGAGAGGATTTTAGCGTCTGTATGTATAAGAGATAACGGCCGATAAGAGTCACAAGGCTGAGTTGGCTTGTCAGGCTTCCATAACGTGACCATAGAGCTTCACGTAGTGACTGCAGTAAGACCTGCTTTTGATACGCTTCTTCATATAGTGCAATAAGATACAGAGCTAATTCCTGAGCGTATTCTTGATAGAATTCTCCTGGTAAGCCATAATTTCCAGCGGCCTTGCCATTTGGGAGTTTAGTTGTTGCTTCCTTGATCTCATCTATGGTAAGTGGTTGTGACAGAAATTCCCTCTGCCCCTGAGAGAGCCACACCGGTGCAATGACCTCTTGATAGCTTTGCGTTTCCTCGTCCATGGCGGAGGGTCGATCTGCATACATATCCTCATAGTACTTAAAAGTGTTCAGTATGTTCTGCGTGTCATAATGGTTAACCCCTTTGTCTGTTACTACCTCCATCATGTGGTTCCTCGCCCAGGGTTTGGCTATTTTTCTTGCTAATGTGCGACCCGGCCTACCTCCCTCTCCATAACTTCTCTCTGTCCACCTTCGTGAAATATGCCTCAGTTCCTGTTCTGCCGTCTCTTTGTATTCAGTCACTCCGGCGCGTATTTGAGCCGGTATACTAGGAACAGGGGAACTGTCATACAGTCTCTCCAAGCTTGAGAGTTTTGATCCTAGGGATTTCATGCGTTTATGAAGGGATTTGAGTACCTCAGACTGAGTCCCATACACTACCTGCGGATTGTTAATTTAAATGTCTCACATAGCACTGTCCACTAAACCCACATTAATATCAAAGTACTGCGCTATAGCTTCACATATCTCCTCACAGAACACCTGATCCAGTAAGGCAGACGCCTGCAGCCTGCATTGTAATTGTGGTCACTCCACAGCCCTGGGATATCCATCACCAGTTGGACCGGTGCGTGATCAGAGAGTGACTTTGGGAGATGTTTGACACTTCTGACACATGCATTTACATCCTTAGTGCACAACCAAAAGTCCAGTCTGGACCAAGAGTCGTTGATGTATGAGTGATACATTCCTTCCCTGCCATCTGGATTCCTTACCCTCCATACATCTAGAAGACCATATTCCCACATTCCCTCATGTTGCAGTGTGGTCGGGCGACCACCTGATGCTACTAACGTTGATTGAGCGGTCTTCCTGCGGAGTTAAGGTCATTTTAAAGTCTCCTCTCCATATAACTGTTGATGGCTACAGTGTATGTATATGATGCCAGATATTCATGAAAAATTCTAAGTCATCTACATTCAGGCCAAATACATTGACTATTGTTATTTGCTTTTTATATAGTGTCCCCTGTAGTATTATATACCCTCCCTGCTCATCTGTTATTACTCGCTTGACCAGGAATGGTATCTGCTGTTTGATAAGGATCATCACACCTCTAGAGTATGAAGAGTATGAGGCTGCAATTTTAACCCCTGCCCATCGTGATGCTACTCGAGCTTCGGATGGCGTGTTAAATGTGTGTCTCTTGGAGTAGTGTGATCTGTATATTGTGGCGATCCAGATATGCTAACACTTGCCTAGTTTTCTTCGGGTTGTATAGCTCCCGAACGTTCTAGGTCACCCAAGAGATGGTCCCTGCTACCACTCTGGCTGTGCTACCCATTCCCTGATGTGTATTTGTGCATCAACAATCCTCTTCTGGTGAAATAGCACAGTCCAATTGCATTTGCAAGCACTGGCATTGCCCATAGTATAACAGAAACATCCCTTGCCCTAACACCCACCCACCTCGGCAACCCAAACTCACCAGAGACTTTCCCTGACAGACATTACATGGGTCCGTATTGTTTACATAATTTAAAGAAAGTATAAAGCTGTGGGGCATTCCCTCTAGGTGGTCACTAGGTACCCACAACCCCCACTAGGTTGAGGGGGGGGTTATATATGCCAGCTTGTAATCACAGTATCTATACTACTTATCTCAGTCCTGCTCTTCTGCTTGTATTCCTCTTCCGCACATAGTAGTTAGTTACAGTTCATGCATGCCCCTCTGTGGTACAGTTCAAGAGAGGCATGGCAGATTCAAATGCAGCGTGTCCGTGTATTGTATTGCATACTTTCCGAGGTGCAGGGCTCTCTTCACTTGAACTCTTTTACAACGGGCTCATATCAGCTCGCCTAGAATGGTATTCTGGACTCCAGCATCCAGTCGCGTGCCAACACTAATCAGTATCTCGATCATTGTCCTTGCACGTTTGGGCTCTTTCCACCCGTTCTATCTATTTAATGTACGCCATTTGGTCTTTTGGGGTTGCAAAGATTTGTGATTGTCCGTCTTGCTGTATCCTCAGTCGGGCCGGGTAAAGCATAGCATACGACAGCTTCATGTCCTGTAGTTTCTGTTTCACTTGTTGGAATTCGCGGCGTGCTGCCTGGACCGCTGCGGTGAAATTTTGGTACAGTGCTATCTGGTTACCTTGATATGTCATGTTCCCACTCTCTCGTGCTAGTCGCAGAGCCTTGTCACGGTCCCTATAGTTTAAAATCCTAGCGATGATTGGTCACGGTGACGCCCCGGTATAGGGTGAGGGGAAAGAGTTCTATGTGCGTGTTTCACTATCGGCATTGGAGAGAAGAGTTCAGCACCCGCATTTCCCTGAGCATGGTTTCCACATAATGTTCCAACTTGCCCGTATTCGTTAATTCCGGTACCCCAGTAATACGTAGATTCTTTCTTTGGGAACGGGCCTCCAAGTCCTCATTGTTAGCTTGGATAGGTGATAAGATCTTTTCCATGCCTGCGCACTTGTCGGTTACCGTTGTCAGCCCATCTTCCGCCATTGAAATGCGCAGTTCCACTTCTTGGATACGGGCGCCATGTTTGTCCAGTTTACTTTATGTAGTCCATTCTTAAATTGAGGTCCTCAATTTTGCCGTCTATGGTCAGTAAACTCTGCTGCATGGCCTGCAGTGTTTTTTCCAGTGTGTAGCCATTCCCCTCCGCTATCTCGAGTGGGGGATCCTGCTGCTCCTGTGATGGGGCCTTGGTGGTGCGACGCGATTCGAATGAGAGGGTTGGTTGCTGCTTGTCAGCTTCACCCATATCGTCCCTCTGCTGTTGCTGTCTGTGCGTGTCTGTGAGTTTTCATTCTATCTGCCACAAACCCACACACCTGCCCTTCTTACGAACACCTAGATAGTGAGTGTGGCGAGCAGATCCAGCCACACACGTGTTATCCTGCAGCTCACATAGATTTCTTTTTGGTGCGCACGCCGAGTCCGCTGATCTGGCTAAAGTCAAAGGTTTTGCTCTTGGCTGCTATTCAGCGTTCACCCTATTGACAGCTGGTGTCTTTCCAGGCTTTCTGGGCTTTTCAGGCCCGCGTGGACCACTCAGACTCTCCGCTCAGTCTCACCTCTATCTCTGTAGGTATGGTGCATGACAATGATGTCAGTCTTATCCCCGGGCTCACTATCACCAGGGAAGGTCATGCAGCAACTTTTATTTGTAGGGCAGTATATGTGGGTGCTTACGGTCTCTGCATGCCTCTGTTGCTGTTGCGATCTGGTCTACGGCCTTACTGCCTTGCTGCCTATGCTGCTCTGGTTTCTACACTGTCGCCACAAGTTTGGCTTTTTATGCGGCGTCTCTTGGGTCGCACTCTCCTCACTTTCCCTGCCTGCCTTCGGGCCCCGGGTGTGTCGTGGCTATGGTAGCAGTGGCTTGGTGGCATGCATCAGAGGCCCAGCTGCCTGGCACTCACTAGAGCGCATCAGGTTCACGGGGGCAGCAAAACTCGTCTACGGCTCCGGGAATCGGATGTGCTCCGGCCCCCGCTGCTCAGTGTCTGTCCCGGCTCATTGCTGGCATACTGCGACTTATCAGTGCCTCTCCTCACCTCAGGCTTCACACCGGCTTGTTGTTACGCCGTTGGATCTCAAAGCACTGTCCCGGGGTTCTCGATCACACCTGCAGTGCCGCTCATCACTGAGTCGCAGACACCATTTTGTTTGCGGACAGGCCGCGATCGCGCTGATATTGCAGCTTACAGATGTCGATGCCTTTTCCGAGTTAAAGCTCTCCGTCCTTGTGCTTCTGTGTATCGATTTGTGCTTTATTTCAGGACTGAATGCAGCCAATTAGCTGGAAAATATATGGATTACTTGCCCTGGCTAGCGGAGCCACACTAAGGCGCAGCCATCTTGCTTCGGTCTCGCTAGTGCCCCCCTGTATTTTCTATAGTTAACTCTCTTTTATATTGCCAGATCTTTTCTCACTTTGCACTCCTGTTTTCTTTTATTTATGACCGTGGGCGCTGTTCTAAAAAGATGAGAATTATCTTATTGTAAAGCGACATTGTTTCTTGCTTATGTGTAATTTCTGAAATGATGCTTTAACAAATAATTGTACAGTATACCCCAATCCACCCCGCTCCAATGGGCCCCACTCCAATCCCCACCAGTCTGCCCCATTCAGTCCAACAGACCCCAGAACAATCCAGTCCACCACACTCCATTCCAAACCACTCACTCCATTCCAAACCACTCACTCCAGTCCAATCCACCACACTCCAATCCTCCCAGCCCAGCTCACACCAATCTGCCCCCAATTTACACAACTCCAATCCAAAACAGTCTGCCCCTCTCCAATCCAAAACAATCTGTCCCACCCCAAGCCAAATCAGCCTGCCCCACTCCAATCGGCCCCTCTCCAATCCAGACCAATCTCCCCCACTCAATCCAAAACAATCTGTCTCACTGCAATCTGCCCAGCTCCAATCATCCCATTCCAATCTACCCCACTCTGATCCAAAACAATCTCCCCCACTCCAATCTGTCCACTCCTGTCTGCACCACTCCAATCAAAAACAGTCTGCCCCATTCCAATCAGAAACAGTCTGCCCTGCTCTAATCTGCCCTGCTCTAATCTGCCCTGCTCTAATCTGCCCTGCTCTAATCTGCCCTGCTCTAATCTGCCCCGCTCTAATCTGCCCCGCTCTAATCTGCCCCACTCCAGCCTGCCCCACTCCAGTCTGCCCCACTCCAGTCTGCCCCACTGCAATCTGCCCTACTCCAATCTGCCTCATTCCAATCCAAAACAATCTCCCCACTCCAATCTGCCCCAATCCAATCCAAAACAATCTGCCCCAATCCAATCATCCCACTGCAATCTACCCCACTCCGATCCAAAACAATCTCCCCACTCCCGTCTGCCTCACTTCAATCCAAAACTGACTGCCCCACTCTAACCCACCCCACTCCAATCTACCCACTCCAATCCAAACAATCTGCCCACTCCAATCTGCCCCACTTCAATTCAAAACAGTCAGCCTTAATCCAATCCATCCCACTCTAATCCAAAACAATGTGCCCCACTCCATTCTAAAACAATCTGCCCACTCCTCTCAATCCAACCCACCCAGTCTACTCCAATCCAATTCACCCTACTATCTTAACCCCCTCCTACTCACTCCACCCTATTCCACCCCACTCCACTCTACGCTACTCCACTCTGACACCGCACTCTACATTACTCTCTGCCACTAAACCCGACTCCCTTCTACTGAGCTCTACGACACTCTACTCCCCCCTACTCCACTCTACTCCAACAAATCCAGTCTGCAACACTCTTCTCCCCCCACTCCACTCTAGAACACTCCGCTCCACTAACTTTCAGCCATGCTGAACAGCAGGCACACTTGTGTACTGTTAAATGGTAGCGGCACCTTCAGTCGATAACCTTTCAAGTATTGCCCGGCGGTAATTGCCTCTTATACCATTCGATGATTAACCAAAAAAAGGATAGGCGCTGGAGACTGGAAGGCAAGAAAGAAGGGTTTATTCTCTCCGGAGGAGAACACATCAGATCAGACAGCAAGGTATCGTCACGAGGTGCTCTGCCCACATCTCTGAGGCCTGGCCTCTTATACACAGGTTTATTGCTTTATTACACGTGACACATTCTTGTTAAGACTTTGATGTACGGAAAGGCATCCTTGGAATACCCACTTCAAGCTTGTTCCTACACATATCTACAGTGGAAATCTCCACCCCACCCACAGTAAGAGATGGCTATCACACAGGTGGACATTCCGCCAATTCCCGGGGGTGTGTGCGACTGGTCGGGTCTCAGGGGGTGGGGGCCTTGATCTACTGTAATCCCTTTGATGTGAGGTGTTTCCCTTACAGTGGGCGCAATAAACTGCATCCGCAGGGCTAGGTGATGGCCTGGGATCCGTTCGGACAATCGTGCGCAGAGGAAGGGGGTTATCAAAAGGACGTATGACCATGTATGGGATGAAAGGAGGTGTTGGTCAGGCGCGGGATGTGGTTTCATGGCAGGGTCGCGCAGAAGGAGAGGGTTTATGGCCCATGTATGAGAGAGCGGGGGTGGCCGGCGCGCGGGGGGGGATGTTTGCAGCGCCAAGGGAACGCGCTGGTGATCGGCGAGGGGCAGAGGGGCCATGGTGCTTTCAAAATGGCTACTGCTTAAGTGAGCGTACGGGCCTGAGAGGGGACAAGGTGGCGCAGATTATGTTGACATCGCAAACCAGATTTTAACAGTACAACATGGCAAAAACGTATTGCCAAAGTCAAAAGCTCTTGTATAGGCGAGTAAAGCTGTGCAGCCTGGTAGGCATCGACCTAACAATTGTGTGTGGAGATGTGACCTAAGGGCCAAAGCTATGACTTTGGAACTGGGAATCCAGTATGTCCTGGAATCATCTTAACATCCAGTGATTCTGGGCAAATCACGTAATCTCCCTGTGCCTTTAAAAATGAATCTGACCTCTGGAATATAATCTTTTGTTCATGTAAAACGCTTTCATGACTCAAGCTCACACTTTATTAAAAAACATAATCTGGCAAAACAAATATAAGAGTTATAAAAATGGTCAGTACTTTGAATTGAATTCAAAATAGATCTGAAAAATCTTGCACCTCTTTGTGCAAGAGCGGTGTGGCCAAAAGTGTATCTAATCCTCAACAAGGGCGATGAGTTGCTGCCCCTCTGGTCCTTGCTTCATTGGTCGTAGTCAGTGACCCAAGGGCCTAGCTGAACTCCTCTATAAACGTCGTCAAAGCAGTGTGGTCAGAGCAATGATTGCATCACAGCACAATTTCACATGTGGGATTCTTTATCTCCTTTGGGGTGGGCAGATGGGACAAAACTCAAATGATGTGAAGCTGGATTCAGAGTTAGGCCTCAGAAGGGTCCCCGGGTGATCAGAGAGGTATCAGCCATCGTGCCTTTCAGCTTAGTCCACTGCTGGACTCCAACCACCTTACCCCCCCTGTCTGACCCACCACACCTTTTAACCTACCTTTTGCTGGGCGTGCTGAGCTCTCACCACCATGACCTGGTTCCTGCTGGTCTCCTGTTGGACATTCTAGTCACCATAGCTAGGCATTCCAGAAGATTCCAGAGGCACAGGTAAACTTATCCAAATGTTTCTATAGTTATAGATGCTCTCCCATATATAACACGCCTATACCATCTGTCTGTTCAAGTAGTTAATCACATAAAAAGAAGAATGATTGATACCGATCCACACTGAGACATAAAGTGATACAAAAATTATTCAAAACATTAAACTGTACTTTTGGGTGCATATTTACGAGGGCCTTGTGTCATGCTTGCACCACGCAACATGGTCCATGCACGAAACAAAGCTCAAAGTCATATTTATGAAGCCACGCAAAGCCACATTACGTGGCTTTGAATGGCTTCATAAATATGGAGTAATGCAACACAGCGCAAATCGCTGCATTGCATTACTCTGCGCAAGGGAGGCATTCCATGGGGCGTTGCCGTGGGTGTTCCCACGCAAAGCCCATGGTTTTAGATGCATTCCCCGATTTACCAAACCTGGTAAACCTGGGAGTTCACCAAAAAGATACACCCCTCCCGGTGAGGAGTAACGAGGAAAAATATCTTTATTTCTCCTCATTTTTTCATCTTTCTATGTATACTGCATTCTGCAGCACACATAGAAAGAGGAAAACGCCTTTATGGATTGTTTTTGTGCAGGAAGGTACCCCCTTGTGCACAAAAACAATCATGCCTACAACACAGACACCCTTGCACAATGGTTCAAGGGTGTCTGTGTTGGCGCTAGGCTGCCGAAATGGCACTAACGCTGGGGGAAAGGACAGAAATGTACCTAATTGGATAAATACTCTGCATTCCTGCCTTTTTCATGTGACGCTGGGCAGTGCAGCTAGGTAACTTACTGCACTGCCCTTTGCCACAATGTCTATAAACATGCCCCATGGTATCTTCCATTTTAGACAGGGATCTTAGTAATGAAACAAATGTCAAAGGAACTGTTGCAATCTCAAATAACATGATTTCATCAAACAGGCCTGGAAAAATCTACTCCCCACTCACATTTGTGAGTAAAATTTTAGCTATTTTCAACACCTACTAGTTCCATCTGGCAAGTAAACCTAGGCTGAAAAGGAACAGGTGTTCTGTTCATTCAGAAAGTGAATGAGCAATAAAGAAGCCATTAAATCTTGTTTTTATCTTGACACATTTGCTGTCTGTTCAAGGGAATAGGTCAAATGTCAATTTGTCTTTTAACTAATTGCTGCTTGGAAAATGAGGTTTATTTTTCTCTCTCTTACTAGAGTTAGAGGTTTTCGAGCTCTTCTGAAGATATCACTTATTTTTCTCTACCACATAACATTTAAATAAATATCCTATAAATTAATATTACAAATATCTCAAAATATATCCGGAATTACTAAAGCACATTTTTATGTAATTAAGAAGTGTGATGCAAACAAAGAGGAAAATAGGAGCAACACAAATCAGAACACTTTACTTGGCGATGTCCAAATGACACATATTTGCAGAAACTTTATTTCTAAACATTATTGTTTTTTCACTATATAGTTTTTTTTGCAGTAAAGCCACATGTCAGTGAGAAAGTATGTGGCCATTTCAATGTAAAATCTTCTGATTACAAATGGCAGTGTTCTATCACTTCATGCTTTAGTTATGTATTTATTAAAAGTGATAGTTTTTAAACATGATTTGAGAAATATTCCTTCCCCCGCCCTGATGAAAATGCTGTTAATGAATTAAGAGGCAAGTCAGGGGTCTTGTGTATCCTATATGTGGCTAGATTTGAATTATCTATGGAAAAAAAGTTTAGTCTATTAAATCCATCAAAAGAGGTTTTTTGCACAGCACACATGCTGAACTTGCACATTTGAAAGTGAAGAAAATGGCAGCTCAATGAATTAAATTATTTGCCCACGATCACATAATTTGAAACCAGTTTATGGGTCAAGAGCATTACAAATAGTTTGAGTAAATTATTTAAGTCACTAGACCTGCGGGTCTAGTAACACTTATGATTTTTTGAGGCCTGATCAAAGTCTGCAGACATTGAATTAGCAGTGCACCATGAAAAAGGACGATTCAGGAATCAATTCTCACCTCAGTACCACCAACGTTTGAGGTTGCACGCAGATGCTGTCTCCTTAAATAGTTATGTACACGTATAAATATATGTACAAATACATATATGTATACATATATCTTCAAAGCGCTTAGCGAATGCATGGTAAATTTGAGGGTTATCCGAAAAACGTTTGACAACTTATCGGTCTTGTATTGTGCTATGTCTGTTCCTTGATTTAGATCTCTCATGAGAGCTAGCAACTGGCTGTTATGTTCTCGACAGGCCTGACAGTTCTTCTAAGGCACAAATTCACCTGTTAAAATGTAAAATTATGCATGGGCAGTTTTATAATTTCTGTGTACAAGAAATGAGGAATGCAGTAGCTTTCTGGGGCCATGAACTTGTGTGTTTGCCAGGCGGAAGTGAAGCGACGGGGAGGCTTGAAGAAAGGAGGGGGCGGGGTCGGAGGGGAGCAGACCAAAGGACCCCCTTGATGGAAGTAAAAGCTGGTGGATGAGAGGGCAGACTTGAATCATGTGATGAAAGGGGAGGATTGGAGAGAAGGAGCACGTGATGAAAGAGGAGATACAGGGAGTCTCAAATGAAAGAAGAAATGGGAGGAGATGAGAGGAAGACTTGTGATGGAAATAAAAGCATAGGGAGAAAAAGAGCAAAAATAGAGAGAACTGGATCTTGTGATGAAAGAAGGAGCAGGTGGAGAACAGACAAGAGCATGTTGAGATTGAGAAAAGAAAAACAGAATGGTGGTCGAAAAGGAGGGCAAAGGATGAAAATTGGGGAGGAGCGACTGGTCCCACAACGAAATGTGAGTGTCTAAGGGGGGGGGGAGAGGAGGTGAGAAGGAGGGAGAATATGATGAAAGTGGGGACAGAAGGGAGAAGATGAGGCATTTGTTGAGTGCGCTGGTTTGCTCAGGGAGAATACACAAAATCAATTACATGTCGGGGACATCTTCAGCAAGTCAGTATCTGGCAAACTGCACGCCGCTCTCGCAGTATGATTCATGTTTTATTGTATGTTGGATGTGAAGTGGTGTTTCTTCTATGCGACTCCATGTTATGTTCTGCTGGGTTGCCTTAGTTTGTTTTGCACATATCTGCCTCCGCATCCTCAGGGCACGACATCTCTACCCTATAACATCTCTGCCTCTGCGCCCTCAGTGCGCTGCATCTCTACCAGTAACTTCAGGGCATTGGATCTCTACCATCTGGTATCCCTGCACATTATGTGCTCTGCATTCCTTCCCTCTGACATCTCTGCATCTGCGCCCTCAGTGCACTGCATTTCTTCCCTCTGACATCTCTCCTCTGAACCCTCAGTGCACTGCATCTCTGCCCTCTGCGCCCACAATGCACTGGATCTCTACCCTCTGACATATCTGCCTCCGCATCCTCAGGGCTCGACATCTCTACCCTATAGCATCTCTACCTCTGCACCCAATGCGCTGCATCTCTACCCTGTAACTTCAGGGCATGGGATCTCTACCGTCTGGTAACCCTGCACCCTCTGTGCTCTGCATTTCTTCCCTCTGACATCTCTGCTTCTGCACCCTCTGTGCTCTGCATTTCTTCCCTCTGACATCTCTCCTTCTGTGCCCTCAGTGCACTGCATTTCTTCCCTCTGACATCTCTGCTTCTGCGCCCTCAGTGCACTGCATTTCTTCTCTCTGGCATCTCTGCTTCTGCGCCCTCTGTGCTCTGCATTTCTTCCCTCTGACATCTCTGCTTCTGCGCCCTCAGTGCACTGCATTTCTTCCCTCTGACATCTCTGCTTCTGTGCCCTCAGTGCACTGCATTTCTTCCCTCTGACATCTCTGCTTCTGCACTCGCAGTGCATTGCATTTCTTCCCTCTGACATCTCTGCTTCTGCGCCCTCTGTGCTCTGCATTTCTTCCCTCTGACATCTCTGCTTCTGCGCCCTCAGTGAACTGCATTTCTTCCCTCTGACATCTCTGCTTCTGCGCCCTCAGTGCACTGCATTTCTTTCCTCTGACATCTCTGCTTCTGCGCCCTCTGTGCATTGCATTTCTTCCCCCTGACATCTCTGCTTCTGCACCCTGTGTGCTCTGTATTTCTTCCCTCTGTCATCTCTGCATCTGCGCCCTCAGTGCACTGCATTTCTTCCCTCTGACATCTCTGCTTCTGCGCCCTCAGTGCACTGCATTTCTTCCCTCTGACATCTCTGCTTCTGCGCCCTCAGTGCACTGCATTTCTTCCCTCTGACATCTCTGCTTCTGCGCCCTCAGTGCACTGCATTTCTTCCCTCTGACATCTCTGCCTCTGCACCCTCAGTGCGCTGCATTTCTATCCTGTAACTTCAGGGCATTGGATCTCTGCCGTCTGGTATCCCTGCACCCTCTGTGCTCTGCATTTCTTCCCTCTGACATCTCTGCTTCTGCACCCTCTGTGCTCTGCATTTCTTCCCTCTGACATCTCTCCTTCTGTGTCCTCAGTGCACTGCATTTCTTCCCTCTGACATCTCTGCTTCTGCGCCCCCAGTGCACTGCATTTCTTCCCTCTGACATCTCTGCTTCTGCGCCCTCTGTGCTCTGCATTTCTTCCCTCTGACATCTCTGCTTCTGCGCCCTCATTGCACTGCATTTCTTCCCTCTGACATCTCTGCTTCTGCGCCCTCAGTGCACTGCATTTCTTCCCTCTGACATCTCTGCTTCTGCGCTCGCAGTGCATTGCATTTCTTCCCTCTGACATCTCTGCTTCTGCGCTCTCAGTGTATTGCATTTCTTCCCTCTGACATCTCTGCTTCTGCACCCTCAGTGCTCTGCATTTCTTCCCTCTGACATCTCTGCTTCGGTGCCCTCTGTGCTCTGCATTTCTTCCCTCTGACATCTCTGCTTCTGTGCCCTCAGTGTACTGCATTTCTTCCCTCTGACATCTCTGCTTCTGCGCCCTCAGTGCACTGCATTTCTTCCCTCTAACATCTATGCTTCTGTGCCCTCTGTGCTCTGCATTTCTTCCCTCTGACATCTCTGCTTCTGTGCCCTCAGTGCATTGCATTTCTTCCCTCTGACATCTCTGCATCTGCGCCCTCAGTGCACTGCATTTCTTTCCTCTGACATCTCTGCTTCTGTACCCTCTGTGCTCTGCATTTCTTCCCTCTGACATCTCTGCTTTTGTGCCCTCAGTGTACTGCATTTCTTCCCTCTGACATCTCTGCTTCTGTGCCCTCAGTGCATTGCATTTCTTCCCTCTGGCATCTCTGCATCTGCGCCCTCAGTGCACTGCATTTCTTCCCTCTGACATCTCTGCGCCCTCAGTGCACTGCATTTCTTCCCTCTGACATCTCTGCTTCTGCGCCCTCAGTGCACTGCATTCCTTCCCTCTGACATCTCTGCTTCTGTGCCCTCAGTGCATTGCATTTCTTCCCTCTGACATCTCTGCTTCTGCGCCCTCTGTGCTCTGCATGTCTTCCCTCTGTCATCTCTGCATCTGCGCCCTCAGTGCACTGCATTTCTTCCCTCTGACATCTCTGCTTCTGCGCCCTCAGTGCACTGCATTTCTTCCCTCTGACATCTCTGCATCTGCGCCCTCAGTGCACTGCATTTCTTCCCTCTGACATCTCTGCGCCCTCAGTGCACTGCATTTCTTCCCTCTGACATCTCTGCATCTGCGCCCTCAGTGCACTGCATTTCTTCCTTCTGACATCTCTGCTTCTGCGCCCTCAGTGCATTGCATTTCTTCCCTCTGACATCTCTGCTTCTGCGCCCTCAGCGCACTGCATTTCTTCCCTCTGACATCTCTGCTTCTGCACCCTCAGTGCACAGCATCTCTACCCTCTGGTACATATGCCTATGTACTCTCACTGTACTGCCTCTCTACCCCTGGTACCTCTGCACCCTCTAGTGCCTCTGCCGGTCTACTTCTGCACCCTCCCTGAATAACTCAGCACAGTGCAGCGACACCACCCACGTGGCTCTAGGGAGACGTGACATTCATTACTCCAGTTCAAAAGTGAGCCGCTTTACTAACTGAGGCCAGAAGACTGCTTGCGTTGCACATGCTGCGTATTCGAAACCCTGGAATGCACACTGGTCAAATGCTCCTATAACGTATTTATCAGCACTGGATGTTGCAGCTGCACAGAACTAAAGAGTCCGTCATCAGCCTTGGCTGGGCTCTTGTATGACGATTTGGCATTCGACTGCTTGTTACAGTTTGGTACGACTATTTCCCAACCCACAATAGATACAGCAACTTAGACTCGGTATATTGACTGAGCAAAATGGATAGTGGAGAGGATAGTGGAGACCGGGTCCCAATGTCCTTCCAAACTTGCATGACACCTCCCACAGAGGAGCTCATTATTGAAGAGAACTCTACTTTTGGTGAGAGAGAAATTCTGTGTGCTCCCCCCCAAACCTGTACTAGGGAGACAGAGAAGGCTCACGCTGGTAATACATCCATTAATACTCCACAAGTTAGTTGTGGTTCACTCTCAAATTTATTATTAAACAATGTTTGCCCCCCCTCACTGAAGCTACTCTCCTGGAATGTGGCGGGACTGTCTAACAAATTGTACTGCCCAGACTGGAAGTCATATATTGAGTCTAAAGATATATGTTTGTTCCAGGAGACTTGGGCACGTGAGGAGGTGTCATACAGTGGCTTCGCCACATTCTCCATTAATGCTAAATGGGGAGGCAAAGGACGCCCCTCGGGAGGACTTGCAACCTGGGTGGCTACTGATTTGGGATGCACGGCCACTCTACTCCCCTTTAGCAAGGAGGATATCTTAGTCGTCTTGCTGGTATGGCCAAACTCAAAGCTCTTGCTGGTAAATGTCTATTCCAGGCCAGTTATCGATATGCAAGAATCACGCACTATTACAGAGCTTGCGGACGTTCTAAGCGCAATTCCTGACGCCACTCCCTTCCTAATCGGTGGTGATTTAAATTGTCACTATGAGCCACTCCTTGGCCCATTGGATGGACTAGCCCAAGAGGAGGATGCGCTCTGGTCTATACCCCCATTGAATGCACCGGGCCCAAGAGTTTGGACACCTTTAGTTGTCCAAATTACTTCTTTAACACTAAAATATGGTATACGGGCCTGCAATGGTCGGATAAAACCGGATATTCCACCGAAACACACATATAATAGAGTGGGTAGGGAATCAAGGCTCGATTATATTCTCGTCCCTATGGCCTCGTGGTCACACATCAGCGACTTTTGTGTATTCCCCAGGGGGGATAGTGACCACGACGCCTTGGAACTGGAATATAATCTTCCTGGTCTTGAGGCTAGGAGTGCACATTCGCCATTACTGGAGACGGGATTATGCCTCACTAGCAACCGACAACGCGTCAAGTGGGAGAGACTAGTATCTGATCCAGTGAACTTATCCAGGCTTTATGCCCGGGTAGTCCCCTCTCTTGCCAAAGCATGCGAATTACTGGAACAAGACAATACCCATGATACCTTTAAACTGTGGGGTTCGCTTCATGAGGATCTCATCCAGGCAGTATCAGGAAGTCTCTTCATTACCCCAAAAGGGACAAACCGATGCTCCTTGTGCCCCTCTTGGTATAATACCACTTGTCGTCAGGCGGAAAGGGATCTATTGGCCTCACTAAAGGAGGGGAAGGCGCGTGAAGAGATTAGGGCCAGGAGATTGGCCTATAAGCGCCTGATTAGTCATGCAAAAAGCGAATGGGAGCATGATAAATGGGAGAACCTTAAGAACGCCCTGGCATGTCGCGACTCCCGTGCATTTTGGCGCTTTGTGAATACAGGTTCAGATGCATTGCCAACTGCAATTGAGCCCGATATCTCGCCAATGGTGTGGAAAAATCACTTCCAGTCTCTCTACAGTGCACCTTCTGGTGTGCGATCACACTTCGTCTACTCTGGAAGTGACGAATCGAAGGCGGCCCCATTTACACTAGCAGAGGTTCACGAGGCTATTGGTCGTTTGGCACCAGCAAAGGCACCCGGGCTAGATGGCCTCCCAGGTGACTTATTCAAACATAATCCCGACGTGTGGGCGCCCTATTTATTGATATTATTCAATTGCATCTTAGGTGGCATGGAAGTGCCTAATACCTGGTTGGGTGCGGAGATCGTACCAATATTTAAAAAGGGTTCGCCCCTGCTTCCATCCAATTATAAACCTATCAGTCTTATCGACGTTCCGCAAAAGCTCTTCGGAAGACTGATACTAAACCGTCTTCAAAATTGGATTGAGGAACGGGACATAATGAGCCCTTATCAAGCTGGGTTCAGAGAGGGTGTCTCAACCATAGATCAGATCTTTCGCCTCAATCTTTTATATTGGAAGACCGTGGTAATTGAGGGTGGCACCCTATACACGGTCTTTGTTGATTTACGTGCAGCGTTTGACCTGGTATGCAGAGATAAACTATGGGCTGTTTTAAATGACTTAGGACTACCGGATGACATCTTATTAATGCTGATTAGACTACATCACGGCAACTTTGCTAGGGTGAGGTGTGGTAGAGGGGGAGCTTTATCGGAGGGCTTCCCGGTACACACGGGGGTTAGACAGGGTTGCGTGCTCGCACCGACCCTGTTCTGCCTCTTTGTGGACGGGATTATTAAACATCTATCTGGGATAAAAAAACATCGATGCCCCCAAGCTCAATGGCAGCAGGGTGCCTGCAATTATGTTTGCAGACGACACCCTGCTGCTTTCTAAATCACCCATGGGCCTACAAAGGGTGTTGGACGGGTTTTCGAATTTCTGTAGTGAGCGCGGTTTGGAAATCAATGCGTCCAAAACAAAGTACATGATTTTCAACCCGCACCCACTTACACATCCAAACCCCATGATAGGGTCTGTCAGACTAGAGCGGGTCTTTACGTTTGACTATTTGGGGATAACGCTCAATCAAACCATGACCTGGGATTCACACAGAACTAAGGCTCAGTTAAAACTGGTACAGTCAACGGGTGGTATATCTAGGACACTAGCCAGGTCAACTTATAAACCATTAGGCCCACCCCTCCAAATTTATAAAACACTGACTAGAGGGGCAGTTTTATATGGGGGCGAGATATAGGGGCACACAGCTGACCAGAAATTACTGATAATTGAGAACAACTTCATAAGACAACTGGTAGCACTACCACCCAGCACCCCACTTATCCCGTTAAGACTCGACTTGGGCCTAAGACCAATCACGGAGGAGCTGGGTCTTAAACCCTTGACTTTTTGGCGTAGGCTATGGAGCTCGCCGGAACTATCAGCATACAGGGCCGAACTTACCGAGGTTCTGCACCTTTCAAAAGCGACAGAAATACCGTGGTTAAAATATGTCAAGAATACTTTTGAAATCCTGGGAAGATCGGAGCTGTGGCTTAATCCGGAGAATGCTTGTTGCAGGACTCCACGTAAACTTTTAGTAAACGCCTATTTTGAGTATAAGCTACGTGCTCTAGTGAAGACTACACGCGAGGGATCCCTATCTAACCACTTTTTTGCCATAAAGGACCTGTATAGTCTAGAGCCCGTTTTAGATGATGTTGGCCCCCCTTTAACAAGGAAACTATACATGCAGTGGCGATATGGTACCCTTCCTCTGAGGGCACATACCGAACACTGGGCTAAAATTAACACCATGGCTCACTGCCCAGCATGTGCAAATTTGCGGGAGAATGACCTGCACATTATATTCTTCTGCCCAGCATATAATAGATCTCGGAAGCACTGGCTTATCCCACTCCTGAGAAATCTAGGCATCAGGAGTTATCTTCCTGCATACAGAATTTTAAAGACAGACCTATCGGCTCCCACCGTATTTGCAGTTGCCAAATTTTTAACAGCAATGTGGTTTGTCAGAAATCGTTATATTAAGTCCAACATGAGCACGTGAGCAACTGAAAGATTTTTAATTCATCATCGCTCTTATGTATTTTATTTCTTACAATGTTCTTAATGTGTAAAAATGTTTTTATGCAATTTTCTTGTATTCTTTTATGGTCCATTGTGATCGAAATAAAGATTATGATGATGATGAGTTTGGTACAGCACCAATACAAATTAAATAGAGGTGTCAGGGTGGGTGCTGTGCAGTGCGGTACTTTTTTTGCAGTTTTATATAAACAAGAAAACGACCCGAAGTTATTGGAATGCTTTACATGACCACCAGCAACATTACACCAGATCCGCAGCTTATCTATTTACACCACATGCTCTCCTCTTCAGTGGTGCTGGGGCGGGGGCGGGGGCGGCGTGCAGGGCACTCACTCACCTATGTCGGAGTTGCAGAAGGTTCCTCTCTGGGGCCTTGATCTGACTGGTGCTTATGGCAAACCTGCTTCTTGCAGGCGCTCTTCTCTGCCTCCTCATCTGAATTGTATGGCTCTTTGTTTTCTGTCCATCTGCCTGCGCTGGTAAAGAAGAAAGTGATAACTAAAGCATATTGCGCGTTTTAAAGGGCTTCCCTTCCTTCCTGCCGCATAGCTACCTAGCAGGTGACGTCACGCGTTGCTCTGCCGTGACGCGTCACTACTGGTGTGAAATTGCCATTGTGAACATGCACCGCAGTGTACAAAGGTTATGCATGCTCACATGATGACTATTTGTGTCCTGAAATCCCAACCCGATGCAGTGAGTACCGGTACTACGGAGAAGTTCTGGTTATAGTGCATAGTGCTGCTAGCATTTTGTTGATCTACACATTGTTATGCCTTGTTCATGAGTGCTGTGTTAATGGGGATTGATTCATCCAATGGGAGCCCAAACCAAGCGCATTCCACGAACATAAAAGCAGGACTACACTCTTGAATTGACTGAGCTCTGTATAACAAAGAAAACACATACAACCTGGAACGTACTGGAATTAAATGCAACTATTGCAGACAATCTTCTGTGTTTATTATATTTTCTGCCTGTAACTTTTGACTAATACTGCGATGGAAAAAATAAAATTTTGCCTCCAGCTGTGTTCAGTATTCCCTGTCAAAACAAGCATTGATAAAGCCAATAGGTCTCAGCTACGCGAGAGGTACTAGCGTTCTCAATGCCTTTTAAACATGTTGTGCAGATGGTTAAAATTAAAAATATCAAAAAAGTGCAAAGCGCTGGTGCCACATTATAGCTCTTTTTATTTTCGAGTGGAAGAGCGGAACAGGCAAGCAAGGACGGAGATAGGGGAGGTATGTGGAAGCAAGAACGAAAGGGTGAGGCCACAGGGGGCAGCAACATGGGGAAGTGATGGGTGGGAGGGGAAAGCAGCAACAGATAACAAAAACAGCACTACCTTCAAGGCACGATCAGCGAATAGACAACCATTAAATGTAATCAATCTGTGCTTGGTCCATGCCCCAGAGGAAAGAACTGAAGTGACGCAGGCCTCTGGTGGCCATTTAGGGTGTGGCAAAGCAGAGTGACTCGGACTCCAACAAATTCTGAGCAATGGGTGGGTTGCACGCCCTATATAGTGTACAATAGAGCATAGTGCTTAAATCTGTGGGGCGCGCCCCTCTGGGGAGGTGCAACATCATCTCAAGGGGGGCGCGCACTCCACCTTAAAATCCCACTGTGCCTTTCATTGATTCCCACGTGCACGACGTGCCCATACTTTAAAGAAAACGTTTTGCCTACTGTCTTCAGCTCTCTCAGCGACTCTGACAATGTAATGGGGTCTGGTCCAAACCTGCCTCTCAGACAATGACGTGCAGGCACACTGTTGTTAAGACATGACAGCAATGCCGAACGGTAAGAAAATGAGCCCTCTTCCAAACAAAAACAGCACCCATGCATACACAGTGAGCCTGCCTGTTTTCTATTTAAGTAAAAGGAAAAAAGAAAATGGGTCATTGTGTGCCTTACCTCCCCTGATCAAATGGCACAGAAATCTAAAAATACAGATCAGAGCCCAGTGGATGAAAACACTCAGGTGCTCACTAAATTTCGAACCGCCGCCTTTGAACGAGTTGGTGTATTCATTTGCTAAAGGTCCGTGTTTTTCAGAACGGTGACTGAAAAGGTGCAGCTGTCCTAGCGCAGTCACATGATGAAAATTTGATTCTGTGTATTTTTCTGTGCCAGACCCCTTTTTTTAATCTCAGAAATGTCTTCGATCCCATGGTCACACGTTTGATTCCCTGTAGGTCCACTCAGCAGTACATGTTTCAGAGGTCGATAAAATGATAGCCATTTAGTTGGGGAGCAAAGACATGATGTCACTTTGTCAAAGGTCATGTGATGTCTCTTCCTGTGTTGTCGCTGGGATCAAAATTCTGGTGGCCTGGCTTTTGCCCTCCAAGCAGATCTTAAGGTTGAGATGTATGCCCAACAGCTGTGCAACACGCACACCCAAGTCATTTTAGCAGGGGGACAATGGTGACTGGCAACCCATCTTTTCAATTAGGTATTTAAAATTGTGTACAACCTTTCAATCCACCAAAGCACCGATGCCTGCTGGATTTTTGTATTCCACATGCAGGTAGCACAGCTGAAGGCTCGACAGAGCAAAAATTGATTGCAGCCCTGGTAGTCACTGTCCTGCATGGCCCCTTTGGAAGCAGCAGAAGCCACTATATGAAAGTAGCAGAGGAAGGCCTGGAAAAGGAGTAGCCAGGCCTTCTGGGGAAGAGTGGGTCCACTACCGGTTGGTCACAGGTGTTGAGCACTTGGATGTATGTAGAATCAGTAAGGAGTGGAGTGCAACCTTTACTTCAAGGTGCATTCTCCGTGGTAGTAATTAAAATTGGCTGGTCAGTAAAGAGCTCCACAAGTGATACATTTAAGACATTCAAGTATTGGCCTCTTGCTTTATGCCACGAGATAAGAAATCTCCTTTTTTGTGATAAGCTAGTTTGAGGTTAATTCACAAAGTTAGTCTTCTTGCAATGGGAAGGGTGCTAATCCCTGTGTATTCAACAGCTCCTCTGTTTTTAGGTAAAGGTAAAGATAGCACAAAAATGCCTGGTAGCACTGCTGTATTATTTGTTCTTCCAGAGGAATGTGCATTTGGAGGTTTAGCTTTTCAATAATGTTAGGGGCATGTGAGTCTGAGATTTCCTAACAAGCATCAAGGTATACCCAACAAAAAAGGATAGGGCAGGCTGGAGCTCCTGGACAGCAGTAACAGACAGGGTTAGGAGCATGCATTTTCAGTTATTTAGAAAAGTAAGCCCATTTAGCATTGGGGCTCAGTAAGATAGTCTTGACTATGTTGTCCACTGTAGTCCAGTACCTCTTCACAGCAATGTAGGGCAGAAAGGCCACGGAGAACACGCTAGCTTAACCCAAACTTAATATCAATAGACCAGGCTTAAGGTGAGCAGCGGCAGCAGAGTTTTTAGTAGCCCAGGCCCAGCGGCAGAACACATATGTAAAAATTGAGGAATCAGAGAAAGCAGGCTAGATAGAAACATCATTTTGTAGAAAATGCTGCAGAATACCAAACAGCATGCAATAAGGCACCTAAAACTCCAGGAAGGGAAACATTTGGAACTTAATGAACCATAAAACCTGTGTACACCATGGTGATCTACATAGCAAGGAAACAGTGATCCCTCTTTCTTTCTCCTTTTTAATATAATGTATAGAAATGGTTTCACAAATCTAACAATATGAACATTATGTGCAAGGATTAATGTGCTGAAGGACATTTTAATTTGTTTTGTTCTACTGAGATGTACACTGCCCATTGTTGAACTTCAAGCAGTAAAGTTTTGAGCTAATGTTTGTAAGTGGCTGTGGATGTAGTAGGTTCAATCCGTTATTTGCCAGATTTGGCGTGGGATATGCGGATGGCGGTCGATTATGTAGTGTAACAGATTCCAGAAATTTCTGTCCGGTGGTGGGAGTGTGGGGGCCCGACATCTAAAACAATTCATCTGTGGGGGGGTCTCAATCTAAAAAAGTTTGAAGACCTCTGCAATAGATGTGTGTTGCAGGCTCAACCCTAAAAAGTAGGGGAATGGTTTTTCATAATTATAAAAGTATGGGCACATCATGACCCTCCGATTCCGTCCACTTCAAACTTTCATACACCAGTGCTCATCAGAAGGACAAAATATTCCGTGGTGAACATGGCTTGTTTCTACTTAATTTTTGATCTAGAGACAAAAAGATTCCAGGAGTACTTTTAAGTCCATATTAGAAAGTACTTCTTTTATGAAGCCCCTGGCCTTTTTTTTCCTTGGATGGAAGATACCTTCTGGTTCAGAGATGTAGAATAGATGTGATTTTGACCTTGCTAAATAACCTTCATGTAAGTACTGCTGTTGCCCATGTATCATAACCTAATAAAGGAGAAGCACCGCCAGAAGTATTTTGACAGTAGGCAGACCCTCCAGCATTTCGCGATTTCGCGATTCACAAAAAAATCGCGAAATCAGCTGGGTAGGGCGATGGCCGCGATATTTGCTATTTCGGCCGCAAAAATGGCCTCCCGGCAGGTATGAAGAGAAATGGTGGCGTCTTATTGGCTGTACGCAAACACGTCACTACGTGTCTCCGTACAGCCTTAAAATAGAATAGCAGCCGAGACTCATTTCCTTCCATGCATTTAGGGACCCTGATGCACACTGGCTAGGCTAGGCCCCCCTCAGAAGAGCGCATGCTGTGTGGAACCGAGTCAGCAAAGAGAAAGATTGGTACCGCACTCAGCATCCCCCCCGCCCCCTGGCTGAGTTGGAGTGCCAAGACTTGCACTGTGCTTCCTCCAGGACACAAAGAACAGTTTTCAATTGTAAACAATTAGACCGACAGAAACCACATCTACAGACGCACTAAAGACGACTTGACGGACTTTCATTAGGGTTACCCTTAAAGTAAACTAACAGGCAAAGTAGTATTGCGAAACCAAGAAGCAGATTATGCATAAAACCTTCACTCTTGAAATCACTGGTACAACATGCGACAGAATAACTGTATGGTGCTCCTGAAGGGTTCCCTAGAGACGGAAAAATGGTGGAAGAGTCGTTGAAAGGTTTCATCGTGACAGTGGCTCCTAATGCAGGCTATAGTGCCAACATGTCAGCTGCTGGTAGCTTCCACTCAAGTGGGCAGAGAAAGCACTCGTTTGTCATCAGTGGCTGTACACAAATAGCCACAGAACGTAGGACAGTGCAGTGCAGCACACTTCGCAATGTGTGAGCAGTGCCGACATGCCACCACTCAAACTTCATCATACAAGGTTTGGTTAAAAGGAGGAGCCTTCTACTTCGGTGACTTCATCAACCGTTTATACTGTTTTGAGATATAAAGGTAAAACCTTATTTTATTTCTTCAGTAACTGTTACCACAGATTGAGCCAACGCCTACTTGTGACACTTATTAAATAGGATTGTACTATTTGAGTAATTTCCAATTTAATAACATGGTCATCGAAATCTCACATTTAGATGCCATTTCATTGGTGTGATTTTCATTTTAAGCTTCTTAAAAATGTTTTATTACCTGTTTGTTCGCCTGGTTTTTGGTTTGCAATGGCATGCTATATTTGGCTGAAGAATGCCATAAAGGACAGCTGTGGCATCATATTGTACAGACCCCCCAGGATATTGCAGCATGGATTCGCAAATTTAGTGGCACAAATATGGAAATTTAGATCTGTAATCAGAGCCCACGCTGTGTTGTGTAGGCACGAAGCAGGAACTTAAAAGGACAGGTGTTCTCTGTCCTCAATACAGTAGAGACAGCCTCTCATCGGTTGCACTGGCATGGGGTGCCTGCCGTCCCATATAGGTATGACTGTCACCTGGCCAGTACCAGTACTTTACTAGCCTGCCCATCATTTCTTTTTCAAGACTTGTAAAACAAAATAGAGAAAATCTGCTAAAACAGTTTCCATTGATTTAAGACTGAAAATGAATGATTATGAGTAAAATAAAGTGCCGCAAAAATGCCGCTATATTTCCATAATTGTGCTGCTAAATTTCCATATTTGTGCCGCTAAATTTGCAAATCCATGCCGCAATATCCTGGTTGCTCTGAGTAGGGATGCATAGGTCTGTTTGATTAGTATTTTGTTTATTTAGTGGATAACACCAACAGATAATATATAAAATGTTTGATTATTCTCTAATTTAACCAGTCTGTGCGGCTCAGGAAAGCTTGAAGAAAACCCAGATAATGATGCTGTGCGGTCTCCCGTACCTCAGTCCTATGCTGCAACCGTTGCCAGGCCGAGCCTGCTGCCTTCATCTTCTTCAATGCCAGGTGAGCACGGGCAAGGCTCATGACCTGCCCTCCAGGGGCTAGAGTTGCCATTATTTCGTGCAGGTGTATCCACAGACAGCAGTGGCAGCAAGCTTTCGGCAGAAAGTGTATTTTGTGATGACTTCTTGCTCTCTGAAGCCACAGCTCACTGGGCAGGCTCCCTGGGGAGCTTTTTTGTGATGTTATGGGAAAGGGGCAAGGACCAGACTAGACTGTCCTAGTAGGGACATGTGCCAGCTGATGTGCTTATTATGGTAACGTGATATTATCAATATGTGCATATGTATGCCGGCGGTCCAAAAAAATTGCCATTAATTGCAGTGAGAATAAAATGTCGAGTGCTGTCAGCTGGAAAGGCCAGGTAGTTTCAGAACCCTGGTAGTGCGGAATCTGACTGTTGCTCGAGTGATTCCTGGAGGCCCAGCCCTGTATGGTTCCCTTGTATGAAGTAATGCTGTTTGGAGGAATTTACATTTTTAGGTCGAGCCTAGAGTCAGCACACATGCGCTGCTCTAGGGGAGACTTGTAGTAGTGGAGTATGTAATGGAAGCTCCGTCACTCTCTGGCCATATTTGCCATTGGCTTGTGTCAGTGTCCTTCATAAATGCTGGCGTCTGACTTGTAAACAGGCTTGTTAGTCCCTCCTTCGTATCGCCCTGTCTCCATTTGTACCCTCCCATGGCGACTGGACCTTTTACCTGTGTCCTTTCGATATTGCCTGCATTAGCCCTTTTGGCAAACTCTTTGCCTAATTAAATTTAAAGAGCACTGGTGAGATGCCAGCTTTAGCAATGGCGGCCGTATTTGCAGTGCGCTGTGTGCGCTTTTACTTTTGCTTACTGGCATTGGCTTAACTTTTAAATATCGGACCCTTGCTCCCCCCCAACCTATCCCCACCGGCAGGGACGCCACGCGATGGGCACCCTGTGTTGATTACAGAATTCTCCGGATGCTTCCTCCATTGTTCCCTCCTCCTTCTCTCTCCCATCCATGCCCTTCGTGTAGCTTATGTTTTTTTATTTGTATTTATGGCAGCCCCACGCATTCCACAGCACACACATGGTGCTGCCTCTCCTCCATTCAGACAGTGCTTCTGCAGCTGCAAAACACCGCCTTCATTTTAGTCTGTGAGCACTATTTACTTTATTGACTTTCTCTTACTGCAGGCACGACGTTTTTGAATATAAGCAATGCACGTCGTGCCTGCAGAAAGCAGCTGGTACAATGGTGGCCGGCATTCCAGTGCCATAGGTCTCGCATTTTTCTCATTTTGTTTGTAATACACTTTGACCATTGCTCCGACCTTGGTCGTGGCTGTCCTGGCCTGCCAGAGAACCTCGAGGTTGGACAAACACACACTGGCACAATCTTCCAGTATGATGAGAGCAGAACTGGCTCGCTGATTAAACTTTTCCTCCAACCTCCCTGTCACCTTGCCCAGAAAGTGAAACAGTAAGCAGGAATACAGAGTGATGGACAAACCACGCACTGCCAGTAGCATAACAAAGTAGTGAAATAGAGCCATATTTGCGCTGAAGATTCCTGTTCTTAGCCATGGGCCTGGTAGCACTGCACCTCTTGCACTACTATTGATAGCACTGCTTTAATGGAACAGAAATATCATGAGCAATCCCAGGATAACTAAGGAAGCAGAATAGAAAGTGTGACATATGGGCCCCAGCTACCCTTCCCCCACCCACCCACCTCACCCCTCAACGCACAGAAACACACGCATAATAGGAGGACGGAACATACCAACCCAACAATAAATTCCATACTCACCAAAGTGGTTCCAACTGTCTGTGATGAACATTAATACCTTGTGCACCAACAATTAATAAGTGATTCCCAAACAGTCAGAAGTCCACAATAGACCAATGAAACGAAAATGAGCAGCGAAGAAACGAAATCTAGAATTGCTCGAGCGCGGTAGATAAATGAAGGAATCCTTTGTGTGCTGCCGGCCTCTACAGTGGCTGGGGAGAGTGGCGAGTAGTCTCCTCAACAAAACATCCACTCTCTCGCAACATCCACAGCTTTGCCGGCCCGCTCTGACCAGATCTACTCCCTCTACCGAGGTAAGTCGTGCCTCCTGCCACAATACACCGGATTCAGCACTCTTGCCTGTCTACGACTTCCTCTGGCTGTCCTGCCTCGAGTCAGTCTGCATATCACAGCGGGAACTGCACACTTTATATATATATATAGTCTGCTAAGCGACCCCTGTCTCAGCTTCGCGAGTCTCCAAGGAGAGTGAAAGTGAGTGGTTTTGGGGCAGGGGCGGATTGGTACTGCGGGCACTCGGGCATTGGCTGAAGGGCCGGTGTCTCAGTGCCCTCTGTGGCCCGTTTTTTTTCCTTTCCCAGTCCACAGAGAGCACTCGACAGGGAGAGTAAAGCAGCCTCGCTGGGTGGCTATGTGATATGGCCACGCTGCAATTATCAGCTGTGGCCTCTCCTGACCCCCTGCCAAACAATCACGCTGATGGTGGGCTGGGGAGCGGGTGATTGTGTGCCAGAATCGGCCTCCCTGAGGGACAGGTGTTGCTCAGGCAATTGAGCCATTTTCACCTTGGCCCACCTGGGGCCCAAGCAGCCCAGAAATAGTGTTTGCACTTGACACCTCGCCCACAGCCCTTCTCATGCAGGGCATTGTGGGCGAGGAACAATTGGTCTCGCTGTGGGGGCCAGGTGATGTTGTGAACTCGCACCATCTTCACCTCGAATGTGGGCCACTTTTTTCGGCAGTGTCTGGGCCAAATTGTGATCCCAATCTGACCCTGTTTTGGGGGCGAGCTATTGAAATAATTGCAGATGAAATTAGCATTTGTAATGCAATAGGTCTCACATTTACGTGAGTTTTGAGCTGTTGGCATTGTAAATGACAATGCCTTTTTATTTATGTTTTGGTTTTTGAAACATAAATCAAAGGCATTGTCATTTACAATGCCAATAGCTTAAACTTGCGTAAATGCGAGACCTATTGCATTGCAAAGGCTTGTTAAAAAAGTGAATACAAAAATAGTCGCAACAGCACTTGCCTGTCACCTGCTGGTGAGATGGGGTGAAAACGGTCTCCTCATTGACATGTTATGTAAAGAGATGCATGTGCAAAGACAGCCAGACGACACCTACGTTTGAATTGCGAGACTTATATTACCGACTGGATTTTGGAAATGCTGCAGAGTAAAACATTTCTGCAAGAAGCAATATATGATTAACTCGTATATTCTGCTTATGCATCATAGCAGGCAATAATAGCAGTTATAACATGAGGATGTTCGTGTGATAAAAACCGATTTGACGCTTCGTCAGGGGTATTAAGCACTATATAAATGCAATTACAATACAATACAATAATGGGTGGCTGGAGGAGTAGTAGTAATCCACAAGCATTAGCAAAGTCAACAGGTCTGATTTGAACGCACTGATACATGTGAACGAACACAGGCAAGCACAAATATGTGCGTGCCTCCCTGTAACCTGCATCTTTCTGTGCCTAAGAAACAGGGTGCACAGAGACACGTCACTCGTAATCTGTTGTGCAATTGAGCATGTCCGTGTTCGTATACAGTAGAATAATAATGACAGTCATATATATTATTAATAATGCACACCAAAATATTCTGGGCCTCTGTTTAAACATCTTCCAGTTATTAAACCAGGATTCACTAGCAAATTTACCAGCAGCAAAACACACAAGGTGAAGTGCGCTTCTTATGCATAATGTGATGCATTATACGTTGGAATACTGCAGCGGCTGATGTCAGGCCGAACGGCATTCTGCTAAATAGGTAGGCTCCAAAGGGTGTTATGAAGGATGTGAGGGCTTTGGAATCATGGTGGAGAGCTACCTGATGGTACGCTGCAAAAAGGTCTAGGACGCTGAAATATTTGGCACCTTGTATTACACTGAGAATCTCATTAATGTTGGGGAGAGGGTGTCTATCCACCCAAATGTTGGAGTTAAGATCCCTAAGATCCACACATAGGTGGATACCTTTCCCACTTTCCTTAGACGCGACCACTATGGGAGCTAACCACTCCGAGCTTTCAATTCTTTCAATCACACCACAAGTTTCTAGTCTCTCTAATTCTCTTCTGAGAGGATCTCTTATAAGTAAAGGGACCGATCTAGGTTTGTGAACAGTTGGTTTGTGTTGTTTCTTCAACTTAATTTTATGTAAGAAACCCTTCAGCAGACCCAACTTGTCTGAAAATACTTCTGGAAATTCTTCACAAACTTCTTTCCTACGCAAGATCTCTCAACCAAATACACTGATTCTGAAGCATTGGGGTCCAATTTTATCCCAAGATCTTTTTGGTGTTTCCACCCTAATAAATTCGACCCATCCCTTGTAATGTAAACTTTCCCCACAGTAACCCTGTCTTTGAAGTTGATCTGCATAACGAGCATGCCCACCAAGGGTACAGGATTGTGGTTGTAAGCACCTGGATTGATATCAGGGGGTAACATTTCATATTCCTTGCTTGCTGAGTTGGATTTGAATGTAGCTTCATTTATAACGGTATAGGGGGAACAAGAGTCTGCACATACCATATACGGAATATCATCAAGGAGAATTTCACCTTTGGGGTAGTTACCATTAGATAATTCCTTAGAGTCTGCTACTTGGAATACAATGTCATCATTCAAAACGGTGTCATTGTGAAACATGTGAGTGGCATTTTTTCTTATAACATTGCAAACTTTAGAGAAATAACCACGATTGTTGCATTTCCTACACGTAACATTCCTAGCTGGACAATTTACATTGTTAGCTAAATGATTGGATTACCACAACGGAAGCATTTAAATTTTGAAACATCAGTTCTTTGTTTTACCTATTCAGTGGGAGGCACTTTGTTCATAACATCTTTAGTTGACACCTTAAGTACACCATTATCATTGACTTGTTTGACCTCAACAGCATCTTTCATTTCACTCATACAAAATGCAGTGTGCTCTATGCTTTTTGCAATATCAATCGCTTGTTTTAATTCAGGAGCATCAGCTAATAATTTCTCTTGAATTTTCTTGTCACAAGTACACCTAACCAACTGATCCCTGATTAAAGATTATGTTAATGTACCATACTCACAAGTAGAAGCTAATCCTCTTACCACTGCAATGTAATTTACCACTTTTTAATTCTTCCCTTGTGATCTAGAGAAAAATTTGTTGCATTCTGTTATGTTATGTTATGTTAGTGCTATTTGTATTGCGCACGGCTGCTCCAGCGAAGGAGCGTCCCGGCGCACCGACAAGGTGGCGAACACAACACAACTGGGGAACAGAAATAATTATTAAGAAATTGGGGAGTGAAGGATTTAACAAAGCTCAGAAAATAAATGAGTTTTAGCGGCCTTGCGGAAGGAGAGCAGGTCACCAAAGGTCCGGAGTTTCAAAGGGAGAGCGTTCCAGAGTGCGGCTGCCCGCACCTTAAAAGAGCGACCCCCCACCCGACTGAGTTTGAACCGAGGGGCTACCGCTAATTCTTGGTCTAGCGAGCGCAGAGTGCGGCCCGGGATGTAAGGGCACAAGAGTTGGTGCAGTAAGGGAGGTGATAGGCCCTTCAGAATTTTGAAGGAGAGGCACAAAACTTTAAAGTGGATCCGCTGCCTAACGGGTAACCACCACATTGATTTTTTCTCCAAATTGGATTTCAAATTTTTCAAGGGTATTTTGATAGACATCATGTTGAGGATCTTCGTGCGCATCCTCACTTCCACTTTCACCTTCAATTACAGTGTCAGGGAGATCATCAAAAATTTCTCTTGCATGTTTTCCCAAATTATGTAACAGAACATGCTGTTTGCGTACAGAAGAAAATCTGACCCCCCAACAGCAATTAGATAAAATTCAAAAAGATTCACCCATCTTTTCCAAGGAATAAGCGGTTCACCCTCATCATTCAGGAACAAAGGAGGTTGAGACATCGCAAATTATACCATAATGGGAGAGAAGAGATAGGAGTATAACCAAGGAAAAGACACAAGAAGAAAGGAGAAGAAGATGGGAAAGGAGAAAAGTGACAAGTGGAGGAAGGAAATAGAGGAGCTGGCTGGGCACAACTGTATAAATAAATAACAACGATACACGAAGAGAAGACAATCTACTGTATCAGAGAAAGCTAAAAACATGCAAAAAATATAACACTTTTATAAGTATAGCCCAAAATTGGAATGTCAGTGTCAAGGAGAGATACAAAGCTGTGCCTGTCAGCGATAGATGGACTGGCTAAAAGGTAAAACAACAGCAGAACCTGAATAAAACCACAGGGTAAAGGATTTCCACTCAGCGAGTAAGCTGTGCCTGTCAGCGGTGTAAGACTGGCAGGCAAACACGTGTACTTGGTAAGGTGGTGATAGGCTGAAGAAATTGACGTAGATTTCTGTCGCTGAGATCAATGATACTGCCACGCTTGAGTGACACTGAAGAATCCAGGAAGAACGATCCTCACCGCTGTGCAGGGTGAAGATGCTCCTGCTGCGAGCAGAGTGAAGGTAATACCCGCAGCCTCGCCTGATTGACAGATTCCTTGCAGGCTGGTGAGGAAACTTGAAGCGATAACCTCCCACAGCATATGTAAATACGTTCCCGCTGCGAGCTGAGGCGGTGTGTTGAATTTGACACCGTCGCTGAGGGAGGTACAGCTGATATGAACACTTGCTGAAGGGCTGACAGCTGTGCGCTCCCCGAGAGGGGGGGCTGGTTAACAGTTGCGCATGACGAAACAATTACCTCGGGGAAGTTGACAGATTTTTCTTCCGGCCGAGAAGGCTTCACAACGTTGCGCAGGGTCACTGCAAGTTCCAGTACTAAGCCCCTCACAAAACTACAAGCTTACGTGGGGTGAGAGGAGAAGTAGCATCGCCCTAGAATGGCGCTACACTCCAGCACAATAAACGAACCCCAACGTAAAAGAGCTTCATGATACTCAGACAGGGAACGCTGAGGTGATCAGATGCTGACGAAAACGACACACATGTGAATAGAATTAGAATATAACAACGCTCTGCACAAGCATAGCTACGCTGCCACAGACAGGACACAGTCATCGAAAGTGCCCAGAATGAAGGCTTGGGGCAATTAACAGAAAGCTAATCCGGGTGGATTATCGTAAAGCAGGCGAAAATGTCCAAAGCGTTTCCTCAACTTTGAGTAGTTAAAAGTCACGAGGCATCCACTCACCAGAAAGAAAAAGTTGGAGAAAACGTTGCAGTCCAACGAAGTTCAGGAATTTACAGAATCTTCAGCTGGTGTGGAAGAAGCATGGGGAAGATCTGGAGCTGCCCCCAGTGTAGCAAATTGTCGCCAAATTGTTGGAATAAACTGCTGACACAGGGAGTTGAAGAGAAGCTGTTTATTCTGTCCAGATCCTCAGGCACCAGCTGGCAACTGAGGTACACCAATGTTCTAAGGTGAGCTTCACCTCAACATTCTATGGTAGGGAAATACCAGTGGGAAAGGAGGGGAGGAGCAGGGAGGGAAGATGGGTTACAAGGAGGCAAGGGAGATACCAACTAAACATTATATAGTAAACATGTGTAATGACGTTCAAAGGTTACAACACAAACCTCATTTAAAAGGAAAAACAAACGTTGCGTCCTGTCAGTGAAGATATTAGATATTCTGAACTCAAATTGAAATTTCCAGAAGGGTTACTTACATTTCTTCAAATTTGAAGAGACCGTCTAAAGGACTTCATTTTTTCAAAGACTGTGAAATTTATTTTTGTAAAACTATCTTGCCTAAGCACTGTTTTTATACAAATATCTACCATTTTCATAACCACTCTCAGGTGATATATAATTAATTTAAATATTAAAATAAATCAGACAAAACTCGTTGTTTGACAATTGAAATATATATATTACAGCGGAATCGTGACTGCACCACAGGGTGCGGTTTAAACGGGACGACGCAAAGCTAACACCAGTGCAGGTTGGTGCACGCTTCAGCTCCTATTGACTGCCACAAAGCGGGGCAGGTCCCCTTCAGAACGTTGTACATCTAAACTTGGTTTTATTTCAATGACGAGAGCGCATCCACTTGGAAAATATTTGCGCACTACAACACCCAGAAGGCCATTGGACCACGCCCACTGTGGCAGGTGTTCAAATAGACTGCGCGACAGCGCTTTCATCTTTACCACGCCACTGATGAAAGGTTATTCCTGAAACGCGTCTGGCGGATTATGCAAAGATGTTTTATTTCCTGAAAGGGTGCCTGCTGGCAAGCACTCAATAAAGAAAAGTGAGCTTTACTTAAGTCGTGTGGCATCACCTCAAATGGGCTCCTGTGTGTTTTGGAATATATATATATATATATATATATTCACTGAAAAAACCATAGGTTTCACACATGTTATAGTTAGCGGAAATTTTACTGATAAAAAACCAATGAAATTGCCCCGTTATAGTTAGTGCTGGCAACTATAACTCACGCGACCGCAATCCTCTGCTGATGCTAATACTGTATTTAGACACTTATTTGCCCATGTCTTCTTCCATACATTTTTAGCTATACATATATTACAAATATTTTTTTTTATAAAGACACATATGTCATCAGCAGAAGATTGCGGTCGCGTGAGTTATAGTTGCCAGCACTAACTATAACGGGGCAATTTCATTGGTTTTTTATCAGTAAAATTTCCGCTAACTATAACATGTGTGAAACCTATGGTTTTTTCAGTGAATTTGCAAGGTTTTTTAAATGCTAATTCCTAACTATAACGTGTGTGAAACCTATGGTTTTTTCAGTGAATTTGTACGGTTTTTTAAATGCTAAGTTACTTTACGCCATTCGAGGCGTGCGCGCCCACTTAACGCAGTGCGTTCCGTGCACGGTTTTTATCAACTTTAATAAGCCCTGTACATTTGGTGGCCTTCGGCCACCAAAAGCACAGGGGGTGGGGTCAATGTGGATAGTGTTTTTTTTATTTCGATTTTATAATTTCATGTTGCCAAAATATAGTTTTTTTACTGATGTAATAAGCCCTGTACATTTGGTGGCCTACGGCCACCCAAAAGCACAGGGGGTGGGGTAAGTGTGGATAGTGTTTTTTTTATTTCTATTTTTTACCGTACGCTTACGGTAAGCGTACGGTAAGCGTACTCGGCGAAATTGCCGAAAAAAAAATAAAACCGTTTTTGCTCTTGGGGGATGTTTGGGGACTCCCTCAACATGACTATGTGGGAGGGAGTTGTCAAAACAGCCCCGTAACATGTTTTTGGGCATCATGTTTGATAAATAACACTCAGTGCGAGAGACAAAATGGCGGACGCCGCTTCCTGGTTTCGGCCGATTCGAATGTTTACTAAGATCTAAGAGCCAATCAGAATCGCGCTCGCGCACGCCACCGTACGCGTACGGTAAGCGTACGGTAAGCGTACCGTAAGCGGGCTCAGATATATATATTGATTTAAAGGCTATTTTCTCAGAATCTACTGAACAGATTTACACCAAACCTACAAAAGGCACTTCCTTGACATAGGGACTACCTCTCTGCCAAATTTCTAGTAATTCTGTTCAGCCGTTCGGGCTGTAGCTCGTTCTAAAGGTCCTATGGAAAAATGCATGGGAAAAACGCGTTTTGGGACCCCCCTTTTATCTCAGCCCCCGCTTGACGAATCCCCCCGAGACTTTCAGGGTAGGAGCGGAGCGTAGCGCCCCACCTATTTTGAGAAATTCGCGAGGATTCATCGACCGGCGCCAAAGTTATTCAAAATAGAATGTTGCGGATTTCCTATGGAAAAGGGGTCCTAACTATAACTACCTACTGGCGACCGCCAGTAGGTAAAATATATATATATACACACACACAGTTCTATGCGTTTCAAACTAGTAAAACAACATTGCTTTAGACCTGAAACAATTCCTTAGCAAGGTCCGTTTTTGCTGCTCTTAATTGGGGTAACCTGCATGCCACATGTATAATTCCTGAGAGTTCCTTCTCGTTTCTGCAAGGTCTATATACTGTGTACAATTAATTAGGTTTATAGTAGCCCACGCTCTCTGCTTAGGTTGAAATGTCACACAGTTGCGTTACGTGCGATCTAAAACTATTTATTGTTAAATAAGGGGGGGGGGGTATCCCTGCGCCCCCTCTTGTGCAACCCCCAATGATACTACATTCTCTACGTTCGCGTCCATCAAATTACATACCTACTAAATGGAAGGTCAACGAACTATTTCACAATTGTTTTTAAGTAATTTTTAAAAAGAGGGAAGTAAGGGATCGTAGCGAAAAGGTAACGCTAAGCAATGTGTATTTTTTAAATGAAGTTGAAATACTCGAATAATGTTGAAGAGCAAAAGGACTGCGTTGTTCACAGCATTCCAGGGCTCCCATGTACAGTGTGACGATCCTTATTGGGGCGGGGCCTGTGAGGAGACTCATCCACTATGGGAGCAGATGTGGTACAACAAGAGCTGCCTACTTTGGGACTGGCAAACCGGCTTCGAATCGCGGCGTCAGCTGAACATCCTGTGATTCCAGGCAAATCACTTAATCTCCCCTTGCCTACAAAAAATGAATGTGTCCTTGTGTTAAGTAACTGGTGCTCATGTAAAGCGCTGCAATGCCTTCGGGTTGAGTTTCCGCTGTATAAAACTGCAAAAAAAAGTAATAATCCATCAGTATTCCTGGGTTGATCATAAAAGCAGCCCCAGGAACGAAACAACTGATACCACTACAAAAAGCAAAGTAAAATTAAGCAGGGAAAGAGAATGAAGGCGTCTTTGCATTCGCGTAATTATGAAGTACAAATAGATTATTCAAGCAATTGAGGGTTTTTTAGGCAAATTATCAAAGGAAATTATTAATAAATCCTGGTGTGAAAGCTTGGAATACGCGAAATGGTTCGATGGTACTTTGGCGCCCTACAGTGGCGTATGAGTGAACTGAGAACTGCCAGTTAGTGCAGAAACAACACGTAGTTGGCCAATATACACTGGTCGTCCTCATTATGATTGGCAGAACAGATTATAACCACCCCCCATGTACCGGTACTCCAGGGCTCTGAAAAATCTGGCACATTACGAGTTGGACACTGACAGTCCACTTGCAAATGAAGAATAACTGGAGGAATCAGTATTTCAGTGTCAGGTTTCCCCATTTTAGCCATATTTTTACCCAGCGAAAGCTAAGAGATCTGCAGTGTACCCTCACATCTCATGGGGCCGCTAAGGACTGTTACCGGCCCTATCGGAATTATGAGACCACTTGTAATGAAGGCAAGTGATGGCATATTTTTACAGGTGGTAAGTTCAACAAGGTGTAAGAGCAACGCAAACCTTAAGTCTTAGTTTGAAGCCTCGCTAAGCCACTTTGCGTGGCTTTGAAGGGCTTCAAAAAATATCGAGAAATGCAATGCAGCGCATATCACTGCTTTGCAATCCTCTGAGCCAGGCAGACATTGCGGGGTGTTCACACGCAACTCCTGTGATTTTGCGCCAGGGAGGCATTGCAGGTGTGTTCCAACACAACTCCCATGGTTTTGCGCCAGGGAGGCATTGCAGGGCTTTTCCAACACAACTCCCATGGTTCTGCACCAGGGAGGCATTGCAGGTGTGTTCCAACACAACTCCCATGGTTTTGCGCCAGGGAGGCATTGCAGGGCTTTTCCAACACAACTCCCATGGTTCTGCACCAGGGAGGCATTGCAGGGGTGTTCCAACACAACTCCCATGGTTTTGCGCCAGGGAGGCATTGCAGGGCTTTTCCAACACAACTCCCATGGTTCTGCACCAGGGAGGCATTGCAGGGGTGTTCCAACACAACTCCCATGGTTTTGCACCAGGGAAGCATTGCAGGGGTGTTCCAACACAATTCTCATGGTTCTGCGCCAGAGAGGCATTGCAGGGGTGTTGCAATACAACTCCCATCGTTTTACGCCAGGGAGGCATTGCAGGGGTGTTCCAACACAACTCCCATGGTTTTGCACCAGGGAGGCATTGCAGGGGTGTTCCAACACAACTCCCATGGTTTTTGCTACATTCCCAGATTTACCAAACCTGGTAAACCGGGGAATGTGCCAAAAAGATACGCTTCCTCAGGAGAGGCAAAACGAGAAGAAACTTCTTTATTTCTCCTTGTGTTTTTTCATTTCATGATTGTTTCTGTGCAGGAAGGTGCTCCTTTTTTTCTATTTATTGACTTTTGTTACAATAGTGGCACCCTCACTTTAGATTTGAACATTTTAAGCTAAAGCAAGGGTGCCACGATTGCTTCAAAAGTAAACAGGAATTTGCTTACTTTTGAAACACTTGCAGCACCCATCATAATAAGATTGCAGAAAGCTGTAAATGCTGCATGTGAGCTTAAAAGAGGAGCTAGGAATACAAAATCTGGTCGGCCTGAAACTTTAGGGGTGGCGGGGCATTCATTTCCCCTCAACTCTCCCGTATACTGGTGGAGGTGACGATGACGGTCTGAAAATCAGTCAGGACAAATTTGTGATTATTTTGGGCATGGTCATTCTCGTTAGTGCTGCAAGGTCGAGGTGGTTCAGCTCAAAATACTCAGGTGGCTTTAGGAGGACTAAAATAAAAATACATATACCAAATGCACTGGTGGTTTACACTCAGATAATTTTATTATCTTCTTTAACAGTGATTTGGGATTTCAAATAATTCAGAAACACCTGAATCCAAATTCCATTTAGAGATGGTAAGAGGTGATATAAACCCACATAAAATGTGAATAAAGTAGAGGTATTTTTTTATTTCAAATGGAACAGATTTTATTGTGGTCCGCCAAGCAGAAATGAACGCGATATGCAAATACTGTGATTGCAATCCCCCTGCGCCAGCTACCTAAGTATGCCGACTTTTCAAATAGATTCAACCATCTGTATTGACTGAGAGCCTTGCTTCAGTGTATAATAACACATCTGCATGTGCATGGGTAACAAAATTAAGAACGGCAACATGTTCAGCGATAGACTATCTACATACTCCTGTTTGCTTATGAAAAAAGCTGCTTTCAGGCATATCAACTTTTTGTCCTAATAATGCATTATTTTGTTAATATTGTAGCTTGAAGCAGGATGGGGAGGACTCACGTTTACTTGAATTCGTGTTTGCTATACCGCCTCTGCCACAAAAGTAAAAGATCTCTTGCAATACACTCGTACCAGCAAGTAAAATGCAGCTCACATGGGTCCGCTTTCAAGTCTACTTTTGTGTCTGCTTTAACTGACTGTTGTCTATCTCAAAAGCTGCTCAATGAAGAGATTTCGCATGTCAATCCTCAGTGTTGATGCTTACATGGAGCAGCCCTATCGACAGAGGCGCAGTATGCCACGCTTCTGGAGGAAGGCAGACAGACTGTCCAATGCCAACATTACCTCCATCAACAGCGCCTTGTGACGTTAAGAGTAAAGCTCTTAAGTGAACCACAGGAATCTGTTCCTGATGCGTGCCAAAGTCTTACAAGTAGGATAGCAAACTCACAAAAGATTCAGCACTGAAATAAGTCAGCAATGTATTTCGCAAAAACCAAAGAAACTTCTTTTTTACACATAGCAGGTGTCCACTTCCATTTCACTACAAAGTTCACCTTTGAGTGTGTACTCAAGGGCAATACGGTCTATATCACTCCATTATTAGCAAGATCCTCCTCACCTGAAACAGAGAAGAATAATGGGGTACATAGACTTGCTACACCCTTTACCCTACACTATCGACTCCTAGTATACATCAGGTTACAGGTGAGCTAATCCTCTGTGTCTCCTTTCATGATTGTAAGAAAGTGAACTGAACTCACTGTGCACAACAACTTTCCCAAGTTATCACCAGATAGCAAACATATCAATCAGTCAATACACCTGACTTATAAAGCGCGGCTGATCACCCGTGAGGGTTCCCAGGCGCTGGGAACGTTCAGTGGAACAGCCAGGTCTTGAGTCCTTTCCTGATTTCCAGCAGAGAGGATGAGGTCCGGAGGTGAAGGGGGGAGGTCGATGCAGGACTTAGCAGTGACGTAGAAGAAGAGAATTGCATAGGGTTTTGTATAGTAGCCTGGTCTAAAGTTCCATAGCCTCCTGGTTTTTGGGGGGATTTTTTGGGGAGTAGTGGGTTCTGACCATGAGGACTTCATTGGGAGAAGATGAACGTGTCTGACTTTGCTCTGGCCCCTGAAAGTGAGAATGATATAGATAAGGATTCTTTCTGTTTGGGTGCTTAATACTATTTCTGTGATCACTAGTCACACTCTAGCCTTGGCAGGTTTCTGATCTTTCTTGTTTTGAAACAACTTTTTAACTGCCAATTACATACTTTTCAGATTGCAGATCTTCCCTGTAGTAAATTAAATTGGATTGAGGGGCCAGTTGAGTTTAAGTTTCTCTTGGGCAGAGTTAGAAAACTTTTCCGGACTTCTCCAATGCCAAGTAACTGGTGCTGTCATAAGAGTAACACGCATTGGTAAATGCATTAGGTTTCGCCTCTGTGATTAATAATAAGCTGTTTTTGTTGTATGTTGTAGCTTGCTGAGTAGTTGTACAATATAAGTTACAGAAAGTCTGTTAAAGTATAACTTGTTTAGTAGAAAAATGCAATATATTACTAGTGGTATAGTGCAGGTAAGTAACAACAAAATTTAGAAAAATTAAATGAAAGATGGAAATAATATAATTATTTGATGTAATAGCAATATTATGTGTTAAGAGGAGTTCTGACAAATGTTAGGCCCAGTGCCACTGCACCTGCTGCACCATTCAAATCATGCTCTAGTGCCTGAAAGATAACTGCATTTGTGACTGCCTGCCTAGTAGTAAAATATAGCAATATTTGGTGTTTAGAGGAGTTATGATGACTTTTGGCCCCAGTGTCACTGTACTTGCTGACCATTTAAATCATGACCCTATACCTGCAAGGTAACTGCACTTGTCTGCTTATTTAGTAGTTAAAAATAGCAATATTTAGTGATAAGAGGAGTTCTGATGACTTTTGGCACCAGTGCCACTGCACCTGCTGCACCATTGAAATCATGACTCTAGTGCCTGCAAGGTAGCTGCACTTGTGTCTCCTTATTTAGTGGTTAAATATAGCAATATTTGGTGTTTACTGGAGTTATGACAACTTTTGGCCCCAGTGCCACTGCACCATTTAAATCAAGCCCCTTTCAATTACAAGGTAACTGTAATTGTGACTGCCCGTTCAGTAGTAAACTATAGCAATATTAGGTGTTTAGAGGAGTTCTGACAACGTTTTGCACCGGTTGTCACTGCCACCTGCTACACCATACAAATCACGACCCTAGTGCCTGAAAGATAACTGCACTTTTAAGTGCCTGTTTAGTTATAAAATATAGCAGTAATCGGTGTTTAGTGGGGTGCCTGGAGCTCTTTTGTACTATTGAAATCAAAACACTTTCGCTTGCTAGATGACTGCACTTGTGACTGCCTCTTTAGTTGTAAAATATACCATATTAGGTGTTTAGAGGGGTTCTGATAACTTTGGAACCTGGTGCCACTGCACCTGCTACACCATTCAAATAATGGCCCTGTTGCCTGCAAGATAACTGCACTTGTGACTGCCTCTTTAGTTGTAAAATATAGCAATAATATGTGTTTAGAGGAGTTCTGACAACTTTTGAGCCCGGTGCCCCTGCAACTGCTGCACCATTCAAATCATTACCTTGCTGTCTGCAAAGGTAACTGCACTTGTGATAGCATTTTTAGTAGTAAAATATAGCAATTTTAGGTATTAGTGGATTGCCTCGAGGTTTTGGTCATAGTTCCACTGCACCTGCTGCACCCTTCAAATCAAGTCCTTTTTAACTGCAAGGTAACTGCAATTGCGACTGCCTGTTTAGTAGTGAAATATAGCAATATTATGTGTTTAGAGGAGTTCTGACAACTTTTGCGTCTGATGCTACAGCACCTGCTTCACCATTCAAATCATGACCCTGTTGTCTGCAATGTAACTGCACGTATGGGTGCCTGTTTTTAGTCAAATATAGCATAGCTCTTGAATATTAACTTTATTTATAATGTGCAATAGTTGTTACATTTAGAATTTGATCATAATGACCAAACAGATTAAGTTGAAAAAATTAATCCGATAATGCCTTCAAAGTGGAAATAAAGGTACTGAGGCATGAATTGGAAATGTCACAAATGTTCTAAGGTTAAAGCATCTACTTTACACAACTAAGTAATAAAAAGCAAGCATTTCAGCATACTGTCTGCCTTTTCCATGGGAAGAGAACTTATTTTGACAGTGAATGGGGCTTAAGCAGTGTGAACAGCTTTAGTGGAGGTATCGTAAATGCTTGCAGCCAGAGGAAGTTAACAAAAGAAAGAAGTTCCACACAAAAGTGAGTGAACACAGTAATTCGACTCCAGTAACTGATAAGAGCCTCCTTTTAAGATACATTAAATAGAAGAAATTTCACAAGCACAGCGCAAGCGCTGTGCAGGCGAACCGTAAAAACAGATCGTGTTTTTTTGTTTGTTTCAGTATTAATTCTGCATTGGCCATCGTTTCATCCTGAATCTCATGCTGTCCGCTTGTACATTTCCAGGCTACTCCGAAGATGGAGGGACGTTGCGCGGAGAGGTGATCCCTGAGCACGAGTTTGCAGTTGGACCTGTGCGTCTGGATGACGAGAATGAGTTCCCACCTGTGAGCATTCAGAGTCGTTAAAACCACAGAGCAGCCCTTTTACCAACAAGGAGATTTAAACTCTTACAGAAGAGATGGAGGTTCAGACAACCACTCCAGCTCACGACAAACGCCACATCTGCAGAATCCAGGCAGTATTTGCTATCAGTGTTATGTGCCAAGGGTTGAGTCCTCAAGCCGATGGTTGCCAAGCTAACGAATACCCTAGTGGTAACATAATGATATTACAACCAAGCACAGTGCTCTCAGAGGACGTGCCACGTAAATCCCGGCATGCTGCTTGTTTTGTTCCCTGTGATAGTTTAAATTTCAGTGTACTTTAAGCTTTGGTTATTTATAGTGGTTAATTTTCTTCATGACCATTCCCTGAAAAGATCACACGACCCTTCTGGGTCAAAGAAGCTAGGAAGGGAGTGTATAGCATAGGTTTTTGTTCTGGGAACAACTTTCTGTCCCAGAACTGTTATTTTTTGGAATCCTAATTTAGACTGTATCTAACTTGTATAGATTTCCGCTTTAGGTTTCATTTAACCTTTACTTTCGTAATTTGTTTTATTCAACTAAAAGGACATTCTACCTTTTGATGTGTATTCTTTCTCTTTGTCAAGACACATCATTTCTGTTGCATATTTTACCTACTTGAAGGGGGCAAAATATCTCAGTGACTTAAACACTTACTGCTGACATCTTCTGTGATCTGTAGGTCCTTGGTTCGAATCTCTGCCATGCAACTTGGCCTTCCTACTTTCCAAGGTCAGAACATTTGAGTTGCATTAAATCGGATAACATTAGCACTTGTTATTTACACATCTTGGAAAAGGTAAGTTTGCAGTATAAAAACCTATTTTCTCCATTTCAATCGGGGTTTAGCAAAGCGGATGGTAAATGAAAGTCTGCAGGGATTTGTCAGCCATTGGAACATTCATTAGAGGTAGAGGGCACATGATCAGGGGTATAGTGAAGACTCCCCCTAGGTGGACTGTTCCAAGAGAAATCTGGAGTTCCCAAGCAAGGCTGTATCTTTGAAAGGCTAGTTTGGTTGATGCCTTGACTGCTTATCCAATTGACTACTAAAAACTTAGTGAGGGATCGCCATCTTTTTTTGTCTTTAATTATTGACTCAATGAATCTCTCTCTCAGAGATTTTGCAAGGTCGCAACTTTTGTGCGAGGATTTTTGAAGACCTAGGAAAAATTATGTTTTGTAGCTTGCACATGCCCTTTGCTCAAGTTATAAGGCCATTTTACACAATAGATTGCAATCTGGAATCCACTTCTGGCCCATTGTGGTGGTGGTGCAAGGCAATAGCACACACTTGTCTTAATGTGACACTGGCCCTGCGTGGCTGATTTGTAGAAGCAAAAAAGAAAAAGAAAATGAAACACAGGATTTCCATGTATCTAAAACATCAATAGATGTGTTGTGAATGGTTAGACTGCAGTGCCTTTTTAATGGGTTTGCTACAGCTACTGCAGTCAATCATCAAGGCTGACATCCACCCTCTTGTAGATTCGGTTTTCAAACATTTGTGTTGCTTTGCTAAAACTGTGGCCCATTACTGCCACCGGTCAACAAGATTAAATAAATCCATTTCCATAAACTCCAATATGTTTTGATATTGGAATACAAAAATAACTGCCCATGTCTTTAAATAACTAAAGTAAAATAGGTAATGCCTTCTCTCATAAGTGGCCTAACTCCTTCTCAGCTGAAAACAGTAAAGAGCAGCCATTCTTTCATGTCATGGAGATTGGTTGCAGGGGCAGCTGAAAGAAGCGGTTGGTTGTGAGGCACAAATAAACTGGAAAATGGTAGGGCTGCGAGGGCTGCAGCGACTGAGCTGCCTCAGCTCAAGGGGCTCTGAGACCTGCCCGATGCACAGCAGGGGCACTGGATTCCGTTGGTTGGTGGCCAAACTCCGAGCCACTGCAGGGGCTCTGTGCTGCATTACCCACTACCTCTACCAACCTGTTACAGCCCCGCAAAGTAGCCATGCACTCTCACCACATTCCCAGGGCCCCACCAGTGTCTGCGGTGCAGCACAGGCCCTTGGGAGCAGGAGCAAATGGCTCGTCTTTCCTGTGACTCTACCTCCTTCCAGTAGCAGTGGCTGGGCAAGTGAAAATGAAAGGAGTTGGCAACTCATAACTCCATTAACATTTTGGTTAAGCCTACTAGACAGCACATGTGCTGTCTGTTGCGAGGCATATAGTGGCTTACCAAGAACATAGATTGGGTTGTAGCCCACCCATTGCTCATCATTGGTTGACTTTCCTTGTCACTCACATTTGCCTGCTTCGTATTTGTGTCCCATCTTGACAATCTTGTGTTTCTCCCTCCCATGGTGAATTGTCTCTTTACAGTTTCTTTGGCTGGCTGGTATTGCTGCTTCCACTGCACTACTTTTTTATATTGAGTAAAGGACTCCATTAGAGTGCATGTGTATTCAAGCCTTCTCCCTTGTGTATGTCTCTGCCCCTGCACTGTGTTGCTCTCTGTTGACCGACTTCTCGTTCCCTCCCTCTTGCTTCCCCCACCTGCGCCCTGTGTTGCTTTCTCCCAACCCACTGCTGCTTTCACTCATGCCCTCACCCATTGCCTTTGCATCCCCTCCAGTTTGATTCAATGTACCCTAGCACCTTCCCCTTTTTTGCTCACAGTTGACCACGCCCTGTTTTTTCAGTGTTCTCCCAACACTGCAACATGTTGCTTATGCTCCTCCCACCTGTTTTAAAGAAAAAAAACTTTTGTTTTTTGCTTTTCTTATTAGTTACCAATTCAACTCTGATTGGTTACTCAAAAGAAAAAATAACACCCATGTAATTTCCTACGAAATGACACAGTGCTGCGGCTTAGTAAGCAAAAGAACAATGGATTTAACTCAGATCTCTTGAATGGGGGAGGATGTTTGATTCATTCAGTATTTCGTCCATCATTTGTTGCTGCAGTACAAAATGACACCGGTGGCCACATCATTAGTTTTTTTTACTTTAGCCACTGCACTGCATCATGAATGCTGTGCAACATGGTTAAAAACCATTGTCAAAGACAAAAGCCCGCAAAGGCAAGACCTGTTGGCTTTGCCAGTGCTTTTTATTTTAACTTTGTGTGATTTATGAAGTTTTAAAAAGAAAGGCATGGTGATTACCATCCCTTTTCAGCATAGGGACAACATTCTAACTGCAGTGAATGACAACTCAGGGCTGATGGCGGCCTGGGTCCTCTAAATGGTGGTCCTCCATCCCTTGCTCCAACCTTAAACGCCGCATCACCTCCCAGCCAAAGTATCTCTATTTAATCTCTATGTCCAACCCCTGGCACAAGTCGCGTGGGACCATGGTTTAACCATGGTCTCCTATGCTGATGACACCCAGCTGGTGTTGGCCCTTTCTGATGACCAGTCTCGGGACGCCATGCAGTTCCGGAATGGTTTAGAGGCGGTCGCTTGCTGGATTACTACAAACTGCCTTCAGCTTAACGCTAACAAAACTGAAGTGTTGTTGGTGGGAAAGGACAAGGGGCTCTGGAATACGTAGTGGTGGCCAGTATCCTTGGGTTGTGCTCCTACCCCTAAGATGGTGGTGAAGAATCTAGGGATCTGACTTGACTCCACTCTTGGATTCCAAGACCATACTAAAAAGATTGCTGTCACGTGCTTTGGACTCCTACGGGGTCCAGCCACACGTCAGCTGATAGTCCAGGCAACTATCTTGTCGAGACTTGACTATGCCAACTCCTTATTGCTGGGTGCCAATAAGGCCGAAGTCAACCGCCTTCAACGAGTTCAGAACGCAGCCGCCCAAGTTCTGCTCAGACTCCCCAGAACATGTTCTGCATCGGGCACCCTACGTCGCCTTCATTGGCTCCCCATTTCCCAAAGGATTGAATTTAGGACCCTGTGTCTAGCTTTAAAAATTTTAAAACTTTACACCCCTGAGATCTTATCCAATTTGCTGGTCCCATGTGTTCCCACCCGCCAGTTCCGCACTGCTGGGCAAACTCTGGCCACTGTTCCTCGTGTGAAACGCACTAGGGCGGGGGGCAGGTCCTTCCGCTATCTGGCCGCAAAGCTATGGAACTCCCTCCCTGTGCAGATTCGTCAGTTAGACTGCCTGTCATCCTTCCGCAAAATCATTAAAACTCACTTGTTTCCTACAGTCTAGTTCTCGCTCTCTTCGGACTCTGCCTTCAGCGCCGGGACGCCCCTTCGCTGGGGCAACTGCACGTTATACAAGAGGTTTTAACATAACATAACCTAACATAAGCAAAGTGCCCTGTAGGAGTATCATCAACCCACCAGTCCATACTTGAGCTGCCCCTGCCATAGGGTTTCACTCTTGAGTTGGCCACTTTCAGACTCCTAGCCCTGAGCCGTTCCTTGGTGTAGCCCCCTAGCCGAGAGCTGTTCACCGTTACTGACACTGTCGGCTCTCCACGCCACTACCAGGTCTCCTCTCCTTTTACCTGTGTGAGGAGAGGTTGGAGCAATTGCCTTAGAATTTGCTGAAGGGTCAGGTGAGTTTCAGTTCAACTGGGAAACTTCTTGGAAACATTGCCCAACTTGTCTCGATCAAAGTCGCCGGCATTTGCATAACAGAAAAAAATTGTGGTTTATTCTTGTTTCTGTTGATAGGAGATTATGGTTATGTGACATAGATTTGATGGAAATTGACAACATCTCGAGACCCTCGCGGGTGATTTGCAGTGCTCTATAAATGTATGATTGATTGATTAAAAAGTAAAGGGCTATTTTTGTCGTTGTATCCGTCCTCCTCTTTCTGAGCAGCTTACACACATTTTATCTTATACTAGAGAGTTGTTTCAGGTGTGCCCCTGCAGCACAACGTCTGTTCTCTGTTTGAACAAGCAAAGTCCACCGTCTGTGGAAATGTGGTAATGTATATGGTTCTTCATTGAGACAAGATGACGAGATCATTTTGGCAGACCAGCAGCATTTTAATGTTCCTCTTTTGAATTTCCCTCTGTTACAGGGGCATTAAGTGAAACAAAAATGCATACTCTCAAAAACATTACCAAGAAAAACATAATAAGTTTGTGCAGACAGGTTGGATCATACGTGGCCTATACAGGTCTGTGGTGACGGGGTAAGAGGGGATTCGAGGGGAGCTAAAAGAAGTTATTGTGATCAACATAATTAAAAAAAAAAAAAAAAAAGGATTTTTTTTGGTAGTAGGTTCTAGTTATCCAAAATGTGGATATGAGGCATGGCAACAGTGTACAATGGATGAGGTCTTCATAGCATGGATGACAATTCCTAAGGAAGTCTCTTAGCCTTACGCACATTTTTTTTAAGAGTTCTGCACTCTGCCACGAGGTGAAAGAGAATACGATAACAAGAGCCTTACTGACTCGGAGCACTAAAGTTACTGATATGCAGGGCCACTAGATTTATGCAATTCTGCAGCCGCAACTTTTTTCGCATAATTATGGATTTGCCACATGATACATCCTCTGCTGCATAATCTGCAGATTATAACAAAAAAAAATTGCAGCTCAAACCGATCAAAAGTTTACAAATATGTTGCGAAATGTGTTTGGGCAGAGGGGAAGTCCTTTCTCGAAGATTAACTACTCCTCTTTCAGTTGCTTATTTCTGTATTTGGTTGCTAAACTGGTAGTAAAGAGGTGAAAGCTTTGCCCAGACAGTATTCTCTTGTGTAAAAATGACAAAATAATGAAGTAATACTATCAAAAAATGTGCCGCATTATGCTGTATAATTTGCCTTTTCTTGCTGCATAATTGGGTGCTCCCTGCTGTATAATCCTAGTGGCCCAGCTGATAAGTAACCCTTCCTATCTGAGATAACAGTCCAGCATGGTAGTTATTTTACTCCCTTTAGATCTTTGAATGTTTGGGCAAAGGCTATACTGATTCATACCTAGTCTGTGGTTCTTTACAAAACTGTAATGTGGCACTTAATTTTAGTTATAATATTTCAACAATCAAGTGTTCTGTTATCAAAAATTACCAGTGAGACTAGTGTAGTCTAAATATAGAACAGAATACAGCACTGAGCTTTCTTTTTAACTGACATTGGTTACTGTGACTTAGAAATATATGTAGTTTCAGCCAAGGCCTCAATTATGAGTGCTCCAGACAATTCTGATAAGTATCTTACTTCTTGTTACTGTACATATCAGAATTATGATTTCTGCAGCAAACCGCACACCCCTGCAATATTCCCCAAGGGAAGTTTCGGCAATTCGAACCAGTACTATTTAAGGGTAGGGAAAGCCGGCTAAGTATAGAGGCATGCAGATTTTGGGTAACATGAATAATTGCCATTATTTATCAATTCCAATAATTAAGGACCACCAAGGGATTGTTACTTATTGGGTACGATAAATAATGATGCTGTTATGCAAGACTCATCGTAATCGAGGCCTCTGGGTAAAGTGCACATCTGTCTCTATCATTAGATCCCCACAATCTGTTGAGTTAATATGCCTAGTTTCTGATTAGCAGTGTTTTTGATGACCTAGGTCAAACTATTGTCTTGCACAATCTAGGTCCAACAATTGTCTTACACAACCTAGGTCAAACTCAGTGGCGGCTGGTAGGGGACAGGGGCGGGGTAAAGTGGGGGGTAGGAAATTAAAAAAAAAACTTACCTGACTAGCTGCCGTCTCTCCAATAGGAACCAGGAACAGGAAGCACCCAGGCTTCCAGGCGCCCCAAGCCAATCACAGCGCTGCTGATAGCAGCGTAGTGATTGGTCTGAGCGCTGTGGTTCGGTGCTCAGACATGGTCTGGGGATTTGCATGTTCTCCACCCAGGCTGCATTACAGCCTGGGTGGAGAACATGTCCAAAGTGCGCATGACTGACTGGCTGGCCGGAGACGGCCGGGCAAACAGTCATGTGCACCTAAGGTGCAGCAAAAGCCACTCCTCCTCCCTATGGGTCAAGGTGCCCAGCCCCGCCCAGCCCAGCCCTACCCTGGCAGCAATGGGAATGCAAAAAATAATATGATAATAACTCCAGTTATCATATTATTTTTTCCATTGCACTGCTTCAAAGCACAGTGGGGCGACGCTCCTCCACCTAAGCAGAGGAGCCGCCGCTGGTCAAACTGTTGTCTTGCACAACCCAAGTCAAACTATTGTCTCATCTAAATGATCCTGTTGCATGGGCAACAAAATGAAACGTTCTTATCCTAAGTCCTAAAGATACAAGAGACATAGTAAACCAAACCACAGATTTCTGCCTGAAACTACTGTTGATCATGATTTAATTTGTTGCATTTACAACATTTACATGGCTGTCTCTCATGAAACGTTATTGACTATCCATATCGATCACTGCAGATGTAGGAACACATTTACAGCAGGTGGCAACAGGACATCTGCTGAAAATCAGCAGATGTCCCATTCGCCCAATCCTCACTTCCCCTGGCACGTCAGAGGTGAGGGAGCTAAACGTTTCTGGTGGTGAACCCTCAGTTAGCTCGGCCATTGGAAGCACCCTCCCTCCCAAGCAACAGCGTCAATTGCGTCAGAGTGGCTGCCATATAATGGTTGCACCCTTTTATTCCATTCTTATCAGCCTTTTACATGAAGGAGATGTGCATGCATACCACAGCAGCTTCAGACACAAAGAATATTGAAATGTCCCTCACAGGGCTTTAAGTGGGATGAAAAAAGTGGAGGGTCTCTAAAAGGAGCATGGCATAAGTAATTAAGAGAGTGGCTTAAACACAAACTAAAAATCAGTGCTTCCCATAGTGTTCTGCCACGCTTGTATTTAGCTGCTTTACTGTGCTCACAGTTATTGCGTCCAGATATATAACACGAAAAATGACATACACCTAAAACAAGCCAGGACTACTGGCTTTGTTAACCACTTTTAGCTGTATAAGATATATGAGCAACAACTATGATTTTGTTGGATACAATATTGAAAATGTTTCTATTCTGAAATTCTGAGGCTGTGAATTAAACATTACTGGGGTCTGTAGAGGGGTAGTGGTCCTCAGAGCGCCTCAGTCACTCCTGTTCTTTCCTTCAATCCACATTCCTTTGCAGTCTACATTACACACTTACACCCTTTTTCTCCACGTCTTTCTGAAATCGTCCATCCACTTCTCTCATACTTCATCTCTTTCCTCTTCAGCACCGTCTGTTCACTTTATCTTGTATGTACTTCCTTCTACCTCTTTCACCCAACACCCCAAACATACACACACCCACTCATTAGCATTTTCTTTTCCTCTGTCAATATTTTGATCACTGTTTATCTACATTTGCACAAAATCACAGTTGCAGCTGGCATACATGACCATTGCTCTGTGTGTTCTACAGAGAGGTCAAGGTTTGGATGACCATATATTCTGAACACCTTTTTAGCCTAGTGACAGCTACTGTGTGAAACTCACACTGCATTCAGCCTAACTCCAAGCATCAATTGTGGCTATGTATCTCATTTCAACATATACACTATACAAAAGAATTCTGCTGCAGATAAAACTACAGAACCATAACATCCAAGAAATAACATACACTCTTAAGAGCATGGAAGACAAAATAAAACATGTTAAATTAGAAATAGGAACTAAATCGCTGACTTGGATTACCTTAACGGAGAGGTCTTCAAACCTTTTAGCATTTATTTCCTCCCCCCACCCCCTAGTAAAATGTTATGAAGCCCACCCCCACAAATGTTATGAAGTGGGGCCCACCCCCCTCCAAAAGGTTATGGCAAAAATTGGGGGAGTGGGAGAACAATGGCTGATCGTAGGGAGCTGGGATTAGGATATCACTTCAGGGGCTCCTGCCTGTAGCTCATAATCCACACTAAATTTAAGACATAAAAGAGCAAATGGAGCAAACAAAAACAGAGTTGAGCAAAAACTCTCCTACCCATAATTGGGGCTCTAAGAGCCTTACACTCTTGGGCCACACTGCAACTGCAACACTAATGATAGCTGTGGTCCTGCGATGCAGGCTATCATCTCGTCTGTTTTTTCACCCCTTCCACTCAAATGCAGACCATCACTTCAGTCTTGAAATAGACTGACTGTTCCTTTCCAAAAATAAATGAGGTCCTGCATTTTGCCCCCTACTTTTGAAAAATCAGCCCCCATACCCCATTTTTAAATTAAGCCATTCATTATTGCGATGCAGCAGGCCTCTCAGACACCAGAGCCCCGGTGCAACTGCACTTGCTTCACTAGTGATACAATGATGATACAGGAAGTATGCACTGGTCCCCTAATGAAACAAAGGAAAGGTAGTAAAACAGATGGTATTCTGCATAACCAAGGATACCTACAGCTCTGCAAAGTAGTCTTGTCTACTCTGCTCATTCCTTGAGGCCTTCATTCCTAGGCTTGGTGTCCAAATCAGGCTTTCTGCTGCTCTGTGCTATTAAAAAACCAAAAAGAAAAATCTAGCAACCACACTACCACCCTGATGTTTGTGCCTTGTTCCACATGAAGCAAGGGTGACGTACTTGAGCTCTAACTCTAGCAAGGGATTGGGCCCTACACCCTTTTTTGTAGTTTTCGTAGTAGGGCTGGTTGGAAGGGCTCCTGTGATGAGAAGCCAAGATTCGGATAGAGAGTTCTAGAAGAAACATGCCATCTCACCAGAGAAAGAAATGTGAATGTATGCCATTGGTTAATCTCCTATTGGAACATTGGAATGTTGGGAGCTCCATTGAAGACAATGGAGTTCTCTTTGCTTCTATGGACCGGTAAAGGCCCGCAGAGCAACATTCCAATGTCTTACAAAGGCTTCTCGGAGCTCGAGGGGATTTAAATTCCTTTGAGAAGCCTTTGTTTTATTTGTTAGAACATTTTGCCCTCTAGTGGCAGAATGTTCTAGTAGGCTTATAGCCCTTCGTAGCAGGGCTATACCGGCTATTAAAGTCCCGCTACCTTGTTAACGTTCCCGGCCTTCGGCTCGGGCCTGTGACGCAGTAGCGGGCCTTTAATAGCCGGTATAGCCCGCTACGGCGGGCTATAAGGCTAGAATATAATGGTTGCTTTGGAGCCAGTATTGACTTCAATAGATGGAGTCACATTAAGGTTTATGGTGAAAAATATTCCTTTTGAGAACTACTATTAAGGTTGTATCAACAAAGTTCTCTAGCATGTTCTTTTTTGGACGTTTAAAAAGATTTGCACTAGATACAATCTGATTACTTATTACAAAGCTGTATATTTTTAAAGCCCTTGTTATATCTTAAACACTACATTTTCCGGCAGCCTATTTTATACTGTATAATACAATAACTACAATTTTAAAGTAATGACATTCACAGTACTTTCTGCCCCAGGCTCAGAGTTCATAGCACTATAGATATACAAGTCACTCCTCTCTGAACCAATCAGGATTTAATTGTGTGACTATCTGGTCCCACACACAAATGATGACATTAACCAACTGAGCTTTAATAACTGAAAAGAGTATGTTCACCATCTATTTGTTAAACTTGCATTCAGTTTTCATTTAAGGTGTGTGCCTGCTGTTTCACATGCAGTTAACTGAAGGTGAATACAACAAAATGTAGAATATTGTGTTCATTTTACTCACATACTTGACATTGTCTCCACGCTCACTCACACGGCCACCACAGCACTAAGCATTACAGCACCACACGTTTTTACTCTTCAACTACAAGTAAATCAAGACAGCCTGAAAACGTGCTTCCAGGCTAACTTCATTTACAAGTAATTGCACAGGCATTTTTGCCCCTCTGGGAATAGACCCCCAAAGGGGGAGGGGGATGGGGCACGCCCCTCAGTTTGAAGGCCTCTGCATTAACGTGTTCTACTTTATTTGTTCAGAAATCGAGCAGTGTTTTTGTTTGTTAAGTTAAGGACATATTTATAGGGCCGGTACCGACCAGTTTCAATGTTAGCTTATAATTACTACAGGGTCTGAAACCCAGAGGGACCTGGCAGACTTATGGTCCCCCACGTTTGGAAAAAATATTAAAGCCATAAGGGTCATTGTTCTCCGCTTTGCGGGTTTGTCATTGAAAACCAAAATAATTGTTGACTACTCAGTGATGCTAACGTGCACTGAAGGCTTGTTACCAATTTTTTTGTTTTTTTTGGTCAAAAGTACTTCGCCGATGTCTGAAGATGCACTTCTGGCAATTATACATGGGACCTGTGGAGGTCTAAAGGGCACACTTAGTCTAGAGAAACTGTACATAAACATTGTAAGTTGACACTTATGCTCTGATAGTAGAGAGCAAACAGGCTGCCAGTGTAAGGAACCTTTTATTTCTCTGTGCATTGTTACAGCAAAAGCCTAGTTGTAGCAACTATGTTCTGGATTACTGGATGCAAACGGCTAATCAGCTACTTGGATCAGTGTTTCTATGACTTCAAGCATGAAGGACCCACTATTATTCTCACAAGGTATCGCTTGATGCTGGCTGGCATTTGACATATGCATTAAACCTGTTAAAACTCATCCTACCCATTGTTTCTGGCTGGGAAGAATAAGGTGGTTTTGTTTCTGATTTTGGTAGATAAATTTGTGCCGCGGAAATCAGAAGTCCAAAGTGGAGCCATCGTGACGAGAAGGAAACTTTCGGATCCTGGATGTTGCTTTAACAAGGAATTGGGACTGACAGTTTTTGTGAGCCAAAAGGCAAATGCTCTCAAAGTGCACCATTCCTTTTAAACTTCGAACCGTAAATGGGTTGTGCATTAATACATTATATAGTATATGGACTTATACTTACCATTCAGAACCAATTCTAACCCATTCACATCTTTATTTGTATTTAACTTAATATTTTATATGCTTGTATTTTTATTTATGCTGTCATACTTGTACAAATGTACTTATAGGAAAGTCTAAAAATATATTGAAGTGCATTATAAATGTGTATTGTTTACTATTGCAAACCTAACGTCCATCGGTTGTTATACTGGAAAAAAATAAAAATGCCTCTGGATAATGGAGCTCTTTTCTTTATGCTTCGTTCATTTTTGTAGAGGATATGAAAGAGTTTGCTGCGGACTGAAAATGTGTGAAGTTCTGTGGTTTGCGAGTTGCCTCCATGGACAAACAGTGATCTATATGGCCTCCAGTTGTTCAATCTTCTTAAATGACCAACCCCACGCATGACAATCTCCTTTAGCTTAATACACATTTCTATGAGAAGATGGCCGTCAGCTAAGTAATGCTCTCTTGAAGTTCTGTTCCTTGGAATTATACAGATCTCTCCTCTTCCAATATCTTCTAGACTAGGCTATTATTAACAGTGCTTTATTTGTAAAAGAGACGTGCCTTCCAATGACACTCCTGGGGCATACCAGCTTTTGTGGGTGGATTGGGGGATCATCAGCTTTCTAGCCTGGCAAACAGCCCAGAGAAATACAATAAAATGTTCTTGTAATTTTGAGGTATAAGGTTTTATTTCATTTCTGTTTCATTTTGATAGAATAGATGTCGATATCATGGATGTATTACTGAATCGTACTGTTTCTACTAAGCAAACTGGTCGATCCAGACTATGTATGGCTGTTGACACAAAATTAAAAAAATGTTCTTCTAAACTTATATATGTATTTCCCTCCAAAACCCTGCTCGCGATGGCCAGACCCACTACACTCCTTGCTATGCTAGGGTGCTGGTATCAACACAATTTCTAGGGCTGCTTTTAGTTCCTGTCCACCACTAGGGTACAGTGTTGAAAGATCTGAAAGAGGCGCTGAATAAAGTGCTGGACATAGGCACAAAATGTTAAGTTACATACTCATAACCTTTAGCAGAAGTCATGCTAACTTCACTGAATAATACCAATCATCATACATCGAAAAACACTAACAAATCAAGGGAGACCAGAGTGGAAAATGAAACACATTGACAGGGAAGAAAAAAAGAGGTTTAGAATATTTTTTCTGGTCCAAACGTGTATTTATTAAATTTATACATGGTCTAGCTATGATGTGCCTTATCTTGGTTGAGAAAACTGAACAAATATTCTCTAAAAACTATTTGAGGCCGATACACTTCACTAAGAGAGTTTTGAATGGAAACATGGTCGAGCATCTAAGTACTTTCCACTCATTGAATTAGAAAACCGAAGTGTAGCTGAGTAGAAGGATGTCAACTGCATAAGATCTATGCCCATCTGTGTTGACCCGAAGGCCGCTATCATGACAAGCTTAACCACCGTCTGTGATCTCCCACCTCGATGCTGAAGCTCAGGAGTGTGACGACGATGATTGCATGGGCCCACACCTCAGACTCACTAGTCTGACCCTCCAGGATATTGCGGCATAGATTCGCAAATTTAGCGGCACAAAAATGGAAATTTAGCGGCATTATTGCGGCACTTCATTTTACTTGAAATCATTCCTGTTCAGCCTTAAATCAATGTAAACTGATTTTGCAGAGTTTTCCACTGTGAAATAGGCATGTTTAAAGTGTGTGTTACTCTACAGAAGCACAGCTCCAATCTGCACCTCGTGAGAGGGGTCCCTATTTCTCCCTGGGGTGTTCTTGCACCCATGTGTTCACCCCTACCTCCTGGACCCGTCCAGAATGGGCTACACCAGTAGGCCAAGAGGAGTGTTTGCCTCAGGGCCAGAGTGAGTGTTCTTCCATACCAATCTGTACGTCTCCATCTGCACATGACTTGGTTTGGAATGAAGTCAGCAATTAAGTAACAGCAGAGGGGTGTGTGCAGGGCTTTAAGTAGGATGAAAAACTGGGGCGGTCTCTCATTGGGGCGTGGCCGATGTAATTAAGGGCCTGGCTTAAAACACTTAAGCAAAAAAACTGAACTCAATATAGTGTGCCGCAGCCGCCCGAGTTGTATTTTGCTGCTTCTGTCCATTCATCCAGATATACAACACAACGTGACCATGCAATTGATGACCTGCACATATCTACACTCCAGCGCTCCCTCTGATCGATCATCTGCCGCAGAAGGCTCCCATGGCTGGAAACTGACTTCCTCTCTCATTAATCGAAATGGGAATTTGTAATACGAACGTCGCCTCTCACAGCTTGGCCAGAAGGAAGCAGATATTGGAGGACGGCAGGTAGTGACGTGTGCACGCTCAGCAAATTAAAGGGCATTTTTTGTTTTGTCGTTTACCGGTAGACACTTTTTTGTAAATATCGCGTCCAAAATTGTATATATTGCAGCCATTGTGCTTATCAGATTTTGTGACTTTTGGTTGAATCGTGAAATGCTGGAGGGTGTGATAAATATATGGGAGAAAGAGGCAACCGGACCATGTGAGCTTTGGTGTGCAACCCTGACACCCAGCACTACTCATGCAGCTGAAAAAGTATTCAAGTCGCTCATCCCCACTATATGGGAGAGGGAGAACCCCTCACCTGTTCACCTTACAGTGCCAACATCTTCCCCAAAGCAAGGGTTTACGTCTCCGCACCCTGTGTCAATGTTACATTGTGTCTCTATGTGACCAAGCATTCAGTGCAAGATTATACTTCACTCAATGGCCTTGGGAGGAATGGGGCCCATCTGTAGGGTTTGGGACCCCTGAAGAGTTGCCCCCTCCCATGTTACGCCCTTGCCCAGTCCCTTGGGCCTCTCAGAGGTGCTGAACTGTGTCAAACTCCAATAGTCACTGAACAGAGCAGCCCACCTTCTGACAGCAGCAGAAGTCAGACTAATACCCCCTAAACCGAGGGGGTGGGGGAGAGGTATTTCTCTCAGTGCCTAAAATGAATGTGTCTTTCTGTAATGCAGCAAGTGCTCATGTAAAGGGCTCGGATACCTTCGTGTTGAGTTGGCGCTATATAAAACTGCAACAACAACAAAAAGACCTTCAAACGAAGCAGGCAAAAGTGTTCTGTTGTTATTGATATGCTAGTAATCTAGCCTGCAAGAAGCCAAATTTGAAATGCAAGGATAATATCCAACGTTTGTTACATAGCCTTTGGTAGGGGCATGAATATACAAGGGCCTTTATGAGCAGGTTTGAGAAGTCAACATGAAACGAACTTGAACTGCCAAACAAGGAACCTGCAAGCTGCCACAGACCAGTATGGCAGACTGCACCGAGCCTTGTGAATGGGAACGTTGTTTTTGCCCTTGAGCCTTTTTAATTTTGCTATAAAATGATTTAAGTGGTTGCCTGTGGTGTACAAAGGAAAATGTATGTGCATACAGTAAGTATGTCGAGGTAATGCGGACGGCCGCAGCTAATGCTGCAAACTGCAGGAAGCTTGAGCGCAACTGAAATATGCCGATCCGGCCAGACACAAAAGGCTCCTATATACGAATATAAATATAAAACTACAACTCATAAAGGTTGGTTTGTGTTCTTGACACTACCGCAATTAGGCATAATTACGTAGATTTTCTGATGGTTTTCTGATAAATGGTCATCCTAATGAGCTATGGAAGCAAAATTCGGTAATGGCAAAAGATGGCGAATTGCACCACATAGCAGTTTGCGTTTGAAGATTCACTGTTTAGCATTCATCTTTTTTGGCCCTACTAATTTATTTGATTCCACTTGAAACATAAGTGTTTGTGCACCTGAAAAAGTGCAGCTGCCAAAAGATTAACCAGTTGAGGACCAGTGTCCGCGTTAATTTCGCTCTAATAAACGACACACCGGCGCTCTGTAGAAGTCTAATCTAGAAGGGGAGCTGGTGACCTATGATGGATAGAACAGGATTGTGTTTGCAAGCATTGACTTCAACCGTCGAATTAATTTGCTGCAGGTCAGATGACAGGATTAGCTAAAGGTCACGCTGTGGTTTGAATAAAAATAGCTTCAGAAGGGCCCACTGACAAGACTGTACTTTTCGCTTATTCCCTAATGCAGGTAACACCGGCGGCAGTAAGAAGCAGGCAGGTATTACAGCTGTACGGCGCCACCTAGTGACGTATACGCGTACAGCTAATAAAATGTTATCTTTTGTTTTTTTGCTGCCCGCTGGAGACCTTTTTCGCAGCCAAAAAGTAAATCTCCCGGTAATTGCGCGCTTCTGCTGAAATCAAAGGTTCTGACTAGTGTTACTGAGCAGAAACCGTGGCACTTTGCACAAACTGAGAGACTATGCCTGAACAAGGGTTGGATTGGGATTCAAAATCTGCCGGGGGCACACTAAAAAAAAAGTGCATATTCCATTTCCTCAAAACACTGCTTCGGTGAAATTTTATTTAAAAAGACAGGGGGTGATACAAAAAAATGTACGGATTAGTTTACACTGGTGACTGAAAACCAGTGAGGCCACTTCTGCTCAGGCCCCCTACCCCACTAGGTATGCATACATTGATGGCCCGGCCCTGCCAGAGAAAGGAAGTGACACCTCTGCCTGTTGCTAAACGTGAGGTAATGAGCTCCCATCTGCCTCCAGAAAGGCCACTCAGACACCCACTGGGCCGTTGGCTGTATCCGAACAACAGCGACACCGCCCAAATCTGCACCCAGACTGCTCCAAAAAGCAGCCCACAGTTGGGACTAGGCACCGGCCCTTCGGGCAAGCTGAGGGAATCTGCTAATGCTAACCTTTGCCGGTACATACGCATTGGAAATAAGACAACTAAAATGGCCTTTACGCTAATTATTGGGATAATCGCTAATGATCTGCACATGTGCCTGCCCCCATATCTTTGCCTGAGTCACACAAGTGAGAAGGGGTGAGTAAGCGGGCAGCACATGGATATCTGCATTTCATTAAATCTCATAGGGGTATACAATGTAGACTGATCCACTTTTGGAATGTGAAGTATTTAATAATGTTATGTGATTAAAGTACTTTCCTTTATATAAAAAAAATAGCACTTGGGTGAACAATAGTTTACTGTGGCTGTTGAGTTCCGAGCTCTTGCACCCGCTCCCTTCACTACCACCCAAGAGTTCTCAAGGCAACTGTAGCCTGACCTGCTGGCTACACTGGCCATCTTTGTACATTTTTCAGAGCAGTAAGATATATTTGCCAACTTTATCTGAAGATCTTCATCCTAAACATCGGGGTCCATCATCCATTCTAGTAGATGACACTTCTTGCTCACCTAAATTCAAACCAGGTGTGCAAAATCTTTCGGCATGTTTCACAGGTCAAGTTACAAAGGCCCAGATTTTCTAAAAGTTTGCGGCATGTTTGCATGACAAAAGTGAAGGAAATCTGACATAGTATAGGAAATCTGCCTAATCAACGTCTTTTGATTACATTCCCAATTGTTATTTAAGTGTTGTACCACCATGTCACCTCATAATTTGAAACGTTACCATATGTATAAAAATAAGGAAGCACATTTTTTTTTTGTATCTAGTTTGAACCGATCAGTATATAAACATAACTATTGGATGATATAGCCCCCTGCAAGGAATCAGCATTACAGCTACAATAACGTTTGGTGCTAAACTGCGAAACAATTAGTCAAGTTATCCAACTGGTTTATTAATCATAAATTAAAATAACAATAAGGTTATTGATGACATAATATCAGTTGACTTGACTCCATCAGCCACCTGAAATACTAAATGAAAAAAATCAGGATAATTTAAAATATGGGATAAATGAACCCAAGTATAAAAATCCAAGGGCCAGATGTAGGTAAAATCAAATTAGCAAATCCTTAATAGCGAATTTTATCGTTTCGCTATTAATGACTCGCAAAATTGAATGTAGGTAGGAATCGCTAAAATATTAGCAATTCCTTAACATTCCTTAATAACGAATTGCAAATTTCGATTAGCTAATAAGGAATACCTACCCATTCATTCCTATGGGCTAGGAGGCCCATAGGAATGAATGGGAAGATATTCACTATTTGCGATTCGGTATTAAAGAATGGCAAATAGCGGGCGCTATTTCAAGGGTGCCAGGGTGTCAAAAGGACACCCTGTTGCACCCCTGAAATGTGCACATGTGGCACACATACATACCATAAGGGCATGAATGTGTGCCACATGGCACTTTAAAAAAAAGTTAAAAAGTGCTTTTTTTAAAGAAAATCGCTAATTACCACCAACTTGAAGTTGGTGGTAATTAGCGATACCTTAAGGCTAAAGTGAACTTTCTTTTGTGCTACTTACATTGCTTTTAAGGAATCGCAATTTCCGATTCCTTAAATGCAAGAGCAAAATAAGGAATCACAATTTTGCGATTCCTTATTTTGCTAGTAGGTTTGAACTCACCTACATTGCTCGCAGCCAAATAGCGTTCGCAAACGCTGAAATTCTGCAAATTTCAGCGTTACCGCTCGCAATTTGGCCACCTACATCTGACACCAAGTCTGTTCCAATGGGTATGCCCCATTAAATGCGGTGCAGCACAGTTATCAATACATAAATTAAAGAATTGACTAATAACATTTTTATTCTCCAAAATTATTTTTATTGGTAGCAATGCCTTACTAAACACAAAAAGCAATTTTTTTCTGTTTCTCATAAATTGGTTAGCGCCTCTAAAAAGTGGCACTAATGTACTTTATAAGGATATTGCAATTCACAGAGTAGTTCCTTGATCAAATGTCTCTACAAGTTCATTGAACTCCAAGGTGACTTGCAATAACCTTATTAAAGTGAAGTTAGGAGGTTTTTATCCTTTATAGTAAGTAGGACTTTCCACTTTTCAAATGGCCCTTTAAACTTTTTATGTTGGGCGAAAGCATAAATCTCAAGTCTTCCAGGTACATGTGCGAATACCTCACCAAGTCCAAGTTTTTCATTTGTATTCTGGTACTTATGGTCTTGGATACCCCATTACAAATAAAGAACTACAAGTCACAGATTGCATACTAAGAACCTGGAATTAAGGTGCGATTCATGAATGGAACTGGAAAAATGGAACTTCCCAACACACCTACACTTCTTCCCCATTTAGATACATTTTTAGCTCTGGCGTTGCAAGCCTCATAATCAAATCATAAATAAAATTCAAATATGCATTTTTTATGTATACAGAGAGCAGCTCTGAAACTTGGCAGCTGCTCTATGCAGGCTTCCTAACAGTGAGAGAAGGCAGCCTTTGCGTGGGAAGGCTGTCTGGTGATTTCACTCATCTCATTTTGCAATAATTTTGTTTGATTTTTTTCTACAAGCGACTATGTGCATCATTTTTTTTTCTCATTGCAGGTACGTTCTGATGTCAGAATATGCCTCTAATATGAAAATGAAACACAAAGCATTACAAGAAGATTGTCTCCTACATAGATTAATATTCTTTCTTCCTTATATCTTTGGATGCATTATCAGCCCTTTCTTTTATGAGTGCTTGCACATGCTGCGATCCCAAGCCAGTGACAGTCTCTCCTTTAGGACTCCACCCCCTCTGAATGTGCAGCCACCACAAACATATTTTGGTAAGACACAATGAAAGTCACATGTTAAATATGAAATATAATGCAGAATGTCTAGGTGCGTTCATAGTGGGAGTCGAGCAACCAGGCACTTTTTGATGGTCCAGTGTGCAGGTGTTAAACAGCAATGACGTAATAATGCCGGGCTTACCTTTATGCTGCCTTCCTTTTTACTAAAGTGTAGGGCATTGGGCAGCAGAGCAGCCGGCAGATGTAGGATCGGGCGGAGTAGGCAGAAGCTGACGTGAGGCTATAATTCACATCTGACACACCACACCCTTGTCCCATGTCAGAAAGTGGGATGGAATCCGTGTGCTTCATGACGCCAACCCCACTCCATGATAAAATCGACAGACTGGGTTTAAGACGCCCTTGCCTCTGACTGGTACAGGCTCTAACTACTTGGAGTCTCATTTACGAGGTTTTGGTGCCGGGCAGTGCCGCAAGGAATCTTTCTGTGCTGCCCTGCGTCAAAAGAAAAGGAAAGGAATGCGCCATATCTATGGGATAGGGCGTATTCCCGTCCCATTCCCCTGCGCTGGTGCACCATGAGCTGCCATGCACCAACGCAGGGACCCTTGCGTCATGATGCAAGGGTGTCTGCGATGTAAGGTGATTGTTCTTGTGCAGGAAGAGACGTTCCTGCACAAAAAAATCACGAAAGGTGTTTTCCTCTTTCTGTGTGTGCTGTAAAGAGGAAAAAAAAGAGGAGAAATAAGGGTATTTCTCCTCGTTGCGCTCCCGAACGTGCTGGCGAATTCCCAGGTTTAAGATTCCACGTAAATCTGGGAATGCTTCAGATTCGATAAGTGTTGCGTGGGAACACCGAGGGAACGCCCCTTTCACTCAGTGTTCTGCGTGAAAGAGGCACATATTTACAAGGACATGAAAATCCACGAAAAGTGGCTGTACCTGGCCTTGTAAATATGAAAGTGCTGCTCCCACGGTGCAAGGGAGCCGCGAGGCGCCTCATAAATAAGACCCTTGGCGAGTCATGAAAATTAGGCCAGAGAGTAGGTGTGACTATTGAACACATTGCAAATGCACGTGCCACTGTTCCGAGAACGAGGCATCTGCCGCCAGCCAGAAATGAAGCGGCACGGATGCATCCACGTGATGATTGTCTTCACTACGGACTCAGCACCGAACTCGAGCTGTCTGTAAACTGAGAGGAGTCATCTGTGGCTGCCAGCATCGCATGCGATACGAGAGCCTGCCAAACATGGGAAAGACAACATTGCACAGACTGCTTGTACCTTAGAGGAAGGTAACAGGTGTTGCAGCTGCAGCAGGTATCGGCACTGCAGAGTTATCCCCCATTACAGCGTGGTGTGGTGAATTGTGGGTGTAAATGCTCCATTAGATCTCCCAGCCGTACTTGTGCCGCTCTCTGCCCTCCCCGCCCCGTCTTGCCTTCTCCACATTTGCAAATAACCTCATTTGTAAAATCGGTGCTTCCTTTATTGTTTGGGCCTGTGTAGCTGCATCCTTCAAATGCCGAGAACTGATCATGTAAGAGCGGCCTGGTGTACATGGTCCGTGACTGGCTACCCTCCCCTCCCAGCTTCCCACACCACCTTGAAGGATTGACATAGGCAAGTTGTCTTTGGAAGGCGGGGGGTCAGGGACCCCCCAGCCGTATTTATTATACAAAACAATAAAGGATGAATATCAACATTACATCAATTATGTTAAGAAACGCAAAATTAATGACATTAGATTTACAGTATTGAAGACAAATATCAAAGGCTAACCTTAACAAAAGTCTAATACAGCGTGTTTCCTATCCGAATCTAACATCCTGCCTGAATTTTGCATTCTAACATTTCTGGCCCGACGGCAAGGTCGCTAACCGGTGTCAAGTCCTACTAACTACGCCCTTACTCACAGGTGTGCATGCGCGACAGGGGAGCGCCTACCCCGTCGGCATCGTGAACTCCATTTAACCAACAAGGAGGGCCCTTACACTCTGCCTCATTTGCTGACGTCATGATGTATGTGCGGGGTGGCTACCAGCCTAAGGAAAGCGTGACTCCCTCCCCCGCATCTTTAGCAGCTAGCGGATATTCCTGCCCCTGAAGTTCTAGGAGGGACCAGTGGCCCCTCCCCCTGGGCCGCCCCCTCCGTGGATGGTGACGCCCCCTCTAGGACCTTAAATTGCTGCTCACCGATCATGATCTTACCGCTTGACCAACCCTAATAAATACGACGATGAACCTAGGGAAAAAAGGGAAAAAGAACTCGCTAAAGGACAACTACAATAAACTAAAACCAGACCATAGTAATACAAAGCATGCTGTACTAATGGGAAAAAAGGCCTAAGTACACACAATATTACTCTTTTAATGACAACATAATCACAGCTCTAACGGGAAAAAAGGCCTAAGTACACACAACATCCATATTTGATCACAACCAATCCTAGCTTAAAATGGGAAAAAGGCCTAAGTACAGCTATGACCAAGGAGAAAAAGGGGGGCCTAGGTACAACCATACAATCACGTCAACCTCTTACACATGTAACGGGAAAAAAGGCCTAAGTCAAACTTACATATTACCTCCGACTAGCATTGTTTAGTAGCTTGTTTTTAGGGCTGGTGGGTGGGGAAAATTACACGCCCCGAGCGTGGGGGCACACGAGGTATGCGGGCAGCGAGCCAGGAGCAAGAGGGTGCCCAGCTCGCTCCCCGGGCCTTTTAAGGCGCTGTTGCACCAGGGGGTCGCTGGCCCAGCCGGCCCGCCCCCCGCCCGACCCGCCCCCCTGCCTCGGAAGCTGTACAGCTGCTTCCGGGTCACGGGGGAGGCATCAGCCAATCGGTGGTGGGGGCGCGCTGCGCGCGTCATCAACCCGCGATGCACCCCCACCACCGAGAGGCCGGGGGCGCCGCACCGCCATGTGGGCGGGAGGACCGAGCGGCCCCCCCCTTTACACATGGTCCGTGACTGGCTACCCTCCCCTCCCAGCTTCCCACACCACCTTGAAGGATTGACATAGGCAAGTTGTCTTTGGAAGGCGGGGGGTCAGGGACCCAGCGGCCGTATTTATTATACAAAACAATAAAGGATGAAGATCAACATTACATCAATTATGTTAAGAAACGCAAAATTCATGACATTAGATTTACAGTATTGAAGACAAATATCAAAGGCTAACCTTAACAAAAGTTTAATACAGCGTGTTTCCTATCCGAATCTAACATCCTGCCTGAATTTTGCATTCTAACATTTCTGGCCCGACGACAAGGTCGCTAACCGGTGTCAAGTCCTACTAACCACGCCCTTACTCACAGGTGCGCATGCGCAACCGGGGACCGCCTACCCCGTCGGCATCGTGAACTCCATTTAACCAACAAGGAGGGCCCTTACACTCTGCGTCATTTGCTGACGTCATGATGTATGTGCGGGGTGGCTACCAGCCTAAGGAAAGCATGACTCCCTCCCCCGCATCTTTAGCAGCTAGCGGATATTCCTGCCCCTGAAGTTCTAGGAGGGACCAGTGGCCCCTCCCCCTGGGCCGCCCCCTCCGTGGATGGTGACGCCCCCCCTAGGACCTTAAATTGCTGCTCACCGATCATGACCTTACCGCCACAGGCTAGCATTGTTTCCTGACGATATGGCCCCCCCCACAACTCCCGCCTGAAGGTCATCCCTACCTCACAAAGCCCTTCAACCAAGCTAGGATATTATCACACCATATTGTATTCCCTGCCTCAGTCAAATGGACCCCATCCTGTAAGTACAATTCATCCCCCCAAATAGTCCCATGTGGGATGGTCTGTAAGTGCGTGGTTCGGAAAAGTTTTTCTAACTTGGTATTTTTCCTCTTTACAGAGTGATTTAATGCCCTGACGGAATCACCCCCACGCCACTGCAGCCGCGGTATCAGCTGGGACCATACTACAGTGCAGTCAGGGCACACCCTCCTTACCCAACCCGCTGCTGAGATGATCTCTTCCAGGAGGACCCTCCTACCCAGTTTAGCAAGGTCATTCCCCCCCAGATGAAGAATCACCACCGCCGGTGGTGCTGCATGTTGGGCGACCAACTCTGCAAAGAATCCCCGAAACTGACTGAGGCAGAGACCCCCCCTCCCAAAGAAAGAGATGGACAAACCTTTGTGCTCTAGCTCCCTTCTACCCTTGCCTGTAAAAAAGACATGTTTAGCACGATTAACATATGAATGACCAACAATCCAAACCCTGCCTGACCGCATCCTGTGTTCCTGACTGTTCACGCCGCGATGAGTCGCCGATAAATCTTGATGATGACCCAAAACGAGTTCTCCGCCTGCGTCACAGAGCGAAGAAACTGCAAAACCAGAAAAACAACCCAACGTCAGAAAACTCTAGGTACTTTACAACATGGTTACCCGCACATACCGTTTGTAGCAATTGGAATTGGGTGACCATCTCCCAATTCTTTTAACACTGTTCACATGCAGACCCCTTGTGATTGCCTCAGTGGCTGCGCCTATCCTAAAGGAGTGCGTGCCAAATTCCTACGGGCCAAGGCCCACCCTGGTAATAGTCAACTCCATGACTCTTCTGAACTGGTATTTGGTTAAAGGGGGTGCCGTCAGCGTGTAATAAGAGCGACCCACCCAACAATCCACCTCTCTGCCTGATGAAAGTCTCCACATGGTGTACCGGGCAGCAAGGATTGGCCCTCGCCCTGTGCAGTACCACAGTCTCCCCCCGCACCTCCTGATCAGTTTTGGATCTCAAAATTGTCACCCACAATGTGTCTCCCTGTATTGTTGTGTTCAGGAATTGGATACCCCCCTGCCTATCTGCCTTGGAGGCTGCAACCAACTCGCTCAGCCTCAAAGCTCCATAAAAGGCTAATGTGAAAGCTGCTTTAAACAATTGTATCTCCCAGTCTGAACTAAAGACGTCATGCAATTCAGGCAATAATGCCGTCAGCCTCCCCAAGCCTATTGGTTTCCTAGTGTCAGCCGTGCTGCCCTGTAAGCGGCGCCAACCCCTCAAACCCTTCCGCACCACAAAGCTGTTAGTTGGGTCTTTTACTCCCTTTGCCTGTGCGTAGAAGGAGACAGCTGCCCTATGCCTGTTAGCTGTTGCGACTGAGCGACCCTCCTGATGCAGTTTACCCAGATAATCTGTAAAACTATTCTCTAGAGCCCATTTGGATTCCCAGCCTCGCCCCAAGAAAGTGCAATATGAACCAAACGCCCCTTCATATGCTGTCCTTGTCTTGGGGGCTAAGCTAGCAGCCACGAGATCCTGTAATTTGGGGCACCAATCTGCCAGAGTGCTGACGGGAAGTGTGTCAGTGTAGGCTCTGCTGATGGAAGATGTTCCCTGAATACCTGCATTTTTTGGCGAGAGAGTGCATCAGCTGCATTATTAAGGACACCTGGTACATGTTTTGCCCTGAATATAACATTCAATTTCAAGCATCTTAACACAATCTCCTTCAAGGGGCGGAGTATGAACCTACAGCGTGCCGCTTGCTGATTGATACACTCCACCACCGTCATGTTGTCTGACCAGAATATCACTGATTTGTTACGCAGAAGTTCTGGCCAGACCATTAATGCAACCCATATGGGGAACAGCTCCAGAAAACCAATGTTGGTTGTCAACTCACTGTACACCCATTCGTCCGGCCACCTGTGGGTGGCCCACTTGTTTCCAAGGATGGCACCAAACCCAACACTCCCAGCAGCGACAGTCCATAAATCTAACTCTGCTGAAGTAGTGGGGGGGCCGGACCACACAACCCTGCCGTTGAAGTCCTCCAGGAATGCCATCCATATCTGCATGTCCTGGCGTACCTCAAGCGACAGTCTAGTGCGGTGGTGTTTTTCTCGCAGACCCTTCATAGCCTGCGCAATTGAGCGAGAAAAGGGGCGAGCCATTGGTATCACCCTCAACGCAAAATTCAACTGGCCCACTGTTTCCTGAAGCTGTTGTAAAGAGACCTTCTCTTTGGCCAGGCACGCGCGTAGTGCCGCCTTGAATTTAGACACCTTCTCCTTTGGGAGCCTGAAACAACCCTCCACAGAGTCTATTTCAATGCCCAGGAATTCTAAGCAAGTAGCTGGCCCCACTGTCTTCCCCGGCGCCAGCGGGACCCCAAGAGCCCGCATGAGCACGCAAAATTCCTGCAATGCTCGCGCACACTTCTGAGACCCAGCCGCGCCCAGGAAGAGAAAGTCATCCAGGTAGTGCATGACCTGCTGATGCCCGGTTGCCTGCCTCATTACCCATTCCAAGAAGGAACTGAACGTCTCGAAATAGGCACACGAGATCGAACAACCCATGGGCATGCATTTGTCCATGTAATACTTCCCATCAAACTTGAACCCCAAAAGGTGGTGATCCCCCTGATGTACAGGGAGAAGACGAAATGCAGACTCTATGTCAGACTTGGCAATCAATGCCCCTGAACCCAGGCCCCTAAGCAACACCACCGCTTGGTCAAAAGAGGCATATTTTACACTGCAGACATTCTCATCTATAGCATCATTCAAGGATGCCCCCCTTGGGGCTGAGAGATTATGAATGAGTCTATATTCGCCTTTCTCTTTTTTAGGGACAACGCCAAGTGGGGAACAAACAAGGTTGGGCACTGGCACCTCATCAAACGGTCCTGCTATCCTACCCATGCGTAATTCTTTTTCAATTTTTGCAGCCAATACCCCTGGGTTATGCTTTACAGACAGCTGGTTCCTGCACTCAGTCTTACCTGTGTACCCTCCTGCCGGTATCCTGAAACCCCAAGAAAATCCCTCCTGAAGTTATTTAGCCGCTGCGTGATCTGGGTATCTGTTCAGCCAGGGAATCATAGCCATGACATCAATGGGAGTGTGTGATACTAAACCCTCCTCTTGTCTATTCAGGTTTCCTTCTCCCCCTGGAGCCCTGGTTGCCACCCTTAAATCTGCAGCAGGTCTCGGGGTGTGAGGGGTGCCCACACAGGGAACAGGCGTGTTTGAACTTACATGTGCCCGCTGCCCTAGTGCAGGACCGTTTGTTGAAATCCCAACATACGCCCTTTTTATCCCCCCAACCCTTACCCTTTCCTGGTACCTCACTTCCTTGCGCATGCCAAAAGGGCTGTTGGCGCTTGGCCGGGTATATTTTCTGTGCACCAGTTGCCCCCATCGCTGCTGCCCCCCAGTTATCTGATTGTACCATGACAGGGAATCCACCATATCCCATGCTAAAGAGGGATTGAATTCTTTAGCTTTCCTGAATGAAATGTCATATTCCTTCCACCCGTTCCCCACTTGTGTCTCGCTCCACATGGCAATCCTGCTCTGGTAGCAGGCCATTTCTGCTTGTAAATTGGGCGACCTTTCAGCTGTAATGGCGCTGAACACGGAAAAGGCCCTCATCCAGTTAACAAATGTCTCCTCAACTCTGAACTTAACCAGCTCTATTCTCCATTCACTGGGCAACATCCATTCCTTTTGTGACTTGGCATATTCAAGTTCCCTATTATCAATCAGCAAGGAGAATATGTTGATATATTTGCCCGCCCAGATCATCTCTTTCACAGCCTGAGACACATGCTGTGCCAAATTCTCCTTCCTCGAGGGCATAGCACCATCCTTAAGTAATGGCAAAGCTACCTCCTTACCACTGTCAATGCCTTGTGACGTAGCACCATCCTTCTTTCCCGTCTGCTCGCTGGCGGAACCTGTTAGGGGAGTAATTGGTGCCAATAGTGCCCCTTCCCCCGCCCTGGCCAACTTAATCATCTCAACCAGTTTCAAGGCTTCCGCTGACTGATCTTGAGAAGCTGGCAATACCCCCCCTAACTGTAACCAGGGTAAAACGGCGGCTATCTGGGATGCCAATTCCACCGGGACAACGTTATTCAGGGGGGTTGGGGCAATATAAACGGGGTTGACGGGTGCAATGACCCCGAGTCGGGCAACCAGAAATACTGGCGTAGGAGGAGCTGGCCCAGCCGGTGCCATTGGGGGCATCACGGGAGTATCCGTAGGCACTCCCACTGGCATTCCCTCCCCCTCAGCTGTATTCTTAGGCGTTGCGCTTGCATTTTTCTTGGACTTGCCCCTCTTAGGAGGGGTGACAAAATCACCTCTAGGCTGTGGTGGGTGGATTATCCTTCTTGGCCTGCCTTGTGGTCCAGGAGGCCCATCCAACCTCTGATTAATTTCTGCCACACTCCTACCTAACTCATCCACCTTACCCAAGCGCCTATCAATTGAGGTCATCCTGCGCATCATAGTCGGCATCATTTGCTCCATGCGGACACTCTTATTAACTCGTGCCCTCGGCATTCTCCACAATACTCAATGCAAACTAATCCTAGCCAACCCAGGCAATTGTACCTTCTTTCAGATGGAGGATGTGAAGATGGCCGTAAGCACCATGCAACTGTGACCGCAAAACACACCAAGCTAGTCTTAGCGTGTGGGCGAGCGCCAACCCCTTGTAGGAAGGTCTCAAGCCCGGCGGCCCCCCAGAAGCAATGAAGTGCAGGCCCGCCTCACTCCCCTTACCACCGATGACCCGCGTGTCCTCAGCCCGTTGTTGTGCTCTGCGCCCGTGATCTGTTGTCTGCCACTGGAAAAAGCACCACAGTCAAGCTTCCTACGAGGAAACAAATATTAATAGCGTGCAAAAGGTTTTTTGGAATCAATCCCAGTGCCTGGAAATTTTTTTGCAACCAAAAGCCCTTAGCCAATCTCAAAATTAGCCCAGTCTCACTGGCCCCACGAAATTAGCTTCAAAACCGGCTTTTAAACAGTCAAAAAACAAGTACTTTATTATTGGTCTCCCCTCCAGTGGCTGCCCTGCTGGGTCCTGCTTCGCCCCCCCAGGGAAAAAATGTAACACGCATTTATCGGTCCCAGCGCTTGAAAACGAATGACGCTGGTGCAGGCGGGCGTCGATCTCCCTGCTGCCTGTCTCGCTGATTGACCGGCCCCCGCTACCCCTCCACACCTTACCGGAATATACACAACATACGCCCTCACAACACCGGTCTCTGTGCTCGCTCCTTCAGCTGCTGACGACCGGATCCGTTTACCGAGTGATTCAAAGCCCTGTTTGCTCACGCAAGTCGCTGGGCTGCCACGATGAAGCCTCCGCAGTTGACCCGACGGATCTCAAGGCTGTAGGTGGACACGAGAACGCGAACCTGCAGAGGGGATAAAAGAGAAAATCACACGCCCCGAGCGTGGGGGCACACGAGGTATGCGGGGAGCGAGCCAGAAGCAAGAGGGCGCCCAGCTCGCTCCCCGGGCCTTTTAAGGCGCTGTTGCACCAGGGGGTCGCCGGCCCAGCCGGCCCGCCCCCCGCCCGACCCGCCCCCCTGCCCCGGAAGCTGTACAGCTGCTTTCGGGTCACGGGGAGGCATCAGCCAATCGGTGGTGGGGCGACGCACCCCCACCACCGAGAGGCCGGGGGGGAGGGGGCGCCGCACCGCCATGTGGGCGGGAGGGCCGAGCGGCCCCCCCTTTACAGACTCTAAGCCAGTGTAAAATATAGCACAAAGAATTACTGCTAAAGATGGAAGTTTGTTGAGCATTACATTTTACCGATACTGTGCTTGAGTTCACAAATGCACCCCAAAGTAAATGTCTCAGTTAGTGTTCTGAATGCCTGTTAACATGTTAGATACAGAACTGCTGTGGCGTTTTGCTAAAGCTTTAGAATCCGTGTGCCATGAAAAGGTTTATGTGCTCCACGTTATGACATTCTTTTGAGATAGCTGAGGGTTGGCTAATAGGGAGATGACGCCAGAGTCCTGCCTCTAGGATATCTAAAATGGCCGCTCTCTGGTAGCCAATGATGAACACTGGGCCTTTATCTTACTTCCTCGTCTGTTATGACTGAGGGTGGCTGCTGGATTGCTGCTGACATTTTTGTCCTCTTATATGGCTAAAAAGTGAATATGAGAGAGCTATTTTTGGAGGATTTGGCTTGTTTGGCTAGCGCGGAAATATTCCCTGCTAAATGCCCATAAGAACCATGGCTTTTTGATCATCCTCACAGGGAAATTGTGCTAAAAAACGCACAACTTTGTCTAGTATTTGAAAAATATCTTGAGGGAGGAACCATCCTCGCTACATCCTCATTGGAGAGGAGTTGCCACGGACTTGTTTGCACAATGAACTTTGAGGTAAGTATGTATGTCTCACCATTTACAAAGTTCACCAGTCAAGCCACTCAAGCGACACACAATTGGAGCTTAAATGATCTGAACATATGTGAAGAAGGAAGAATAAAAGACAAAGAAAGAACATTTTATATTGTATTGACTTTTTGAAAACATTGGGTTGCTCAGGGGACTTATTATTTTTGTTCAAGTTGAGGGCATTTGTGCTCATCAAAGTTGGGGGTGTTAGTGGCCATTCCTCCTTGGAGCATCAGAGGACAACCTGAGACCTACGTTAGGGTGCTAACGGTTTGTGCAACCAATAACCTTACCACACAGATCACTGTAACAATTGGAGTTTCCTAATGAAAAAAGGGCATCTCTAAGTAAAGGGCACTGAGTATTGCCAATGCATTCAGATAAAAGAACTAGACATTGTGTATCATTACCGGATAGACTCACGGAGAGAGGCTACAGAGAGATATTGAAACAGGCCTGAAACCTTACAAGGTAAAACAGCCCTATTGTGAAAAATAGAAAGGGAGAGAGATCAAATCAAGCCAAAACGAAAGGAACTGAGCCAGAGTCATTCCCAGAACTCCTACATGAGACTGATGATTCAAAAACACAGAAACACTGGAGGGAAAAAATGGTGTTGGATGCTGTAGATAAATCAGGTTAAATTGGGGCAGCAGCACCGCTGCCACTGGTGTCAGTCTCCCCAGATAGCCAAGCTTTCCAAACGGCAATGGGGGAAACTGAGAACCGTTTTGAAACTGTAAGGTACTTCTATGTCCGTTGCAAAACATGATAAAGGACATGTCCTTCTGGAAATAGCAAGAGGGGGATGCCACACAGTAGGGGACCTATTTATCAATATTAGATTTGTCCTTCATGCAAGCCAAGAACTGCTCAGGGTCAACCCGGGACAGTTTCTAAAATAAAGCCAAGATAGCACACATCGGGCCATATTCTCAAGGAGCTATCGCTGGGTTATCAGCACTTTATCGCTTCCAAAGTCGCGATAAATTTATCGCCCCATTCAGAAGCTGGTGCATACAGCCTATATCACCAGTTTTCCGGCAATAGCATCCTCATAAAACATCGCCACAGATGACCCCGGGAACTATCGATAATTAGATGCAGAGTAGGCGTTCCCAAGCAACAAGCCGCGACAACACCACTCCACAACATTCTCAACAACCAGCCACATCGGCGATAAGATCACAAAACAGGTGATAAGGAGCAGTAGCACCAGGAAACTAACACCTGATCTGACCTGGTGTCAAGTCGAACGACAAACCGCACCAGACAAGGGAGCACATCCCAAAGCCAAACATAAAGAACAACAGATGCACCGGGGCAACTGAACATGTAGCCCGGAGCCCCAATAGGGCAACAACACCCACCGCCACCACACCCAGGACCCGCCCCCCCCGGACCGCTGCAGAGGCAGCACGGACAAAGACAGCGGACCCACAGGAAACCCACCAGCCTCACAGACTCAACACCATAGGATGCCATTGCCCACTACAGGCTCAAAAGAACAACCATCCTCCGCATCCTGACCATCATCGTACCAACGGCACCAACACAGCAGACAACCAACATCCCACCCCACACAAAGCTGCTGACTGTGATGCACCTTTTGGCCTCCGGTACGGGGGTACCAGAGGCCAACAGGTGCATCTGGCACTGGGGTCCCATACTGATGGCATCCAGGACAGGTGTGAGGGACTTAGATGCGTTTGGCACTCTGGCGGGTGTTGGTTGGGGGAACCAATACCCGCCAGAGTCTGAGGAGTCTCCCAGCCAGCGGCATCCAAGTCCCTCACACCTGTCCTGGATGTCATCATCTAAACGTCCACCACAATGCGCAGGATCCGCTGGGGACCTAGCAAGGACTATATGCCATAGCTGGATGCACACACGTGTTGGGGTAATTCACAGCACACATGTCTTACTTGTGCCCCCTGGTGACACAGCACACAATCACCGCAGCAGAAAGCACACACATTCCATCAATGTGCAGGCAATAGTGGACCACCAGGGACTCTTAACCAATGTTGTCACCAACTACCCAGCCAGTTTGCATGATTCCTTCATCCTCCGACAGTCCATCATCAACCAGCGCTACCAGGATGGCACCAAGGGAAATGCACAGCCCCTTGGCAAGTTCCAAATGAGTACCCCACACACCTCATCTCCACAACCATGCAACTCACAACTTTGGCAATACACACATCACAAAATCACTCACAACATGCAAAACAACATGCACACCCACCAGACATGACAGAACAACTTACAATGTTAACCTGGGCAAGCCGTGAACATGAGCCATCAACGGCATGGCACCCCAGCCACACAATAACGGAATGTGGGGAGAGGTGGGAACCAGGCATGTGTGACGGAGGCAGGAGAACCATGAATGGGAAAGTACAGAATTCCAAAAGTGGCGGCGATGTGCTGGACAGTCCGCAGTACGCAGAACACACCCATATCCATGGCGACATACACCGCTGGTGTATGGAGTGGAGTGGAGAGTGGACGCAACCATGTCACCCCAGCCAGTGGTGGAGTACATGGAAATGTTGCCTGTTATGTCCCCCCCCCCCCCCGTAAGAGTGAGCGTAGTGGGATGGCTCGGAGTATGCCAGGCCAGCTTAGGGGTGTGAATAAAAAGCTAATAGCCCTGGGCGTGGTGCTCTTCCGGAATGCCCAAAGTCTCTGCCAGGGCGGCGCCTCTCACCCCACCACGAGGCAGACGCTGTCCTCCTGAGCGGAGTTGCATTGTTATCCTGTGCGCCTGCCGTACCCCGGCCTGCTGGACCCTGAACCCGTCAGGCCCGCACCTGCGCAGCCAGGCCACATTGATCACCTGCTGATATCAGCGTGTTGCAAGGAGGGCCCACCACGTGCCGGCGCAAGCTCCAAGCCCAAGGCCCGCGACCCTGGCAGCCTCTCAGACCATCACGACCTCCACGACACAGGCCCGCTTTACTCCTGTCTCGTTGATGTACACTACTGCTCCACCCGGCCTACACTAGGGTCAAGTAGGGTACACATTTGGAACTGAGTCTTGATCACACGATGGCAGTGAACATTATTTAAGGCAGAGTTTATGTCACTATACTCCATTCGATGTGGTGCCACCAAGTCTGTGCATAGCATTAGAACCACACGTGTCTGTGTGCCAACGCGGACTACTGCCCTCGGCCGACGCTGCGCACGAGTAGGTCACAGAATTGGAACTGAACATCGATTATTCAAAGGCAGAATACATATCATTGCACGCAAGGAGAGACGTAAAGGGATGACGCGTTGCAGTCCGGAGGGAATAGGATCATCGTTAGGGAGATGATGGAACACTACAGACAACTGCCCTGGTGTCACTAACTCTGTGCATCGCGAGACGACGACACATGGCTGTGGGCCACTGCTGACCGCTGCCTATGGCCTACACTACGGGCCAGTAGGTCACAGAGTTTTGATTCAGCGATGGCGAAGTTCATATCAGTGTAGCGGCATCATCGCAGACTGCATCCCCTCTCAGCCCCGATGCCTCTAAGTCTGTTCCCCGATATTCATGGATACTCGTATATTGGTGGCGTCTGAGCCTATGGACTATGGGGTAGTTTTCATCCTCATGTAGCTGTTACAGAATTGATGGTGAAAACAAGGCTGTCGCTTTCCACTCCATCATTTGCTGCTTCCGGATAACATCAGACCTTCCGAATCATGCCCTGGAGGACACCTTCCTCTGTCCCCCCCAAGCCTCCGCCACATTCACCTTCGACATCGATGAGGACCCGCTCACTGCGCCAGGCCCTACCTCAGTGCACCGCAAGTCATCGTCTCGTGGCAGGGTGCCTGTGCCGGCCGCTGTGCATCTGGGGCCACTAACTCTGTGCTGGTCAGGTCCGGGACCGCTTCTTCTGAGATACTGGATGGCCTCTGAGGTGATGGCCTTGGGATCATCAACGCCATGTGTCTGTGGCCTTGCTCTGTCAGCTGCCTCCGGACTCAACTGCGGCCCACCAGGGCTCACACATCAAATCGAGTCCTGACCGGCCCAGACGTCGCATCACCGCAGGAGGCACACGCCACCACCGCAAGGACCACCTCCAGCCGCCATCTGCCAGAGTCGAAACGGTGGTCCTGACAGACTTACGGAGTTGCTCACACCTGTCGTGGATACCATCATCGGCCTGATACCCTGCTCAGCACTCCATCGTCCATTACTGTTTGAGTTTTGTGCTGTGGAGAGGTTGCGCAGCAACGTCATCTCAAGCTGTGTGGGAGACCTGGGACGTTGATGAGGAAGATGATGCAGGTCTAACACACCCCACTGCATCTGCATCAGGAATATCTTGAAGGGACACAATCTGGAACTACTTCTTCACATGAGTGCGCTCATCTCTAGTGCCCCAACAACAGTGCACTGCAACTCACGGACACTTCTGTTTGCATGTTGGGTGTCCTCTGGACTTTCTCCGGCTACCTCCATGTTGCTCAGCAGTTGACTGTGTTATGCAGGTGTTTTCAGGTACCGTTGTACTGGTGTCCACTGTTCCAAGTGGCAGCCAGCACTAAGCATTCCGTGCGTGCTGGCTTACACTCACCCCACATACATCCAGCACAGGCATGTGGCCAATAAAGGGGACGGGCGCATGTGCCCGTAGCCAGTTCAACATGATATATGCGTGTGTCCCTGTGGTCTTCTTGTGTGCATGATGGCCCTGGGCCCTACGACATTGCATTATGCTGTGTACAGCGGACGCAGACATGTCACCGCAGGCAGAGGGTTAGAGCTTGGACATGTAGCTTTGTCATCACCCACTCAATTCGCAAGGGGAGTGGCCTGGGCCGTCGTCCACAGAGCCAACGTGGGTGTGTGACTGCTATTTGCGTGACTCTGGGCATGGTTCTGTACTGTGAATGTGCATCTGCATGTGTCTATGGCAGTGTGGTTCTCCTTTGTGGGGTGTAGGTGGTCCCTGAAGGGTAATAGACACCAATGTATGTGATCTAGTTCACCTTCCATAGGTTCGGATCCCACCCACACCTGTTCAGCCACCTCCTTTTGGCGTGCTGACACATGGCATTGGGGTACCGTGGGTGGGTGGGTGAAGTGTTGTGAGCCAGCTGTGCTTGCGGGTGATTCCTGCTGTGTGGTCTGTTGCAGGCACTGTGTTCTCCTCTGAGTAGCTTGGCTGCCCGGGTCCTGGTGGTGGGTTACGTGGGACGTCTATGGGCTGTTGTAGGGTGTCGGTGTCAAAGGTGTGGTGGTCCTCTTCTGAATCACAGATGTGTTGTCTTCTGTGCTCTGCTGGAGGTGTTGTGTGCCCCTCTGCAATGTGAAGGGGAGATGCATGTTGACATTGTGTTGACATGCAGACTGTTTGACAATGTACATTGTGACTGTTTGGGAAGTGCTGAGTACTGCTGTGGGACAGTGTACATTTGGACTACATGACGGATGTGAGGTCGTACAGTTTCCTGCTCTGTCAGATGTAGTAGGCATGTTTCTGTGCGTGTGTGGAGCCAGTTGTGTCCTCTGTTCTGCAGTGTCGGCTTTGCGCAATGTACCACGTTGTCGTCAGTGTGGGTGTGCTGTCCTTGCTATGTGTGTGTGCTGCAGTGTACCAAGGGGATCAGGGACATGATCCAGGGTAATTGTAGGTGTGCATTTGGATTATGTACTAGGAGGCACCTCCAGAACATTACATTATGCAGCAACTTATAGGATTGGGGGGAAGCATGTAACTTATCACACAACTGTATACAGCATTAACATTGGATAGGGAGGGACACACAGAGGAGACTTATAATAGATGGGTAGAAGATTGTCCAGAGGCACTGACGGAGGTGAACTGGAGGAAGGGCTGTGTACAGGTCAAGCATATTTACCCTAAACTGATAGTTTGAGTTCTTGCATAGAACGCATATGGCTCCAAAGAGGTTGGCACAGATTGACCAATATGTCATCGGCACGTGAGAGATGTGTTTGGAATAGGGCAAGATTCTTACATATGACCTGGAGCTGTCCAAGGGTAGAAGAGTTGTGGAGGGAGGTGCTTGGCAGTTTGTCACAAATGACAGGGGTGTGGTTTAATGCATCTTTAAAGAAGTGTTTATTAGGAATATTTCCTTTGAAAAAAAGGACGTAAAATAAAAATAAGAATGTTGACTTTGTGGCCAGTTTGGCAAAGAGTCGTATAGCAATCCATTGCAGACCTCGAAAAATCTATTCACCCACTGGGAATGGTGAGTCAGATCTCATCAGTTCGAGCTATTTTTAGAACCTACTGGTCTGGTCTGGGGAGGGAACTTAAGATGGAAAGAAACCTTGGAGGACAGGATTTTAGACGGCCACTTACCAGATAAAACGATTTCCTTAATATACAAGAAACTAATAAACAACATGACGGATCCCCTCCAAGCATTACGGGAGAAATGGATGTGTGATGGGATTGAGATAGATGACGAGGACTGGTGAGAGGCGGTGTCCTCCCCTAGAGTGGCCGCTATTCCAGTGCGCCTTAGGCTGGTACAGCTCAAAATCCTCCATTGAGTGTATATTACTGGGCCCCGTCTGATGTATATGGGGAGGGCCGATAGTGGGGAGTGCAAAAGGAGATGCGGCCATATGGGAACGTTCATGCACATCATATGGGAGTGTAAATACGTCAGTTCCTTCTGGCACGAGGTACACAATACAATACATGGAGTGCTACGTGTCCATCTTCATGTAGAGGCGAGACGGTGCCTGCTAAACATATGGGAACCCACGGACCTGAACACTCACCAGACACAATGGGCCACACTAGGGTTCATGCTTGCTAAAAGAAATATCGCACAATTATGGGGCGCTGCTAAACCACCCACACTAGAGGCTTGGGAGAAAGACCTTGATTAGTGCATGTTTAGGGAGAAGATGGTGTATTCAGCCAGGGGATGCCCCAAAAAGTGGTCCCGTATTTGGAGCCCTTGGAATAGCTATTGTGGAGAGATTTGTACGCCGCCGCGTTGTATTGAACAAGATGTCCCTCTTAGCCCGTAACAGTCCCCTCCTATGTAAGGGTTTAATCCTTCTCCTCCTGTACGTCATTGCTGTATATAAACTGGCTGATTAATAAAAAGATTTGGAAAAAAAGATGGAAAGAAACCGGTATTCTGTTTAATTCAGAAAGTGAATGAGCAAAAAAGATGCTTTAAATCTTCTTAGCAAATTTGCTGTCTGTACAAGGGCAGAGGTCAATTGATAGTTTGTCTTTTTACTAATTGCGCTTACCTTATCCTGGAAAATGGTGTTTACTTTTTTTTCCTCTTACCACAGTTAGAGATTTTTGTCAAGTGAGCTGTCTGGCAATCATTGTGAAACAGAAAGTAGCAAGATTTCATATATTGAAATATTTCTCCTATTCATTTACAAGCTATTTAAATGTTGGGTGTTAGAAATAAATCTATTAGGAATCACAATAGCATGCAAGATGGCCGCTGACTGACCTCTGTGAGAGTCGCTGCAGAGACTCTCTCCCCAAGAGATAAAATGGATCTGTGATGAAGTGCTGATATGCCACTCCGCACTTACCTGAATATGCCACTCCGCACTTACCTGACTGATCGGCTGATAGGGTGGATGTTGTACTGCGGCCCCCGTCGGAGATCCAGGGGACTTGCTGCAATAATCAAAGCTCTGCTACAGGAAATCGGGATCATTATCAAGGCACTGCAGAAGTGTCCGATTTGTGACGAGACGATGGGGCCGAATACAAACAAGCCCACGAATGAAACTCTGAAAGACCCCCCCGAAGGAGGCCGCCGCTCCTGCCACGGCAGTGCGTGGGGCGCCTTAGAAAAAGAATGAGGAGACTGGCGGCAAGGCCAGGGACGGTGGCATGGAGGGATGGAGCAAGCTATGGGCGACTGGAACAGAGAGCTCCTTGCGGAAGCCAACGGTGACGGAGGCTTTCTCGGCAGCAAGCGGCACGGAGAACGCTCTCGGCTCGACTGAGCCCGGCACAAGGGGAGACCTGGCTCCACCTCTTATGGTTGCAGTGTTACAGCAGCAGACCGAGCTGGGGTGGCAGGGGGAGGAGGTCGCAGAGCCTGCTAACAGGCCCAGACTACAGGCTTCACTGGAGCGGCAGGAATAACTGGGCAGTATGCAAGACAGCGGTAGCAGTGCACTTGAACCTGTCGGCTTACCCCCTGACATAGAAGCTGATACAGAAGCTGCAGGAAAAGGTAATGACTTTTTATCTATTACATCTGATGTCCCTAATGTGGCGAGTAGACCGTTTGGACCGGCTACGCCGCCTGGGTAGGATCAACTCTGTGACTCTACTAAGAGAACCGGCACTAGAATTCAGTGTCGACGGCGACCGGTACTGTTATGGCCCGGACCATAAATAATATGGGTTTTACTTGATTAACTTTATTGACACCAGAGGTACCCCCACATTTTTTAGGGTGCTGTAAGGGTGGTCAGTTTTCACTACATGTGTTGGGTGTCCACCACCAAAAAATGTGTAGGTAGTATTTCAATTAGGTCCTGAGGAATTGCCATCGAACTGATAATAGGGCAAGAAACATGTCGACCTCACATTTTTAGCGTATAAGAGCACAACATAGAGTGACCATACGCGACTCTTTATTTTTAATTAGGGGAGGAACCAACTTCATTAAAAATTTTCTTAATTGGTATATTTTTCCCTATTTTAACTTCACTATACACTTCACATTCACCTACACTAAGACCCTTACGTGCACTTCACCTGCCGGCTTCGGAATAAAGATCTCCGTTAAGTAGGCCCCATCACGGGCGCCTGATCGGGCATTGCAGCGCCGGCCCGAGTAGGAGCAGACCCGATGATGAAGCAAGACACCTTCTTGTCAGGTGTGTGAGGTTCTTTTTCCAACAAGGAGATCACTCTCCTGCATTGTACTGGTGGCTACATTACAGTTAGTATTTGTCATTTTTCTTTCTGTTAGGAACTGCATACTCATTGTCTACACCTAATGTGGCTGTGCCTGTGCCTCTGGAAAAGGCAGCGGGGCGAAATCAAATATCACTATGGTCTAAACCGGCTCTAGGATCTCCAGAGGGGGACAAGTTCTTTTCTCTTAACAATGACACAGATCTCTCGCTTACCAGCGATGGTAACACATCTGAAGGGTCTGATTCAGGGGATTCCTCCACAACACATAAGGCGCAACGCAGTAAGACCACTACCCAGAAATGCAGGATTAAATCTAGAGCCAGCCCCTCTAAGGTGGACACAGAAACACCCCATAAACTTAAGTGGGATTACTCAGCCACCAGCAAGCTATACAAAGATGAGGGGGAGGTATCAGTACAGGGGCCCTGCTAGCTCATTCGCCTCTACTGTTCCACCGTAGCTAGATCTAGTGTATTCCACCCTAAAACAAATGCAGGGCGATGCCAGACTGGAGAGCCGCAGGGCGCATCAGGCTACCAAAAAACTGCAGGGGTCCCTTTGAAAAGTGAACAAACTATGCACAGATATGGCAGAAAGGGTAGCCCACATTGAGTAAAGAACTGTGTAGTAATCCCGATAGATGAATCCAATATATGTTTGAAGTAACTTTATTGAAGTTACATGTACAGCTGCAACAACCTTCAGCACACAGACTAATACTGGTTACATTTAGAACTCCAGCCATGATGCAGCTCTTTTACATCATAGCTGCATCATGGCATTCTAGATATTACCACATATCTTCCCCCTTATAGAAAATAAAGAATAAAATAAAGAAACAATGTATCTAAATATAAACTGAGGACTTTAAACATTGCTAATAAATCTATTAACAGTTGTGTATAACACAATTTAAAGTATTAAAGATTTCTATAATGGTATAGATTATACACATCTTTAAAGTATTAAAGATTTCTATAATGGTATAGATTATACACACGTCTCAAACATTTATAAATGAGAAACCTTACATAAGTTCCCAAAACTCCAGTTCTTTCCATCATCCAACTTAGCCACAGAACCCTTGACAGATATCACTTTACGAGGCTGAGAAAACTTACTCTCACGTTTCTCCACAAATCCAAATTTCTTTACCACAACCCAATCGCCTTCCACAAATACTAATTCTTTAACACCTTTCCTAATGTCAAAAGCAGTCTTATTGCGTCGCTGACACTCAGCAGCCCTGGACCTCATATTATCTCTGTCCACCCAAATCTGGTTCTTTTCTTTAACCACATAGGAGATTCCTTGGTGCCTGGTTCTCTTCCCTTTAAAGCAATAAAAGGAGAAATTCCAGTCACAGAATGTGGTGTAATCCTGTGGGCCCACATCATCCTCCGTAGCTCATCTTTCCAAGATAAACCATTGGATAATGAAAGTTGAATGCACTCCATGACAATACGATTTACCCTCTCCATTTGCTTGCGGACGGAATAAAGCAACTCTGTCATGAGAAATTCCAAAACCGTCAAGAAAACTACTCATTTCAGAAGAAATTAATTGAACTCCATTGTCCGTCACTAGTACTTTTGGTACACCTTCTTCTAGAAAGACCTCTTTGAGAAATGTTATCACATTAGCAGTTGTGATCTGACCCATAGACTTACATGTAAACCATTTGCTATGATAGTCCACTAATACCACTAAAAATCGATTACTCGAACCTAATTTTTCAATTGGACCTAATACATCCAGTGCCAATTTTCCCCATGGTCTCATTGGTAATTCTACATATTTCAAAGGTGGTTCCCTCGTAATTTTCACCTTATCACTATTGCTGCACGCATGACAATCCTTCACCAAATCCTCAACATTCCTATCCATTTCAGGCCACCAGAAAGACTCTCTCAATCTCCTCTTAGTCAAACTCCTACCTAAGTGTCCTTCATGTACAATCCTTAACAACTTTCCCCTCAACTGCACAGGAGGAATTATTCTGTTCCTTCTCAACACCTTATCACCTTGTACACTGAGCTCATCCTTTACTGATACATAATTCTTATGCGATTCCACCTCAATAGAACTAGCCCAGCAATTCATAATGAGCTCCTTCAGTTTCTTATATTCCTCATCTCTTCCTAATGCTTCATTCCATTCTTCCTGACTGATAGCAAATTCACTATCAATATTTACAACTAAATCCTCTAAAATTTCCACACAAGAGTCATCTTCAATTGGCATCCTGGAAAGACAGTCCGCAACAACATTTCTCTTTCCGCGCACATACTCAACTACAAAGTTATAATCCAACACAGACAGTAACCACCTTGATATGCGGGCAGTCACACTCCCATCTAATCCACGTCCACCTTTAAAGATATGGACCAAAGGTTTATGATCTGTTTTGACCACAAAAGGTATCCCCCATAAATAGTACCTAAAATGTGCCATTCCCCAACAACATGCCAGGGCTTCTTTTTCTATTGTAGAATATGTCTTCTCAGACCCCTGTAATCTGCGCGAGGCAAAACCAATTATCGTTTCTTCTCCTTCAGAGACTTGCAATAAAACTCCTCCCAATCCAACATTGCTAGCATCTGTGACTAATATGGATTTCTTCTTGCTGTCAAAATGACCTAATGACGGAGCACTAGAAAGACACGTTTTCACCTTATTAAATGCATTGTCACATTCAGAATTCCAGTCGAATACAGTCCCTTTTTTTAACAAAAGTCTCATTGGTTCTACTAAATCTGCGAATTTGGGAACAAATTTAGAACAGTACTCTGCTAGACCTAAAAAAGACTTCAGTTGCTCCTTGTTAGTTGAGCAAGGTGCGTCCTTCACAGCTCTCTCAATGCTACCTTTTGTTTTAATTCCATTTGCTGATATTCGATGACCCAAATAATTAACTTCACTCAACCTTAATTGACACTTTTCTTTTTTGATTGTCAGGCCACATTTACAAATCCTTTCTAAAACTTTTTCTATAAGTTTGTCATGTTCCTCAAAAGATCTCCCTACAATCATTATATCATCTTGAAAACATAACACTCTATCCATTCCTTTAAATATATCCTGCATGACTCGCTGAAATACAGCAGAAGCCGATGCTAATCCAAAAGGCATCCTACGATACCTAAATGCACCAAGTGGTGTCACAAACGAAGTCAAAGGACGTGATTCCGGATGTAGGTCTATCTGATGGTAGGCTGAGGACATGTCTAATACACTAAAGACACATCCCCCCACATCCCCCACCCATCATGCTCAACATTTCTCCAATATTTGGTAAGGGTTGTCTATCCACCCAAATGTTTCTATTCAGACCTCTTAAGTCAATGCATAGACGGATTTTATTATCATCTTTTGGAGCAACGACAACCGGAGATAACCACTCCGGTGATTCTATCGGCTCTATGACCTTTGCTTCCAGCAGTTTCTCCAATTCCTTACGAAGTGGTTCTTTCATCATATGCGGTATTGCTCTGACTTTGTGTACTACAGCTTTACCATCTTTCTTTAGAATAATGCGATGAGCAAACCCTTTCAACATTCCTAAATCATCAGAAAAAACACAACAATATTTCTCCATTAGTGTCTTCCCCCACCCCTTGTCATGTTCAACATTTTCAGATACATTTTCTACATTTATGTTCAACAACCATAACTGGTTCTACAGCATTAGGATTGAGTATAATATTCAGATCTTTCTGGTGTCGCCACCCTAATAAATCTGATCCCTCTTGTGTTATATATACTCTTCCGTAAACTCCATTATTCTTGAAGATAATGTTTACCCATTGCATTCCTAAAATATTAATTTTAGATCCACCATACCCAACTGCTCTTACATCAGCTTGCAGTAGTTCCTTCATTTTTCCCTCCATTTTTTCTTGGAAAGTTTCTTTTGAAACAAGAGTAAACAGGCTCCCAGAATCAGCCAACAATCTTACAGTTCTCTTTCCTAACCTTATCTCGCAATGAGGTTTCTCCAACTTTTCTGTACTCTCTCTTTTTAAATTTATACAATTGCTATCCACATTCCCCACAAAATCAGAATCAAAATGTTTTTAAACTCCTTTCCCTTGAGACATGCAATTCCACTCCATCTATGGTTAAAAACAATTCATCACCCTCTTCATCCTTATTCTCTACTTCCTTGATGCTAGTCATTTGACCTGCACCTTTTGACCTGCATGCTTACGCTAGATGACCTTTCTTCCCACAAGCTCTGCATGTAGCATTCCTCGAACCATAAGCAAAGCTTGATCTCACATGGCCAGGGCAACCACACCTATAACAAATAATGGGTCGCCTTTCTCCAAACTTAATGGCTGCATTCCCATAATTTTTATTTGTCACTTTCTTGAATATTTCCCTTTTTACCTCTTTGACTTCTGTAGGAATTTCCTTCTCATTAACCACCATTGGTTTGTCAGTTGCACTTTTCCCTTTATCAATCTCTTTGATCCAATGATCAGTGTTTTCCATACTTCTGGCAATTTGAATGGCTTGCTCTAACGTTGGATCTTTAGATAGCAGTTTTTCCCTGACCCTTTTGTTATTCGTGCACCTTACGATTTGATCTCTTATTAGAGAATCACACAACCCCTGAAATTCACAAGTGACAGCTAAACCACGTAAGGATGCTACATATGACATCAAATTTTCATCACCTTTTTGTACTCTGCAAAAAAATGTATGCCTTTCAAAAACAATATTCACTTTTGAAGTAAAATGTCTCTCTAACATTTGCAAAGTCATCTCATATATATTCACTGGTTGACCATCCCCCATTCCCAAAGATATTTCGGGCAAGTCATCATATATCCTCCTTCCTTCCACTCCTAGATGGTGCAAGAGTATTGCTTGTCTCCTTACTGGACCATATTTGTCTCCTCCAATTGCCAACAAATATGTAAAGAATATATTTTTCCAACGTTTCCACGGAATAGAAGGTTCCCCTGGGACAGGTAGAGATTTGGGAGGTGCAGACATAGATTCATCAGACACACCTGCAATTAAAATCCAAACAAGAAACTAAAATAAAAACTTTACTTTACTTTTGAGACGGCAGCATTTTCTTCATAGTATTGTTTACTTTAGCGCGTTTAATAAGGTTAATTTAATTAAGCTTTCGTGTTAGATTTCATACTTGAAGCGATGTTGATTTATGCAATATAAGTCAATTCTTTTCCATTCAACAGTTCATAAATGCGAGTGAATTTAAAAGAAGGCAATCTTCCGAATGGTGTATGTTGAATTAAATTAGATCATTTGATGAGTGCACGTTATAATAGATTTTGATCAATATATCTAGAATAAGGCTGAAATGGCTATTTTATGTGAATAGCAGAAGGTAAACACTTACAGTTGAGTAGATTAAAAGAAAATCTAGAAACTTCTTCATCTTCAATAGCGCTAATTTAAGTTTAGCGGCGTTCCAGAGGTGAAGGTTGTGCTTGTTAGATGCCCTTTGCGCAATTTCTCGTCGCCAAAATTTGTAGTAATCCAGATAGATGAATCCAATATATGTTTGAAGTAACTTTATTGAAGTTACATGTACAGCTGTAACAACCTTCAGCACACAGACTAATACTGGTTACATTTAGAACTTTAGCCATGATGCAGTTCTTTTACATCATAAAGAACGTGAAACAGGAGTAAACCCGTATACCCAGTTGAGACCGGGTGAATTATAGTATCCAAACAACAATGTCTCAACCAGTAATTATAGGAACAATTTTAAAGAAATGCATAAATCATCAAGGAGGGAAACAAGAGACCCCAGTAGGAAAAAATTATTTTGTAATTATTATACAAAAAACTTATAGCAGCACTATAATACAATTAAATCAAATTAAAGTAGCCAAACATACTCCAATTCTGTACTGACCGTGCTCAGTGCAAGTGATGAGTGCAGTGACACAAGTGATATATACAGTGTGGGCGGCGCAAGGTGAAAAAACAGCATTAATCCGGAACAAATTACTAAAGTACAACGAATAATTTGCAATAAGGTATAAATCCTTAGGTGGCCGTAGGTTACACTGGGATGTCGACGGCGTTTCGACCTTATACACTTAAGGTCATCATCAGGACAATGGCTACAATTTGAAGAGTGCTGATATTTGGTCTAGAGGAATCAAGCAGGGCGCTAATAGGGCATATGTCAGAGGCTCCTCCGTTGGATGTACTCACGATGTACTATCAGGCACCAAACATGTAAACCCAGACGAACATGGGCAGGGTCTTTTAGGAACGTTAGACCGCACTCCGAGTTATATGGGCGGTCTACAGCGTGGATGGGTACAATTATATGCCCAACTCAATTATTCTGAGTCATTGATGTAACAAACGATCAAATCAGGAATGAAACATGGGCGTAACATGGACGCACAATGACCGTTGAATGGAACCAGGGATCTCTTTGAATGAACCGGAATCAAATCGCCAGAATGACTGTGTTCGAACACAGTCATTCTGGCGATTTGATTCCGTGTGCTCTGCCGGCGATTTGTCGCCCGGTTCATTCAAAGAGATCCCTGGTTCCATTCAACGGTCATTGTGCGTCCATGTTACGCTCATGTTTCATTACTGATTTGATCGTTTGTTACATCAATGACTCAGAATAATTGAGTTGGGCATATAATTGTACCCATCCACGCTGTAGACCACCCATATAACTCGGAGTGCGGTCTGACGTTCCTAAAAGACCCTGCCCATGTTCGTCTGGGTTTACATGTTTGGTGCCTGATAGTACATCGTGAGTACATCCAACGGAGGAGCCTCTGACATATGCCCTATTAGCGCCCTGCTTGATTCCTCTAGACCAAATATCAGCACTCTTCAAATTGTAGCCATTGTCCTGATGATGACCTTAAGTGTATAAGGTCGAAACGCCGTCGACATCCCAGTGTAACCTACGGCCACCTAAGGATTTATACCTTATTGCAAATTATTCATTGTACTTTAGTAATTTGTTCCTGATTAATGCTGTTTTTTCACCTTGCGCCGCCCACACTGTATATATCACTTGTGTCACTGCACTCATCACTTGCACTGAGCACGGTCAGTACACAATTGGTGTATGTTTGGCTACTTTAATTTGATTTAATTGTATTATAGTGCTGCTATAAGTTTTTTGTATAATAATAATTACAAAATAATTTTTTCCTACTGGGGTCTCTTGTTTCCCTCCTTGATGATTTATGCATTTCTTTAAAATTGTTCCTATAATTACTGGTTGAGTCATTGTTGTTTGGATACTGTTCTTTTACATCATAGCTGCATCATGGCATTCTAGATATTACCACAAACTGGTACTTTGGGGGAGGAAGTTGGAAAGCTACAGGCTTACAGGGAGTCGCATGAGAAGCAATCAGAGGATATGATGTGGAAGCTCGAAGATTTCGAGAATTGACAACGAAGAAACAACGTGAGGTTGATGGGCCTTGCCGAAAACACCGAAGGGGAAAACATTATGTCATTTGTAGTAACCCTTCTAAAGGGAGCATTCCCTGACCTTGCCCAATTGAACTGAGACATGGAGGTTCAGAGGGTGCATTGCTTCCCGTTGACACAAAGGAGAGGAAACGTAGCAGGGCAAGGGGAGCAGCCCAGAGCCATTCTAATATACATCGGTAATTTTCTCATTTGGCAGGCCCTTTTGGGCAGAGCAAGGCCAGATGCAAAACGGACATTCGAGGGCCATACATTGTTTGCTCGGCCGGACTTTTATCATGCCACGGTTGAAAGGAGATGGAAACTCCGGCAGCTGATAACTCCCTTTCAGGGGGATCAGCTGTGAAGCATATTTGTAATTCCCTGCTCAGCTTAAAGTTATTTCAAATAGGAGAGTGCAAATGTTTTTTTCAGAAATGAAGGCACCGGAATATATGATTGAGCTGAAAGCTGCAAAGGGGAAAGCTGGAGGGGAGTAACCGACTTAAAGGGGCCCTACAGTAAGCTGAGAACTTCCCATTTGTGATCAAAGTAATTGCAAAGACTCTCCCCTTTGCTTTTTTTTCTCCTCTCTTCCTTTTTTATATATGTCAATCGGGTGCGGAACACAGTGGTGAATCTGGGGATCGCGGTGGGGGAATCCGCAGCAACCTGAGATGAGAGCATCGGCTGCCTCACATAGGTCATGCTTGACCTATTTGCTTGTGAGGGTTGTTGGGAGGGTGGGGGAGCAGACGGGTGGGGGGTGGAGTCTAGGGGAGGTGGGGAGGGCGAGGGCACAGCACTTGAGGTCTAATATGTTAAACAAGTACAGAAAGGGAAGGAAAATGATTTGTCAAAGAATGGATTCAGGAAGGCAAAGATTTAATAAAGTTAATAATTTGATAGGAAATGTGTTTAATACCAGTTAACTAGCTTGCGAGTCGCCTCAATTAATATATGTGGCTTAAACAACCAGGCCAAAAGACAAAGAACTGCAATTATTTTGAAAACATTACGCATAGATATATTATGTGTTCAAGAGATCCTTATAGAGGGAATTAGAGGCAGTATCATGGAGCAGCTAGGGTTTAAACTTATCACTAACACCAAACAAGGCACTAAGACAAGAGGAGTTGCCATTCTCTCTCGGCGAAGTGATATAATTTTTAAGAGGAAAATGACTGACAGGTGGAGTCACTGGGCGCTGGTAGAATGTATGTTATATGAGGATACATTTACTATATGCTCAGTTTATGGCTCAACCCAGGGATGACCCTGATCTTTTAGAATTGATGGACGTTGAGCTAGCATCATGGCCTACCCCAGTAATCATGTGTGGGGATTTTGATATTAATGGTTTGGGAGGACTCTGGGGGGGAAGCTTGTTATGTGGTCTGAAGAGAAAGGTTTTTAGAGCACTTACCAATTTGGTACAGAATAACGCACTTACTGATGTGTGGGCGCGTCTAAAACCTGATGATCCTGGCAGTACGTTCTTTTCCGAAACCTCACAAGTCAGTAATTAGACATGATTATTTTTTCGTTTAACACTTATTAATTTCCAGGTGCAGAATATAGAAACACCCCCGGATAATTTCAGTAACAATTACCCTAGTGGGGGAGGGAAGCCAGAGCAGGTCTGGACCCTTGAAAGAGGGCTTTTAAAGTATCCAGAGTATGTACTCCATATGAGCGAATGGATTAAGGGGTTCTGGGAGATTAAGAGGAAGAGTGCCAGCTCTGGGGGGGTTTGGGATACGTTCAAAGCCAGGGTCAGAGGAGACACACTGAGCTATAGTCTGTATAAGCAGAAGAAGGAGGTACAACGAGAGAAAATGCTTTGTAAGATACTAATGGAGGTAGAGGAGGAGCTCGCTGCTGCAATTTTGATGAGCAAATCATTGGATGACATACTGCTCAGGTTGGCTTTAGCTAAGGTGGAAATAGGAGATATTACAGCAGCCAAGGCAGCAGAAATATTTTTTGTTAGGAAGGAGCACTGTTATGAGTTCAGTGAATGGGTGAGTCATACCCTGGCAGTCCGACTGAGGCAAAAGAGTGCGGCGGGGAGATTCGGGAAATATTAGACAATAACGGGAAACTAAATTAGGGCTCACCAGGGAAGTATTTAGACATTTTTATGAAAATCTTTATAGTGAGGAACAACGAAAGGAGCAGAGCTTAATCCAAGGGTATCTAAGTGGAATTCCAGTACAATGTATTGTCCCCCGAAGATAGGGAGGCACTCGAAATCTCATTGACTCAAGAAGAGATCTATGGTGCACTGGGTAGCCTTCCCTCTGGGAAGGCAGCTGGACCGGATCAGATTCCTCTAGAGGTAATTGGACTCGATCTGGTTGATACAGTATGCAAAGCCCAGCAAGGGAGCTCTGTTCCAGAGGCATGGGCCGGGGCGGATATGATAATATTTATTTAAAAAAAGGGTAAGTCATCTAGAGAACCAGGGTCTTATAGGCCAATTACGCTTATGAACAGCGATGCTAAAATTCTGTCTAAGGCCCTGGCGACCCGTTTAAACCATATTATTGAGAAAATAGTCCACCCCTGCCAGCACAGGTTTATACCCGGGAGGGGAACAACACAGCACATCTGTGGGGTTATAACCCTGTTCGATGTAGCCGAAGTCTCAGGGGACCTTTGGCTTTGATGCTCATGGATGCCGAAAACGCATTCAATAGGGTCTCCTGGGATTATCTTTGGGCGGTTATGAAATGGTTTGGCATTAGGGGAGGCTTCATTAAGGCAATTCAGGCTCTATACAAAGCACAGACGGGCCGGCTTAGAATGAATGGGGGTACACAGGACCTTTATAAATTAAGCGAGGCACAAGGCAGGGCTGCCCGTGTTCGCCTCTCCTCTTTGCCATGTACATTGACCCTTTGATCAGGAAGCTGGAGGCTAGCAATGGAATTAACCCTATTAGATATCATGGGCTGGAAACAAAAACGCTGGCTTATGCAGAGGACATCGCAGTGGTCACCTTTAACCCTCAAGATGCCCTAGCTGCAATTGAGACAGAAGCCCAAGCCTTTGGCCTGGTTTCTGGGTATGCACTAAATAGACTGAAGACACAGATAGTCAAAAAACAGCGGGCCGACTCGGATGACCCGCGGGTGACAGATTCAGCTGTCTATCTTGGCATTGATATTACACCTGAACTGGGGAATTTACTAGAGAGAAACATCAAGCCATTAATCGGGAAGGCCAAAAGAGACTTTGGCAGATTGTATAATCCTTATATGTCGGTGGTGAGACGCTGTAATGTGGTCAAGATGGTTTTTTTTACCTAAAGTACTCTACCTCTTCAGGGCCATACCATTAGAATTTGAGAGGCAATGGTTTATGGCGCTTGAAAACATTGTGAATAGTTTCATATGGGCACATGGGAAAACAAGGAGGGCCTTGAGGTATATGTCACTGCCAAGGGAAAGAGGAGGCTGGGCAGCCCCAGATTTTAAAATGTACTATTGGGCTGCGGCCTTTCAATACATAAGCGGGCTAATCCGTGGGAGTGTCTTAGATCCCTGGAGTAAAACAGGGTCACCAGATAAATACAAGCTATTGCAAGGAGAGGATGCTGTGAACTGCTTTATGAAAATCAGTGAGGCCAGCTACTTTAGAAAAACAAGATTCAAAACCTTGATGGCTGCGTTTAAGATATGGGCAGCGTTAAAAAAAATTACTGGCCTAGGGAGAATGAATTTTTATACCCAGTTATATAGAAATCCCATGTTTCCAGGAATTTCTTCTGATACAATAATGCTAGAGTGGGAGGGTGCGGGCTCCGGAAAATAGGGGATCTAATAGGGCCAGAGGAAATTCGCCCATTTAGTGATATCCAATATGATTATGGCATTGATAAGAGAATATTTTTTAAATATCTTCAGTTACATAGTTTTTTAGGTGGGGAAAAGGGCGGGCTGAATGGCTTTCGGGAAGTTAAAATTATTGATGTTATAAGAGAGGGGGAGAACTGCACCATTAAGAGAATCTACACAAAACTTTCTTTACTCAAGCAGGATGATCTGGATAAGCATGGGAAGAAATGGGCTGACAAACTTGGCATAGATCAAGATAACTTTCTTGATTCTCTGGAGCTGGGCCAGACCGTCCTGTGTTCGGCGGGGCTTCAAGATCAGCATTTTAAAACAATGTTTTCATTGTATCATGCACCAGCAAGGATTGGGGGGACAGGAAGGAATTAGATGCCCCCACTGCAATAGTTTGGATGCTAATTTAATTCACATGTTTTCGACTTGCCCTCGGTTACAAATTCTGATGAGAGCAATCGAAAAATTTATAGACCAAACATTGAATTTAAAAGTTTTCTTACCCCAGCATTAATGCTTCTGGGGATTAATAGTAAGGAAGCGCAAGATCCATTTTACTGCTTCCTTTTTCTAGCCATGGCTGTTTTACGTATTTGCATTGCCTCTGCCTGGCTGGAGCAAGCAGCCCCAATGTTTCAGCAATGGCTCGCTAAACTGCTTGCTACTTATAATCTTGAAAAAGGGATCTATGAGAGAAAGGGCAAAAGAGGGAGAATGCTCGACAGGCGTATCTGTGCGCCTATCTATAGATGGAAGGAAGAAACGATTGATAGTAGATCCTGATTCAGCCCAAATAGGCAGGTTTTCAATATCTTTTCCTAGAATGTGGGTATGTGATGTGATTTATGACTGTATCCGAAATAACGGTGAATACTTTTCTCTTGAGGATGTATTGTTTTTTTATTATTTGGTTTCAAATATTCAGATGGCTTTCATGAATTATGTATACATTAAGATTGATGGATTATTCCTTAAGCAACAACTGTATATTTAATAATTGTGCTGTATAAATAAAAAATAAAAAATGAAAAAAAAGAATCACAATAGCACTTTTTTTGGGAATTCAGAAGCCTGATGCAAACAATGATTAAAAAGGAGCAAAAGATATGAGAACACTTTACGCGGTGATGTGAAAATGACAAATATTTGCAGAAACTCAATTTCCAAACATTATTGTGCTGTAAGGTATGGGGCTCACGGCTCTATCCCCGGCGCCAGCTCAGCATCATGGTGACTCTGGATAGTAGTTCACTTAATCTCCCCAACAGACCCCAGCACCCGCCCTGATGACAATGCTGTTAACGAACTAAGGGGCAAGTCCGGGGTCATGTGTATCCTATGTAGGGCTAGTTTTTTATTATAGTAAGCAAAAGTTTAGTCTATTAAATCAAACAATTTTTGTTTTATACAGCAGACATACTGAACTCACATAGTTGAAGATTCTCTCATGTGATAATGAAAAAGACGGCGGTTCAGTGAATTAAAATATTTGACACACACAATCACAAGACCCTAAGAAATATCCAAGGGAGAAAACTAGAGGCTACGGGGTCTTCAGGTTAAGATGGCCCCCAAACCTACTATATACTCACTGTAGAAGCTACCCCAAAGTTGTAGTCACTTATGTTTCTGCCATTGGCTCTAACGCTGCATTCTTTGAATATTTACATTTTTTCACAGGTATTTGAGAACACCACTCTACTTTTTTTTTTGTTTAAAATATTTTTATTGCAGGAATCCGTAAATCGTTACATAACCGGCCAACGTTATATATCACGCCCGATCAATGAGACGCAACCCTCCGTTCCCCCACCGTAAGTTACTTACACAGCCATTCAGCCCACAACCCTAGGGTCGGGCGGCGAAATTCAATGGGGGCTCAGGAGGATGTCGAAGCTGGCCCGGAGAACCCGCTGTCCGTCATCTGCTTTTCCAAACAAACCCATAAACCCAAAATAACACCCCACTCTTAAAACACCCCAAACCCAGGTAAACCCTCCCCCTCCCCCCGCCATCAGCGCGCGGCACCAACCGCCACAGGATCTCCAAAAGGACCCACGGGGAAAGCAATAGATCTGAAAAGTGCAATCGTCTATCGGGACTCAGGGCGAGCCTCTTCCTCAAGCTCAGAGTCGCTGGGGGCGCCATAATCCCTAAGGGCCTGCACCAACATCTCCCATTCCAGCGCTGCCTCCTGTGCCTTCTCATTACGCTGCCTCCAAGCTAGCTGGTATCTGAGCGTACTCTCCCCCGCCGCCCACTTCAAAAATTCGCTGCGCCACCGGCTTCCCGTCGGACCAGCTCGTGCCTTCCAGTTCCTGGTCACCTCCCGTTTAGCAAGGAGTAGCCCCAGATCAATGAACTTGCTAGAAATTTTATTTTTGGGGGTATGAGGGAACCAGTGCAGGAGACCCACCGCCGCGTCAAGCGATAAAGATCTCCCCGTCGTCTCCTCCAGGGTCTTCCCCACTTCCTCCCAATAGGATGACAATCCCGGGCAGGCCCACAGCATATGGAGGAGGTCCGCCTCCTGGGCCGGGCACCTGGGGCATTCCGCCGAAGTCGTACCAAAATATCGCCTGATTTTCACCGGGGTCAAATAGGCTCTATGGAGCACGTAGTAGTGGACCAATTGAAAGCGGGCGTGGCGTGTGCCCTTCCAGGCCCTCCGCACTAGCTGGGCCCAGGTCGTCTCCGGGATCTCCCTGCCAATGTCCTCCTCCCAGCGGTTTCTCAAAGTGGTGAGGGGAGCCATCCCCTCATTGATCAGTCTGCCGTAAAGGCAAGTGACCGCCTTCACCGTGCCCGCAGACATCATCACGTATTGGCATACTGGGGATAAAGGAGGTTCCTCCTGCCCGCGTCTCCAGTGCGCCTGGATCGCTCGAACAAGGGCCGAGTGCAGCAAAAAGTCGCCGCGGGGAATCCCGAAGCGCTCGATGAGCTCCTGGAAGGGCAAGAGCGACCCGTCCTCGTATAGATCCCCGATTAGCTGCAAACCGGCGTCCTCCCAGGTCGCCAGCCGCGACCAATCACCCCCATGGGGCAGAGCCGTTAGCATCCCCAGCGGTATTTCGGGCGCGTACGGTGTTCGCAGGTGGCCCCGGGCGTGAGCTCGGTTCCAGCACAGGCGGATAGTCCGCTCCTCCATTGACAAGTCCTGCAAGGCCAACCGTTGTCTCATCGCTATGAAGGAGAGAACATGCCTGGCCATGCCCGTTCCCCTCTTTTCTTCGGGGCCCCGGAACTCCCGGGCGATCTCCTGGGTGAAGGCCTGGAGCTGCGCCGCTAAATAATACTTTTCGAAGTCCGGCACCGCAAGCCCACCCTCCTCCTTCGGCCTCAGTAGGGTCTTGAGGGCCACCCGCCGGCGGCCCGAACCCCAAAGGAATCCGACAATCATGGATCGTAAAAGTCGAAACGTGGTCGGTGGGACCCAGATCGGTAGTGTCCGGAAATAATATAGCAACCGGGGGAGCGCCACCATTTTAAGCAAAGCAATCCTCCCAGCCACCGAGAGCGGTAGCGTGGCCCAAAAGCCCATACTGCCTCGAAGTGCTCGAATGCCCCGGGCAATGTTCCCATCCAGGAGGCCAGAAGGTTCATGATAGACATACACCCCTAGATACTTAAAGCAGTCGGGTTCCCATCTAATCTCCCTACTCAGAGTAGGGGTAGGGGTGCCCCTGCGGACCGGGAAAAGACAGGTCTTAGTCCAATTCACTCGGAGGCCCGAGACCTCCCCAAACTCCGTGAGCGCCGTCGCAGCCCCATGTAGGGCATCTAGCGGGTCTTCTAGGAAGAGCAACAGGTCGTCTGCATACAGTGAGATGTAATGCAGGCCCGAAGGAGTCCACAGGCCCGTGTAATGGGCTCCCGACCGGAGATGCAGCGCAAGAGGTTCCACCGCCAGCGCAAAGAGCAGTGGGGATAACGAGCATCCCTGCCTCGTGCCTCGTTCCACCGGATATTGTGAGGAAATCAGCGGTCCCGCCCGAACCCTGGCTGACGCCGAGGCGTACAGAACCCTGGTCCATCTGATGAAGCCCTCCCCGAGGCCGAACCTCCGCAACACAGTACAAAGGTAGTCCCATTCCAGGCTATCAAAAGCCTTCTCTAAATCCACTGAGAGGACAACCGGGCACGGGGCGTCCACAAGCGGTTCCCCTAGCAAGCGGAACAACCGGCGAATATTCATGGTCGTGTTACGCCTGGGGATAAAGCCAGCCTGGTCCTCATGTACCAAGGAGCTCATGTGGCCGAGCAGCCTCGAGGCCAGGATGCTGCTCAGTATTTTATAATCCACCGTCAGCATCGATAAGGGACGGTACGACCCCGGATCGGAGGAATCCCTTCCAGGCTTGAGGAGCGGGACCACCAATGCCTCACACATCGAGCCTGGGAGACGCCCAAGCCTCTTCGCCTCCCTGTATACTACCAACAATCTAGGGGCTAGGAGATCGGCATAGGCCGCATAGAACTCCACAGGAAGACCGTCCAGGCCCGGGGTCTTATTTCTCGCCATCTTTTTGATGGCGCTACGGATCTCTCCCAAGTCTATGTCGGACCCCAAGGCTTTCGCCACGTCCCGCTCCATTGTTCGGATCTCTAAAGGCCGCAAATAGTTATCGAGCAGGTCAGGGTCTCGGACCGAGCGGCTGCGGTATAAGCGCTCGTAATATTGCCGGTAGCAGCTCAGAATCGCAGGCTGGGTGTACACCTGGGTTCCGTCTGCCCTGCGCATGGACGTCGTCAGTGAGGACTGCCGCGTAGGGTTGGCCAGCCATGCCAACAGCGCGCTCGACCTATCCCCCTCTGCGATGGACCGAACCGTATAGGCCTTATAGTCAAAACAGCGGAGCCGTTCGACCTCCGCCGCCACCGCCTCCTTCGCCTCTGCCGTGCGCGCCTGCAATTCGGGGCGCCCGGGGCGGCGTAACTCCAACACGCGGAGTTTTCGATCCGCTGCCTCTAGGTCGGCGAGAATACTTCGCCTCACGCCGACCTGTTTAGAAATGCAGTACCCCCTCACCACCACCTTAAAAGCGTCCCACTCTAGCGCTCTCGAGCTCGCGGTGCCACGGTTGGACGCAAAGTACTCTGAAATCGTATCACCTAGGTCCGCCTTGAAGACACTGTCCTCAAGGATCTCGGGCCGTAATTTCCAGGTGGGCACCGCCGGCACCCCGGGAAACCAGCCAAGGTCCAACAGGAGGGGGTTATGGTCAGAAATGGTCCTGGTCAAATATTCAGACCGGACCGCTGCTGAAACCAGTTCGGGCGAGCCAAGAAATCCGTCCAGTCGAACGTGCAATTCATGGAGGCTCGAGAAGTAGGAGTAATCCCTGGTTGTGGGGTGTTGCGCCCTCCAAATATCCGTTAGACCCCAGTGAGTCTGCCAGTCCCGACGATCCCTAGCCAAGCGACGAACCGGAGAATCGGGGAGGGGTGGATGCGAGCGGTCAATATCTACATCCACTACTGAGTTGAAATCTCCACCGAGCAGGAGGGGTCCGGAGAGGCAATGGGCCAACGAGCCCGATAACCTGGAAAGGAAGGCAGTCTGGTCTACATTAGGAGCATACACACAGCAAACGTTTAGGTCTCTCCCTCCCAAAGTCCCCGAAATAGCCACATAACGCCCCTCTGGATCTATCACTGTGTTCGTGACCTGGAAGGGAACCCCAGCCCTAACCCAGATCAGCGCCCCTCTGGCATACGCAGAGTACGAAGTGCAAAAGACCTGCCCCCTCCACCTACGCTGTAAGGCCGCCCCTTCCGCCTTGTTCAGATGAGTCTCCTGCAGCAGCGCCATTTGTATTCCCCTACGCACTAAGTAAGCGTGGACCTTGTGGCGCCTGGACATAGTGTGAAGCCCCCGTACGTTCCAAGTAACACATTTCAGATTAGCTACCTCAGCCATTGTCCCATATTGTTCTCGCAAAGTCTCCCCCTCCGGGTCCCAACAATAACAGGACATCGATCCTCACAGCACTGATGGCGGCCGTTTTCCCCAACCATAACTTAACAACCCAAATATGAATCAACTCCCCATCCACCCTCCCCAGAACAGGACCCAAATAGCACCATCTAGTTCCCATCCAAACCATATTCTCCAACTATACCCTACTAATCCTGCAGTCGCCACCGCAGGAAGGCCTTAAGGGCCAGGTGCAGGCCGGGCGGAGGCAGTGGGCCCTCGACGCTCAGGCCACCAGGACTAACCGAAGCCCAAAACAGTGTCACAAATAAACCCCCTCGGGGCAAATCCAGGGCACCCCACCCTCCCTACCCCGGTAGTCAGCATCTCTGATCGACACCCGCCACCCCCTCGCCGGGCCCCCACCCAAAGTGAAGAAGCTCACCCCGTTACCCCTGTCCATCCAGAAGGTCCTCCGCCGATTGCGGTGTGATCACCGGCGTATGGTCACTGTCAGGCACGGATTCCTCGGAGTCCGTTGGACCCTCCTCGTCCTCAGGGACCGCTTCCTCCGCAATGGCAGCGTCCCGTGAACCAGACAGCACTGATAACACCTCTAGTACTCCCTTTCGCTCCGTCGATGTCTCTACAGTTGAGGGACCCCCCGAGCGGCCACGGCGACCCCGAATCCTCCTGGATCTCCGTCTCTGCTCCGGCTCCGCCACCTGTCGAGGCGAAGAGCCGGATCCACCTTTCCCCGCTCTATATAGTTCGAGCCAGTGACAAACGTCCTCTGGGGTATCGAAGAACTGAGTTTTGTCATCGACAATTATGCGGAGCCTCGCAGGATAGAAGAGCGAGTATTGGATACCCTCGCTCCGGAGCTCGCGCTTGACCGCCAGGAAGGAAAACCGTCTGCGTTGAGTTTCATAGGTGTAATCCGGGAAGATGTTCACCTGGCTGTTCGCCACTTTAAATGGCCCATTATGTCTGGCGACATTGAGGATGAAGTCTCTGTCCCTGAAGTGCAATAATCGCGCCACCACCGGTCGTGGGGCACGTCCCTGCTGCGGTGGCCTCGCCGGGACCCGATGGGCCCGCTCCAGGGTGTAGAAGGAGGATAGACCCTCCGGGGCCACCGTGTCTCGGAGCCAGGCCACCAGATATGCCACCATGTCGCCATCCTCAATCTTTTCTGGCAGGCCCACCACGCGGATGTTGTTCCTCCTGTTACGGCCTTCCGCGTCCTCCGCCCTCTGCTCCAGGACCGTAATCCGGGATAAGGCATCCTTCATATCCGCGGCCAAGGTCCGCTGTGCCGGCTCCAAGGTTTTCACCGAGCCCTCCACTTCCTTGACCCGGTCCGAAAGTTTGCTGTGGTCCGCTCTAAGGAGACCCAGGCTCGTCGCTACCTGGGCAATGTCCTGCTGGAGGGCCGAGCGCGTGGTCGCTATTGCCTCTAGGACTCGGTCAAATTGCTGCTGCAGTGGTGCACCGCCGGCATCCTCGGGGCCCCCGCGTTCCTCCTTGTCCTGGGTCTCCGAGTCCGAGACAGCTGGGGCAGTCCCCTTGGCTCCTCTAGGTTTCCCCATGTCGCCGGCCGCTCTCCGTGCAGGTCTCGGAGCGGGCGCCTCCGAGTTCAGGCCCCGGCTATGACTCCCTCGGGTGCTAGGCCTCAGGTCGAATGCCGGAGATCCCCGTCTCCAGGGCCCGTTGGATCGTCTCAACCTTGGCTCACGCCACCAACACGGCGTCCGGGGGCACCGAGGAGGAGGCGGAGACAGCCGTCGCCAGGTCGGGCAGGCCCACACGGCCGACAGAGTCCCGGAGTGGATGTCACCAGCTCCACCGGACGATTCGCGGCCCCAAAAGGTTGCGCCTCCCATGGAAGTGGGTCGGCCAGGAGAAAGTGGCCAAGTGCGGTGTAGGGAGTGGGGCCACCGACGGGGCCTCCTGCCGTCCCCGCGTGGGATCCGCTAGGGTGTGGGCCTCCGTTCATCCGAGTGCAATCCCCGTTAAAAGAGACCGCTCTGACCTATGTCCAGCTCCGACCCCCACCGGGAGCCGGCAGAGCAGGGGATGCACCGCCGCCAACGACGTTCCTCCAGTCTAATGGATCTGGCCAGGGGGACAAAGAAGTCCGGGCGCCATGTTGGGTCGCACTGCGTGGTACCACGGACTGCGATTTTCGCCGGGTCACCGCTTGTGCCGATCACGCCAGGGGCCCCGGCAGGTTTCCGTCGGGCCGGTCCGCAAAATGCGGGGGCTGGGGTGCCCCGCAGCCGCCGAATTACAGGATAATCACGGGCTCAGTCCCGGAGCCGAGCTCTCAGGCGACCATCACCATCGGCGCCCAAGCCACGCCCCCTGAGAACACCACTCTACGTAAGAGGTTGACATAGGTTGCCCTAACATAGTGACAATATCTAAAGTCAAATTGGTAAGACAGGAGTCTGATTTTCATCCTGAAGAATACCATGGACTCATTAGAGCCAATGGCAGAAACATGTTGACGACAATAGTGGTGATGGGGTAATAGTTCCCCTAATCCCCGTATTCCATCTTTTAATACCAAGTAATACCCTATGATTAAATGTGATTTGGGGTAGTACATTGGTTTTTAAATCACTTTTTGCATGGGCCCTCACTTAAATGATTAGAAGTGCCTCCCTGTTTTCAGGTGTAGGCCCACTCTCTATCAAACCGGGTTTTAAGAGAGTGAGAAGTGCCTACGATGAAGCATGACACCTGGTGGTGTGAGGACAGAACTTCAAATTTTTTGAGATGCCCAGTACTCCATCTAAATAGTGGAATATGGTTACATCACATATGTGACTACAACTTTGGGGTACCTGCTACAGTAAGTAAATAATTAAAATATTTGCCCAGGGTCATAATTTGAAACCAGTTTATGGGGTCAAGATCATTACAATTAAGTTGAGTAGATTATTTAAGTCACTAGACCTGCAGGTCTAGTAACATTTTTATGATTTTTCAAGGTCCGCATTGGGCATCTGCAAGGACTGTGGAGATCGCTAGATGAAAAAAAGGATCTACAGGAATGGGCTTTGGCAGACGAACAACGTATTAAGAATACACGAAGAGATGACAAACTCACAGAGCATCTGGTTGAATGAGCTGACATCCTGACCAGGTTATCAGATCTGACAAATAATGGACTACTAGGGTAATGTGAGGATGAAGAACAGGGACTATAATTCTTTCACTATATAACTAGGGAAGGACAAAGTACACAAGCTTTCATAGTGGTGGGGATGATGTACTGAACTCTAATATAATAATTGTTGTACATTTAGATGAGGGTAAGAATAATACTTTTCCATTGTTGATATGCTGTTGTCCATATTGTTGGTAACATTAATAAAAATAATTTACCCCCCAAAAAAAAAGAAACTGGGGGTAGATTTACTAATGTTTGCATGGGCGTTCATACAGCGCAACACAATTAGAGGAGGGCTTGCTGGCTTTTATAATGCATAGCTAGTGGGTGCTATATTTGGCTTTTCAAACACTTGAACAAAACTTTATTAAATCTACCGCTGTGCATTTACTTTTAACACTCATCCATCTTTTCATCTGCAAATAAAGAGCACTGAGGATGTTTCCAAACCCCTTTGAGTGATGCAGAAATGAAAACTAAATACAAAACACAAGCCCCGCAAGTCAAAGTTCCTCACAACGGCACATGGCATGGTGTGGATTGCAACAAGGAATGACGGAATGGTCGTGAGAGTAATCTGCTTTGGAGACATTGTCCACACTGATATCCTGGAGAAGGTAACCCAGAGCCTTATCAATTTCAGGAAACACCTGCTGATATTCAGCAGAACTACTGTCCATTGGAAGGCTCTCCTCAGGATCCTGGCCCAGATTGAATATCATTGGAGGGTCATGATCTTGCATGCGTCCAATGGTTCCATCGCAAGCCTGGGCTCCACCTACAGATGAGAGAGAATGAGATCAAATGATTCCATCTGAAAGCATGGTACTGCAAGTGCTCTAAGAAATGGGAAGCGCATGTTCACACTGCTTTCTGGACATGTGTTTAATGGTCAGAGAGCATGTGCAGCTTTTATGAGTGGTGCTTAATAGAGTATAGTAAAAGAAAGGACGTTTCTATAAACAGCGACAGATAGCAAACATCAATTACATCAATAATACGGCAAAGCAATACAGCTCATTGATTTGTTCACTACGCCAGACTCACTTTCCATCCCTTCCCTTTCACGTAAGCTTCTTTTGCCTCCTTCTAAACTCTCCTTTCCCCCTGCCGTCTAGCAGGTCTCTTTAGCACGTGCTAGTGACACAACTCCACCTACAACCCTACAGTGCAGATCTCCAGTAAACAGCTAAAATAAGAGATCACTCATAGCTGCTGCTGCTGTTTTTGAATTAGGCGACGATCATGTGGTCTCCTGCAGCCTATGGAAGTTCTTCCTGCTTCATCAGCTGACCCCAATTAATCGGGGGTTAGAGGTGTGGATGAAAAATGCACTGCGAGTGGCATATGTAAAACCCGCTCCGACATGGGCAAGGTTGCGGGCTAGGACATTTGGCAAAGTTATACCCTACAACTACTTAAGGATCACAAGCCTTTATTGACTTTGTTACTCACCAATTAGTCACCACAGGCTCCTCTGAGAGTTATTATTATTATTATTATGTGTGTTCTTATATAGCGCTCAACTTACCCTTGGGCATCTTGGCGCTTGCATTGGGAACCCGTCCTGGTTTTTCCCTGTGAGATAACCCGTACTGGGCATCCCCAAGGTGAAAGCCAGGCATCCCGCCGCGGGGGGGCCGTTGTGGAGATTAAGCAAGCTTGTTGCCCAGAGCTGCATAGTGTGAACTCGTGCTTAGAGTGGGCACCGAAGCGAGAATTATCGAGTCCGTGGACAATTGGGCTCCGGACCCTGCCGCGTCGGGAATTGAACCCTGGTTTCGGGTCTGACCTCTGCTTCAGGGTATGCCTCCTCTAACCAGTGAGCTACACTTCTCCAGAGTTGTGACATGTATGAAGAATTTTCATGAGGACAATGACAGCAGGGAATTTATTAGGGGTGCTTGTATGATTAAGTACAGGATAAGTATGGGCAACCATTTTATAGAGGTCACTGGGTTTTCCAAAGGTTCAGAACCTCTGACACTGAATGTTGTTGGCTTTGTGCATGTCCTGTTGGAAGGTGGCATCAAGGGAGGATTATTTGCATTGATGCTTCAGGAGCTGTCATGCTGAATGCGATTAGGTCCATGTAGAAGTGAAGGGAATATGTTTTGACGATGAGTGTTGTGTTTTGGTGTTTAATGGTGATGCATGTTCATGGAACAAATATTTTCTGTGAACTGCGGTTGGGGGTGGGTAGCCAGTGAGAGCTAGAGGGCAGGCTGCACGTGTGGCTTCTTGCCTTTCAAATGAATCAGTAAATCTCAGGTTTCATTAAACTGCTTTTGGTGTTCTGCCTTCTTAACAGAAAGATTTGGATTAAATTGAAAAATCTTCTGATTTAGCCAAGGTGAAAAAGCAAGAGAAAAAGGGAGGAGCTTGGCCTATCAATTGAGAAGTATCTTCAAATGTCTAACCTCCAGTAATTAATCAGTTATTAACTAAGGAAGTTCTCCAACATTTTCAATCTGCATTTCTACTAATTAAAAGTTGTAATATTCAACTACTGAAAGAATGAAGAGTATGCAGTTCCTCAGGATAGAGGGAGAGAGAGGGTGTAAGTAACAAGGAGACCGTGTGAAAGAGGAGAGGAGTTCCTCTAGTCGGAACTAGGGTCCTCACACACCAAGCAAGCTAGGTGTCATGCTTCATCATATGGACCTGCTCCTCGTCGGGTCGGCGCTGCAATACCCGACGGGCACCCTTAAAGGGGCTCTTTAGCGGAGATCTTCTGTTCCTGGCCGTATGGTGTAGTGCGTGTGAGGGGTCTAGTGGTGTAGATGTGAATGCGTGTAGGTGATTAAAACAAGTTGGATAGGGGCACCTTCCTGCACGAAAAAATCCCCTGAGGCATATTCCCTTTTGGTCTGGCCTAGGCAGCGCGCATGCGCTGAACTAGGAGATGACCTTTAGAAATTGGTCAGCTCTTTTCAAGCAATCGTGCTTGTGCTGGCATCCACCTTATGGGAGCGAGCAGAGGCGCTCGGGTCATTTGTTTTCATTTAGCATGGCCGCGCGCTCCCTCTCTCTCCTGCAGTGTTTTCACCCACTCCCCATGCAACTCCCACAGATACACGAGTGCTTTAAAAGAGATTACCCTCGCCCACCCTACCTCACCTCCCTCTCTCTCCTGCAGTGTTTGCACCCGCTCCCCTGGCAACTCCCACAGTTTTCTTGGGACTCGAATCATAGTGGTCATATAGTTCGGAATGAGCAAAGTTGAAAATATATATATATATTTTTAAAGTTAAACATGCTCTTCTCCATTTTACTTGGTTTCTCCTGCTCCGACTCTCACCATTTTTGCTTTCCTCTCCTGTTTTTCAGCTCTACTTTTCTTTATTTCTTTTCTGTCTTTTGCGCCCGCTTCTCTATCCTTTGCATACATTTTTCCCACTGGTCCCCACTTCTCTCATCACCTTGACTACCATTCTTCCTCTAGTGGCCCGTCTACCATTCACTCATCGGCAGGCAGTATCCCTTCACATCGCCTAGCTCTCTGCAGCACTACTTGTAGCACCGCCATTCACAATTTGCGTGCCATTACTGTAATTAACTCCCTCTGTACCTCCCCTTGCATCCTCATCTTTATTTCTATTCCTCCCGTTTTCTCTCTTCTCCAGCTGTTTGCTTTGCTTCCTTTAGTGAACACTTGTTGGCTAATCGTCTTTACTTCCCCTCTTTGCTTCCATTCCAGTCATGTTCTAGCCCTGTTTTGTAACCTTTCTGATTCCCAAGCCCTCCGTGATTCCAGCTTGAAGAACATCACTGCGTGGTTAGGAAGTATTGACAATTCCCGGACGACTGGATGGCAGCGTCGTCGTGGTTTGGATCTCCCACTAGCCGCAGTCACCTTTCTCAGTCATCTGTTCTCTTTTCCACAGTGTCCTCTACCCACTGGCTGTCCCTGTGCTCCACAGCTCTCCTGTCATCTTATCTCTGCACCTTGCTCTATTGACCGCCTCTGCCTCCAGCCCATAAATCACATCTGAAATCCACCGCAGCGGTCGCTCCCCAGCAGGGGCCTGCCGTGTAAATCAATCGGGTGGGTACAATATCGCATACTTCCCTGAAAACCCTGATAAATTATGTACAGCGCTTTACTGACATCTAGCAATTTGGTAATATACTCTGCCTCCATAATCAGATGCACGAGAGATGTCACTGCCCTCCCTGTGCCTGGTTATCTTCCTCACGTTTTAACAGATGATAATGTTTATCACCTTTCTCTTCATTGTTCACCATAAGGCACTTCTGTAGTGTTGAAGCTTCATGGCGTGTCCTCGGCTTTACGTTTACGCATTCCTGGGTGCCGTGGTGGTTATTCTTATGCAGTCTGTCATTGTCACTAGTGTCTGACATGTCATTTAAGAATGAGTTCACAAAGTGCTTCAATCTACTGGGCAGACCAAGTGGTCTGCGAGTGGTAGCCGATATTGGTCAGCTGCCAGTCCCGAGTGATTTTATAAAGACCTGTGTAGTCAGTGGTTTGAGGCGATGTTTGCTTCTGCAATATCACTTTTGTATTCTCTGACCTGAAGTGCCCTTTCCACTGCCCCTTTCACCAGCACCACACCCATTGACATTGTACAGCCTGTCAGTGCTATCAGGTTCGGGTACCAGTAGTTATTACTTTGCAGTTTTTAGCTTCTGCACGGCCTCAGAATTTAAAACTCCATTACATTCACAGAATTGCCTTCTAGACCTACTTTTGGTATTCCAAGCAGCACCGTGGTTGGGCTTGGAGATGGTGACAGAGTCTATATTTGATGTGTGCTGGAGATGCAGGGGCAAAGTATTCGCGTTCAGACATGGGCACTACTGATGAAATCATAAAAAAACATTACAGCTTCTTGTTGTGAATCAGGTCTTAGCAAATTGGTATCATGTACTTAATTTTGGGGACTGAAGGGAGTAAGCTTTGTAGCCTCGCAAGCGGCTGGAGACAATTGATTATGCAGGAGGAAACTTTCTGAACCTTCAATTGGAAGTGGTACAATAACTCTTTACATTGTTTTTACATTAATAAGTTGAAATAAGGGGCGAGTTTAGAGCAAGTGAAAAGCTGTTTGGTAGGAAAAACATTTGAAACTGTGTGGCAAAGCTACTGCATACTAGTGGGGAAACTGCAATTACAAAGCAGCTGTAACCACGCATAGCCTGTACCATGTACCAGTGGCACAAAACTATCTTATATATATATTTCTAAATCAGACTACTTGAACTAGTGTGTAGCAGTTGTATAGCTCTTCAATTCCTGGCTGCGCAACACCCAGGAAAATGTGCTGCATGGCTAAACACTTATAAGGTCCCAAAGGCGAGACCTATTGGCTATGTCAATGCTTGGTCTATGTGTGCTGCACACACAGAAGGAGGAAGTAACTAGGAGAAATAAAGTTGTCTCATTACGCCACCCATGGGAAGGCGTATCTTTTTGGCACATTCCCAGGTTTACCAAATCTGGTAAACCTAGGAATCCGTCAAAATCTATGGAAGTTGCATGTGATCACCAATGCAACAACCATGGAATGCCTTCTCAGGGTGGTGTAAGGCAACCCAGCAATTTGTGCTGTGTTGCTTTACTCCAGGTTTATGGAGCCACTCAGGCCCACACAAAGTGGCCTTGCGTGGCTTCATAAATCTCACTTAAGGTTTACGTTACACATGTACCATGATGCATGGTGCAAACGTGATGGAAACCAGGTCATAAGTATGCTCCTGTGTTTATTTCTAATATTCGAGGAAAATGATGTGTGTTTTCAATATTTTAACACAGCAGCAGCAGCTTACCAACATTACTGCAAATAATCTCTGTGACATCCTTCCATTTCTCATATGTTTTGATTAAAAAGAAACTTTTTTATGGATGTTTACAAAATGTCTGTAATAGACTCTCCCACATCACTCACATTAAATATAAATTAAAGGAAAACGGTATTTAAAACAATCCATTGAAGAATTGTTCAAGGTCATCAAGGCAAGACTCGCTAAAGAACAGAGCTGTCTCTATCAGGGGGCTGGGGCCCTAGGCCAGAGCTCACTTTGCCCATGCCTTAAAACGTCTCTGCCTTCCTGCACAAAAATAATATATAGAGGCGTTTTCCTCTTTTTGTGGTAGTATACATTCAAAGAGTAAAAAACAAGGAGAAATTAAGATATTTCTCCTCAATCCTCCTCACCTGGGGAGGCGTAAGATTTTGACGCATTCCCAGGTTTACAAGTTCTTGTAAATCTAGGAATGCGTCAAAACCCATAGGAGTTGCGTGGGAACATCCAATCAATGCCCCTGGAATGCCTTCCTTGCACAGAGTAAGTCAACGCAGCGATTTGCATTGTGTTGCATTACTCTATATCTGGGAAACCATTCAGTGTCACGCGAGAAGTTTGTGCTGTGCATGGTGCGTGGTACATGCATGACGCAAGCCCTCATATATATGCCCCTAAGTGTCCAAGGGTGTGTGCGAGTGCAAACACAATTCAAGTGCAGTTATGCTTCCGAATTAAAACCATTAAACACAATCGATAACTTGCACAACTGCCGTGCTAACCACAATTGGCACACCAAATGCACTCACCCTTAATACGTCAAATGCAATTGCTAATGTTATAAACAAGCTTACATATTAAATGACATAACACATTACACTTACCACTTAAAAAGTAGGATGTCATATAAATTATTGATTTAAGTATGTGTTATTTAAGGACATGTTATTTTTTGGTGCTGTTCTTTATTGATACAAATATTGTGAGGTGCTTTTTTGGCCACTGCTTTAAATGTACACCCCACACCCCTAATGGGTTTCCATGAAATTCAAATTATCACAAGCAAGTTAAACATGTTAAGTGTCTGCTAACTAATGTGCAGATTGGTAAAGCTGTGCTGAAGATATTAGCAAATCAATTATATTTTTTGACCTCCTTTGCTCCCTTCTCCTCTATCTCAGATCTGAATCAAATCTAATATTCTTGAACTGGGCTTAATGCGCTACAAGCCAGTCAAATTTCATGCAGATTAATTCTAAAGCTCCAACATTTTTAGCACAAGAATTTTGTTTTTGCCCCCCATTTAACGTTGCTCCCTCTTGATGGATCTGCACGAAACTTTCAATATCCCAAAAAGATTAAATATTCTAAATATCTGCAGTAAGCTAAACAGCTTTCCAACTGTCAAGGTATCACTAAAATGTAATTTCTTACCGTCTTCCTAGAACACTATTGAACGGATTTACACTATTCCACCAAATGTCTTGTGTATAGTTATAACTTTGTGGCAAGATTGTTGTAATTAATTCCGTTCAGCTTTTTTTTCTGTATCGAAGAGCAAAGAACCCTGTGAGAATTAAATGGAAAAACCACACTTTTTGGACCGCCCTCTTTCTTGGCCAATGCCCGATGGATCTGCATAAAGCTTGCCATGAACATAAAAAAGAAAGCAAAAGAGTGGAAAGGAAGTGGATAAAAAAATATGATGCTATTAATAAATTAAAATACATAAAATCAATTGAAAAAAATACCACTATGCTATAAAAGAAGCTCGGACCATCCATCTTTGCATGAGAATTGACAGGGCAAAATAACTTTTTAGAATAGTTCACTCTCTTATGAAATCTGCTATTAAGAACTCAGGAAATTGTGCCATCTGAATCTCAATGTTGGCCAAATACGTTCTTGAAAAAGTCAATAATATCTATGCCTGCCTCCCTGGTAGGAAATGCAGTGCATAGTGATTCTGTAAGTGATCTGCCCCAGGGCCTTATGGTCAATGTCAATGGGCTCCCCCAGGACCTCATGACCAAGAAGGAACTTGCAGCCTTCCTGGCCGTTAGGAAAGACGATATTGAAGATATTGAAGGTATAATGAAAACTGTAAAATCTGACTCCCCACTTGACTTGACTTGGCCCCTTATGCCGTACTGATGAAAGGGGAAAACATAATTTACCCGTTTCTAATTTACATTTTTAACCTGTCACTCATGCTTCCGTAAGACCTAAAATTAAAGGCTAATATCTCTACTTCCAGGCATTGGTAAAATAATAGGAAAAATTGTCAATAAACTCCTTTCATTATTTTTGGAAAATAATAAGATATTAGACCACACCAAAACAGGATTTTGTCCTAGATGTAGCACTGAAACTGCACTGTTAGCATTTATGGAAGAGATTTAAAAATTCTTTGATCAAGGCGGATTGGCCGCAGTTATATTACTGGATCTCAGTGCAGCGTTTTATACCATGTTTCACCCCTTTCTACTACGAAGATTAGAAGAGGTGGGAATTACGAGCTCAACCCTCAAATGGTTTGCTCTTTTTTGAATGACAGAAGCTTTCAAGTTTACAAGAAATCTTTCTATTCACATTCATGCCTTTTAAAATGTGAGGTGCCACAGGAATCTGCCCTAAGCCAGAGGCTATTTAACTTGTATGTCTGCCTGCTAGCAGAGATTGTATCTGCATATGGATTTTCACTGGTGTTCTTTCACTTACCGCTGACAAAATGGCAGTGTCCAATCAGCTTAATGTGTGCCTAAAATAAGTAGCAATATGGATATCTGCCAACTGCTTAAAATTAAACAGCGATAAACTGATGTGTTAGCAGTAGGCAACAATCCCAGTAGCTGGTCTGAACTAAACTGACTGGACTTTTTAGGGGATCATCCTAAATCAGCGATGAAAAGTCTGGGGATCTGAATTGACAGAGAGCTCTCACTATAGGTTCATGCCAAGGAATTAGCCACAAGCTGCTTTGGGCTATTAAGGACATTTTGAAAAGTGTTAAACATGTTACCTTGATCAATGCGGAGAGTGCTGGTGCAAGAATTAGTGCTTTCACAATTGGACTATGGGAACTCGCTCTAAGTGGACAGTCCTCAATCTGTGATTAAAAGAGTACAAGTGATACAAAATGCAGCCCCATGGATCCTGCTAAAATTACCTAAATATCTTGGTGTCTCGTGGGAGTCTTTACATTGGAGGCCTGTCTCCAAAAGGATTCAGTTCAAGGCTCTATGAATACCCCATAGGGCGATGAATAAGAAAGGCCCCACGTTAGTACAGCATTTGGTCTGTCCTTACAACCCAAGAAGATCGCTGGGTTCTGCCATGCTAGGGCTACTAAAACTTCCTAGGATTAAGAAATCTAGGTGTGGAGGAAGTTATTTTGTTTGTTGCTGAGTGGTTATTGGAGGCCCCACCCCCTTTCACCACCATGCTGCAAACGCACCTCCTGGCATACTACTGGTTGGGGAATGAAGTCCCCTTGGCTGCTAAGGCTCCTTAAGGGCCAAGAACCCCTCCTGTTACCTACAGTAAGTATAGTACAGTGTGATTGCTGAGAGGTATTTGGAGGCCACTCTGCAAATGCACCCCCTAGCGCGCTACTGGTTGGGGGATGAAGTACCCTTGCATGCTGAGGGTTCTTGGGGGCCAACAAGCCCTCCTATTACCTCCAGTAAGTCCCACACAGGGGGATTACTGAGAGGTCTTTGGAGGCCAAACACCTTTTTTCCATCACTCTGCAAACACACCTCCTAGTGCACTACTGGCGGAGGGTTGAAGTCCCCTTGGATGCTGAGGGTCTTTGGGGATCTCTGCTGTTACCTCCAGTAAGTCCCACACAGCAAGATTCCGGATAGCTGGTCAGCAGCCCGCCCCCTTTTCCCACCACTCTGCAAACGCGCCTACTAGTTAAAAAAACCTAGAAGTTTACTTAAACAAACCAAAGGTTACAGGGACGTTATAGTTAGGAAATAGAATTTAAAAAACCTTTTAAATTCACTGAAGAAACCAAAGGCTCCCGGGACGTTATAGTTAGGCTCAGATTTCCCTTATACAAAACCAGTGAAATTTAGCAGTTATAGTTAGCTGAGCAAACCATAACTTACGCCCCCCACAATGCACTGCTGATGACCTCAAATATTACATCGCTCATGACATGGTCAGTGACATCACTGCTGACATCTCAAATGGCATCAGGGATGACTTCATCCACAGAACCACTCCCACTCATACCCCCATACAACCTCTCATATGCCCACTCACACACCAAAACAACCACTCACATACCCATTCACAGACCTATACCAGTACTCACACACCCACTCACTCCTCCATAGAGCCACTCACACAACCACTCACTCACACAGCCACGTACTCACCCATACATTCATACAACTAGTCACTCACCCATACAGCCAGTAACACACCCACACACTCACCCATACAGCTTCTCACATACCCACTTATTTATCTACACAGTCACTCACACACCCACTCACCCATATAACCTCTCAAAACAGCCACTCACTCACCCATACAAGCACTCACACATACATTCATACATCCACTTACATACCCATTCATGCATTCATAGAAGCACTCTCATATATGCTTACTCACCCATATAGTCATTCACACAGACACAGTCTCCAATACAACCAATCACACACCAACACACTTAGCCAAACACTCACCCAAACAGCCACTCACTCACCCATACAGCCATTTACATACCCAGTCAGTCATTTATATAGTCATTCAGACACCCACTCACTCTCCCATACAGTCAGTCACACAGCCACTTACTCACCCATACAGCCATTGACACGCCTACTCACTCAGCAACATAGTCACTCACACACCCATTCACTCACTCACCCACATAGCTACTCACATACCTACTTATACACCCATACATCCACTCACATACCCATACAACCACTCCCACACCCACAAAACCACTAACACACACACCAATACAACCACTTAGATACCCACTTACTCACCTACAGACCTAGTCAGAAATCCACTCTCTCACCCATACAGTCACTCATGCATGCACTCACCCCTGCATACAACCGCTCACACATAGATAGTCACACACCCCCCAGGCCACACATGTTAGAGATAGTATTACTCATTAGTAGCACAACTAGTATACTAATCTAACTTTCATAGTAGGTTAGTATATTTGTTTAGCACCCATAAACTCTTATAAACACATTCACTTGATGATGTCATCAGCATTGTCATTTGAGATGTCATCAGTGATGTCACTGGCCATGTCATGAGTGATGTAATATGTGAGGTCATAAGCAGTACATTGCGGGGACTTAGGTTATAGTTAATTCAGGTAAATATAACTGCTGAATTTCACTGGTTTTGTAGGAGTGAAATCTGAGCCTAAATATAACGTTCCTGTAACCTTTGTTTTTTTCAGTGAATATATACATATAATCAATGAAAAAACCAAAGGTTTAAGTGCCACTCACACATCTATAGCAGGTTCGCAGGTGGGCGTGAAACGCTTCAGGAGGGATCTCAGGTAGGTGCCACATGTGACACTGGTGTGCAATTGTGGGGATCTGGTACGTGGGGTGTGGGAGGCTGGTTGCTGTTACCCATCACTGACAGGTGGCTTGAGTCATGTGCTCTGCGCACTAAAGAGGCTAGAGACACACAGGCGATGAACCACAGCATGGGCTCGTCTGAGGATGCAGGGGCTGCTCACACACCCCAGCACCAGGCCTCAGAGGTCAGAGTGTTTTCGTTTTTATTTGGGACTCAGCTGAGTCCAAGTCCCAAGATGGCTACTGGCACTTCCTGATTGAGGTGTTGGCTGCCAATCAGATCTCTGCATGAAATCTGCAAGATTTGCGGAGAGTCTGTGTCCCTAGATATACAAATTTGGTTTTCATTTAATATCTCAAAAACTACTGAACAGATTTACACAAAATCACAAAAGGCATGTCTACTGGACCAAAATCCAACTTTCTGCTAAATTCGGTGTACTTCCGTTCCGCGGTTTGGGCTGTAGCACTGTCTAAAATCTCTATGGGAATTAATATGGGAAACGCACTTTTCTTGACCACCCCTTTTTCTTGTCCCCCGCTTGACGGATCACAACAAAACTTTCCATGCACAACTAGAAGCAGGAGGACTCTTTTTTGGGGAAAATGTCATGAAGATTTGTCAAACGGTGCCAAAGGTATAGGCAAATCAAAAAACACTTTTCCTACGGAAATAACATCCTAACTATAAATACCCACCAAATAAATAAATAATATATATATATATATATCACAGCACAAGCATGTGCAATTACAGCACACGTAGGCACTCTCGGGATGGATTTAAATCAGCTTTATTAGTGCAGACGCGTTTCAGCCTGTAGCCTTCATCAATGCATAAAGTTGAAATTCTTAAAACACAGCGCGCAATACATGACGTTTAAATGATCACTGCTGTTTCCTTATTGGTAAGTTTCTAATGATGGTAATCAAGAAAGGACTGCAAAAGTTATTTCTCGCAATACTGGCTGCCATGTAAGCAAGGTAATTTATTCACAGTATTCATTATATTGCAAATGTCACCTTTATTTTCATATCGAGTTCTTACTTCCAGGAATAAGAGGACACAATTCCTTTACCTTGCTTGTCAGGCATGCCAATGCTATTTGCAGTTCCTTGCGCTGTGAATGAATACTCCCTCGCCAAGCCTCTCGATGTTATACCAAGATGTGGTTCCGCGGGTAGCAGTACAATTCCTGCATTCCCCAAATTGGAATAATTTGCGATGCTCTCATCGACGGAGGTCTCTTTTAGAGGCGGTTCTGGTCACTGCTCATAAATCACGGCTCCAAAGTCCCATTAAATGCAGCTTTGCCGAACTCTTAAGGCGGGTGCCTTTCTCGTGAGAACGGGGGCTCACGTAAATATCACAGCTCAAGCATGTGCATTTACAGCACACATAGGCACTCTCGGGATGGATTTAAATCAGCTTTATTAGTGCAGACGCGTTTCAGCCTGTAGCCTTCATCAATGCATAAAGTTGAAATTCTTAAAACACAGCGCGCAAAGCATGACGTTTAAATGATGACTGCTGTTTCCTTATTGGTAAGTTTCTAATGATGGTAATCAAGAAAGGACTGCAAAAGTTATTTCTCGCAATACTGGCTGCCATGTAAGCAAGGTAATTGTAATTGTAATTGCACATGCTTGAGCTGTGATATTTACGTGAGTCCCCGTTCTCACGAGAAAGGCACCGCCTTAAGAGTTCGGCAAAGCTGCATTTAATGGGACTTTGGAGCCGTGATTTATGAGCAGTGACCAGAACCGCCTCTAAAAGAGACCTCCGTCGATGAGAGCATCGCAAATTATTCCAATTTGGGGAACGCAGGAATTGTACTGCTACCCGCGGAACCACATCTTGGTATAACATCGAGAGGCTTGGCGAGGTAGTATTCATTCACAGCGCAAGGAACTGCAAATAACATTGGCATGCCTGACAAGCAAGGTAAAGGAATTGTGTCCTCTTATTCCTGGAAGTAAGAACTCGATATGAAAATAAAGGTGACATTTGCAATATAATGAATACTGTGAATAAATTACCTTGCTTACATGGCAGCCAGTATTACGAGAAATAACTTTTGCAGTCCTTTCTTGATTACCATCATTAGAAACTTACCAATAAGGAAACAGCAGTGATCATTTAAACGTCATGATTTGCGCGCTGTGTTTTAAGAATTTCAACTTTATGCATTGATGAAGGCTACAGGCTGAAACGCGTCTGCACTAATAAAGCTGATTTAAATCCATCCCGAGAGTGCCTACGTGTGCTGTAATTGCACATGCTTGAGCTGTGATATTTACGTCAGTCCCCGTTCTCACGAGAAAGGCACCCGCCTTAAGAGTTCGGCAAAGCTGCATTTAATGGGACTTTGGAGCCGTGATATATATATATATATATATATATATATATATATATATATATATATATATATATATGAAAAGCGTTTTTTGACTTGCCTATAACTTATATATATATATTTGCACCATTGAACAACTAAGGAAAAGAGCAGCAACAACAGAGAGGGTCGGATGAAATTGCTTTCATGGCAGAAATCCTTACCTGAGACCTGCAATCTCCCGTGGAAAAGGAGTGCTTTGGAGCTGGGCAAAACTTAAGGTATTTACAAGTGGTATAGCATGGAGAAATCGGACATTAGTTTCATTTTTTAAAGTTACAAGGACTGCAGATAAAAACTGCCAGTAACATATTGGGCTGCCAGTTTTCTTAATATTAAATAATTGTGGCATAGTGTGCTGAAATCTTGCCTGTTTCCGATTTGTGAATTATAAATAATGACACTGCAATATTGTAACTGGCAACTGAGCGTGAACCTTACCACAGAGTTTAATTGTGCACCCGTGCTAGTATATAAAGCTTAAACACGGCTCTTTTCAGTTGAGAAAGGCTTACTGAAAAGCTGAAACGTGTCCTGAGTGCTGGCTTGAGAAATGAAAATAAAAACAAATTCAGTAACTCCGTGTTAGAGTGCAGACCTTTCTCCAAATTTGAGAGGATTCAGTGGCAAATATATACATAATATTATATATTTCAGCAGGCTCCACACGGCAAGAGTTTCTACAGCACCAAGGAGCAGAATCCACAAGTAAGTTGCTTATAAAACCAAAAAGTGTTTATTTATTACACCATCGTATACACCATCTGTATTCAAAGAAGTGTCCGCCAAACGTCGCACACTTGACCAATGTGCCGGTGCCTGCCGTGGTAGCGGTAACCACAAATTATGAGAAACAGTTGTCAAAGGCCGTTTACGGCTGAAACGCGTTGTTTTTGTGAGCGATTAAATCACTCGTAACATCAGGACAGTGTGCCGCCTCATTCTTGTGGGTCTGAACTGTTTCTCATATATATATATATATATATATATATATACATATTACCTACTGGCGGTCGCCAGTAGGTAGTTATAGTTAGGACCACGTTTCCATAGGAAATCCGCAACATTCTATTTTGAATAACTTTGGCGCCGGTCGACGAATCCTCGCGAATTTTTAAAAATAGGTGGGGCGCTACGCTACGCTCCTACCCTGAAAGTCTCAGGGGGATTCGTCAAGCGGGGGCTGAGATAAAAGGGGGGTCCCAAAACGCGTTTTTCCCATGCATTTTTCCATAGGACCTTTAGACACAGCTACAGCCCGAACGGCTGAACAGAATTACTTGAAATTTGGCAGAGAGGTAGTCCTCAGGTCAAGGAAGTGCCTTTTGTAGGTTTGGTGTAAATCTGTTCAGTAGATTCAGAGAAAATAGCCTTTAAATCAATATATATATCTGAGCCAGCTTACGGTGCGCTTACGGTGCGCTTACCGTACGCGTACGGTGGCGTGCGCGAGCGCGATTTTGATTGGCTGTTAGATCTTAGTAAACATTCGAATCGGTCGAAACCAGGAAGCGGCGGCCGCCATTTTCTCTCTCGCTCTCTGAGTTGGGCAGCAAAAACGATGCCAAAAAATGTCTAAAGAGGCAGTTTCTTGAGATCCTAACCACCCAGCATTGATATAGGGGTCCCCAAACAACCCCCAAGCCCAAAAAAAAAACTTTTTTTTTTCGGAAAATCGCCGATTACGCTTACCGTACGCGTACGGTAAAAAAAATTTTTTTAAAAAATTATCCACACCCTCCCCACCCCGTGTGCAAATGGTGCCCGAAGGGCACCATTTGCGCATGGCTTATTACAGGTAAGAAATAAACAAAGAATAAATTTCACAAAGATGCGCATAATATGTCCCCCATGTGCGCACGGTGCGCGAAGCGCATCGTGCGTACATGGCCCATCCCGCATAACGTGGGCACGCGGTGCGCGCAGCGCACCGCGTGACCACCGTGCGTGCACGGCACTAACTGCGTAAAGTAGGCGCGCGGTGCGCGCACGGAACGAACTGCGTTAACTGGGCGCGCACGCCACGAATGGCGTAAAGTAACTTAGCATTTAAAAAACCGTACAAATTCACTGAAAAAACCATAGGTTTCACACCTGTTATAGTTAGGAATTAGCATTTAAAAAACCTTGCAAATTCATTGAAAAAACCATAGGTTTCACACATGTTATAGTTAGCTGGACATTTTATTGATAAAAAACCAATGAAATTCCCCCGTTATAGTTAGTGCAGGCAACTATAACTCACGCGACCGCAATCTTCTGCTGATGACATATGTGTCTTTATGAAAAAAAAATATTTGTAATATATGTATAGCTAAAATTTAATGGAAGAAGACGGGCAAATAAGTGTCTAAATACAGTATTAGCATCAGCAGAGGATTGCGGTCGCGTGAGTTATAGTTGCCTGCACTAACTATAACGGGGGAATTTCATTGGTTTTTTATCAATAAAATGTCCAGCTAACTATAACATGTGTGAAACCTATGGTTTTTTCAGTGAATATATATATATATATATATATATATATATATATATATATATTCCAAACAACTCGCAATATAACTCCTTAAAAGGAATCACGGGTGCAGACCTCTTGAAGTGCCAAACAGTTTTATTTATTTATTTCCCCATTGATGTCAGGACGCGTTTCGGCCATCCAAGCGGCCTTGATCACCTGATAATATATATATATTATCTACTGGCGGTCGCCAGTAGATAGTTATAGTTAGGACCGTGTTTCCATAGGAAATCCGCAACATTCTATTTGGAATAACTTTGGCGCCGGTTGACGAATCCTCGCGAAATTTTCAAAATAGGTGGGGCGCTCCGCTCCGCTCCTACCCTGAAAGTCTCGGGGGGGATTCGTCAAGTGGGGGCTGAGAAAAAAGGGGGTTCCCAAAACACGTTTTCCCCATGCAATTTTCCATAGGGACCTTTAGTCCAAGGTACAGCCCGAACGGCTGAACAGAATTACTTGAAATTTGGCAGCGAGGTAGTCCTCAGGTCAGGGATGTGCCTTTTGCAGGTCTGGTGTCAATCTGTTCAGTAGTTCCTGAGAAAATCAAAAGTAAAATCATATATATATGTGGGCGGAGCCTAACCACACATCTCATCCTGAGATCTGATTGGCTGTCAGCACTTCATCCAAGAAGTGTTGGCAGCCATCTTGGGACCAATATACATGATAGCACCTCATTAAAAAGCATTGCAGTTAATAGAAGGTTTTAAGACTTTAGTTACATTATAAATCATTTGTTGATGGTACCATACTCATTATAGGAATTGTGGTATGTTCTAAGGTGATTTCACCATGTGAAAAAGCCTTCTGCTGGGATATCATGATTGAGAGGAAAATATTTTCTCATGCTTTTCCCACAGAGGTTTGGAAGGTGATCTATAAGCTAAACTGAGAGCTTATTTTCTGTAAATTCACATTATCTTTCTCAGTCATGTGAGAATGAAGTCTGGCATTCTCAGTAAAACATGTACATCCAACAAGGGCAGAGACTGTCAGTTGATTCCTTTGTGTTCTACTGCAGCTTCCCAGAGTGTTCCAAAGAACAACTAGAGCGCTAACAGTCCTACTTATGATAAACGTATGGCACACCTGAAGCCATCTTGCTTGGATTAAAGTGGTAACTCTTAAAACATTTAATTTAAAAAGGAACAAAATGAGGGGGTTCATTTTTCCATAAAAAGTATGATTAGTGCTGCAGAAAGAAAAATTAGGGCAAATTTTGAGTGACTTCTCAAATCCTCTTCTATTTCATTAAAAAATTCTGACATGCAGACTGAAACATGCACTTTCAATACCAGCAGCAGTTTTCCCTGGTGAGCAGTAGCTTTACTACAGTGATCTAATGAGCAAAAAGAGTGCTAACATTTTGAATTTATGGCAAATGTGTGACACATCTGAATGCCTTTGGAATCAAAGTAAAAAACTGAAAGTATTTCCTACTGAGGAGACTGCAGTAAATGAGGAAATTAGGAAACTTCATAACAAATAAGTCTGCCAAGATGGCCATCAGAGACAAAAGAGCCCAAATGTAGCCCAAATATCACCCAGATGTAGCCCAAGTATAGCCCAATGACAGAATGTCCCAGAGTGTTCTTAAAAACAATTAGAGCGCTTACTGTCTTCATTATGACAAAAGTATGGCACACCTGAAGCCATCTTGATTGGAATAAACTGGTAACACTTAAAACATTTAATTTAAAAAGGAACACAATGAGGGGGTTCATTTTGCCATAGAAATCATGATTAATGCTGAAGAAAGAAAATGAGGGCACATTTTGAGTGACTTCTCAAATCCTCTTCTATTTCATTAAAAAATTCTGACATGCAGACTGAAACATGCACTTTTAATACCAGGAGCAGACTTCCATGGTGCAGTAGTTTTACTACAGTGATCTAATGAGCAACTAGAGTGCTAACATTCAGAATTTATGGCAAATGTGTGACATATCTGAATACCTTCATGATGGAATCAAAGTAAAAAACTGAAAGCATTTCCTACTGAGGAGACTGCAGTACATGAGGAAATTAGGAAACTTCATAACAAATAAATCTCCCAAGATGGCCACCGGAGACAAAAGAGCCCAAATGTAGCCCAAAATCACCCAGATGTAGCCCAAATATAGCCCAATGACAGAAGTGTGCAAAACACTTATTATTTTGTGTTTTTGCAGTGTTATATAGTGCAAACTTGTCAGGTATTGGAGTGCTTTACATGAGCATTGGTTACATCACACAAGAACAAATTCATTTTGGTTGTAGACATGGGGAGACTAAGTGATTTGACCAGAATCACAGAATGTCGAGCTGAAGCAGAAACTCCAACCTGGTTCCCCAGTTGCAAAGTCTACAGTTCTGGAAGTAACACCACATTCTCTCCCCTAAGTGCAACATTTAATCAAGTGGTCAACTGGATAAGAAAACATAAAGGTAACAAATAATTTAAAAGTGCTTTCTCGCTATTTGAAAACTCAGAAAATATGTCCTTATTTTAGTCTTTTAGAGAACTAACCATAATTTTGATGCCAATAAGACCCTCTCATATATGTAATTTCTAAAGGAAATGCTCTAGGTATTACAGTTTTGATTACATCAAGATGACTTCAGGCGTTCCACACTTTTGTAATAAATATAGAATGTTAGCAATCTAGTTGTTCATTAGGATACTGTTGAGAGGCAGAGGCCAGGGGCACGGACTCTGAAAATTGAAGGCAGGTAGGAGGGTGCAAAGGCAACAATTTAACCACACTGAGCAGGCAGGAAGGGCCGTGGCAGCACAACAGACTATGGAGGGCAGTGGAAAGGGGGGCAGGGGCAACACACCAACAATACAGGACTTGCAAGAGAGGCTGTGGCAATGTAATAGACCATTGTGGGCAGAAGGAAGAGGCAATGGTAGTACAACCATACATGCCAACAGACCCGATTCAGCCAGGAAACGTCCAATGTTTTTAAGCTCAAATGGGCTTTATTTTATCTGTCTCCTGTCTACAATCTTCTCTTTTTCAATGTAACTCAAAGGGGAAAACCAATACCCCAGTTTTTTTTCAAAATCTCCCTCTTACCAAGTTCAAAATGTTCGCAAGTATGGTACATTGGATCATGGAAGGAAATGGGGTAGGGACATGGACTTGGATAACAGAGGACAGGAGGGACATGGAGAGGTGCACCAAACTGACCCTGCAGGGCAGGCATCAGGGTTTGCAGCAGCAAAATACACCACACAGGGCATGCGGGACGGGAGTGCAGCACAACAATCCATAGAAAGCAAGAGGGAGGGGTCAGGACCATGCACATGGACAACAGAGAACAGAGGGGCAAGAGGCAGGACCATAATGGACAGACAGGAGAGAAAGCTGCAGCATAACAGACCATAAAGGGCAGGAGGGATGGATCAGGGGCATTACAATGGAACAGACAAGCCAGGAGGGAGGGAGTAGGGGTCTGCACATGTAAACAGAGGGCTGGGGCAAGGGGGCAGGGCAGGAGCAGCAAGATAGCCATGGAGGTCAGGCAGGATGGGCACTAGAAGCAAGACACACCATGAAGAGCAACAGTGAGACTGTGATGGCATACACACAGACCATGGAGGGAAGGTGGGAGGGGCTCAGGGGCAGCTAACTGACCACACAGGGAAGGTGGGAGGGGCCATGGCAGCACAGAAGACCATGCATGGCAAGTGGGAGGGTTAGTGGTAGCACAATGGCTATGATGGGCAAGAAGGAGGGTGCAGGGGCATGCACAAAGGACGATGGAGGATAGAAGGGAGGGTCAGGACCTGTGCACAGACAAGAAAGTTCAGGGGAAGGGGCCTCACAACAGACCACACGGGGCAGGCAGGAGGAGCAGTTGCAGCACAACAGACGAGGGAGGGCAGAAGGGTGGGGCAGTACAATGGACCATGTAGGACAGGAGGAAGAGGATAGGGGCATGGCATGTGGACAGGCAGGGTGGAGGTGGCAGGGACAGGTTACAGTCATCTGACAATGCTAGGCAGGTGGGAGGGGAGTGGCAGCTCAACAGAACACTCAGAGTAGATAGGAGTGGCAGGTCCATGGAACATGGTGGGCAAAAAGGATGGAGCATGGGCATACACAAAGACATCGGAGGGCAGGGGGAAGGAGAATAGGGGCAGCAAGCTAAGCACAGAGTTTAAGCAGGAGGTCAATGATGGGGCATAGAATTGGGCAATGGAGGGCAGGAGGAGTGGACTGGTACATCATACTAAATTGAGGGCAGTGGCAGCACATCAGACCATGCATGGCAGGAGGGAGTAGGCTAGTCCATGGATTCACACAACAGAGGATAGGGAGGAGGGGGATGGGTCAGCAAGCTAACTGTTCAGAGAAGGCGGGTATTAGGAACTTTATTGTTTTTAAAACGTGTGTCTGTGCGAACTACTTAAAATATGAACAAGTATGCAGCATAATCTCACTTTTATTCAGGAAGAAGAGGACGTTTGTGACTGTGACTCCAGGCTCGCTTGGCAGAAACACCCCCTGACCCTCCACCCCCTATCGCAAAATGTAATGCCCGTGAAAAGGGTAGGTGAACACAGTGTTATATAGAACATAGTCCTGAGAGCACGATTGAAAATGAAAACTAGATATAGTGTATGGTATAAACTATGCACCAAAAAGTGTGATATAAGATGAACCGGGCGTGAAATATAATATGCAATACATTGTGCGCAATGACAGATTCATTGGAGAGCTCGAGATAGCACAGGCACTAGTGCGTGCTATGTGATATGCGCCTTGGAGTGTAATATGCACAGGGCAGTGTTGTGTAACCTAACTAGTCTCTAAAGTTGTAATATAAAATATGTGCTGGGGAGTGTAACGTTGCATATGCACTGTGACAAAGATATGGATCCCAGATTGTAATATGTATGGCATAGCACTGTGCGTTATAACATAGGCATCGAGGAAGGCAGGTTAGATGGGGCAATATAACCCGTGCGAAGACAAGTGTGGCATGATATATTCACGGGGTGGTGTTACAGTGCACATGGGCTAGAGAGTGTCATAGCATATGCACTAGCTAGTGGAATACAACACAGAGGTGTGTGGCACTCAGCAGGCAATGGTGGGTGTAACACAGCATTGGGCTCTGCCAGGAGCGCGCTGTGACTCTCAAGTGATGTTCGTCCCCTTTCCAGAGAGTAAAATAAAAAGTATTACACATCCGGCAGTGGATGTGTGTTTTATTAACCGTGAGGGGGGTTTCTTGCATAGTTTTGGTCGAATTTTTGTCGAATCCCCTTTGAATGGTTTGGTGTGCATGTGAATTAAATGTGCCTGTCAATAGCTACCCATGTTTGTATAAATAAACGACGAGGGTGTCTACTGGGATTAGGCACGGTAGGGCATCAGACATGTCAGAGCTTCACTAGTGGTGTAAATACATTCCACGTGGATTCATTGTATGCATAGTCGCCTTTTAATGAATATCACGCAAATCGTCATGGTGATAGGTACGTACGGTTTGTCCAGCATGTCCTAGGTGTGTCTATAAATATATATTTTTTTAAAATAATAAAAAACAGTGGCCGGCCCTGGGGATTGGGGTCAAAAAAATATAATTAGGAGACAGGCCCTGGGGGATGGGGTCATCAGGGCCAATAAATTAGAATAAGAAGGGGAACCACACAGCCCCCCTTCTTAAAAAATTAAAATAAATAAAAGACTGGCATCGTGCCAGAGGCCACGCCCCCTCCTTGCAGCACTCTGCAAACGCGCCCCTTGGCGAGTTGTAAGTTGGGGAATGAATTTCTCTTCAATACTGAGGGTCCTTGAGGGCCAACTAGCCCAACAGGCATCTCCAGTATGCACCAGGGAGCTGCGCTGCAGACAGGTGTTCTGAGGCCATCCCCTTTTTACACCTCTCTGCAACGCAGCTCTGTGGCGCTTACTGGAGGTACCTAGTGGTCTAGTTTGACCCTAGGGGCCCTTAGGATTCAAGGGGACTTAATCTCTCAACTTAGAACAGCCACAGGGCGCGTTTACACAGTGGTGAAGGGAGGGGACGGGGCCTGAGGTGACTTGTGCAAACACGCACTATGGCACGTTTTAAATTGGGGATATAATTTTCCTTCAATACTGAGGGCCCCTGGGGGCTAACTAGCCCACCAAGTGCTTCCAGTAAGCGCCACTGAGCTGCATTGCAGAGAGGTGGTCCAGGCCGTGCCACTTTTTACACCTCTCTGCAACGCAGCTCTGTGGCACTTACTGGAGGTACCTAGTGGGCTAGTTGGACCCTAGGGACCCTCAGGATTCAAATTAACTTAATCTCCCAACTAAAAACGGACACAGGGCGTGTTTACACAGTGGTGAAGGGAGGGGACGGGGCCTGAGTTAAAGTGAGCAAAAATGCTCTGTGGCCTGTTTTAAGAGGTAGTTTTAATCCCCCTGCCCTATTATATACTAGGGGCTTACAGAGGAGGTCATGCTAATCACAGGGGGACCCCAACGCATAATGTTCCCTAGTGTATGTAGGTGTTTTCACTGTATTCTAAGTGTCTTTTAACATAGCACTGGCTCTAGGACTGGTTAGTCAGACTCAGTTACCACCAGTATCCGTCTGAAAAAGTTGAGGGTACAGGATGATTTTGCAACAAGGCTTCTTTCTGCTCTCCTTTTTGTTCTTTCTGCACGTTATCCTTCTTCCTGCACTTTTATTCGTCTTTGAGGACTTCTGTTGCTTCTTTCTGCACTTCTTTTTTTTCTTTCTGTGCATTTTTTCTTCTTTCTTCACATGTCCTATCTCTGTAGGCATAGTTAGAAATTAGCATTTAAAAAACCTTTGAAATTCATAGAAAAACCATAGGTTTCAGGCACGTTATAGTTAGGAATTAGCATTTAAAAAACCTCAGAAATTCACTGAAAAAACCATAGGTTTCAGGGGTGTTATAGTTAGCTGGACTTTTCACTTGTACAAAACCATTGAAATTCCCCCGTTATAGTTAGTTCAGCTAACTATAACTCGTGCGCCCGCAATGCACTGCTGATGACGTCACATATTACATCACTCATGACATGGTCAGTGACATCACTCATGACATCACTGATGGCATCTCAAATGACATCACTGATGACATCACTGAGGACATCATCCTTGTGATAGAGTGGCAGACCTCCTCTCACCCTAATATAACCTTTGATACACACATTCAAAAATAGAGACTAAACTCTTCAAAACAATGGACATACCAATACCAGTTACAACAACCTCTTCAGTAAGTCTAAGATCCACATACACATCCACTCATTCACCAACAGTCCTATACAGTCACTCATACATGTATTCACTCATAATATGTACTCACACAATGCCACTCATCCATAGAGTTACTCACACACATAGTCACTCATGCTAATAAAGAATCAAACATACATTTATTTGCATATACAGTTATACACACACCACCACACTTACTTCTACGGAAACTTACACATACTTAGTCTTTTAAACAATCACTTATAGAAACACATACTTATTTATACAGGAACTCTTTCAATCTCTCACTCTCACATATACTCACTTATATACACCAATAGTCACATATACTAGTTTAAAACATATGTAGTTACTCATAAAGACACTATTGAGACAGTCATTCACTCACTAACAGACCCATACACACACTCATCCACCCATACAGTCCTGCACACATGCTGTCTTCAACACATACAAAGAGTGAGTCACTCATTCATGCACCTATGCACTACGTAATACCCCCCACCGAACCATGCAGACACTCAGACTGATACTCAAAAAACCAACTAATAACCTATATAGACACCCATGTAGCTACTCACCAACCCATGCAGCCACTTATACACAAAGTGAGAGACTGATACAGATATTTACATATTTAAACATTACTCACTAAGCCATGTATTCACTATAATACACTTAATCAGTCAGTTACACAATCAATTTTTCAAAAACAAATCATCCATTTAAACACTTATATACCCATTTATTCTTCCATCGACCTTGAGATATACATATATAAAACATATTTAATTTTCAGAAAAACACACATTCACTGGATGATGTCATCAGTGATGTCATTTGAGATGTCATCAGTGATGTCACTGACCATGTCATGAGTGATGTAATATGTGACGTCATCAGCAGTGCATTGCGGGCGCGCGAGTTATAGTTAGCTGAACTAACTATAACGGGGGAATTTCAATGGTTTTGTACAAGTGAAAAGTCCAGCTAACTATAACACCCCTGAAACCTATGGTTTTTTCAGTGAATATATATATATATATACACACACAGAGAGTGAGATACTGAAACAACTGCAGATAAAGTGCAGGTATGGTTACAAAACAAGACCAAAAAACACTAAAGACTCTAAATATGTTTAATTAACATAACTAAGGCCCCTGCGATGCACTGCTAATGATCTTACATATGACACTACTGATAACATGTATGCACAGAAAAAAAGCACAAGTAGTAATTCTCACTGTACCTGTCATGTAATACGCTTTGTATTGACCCATTCGGACAGTCTTGATATCTCCAAATTGTCCAGCTGCCCCACTGTTTGGATGGAAGAGTACCTGGAAACAGAGAAGATACATTTTTTACAAGCTTAGTTCAGGAGGAAAATATATATAGATTTGTCAGATATATAGATATATATAGGTAAATATATATATTTACAACCAAGCACGCTTTCTGAGTAAAGTTCTAACTTTTTGCCAACTCTAGTTAATTCCATTTAGCTCCCCTTTCTGTATCAGAGACCAAAGTTTCATCTTGGAATTAAAATAGGAAATCACACTTTTGGGACTCCCATTTTTCTTGGCATGTGCTTACTGGATCAGCACCACACTTTCTTTGAGGAGCCAAAGCAGGTGAACTTTTTCCTTGAAAGTTTCATGCAGATTCATCAAATGTGCCAAAGTTATTAAGAAAACCAAAAATATTTTCCTATGGAAAGTCCCACCCAACTATAGCTACACACACTGGGGCCATTGCCTTTAGTGTAATATATTAGCTATTTTTCACTTGCATGTTTGATGTTAAAGTGTATTTTTAGATATTTGTATCAATTGTTATATAGATATTATGAATTTTTATCTGACATAAATCTTTGTTAACAAAAGTAAATACATTTTCAGCTTTGCAGATCGTGGAGCCTCATATTGTGAAATTGAGGACATACACCTTCTTGACTGCCCATGCATGCACTTTTGGTTTTCTTTTAAATGTAATGCATGTAAGGAATGCACGAGGATCATCGATGATCCAACTGGAGGATTATATCTAAAAGACATATAACAGAAATAGAGACAGAGTAATAATGTTTAAGTCTCAGTTTTCACCGAAAAGGCATTTTTGGCTTGCTTATACCTTTGTTGCATTTTGACAAATATGCATGACATTTTGCATTTATTTGGTTCATCTGTATAAATTTTCTAATGACAAGAGTCATGCAGTCCTGTTCTGAGGAAATGGTTACAGGAGGGGGAGCAAAAGCTGCATTTCTATTTGAACACCCCAAACCAATAATTGCTCACCACTATAGCAAAAACAGATTTACACCAAGTTGCCACGAGACTAAACCTATACTCAGAATTGGGACTTGTGCAGTTTAGTGCAAATCTGTTCAATAGTGTTTCAGAGTTTTACATAAAAGTTTCCAGCAGTCTTCAAAGGTTTAATCACTTATATACTTAGCCTATTAATTCTTTTTAAAAATGAGCGGTAAGCTCCCTGATTTTGCAAACTCAGGTCCCAGGCCTAATTTATAATAATAAAAATAATATGCCAATTTCACTAGACAAGGAAATGAGGGGTGTTCTCTGCCTCAATCAGTATCCGTGGACCAGAATGTACTGATTGGCTGGCTGTGATAGCAAAGTTTCAGTTGGAGGTTGGACTAAGGGGTTTTCTCTGATGCCAGGCTAGTGTGTGTGGGGGAAGGGTAGCTAAAATAGACCATTAAGGCCCACACAAACAACACTGTTTTTGGTACAGGAGCCACAATCCTCAGGATAGGTTTGCAGGCATGTAGAAATTGTTTGGAGGACTACAGTCTCTTTGGCTGACCTGTGGACTGCACTCTCAGAGTAATAATTTAAAAAAAACTACAGAACAGGCAACTCCTACTTTGCATGGTTAAACTGTGAATACACTTGGGCTGAGCACAGCAAGTGTTGCGTGCAGGGCCAGGCCATGTAGCCACTCCCGCTTTTGACTGGCCAACAGCTGTGCATAATAGAAGTTGGTTGCCCTGTAGATTAGATGCAGTTCTCTGCAGAGACTGGCCATAGGCCAGGCCCTCCACCCAACGCCAGCTACGCTCAGGCGAACGCTATTCACAGTTGTCTCATGGTAAGAGGACTGGCAAGGATTCAGCTCTTCAGCCATACCCTGCATCCAGGGCTGATGCACGGCCTGGCCAAATGAGTTCACTTTCTGCTGTGCTCAGTGATTTTCAATCATATGCTATAGTATCTAATTACAAGCTACGACCATATCTTATAAATATATTATTTCATGAGTGTGACTTGTAGTGAAAACAACAGTCCAAAAATAATAACCGCACAAGATATTAGTCCCTACCACCTTTTAAGAGAGAACAAGTATTCTATAGCTTTAAGAGAGACGTTGGCTTTAAAAAGAGTTGCTTTTTGTTTTTCATGTTTTGGATTTGTTCTTTTTTTTACTGAAACAAAAATATAATGTAAAGTTAATAACTGCAGTTTTAGAAAAGGTGTAAAAGGTGTGAAGAAGCTGGGAGAATAACAAAAAAGTAAACACTTAAGGTTGGCACTACTATGAACATCCACTAAATGTGAACAAATGGTGTTGTACAGTTCACATAAATATATATACTGGCACAGAGCAAGAAGCAGATGTAAACATTTTGGTACCATTTGACTAAAATAGCTTCTTTTTCAATATGCATTATGCTAGGTGGCACATCTTGATCCAGAAATGTAGTCGTGGTGACCAGGATGTTGATGGCTGGTCTTTCTCATGATGTATTTTCTTTTACTTTTCTGCTCAAAAATCACTTTTATGTTTGGTGATGAGGCACCTGGTCAGTGTAGAAGTGCCAAACACTGTACTCGCCAGTTGTGTGTGGAATGAGGATGTGGTCATGTGACATGTCTGGTATTATGTTTCTTTGCTTCTTCCAAATTGAATAAAAAATTCAAAGAATAGATTCCTATGATTATTTTTCAGCCTCATCTAATTTTGCTCCTGTTATTCCCGGTTGATGGTACTGTTTTCTAAGACCATGATGTATGTTGGTGAAAATCCTCTGAAGAAGTGAAAATAAGTCTGGGTCAGCAGATCTAGATCCTTTCCATAGTGTAACAGCTGTCATGTAATGTCCTGTGCAGTAGTTTGAAATGCGATCAAAGGTTCTCTTTGTGGGAAGTTGGAATACATACATTTTAACCAATGATATTCTTTGCTTACTCTATTTCAGTCAACAGACTGTCAGTGCTTGCAAGACATGAGCAGAGTCAGGACTTCCTGTCTGGGGGTCTACAGACTGCTAATCCAGAGTCCACGCCCTTAGGCACTTGAAAGCAACGTTCAATATTTTCAAACACATTACTTCTTCCTGAAAACGATTCTTTAGTAGATACCTAGGCCCATCTTGGCATTGACAGTGTACATTCACAATGCACTCAGCCTAACAAATATGTAGGTTTACCTCAGACTCATCCCTGTAATATGCAGGCTCATATCCCTATATACCAACCACCAAAACCGCATCAGCAGTGGCACTTTCAGCTGTGAGCCTGCTGACTCCCACAAATAGTCTGCAGTTAGATATATACTTGCTTTGAGCATGAAAAGTGAAAACACATATGCAGAAAGCACAGGAAAGACAATACAGGACACCTACTAAAAGTGCAGAAGAAGGCAAAAACAACAGGCCAGGGTGCTGAACAATAGCAAACATCAGAGACTGATAGGTGAATGTGATACAGGCGGAAGGGGAGAGTGAAAGTAATGGTCACTGTACTGGTTGCATTGTGAAACTGATGTGTGGCGACAGAATCTAAGGCTGGGCTCACAGTTTATTTATGATCCTAAAACCTTTCAGTTCTAGATTGAAAGTCTCTGTTTGCGTCTAACGTTTACGGCACAATAGAAAAAGCAAACCCAATATAAAATACAAAATCAAAAAAAAAAAACAGTACTAAACAAAGGTTCTTTTAAGACCCACCCATTTTTGATTTACAAAAGAGTTATTTATATCTTTACTACTTCTTTCTTACTTTCCACCTTTATATATGCTTCACAACATTCATTGTGAAGCACCCTATTATTTTGAAAGCTGATCTATGAGTCAAGCAGGAGTTTAATATGTGAAGATCATAGATACGTTAATATTTGTTAGTGGCCCAATAATCCTCCCAAACCTCGAGCCCCCTAAATGAGAGAAAAAATGGGATGCTGGGCGAAGGAGGTGTCGGGGGGAATTTTTACACTGCCAAGATATAAAGAGGGATCCTCCGCACTACCCCAGAACTGGACTGTCACTTATAATAACTATTGTTTCATGTAACATTTTGTACAACTATTCTGACTTTTTTTAATATTGTCAATAACCGTTTTCGGAATTACTCATTTCAGTGGTTGATTTAGCTTTCCCAAGATTCAAATTCTATGTCCATCAGATAATAGCATATGACAGCAATCTACATTTTCTCACACGGGAAACGTGCAAAAACTTGTTTTGCACAGTGCTGAAGGCAATACACCTAGGGAGAGTTGTCCCACTGCTGGTGAGACTGATAGAGCATAGCTGTGGTCTTGTAGATGCCACCAGCGGGGAGTATATTATGCTTACTGCAGCTTCTGTGGCAGTGGATCTGTTTTTTTTCCTTGGATGTTCTTCCTCCCCTTTTCCCACGTCCCCCCATGTCACCCCTTTCTTGCTTCCCTTTGTTTCTCTCTATTTATCTTCCTTTACTTGTTTTTTATAATGTTTTTACCAGGTTTTCTTCCCCGAAGTAAACATTGCACGGTTCTTTGTTTTGACAAATGGGGCTTCATATGTTACTACAATGTTTTTATTGGGGATGTTTTGACGTTTCAAGAACAGGTTTATGGTGGATACAATGATGATGTACTTTTTCTCGTTTTGTTCCTACAGCTAGGCTAATCAGGTTCGCAATTTTAGAGTTAGGTAATAATAATTAAAATCATTTAAAATTAGAAAGCTACATGAATTGGTAGCTGGTCTCAACTTCACAACGTTGCAAAATTGTGAAATTTGCACAACTTCTCCATCTTGTTGAGCTCCGGAATAATATATCTGAATTATTTAAGGCGACAGTACTATTTTTCTGTTGAAAATCCCAACCTTAACCAAGGTCATCTATCGACCAGTTTAGCAACTGCCCCAGTGCTTAATTTGTAAAACATGAAGTGCCAGGTCCCAAGGTATTTCACAGAAGTCCGTTGCAGCTAGCATCAGTTACAGCTCCTGCCTCTGCTGCCAAATGCCAGTGTCCGCATTACTTAATAATGATCACACTCATACTAGTGTGACATTTTGGGATATTTTAGGTCACCTCAAACTGTAGGGATGGCCTTAAAGTGCTAGTTGTACACTTTTTAAAAAAACGTATTAAATAGTTAAATGCTCCACTGATTTTCTCTGCTAAACAAAATAAAATATCCCCACAGCATCCCCATGTGGTGGGAATCCTAAATACCCGCCGATGTTTGCACATAAGTGCTGATGCTGAACACTGGCAAACACCGGGACAAATTAAGCACTGTACTGCCCTCTACTTGTAGAACTATGCACCAACCAACCTAGAATTACATTATTAAAATAGCTGTCAGTGCCATGTCAAGGCAAGCTTTCAACTCTGGAGGGGTAGAGATTAGCTTTGGCTGGCATACCTGGATGGTATGCAAATGGTAATCAATGGTGGCGTGTTACTGCAGTAGTGCTACTTGATTTATAGGCAGTATCTGACACCATCAATATCAACTGCTTTTATCTAGGCCTGGACAAACTTTTAATTATGCGGAGTAATCAAAGTACTTTTGCCATAGGCTTTTGACCTGAAATTACTGAAAAGTATGCGAATATGTCAGTTTGTTTGATTATGAGTAATTTGCACAACGATTCTAGCATATTGGCGCAGGAACAACAAGCATAGCAGCATGTGTGGCTGCTGCTGTTCATGTTCTTTTGCATTTAGAACTATTTTCTTAGTGGAAAATGCATCCTTGAGCACATTTTGGACGCAAGGGTGCATTTTGCACTAAGAAAATAGAGCTAAATGCTGCGTAACGTTACTTGTGTGATTCCAGGTCATATTCCAAGAATTTCAAGTAATTACACGACTAAAAATTACACAATTTACGCCCACTTCTACTTCCATCATGGCTGAAACACGCTGGAATTCGGCTGGGTTTCTTCCTTTTTAATAACACAGAATTGGTAAAACCCCTTGATACGTCAGTCTCTGAATGTGAAAATTGACAATGAATTTACTTTGCTGCTCCATATCAGGTCTGTGTCACAAGCTTGTTTTTAAATCTACCAAGGCCTTAAGCGATTCTGCCATTCTTCTCCTCACAGAGTCAGGTCTGTGCGTGCTTTTATCTCTTTGCTGCTGGATTATAGCGTTACTGTATATACTGGAATCTGACCCTTTGTTTTAAATAGACTGATGCGAAATGTGAATGTCAGATCCCTTTGAAACTTATAAGGAAGAACCATGTATCTACGGCATTTCCCATCATACACCAGCTCCCAGTCAGGAAAAAAGTGCATCACAAAAAGTTGCAGCAACTATCAAGCACATAAGGAAAATCATACACATGTAAGTTGTCAGTGTACTTCCCTAGTTGGTGACTTTCACAAGCAGGGTCAATGCTATTGATACCTGCACTAGTAAATGCAGGCACATCCGGGACTGGAGCTTTTTAGCAAAGGGGTGCTGAACCCGAGCACTGTTTATCAAAGTTTGTGTACGTTAATTAAAATCATCCGGGTTTCAGTGTGCATGTTGATCTCAAACCATTGCACCAAGAAGCCTGGCCCTGCCCCAGCACTTGACTTAACCGCTTATCCGCGGCGAAAATTCCGCCGCGGTGCGGTGCTTTGATCAAGTGGGCGGGGCCGCGTCAGCCAACAGACGTGCACAGCACAACGGAGGTATTGCTAGCGATGGCCGTTGGCCGACAGAAGCAGCAAAGGGGTTACCAGGCGACACAACATTTACCCAAACTTTCCAATACAAATAAGTTCATCCAGCTCAGGTCCTTCCTGGGAAGTTGTATGTTGATTCTTTAAGCTTGGGCCAAGGAAAAGGGGGGTGCCAAAACATTGACATCCCATATTAATTCCAACAGAAAATTTTGCTATCCGATACAGAACAAAACATTTGGCAAAACGTTAGAACTTTACATCAGAAAACATGCTTGTTTGCGATTTGGTGTAAATCAGTTCAGCAATTTTTGAGAAGTATGCAAAAAGAACTATTGATGCACAGAATGTAGAACAATGTCATACAGTCACCCCAGTACAGAGATCTGGGCCTAAATCCATTGTTTTTTTGCTCACCATGCCATTCCAGTTTGGACCCAGCCATATGCAAATCAGTTTTGACTCTGCGCCCAATGGGAACAGTCCAGCCCGAACTGCCAGGCCAGGTCCTCCCTGGACTGGAAACAAGCATCCTAGGACCGGTTTCAGGGTTTCACCCCTCTTCAGCCAGGATAGCTTGATTCCAGTGGCAAGGAGAGCACAGGACTCACGTCTGAGCATACCTGTCCCGCTCGGGGTGACGAATGCAAAAAGAACTATTGATGGTCAGAATGCAGAACAATGTCATACATTCACCCCAGTACAAAGATCTGGGCCTCAATCCATTGTTTTTTTGCTCACCATGCCATTCCAGTTTGGACCCAGCCATATGCAAATCAGTCTTGACCCTGCGCCCAATGGGAACAGTCCAGCCCGAACTGCCAGGCCAGGTCCTCCCTGGACTGGAAACAAGCATCCTTGGACCGGTTTCGGGGTTTCACCCCTCTTCAGCCAGGATAGCTTGATTCCAGTGGCATGGAGAGCACAGGAATCACGTCTGAGCATACCCGTCCCACTCGGGTGACAAATGCAAAAAGAACTATTGATGGACAGGATGCAGAACAATGTCATACATTCACTCCAGTACTGAGATCTGGGCCTAAATCCATTGTTTTTTTGCTCACCATGCCATTCTAGTTTGGACCCAGCCATATGCAAATCAGTCTTGACCCTGCGCCCAATGGGAACAGTCCAGCCAGAACTGCCAGGCCAGGTCCTCCCTGGACTGGAAACAAGCATCCTAGACCGGTTTCGGGGTTTCACCCCTCTTCAGCCAGGATAGCTTGATTCCAGTGGCATGGAGAGCACATTACTCACGTCAGGGAGGACCTGGCTTGGCAGTTCGGGCTGGACTGTTCCCATGAGGCACAGGGTCAAGACTGATTTGCATATGGCCAGATCAAAACTGGGTTAGCATGGTGAGCAAAAGAATGATGGATTTAACCCAGATCTCTTGACTGGGGGAGAATGTTTTGATTTGGTCTGCATTACGTCCATCAATGGTGTGTCTTTTGCTTTCTTGCCCTAAGTGCGCCGGGTATGCCAAGACGTAGGTCCCGGGTTCACTGTGCCACTGGATTCAAGCTAAGCTGGCTGAAGAGGGGTGAAACCCCGAAACCGGTCCTAGGATGCTTGTTTCCGGTCCAGGGAGGACCTGGCTTGGCAGTTCAGGCTGGACTGTTCCCATGAGGCACAGGGTCAAGACTGATTTGCATATGGCGAGGTCTAAACTGGGGTGGCATGGTGAGCAAAAGAATGATGGATTTAACCCAGATCTCTTGACTGGGGGAGAATGTTTTGATTTGTTCTGCATTCCGTCCATCAATTGTGTGCCTTTTGCTTTCTTGCCCTAAGTGCGCCGGGTATGCCTAGACATAGGTCCCGGGCTCACTGTGCCACTGGATTCAAGCTATCCTGGCTGAAGAGGGGTGAAACCCCGAAACCGGTCCTAGGATGCTTGTTTCCGGTCCAGGGAGGACCCGGGTTGGCAGTTCGGGCTGGACTGTTCCCATGAGGCACAGGGTCAAGACTGATTTGCATATGGCCAGGTCTAAACTGGGGTGGTATGGTGAGCAAAAGAATGATGGATTTAACCCAGATCTCTTGACTGGGGGAGAATGCTTTGATTTGTTCTGCATTCGGTCCATCAATTGTGTGTCTTTTGCTTTCTTGCCCTAAGTGCGCCGGGTATGCCTAGACGTAGGTCCCGGGCTCACTGTGCCACTGGATTCAAGCTATCCTGGCTGAAGAGGGGTGAAACTCTGAAACCGGTCCTAGGATGCTTGTTTCCGGTCCAGGGAGGACCTGGCTTGGCAGTTCGGGCTAGACTGTTCCCATGAGGCACAGGGTCAAGACTGATTTGCATATTGCCAGGTATAAATTGGGGTGGCATGGTGAGGAAAAGAATGATGGATTTAACTCAGATCTCTTAACTGGGGGAGAATGTTTTGATTTGTTCTGCATTCCATCCATTGATTGTGTGTCTTTTGCTTTCTTGCCCTAAGTGCGCCGGGTATGCCTAGACGTAGGTCTCGAGCTCACTGTGCCACTGGATTCAAGCTATCCTGGCTGAAGAGGGGTGAAACCCCGAAACCGGTCCTAGGATGCTTGTTTCCGGTCCAGGGAGGACCTGACTTTGCAGTTTGGGCTGGACTGTTCCCATGAGGCGCAGGGTCAATACTGATTTGCATATGGCCGGTCTAAACTGGGGTGGCATGGTGAGCAAAAGAATTATGGATTTAACCCAGATCTCTTGACTAGGGGAGAATGTTTTGATTTGTTCTGCATTCCGTCCATCAATTGTGTGTCTTTTGCTTTCTTGCCCTAAGTGCGCCGGGTATGCCTAGACATAGGTCCCGGGCTCACTGCGCCACTGGATTCAAGCTATCCTGGCTGAAGAGAGGTGAAACCCGGAAACCGGTCCTAGGATGCTTTTTTCCGGTCCAGGGAGGACCTGGCTTGGCAGTTCGGGCTGGTCTGTTCCCATGAGGCACAGGGTCAAGACTGATTTGCATATGGCCAGGTCTAAACTGGGGTGGCATGGTGAGCAAAAGAATGATGGATTTAACCTAGATCTCTTGACTGGGGGAGAATGTTTTGATTTGTTCTGCATTCCGTCCATCAATTGTTTGTCTTTTGCTTTCTTGCTCTAAGTGCGCCGTGTATGCCTAGACGTAGGTCCTGGGCTCACTGTGCCACTGGATTCAAGCTATCCTGGCTGAAGAGGGGTGAAACCCCGAAACCGGTCCCAGGATGCTTGTTTCCGGTCCAGGGAGGACCTGGCTTGGCAGTACGGGATGGACTGTTCCCATGAGGCACAGGGTCAAGACTGATTTGCATATGGCCAGGTCTAAACTGGGGTGGCATGGTGTGCAAAAGAATGATGGATTTAACCCAGATTTCTTGACTGGGGGAGAATGTTTTGATTTGTTCTGCATTCCGTCCATCAATTGTGTGTCTTTTGCATTTTTGAGAAATAAGCATTTAAAGGGGGGGTCAGGTTGGGCATGAAGGGGTTAAAAAAGTTAAGTGTATCTGGACTGGTATGCTCTGATTGGCCAGTTTAAAGGGAACTAGTCAATCTAGATTAACTGGCCAAAACATGGGCAACATGTTGCAGCAGTCATTAGAGGAATCTGGGATATGGTACCCACTGAAATGTATGTAAGAAGGAGCACATATAAAGGGTGATAACAGATTTCAGTCACAATATAAATTATTAGTTGATGATAACATATTAACTATAGGAATTGAGTTTTTTTCTAAGATGATTTTACCCTGTGACAAATAATGCTCCTCTGCTGGGATTTGATGAACTAAGTTAAAGAGAAAACTATTTGCTCTCATAGGTTTCTCATAGAGGTTATGGAAGGTTCTCCAAAAGATAAACTAAGAGCATATTTTAAATAGGTTCCCACTATCTTCCTCAGCCATGTGAGATATACATATGAGGGACGAAAATTTTGAAAAGGCACGGGAAAGAAACTGTGCTTGAAGACCTGAAGTGAACCGTATGAGAGAGGTGGGAAGAGTGTGGGAGAGAGTGGGAGAGAGGGGTGAGAGAGTATGAGAGAGAGAGCAATAGAGGGAAGGGGCACCTGGGGGAACTGAGAGGTGGACTAGTGCGGAGCGCAAGGAGATGCAGGAAGGTAGCATGTGTGAGCAGGTAGTATAGAGTGGAGACAGGGTGTGTGGGGGAGGGATTAGAGAGGCAGTGGTATTGCGAAATGAGAGGGGGGAGTGGGAGGGAGAGATGTGAGTGGGAGGGAGAGATGAGATGGGTAGTGGGTGTGTGGGTAGAGATGACAGTGTTGGTGGAAGTGCAAGGGAGAGATGTGTTGGATTGGAATTGTTTGTTGTGGAATTGTGTGGTGTGATGTGAAGTTGTGTAGTGGAAATATGTGGCATGGTGTACTGTGGAATTATGTGGATAGAATTGAAGAGTGACGATAGTGGCGGCATATGGGATGCCTATGGGCAGGCTGAAGCCCATGTAGTAAATGCAGCATGTTTCAGTTCGAGACAGCACATGCGCGCCAACTATAGCAGAGATCTATAAAACATGGTTTCATCTAGCTGTGTAGTTTACCATCAGAGAGATACCTGAATTGCGTTGGAATGCTTTGCCGGTACCAGCACATATGTGTTCTCCTCCGCATTCTCAGAGTGAAACAGAGAGCAAGATGGCGTGACCAAGCAGACATTGTGGTTTATGAATCTGTGGTAGCAGTATGGCAGAGAAAGAAAATATCTGGGTGCGTTTTGGCCACAGTATGGGGGCAGTGGACAACTTTGTGGATGCAGAAATCATGAGTGTTAATACATGTGCAATATGTCATCCTGCCCTTGGGAGAATGCCTACGAAAGCAGCACACATGTATATGCAATTATGAGACAATCCAATATAATAAAAGAAACATATGTAACAGGTTTCATCAGATCAGATAACAAGTGTAAAACGACTTTGATGGTTATCAACATGTCTATAGTGTAGTACCTCACAGTTGCCACTCATTTCCATACACATGCCAACCTTTCGACCCACATTTACTTGCTGAAAAAAGTAGGGGAGGTTAATGTATTATTGAACAGGCAGTGCACAGAGCGAGAGGCCACTTCAGTGCAGGCCACGCTGTGCAGTGAAAGGCCCTACCTGCAGAGAGCCCCAGTGGTGGTGGCAAAGGACAATTAAATGCTCATTGCAGTGTGAGGGTGCAAGGCCACAGGAGTTAGAATAAAAAAAGAATTAACAAAGCCCCCAGCACTTTGAAGAATCCCCGGCTGTCCGGGCGGATTATACAAATTTCCAATATGATATCACTGTGCCAACATCGAGGAGCGGAGGAGCACAGATATAGGCGCAGAGGCGGAGATCACGTCACGTATCACGCTTGACCTATTGGGTCTCCTGCCCTCACCCTCCTATGGGGCACAGTGTCCCGACGATAGGGCTTTAGATACAGGCCATATCACGGTGGAGTGTGATCCATATCACCCCACTCAGTGGAAACCCTCTCACCAAAGTCCGGTAAGAGTGGAGCCCGCAGTTTTTTCACTAAGGTCCTGATGAATGCCACTGACCCTACTGGGCCATTTGGCAGAAACATGTCGACCCCACTGACATCGGTGGGGGGACAATAATATACCCAACACACCGATCACCCTGTTCTAATTACCATATAGATGCCAGCAACATTAAAATTGATTTGACATCTATAATGGCTTTTTAACCTCACTACCTTTTTTGTACGGGCCCCCACTTAGTTTAGAAGTGCATCCCTGTTGTCAGGTGAATGCCCGCCCTCTATCAAACCAAGTTTTTAGAGGGCGATGCCTGCACTCACAAATTGATTTGCACTAGCACTAGCAACACCATACTGGGAGCGGCTCTATTGTGGTAAACATCACTGTGCTTCACACAGCTGCGACTAATTCTGTATTACCATGTGCATAAAAGTCTACCATAGATGCCAGTTTATCGTGCTTAGAAAGAAAAACAATTGCATTTAGCAAGTTACTGTTTGTAGCATGCTTTGTGAAATAAACCCTCTCCTTAGACAAAGGGACTAGGTGGTATTTATTAGTGCCTGGGTTGTTAAAAATAGTAGCTTCAAAATGTCTGGTAATGCTATGAAACTACAAAAATACTGTTACAAGAGCTATAAATGAAAAATAAATAATTATTATTATTACGGTGTTCATGCTGTTAAACATGAACATGAATGCAGAGTCAGAAGGAGGAGACCAGAAAGAAAGTATACAAATAAACTGAATGTTTCTGCTGTCTGACGACGAAACTTGCAGAGAAGAATGAAGCGCTCTGCAGCATATACCCCAAGTTTCCCCGTCTCGCATGCAGCCTCCCTTAGTCCCATCTTTGATCTCACTTTGGGTTTTATAAGCAGACTTGCTTCCAATGTAATCTGAAGGCTTCTATTTGCCTTTTTAACAACTTGGAAACAGTGTTTTAGCCAACGCAGCACTGGGCGCTGTCAGAAGTAAGCTCTCCCTACAGAAAAACAGCTCTTTAAATGGCAGGCAGCGTGCTGTTGCAATTCCAATTTCTTTGACAAAACCACCGAGACCAATGAAGCAGCGGCGCACGCTGAACAACGGAAACGCCACAAATCGAAAAAAAACCTAAGCCAGTAATGTGTCGAGAGAAAAGCCCAAGACAACAATAAAAAAAAAAGCAGTTTCAAGATCCATGAGAGAGCGCACCTGCACTCATCGTGTATAGCAGTGTTAACCAATGAAAAAAGTAGTCCTGAAATGAGTACCTAAAATGGCCACTATGTAAGGAGATAAGTAATTGGCTGGTGCTCTCGGGGAAGGCTCAACGCAGGAAGAGGCATGACGTGTGCATACCATGGATGAATGGGTTTAAGAGTTGAAGAGTGACGATTGCGCCAGCAAATGGGGAGCCTATGGGCAGGCTGAACCCATGTAGTAGATAGAGCATGTCTTGGTTTGAGATAGCGCATGCCCGCCATCAAGAGCCAAGACCTAAAAATGGAGATTCAAATGTTTCTACTTTTACCGAATTGTTAGATAAGATGCAAAGAGTATGAACAATTGTACACATTTTGCTCTGGTTTGGGTCAAAAATGTACTGTCTTACTTAATCATGCCTACTTCCCCTTCTGGGGTATAAGCCATTCACCAGGACTCTCCAGCCATCTCTGCCCTCAGCTTTTCTGGCATCAATCTTACTCCAGGTGTAACCCATCTCCTGGCAGTCAGCCTTCTGGCCACAATGCCAGGTGTTTCTTAGCCTTTCTCTTTTCCATTTCCCTTGAGGGTTCCAGGTGAGGGCTTGTCTGGTGTTTGATGCGGGCTAGCGGAGTCTGCTGCTATAGGTCGTTGTTGCTGATGGTGTTTGGCCAGCAAATTTGAAGGATTTTCCTTAGACAGATGTTGATGAAGGTGTGGACTTCGTTAGTGGTGGTCACCGTTGTCGTCCAAGTTTCTGCTCCATACAGAAGGACCAATTTTACATTGTTGTTAATAAGTCTGATCTTGGTTTGCAGCGTTAGGTCCTTGGAGCTTTAGATCTTCTTTAGCTCAATGAAGGCAGCCCTTGCTTTGACGATTCTTCCCTTGACGTTTGCGTCGGTGACACTGCCCACTGTCGTGTAGTTCCTAAACATACATAGGATCTGCACGTTTAGACAAAATTAACTAAGGGTTTGGTGTCCAGACTGATTCTAGACACCCACAAAGGATATGTTAGCCATTAAACCAGCTAGCTCACAGTGCCACCATAAGGCCCCTAACCTTACCAATGAGCGAATAGTTTCCGGCAACAATCGAACATGATCCTTAGGGGATCGTGGAAACAGTGCAGTACTTTTTGCTCCGTAAATCGTGCTCACTTAGTCTTAGAGAGACATACAGATTAAACGATGGGGACATATTTGATAAGCATTTATTGAACCAGCGGCATTCTAGAATAAAACATGTTTAGTGTGACAATCATTAGACAGAAACGGATATATAAGAATACAAGCACTGACAGAGTACATAAAAGGTAGAATTCTACCATGGCGCTATAACAGTAAATATATACAGGCATATTGATACATATTGACACATGGCAAAAATCAAGCGTACTCCTACTATGCGGACCCTACCTAAGTGTATTTAAATGTACCTAGCATGTATGTGGGTGTAAAGCCAAGAATCCCGTAGGAAAGAGCCAACCCCACTACTGATGGGACCCCATCTTGGTCTCGAGTTGGACACCCCACAACGGATGTCAGACCACTGTGTGCTGGAGCTTTTACAGGCTGGGACCTCAGCATCTAGTGTCAGCGTGAAGCTTCTCCTCTACCTATCTAGTCTTGATATGGTTCTTTTATACCATTAAGAAAGCCTCGGGGTTCCTTACATAATCGATGTGTTGTGAATATGATTATGCAAATGAGCCTAGAACAATACCTGCGATTATGCAAAGTAGTTCTTTCACCCTAGGATGAAGATGACCATAACTTTCACATTGGGTATGGTCATGCTGTTATGTACATCACGTGCAGGGACTTTTCTAGGAATCCTCATGCATAATAAATGAGGCTAGTTTCCAGGAAACTGATCGACATTTATTCAGCACATAACTGGGTAAAAGGTTAGAGCGAGGACCGTTATGCAAAGCACAGTAAGACAAATTTAGGCAAAAGGTCGTGTAGCTACCTAGGCCTATATTGGGGTACATTGGGGTTCATAACACCACTCCTCATCCGAAGGTCAAAAAGGTCAACGAATGCTAAAATATGCCTGATAAAAGCATAAAACCATTTTCATAGAAATCAGTTACTAAAAACATCTAAGAACAAGGTATATGTAAAAATGATGCTCGATAAAATTCATAAGTCCACTAAAAAGTCAATATATGATCAGACCGACTGAGCATGCTGAAAGCCATGATGCTCAGTGAGAGCAGAAAATAAACAAAAACGATGTTTTGCATTCCAATTTGGCTTGTTTTGGAAAAGGGCTGAATTGTTCCCATCACTAGGAGAGTCAAATGTTTATGTGTCCTGTGTGGGAGACGCAACCTCACTGTCACTCGCATTCGCAAACAAAAGTCCCTGTAACACCTCTTGTATCAGGTCAATGGAGAAAAGGTGATCCTCTTCAGTTCTCACAGCAGCCGCTGAGGAAACACTAGATACCTGTCTGTCTGTTGTAGAGCAGGTATCCATTCCGACAGGGGCTGAAGCATCCCGTGGAGGCTCTAAGAATGCCGTCATCAACATTGGAATACACCGAGGACACTGTTATACGAGGGCCTTTAAGGCGTCCAGAAGTACGTCTGCATCTGGCGGTGCAACCAATGGAAGGATCAGACATATGGCCAACACACATTCGTATCCGCAGAATAGGTAGCGAAGCACACGCAAGATGAAGTCAAACCAGACTGGTCTGAACAACAGGAACCAATACTCGCTTAGCTCCCGAAGCAGAGGTGTGCCCAGATGGAGTACCATGCATTCAGGGCAACGCCGCACCAAGACTGCTTTTTCCATCTCTTTGTGAAATGGTCCATCCAATGCGTAGCAGGAAAATTAAAACCAGGATACCGACTACAAGTAGTAGGACTAGGGGAAGCCCTCCAAAAATACTTCCTAATACGGAGGGTATAAATGCAGGATTAACTCCAAAGATTGTCTGAAAGGTGCTCAATAGCCCAGAACCTATGATCTTAATTGGTGCATGATACCTCTCATTTCAGATATGTTAAAGATATGATGAACCACTAGTGCCTGTATCTCAGCCGAAGACCTTGCAACCTAGAGATCAAAAGTCTCTGGGGCTGAGGTTAAGGCCACATCCTTCTGAAAAAGCATGGCTTTCAGTTTTCTCAGAGAATCAAACCATTTAGAGGAAATATTCAATGAAGGCCATAGCGTTGCCTCCCTAACTGTGTGGGTCGGTGAAAATGATACTCTGCATACAACAAGTAACTCTAGAACTTACTGTGACTAGATACGCGATGCCTTGCACCATCCCGCAACAGCCTTGATCATTCAACATCAAATAGCTTCCATTCGAGAGCAGTGCGAACACCGGATGAATCACGGCAGCTGGGGAACCGTTCAAGTGACTCAATAAGTTTGCAAGCAAAGAATTACAAGCTCCGAAAAGTGAAATGTCTTTACAAACTAAAGAACCACTTAAGGCTCTTTCACAGTCTGAACCGCTGAGAAAACTTTCAATGTCCCCATTCCTGCATATATATCTGTGCGGTAGTTCCCAATACTCATGTATGTATCCCTCTCCTAATGCTTCGTACCTGCCAGCCTGGTGATACTGGAGACAGTATTGAAATTGGAAAGTTGTGACTGTCAGTGTAATAAAGCCATGGATTAACCATTCTGTGGAAGGTGACTCAGCGACGATGAAAGCCAATTGATTACATTTTTCAATGTACACCATTGTTTATTTTGCATCTCTTCGTGCCATCGTTGTCTGTCTTTCTGTTAGATTGTATGCAGAAAACAGAGTCATACTGTTCATATATCGCCAGGGCACGTGACCAGAAAGCAAAGAGTGTAGCATCCAGCTTAATAATAGAATGGATAGCAATTGCGATTGTCCATGTTGTAAAATAAACAAATCCTGTTCCATTATATCTATTGCAGAAGACACAATGTTGCCCAGTGAATAAATCCTGGATGATAGTGTGGTCATGCCATTTTCGACCACAGCCAAAGCCTTTTCTAGGTTAACCCTATCAATCTCACACAATCTCTCAGCAGCCTCCTGTTGAAATATTTTCCATATTTCGTTGTAAATAGCTTATAAGAAGCGCTTCTGACGTGCCTTCTGTTCTGGGGACCTAACAAAAAATCCCTACGATCCAGGTAATCTGAGAGATGAGAAATGTGTTGTTTCAACTTGGACAGTGTTGAGGTTCTTAGCCACTCTAGGCATAACTTCCCAACACTGTAAGATGTCACCACTCCGAGTGTTCTATTTGTACATAACGCTGGTCAGGCCTATGGGTACTAAACCTTTTGGGGGTACCCCTGAATCTTGACTGACACCTATTTGTGTTCATAAGCCAAACCAACCATCCCTTCCAATTGGGATTTGATGAATTGTAAGAACCATTGCGTAGTATGGCATCTAATGTATCCTCACTGTGTTGTGCATAATTTTGTCAACCCTCAAAGTGCGTAAGTGAGGGAATCAGAGGTGTGTTCAAGTCCTTGATCTTGGCAAGTCTAAGACGGGCAGTCTGTTGCACTCTATCATTCAGGAAAATTATCTGATGTGGTATGAGGCATGTTCCAAATAAGGCCTCAGATCCCTGAACTTGCCAATCTTTAGTCCCCAAGACACATTTTGTATCTATAGTGTCCTCCAAAAGTCATACCCTGTAATGATGGTTGGGAAATAAAAGAAGCAGAGTATATCAGCTTGGTGTTAGTGAGCATATTTTTCTTTGCAGGTGTAGGTGCAAGCCTATAATAATACGAGGTTGGGTCTGAAGTGTTAAACCAAGAAAAATAAGCAAAGTTTTGTACAAATGTTGTTGAACTACTCTTTCAGCGGTGCTGGGCAATGTTCCCATTGATGGTAAGAGAAAACATTATGTGGGATACTTGCTTTGTGCAAGAAATGATGACCATAGTGTTGATAACAATATATAGTGTCACAATTAGATGTATCATCATACAATTCATCATTTGAAAAAATGCAGCAGATTGTTCTAAATCAGACAGCATAGTATTTGCAGTTTCAAAGTCCCAATCATCAGAGAGTGTACTACAGGTGATGATATCACTAAGAGAAATTTTAAATAAGTGTGGTATTTTAAAAGGTTCCGTAGGACCATATACATCATAGGAAACCCTGTCCCAAACTATTCCGTCAGGAATTGGAACTGGCTGTAATATTCACAAAGAACCGGTCTCTCTGTTCAAAGTGTGATGATGCATGCGGATTCAAGACCAAGTTCACATGTTATACTGCAGAGCATTCTGGGAGGTAATGTCCATTGAGGAGCAGGAAAGAGACAGTCATTCTACCTATCCAGAGGACTAGGAACAGTAGACCAATTGCAATCCAGAGCTGTCGCCAGGGAGAAACAAAGTAAGTCTTTTTATTTATGGGAAACAGCCGGAGGCGGTAACTCGGGTTCACTTGGATCCAATGAGAAAGTATCAAAAGCAATGAAGTAGCCAGACACAGTTCGATCTATCTTAGGTAGCTCAGCAGGTTTTGTAGAACTGGCATATAACTTGTGTCGAGACAAATTCACATAGATGTCAGTATTAGGCCGAATTGAAATCTGTGTTTCATTTCTAGTTTGTTGCTGTTCAATTTCAACAGGTACAAGTTCCATTCCATGGCTGGTAACCCCTTCACTTCGCAGGGTAGAGTCTTCAAATGTTATCACTCTTTCTGTCTGAACTTCCTGTATGGTAGCGAGAGGAGATCTGGTGGTACCCAGGAGCCCCTGTGGCATATTATTCAGTATCAGCCTCATGGTGTGGTTTGATCAGATCTATTGAGACCAATCTCTTATCCTTCTTGCTGTCAAGGGGCGGTAGAAGTACTGTTCTTATTCCTTAAACAGCCAGTACCATGTACAGGCATTCTGTAAGATGGCCCAAATTTTCTTTTGTCCACAATCTTTACTCTGACCAGGTCCCCAATCTTCAGGACCCAGGCAGGTAGTGCCGGAACACCTTCCAATTCCCCAATGATGGTGCGTTTTACTTGGACGCTGCTTTGTAAAGCTCGGAATTCACTGAGTTCCTGAAAAACAGCCAAATGATCATTGATGTCAAATAGTTTTTCATCTGGCACTGTGCTGCCACAGTCAAGGTCTCATTCTAATTCCGAACAGGACTTTGAATGAAGTATGGCCCCCAGAGAACTTCTTGGCATGTTGTTAAGTGCCCTCTGGACCCTATATAGGTGACTGACCCAACTGCCACCCGAGCCTAATACCCTCGCTGTTAAGGATTACTTTACGTCCCGGTTTTTCCTTTCCACAATCGAATTTCCCTTGGAATGATACGAAGAGGACTACCGCAATGCAACACCCAAACTTCCCATGACTTCTTTGTAAGCCCATGAGCTAAACACAGTGCCACGGTCAGAATGTAATGTGCCAATTGCGTATGTCCCTATGAAGACTTCCAAATCCTTTATAACAGTTAGGGTGTCAGTTGAGCGCTGAGGCCAAACCCACAGGAATCTAGAGCATGAATCCACTGCCACCTGGATGTACCTGTAAGCCCTGTCAGATTGTAAGGGAACGCAGTGGTCCAAAGAGACACATGCGGGAGGTCTGTCTGATATCAGTAATGGTGTTTGTGGTGGACGTATTACGGTGGAACCTTACATTTGCTGATAGATGTCACACTGAAGGACATAACCCTTGGTCTGTTTACTGAGACCTAGCTGCCAATAACATTGCTTTAGTAATGAAATAGTTGCTGCAATACCTGCGTGTGCTGAACGAGACCCTCGTATGCAGCTAGAATGAATCCTAATCTGCGATCCATGTTTGGTATTACTCTATCCTCCACTCCTGGAATTTGCACATACAGAATGTTTTGCACATCTAACTTGTAGGAGTACTTGAGTGGAAAACCTTTTGGCAAGGCTGAGCTGTTGTTGCGCGTAGCGCTTACAGATATTATTATCTGTCCGTCTATTCTTGCTCTGGAACGAGTGATTGTAGCAATGGCAGCAGTTTGCACTGTAGCCTTGGCGGCTTCATCAGCCAGTGAATTCCCTTCAACGTGCACGCCAACATGCTGATGACTCAATGTGTGAATTACATGAGCCCGTGGCAAGCATTTTTCAGCTCTGCCACTTGATCCCAAAGCAACTTGTGCTTTATTGTGCAACCTTTGGAATCTCTGAACCCATTCTGGCCCGGATAGTGAAGATATTCATTTTAAGACTGGACACAGTAAAAAGAATCACACACAATGAGTGTGGGGAATTCCCAATCCGTATTTTTTGTAGTGCATTATGGCTTTTAGTTCTATCAGCTGTGCCATGCAATCTACTAGAGACTGCGTCTGTATATTGCTATGACAGAAGTTGCCATCCCGCAAACCTCCCTTCTCAATCGCATATGCTGCGCTGTATTGCTGTTTACTTCCTATGGCAGGCTGGGCAGACCTGTCAGTGTAAATGATGTATTCATACTAATTTAGAAGCATTATTTCATTCAGGAGAGGATATTCTTGTTCGTACTGCAGGAATGCTTGTGTATTTCATGTAGAATCAAATTTGTAGTCTACATCTGTTGTAGTGAGAGAATCAGTCAATTGTATCTATCACGGATGCAGTGCTTTTGCGTTTGGAATGCTTGCTTTAGTAACAGCCTCTAAGGTTGGTAATGGAGTCACGACAATTATTAGTTTCCCCTGTGCTAGTGCTCTTTCTCTCATTACAGCGGTCTGTACTGCTGTCAGTATATTTTCTGTGGATGCAAAACGCATTTCAGCATTTGTGTACAAATGAGATTTGTATGCAATGGGTACAGTTTCACCTTCATTGAAGGTGAGGTAAGTGGACCCAGATTGACCCGCAATTACACGGATCACCAAATTTGTAGTGTTTACATGTGTGCGTCACTTTTGGAAGCTATCATGTAAGTTTGTACGGAACAGATAATTTCTGTGTGTTCCTTCGTCCAATGTCGAACTGAAAAATCAGGTCTAATTAAGTTGTAGAAAGGTTTAACCTTTTCTGCGTGATTCAAAATGTATGTTCTGCCAAAATCTAGGAATCCTAAAATTGATTGTAAACCTTTCAGAGTCTTTGGAGGTTGGAGCAGCGCACATTTTTCTAAAAAATTAGCTGCCAGGTGTTTCCCTTCACATGATAGTTCATATCCCAAAAATGTAACATTAAGGTGGGCAATTTTTGATTTTTTTAAAGTAAAATTTGTAGCCCACATTGAGGAACCCCAAAATTATGTTGTTCACCCTGTGCAAGTGATCCAATAACTCATAATCCTTCAGATAAATATCATCTACGTAGGACAAAGCCTCCTCATCACAGTTTTGAAGTAACTCTGATACTCTTGCTGAAAACAACCCCGGGCTAGTCTTATACCCTTGGGGAGGTCTACAGAATTGGCATTAAGAGCAGAGGGCTGAAAATGCTGTCAAATGTCTGCTTTCAGGCACTATATTTTAGCAAAAGAATCCATTTGAGATATCTAGTGATGTTTTGTATTTCTTCCGCATAATGTTATTCATTAATGTGGCATGTTGTGCATTTTGTACAGCAAATGTTCATGTGCACGTGTTCAAATGCCTGTAGTTTAAAACTAGACAGTATGAATTGTCCGGTTTCATTACGGGAAACAAACGATTATTCATGGAAGAGGTGCAATATTCAAAAACACCTTGGCATTCAAGTTGATCTAAGATCTCCCTGACTTGTTTCTCTGCGTCATGTTTTATTGGGTACTGCCTCTGTGGTATAGGAGTAGTTTTAACTGGCCGTTCATGGTGAGGTGACTCAGCATCCCACCCTACATGATTCGGTAAAGTGCGGGAGTTAGCTCTAATATCCACTCCTATGCGTATGTATGTTTTAGTGACTCTGGAACGCGATCAGAGAAGGCTGGTAATGTTATGTCATCCCCTTTAGGGCAGTCCATAACAAACTCCGGTTACCAATCTTTTTGGTATGTCCCCCTCCATATGGAGAGTAATTTCATATAACTGATGTGGGACACTTACCCTTGTATCTGGTGTTTCCACCATGATATGTTCATTCAACGCTGCTGGCACCAGAAATTCCATCAGGTTCTGGCGAGCTATTGTCACTTCTGGTGCACAGTCTAGCATCGTCAGAGTCCATTCCCTGTTCAGTAGGAGAGCCCTCAGTAGCCTGGGCATTTCTTATTTTAAGGTCAGCTACCGTCTTCTATTTAAATTGAGGTTTAGTTTTGGGTTTATCTTCTTGTTTGATAATGTAGTCTGAAGTGCGATGTGTGTCTCTTAGCTTGGCTCACTCTTCTGATCTGTATTCTGACCATCCTTCCCTCTCTGAGTTTTTTGATGAACCCTGGAAGGAATGAAGGGAACGTGTATCAGTATCCTGATACCTGTCTTTTTTTTAATGTTATCATGGTTCCTAAGATTGTTTTGTCTATCAGAGGGTTCCTGTGATGTATTCTGCTTATTATTTTTTGTTTGTTTAGTGTCCCATTTCTTTTAAGAATAATCAGGTGCTTGCTTTGAGTTATCCTTTTCGGAATTACTTGTTGCTTGTGGTTTCACAGGTCTAGCTCCCAAATGATCTCTAACCAGCGAAGCATAAATATCTTCAATAATTTTAGGTAATTCTCGCTCCTGTTGTGCAGGAGTGCTTTCCCTCAGGCATTGGCGTACAGCCACTGCTTCTGCCTCCCCTGTTATATTAGCTAACATAATTGTGGATACCTGGGCAAAATTGCCTTTCAATTTCATCCCTAAGTCCAGGGCAGGTTCTGCCCCGTACTCCTTCTGTATTTGTTTCAATACTTCTGGTATTACTGCTATTGAGGGGGTATCATGAGTTCTGGTATAAACGGCAGCAAAAACTGTGTTTTTCTTGCGGGCCCCTTATGTGGAAATACTGCCTCAAGCTGTGCTATTTTCTATGCTATCCAGAAAGGCATTTACTCACATCTAATGGGCATCCATTCCATAATCGCATTCAGCGTTTGTGGGCTGATGTTTGTAGCCGTCCCTTGTGGTTCACCAGCTTGGGTGACCCTTGAAGATTGAATTGTAAGTGTTCGCATTACGAACTGTGTGAGATTTCTGTATAACTTTACTATTTCTCTGTGACATGTACTCAAGTCTGCTGCTGGCAATGTATCAATTTCTGGATCCGGTGTGTAAGCAGCTAGGACCGGCCAAATCGCTCTGTCTCTGCTGAGTGAACTGAGTCTCACTTTTTCTGTGGCTTAGGGGAGGGCACCTTTAAACCTATTTATATGTTCTTGGTGAGTTAACAGGACTTCTATGTACTCGTATGGAGAGTATTCTTTGTGTGTTTCATCTGGAATGTAAGTATGAAACGTGTGCGTGCATCTGTAGGTGGGAATTTAACCCAAGAGTAGCATACCTCTGTCCTGAATGCCTCGTGTGCCTCAATCACGAAGGTAACAGTCCCACCTATTGATGGGAGACCATAATCTACTAATTTCATAGGGCCCGATCCACAGAACTAATTTAAGACAAAATCCTAAACTTACTACCATTTTGGTATTCAAAGACGGCACTTACTCATTTCGGTATTCACAGAAGTTAGGCGTCTTAACTTTAGGACTCCTAAATGCCTTCTGTGAATACACGAAAGTCTTAAAATTAGGATTTTTCTAAGTTTAGGGGTAGTAAAGTTAGGACTCGTAACTTTAGGACATCCTAAATGCCTTCTGTGAATAGCGAAAGTCTTAAAGTTAGGATTTTTCTCAGTTTAGGAGTAGTAAAGTTGGGACTCCTAACTTTAGGACTCCTAAATGCCCTCTGTGAAAACCGAAAGTCTTAAAATTAGGATTTTTCTTTAAGGATGGTGGCCTGCTGGGGTCAGCAGACCACCATGTCTGTGACTGCTTTTCAATAAAGCTGTTTTTTTAATGCATCCCATTTTCCTTAAAGGAAAACGGGATGCATTTAAAAAAAAGAAAAAATTAAACATTTTCGTTTCATTTTTTAAGGGCAGGTAGTGGTCCCTGGGACCACTGCCTGCCCTTAAAAAATATTTTCCCCTGCATTCACAAAGGGGAAGGGGTCCCCTGGAGACCCCTTCCCGTTTGCGAGTGCTTTACCACCCTTCTGAGAAGGTTGGTAAACTGTGACAGTTTTGCGACTGCAATTGTGGTCGCAAAAGAGTCATACATACCTTGAGGACTCGCTATTCGGAAGGGACACCCTCAGAATGCCCCTTCCTAATAGCGACTCACTATTCCTATTTTGCGAGTCGCAAATAATTTGCGACTCGCAAAATAGGAATAGTACATTGCCAACTTGTTTTTTGAGGTCGCAAAGCGGTCTGAAACCCCTCTGCGACCGCAATAAACAGTCGTACATCTGGCCCCATGACTTTTATACAGGGTATGCTCATGCTGTTATGTTCGTTATGTGCAGGGACTTTTCTAAGAATCCTCATGCATAATAAATGAGGCTAGTTTCCAGAAAACTGATCGACATTTATTCAGCACATAACTTGGTAAAAGGTTAGAGCTAGAACCGCTATGCAGAGCAAGGTAAGACGAATGTAGGCAAAAGGTTGTGTTGCTACTTAGGCCTTTATTGGGGTACATTGGGGTTCATAACACCAGGTAGTTGAAGGCCTCAACCTCTTCCAGTGCCAGTACATGCAAGAGAGACTGCAGTTGTGCTGACCATGTTATACTTCAGAATCTTGTTTTTTTTCTCTGTGGATGTTGAGGCCAAGTTGTGCTGATGTGACTGCCACTTTTTCAGTCTTCAGATGGTATGGGAGAGTAGGGCTCGGTCGTCTGTAACATGCAGGTCGTTGAGCTGTGTCCAAGGTGTCCACTGGATCCCATTTCTTCTCCTTTCTCTTCATGATCGAGTCCATAGCCAGAAGGAAGAGAAAAGGAAAGAGCAAACAACCCTGGCGGGCTCCGGTCCGCACTTTGAAGGCTTATGCGAGTTGTCCTCCATGAACAATCTTGCAGGTCAGTCCCTGATAAGAGAGTGTGAGGATTCTTACGAGTTTATCTGGCGCTACGTAGTGGTGGAGGAGTTTCCAAACGGTCTCTCTGTCCACGTTGTCGAATGCCTTCTCATAGTGGATGGAGATGACATAGAGGGGAAAGTTCCATTCCATCGACTGCTCAATGATAATGTGAAGTGTTGCAATCTGGTCTGTGCAGGTTCTTTCTTTGCGTAAGCCAGCTTGCTGGTCTCGTAACTGAGTGTCAACTTGTTCCTGCAGTCTTTGGAGTATTACTGTTGAACACCCTGGGGTTGATAAAAGTGTTATCCCTCTGTAATTTGTGCAGTTTCTCAGGTAACCTTTTTGGGGATCTTGATCAGATATTGTTAGACCTGAAAGCCTTGGGGTGGTCTCTCCCCCAACTTTTTTCCTTCTTCCTCTACTTTTTCTAACCTTGTTTTTGCTGGTGTTAGGGCTCTGCACACTTTACTGCTGCTAACCAGTGCTAAAGTGCTTGTGCTCTCTTCCACAATCATGGTAATATTGGTTCAGCCCCAATTGACATATTTAATTTAGTTATAAGTCCCTAGTAAATTAGGGCCTGTAAATTAAATGCTACTAGTGGGCCTGCAGCACTGATTGTGCCACGCACTTAAGTCGCTCTTTAACCATGTCTCAGGCCTTCCATTGCATTGCCTGTGTGTGCAGTTTACGGTGTCATGTCGACCTGGCAAAATAAACCTTTTGCCAGACTCGAACCTCTTTTTTTTACATATAAATCTCCCTTAAGGTAGGCCTTGGATAACCCAGAGGGCAGAGAGCATTGTATTTAAAAGTCAAGACATGTACTTTTAGTAATGGTCGTGAAAAACTCTCAAAGTAATTTTTCACTACTGCAAGGCCTATATTTCCCATATGATAACATTAGGATTGCCTTATTACATTTTCCAAATGGAAAGATGTTAGACCTGGCATCTTTTGCCATGGCTTTCCCTGTCTTTCTGCTTCTGCCATCCTGTTTTTGATTGTGTGCTGGACTTCGTTTTTGCTGGTGTTTAGACTCTGGGCACTTTACCATTGCTGACCAGTGTTAAAGTGCATGTGCTCTGTGTCTAAAAGGTAATGGCATTTGGTTTCTCCATGATAGGCATATTTGATTTGCCAGTGTTTCGTACAGGGCACTACATGTGCCCAGGGCCTGTAAACTAAATGCTACTAGTGGGCCTGCAGCACTGATTGTGCCAACAACATGAGTAGCCCTTCAAACGTGTCGCAAGCCTGCCACTCCGAAGCCTGTGTGCGCAGTTTTTAACTGCCATGTCGAGTACACCTACTTGCCAGGCCCAAACCATCCCTTTTACTACATGTAATGCACCCCTAAGATAGGCCCTAGATAGCCCCATAAACTTACCTGTCCGCCGGCCGGGTCCCGCGTTTTCTCTGCTCTCCTGTTCTCCAGGAACAGGAAGCAGAACCAGGCTCCTTCCCTCCCCTAAGCCAATCACAACGCTGCTCAGCCTACATAGAGAAAAGGCAGACTGCGCAAGACTGGTTTGGCAGCCACAGGGGGCCGACCAAACAGTCTTTGCGCACTCGGGAGTGGGCAGGCACACCACTTATCCTCTGCCCTGCTCTCAGAGCAGCCCCGCTCACCCGCCCACCTGCAACCAAAGATAAAATGGTAATAACAGAAAGTTCTTACCATTTTAGTTTTCTGATTCTCGCACTGCAAGAAGCAGTGGGGTGACACTCTTCTGCCCTAGTGGAGGAGCTGCCCCAGCAGGTTTCCTCTGCTGTGAGTCCTGACCTGGCAAGTGGTGCCAAACCCAGTCCTGGACCCTTGGAGGTGATTCTAGTGCTGCAACCAACCAACCAAGAAATAGATGCAGACTCCAAGCATCAGTTTCCAACCGGTGCATCCCTGCGAAAGCAACGCATTGCTGCTACGTGCACCAAAGCCATGGTCCTTGTTCGCTGAGTGCGCAACGATTGCGACTTGCAACGCAAGCCCTGATAGTGCCGCAGCGCCACCAAACTACCACCGCTGTATTAGTCTTGAGCACCGCTTCACGGAAGTCCGTGATGCAACCCCTTCGACACAGCACCTGCCTCCTGGTGATAAAACGCCGATGCTGTAGAATCGACGCACCACGGTGTGACATCAACTCATCATCGACACTGCGTTGACTTTAGGGCCCGAGTTCACGCACCTGCAACCAACACATCAACTCCCCTGAGCCCTGCATCTTCCCCGGGTGTTAGCAGCTCAATGACCCTCCACTGCCTCCAGGAACCGACAAACCACATTGCTACAGTGACATCTCACCTCCTATGTGCAACGCATCATCCCGTGTGCCAACATGGCAACGACCTGCATAGCAGTAAGGAAGCGACGCATCAACTGCCTTCACGACGCCTCACCTCCTCTGTGCATCACACCATCCTTGACTTTGTGATGATCCAAGGTACGAAACCTGGGTCAGTGTGACTCCTGTAGCTGGCCTGCGCTCCACTGTGGTAGGACAGAACTTGTGTATTTGTCTCGGTCAAGCGCAACCAAATAGCCCCAAGTGCATTTAATATTGAAGCATTTCATATCTTGACTTGTGCATGTTGGATTTTATTGTTTGAAGTGTTGCACAAATACTTTACACAGTGCCTCTTTAGTTTGGCCTGACTGCTTTGTGCCAAGCTACCTGAGGGTGAGTACAGTTTAATTTAGGGTGTGCTTCTGCCTTACCCTGACTAGGATTGTTTTTACTGCTTGACCAGGGGCTCATAACCCAGTCAACCAGGAACCCAAATTCTAACAGCTATCCCACCTTCTATCCTGATGGCACATTTACTCTGCCCAGATTCTTCCAAAAATGGGGTAGAGCATGTCTATTGATGATTCAATGTCTGCTTCATTTCTCAGATGTTGATGGCTTGTCATTTTTCAGATGTTTGGTGGCTTGCCATATGTTTTTCTTTGGTCGATCTTCTGCAGTCAATTGGCATGTCCTTGTCAGCTGGTTGTATGTCTGGTGGAGACTGCGGCACGGGCAGGTGCTCCACCCATCTTCATTGTTGGTCTTTGTTACCCATATCTTTCTTTTTAACAGGTCTTTCTGACTTGCTGTAGCTGCCCGAGAGTTTCCTTTCTATGTCATAGAGTTCTTTCAAGTTTCCATGGCTTGCTTCTTCCCGGACATCTGTGGCAAGACCCTAGATGAATCCTCGCTTGTCTGCTCTTAATCTTCTCTTTGCTTCCTTTTGGTGTATTCTCCTTGAGCTTTCCCTTTTTCTGGTCTTGTTTGCCTGATGTTGACTGCAGCTTTCTTTTTCTTTCTCACTTGGATTTTGCATATAGTAAGGATCATTGTGTGCTTACACATTTTTGCATTAATGAATTGTTATTATATATTTATGTTATAACTAATCGATATGTCCCTAATAAAAGTTATAAAAAGTAGAAGGGACAGGAAAGATGAAGGCAGAGGAGATGGTAATGTGCCTGCAACAGAGAACTAAGTGGAACATTTTTAATTCCAATGCGGTAACTCAGTCTTTCGAACATTCAGTGGTCAATTAAATGAGATTTATTCTTTTGGGTAATCTCAAAATGTATATCCTTTATAAAATCCAAGGTCTAAGGTCCAAGTTCTATCTCAGAATCATAAGGATCAGAAGTCCATTTAAGCAAGATACATGATTTACCTAAAGCAACAACACAAATATTAAAAGGAACGTCAACCTTTTATTTGAAAAGCTGTTCTAGTTATCTTCAGGGTTCACCAAAGTTCATTCACCTAGAACATTCTCTTTAATATGTTCATGCTTCACCTGATGACCATACAGAGAGACCAAAATCCCATCATTTCACTTATACATAGGAATATACAACTCTAAGCTGGAATATATGGTTGGTTCAAAGGATGAATTCTCCTCTGTCTCTGAGAACTTTGAGATAATTAAGAAATGAATGAACATAAGTGGACTGAAACTCAGCGTAGTAAAAGTTAAACCAACATCAGTGGCCCTCTATACCACCTACACTCGACTTACTACGGTTTTCCGTCCTTGATGTTCAATGCCCTGTTCTCCTTTGCCCACCATTCCAGAAACTGAGGAGGGCATCTTTACAGAGACCTACGATATGAATGCGATAGTGGTAACAAAGATCACTTTTACTCACTTTTACCAACTCTTCCAATTAAGAAAAACTTTGCTTTAATTTCCCCCAGCCCCAGGTCTCTATCATTGGTACTACAGTCAACGCTAAAATAAAAAATGGATACTATCAACTCCTTTCCTGAGGGCTTCCAGAACACTAGGTGAAGCATCTTAAGACATCACAAAACTACTACTAAAAGACAAATCTCTGTCTTAGCTAGCCTGTGATAACCATCTAAGCCAAACACATACAGGTGCTTCCTCAGAACAGAACACAGCTAAATGTGTGACAATAAAAACCCAGAAACATTGAAGAAGTCACTATGATCACCTAACACCACAACACCAGCACTAGGGAAGATGGTGGTTTGCCCAAAATTCTCCTGCCCAGACTAAAGCAAGCCCTACTCGCTTATCCTGAAGGACATGATAGAGAAATACTATTTCTAAAACTCGAGATCTAACTGGCTTGATCAAGGAGCCTTTGGCACACAAGACAAAGATTCTACTGCCTCGTTCTGGCCTCTATTACTGTGCCAGAGTTTGCCTGAGCATGTGCACAAATTTCCTTTAAATAAACCTCACAAGTCTCAGACTGAAATGCCTTACTTCACTAACATTCATTATCTATTTTGTAAGGAGATTGTTCACTATTATATTGGTTCATTGGTGTTAATAACAGATGTGCAATGTTAACCAACACGTTGGGCTCATATTATCAACTTTGAAATGCTAAAAGACAGAGTGGACCTGATAGAATATCAGCGCCTGATCTGACGATTACACATAGACCCCAACACTTGAAGTTTTAGTCCAGCCAGTTACCAACATGAGTCATCTATAATAAAAAAGATTGACATTAACTGAATCTAAGAATAAGAAAACCATATGCAATTCAGACATCAGGGGCCATACTACAGAAAGTGCCACTGGCCTCAATGGGCATATGCTTGTCCAACCTGGTGATATACTGAGCAAAAAGGATGTAGTTGCTATGGAGACCAGGGAGGGACTCAGCAGATCTAGAATCCATAACTCTAGTGGATGCACTAATGACAATAGGAGTGCAGGATCTGCAGGCAGCGGGTGAGTCTGTGTTGACTTCAACTATCAATATATCGATTTGGAATGGAAGGAAAGGGAGTCAACCTCAAAGCACATATGGGCAGGATGATTTGGACAGCACTGGGGAGAAGAATCAAGGACGTCCTAGATCCTGGACCCATAAGGAAGCAGGCCAGCATTTGCTGTCAACATGGCACCAGAAAGGAAGGAGATGGGTCAGCCTTAAAAAGGGGCAGGGCTTCCAGAGAGAAGGAATCTCTCTTCATCAATAGAAGACTTGCTGGCATACCGGCCGCTCTCTATGCTCTCGGTTGACTATAAGATCCTTAGTAAGATCTTGGCCACGCGACTTTTGGGTCACATGCGCTCCCTGGTACATTCGGACCAATCGGGGTTCATCCCGACCAGGAACACTGCGACGTGCATCCGGCGGTTGGTGAGGGTAATGGGAGACGAGGTGGAGGGTAGGTCGGACACCGTGGTGCTGTCGGTGGACATTGAAAAGGCGTTCGACAGTGTGGAGTAGCCGTATCTGTTCCGGGCATTGCAGGAGTTTGGCCTAGGCGATAATTTTGTGCACTGGACCAAGCTGTTGTATAGCTCCGTTACGGCTAGGGTTCGTACGGGACGCACTATCTCGGCGGCATGTCTGGTGGGGAGGGGCACACGTCAGGGTTGCTCTCTCTCCCCGCTGTTGTTCGCACTAGCAGTGGAGCCCTTGGCGGCCCATGCCCGGCAAGGGCGGTACTACGGGGGTGTTTGGTGGCGAGGAGAACTACATAACATTTCGTTATATGCGGATGACCTCCTGTTATACCTGGCCGATACGGGGGCTTCCCTCCGGGGGGCCAAAACCCTACTAGAGGAATTGGGTTGCTTGTCGGGGTTGCGGGCGAATTGGACTAAGACCTGCCTGGTCCCTCTGTCCCCGGGAACGCAACAGCCTTCGGAGTTGGCTGACCTGCGGTGGGAGCCTGTCTGCCTGCCGTACCTGGGCGTTCGTATATTCCACACCCCCAATGACCTTTTTGAGGGGAATTTGGGGGGCGCGCTGAGGGGGCTCAGGGTAGTATGGCGTTCTGGCGCACCCTTCCTCTCTCGGTTGCTGGACGGGTAGCGCTGTTGAAGATGATAACGCTGCTGCGCCTGCTCTATTATTTCCGTACTCTGCCGATATGGATCCCGGTCACCTTTTTCAGGACGCTCCGGACATTGATGACATGGTTTATTTGGGGAACTGGGAGGCGACGAGTGGCGCTGTCGACGCTGATGAGGCAGCGGGAGGAGGGAGGGCTGGCAGCCCCAGATTTTGAATGGTACTACTTGGCGGCACAGCTACAGTGGCTGACACAGGCCGTGGCGCGTGAGTTTCGAGGCCCCGAGGGCCCGCAAGATAGGGTCATCCCGCGCCATGTGCTGTCATTCATTGTGCTTAGGCAGAGGCTCAGACTGGACCAGCTTACCCTCGAGGAACGCACGCTCCGGCTATGCTGGATCCGTAGCCAGAAAAGGGCAGGCTTTGCGATGCCGTATGCCCCGGAGATACCCCTGGGCATGGGCACGGCCCGCCTGCACGGCGGGGATTGGTCGGCGCTGGCTCACTGGGAAGAGTGTGGGGTCCACATGATTGGGGACTTATACAGGGATGGCGTCTTGTTGTCGTTCCAGGACTTGCAGGGGGCGTATGACCTGCCGAGGGGGGACTATCTTTTGCATTCCGCCTTGGTATGTGGGATCCAGAAACAATGGAAGATGGGGCTGTCGGAGCCATCAACTTCTCAGGGCTGTCAGTACGTCACTATGGCGGCGGGTACAGTCAAGGCCATCACTTGTCTCTACAGGCGGCTGTCCACGGAGAGGTTGGCACCTCTGGATGTCTTGCGGGGTAAATGGGAGGGGGATCTTGGTAGGCCCATTCCCGAGACGACGTGGGCGCAGCTTTTGCGGCGGGCCTTGAAGGGCACGCGCAATGCTAGATTTCAGTTGATCCAATTTTACACTCTTCATAGGGCTTACTTAACCCCGGTCAAAATTCTACGGTATTTCGGAGGCTCTCAGTCGCCGTGTCCACGGTGCGGGGTGGAGGGGGCTGATTTTGGTCATATGTTTTGCTCCTGCCGGGGACTGGGCTCGTATTGGGTGGATGTGGTGGCGTGCCTGAATCAGGTGACTGAACGTGAGTTGGAAGCGGAGATGGGGACTTGCCTTTTGTTGTGGTTTCCGCACACCCCCAGTACCAAAATTACGAGCAAGTTTTGCGATTTGGGTCTGATACTGGCGAAGAGGGAGCTCACTCTGCATTGGAAGGCCAGGCCCGGTCCGAGTTTTCGGAGATGGAGCGGGAGTTTCTTGGCTTGGGCGGGAAGCGAAGCGACGCTTCGGCTTCAGATGGCCGGACGAGCAGCTAATGATAAGGCGCTGAAAGTGGCGAGGACGTGGGGGGTGTTGGTGGAAGAGCTGCGATCTTGGGAAACGAGGAATGTGGAGGACGGGGACTCTGTAGATATGGACCGGAGGGTGGAACCTGGGACAGGGTCGGCGGGGGCTACTGGGGAGTCCATGCAGGATGGGGCTACTTAGGTACACTCATGGAGGATTCGGTACCTGCACCCTACATTGACAGCTGTTGAGTAGTCTGGGTGGGAACAGGGGGCGCAGAGGGAGGTCGCTGCGGGCCCCCTTTTTTCTTTTTCATGAGCACAGTAATAGGGTTTTCCCGTTTGTCCGGTGTTGGGATGCCTCAGTTTCTGGTGCCCGACTGGCAGAGGTTGATGAGGGGTTGCTGACTGGCAGGGGTGGGGGTAGAGAGGGTGGTGGGTGGGGGATATATACGGCGGGGACCTAGCAGAGTGGACTTCTCCTACTGTGTATTTTGATGGTTGGATCATATTATGATGTTATTGTGTGTAGTGCTAGTCCTCGGGATTCTGGTGATGGAAAACTCAATAAAAATCTTTAAAAAAAAAAAAAATCAATAGAAGACTTGCTAGTGCTCCAGGAGGCGTGATCCTTTGTCCAGGTGCCTACAATATTTCAGGACAGCCCTAAAGGCTTATACTTCCGAAGACATATAAAAAGCCCGCAGGCAGGTCACAAGAGGAAAGGGTATTTGGTGGAGTGAAGGAGACTGTAAGAAATTGGGTTTTGGTTGAGGGGGGTGGAAGCCCGACTATGGCAACAACCACAATCCCTATCAGTGTGAACCACAAAAAGTGGCTAAATGAAGCTGTGCTTAACCCTCAGGTAGCTTGGCACAAAAGCAGTCAAGCAATGTATAAAGCATTTTTGCTGTACTTAAACAGAAATTAAGTAAAAACGTAACACAAGAAAAACCCCACACCAAATTTTAAAACTGGAGTAAATTTTCATACATAAAATGGCAGCAAAACAAATTAAATCAAACCAGTAGAATCGGTATTACTGAATTTAAAATTTTCTAGGGAAAATAGTGCCTAAAAGCACAAAGTGCCAACTGTGGTTCACTGGTTGTTCCACATCAGGACAAAGTCACAAGTTCAGGCTGATGGCAATAGAGCACAGACCAGGTACAGGATGGAGCTTGACTCGCTGGAAGATGTATCTGATTGTACTCGGGTTGAGATGCAATATCCTGCATCGTGCTGCGTCACAATGTGTGCGTTCTGGTATGTCCACCGATCAGGAGCTACAAAATGCAGCGATGCAAGGTCCTGCGTCAAGTTGCATTGCGCTGCTTTGGTTATGAGAGAACACTCAGTTGTTGATGCCAGCCAAAGGTTCAAGAACTGGGGGGTACCTTTTGGGGATCAGGACTCACTCCAGTAGAGGCTAGGGCACAGGCAGGTCCAGTTGCAACTGGTCAGCTTAGTAGATGGAGGACAGGTCACTGGAGCTTGTGGTGTTGCTGCAGCTCACACAGGAGGCCAGACCACCAGCCCTTGGATTAACTCTGGTGGTCCTGGGTTCAAAGCAACAGATCGTCTTCCTTATTCAGGCAGCAAGCCAGAACTTCCAGCAACAGAGCAGCAGAGCTGCCCTTCTTCATAGTCTCCTACAGGTCCGGTAGTGATCTGGTGAGTGGCTCTGGAGGTCCAATGGTAATACTTGATGCCAGCCTTTGAAGTGGGGGGATTACCTATACTGCCCCCCATGTGTGCAGGAGGCAAAGCCCATTGAAATGCAAGTGAGGCAGGGCACAGCTCTGCCCCAGCTATCCTGCTCATATCTAGTCCCCTTTGTGTCACTGTCTGGGAAAGTACACAGACGCCAACAGCAGAGCCATTCAGAGTCATGTGATCCAAGATACTGGCAGAAGGCACAAATAAGTAGGACAACAAAAAGGCCAAACTTCTAAAAGTGGCATTTTCAGAACTGTGACTTAAAATCGAACTTCACCAATAAAGAGGAGTTTAAATTACAATACAAGTGTATGCATCATTTTCCTTTCTGCTCACAAACTTAAGTTGTTACTTATTAAGTGTAATAAGGAAACCAAATGTTATCCTATGCAATGGCAAAAAACTACTTTCTGAGATTTCAACTACCAGGACATGTAAAACTTAAACCCCCATGTGCTACTTTTTAATAACCAAATTTTATTAATTTTGATAATAATACAAAGCTGCATTCACATAAATGTACAAGCATGAAAGAACATCCCACCTTATCTGATCGCAAGGCACCCGCAGCCTCCCAACCACAACCTACGTTTTACAAAGGTAATCCATAGTGAGCACACCATTTTCCTCATACATGCTTTTGAGGGCAACCACAGCCCTCAATGATGGGTCGTTCGTGGCGCACACACCAGTCGACACCCCTTCACCACACTTCCAGGGAGGGGGCATCAAGGCGCATCGAGCAATGTCCCGTTTGGCCACAAGGGACACCACTCCAATACATTTCCTCTCAGCACAAGATTCCCTGATGCCCTCCTGTAATCACAGTAAGGCCTCATGAGGGCCCAGTTTAACAGTTTATTCCAGACCTGCAGAGATCTCTGGTATCACTCCTTCCCAGAAGGGCATCACGAGTGGGCTGGACCATGTGAAGAAAGTCAGCATTTGGGACCCGACAGATGCTCCTCCCCCCATCAGCTGGAGGCGGCATGGAGTTAAGTAGGTAGCATGTAGATAATTGGCTTGCACATCCGCAACCTACAAGAAATACCTGATTCCCTCAGGGCAAAACAGGCATCACTCTAATCTTCATCATCTAGTTCCCCCACCCAGTTCTCTCACCAACAACGTAATTGAGGGAAGCGAGCTGGTGCATTAATTATCAGAGACTGATCTATTGTCGAGATTGGTCTTTTACCAAAATGACCCATTAATAACTTTGTTTCTAGGGGGCTGTGTTTGGGTATTCCATGTCTGCCGAGAAGTGCGCTAAAAGGGCGAGATGAAGTTAAAGGTAACAAAAAAACAGTGTTTGTGTAAGGCTATATTGATCTGTAACTCCTGAAAGGACATCAGGAGCCCTCAATGCCGAACATCGTACAAGTGGGTGATACCTATGCGGTCCCAATGAAAGACCCCACAAGGCCAGCCACTTGGCTTAACCAGATGCCCTGCCATAGGGGAGTCATATCTGAAATCATCCACTTGGTGAGGCGCAATCTGCCCTCCAGTAGAATACCGTCACCCGAATACAAGACATGGTCAGTGGGGTAATGGGGTCCCATATTGAAGGTCTAATAATCCCTCAAAGGTCAGGAGATATAATTTAAGCTGGTAGGCTGGGTCATCCCAACCCCCAGTGAACCACTCATTCACCGGGACCAGATGCACAGCAAGGTAGTAGGCATAAAGATCTGGTACACCGAGGCCCCCATCGAACAGCGACTTCCTGGCCGGCACGAAGGCCATGCAATGGCACCCACCCGCACAAATAAAGGAGGTTAACTTCGACGTAATGGAGAAAAACCACGGGTTGTTCGCCAGGACGAAGAGGTTTGAGGCAAGCACATCATTTTAAATAAGGCAGTGCGCCCCATTGGGTTGAGTGGGAGGCGGCTCCATCTGCACAGGTCCTGATCCAATGCTAACCAAAGCGGGTGAAAATTGAGAAACCAGGCCAAGTCCGGTACACAAGAGATTTAGACCCCAAGATATTGAAAAGAATGGTGTCTAGTAGGAATGTCGGGACAACAAATTAGACCCATCATCCACCACCGAGACCAGGCCAGATTTGCTAGCATTCACCAGAAGAACTGATGCCTCGGCATATAGCTGAAATATCTCAAGACACTGAGTCCCCATTGTTTCAGGATCGCTAAGGAAAAGCAGAACATCGTCTGCATATAGAGGAATGCAATCGTCTATGGTTCACCCCCAGTACCATCCCGAACCCATGCATTGCAGCATATTAGATGGGCTAACGGCTCTATGGCAAGAGCAAACAGCAGCGGAGACAGGGGGCAGCCCTGACACGTGCCCCTGCGAATCAGGGATGGTGGGGAGAAAATCCCGTTGACTTGGACTGTATATAGTAGTTTTATCAACATGCAGAGCACAGGGCCAAAGCCTGCACGCTGAAGTACCTCCTCAAGGAAGGGCCAGGAGATCGTTTCAAAGGCCTTCTGAAAATCAATTAGGGGGAGGGCCAGGCTTATCCCAGATTGTGGTGCTCCGGAGAGGTACTGCTGCACTCTTCGGATGCAATGGCAAGTACTCCTCCCTGCCATAAAGGCGCACTGGTCTGGGTGCACCAAATACGAGAGGGTCCGGCTGATCCTGGCCGCCAACACCTTTGCAAAGATCTTAAGATCTGCATTGATGAGAGATATTGGGTGGTACGATGAACAGTGGTTTGCTGACTGGCCAGCCTTGGGAAAAACTACTATCATGGCAACATCAAGATCTGAGGAAAAGGAACCGCACTTCATAGCATCGGCATAGAGGGCAACTAAGTGTGGGGATAAGAGAAAGCGGTATTGCTTTAAAAATTCAATGGGGGAACCCATCTGGGCCGGGGGTCCTCCCCGAGTGAAGATCAACTATTGCCTGTTCTACCTGCTCCACCGAGATCAGCAACTCCAATGCATGGAGGGAGGAATAGTCGGTAAAGGAATATCCCCAATAATGGGGCGGCGAGATTCCTCCAGGGGAGGAGAGCGCTCTGCATATAACTCCTGTTAGTAGTTCACAAACACTTGTGCAGTGGCAGGCAAGTCCTCACACAAGGTGCCAGAGGTGTTTGTAATCGCCGGGACCCTCTACTAGAGACCACCCAGATAGCCAGCCAATATAATAGTTTGCCCGATTTGTCACCCTGAGCAAATATCTTTTGAGTGGATGCCCTCTAACATTGCTACGCCTCCTGTAGAGAGATCTGGGAGAGCTTAGCCCGCACTATTTCAAATGAGTGGGCGGCAACCTCTGATGCAGAGCCCTCTCCTGCTCCTTCAAGTTATTTGATGTGAGTCTGCTTCAATTGTTCCTCCCTTCGTACATACTCCTTAAGATGACCCCGGAGGGAGAGTTTTCTTGCTGCCCACAGGGTACCACGGAAAGACACAGAATCCTGATTCCTTAGGAAAAAAATCTGTATCTCCCTTTCAACAAAATCTGAGCTTTTCTGGTATGTGAGGCACCATGCACTAAAGCGCCACATTGGACGGGGATCATTTGCAGAGACATTGCATTCGAGAAGATGAGGAGATACTTCTAGGTAATATTTTAATGGTCTGGATCTGCAGAAGGTCTCAGGCGGGGATCCAGACTAAATTAATTTGTGATTCAACTCAATGTGCAGCAGATATGTGTGTGTAGGAGCAGCGTGCAGGGTTCCAACAATGCCAGGCACTACAAAGCCCCATGTAGTTTGGCCAGGAAACCAGGTTCGCTGAGCATGCATTTTGGCGAGGTCGTGGAGCATCAGATATGTCACTGTGAGAAGTTGGCCTGGTATATGATGCTCACTAGTTAAAGTGATCACCTTGTACCATGCCAAGCAACCCTTATGGTGTGGTTGTAAGTCAACCTTTTCGGACTAGCTGCCCTAGTGGTAGCGTAGGCTAAGCAGTCTTTGAGGCTAAACTCGTGAAGCGTGTTAAGCCAGCTGTTTTACCAAATGCAACCCCCTTTTATACCAATGAAAGGACACCACACAGATATATATTCAAAATATATATGGATTTATTTCTCAAAGTAACCCCTAGTCTCTTTATGAGCACAGGAGCACAAATCGTCAAACAAGATTACAGTAGAATACACAGAAGTTGCACTTTATATGGATAGGCCCTGGTGGCCGCTCAAATCATATACTAAAATAGTGGTATAAGTACCACGAACAGAAAAGGGAAAAGGCCTAGGGCCTCTAGAATCGCTGGGCCTACAAGGAGCTAACTTCAGTTAGTGACCAGGAGGTCCACGGGTGGCGTGTGCAGAGCAAATAGTCACACGCGTGCTCCCATAGGTTTCAATGGGTGCGTAAAAAGTACAAAGTTACTGCAAAAAGGATCTTCCGGATGGACTAGGAACTCAAGATTTGGAACACAGGCACTAGAGATGTAATACTACACTTGGGCACAGGTGTGCCAGCTTTACCTCACCCACAGGAAGCGGGTGCATAGGCCTCGAAGTGCGTCGGGTTTCTTCTATCTGTTCCGTGGAGCCTGAAGACAAAGATGCTGCAGGCGGTCGGTCCGGGAGAGATGCAGTGGTTCCAAGAGTGGATCGGAGATGTTGAAGACCTGTAAGCAGAGGGGACAGTGTTCACAGTCACTAGCCAGTGACCAGCGTGGCACCAGGTGGGTACCAGGCAATGTCGGGTGCAAACAGGAAGAAAGGTGTAGCTTGTCTCTGCAGCCACGTGGTCCCTGGAGGTCGACGACGTCCAGGAGTCGGTTCACGAGCTGTCCCACGCAGGCTCTCGCTGTCGGCGGTGTCGGCGACTTGATCGAAGCAAACAAGCCTTGGCAAAAGCAATTGTTGTAGGAGATGAAATAAGCTGATGGCTCTGACCAGCAAGGTCAGAGGGACTGCTCCTTTGGAGGGGAGCAAGGGCCAGTCTGGAGCAACCAGACCAGCGGTGTATTTTGTAAAGTTCGTCGCCAAGATGGCTACTAGCCAGCGGGCCAGCAACCGGTTAGGCGCGTCGAGTGGCAAAATGCAGAAGGGCCCCACGCAGATCGTGGAGATGCTGGAGGGCTCACCTTTGGTGCAGATGCTGCTCGGGTGTTGGGCTTCTCAGATCCCAAAGCACAACTTGGAGGGAGCCTCGGTTGTTGCACTTGTCAGCTTGTCGTGGTCGTTTCAAGATGGCTGGCTCCACGTGTCTCGGTGCCTCCACAGGTCTCCTCTTTTCAGGGACTGTGGATCGGGCGGTGAGAGGTCTGGAGGTCCAGGTCTTGTCAGTCTCTGGGCTCGGGCTCCGGCGGGAGGCGGCGGCAAAGCAGACGTTGATTCGCTGGATGGTGCTTGCGTTAGCAAGGTGGTCACTCCCTGACCACAGGGGAGATTTCCTTCAGTCTTCTGTGCAGCAGAATGTCGAAGTTCCCGTCTTCTTCTTAGTTTCAAGTTGATTCCAGGATGTCTGAAGTCTTAGGACACAGCTCCTACCTTTAAGCGGATTCTAGGGGCCGGACTACCTGCTAGGTCCCTCCCTATGGGTGGGACCAGGAAGGGGGGTGGTTACACCCCCAATCCTTTGTCCAGCTCGCCCCAGGCCCGGGACTGGTGTGCCCCAGGACCGGTTTGAACTGGCATATGCACCGAGGCTCCTTGTGAGCCACAGGCATGTCTGGTTTCTTTCAAGCCCTACCTGACCAATACACAAAATCCTGTCTGGGGTGGTGCATGCACCTCCCCTGGCAGGAAACCCTTTGTCCACACCTCCCAAGCTGGAAGGACTCCCAGCAGCAGGAGGGCAGACTTGTGTCTGTGGTGGCAGCATCCATTTTGTGGAGCTGAGGCTATGTCTGATTTTACCCGGGTTTCAGGTACTGTACATGTCGTGTCCCTCTAGAAGGGTGGAATGCTAACCCCGTCGCCAGAATTGGCGAGGGGTTAGTATTCCAATTCGTATGACACCTTACTCGACATGTTTTGATAAAGCCAAACCAAAGATAGCATTTAACCGCGAGGTTCATAATGCACTTAAGAGTATATGGTATGACGATATCTGGAAACAGTAGAAGGAAGTTGTTCCAACCACTGCAGACAGGCTCAGCTCATGCCAGAGCACCATCTCACATGGAACCAAGCACTCTGCCTTCAGGATTGTTAAGGCCTGCCATAGGAGTGACTTATAGGTTACCAGGTGTCCCATTTAAGGTTAGGTATAGGTATACTACACCTAAGTAAGAGGTGATTACACCAACTTACCCCAGCTGAGTGATCAGCCAGTTGTGTCAGATTGTTAGGCCAAGCCTGGGGTGGCATAATACATGCTTCAGCCCCTGGCAGGCCTTGGGTACACCAATGCCCTGGGTACCTAGTGTACACTGGTACAGGGGCTGACAGGGTGATCCACTTCCAATTGGTTATGCACCTAGGGTGCATAGTTTTAATTTAGTAGAGAGAACAGCAGGCTGGGGGTCTGATTGGCAGGCCCACAGCCTCAATATGTCAAAAACCAGTGAAGCAAAAAGCTAAAATTTGGGGTGACCATAGGATAGCAGACCCTACTCTCCTACACAACCCCCCCCCCCCCCCAAACGCTGGGACATCAAACTAGCCTTGACCAGTCTCGTCTTCATGTCCTAAGTGGAAGTACCTGGAGAGACCATCTGCATTCCCATGGTCAGTACCTGGCCGGTGCTCCACTGTAAAGTCCATCCCCTGTAGGGAAATGGACCACCTAAGCAGTTTGGGGTTTTCACCCTTCATCTGATTTAGCCACAAGAGGGGCTTATGGTCGGTCTGAATCTTGAAGTGAGTGCCAAACAAGTATGGCCTCAGCTTCTTCAGGGCCCACACCACAGCAAAGGCCTCCCTCTCAATAGCTGACCAATTCTTCTCTCTGGGGGTCAACCTTCTGCTAATAAAAGCAATGGGTTGGTCTTGACCATCTACATTAAGTTGTGACAGCACAGCTCCCACACCCAACTCAGAAGCATCTGTTTGGACAATAAACTCTTTGGAGTAGTCAGGACTTTTCAGGATAGGTGCAGAGCACATGGCCTCCTTCAGGTCATCAAATGCCTTTTGACAGCTTACTGTCCACTGAACCTTTTTGGGCATCTTCTTGGATGTCAGATCATTAAGAGGAGTCACAATGGACCCATAGTTCTTAACAAACTTCCTGTAGTACCCAGTCAAGCCCAAGAAAGCTCGAACTTGAGTCTGGGTGGTTGGAGGGGACCAGTCCTTGATGGATTGTATCTTACTCTCCAGTGGTTGAACTTGGCCTCCACCTGCAATGTGGCCCAAATATACAACCTTACTCTGCCCTATCTGGCACTTAGTGGCCTTGATAGTGAGGCCTGCCCTTTGCAGAGCCTCAAGAGCCTTCTTCAGGTGGATCAGGTGATCCTCCCAGGGGGAGCTAAAGACAGCAATGTCATCAAGATATGCTGCGCAAAAGTCATCCAACCCAGTAAGGACTTGGTTCACCAGCCTTTGGAAGGTGGCAGGTGCATTCTTCAGACCAAAGGGCATCACCACAAACTGGTAGTGCCCACCTGGGGTTGAGAATGCTGTTTTGGCCTTAGACTCCTCAGCTAATCTGATTTGCCAATAGCCAGCTGTTAAGTCAAATGTGC